>NC_083571.1:12607282-14057282 GCF_027579695.1 Neoarius graeffei
AGAGGAAGCTGCTCTGTCAGCCTCTGGAAGGAGCTCTTTGGTGGAGGACATCCCGTTGGCTTCTGGAGGGAGCTCTTTGTTGGAGGCTGCCCTGCCAGCCACTGGAGGGAGCTCTTTGGCAGAGGCCAACCCATTGGCTTCTGGAGGGAGCTCTTTGTTGGAGGCTGCCCTGCCAGCCTCTGGACAGAGCTCTTTGGTGGAGTCCATCCCGTTGGCCTCTGGAGGGAGCTCTTCAGCAGAGGCCGTCCTATCAGCCTGTGGAGGGAGCTCCTCGGTGCACACCACCCTGTCGGCTTCTGGAGGGAGCTCTGGGGTGGAGGCAGCTCTGTCAGCCTCTGGGGAGAGTTCAGGAGAGGAAGTTTTCCTGTCAGCCTCTGGAGGGGACGCTTTGGTGGAGGCCATCCCGTTGGGTTCTGGAGGAAGCTCTTTGCTGGAGGCTGCCCTGTCAGCCTTTGGATGGAGCTCTTTGGTGGAGTCCATCCTGTTGGCCTCTGAAGGGAGCTCTTTGTTGGGGGCTGCCCTGTCAGCCTCTGGACAGAGTGCTTCACTGGAGGCTGCCCTTTTAGCCTCTGGGGAATCCCTGTCAACTTCAGCCCCCAAAAAACTTTCTGGGGTTTCTGGAGGGCTTGGAACAGCCACTTTAAGATCTCACTGAACCTTGTGGAGTCTCTGAGGTACAGGTGCTCAATGTGGGTGAGGTAGTTGGCCCACTGGCATGTGGACTTAAGTAGCCAGTTTATCATAGACCTCACCCCTACACTCTCATGAGGCTTGGGCTCCACCAGGCTCTCTTGAAAAAGGTGACACTGAAGCAGGAACCAGTTCAGTGAATATTTAACACCATCATAGGGAGCCAGGAAATCCATGCGCCAGTGGTGGAGGAAATATGTTGGCATGGTGATCCTGTTGGATGGCTGTTCCATTTATCCTGCTGCATCCATTTTATCAGTTGGAGTATTCTGTTACTCCGATAAGATGGCAGAGGATGCAAGTGCAGTTGAAAGTACAAGCAGACAAGTTGTAAACATAAGGCAAAACTCTTAGTCAGGAACAGGCAGAGGTCAGGCGACTGGCAAACAACAGTACAAGAGCAGAATCAAAAGAAAAACCAGTAACCAGAAACAGAGTAACCAAACCATAAGAGCAATCGATAAACAGCTTGGTAAGTCAGGTTATGAAAAACAATGAGCATTACTTCCATCAAATGAATGTTCTGAGTATGTTTATATTGGCAGTGTGGGGGAACAGGTGTGTGTAAACAGGTGACTGTGATCGTGACAGTTGTTGGAATTTGATGCCTATGGTGGCCATGTCTGTAGGGCTCTGTGCCCCCAGGGAAGTGGAATTTGGTAGAGGTTTCGGTGCAGATTTGACAATAGTAAGTTTAAAAATAAACATCCTAAACATTATTAGAAAGTATCCATCAATTGAATATGTAAATTAGCTCAATAAATAATAACACATATGGTAACCAGAGAATTGTAGCTGAGAAATAAAATGTAAAAATGTTGAAAATGAAATAGATAGATAGATAGATAGATAGATAGATAGATAGATAGATAGATAGACAGACAGACAGACAGACAGACAGACAGACTGACTGACTGACTGACTGACTGACTGACTGACTGACTATATTACAACAGATAGAAACTAGAGACCTGTGCAGGTCTGAGCTCAGCTTTGGTCTGATTGGGAGATAGAAGCTATGGTACATAAATAGAAAAAATAACCCACTCAGAAATACAGCAATGCCAGGATTCAATCTGACGTTGCAAAAGCTGTTCCTTTCCTGAACAGTGCTCTAGACCACTCAGCCACAAAGGATTACATCATGAACTGACGTTATGTAACATGGCACTTCCATAGTCAGTACGCAGGGGCACCACACCACAAGTGTGGAATTGCTACCTGAGGTTGGCATGCCAATTACAATTGTAAACACACTCGAACTCGGTTAAACATACACATATGGTACAGACAGGTTCCTCTATAGGCTTCAGACAAAGGCTGAGCCAAAAAGTACAGCTAAACTGAAAAAAAAAAGTAAATTGCTAACTGATGAAACTTGCCTTATTGAAACTTGGTTTTGTTCTCAGGCTTTTGCATCCCCCGTCTATCTTCAGCATCTCAAAGTGCATGAATGCTGTGTGTTTTGCTGTACGTGTGGTCCTGTGCTGTGAGTTTGTGCAATAATGACTGTGTTATGTGTTTGTTCTTATCCACAGAGAGCTTCTCCTCACACTGGCGCTCGGTCAGATCCTTTCTTTGCTCATCTGCGGGATTGGACTGACTAGCAAGTACCTGGCCACTGATTACCATGCCAACACACCCGTGTTCCAGTGCTTTCTCAACTACATCCTGCTGTTCCTTGTCTATACCACAACACTCGCAGTCAGGCAGGGTAAGAAAGAATTAAGCCATATTATTACATTGGTTGGAAAAAATGCCAGTTCAGTCATAATGCTGGATCTTAAGTTTAGTAGTTGCCATGATTACCGGATATGCAACTGAATATTCTCGTAGTAGTTCATTTACGTGGCTGGAGAAGCAACGTGCTGTAAGGAAACACATTGTTTCCTTACACTGATAATGCTGATAACACTAAACAGTAGGGCTGGGTAAAAAAATCAATTTAATCGATTTTGGATCGATTTCATTTAAATTTCGCACTATCGATTCACAGGGCATGAGATCGAATTTTTTTTTGTTTGTTTTTTTCCACAACACAATCTCATGTGTTGTGTGATTTTCCTCCCTCAGCCATCTCGTGCGTGATGACGCAGCTGCGCAGTCGTACATCATGACGTTCAAGCACGCACACAAAATGGCTGAGGCAGGGAAAACACCGCTCGGCAAGCCGTCTCAAATGAAATCTGACGTGTGGAATCATTTCAAATTTAAAACGACAAAGGACGAAGAGCTTGATAAAACCAAGGTACTGTAGTTTGCAAGATATGCCAAACAGAGCTCAGTTATTGTAGGAATACTACAAACCTCAGAAACCACCTGACACAGGGCTGCCAACTTTTCGAAATTCCTTGGAGTGAGATTTTTTTTTGGGGGGGGGGTCGACGGCAAAATTTTTCCGCACACCATGCAGTAAGTGGGAATTTTGTATTCAGTTTGATATTCACTTGTCCCCCTGCATTCTGGTGTTTTGTTTGTGGGTCGTCCAGCTGGAGATGGACAATGGGGGGGGGGGGGGGGGGGGGGGGGGGTTGAGATTTTGGATTTAGTAGATGTTCCTGCATTCTGGTGGATTTTTGGAGTGGCCTGCTGTGCCATACCTACATTCTTACACACCCTGACTTGCCAGGCCTTCAGCTTGTGGCCAACAAAAGCACCAAGTTTTGGCTTAAAAAGCCCCCACACTAGAAAACTACAGATGACTGCCAATGTTCCTGTAGCCCTATAGACCTGTGTTTCAGATTTAAAGGCAAGTTCATGTTTGAAAATATTTCATCAGCTAAGCCTAAACACCTTCTGAATTGAAACTAAATGTTAAGTTTTTAATAACTGTTGCAAAAAATAAGATTGTCCCTCACTGACTATTCATTATGCATTTAAGGGCTTTCCCCACCACTGGGTTCAGCAGAAGATTGGCATGGGGAAAAATATCAACAGCAAAAGAACAAATAAAATGCTTAAACAGTAAGCAAAATGTGCCTGTGCTACAAGAAACATTAAAATGATTAAGTTTGAACAGTATTGAAACACAAAAAGCTGAACCTTGGCCATAGGTGGGAATGTGCACACAAAGTTGGGCTTAAAAATTTTGGTCATACTTAAATAAGCTATATTAATATATTTCTTATTAATTTATTTCTTATCTATGTTTCTTATTAGTAATAGAGCATTCGTCAGGGCCTGTTATCTGACAAATATTCTCTACCTGTCTTGCCCTCTTTGAGACCCTGTCTCCTCAGTATATTGTTCTGTCTTTTTTTTTTAATTATTCACAAGTTCAGGTTCTTTGATATTACAGGTGACCATGCTTTATTTACTTTAACTGAGCAATTACATACATCATAAACAATTAAAAATAAATACCCTGTAAATAAACAATAGGCATGGTGGCTAATGGCTCTTCTTGCATTTGTAATATTATCTCTTACTTGCTTTATTTTACAACATTTCCAGTATGGCTTCAAATAAAGTCATAAAGTATGATAACATACAGTAAACAAACTAAAAATGCGCCTTAATAAACGTGTGCTAAGGAGGTGCTCTCCCGTGCTGCTTGTTGGGGAAGATAGAGGCTGTGGCACGGCAGGAGGCCTATAATGATTTAGCATGCCTAGTACACAGCTCTCGATATGGCATTAAATATTCTCACAACACTTATAGGCTAAAACGATTCAGAAACTTTATATAAGTTCATAATTACGCCAGTAACACCACACATTGGCGTGCATATGTACAAACCTGTCTGAGACACCCGTCTTCAACTCAGATACCTTCTTCTCTCTCCTCTTCCTCTAAATTGACGGTAGGCAATTATCCAACTTCCGGCGAGTGCAGCATCATTAGATGCGCCACCTACCATAGGGACAGAAGGGAACACCTCTCTGCCTGTTTAGCCGTGCGTAAGGCGTAATTGATCGATCGCAAGTGGTTGGTGCCTTACGCACGGCTAAACAGGCAGAGAGGTGTTCCCTTCTAATCTAGGTTACGTAACCTAGATTAGATAGATAAACTAGATTTTTTTTTTCTAGCGTGAGAAATCGGAGGTATGGCGTGTGAGTGTGTGAAGACAATCAAATGCGTGTGTCTCACGCTCATTGCGTGAGAGTTGGCAGCCCAGCCTGACAAGGTACCACACTACGCTAACCTTAGCTTCCGACAACAAGCCGCCTGGAGCAAAACAAAAAGAAACTGAAGGACCTGCTAGCATTACCATCAGAGTCTCCGCGGGCCATAAAGATAACAGAGGCCATCGCAACTTTTGTTTGCAGAGATTTACGCCCTGGGTGCGATTTGCTGGGGGGGATGGGGGGGGGATCATCCCCCCCTCTGGTTTTTATCTCTGCTGAAAAAAAATCCTCGGGGACAACGTCGTCAATAAAACAAACAAACCAAAAAAAAAGTTGACAGGCATGTTGTGACACATGTTTTCTATGGTCTACATTGCACTCACTTTCAAAATGACCCGAAGTGGCAGCTTTGATGTTCACGAATGTCCCCAGCAAATAGATACATTGTAGATAATAACAATATCCAGAGTGTGAACGTGGATTTAGCGCCATGAATCACATCCTTACTGATGAGCGCAACAGAATGAATGTATCCACACTGACAGCCTTCTTTTCCTCGCTGTCAATGGGCCAGACGTGCGTTCCTTCCCTGCTGAGAAATTCGCAGAAATGTGGATTAAAGAAGGGCGAAACGCGGCGGATAGCGCACCGACAGGAAAGCAGAAAAGGCCACATGAACTGCGCCATCAGAGCAAACTGTTCATTTAGTATTCATGTATTTTAGTGATTTTCGAGTCACTGTCCATTTAATCCGGAGGGAGAGAAACATCACAGCAACGCGACAAGCAATGCGAACTTTGTTGTGTGTTAGTGTATTTAGTCAGAGAGATAGGAAGATGAATTTACTATCTCTGGTTTAGTGTTCGTTTTCATTTAGTGTTTGTGGCAGCGGGGGCGTGGTCAAGCATCGGTCTGTGACAGAAGGATGGCAGGACAGAACTGATTTCACACAACTCGCTTTTATTCAGCTTTTCAGCTTCTATCTGCACACACACACACACATCAGTCGTCTAGTTGTGGAGAGAGCTCCCGCTGCTCTCGCTCTCTCTCCTTAAATAGGGCGTGGTCACTGGGAAGACACTCAAACACATGAATTAACGACAGGTGTAGTGATTCTGCCACTTACCTTCTCTGACTCCGCCCTCCTGTCACAGACCGATGCTTGACCACGCCCCCGCTTCCACAGTGTTATTCATTTGATATCATCGGATGTTATTGAGCTGTTAGCCTATTGTTACCTTAGTTTTGTGACGTTTCATGTGACGTTTTGTGCGTTTTTTGACAAATCGCACCCTGTTTACGCCCATACTCGGTAGTGGAAAATGAAGGATTCAGGCAGCTCATTCAGGTACTCAAACCACACTACGTTATGGTGCAACGTAAGCATCTGACTGAAACTGTGATACCCATGATGTGTACATCTGTGAAAGACGCGATACAAATGAAAATGCAGTCAGCAAACAGAGTCGCTATCACGCGTGACACCTGGACATCGCTGTCAACGCAGTCCTTTTCCTCAACAAGAATCTCTCAGTCTCTTAAGTGTGACAGTTTAAGTTTACTGTCTTCGTTTTGTTAATATTAATACTTTTGTTACCATTTTTTATTAATATTTTTTCACTTAAACAATACAATTTGCTGCAACGTTCGTTTGCACTTTTTACATTTGCACTTTTATTTGCACTTTTTTAATTACAGGAAGGTAAGACAGTTTTGTTTACAGTTACGTGTGAACTGTCAGATTTACAAAATAACGACGTGTATTTTGCAACATATTGCATGGAGATATTTTCATTATTTAAGAGCAGATTGAATTGATTCAGATTGAATCGAATCGTGATTAATCAATTTAAAACCCTAAGAATCAAAATCGAATCGATCTAGGAAATTGACTGTGATACCCAGCCCTACTAAACAGTGAGTAAAGGCAATAGATCAGCTTTACTGATGGACAATGTACATTTTCTATTATTTTCAACAGCTAGCATATTCTTGTTGCCGAAATTCTTGTGAAGGTCAAATGTAGAGTCACAGCCATCATGCCATAAAGATATTTGGAGGACATCTTTTCCCTTAGGCCCAGCTTTGAACATTGTGATTGAACACTTTAATATGGCAAACTGTTGGCTCTTTGTTACATTTTGACAGAACTCGCACAGCTCTCATTGTTAAGGTGCATCTGTTTATCCTTGCATGTCCAAAATTTCTGTTTGACACACACGTATGTAGTGTAATATAAATTTTGACATGTAAACATAGTAAAAACATAGCACTGTGTGGCACTTTAGTTTCGTTACAAAACATTTAAAGTACATCATAACTAGCAATACACAAAAAGATCGTTTGATCAAAACATCTTCAGCCAGTTTGTAAAGTAGCCTTATAAAAAATAATGTTCATGCAATCTTATGAACATGTATGATTTTTATCATGTTCTTAAAACCATACAGATGTTCCAGGTTAGACAAAAACTAAAATCCGTCCTAACTTTCCTAAAGGTAACATGAAAAACATTACCTTTCAGGAACTCTGACATTTTGGGGCCTAAACTTCTGCTAATCCACATCGATGATACAGTCACAGGAAAAAGAAATTACTGTACACCCTCCGTCAGTTCTGTGCTTTAAATTGTCAGGGCCTAAATAAAAATTGTGTGGTCCTCACCAGCTTCTATAAACAAAAAAATTAACCTCAGGTGACAATAACAACAACAACAACAAAAAACACATTTCAATATGTAGTCATTTTTTCCCAGAAAGTAAACCAGCATTTAGAAATGACGTGGGGAAAAAAACAAGTACAGTGGTGCTTGAAAGTTTGTGAACCCTTTAGAATTTTCTATATTTCTACATAAATATGACCTAAAACATCATAAGATTTTTACACAAGTCCTAAAAGTAGATAAAGAGAACCCAGTTAAACAAATGAGACAAAAATATTATACTTGGTCATTTATTTATTGAGGAAAATGATCCAATATTACATATCTGTGAGTGGCAAAAGTATGTGAACCTCTAGGATTAGCAGTTAATTTGAAGGTGAAATTAGAGTCAGGTGTTTTCAATCAATGGGATGACAATCAGGTGTGAGTGGGCACCCTGTTTTATTTAAAGAACAGGGATCTATCAAAGTCTGATCTTCACAACACATGTTTGTGGAAGTGTATCATGGCACGAACAAAGGAAATTTCTGAGGACCTCAGAAAAAGCATTGTTGGTGCTCATCAGGCTGGAAAAGGTTATAAAACCATCTCTAAAGAGTTTGGACTCCACCAATCCACAGTCAGACATATTGTGTACAAATGGAGGAAATTCAAGACCATTGTTACCCTCCTCAGGAGTGGTCAACCAACAAAGATCACTCCAAGAGCAAGGCATGTAATAGTCGGCGAGGTCACAAAGGACCCCAGAATAACTTCTAAGCAACTGAAGGCCTCTCTCACATTGGCTAATATTAATGTTCATGAGTCCACCATCAGGAGAACACTGAACAACAATGGTGTGCATGGCAGGGTTGCAAGGAGAAAGCCACTGCTCTCCAAAAGAACATTGCTGCTCATCTGCAGTTTGCTAAAGATCATGTGGACAAGCCAGAAGGCTATTGGAAAATGTTTTGTGGACGGATGAGACCAAAATAGAACATTTTGGTTTAAATGAGAAGCGTTATGTTTGGAGAAAGGAAAACACTGCATTCCAGCATAAGAACCTTATCCCATCTGTGAAACATGGTGGGCCTGTTTTGCTGCATCTGGGCCAGGACGGCTTGCCATCACTGATAGAACAATGAATTCTAAATTATACCAGCGAATTTGAAAGGAAAATGTCAGGACATCTGTCCATGAACAGAATCTCAAGAGAAGGTGGGTCATGCAGCAAGACAACAACCCTGAGCACACAAGTCATTCTACCAAAGAATGGTTAAAGAAGAATAAAGTTGATGTTTTGGAATGGTCAAGTCAAAGTCCTGACCTTAATCCAATGGAAATGTTGTAGAAGGACCTGAAGCAAGCAGTTCATGTGAGGAAACCCACCAACATCCCAGAGTTGAAGCTGTTCAGTACGGAGGAACGGGCTAAAATTCCTCCAAGCCGGTGTGCAGGACTGATCAACAGTTACCGGAAACATTTAGTTGCAGTTATTGCTGCACAAGGGGGTCACACCAGATACTGAAAGCAAAGGTTCACATACTTTTGGCACTCACAGATATGTAATATTGGATCATTTTCCTCAATAAATAAGTGACAAAGTATAATATTTTTGTCTCATTTGTTTAACTGGGTTCTCTTTATCTACTTTTAGGACTTGTGTGAAAATCTGATGGTGTTTTAGGTCATATTTATGCAGAAATATAGAAAATTCTAAAGGGTTCACAAACTTTCAAGCACCACTGTACACTATGCATACATCCACAATCTTTAAGGGTAGTATCTCACTGGGCTGCGACAGCTTCCGACAAATTGCAAACGTCATTCGCGAGAGAGTTTCAAAAGTGTCTTGAAACATTCGCGGGGCTTCTCAATTTCCTCGCATGAGTCGCAAAGTGTCGCTCCTTCGTCGCTGAAATTTTAAACATGTTCAAAAAATTTGTGCGACAAAATTTCTCTCAAAATAGCCGCAAATGCGTCGCTGGTGTCACAAAGCCGTCACGAACCCTTCTCAAGTCAGTTTCCATGAGACAGGAAGTGCGAGTTGAGACAGGAAGTGCGAGTTGAGACAGGAAGTGCGAGCCAGTATCTCACTGGGCTGTGACAGCCTGCAACTAGTTGGAGACACAACAATTGCAGTAAAATATACGAATATCAATTCAGTGTGATTCCAAATGAAAATTGTCCCTAATTCGCGTATTTTATCATAATTGTTGTGTCTCCAACTAGTCGCAGGCTGTCGCAGCCCAGTGAGATACTGGCTTAAGAGAGTAATTATCACCCAGTTATGATTAATCAAATGCACAAGATTAGTTTATATGTTTTGGCAGTTTGGTGTTCTGGAACACTCAGTGTCTACATTATGCCAAGAAGAAAGGACATCAGCCATGACCTCAGAGAAGCAATTCTTGCTGGTCATCAGTCTGTGAAGGGTTATAAGGCCATCTCCAAACAATTTGAAATTCACCATTCTACAGTGGGGGCAGCACAGTGGTGTAGTGGTTAGCGCTGTCGCCTCACAGCAAGAGGGTCCGGGTTCGAACCCCGTAGCCGGCGAGGGCCTTTCTGTGTGGAGTTTGCATGTTGTCCGCATGGGTTTCCTCCGGGTGCTCCGGTTTCCCCCAAAGACATGCAGGTTAGGTTAACTGGTGACTCTAAATTGACCGTAGGTGTGAATGGTTGTCTGTGTCTATGTGTCAGCCCTGTGATGACCTGGTGACTTGTCCAGGGTGTACCCCGCCTTTCGCCCGTAGTCAGCTGGGATAGGCTCCAGCTTGCCTGCGACCCTGTAGAACAGGATAAAGCGGCTACAGATAATGAGATGAGATGAGATGAGACATTCTACAGTGAGAAGGATTGTTTACAAATGGAGAGCCTTCAAGAGAGTTGCCAATCTTCCAAGAACTGGGCATTCCAGTAAATCCAATCCAAGGTCAGACTGTTTATTCCTCAGAGATATTAAAGAAAAACCCAAGAGCTATATTGTGTGATCTACAGGCTTCTGTAAGCACATTAAATGTTTATATTCATGACAACACAATCAGAAAAAGACTAAACAAGTATGGCTTTCATGGAAGGGTGGCTCTTCAAAAAGAAGATGGCAATGAATTAGCTTTGCAAAATTGCATGTGAACAAACCACAAAAGTTCTGAAACAGTATCCTTTGGCCTGATGTTTGGTCATCATGCACAATGCCATCATTGGCAAAAACTAAACACAGCGTCTCTCCACAAACACCTCATACCAACCATCATGTATGGTGGTGGAGGGGTTATGATTTAGGCTTGCTTTGCAGCCACAGGCCCTGGGAAACTTTCAGTCAGTGGGACAACAATGAACTCCATTTTATATCAGAATATTCTTGAGACAAATGTGAGGCCATCTGTCCAGTAGCTTGAGCTCGGCCTAAACAGGGTCATACAATGGAACAGTTGTTCCAAGGACACCAGCAAATCAACATCTAAATGGCTAAAACAGAAAGAACCAAGGTGCCAGAATGGCCACGACAAAGTCCAGACCTCGACCCCATTGAGATACTGTGGTAGGATCTTAAGAAAGCTGTGCATAAATGAATGCCCTCAATGAACATCAATGAACTGGAGTAATGTTATAAAGAATTTCTCCACAACGATGTGAGAGACTGACAAACTCCGACAGAAAATGTTTATTTCAAGCTGTTGTTGCTAAATGTGGTTCTACATGTTACTGAATTATAGGGTGTACTTATTTTATCCCAACTGGTTTCTGAATAATGGTTTACCTTCTGGCAAAAATGACTACATTTACACCTGAGGTAATTTGTTTGTTTATAGAAATTGGTGAGGATGACCAAATTGTTATTCATACCCTGATAAATAAAAACATAGAATGAAAGAAGGGTATACTTTCTTTTTTCCATTACTGTATTCACGTTTTCTAACTGTACTTAATTATTCTGTAACATCAATTTATTTGTTTTTTTTCATGAAAAATTTAACAACCATGGATGTTTAAATGTTAAAGCACCTGTTAGTCTTCAGGTGTAAGTTGCAAGCTATAGTGTACAAACCGCAACAATTAAAATTTCTAAATTCGTAATTCATTCATTTCATAATTCATAAATTCAAACATAACTTCAGCTAGCACTGAAATGATGTGACTTGTGCTACTTAGCAAGAAAGTGTAAACCAACTATATAGAAGGAGTTTCAAATGTAAGACATTGGTGCTAGCTTACCAGGCAGTCAAGGGGTTAGGGCCAGCATACCCCCAGAGTCCAGTCCGCCCCTACATGCCAGCCAGATCCCTACGCTCCACTACTACTGGTCGCCTGGCCCCTCCTCCTTGCCGATCCTGCCCAGCCTGCTCAAGCTTGCTGTCTGTCCTGGTTCCCTGTTGGTGGAATGACCTTCCCATTGAGGTCAGAACTGTCAACTCCCTGACCATCTTCAAGCGCAGACTGAAGACTCACCTCTTCAGGCTGCACCTCTCCCTTGCTTCTCTGTCCACTGTGTAACTGTGTATCGGTCTAGACCAACCCAGGCTATGTACTGTCTTGCCTGGGGTTAGCCTTCTGAGTACTCTATTTAGTTGTACTTTATATGGTTGGTTTATTTCCTTGGCTATTTGAGTACTGGTACTTCAACAGCATATTACACTAAGTATTGCTGTCACTTGTTCAGTTGGCACTTTTTTGTCTAGAAGTTCAGCACTTTGTGTACCTGACTTTTGCACTCATTTTACGTCGCTCTGGATAAGAGTGTCTGCTAAATGCCATTTAATGTAATGTAATATAATGTAATGAGTTGTAAATGGGGGGCGGCACGGTGGTGTAGTGGTTAGCGCTGTCACCTCACAGCAAGAAGGTCCGGGGTTCGAGCCCCGTGGCCGGCGAGGGCCTTTCTGTGTGGAGTTTGCATGTTCTCCCCGTGTCTGCGTGGGTTTCCTCCGGGTGCTCCGGTTTCCCCCACAGTCCAAAGACATGCAGGTTAGGTTAACTGGTACTCTAAATTGAGCGTAGGTGTGAATGTGAGTGTGAATGGTTGTCTGTGTCTATGTGTCAGCCCTGTGATGACCTGGCGACTTGTCCAGGGTGCACCCCGCCTTTCGCCCGTAGTCAGCTGGGATAGGCTCCAGCTTGCCTGCGACCCTGTAGAACAGGATAAAGCGGCTAGAGATGATGAGATGAGATGAGTTGTAATTGGCAGGGATTGAAAATGAGGCTAAAGAAATTCTTTTTTTTTCTTTTTTTTTTAAATTAAAGGCTGTTTTGAAAGACAATTTTTAAAAAGTTGGTCCAAAGCAGTTGACCTCTGTAATAGCTTCCAGAGAACTTTTAATACAAAGGCAGTGAGTTTCCATCCACTAATCTTCTAGTAGTCTTCAAAAAAGAAAGCCTGTAATCCATGCTTAATTCTGGATTTCCTTTTGAAGATCACGGGTAGTGAATATTTATCTCCAGTTCAACAGCAGTGCTCACTGATTCTGTGAGGAAAACATGAAATTGGTGTAGTAAACAGAGTAAGGACATCTGACTCAAGTGTGCTGTGGTAGGGGAGCGGTTCCTCGCTCAGAAATGAGTGGCTTTTATCCTCATTACTGTTTCATATGGCTGTTCCTCCACTCCTCTCGAATGTTTCTCTGATGGCTCCCTCAGTGCTCATAAACATTAAGCACCAAGCAGGGAAAGAATCAAGGGCAGGCCACTATGGAAAGCATACTCACTGAACAGGGAGTGGGTGATAATTTTCCACAGAAGTTTGACATTTCTAGGAAATAGTCCTTCAAAATTTGAGGAGAATTTGTGAGAAAATGGTGAGTCTAATGAGAACTTATGGTACATGGTGTAATTAGAATGGAAATATCCATTAGTAATTTACTCTTTATTTTATTTCCATACATATATATACACACACTTTGTATATAGTAGAAGGATTTGCTTCCGTTGAGAAACAAAAGACCTTCTGAAGCAACCTAGTTAACTTACTTACTAGGTCAGCATCATGATTTATATTTGGGCCTTACTATGCTAGTGCCTGTGGCACCTTAGCATAGGTCACAACTCTTCCCACGCTGATGGATGGCCAGTGGCCACTTATGAGCAATTTAGAGTAGCCAGTTGACCTAATCTGCATGTCTTTGTTCAGTTCTCCATAGTATCCTCTGATGGACATATTAGGACACAGCATCAGTGTTGTTTCCTGGAGTCATTGGATTTTTCAGGTCTTACAACAGACACCCTCTTCCAGGTGACCCAACCAAGGCTGATCAGACCTCGGCCTCTGTGCTAGTGGCATTCTTCTGCCCCTACTGCTCCCCCCTCTTCAACCAGAGCCATCTGGATGCTCTCTCTACCGCCTCCATGTTGTTACCAATGGCTCTTCTTCTGCTGGCACCACTTATGCCCAGGGTTCCGTAAGCCTTGTGCAGGAAGTGACCAGCAAATCTCCTACAGATCACCTCCAATGGCATACATCTGGTCCGCCACCCGTTCCTCCGACAATCCTCCACCAACATCTGGTATCTCTCCCTCTTCCTCTCTTGAGCCTCCTCCATCCTCTCTTCCCAGGGTACTGTCAGCTCTGGCATTATCAGCTGCTTTGTGGCCTCTGAGACTAAGATGATGTCAGGTCTCAATGTGGACTGCGTGATGTGTGGTGAAATTTTCAGCTGCCTCTCCAGGTCAACCGTCATCATCCAGTCTGGGGCTATGGAGAGCAAACCTACAGAGCAGTTTTTTGGTGTTATCTTCAGCATCTGTCCCTCCTTAACAAAGTGGATGGCCTTGGCTGCAGCACGGCTGTATCTTCTATCCTTGATCCCCTTGCTGATGTGGGAATATGGAACATGGGAGGAAACCAGAGCACCCGGAGGAAACCCACACAGGCATGGAGCGAACATGCAAATTCCACACATAAAGGCTCCAGTCAGCCATAAGGCTCAAACCCAGGACCTTCTTGCTGTGAGGCAACAGGCGAACCACTGCACCACTGTGCCACCAACCTAGTTAAACACAAACTAGAAAACAGATAGTTTTGGGTTCTAAAGTCTGTGTGGCAGCCATGGCCTAAAGGTTAGAGAAGCAGCCTTGGGCCCAAAGGGTCGCCAATTCGATTCCCTGGACTGGCAGGAAAAATCCCTGGCTGAAATGCCCTTGAGCAAGACACCGAACCCCCACTGTGCCCCAGGCACTGGGTATGTGTGTGTGCTTGTTGTACGTCACTTTGGATAAGAGCGTCTGCTAAATGCCTGCAATGTAATGTAAAGTCTACATTCAAAGGGGTTGTAAAATCCTCAATATAAATAACGCACTAATAATTGTAAAACATACTGTTTATAGTTTATGTACTAGTTACATACTAGGTTTGTTGGCACATTAGCAAAGCAAGCTAACTGTACTAGCTATGTGCACTCACCAGACGCACCAAAGATCTCTTTATTTTTCTTCATAATGCCTTTATATGTATTTAATGACAAGTCATAGATAACAGGATAAGATAAAACCCACTGTTTGATGTTTTTTTTTTTATTTGTGTGCATCGTAGAGTAAAATCTGGGGAAGCCATGGCCAAATGGTTAGAGGACCAGTTTTGGGACCAAAAGATTGCTGGTTTGATTCCCTGAACCAGCAAGACTGGCTCAAGTGCCCTCGCGCAAGGCGCCTAACCCCCAACTGCTCCGGCAAAAGTGGTGGTGTACCTTGTGTCTGATTAGCCAGAGAAAAACTGATGATGTGATTATCACTTTGGGCAAGAACCTAGCCATAACTAACTAACTAGGCCAGGTTTGTATTACTCAAGTTTGAGACTCGGACTTGAGTGTGACTCGTAGAGTAAAATTGGAGCTAATTGCTGGTAGGAACTAAAGTTGTGGGAGAGGAACTGAAGGACCATCGACCACACTCACCATAGGATTGGTCTGAGGAATCATTCTAGGCACTCATTTGGATTTGTCACATTACTGTATCATATATTATTTGAGTAGAAACTTCAGAAGTCACTTTGTCTTGCTGCACCTATGTTGAAAATGAATGATTGCTTGTTGGCATCTTCATTTCTCTAATATCCCTATGTTGAGTGCTTGTGTGGAAAAAAGCAGCCTGCCTCTGTCATCATTTCAATGATTGATCTGAGAAAATCAAATATCCTCTCAGAAATGAAAAAGTCAGGACTGTGTTTCAAAGGCATGACATTGTGAAATAAAGCACATATTTCTGATGCAACATCTGTAAAACCTCTTCCACATGTTTTGAAGGTAAAAAAAATCTGACAGATTCTCTTCTGATATTGATGTGCCTGAAATGCCTTGGGAAGACGATCATTTTGAGGATAACTTACTTTTTTTTTTTTAACTTGTGTAGTTGCACGGCAAGTGTTATGTAGCAAGGGATCTGAAGATTCTTTGATATGTTCAGTGCATCTTTTAGTGCAGTGCGTTTGATACATTCACTGAAGTTAGCAGATGTAGTGGTGACAGACTGCGAAGAGTTCCTGTCACGTTGGAATTACAGTAATAACAAAAGACAGACTCCAAGATTCGTCTCAGTGCCGTTCACCTCCTTAAACTAGGAAATAAACTGTTTCCATAGCAACACCAATATGGATTTCGTGATGAAACCATATTTTAATGTTGCACTGGTTTAGTTTCAAATGGGAAGTCGATTTAGACAAGCCTAAACACAGTAGGATATTTTCTGTAAGATATTAAAGGAACAGTCCACCGTACTTCCATAATGAAATATGCTCTTATCTGAATTGAGACGAGCTGCTCCGTACCTCTCCGAGCTTTGCGCGACCTCCCAGTCAGTCAGACGCAGTCAGACGCGCTGTCACTCCTGTTAGCAATGTAGCTAGGCTCAGTATGGCCAATGGTATTTTTTGGGGCTGTAGTTAGATGCGACCAAACTCTTCCGCGTTTTTCCTGTTTACATAGGTTTATATGACCAGTGATATGAAAAAAGTTCAGTTACACAAATTGAAATGTAGCGATTTTCTATGCTATGGAAAGTCCGCACTATAATGACAGGCATACTAACACCTTCTGCGCGCTTTGGCAGCGCATTGATATCTGAGCTCCGTATCAGTGCGCTGTCGAAGCGCGCAGAAGGTATTAGTACGCCTGTCATTATAGTGCGGACTTTCCATAGCATAGAAAATCGCTACGTTTCAATTTGTGTAACTGAACTTGTTTCATATCACTGGTCATATAAACCTATGTAAACAGGAAAAACGCGGAAGAGTTTGGTCACATCTAACTACAGCCCCAAAAAATACCATTGGCCATGCTGAGCCTAGCTACATTGCTAACAGGAGTGACAGCACGTCTGACTGCGTCTGACTGACTGGGAGGTCGCGCAAAGCTTGGAGAGGTACGGAGCAGCTCGTCTCAATTCAGATAAGAGCATATTTCATTATGGAAGTACGGTGGACTGTTCCTTTAAGATCATTATCATTCCCAAAGTTCGGAATGGAAAATTACTAAATTCAGGGAATCTGTAATATACAGAGTAAAATCTCACTACAGGCTTAACTGTCATTAACGTTAGGGTCAATGATTTTAAGTCAAGAGACTTTAAGGGTCTAAAGTCCTAAGGGTCTAAGGTTTAATGATAAACATTTTTACTGAGAACGTCTTTTTTTTTTTTCAAAGCAAGTCCAATGTTTTAAGGTTCTCCACAGGACATTTAAAGGGACGACAAACCAATAAACCCTTTAGTATGCTATGTTTAACCAGTGGTGGCTTGTCCTTAGGGGCACGTGAGTCAAAGCTCTGGCATTTGTATCAGCCACAAAAAGCATCATTGTTTGACAGATATAAGCTGATGTTCTGTTGGTTTGTTAGCCTTTCTAGCTGTTGCACAGTTGTACACTGTCAGAAATAGGGGTACAATAGGAATCCATTTCTGTCGCCCAAGGAACAATCTGCACTAATGTCCCCTCCAAGGCTCATTATTGGACTTCAAGGTAACTATGTGTACTTTTTAGGGCTAAAAAGGTGCATGGGTCATTCTAGAATTCAGGGTACATTTCATGTCTCCGAGATAAACCTTTTGTTATTTTCCACAAAAGAAATCTTTATTGAATCAGTTTTGAACAATTACGCAAATGATGACAAACTTTCACCAACAGTAATGCTTGATGTACATTTTAGACCCAATTTATCCACAAAACATTAACTAAATGACTCCCACCCGCACGTTATTCACTGTCTTCGAGTACTGATTCATACATTCATCTTGAATCAACATGAAGTGATTCAGTTTAACAATCTGTTTTTGGGGCTTATTCTATTAACTGTTATAAAATCAATTGCGTAGAAAATCAATTTTCCGTATTATGTGAAATTTCAGTGATCAAAAATATATTTTTTATCCATCCCAATGTTTTTTGTCAACTCTGTTAGCTCTGTTATAAATAATCCACAAAGACTTTTAATAATACGCATGACACCTGCACCCAGAAAGGTGTCACTTCCTCTGGTGGGAAACTTCAGAAAGACAGTGAGGTATGTTATGTTTCTTCTCTCATTAAGTTGAACAAAATATTGAGGATACACCAACAATAGATTAATTATTTGTCAAATCTGTTATTGCGATATTGGAGTGAATCTCTCATTTAAAAAAAAAACAATAATATGATTAAAATCCGTAGAATTCTGTTTTTATGCCTCCGCCACCTTAAGGTGCAGGAGGCATTATGTTTTCGGGTTGTCCGTCCGTGTGTGCGTCCGTGTGTGTGTCCGTCCCGAAATCTTGTGTGTGTCCGTGCGTGCATCAGTCCCGAAACCTTGTGAACACGATATCTCAAAGGCTAATGAAAGGAATTTCACCAAACTTTCACCAGTTGTGCGCTTTGGGACAACCATGAACTGATTAGATTTTGAGATCAAAAGGTCTAAGGTCAAGGTCACTGTGAGGTCAAATGTCTGTCCGAAAACCTTGTGAACACAATATCTCCAAGGCTAATACAGGTAATTTCACCAGATCAAGATTACTGTGAGGTCAAATGTCCATCCCCAAATCACAACTTCATAAGGTGTGTAGTCCACCGGGCAGAGGAATCCCCATCGACGCCGTTGGCGTCGAGTTCTATCTAGTTATACATGGCATGTGGTAGCTAGTTTGAGGTTAGCATGTGGAATTAGGACACAAAATGGTGGGAAATGTCAACTCTGTTGTCATCAGTTCTGTTAATGGATTGCCCAGTTTAAGACAACAGAGTTGACGACAGAGTCAACACTTGAAATGTACCCGGAATTATAGAATGAGCCACATATACGTTCCCAAACAGTATATAAATGGTACAAATTTATAGTACACCTTAGAATGTACTGCCCCAGTGACAAGCTGTTGTACCCCTGAAGGTACAATAATGTACTTTGTTTTCTGAGAGTGCAGGGCAGCTTCCTTACTGCCCCTACTTAGCTTCTATAGAGTTATTATTGCACCTAAGTGGTCAAAAATGAGAACTAGAAGTAGCACAAGTACCAAAGAGGTCCATTGATGTGGAAATTTTGTCTGCTCCATGCTCACTTTGGACGAGGTGGCGGACAATAATGGGATTAATGAGATTAAGGGTTGCCAGATTGTGTTAAACCCAACATACTCTGTAGCCTCCAAGTTCTTGTTTTGTAGCAAATAATTGGAATTATTCAAGGAAGGAAAGAGGGATTATGGAGTGGCTGAGAAAAAGAAAAAAAAGTCTCCCTTTCCAATGGCCAATTTTTAGGACTAATTACAGGTCTTGTGTGTGTGTGTTTTTATATGTACAGTACCAATCAAAAGTTTGTACACCCCTACTCATTCATATATTTTTTTTGTATTTGGACTATTTTCTACATTGTAGAACAACACTGAAGACATCACAATTATAAAATAACATATGGAGCAGATATAGAATTATGTAGTAAACAAAAAAGTGTTAAAAACAATATGTTTCATATTTTAGATTCTTCAAAGTATCCAGCATTTACCTTGATGATGCTTTGCACACTATTGGCATTATCTTAACCAGCTTCATGAGGTAGTCACCTGGAATGCTTTTCAATTAACAGGTCTGCCTCGTCAAAAGGTAATTAGTGGATTAATTTCACACATACGTCACGTGTATGCCGTAAAAGCAAAAGCTACGCAGCAGTGACGCAGCAGGAATGTTGCTCGAACACCTGTTACGCCATGCAAACGCTTTAGTTGACATGTCTGATGAAGGTGGCTCCGGGGCTGGCTGGGTGGATGCGGCTGATGTTGTCCCTCTTCCCTTGCCCTTCTTGGGTGGCATGACTTCTTCCTGACTTCTTCGCTGGCATGATGCTTTCTTGACTGTGACGAATGACAATGAACGCAGCATGGGGCCCCCTTTTACACCTATCTGTGAATGCCACAGATATACCACAGGTATGCAGCAGCAACGTCACACGTAATAACGAAACGCCACGCCAACGAAAGCAACAAAATGGTTACGCCACGGCAACCCATCATACGCCACACATACGCCTCAGTACACCATAACTTTACATCCCTTAAACCCCATACAAACCCCAGATACGCCACAGAAACATCACACATATGCTGTGTACATCACAGGACTTTAATTTTGGACAAAATGCGCCTCATTTTTTGGCGTTTGACCCACATGGCGCTTACATGGCAAGATACGAGAAAGTATGATAGTAGCCTATGCAAAAGCTTCAGCTAAGCAGGTTTATTTTCCATGACAGTTTACATTTAATGATCGTTTCCTCACAACATTGCAGTTAAAACCAATTTTCATGTCATTTGCTGATTTGAAAAAATTAAAAATATGTTTCACTTTTATGCTTTACGTTGATTTTGTGGCCTGCACACTTTCCCTGTGAGCGAGCAAAACACAGTCATTATTTCAAAGCGGGCGGGTCGTCAAATCGGTGTGTCTGAGCGGACACTGCCAAATTGCTTTGCTCCCTCTATTTTTCTCTGGTGATTGCAAAACGTTGTATGGTGCTCCAGTAAACATGGTTGCACGTCACCCAAAACTGGATGCTGTGTGTGTGTGCTAAAATTCGATTTAACCTTAAACTGTGGCGCCACTGAATTGGGGTCAGTAGATAGAGGAGGAATTGTAGAAGGGGACACTGGCTGTGCTCCATCTCTCTCTCTCTCTCTCTCTCTCTCTCTCTCTCTTTCAGACCCGTGACGTGACGCTTATCGGCGGAAGAGATGAGACGTGGCTTCTTATATTAATGCAGCCGGTCCGTTATTAATTACACTGGACTAATGCTGATAGGAATGTTTCAGATGAAGGCATTCATGCCCGTCTGGCATTATTAAGTCTGATTTATATTATGCCAATTAAAGAAGCACTATGCTTGGCTGATCAGAAGGGATCTTTCTGCTTTTAATTAAAGCTCCAAAAACTTTGATTCGGTTGACAGGTCTGATGGGAAATCTCTCATGTAATGCCTGTCAACATGACAGCTTTTATTTCGCTTATGACTGCACTCAGTGTCTGTTTGTGTATGGTACAAATAAAAGATGACAGTAGATTCAATAAGACTGGCCTCTTATCATATATCATGACATGTCATGTCATATCTATCCTGTCATATAATATCAAATATATGTCATGTATCATTTATGTCACGTCATATAATGTCATATACTCTGTCATACCATATCATGTATCATACGTCATATCACATCACGTGTCATGTCATTTTTATATCATATCTCATAAATCATAGTCAAGTCAAGTTTATTTGTATAGCGCTTTTAACAATAAACATTGTCGCAAAGCAGCTTTACAGAATTTGAACGACTTAAAATATGAGCTAATTTTGTCCCTAATCTATCCCCAACGAGCAAGCATGTGGCGACGATGGCAAGGAAAAACTCCCTCAGACGACATGAGGAAGAAACCTCGAGAGGAACCAGACTCAAAAGGGAACCCATCCCCATCCGGGCAACAACAGACAACATGACTAACATTAACAGTCCTAACAAAGTCAGCTTCGTTGATGCTATAAACCCCCCACTGACGGAAACCCAAGCGCAAAACCTTTCACGACAACCGCAGTCCCAAAGTCAGCAAGTCAACCGCAGTCCCAAAGTCAGCAAGTCAACTGCAGTCCCCAGCCACAAAAGCACCACTGCAAGAGTCCAGAGCGTCCTCCAGGCGCACCCCCCAACTGTCCTCATGGGGCCGCCCTCCACAGGAGCGATGCGATGAGACTCCAACCAGACACAGGGCACCAGGATGGATCAGGCAGGTCCGAGGAGCAGAAGAGGTCAGCATCTCGATCCCAGGACCGACATGTAACTCAGAAGGACAGATGGGGGGGAGAGAAGAGAGAGAAAACACAGGTTGTTAGGTATGCCCAGTGTCACCTGAATAAGTAGGAACAGTATATACATATTGCACTGAGTACAAGCAAGGACTCCAGCAAGTAACTATGACAGCATAACTAAAAGGGGAGAGCCAGAAGGTAACACAGGCATGAGGGAGCCCCGGGACATAAAGCAGCAGCCACTACACCGTCAACAAACTCGAGTGAGCAAGCGAGTGGGGACTGACAGCATCCATACATCCCAGTTTACCAAAACACTCTATGTCTGAGGACCCTCCAGATCTCCACCTTTACCTCATAAACACCATTAACACAAGGCTTGACTAAACAGATATGTTTTCAGCCTAGACTTAAACACTGAGACTGTGTCTGATTCCCGAACATTACTTGGAAGGCTGTTCCATGACTGTGGAGCTTTGTAAGGAAAGGCTCTGCCCCCTGATGTAGCCTTCACTATACGAGGTACCAACAGATAGCCTGCACCTTTTGATCTAAGTAGGCGTGGCGGGTCATAGAGGAGCAGAAGTTCACTCAGGTATTGTGGTGCGAGACCATTCAGTGCTTTAAAGGTCAATAATAGTACTTTATAATCAATACGAAATTTGATTGGGAGCCAATGCAGTGTGGATAAGACAGGGGTGATATGGTCATATTTTCTAGTTCTAGTAAGGACTCTTGCTGCTGCATTTTGAACTAACTGGAGCTTGTTTATGCACTTAATGGAACATCCAGACCGTAAGGCATTACAATAATCTAACCTGGAGGTAACGAAAGCGTGAACTAGTTTTTCCGCGTCATGTAGTGACATTAAATTTCTTATCTTAGCAATATTTCTGAGATGAAAGAAAGCTATCTGGGTAATGTTATCAATGTGAGTTTCGAACGAAAGACTGGGGTCAATAATCACTCTGAGGTCTTTTACTGCTGCACGTGAAGTAACAGAAAGGCCATCCAGAGTTACTGTGTAATCAGAAAACTTACTTCTAGCTGCATGTGGTCCTAGTACAAGTACTTCAATCTTGTCAGAGTTAAGCAGAAGGAAATTAATAAGCATCCAGTGTCTAATGTCCTTTACACATTCCTCAGTTCTCTTAAGCTGGTGTCTCTCATCAGGTTTTGCAGAAACATACAGCTGTGTGTCATCAGCATAACAGTGGAAACTAATACAATGTTTACGAATAATATCACCCAGAGGTAACATATATAAAGAAAAAAGCAGTGGACCCAAGACAGAACCTTGTGGAACACCAAACTTTACCTCAGTACATCTAGAAATATCACCATTTATATCAACATACTGATAGCGATCAGTTAAATAAGAGCTGAGCCAGGAGAGGGCCGTTCCCTTAACTCCCACAATATTTTCTAGTCTATTCAGAAGAATGGAATGATCAGTGGTATCAAATGCTGCACTAAGGTCAAGCAACACAAGCAGCGAGACACAGCCCTGATCAGACGCCAACAGTAGGTCATTTACTACTTTAACCAGAGCTGTCTCTGTGCTATGATGAGGTCTAAATCCTGACTGATACATTTTATGGATGTTATGCCTATGTAAATATTAGCATAACTGCTGTGCCACAGCTTTTTCAAGGATCTTGGAGATAAAGGGGAGGTTTGATATTGGCCGATAATTGGACAGCTGACAGGGCTCAAGGTCAGGTTTTTTAATCAGGGGTTTGATAACTGCTAGTTTAAAGGATTTGGGTACATAGCCAATCGTAAGAGAAGAATTTATTATTTTTAAAAGCGGTTCAATTACTTCAGGTATTATCTGTTTGAATAGACGTGTAGGTAAGGGATCTAGTACGCAAGTTGAGGCTTTTGATGCCGAGATTAATGAAAGTAATTCAGTTTCTTTTAGGGGAGTAAAACATTCTAATTGCTGATCTGATACAGTTATGGTTAACTACAGGGTCACTTACATTGTCTGACCTTAAATTAGTAGTTTGAATTTTTTGTCGGATATTCTCAATTTTGTCATTAAAAAAATTCATGAAATCGTTGCTACTACATAGTACAGGTGTGCATGTGTCTATAGTGGACTTATTCCTGGTTAATTTTGCTACAGTATTAAATAGGAATCTAGGATTATTTTTGTTATCTTCTATTAGGGAGGAGAAATATGTTGATCTAGCAGCACTAAGAGCTTTTCTATACTTCAGGAAGTTCTCCTTCCACGCTAATTTGAACACTACCAATTTTGTTTGATGCCATTTACGTTCCAATTTTCGAGTGGTCTGTTTTAATGTGCGAGTGTCATCATTATACCAGGGTGCTAATTTTTTGTCTGACCATTTTCCTTTTAAGAGGAGCTACATTATCTAAGGTGTGGTGGAACGTTGACTCTAAGCATTCAGTTGCCTGATCAGGTTCTGCAGGGGCTGACAGTGACCCAATCAATGTTGATAACTCTGGGAGATCATTTATAAAGCTCTTAGACTGGTACCAAAATTCAAAAAAGTGCTTATTTAACGAGTTAAAGGCATTTTTGAGACAAAGTCGGCAAACAGTCTTATTTTGTCAATTTGGGTGTGCCGAATTCAAATCTGCAATATGCCGAGCTCTATCTGACCTCTGTTGACCTCTACAGGTCATTGAACTTTGGGCCTGTAAACGTCTCAGCTGAACCCAGTTTCTCAGCTTTCTAAGGAATGAAATGTACTAAAATGATTAATGAAGTTAGCAAATGGCCTTGTTTGTTAAATGTTTGGGTGCTGAATTCATTTTTCATTTGTAAAACGACATATGACCTCTGATAACCTCAAGGTCATTAAACTTGGCCTATAGGCCTATGCATTTAACGGCATTTTTAAACTGACTTTACTCCCCTAAAAAGAATATGAACAGACAAAAAACAAATAGAAAGGAACAAATACAACATTAAATGCCAGTCCATGTACATGTGACTTACTTTTCACAATGAGAATGCCTAGGCGATCACCTTACATAACATTGCATTACATTTAGCGGTTATTGTTTATACAAAGCTACTGAAAAAAGGACAGATTCAGCAGCATACAAAATGTGGGGGCATACAGGGTATACAGGTTAATCAGGGTTAGTATATATGAGAGTTTTTTTCTTTGTTGTTTGTTTTTTGTAAAGGCTTTACCACGTTTAAAACAAAACAAAAAACAGTGTTTGCAGTGTTTCTTCTGTCCCCCCCCAGATGAGCACCTGCCTTGGCACAGCTCTCCATACAACAACTATTTGGGCAGTTGACTCTTCTCCAGAAAGTTCATATGTAACTCATGAGGGAAGGGGAGATGGCAAAAACAAAACAATAACTATCGTAATACATTACATTACATTACAGGCATTTAGCAGACGCTCTTATCCAGAGTGCAAGTTCAAAAGTCAGGTCCAAGAAGTGCTGAGCTTCTAGACAAGAAAGTTCTAGTGCCAACTGAACAAGTGACAGAATAATAACTAGTGCAATATTCTGCTGAAGTAACAGTCAGCAAACAGCCGAGGAAAACAAGCCAAGCATACAAATGAGCAAAGTACAACTAAACAGAGAAAAGTAAAACTCCAACAGCTAACACTAAGTCATCATGACCAGGCTAGACAGTACACTTGGCAGGCTAGACAGTACACATGACCCAGCTAAACAACCCTTGACCTGGGTTGGTCAAGACCGATATGCAATTACACAGTAGGCAGGGAAGCAGGGGAGAGGAGCAGCCTGAAGAGGTGAGTCTTGAGTCTGCGCTTGAAGGTGATCAGGAAGTCGGCAGTTCTGGCTTCAACGGGAAGGTCATTCCACCAACGGGGAGCCAAGACAGACCGCAGTCTATATCCAGTACTGTGCAAAAGTCTGAGGCACCCTATGTTTTTTTTCCATACAAACGTTGTTATAGATTTCTATTTTATGACTTCTACATTATCGAATCAGTACAAAAATATTTCAGAGATCCAAATGTTCGTTTTTCAGCACAAAATTACATTTGTTTGTATCTGAGCAGCATATTCCATAAGAGAGCACTTTTCAGATTAAAAAAGAAAACATAATGAAGCTGGGTTTGGGGGCAAAATTAAGAAGCAAGTGTGACAGTCAACGTGTCCAGAAGAACTGTGGCTGGTTCTGGAAGATGCTCAGTAAAACCTACAGCTCATCTCATTATCTCTAGCCACTTTATCCTGTTCTACAGGGTCGCAGGCAAGCTGGAGCCTATCCCAGCTGACTACGGGCGAAATGCGGGGTACACCCTGGACAAGTCGCCAGGTCATCACAGGGCTGACACATAGACACAGACAACCATTCACACTCAATTTAGAGTCACCAGTTAACCTAACCTGCATGTCTTTGGACTATGGGGGAAACCCACACGGACAACATGCAAACTCCGTACAGAAAGGCCCTCGCCGGCCACGGGGCTCAAACCCGGACCTTCTTGCTGTGAGGCGACAGCGCTAACCACTACGCCACCGTGCCGCCTGCACTGACACTACTTTTTTTTTTAAGCAAAGGGAATTTCATCTCACACCAAATATTGACTTTGTTTCTTTCATTTATTATGGCTTACTGCTTACTGTTTGTACCGTGAGTTGGCTTAGTGGTCAGTCTGTCCGCCTCTCAACGAGGAGATCGTGAGTTTTACTTGCAGTCAGGTCATACCAACGACCATCATAAAAATGGTACCTACTACCGTCTGGCAAGGCACACTGCAATACAGATGCAAGTAGGGAAGTCAAATTCTCGTGGTTACCAGAGGACTTGCCCCCCACTGTAACCCTAGCTGTATAGGCGAGAGGCCGAGGGCTATGGAAACAGAGATCAGCACTGCACCCCTACGCCTTAAAAGAGTTGGTTAGTACTGGGACATTAGACTGCCTGGGAAGACCAGATTCTGGTGTGAGAGGGACTTTGACTGCTTACTGTTTATACTATTTTTTTAAATGTTGAAACATTTCATTTCATTATTTTTTAAGCTATTTTTGGTCTTCAGTATTTCTTTTTCATATGCCTAAGACGTACACATTACTGTATGTATCAGCAGTCATAATATTCCTCATGTTGGACTCAGGTGTAATTTGCTGCGATAATGCCAGTTTGGTCGCCTGTAAGCCAGAAATAAAGGCGCCATTTCTGACAATGCTTTGGTCTAAAAATGCAAGAGCAAAACTGCACTTAAAGTAAACAGGAGACAGCCTTGCAAGTCCTGCCTAATGTCTTGTAACCTAGTATTTCGGACTTTCACTGCTGTTTTGTCGGCCAGTCCATTATTTTTGTTGCTAAAGTAATGAACATTTCATCATATGTCCTTGTTAAAATGGCATGAGGAGAAAAGTAAGGACTGATGCGATGGCTGTTGCGGTATCTCATCTAACCACGCCTCTTGATTATTTCACAGTTATTCCACGAAATTGAGTCGTGGAATTTTTGCAAATTCGATCAATAAAAACTTTGTACAAAACGTCTGACAAAATCATTTCCGTTTCGAATGTAAACAAACCATCAAAATCTCATCTCATCTCATTATCTCTAGCCGCTTCATCCTTCTACAGGGTTGCAGGCAAGCTGGAGCCCATCCCAGCTGACCATGGGCGAAAGGCGGGGTTCACCCTGGACAAGTCGCCAGGTCATCACAGGGCTGACACATAGACACAGACAACCATTCACGGTCAATTTAGAGTCACCAGTTAACCTAACCTGCATGTCTTTGGGGGAAACCGGAGCACCCGGAGGAAACCCACGCGGACACGGGGAGAACATGCAAACTCCGCACAGAAAGGCCCTCGCCGGCCCCGGGGCTCGAACCCAGGACCTTCTTGCTGTGAGGCGACAGCGCTAACCACTACACCACCGTGCCGCCCAACCATCAAAATGTCAGGAGCAATTTATGAAAAATTTGATAATAATAATTCTTGAAAAATTAAAAAAGATATGTTCTTACCAGGGTGGCACGGTGGTGTAGTGGTTAGCGCTGTCGCCTCACAGCAAGAAGGTCCTGGGTTCGAGCCCCGGGGCCGGCGAGGGCCTTTCTGTGTGGAGTTTGCATGTTGTCCGCGTGGGTTTCCTCTGGGTGCTCCGGTTTCCCCCACAGTCCAAAGACATGCAGGTTAGGTTAACTGGTGACTCTAAATTGACCGTAGGTGTGAATGTGAGTGTGAATGGTTGTCTGTGTCTATGTGTCAGCCCTGTGATGACCTGGCGACTTGTCCAGGGTGTACCCCGCCTTTTGCCCGTAGTCAGCTGGGATAGGCTCCAGCTTGCCTGCGACCCTGTAGAAGGATAAAGCGGCTAGAGGAGATGAGATGTTCTTACCATCAAATACTTTTATTCCATATTTTGTTGCTTTTTTGTATTTTTGGGGGTTTTGTTTTCGAGTAGTTTTTATTTTGTCCTCAGTTGGTTCAGCAACACACGCCGCCATTTTCTTCTTCTTTAGGTTTTTTTTTTTTAGGCGGTTGGCAAACCAACATAAAAGTGCATTACCGCCACCAACTGGGCTGGAGTGTGGAACAGGAGATATCGGGGGATAAAATATATTCTTTTAGCTATTTCTGTTTCTTTTAAATACTTGATAACAAAGTGCATCTGACTTGATGTGCTCTGCCATTTTGTTTTTCTCTACTCACGGTATATGAGCTGATATCCGAGTAGTAGATTAGCCAATCAGAGCATGCGATTGCTCATATCCAATGAATGTGGATAGAATAATATATGATTTATTCATCCTGACCCCACCTATTTATATGATTGTCCTGTTCATCAGCAGGTTACCAGCCAAGCTTGTAGAAATACCAAGAATATACAGTATAAAGCTCAGTTTTAAACCTTATTTTGCACTATTGCCATTATTATTTTGAAAATGTATTGAAGGAATATGAATCTTTAATGATTTGCCTCAGATATTTTTTCTCTGTTTTCTCCATTTTTGTCTCTTTTTACTCCTGACAGTCTGTGTTAAATATGCTGAACATTTCACATTTCTCATTTCTCGTGTCTCAGTATGGTGGGTCTCAGAACATACCAAGGTCAGGGGTGATAACACTGTCTGGCTCGCCTTGCTTCTCTCTTATCTCCCCTTTTTTCTTCGTCTCTCTTCATTGTTCCAGTCTTGAGAGAGAGCTGGTGTAGATGTTCTTAAGTTAGACTTCTGTTGGTGAAAACACTGATCTGAAGATGCTCCATGTTTGAAGCATTCAAATAAACATTGAGAATCTGAAGATCAATCCGGTCTCCTGTCTCATTTGCCAAATTTTTACCAGGGCTCATTAAGTATTATATTATGTGACTATGATGTGATGTTCAGCAATTGCTTTATGGCTATTTGTACTTGAAAAATGATGGTGTATAGGTAGCCCATTTTATAATTGCGGGTACATTTCAAGTGTTGACCCTGTTGGTTGTAGTCAACTCTGTTGTCGTTAAACTGGGCAACCCATTAGCAGAACTGACAATAACAGAGTTGACATTTTCCCACCATTTTGTGTCTTCACTCCACATGCTAACCTCAAACGAGCTACCACATGGCATGTGTAAAAACAGAATTTTATGGATTTTAATCATATTATTGTTTTTAAAAAATGACTGAGCAATTTGGGTAGCACGGTGGTGTAGTGGTTAGCGCTGTTGCCTCACAGCAAGCAGGTCCGGGCTCGAGTCCCGTGGCCGGCAAGGGCCTTTCTGTGTGGAGTTTGCATGTTGTCTGTGTGGGTTTGCTCTGGTTTCCCCCACAGTCCAAAGACATGCAGGTTAGGTTAACTGGTGACTCTAATTTGACCGTGAATGGTTGTCTATGTGTCAGCCCTGTGATGACCTGGCGACTTGTCCAGGGTGTACCCCGCCTTTTGCCCATAGTCAGCTGGGCTAGGCTCCAGCTTGCCTGCGACCCTGTAGAACAGGATAAAGCGGCTACAGATAATGAGATGAGATGAGAGTGAGAGATTCGCTCCAATGTCACAATAACAGATTTGACGAATAATTAATCTACTGTTGGTGTATCCTCAATATTTTGCTCAAATTAGTGAGAGAAGAAACATAACATACCTCACTGCCTTTCTGATGTTTCCTGCCAGAGGAAGTGACATCTCTTGATGCAGGTGTCATGCGTCTTATTAAAAGTCTATGTGGATTTTATGCGGTTTTATAACAGAACTAACAGAGTTGACAAGAACATTGGCACAGATAAAAAATATATATATTTTAAATTACTGAAATGTCACATCTCATCTCATTATCTCTAGCCACCTTATCCTGTTCTACAGGGTCGCAGGCAAGCTGGAGCCTATCCCAGCTGACTACGGGCGAAAGGCGGGGTACACCCTGGACAAGTCGCCAGGTCATCACAGGGCTGACACATAGACACAGACAACCATTCACACTCACATTCACACCTACGGTCAATTTAGAGTCACCAGTTAACCTAACCTGCATGTCTTTGGACTGTGGGGGAAACCGGAGCATCCGGAGGAAACCCACGCGGACAACATGCAAACTCCGCACAGAAAGGCCCTCGCCGACCACGAGGCTCGAACCCGGACCTTCTTGCTGTGAGTCGACAGCACTAACCACTACACCACCGTGCCGCCTGAAATTTCATATGATACAGAAAATAGACTTTCTATGCAATTGATTTTATAACAGTTAATAGAATAAGCCCCTAAAAACAGATTGTTAAACTGAATCACTTCATGTTTATTCGAGTTGAATGTACGAATCAGTAGTCGAAGAGCCAATAATGTGGGGGGAGGGGACCCTGTAGAACAGGATAAAGCAGCTAGAGATAATGAGATGAGATAGGTAGCTGGTTAGTTTCTTGCGAAGAGTACATGGCATCCATGTTTTTGTCTCATCTCATCTCATTATCTGCAGCCGCTTTATCCTGTTCTACAGGGTCGCAGGCAAGCTGGAGCATATCCCAGCTGACTACGGGCGAAAGGCAGGGTACACCCTGGACAAGTCGCCAGGTCATCACAGGGCTGACACACAGACACAGACAACCATTCACACTCACATTCACACCTACGGTCAATTTAGAGTCACCAGTTAACCTAACCTGCATGTCTTTGGACTGTGGGGGAAACTGGAGCACCCAGAGGAAACCCACGCAGACACGGGGAGAACATGCAAACTCCACACAGAAAGGCCCTCGCTGGCCACGGGGCTCGAACCCGGACCTTCTTGCTGTGAGGCAACAGCGCTAACCACTACACCACCGTGCCGCCCCCATGTTTTTGTTTGCTTTTGTATCTGGAATGCATGTGACAATCTACCTCCACACCACTAGGTGTCCCCATCACCATAATACTAATCAACTACTGGTGTAAACCTGATTCCCATCATTCTTTCCTTCAGACAGGCTGTACGTTCAGGCTACCCTTTGCAAAGTCTTGTCGTCTTTCATGTCGGATATTGTGTTTTGGTGAATCTTGGACTGTTCGGCGAATCACGTTCTTCCCTTTGGATTTGTTTACAGTTTGTATGGACTTACGTGCTTTAACCTAGCCTGTTCTCCAAACTTCGATCTTTAGTCTCCACACTTGGACCTCACTGTTACATTTTTACTTAGGTTTCGGTTTTATATTTACTCCTTTAGGTGTGTCTTTGAGATCTGAACTGAACAAACAATACGTGCAAAAACCTTGTCATATTGATTACTCTTATTTGCACATGATGTCATTTGTGCAATTCTTGTAAATGCTACATAACACTGCTAAATGCACACACAAATTAGTAGTACTCATTATTTGGCAACATCAGAATCAGATTCATGCTTAATGGCCAAGTATGTTGGCACACATAAGGAATTTGGTTCCTGGCAGTTGGTGTGTCTCTAACGATACAGAAAAGGAGAAAATTTTAAAAAAGAGAGAGGGAGGGAGAAGAGAAAAAGACAAATGACTATATGTACATGTAAGTTATGTGTTACTTACATGTTACTTACATATTGTGTAATATTATATTACACAATATAATAAATCTACAATCTACAATCAATTATTCCACGAAATCAAGTCATACATGAGCTGATGGCTGACGAGGCGCATAGCACCGAGTCGGCTATAAGCTATGTATGATGAGATTGAGTGGAGTAATTGCTTGAGTCTACTCACATTCACTGGACTTTGAGAAACAGAGCATTTTGGGGGTTTTTTGCAAATTTGATCAATAAAAACTTTGTACAAAACATCCAACAAAATCATTTCCACTTAGAATGTAAACAAACCGGCGAAATAACAGGAGCAATTTGTGAAAAATGCGATAATAATAATAATTCTTGAAAAATAAAAAAGATACGTTCTTACCATCAAATACTTTTATTCCATATTTTGTTGCTTTTTTTGTATTTTTTGGGGTTTTGTTTTCAAGTAGAGTTTTTATTTTGTCCTTGGTTGGTTCAGCAACACGTGCCACAATTTTGTTTTTTTCAAATCACGGTATATGAGCTGATATCCTAGTAGTAGAGTAGCCAATCAGAGCGCACGATTGCTCAGATCCAGTGAATGTGGATAGAATAATATACAATATCCAGAATATACATACCGGTATGTTATTTACCAGCTGGGAGTTCCGTATCGTGAAATACCGTGACCGAGGTCTTGAAAGTACTGACCGAGGCCCTCTGGGCTGAGGTCAGTATTCAAGGCCGAGGTCACAATATTTCACCATACGGACTGACCTTAAGCTGGTAAATACGGTGGGGCAAAAAAGTATTTAGTCAGTCACCAATTGTGCAAGTTCTCCCACTTAAAAAGATGAGAGAGGCCTGTAATTTTCATCATAGGTATACCTCAACTATGAGAGACAAAATGAGAAAAAAAATCCAGAAAATCACATTGTCTGATTTTTAAATAATTTATTTGCAAATTATGGTGGAAAATAAGTATTTGGTCAATAAAAAAAAGTTCATCTCAGTACTTTGTTATATACCCTTTGTTGGCAATGACAGAGGTCAAACGTTTTCTGTAAGTCTTCACAAGGTTTTCACACACTGTTGCTGGTATTTTGGCCCATTCCTCCATGCAGATCTCCTCTAGAGCAGTGATGTTTTGGGGCTGTCGCTGGGCAACACGGACTTTCAACTCCCTCCAAAGATTTTCTATGGGGTTGAGATCTGGAGACTGGCTAGGCCACTCCAGGACCTTGAAATGCTTCTTACGAAGCCACTCCTTCGTTGCCCGGGCGGTGTGTTTGGGATTATTGTCATGCTGAAAGACCCAGCCACGTTTCATTTTCAATGCCCTTGCTGATGGAAGGAGGTTTTCACTCAAAATCTCACGATACATGGCCCCATTCATTCTTTCCTTTACACGGATCAGTCGTCCTGGTCCCTTTGCAGAAAAACAGCCCCAAAGCATGATGTTTCCACCCCCATGCTTCACAGTAGGTATGGTGTTCTTTGGATGCAACTCAGCATTCTTTCTCCTCCAAACACGACAAGTTGAGTTTTTACCAAAAAGTTCTATTTTGGTTTCATCTGACCATATGACATTCTCCCAATCCTCTTCTGGATCATCCAAATGCTCTCTAGCAAACTTCAGACGGGCCTGGACATGTACTGGCTTAAGCAGGGGGACACGTCTGGCACTGCAGGATTTGAGTCCCTGGCGGCGTAGTGTGTTACTGATGGTAGCCTTTGTTACTTTGGTCCCAGCTCTCTGCAGGTCATTCACTAGGTCCCCCCCCCCATGTGGTTCTGGGATTTTTGCTCACCGTTCTTGTGATCATTTTGACCCCACGGGGTGAGATCTTGCGTGGAGCCCCAGATCGAGGGAGATTATCAGTGGTCTTGTATGTCTTCCATTTTCTAATAATTGCTCCCACAGTTGATTTCTTCACACCAAGCTGCTTACCTATTGCAGATTCAGTCTTCCCAGCCTGGTGCAGGTCTACAGTTTTGTTTCTGGTGTTCTTTGACAGCTCTTTGGTCTTGGCCATAGTGGAGTTTGGAGTGTGACTGTTTGAGGTTGTGGACAGGTGTCTTTTATACTGATAACGAGTTCAAACAGGTGCCATTAATACAGGTAACGAGTGGAGGACAGAGGAGCCTCTTAAAGAAGAAGTTACAGGTCTGTGAGAGCCAGAAATCTTGCTTGTTTGTAGGTGACCAAATACTTATTTTACTGAGGAATTTACCAGTTAATTCATTAAAAATCCTACAATGTGATTTCCTGGATTCTTTCCCCCCATTCTGTCTCTCATAGTTGAAGTGTACCTATGATGAAAATTACAGGCCTCTCTCATCTTTTTAAGTTGGAGAACTTGCATAATTGGTGGCTGACTAAATACTTTTTTGCCCCACTGTAACATATTCATTTTTTTCTTTACCAAATTCTAACAGAAAACGAGAGTGCCCGAAAGGGAAAACCGAGCCGAGCCAAGGCGAGCCGCCATTTTGAATCCTCATTCACGGCTGTAATGCAAATTGCTTCCTCCTCGGTATACAAGTGCACTTCCATGGCAGGAAAAAAACTACATTTTGCCGCGTATGTAGTCCCCATTTATACAAAATTGAGTCATTCAGGATTCAGCCATGTTTTTGCTTGGCGTTAGCAAGTTAGAGGTTTTTAGCTTTCTCCTGAAATGTTTTCTTTTATTTCTTCTTCCTCAGTGTAGTAAAACTCACTTTCGCTGTGAACACTGTCGTTATCGCTATCCATGCTGTAAAATTAATGCTATTTTCCTGAGAAATGCTGGCAAAAATTGATAAGATTTTTGATAATCTTATAAATAAATCTTATTCAAAAAAGATAAATGTTGACAAAAAATTGCTACGATGTTTGTTGTTGTTGTGAACGAGCGAGTCGCCAGAGGTCCGTAACCAGGGTCCGTAACTGGGGTCCGTACCGTAGGATACGAACCCGCTTGCCAGCCAATCAGAGCGCAGGATCTGATGGCAACCGCACTGCAAAAAAAATAAAGACTATTATGCATAAAAATATCTATAATATCAATAATATACAATATCTATAATATACAGTGTACATTATAATGAGTTGTCAGTTTATTTTGTTGTATCTAATAAACTGGTGAAATTTACAGACTGGTCTGTTAAAATTGTAATATTATCATGTCTGCTTCTTTTACTCATTAAAGGCTCCTATTTGGCTTTTGGGGTTTTAATACAACACATCAAAAATATTCCTGGCAAAGAAATAAAAGCATGTTATATGTCTACAATGTGACATGACAGGCACAGGGTGGTATGTTCTGTTCCCATCTGCCCCTGAGCCATGTGAGAGAAAGCAAACTCAGCCAAATTTGCCACTTTCCTACAGGACAATGGCTGACTAGCATATGGTTCTCTCCCCTATTGTTGGAGAAAGCAAAAATAAGTGTGCTTTTCTGGTGCCAGCTCTCGCCTTACCAATCTGTCAGCGCCGAGTCGTGGACTGCCAGGTGGAACTCATCCAACAGCAAAGAGTGTGTGGTTGGGACTGCTAAAATCACAGAAAAGCTGACAACAGTTGCTCTGAGAAAATGTGTGGAAAAATAGAGTGGGTTTTGTGGAGAGGCAGTTGGTGGTTTTCTGACCACCTCCTTTTGTCCAAGAGAGCGTGGAACCCTGGTTAGCTGATCGATCTGTTAGCCGCATGACGTGTATGTTAAATGGGGGAGGTTTAACCTCACCGTACACAATGGGAGCAGTTTCATTTTACAAAGACAGTCACTCTTGGTCAATAAAAGCTATATTACAATCTCCAGTGGTTTTTTTTTTTGTTGTTGTTGTTTTGTTTCTTTTTTAGCTTAAAGAAAAATGCTTATTTAGATCCAACTGAAAAACTCAAGAAAAATCACAGGAAAAACTGAGGCGGCCTTGGAGGCCTTGAAATATTATATACGGGTAACGATTATTATTTTGATAATCACCTAATTCTAAATTAATTGATTGGTTGGGTTATTTAAAAATGTATTAAATACCAAAAATATTTATTTAAAAAAATATTTCTCTGCATTTCAACCAACTAACACGACTACAGGACTCTTAACTAGGCTTAAATAACAAGTCACCTTATTGTTAATTATCATATAGAATGAGACTATTATGAAGTACATACAGTATGCCACCCAGACGAGACACCAAATACTAATGTAGTGATGGTTTTCTGGACATGTTTACTGGTTAGGTTCACTTTTTTTTAGCAGCTAAGTTCAAAATATCCTGTCTCTCTACCTGAAACGCTCCAATGCTACAGCGCCCTCCACAATTATTCTCCCCCCGTAAATTTTAGTAAAAAGGGTTCGAAAAATCCACCTTTTGGTGAAGTCAGTTCATCTCACACTGAAAAAATGAGAAAAATCCAACCTTTGATTGAAATAAATGTATTCAGAGAAAAACAAATCTCTCATTTCACATGTGCCACAAGTATTATTGGCACTCCTGGAAATGATAGTGAACACAGTGAAGCATGTTTCCCATTTAAATTCTACAGTATTTTTGAGTTGATTGGTGTGTAGGAACTTTCAAGCTGTAATCCATGACTTCCTGAGTAACTGGGGGAAAAATATGAGATGATACAGAGGCCAAATTCCCTCAACATCAACATGGGAAAGATAAGAGAACACATAAACCAAATGAGGGACAAGTGAAGTCAGGGAAATGATTATATAAAAAATAGCTACTCACCTGAAAATGTCCATTTCCTCTGTCCTGTTAGGGCAATAATAAAAAAGTGGACACCAACTGGAACTGTTACAAACTCACCTGGAAGAGGACCCAAGTTTATTCTGCCCCCATGTACAGTGGTGCTTGAAAGTTTGTAAACCCTTTAGAATTTTCTATATTTCTGCATAAATATGACCTAAAACATCATCAGATTTTCACACAAGTCCTAAAAGTAGATAAAGAGAACCCAGTTAAACAAATGAGACAAAAATATTATACTTGGTCATTTATTTATTGAGGAAAATGATCCAATATTACATATCTGTGAGTGGCAAAAGTATGTGAACCTTTGCTTTCAGTATCTGGTGTGACCCCCTTGTGCAGCAATAACTGCAACTAAATGTTGTAACTGTTGATCAGTCCTGCACACCGGCTTGGAGGAATTTTAGCCCATTCCTCCATACAGAACAGCTTCAACTCTGGGATGTTGGTGGGTTTCCTCACATGAACTGCTCGCTTCAGGTCCTTCCACAACATTTCGATTGGATTAAGGTCAGGACTTTGACTTGGACATTCTAAAACATTAACTTTATTCTTCTTTAACCATTCTTTGGTAGAACGACTTGTGTGCTTAGGGTCGTTGTCTTGCTGCATGACCCACCTTCTCTTGAGATTCAGTTCATGGACAGATGTCCTGACATTTTCCTTTAGAATTCGCTGGTATAATTCAGAATTCATTGCTCCATCAATTATGGCAAGCCGTCCTGGCCCAGATGCAGCAAAACAGGCCCAAACCACGATACTACCACCACCATGTTTCACAGACGGGATAAGCTTCTTATGCTGGAATGCAGTGTTTTCCTTTCTCCAAACATAACACTTCTCATTTAAACCAAAAAGTTCTATTTTGGTTTCATCCGTCCACAAAATATTTTTCCAATAGCCTTCTGGCTTGTCCACGTTATCTTTAGCAAACTGGAAACGAGCAGCAATGTTCTTTTTGGAGAGCAGTGGCTTTCCCTTTGCAACCCTGCTATGCACACCATTGTTGTTCAGTGTTCTCCTGATGGTGGACTCATGAACATTAACATTAGCAAATGTGAGAGAGGCCTTCAGTTGCTTAGAAGTTACCCTGGGATCCTTTGTGACCTTGCCGACTATTACACCCCTTGCTCTTGGAGTGATTTTTGTTGGTCGACCACTCCTGGGGAGGGTAACAATGGTCTTGAATTTCCTCCATTTGTACACAATCTGTCTGACTGTGGATTGGTGGAGTCCAAACTCTTTAGAGATGGCTTTGTAACCTTTTCCAGCCTGATGAGCATCAACAATGCTTTTTCTGAGGTCCTTAGAAATCTTCTTTGTTCATGCCATGATACACTTCCACAAACATGTGTTGTGAAGATCAGACTTTGATAGATCCCTGTTCTTTAAATAAAACGGTGCCCACTCACACCTGATTGTCATCCCATTGATTGAAAACACCTGACTCTAATTTCACCTTCAAATTACCTGCTAATCCTAGAGGTTCACATACTTTTGCCACTCACAGATATGTAATATTGGATCATTTTCCTCAATAAATAAATGACCAAGTATAATATTTTTGTCTCATTTGTTTAACTGGGTTCTCTTTATCTACTTTTAGGACTTGTGTGAAAATCTGATGATGTTTTAGGTCATATTTATGCAGAAATATAGAAAATTCTAAAGGGTTCACAAACTTTCAAGCACCACTGTACAGTGAGGAGGAGGGTAAGAAAGGCAAAAAAAAAAAAAATCCCCAAGGATCACTGTTGGTGAATTACAAGAAAAAAATAAACTCCAATCCCAAGGTTACCAAGTCTCCCAAACCACCATCAGATTCCACCTCCATGCCAAAAGATTATTTGGAAGGTTTGCCAGAAAACAAAAATCCTTTTCTGTCAATTAACCACAAACGTAAGCACCTGGAGTTTGTGAAACGCTGCAACTTTGACTGGAACCGTGTTCTCTGTTCTGATGGAACAAAAATGGAGCTTTTTGGCAATAAACACTCACGGTGGGTTTGGTGTAAAAAGAAGGATGGCTATAATGAAAAGAACCCAGCTGTAAAACATGGTGGAAGTTCTGTGATGTTTTGGGGCTGTTTTTTCCTCCAAAGACCCTGTAAACCTTGTTAGGGCGCATGGCATCATGGACTCCATGAAATACCAGGACATTTAAAATATAAATCTAGCTGCCTCTGCCAGGGAACTAAAACTGGGTCATCACTGGATCTTCCAACAGGACAATGATCCAAAGCATATGCCCAAATCAACACAAAAATGGTTCAAGCTTCTGCCCTGGCCATCTCAGTCCCTGGACCTGAACCCCATTGAAAACCTGTGGGGTGCGCTGAAGAGGAGAATGCACAAGAGAGGGTCAAGGACCCTGGATGAGCTGGAGAGGAATGGTCTCAGATCTCCTGCTCTGTATCTCCAACCTTATAAAATGTTATAGGAGAGACTCAGCCTCAGTTCTGTTTTACTGGCAGTGCGAGGGTATACAAAGTGTTAAATGCCAATAATAGTGGCAAATGAGTTTTTGTTGAAAATAATTATTTCTTGATGAAGGATTTGCTTTTCTCTGAATAAATGTATTTCAATTAAAGGTTGGATTTTTCTCATTGTGAGATGAAGCAACTTCTTCACCAAGAGGTGGATTTTTTTCTAACCCTTTTTACTAATCTTTTCAAAGGGGGCCAATAATTTTGGAGGGTACTTTAAATGCATTTTGCTCACCATGTGTGTGCAATTTTGGTGTGTGGAACCAACACCAAAAGCTTTGTGGTTGAGTTTTAGCTTCCAATGTCTGGAATCGGTGAATCCACTGTTTCTCAAATTGACCACAAATGAATGATTATAAAACATCAAAATATTACTCACACGAAAACACAAGTTATGTCACGATTCCAAAAGTGTAGTGTAATATAAAGAGTTCCCATACATTCTGTGTTTTAGTCTAGGTGGCTCCAGTGTGATTCTTAACAGTCCAATGATTTCATAATGATATTTGTTAGCGGGGCGGCACGGTGGTGTAGTGGTTAGTGCTGTCGCCTCACAGCAAGAAGGTCCTGGGTTTGAGCCCCGGGGCCGGCGAGGGCCTTTCTGTGTGGAGTTTGCATGTTCTCCCCGTGTCTGCGTGGGTTTCCTCCGGGTGCTCCAGTTTCCCCCACAGTCCAAAGACATGCAGGTTAGGTTAACTGGTGACTCTAAATTGACCGTAGGTGTGAATGGTTGTCTGTGTCTATGTGTCAGCCCTGTGATGACCTGGCGACTTGTCCAGGGTGTACCCCGCCTTTCGCCCATAGTCAGCTGGGATAGGCTCCAGCTTGCCTGCGACCCTGTAGAAGGATAAAGCGGCTAGAGATAATGAGATGAGATATTTGTTAGCAACAATTTTTAATTGAATTGATTTTGTTAATTAGTTGTTAGCCTTAATTGGAATAGTTTACGCAGAAATGCAGCTTTAGCACTAGCGTGCACCCGGCTCTGAATACAAAGAATTCAGGATCCTCCCTCATAAATATCATTGTTGCTCTTGAATTTTAATTTGTCAACTCTAAATATGGCCCTGTATCCAATTGCATTCATTCAAATAGACTTCATTACAAGCATTTAGCAGATGCTTTTATCCAGAGTGACATACAACATACCCAAAGCAGCTTGATGATTAGGTGCTTTGCTCAAGTATACTTCGGCCATTCCTGCTGGTCCAGAGCCTCAAACCAGTGACCTTTTCATCCCAAAGCTGCTTCTCTAACCATTAGGCCATGGCTTTCTCCCAACTTCCTCAATGACTAATGAATATTGGACGCAGCAAAGTGTTATAAAGATCACATTGGGCTCCATTAACACACTAGAGTGGCTTTTTATTGTATTTTCAACTCTGTACAGTTCTTTTTGGGGTTGCATAGTGGTGCGGTGGTTAGCACTGTCACCTCACAGCAAGAAGGTTTGGGGTTTGAACCTCATAGCTGACGAGGGGCCATTCTTTGTGGAGTTTGCATGCTCTCCCTGTGTCTGTGTGGGTTTCCTCTGGGTGCTCAGGTTTCCCTCACAGTCCAAAGATATGCTGTTAGGCTAACTGGCTACTCTAAATGACCCTAACCCATAACTACGTCATCGCTTGTTTACCGCAATGCATTATGGGCGATACCCGGGGTCAGCGCCGTATTGTTTACTTTCGCCTTTCTTAAACACTGCATTGTTCTGTCTAACCGGTTTTAACCATGCCGAAAGTGAATTGCTGTGTGCCTTACTGTGTCTCCACGACAAAGAGAGCACCTCATTTGAGTTTTTATCAGCTGCCAGGCGAGAAGAAAGAAATGGATAAGTTTAATCCATAATGAAAACCTTCAAACTGAATCGAAATGGACAAGTGTTTGTAGCTTACATTTCTCTGGTGGGAAAAAGACGTACTTGAACTGTGACCCAGCAATATTTCCATGGTCTTGCGAGTGGCCTTCGGTTATAGAAAATTATAACCAGAGGTGGACAAAGTACCCAAGTTCATTACCTAAGTCAAAGTACAGATCCCACTGGTCAAATTTTACTCCGATACAAGTGAAAGTTGTACAGTCAAATTTTTACTCAAGTTAAAGTACTGAAGTATTTGCTTTTAAAAATACTTAAGTATTAAAAGTTTCTGTTAACGCATTGTTATTATTGGCACAACACTTACAAAACCTAATGCCTCTGACGCAACTGACTGGATTTATTGACTAACTTGTAGAACCTATAGAATAAACGCCTGGTACAGTAGAACGTTACAAAATGAAACTGTTAGGACTGGGGACTGTCTTGGCCTCTAGAGGCATCTTATTGCTTTATCTTGTTATGTTTGTTTTGGCCTCTAGAGGCCGCCACTGCTTCTGTGTTTTGTGTTTGTTTTGATTGCCTGTTTCCATGTGCCTTTTACCCCCACCTGTTCTTTATTTCCTGCCCCGCCCAGTTTCTTAATTTCCCTGTGTATAAATACTTCCTCAGTTTGGTCCCTAGTCATGCAGTCTTTGTGCTGTTATGTTATCACTAGAGAGTGCTGTTCTGTGTTCTTTGTCTTTGTGGTCTTTTGTACTTTGCTTTCTTGTGGACTTTGTATTTACCATTTTGGATCTTCTGAGTGTTTGGATTTTTGCCTTTTCTTTTCTTATTTTTGGCTTTTTGTTTTGACTTTGAACTTTTGGATTTTTTTTTTCCCGTATATCTTCTGAGCGTTTGGATTATACTTTTGTTTTTTGCCTTGGATTTTTTGCATTGTAAATAAACTGTTTTTTTCTACTCTACTTTCGCCTCACTCCTCTGCACTTGAGTTATTCCCCTGGTGGCCTAGTGGGGGTTTGCTGGATTACTACACCAGCGACCTGGGTTTGATTCCCAGTGAAACATGACTGAAATGATAAAGAACCATTTTCCTTTTTTTTTATTTTTGTCACACTCCTCCCCACCCCCACAAAGCACCATGGTAGTGTCCTGACCCAGCTCTGGCAGTGTGTGCACACATGCATGTGTATGTTAATCAGGAAGACAGTGGAATAGCTGTAAATGCAGCTTGCTCAGAAAATAAAAATGACAATCCAACCTGCTTAAAACCCAGGTCCACACCTCGAGCTTAATAACTGCCCAACAGCAACACTGCTGTAAGCAAGACAAAAAAGTGCAAGACTATCATCTGACATCAAAACAAAAAATTCCAGCAATTTGTTGTGACTGACTAGTACAATACTGTCCATCTCACAGGTCATGTGCAAGTGTACAGTATGTATTCATGCACATATGACTCTGCCTGTGGAATCATGATGGTTTAACGTTAAGCTAGCTAGTCAGTGAAACTCCACCTGACATACTAGCAAAATCTTTTCAAACTCAAAATCATACTGGGTAGCTAACATTACTAGAAAAAAAAGATTTGTACATTTTATTTATTTGGCAAGATTATGCTAAAACATTTCTGAAAGCACTTCAGATAAGTTAATGTTATTCATGCTAGCATAACTCTGTTTTTACATGCTAACTAACGGTGTCCAAGTTAACTAGCTATGTGTTATTGTTAGCCGTGGACAAGGCTATGGCAACTTGGTGGGCAAATCCATAGAAAGTCCTTTGACTAACCAGACTGCATAGCTATTGCAACATTATTGCTCACGCTAAAAGCACAGACAACTTCATTGCAAGCTTTCTCTTGGAATAAAACGTTTACAGACCTCAATATGCTTCTGCAGGTCGTATGGCAAGTTTTTGTAGGCTGTGATGTGCTCCGCTTTAGGCAAACAAAGCAAACATTTAAAACGAAACAACTCTATTCCTTTCAGAAAACTGAAACATGGCTTCTAGCTATGGCCATGAGTGCATGCATTCCCCCGAAGAACCACCTCCTTCCATTCTGCCATCAACTGATCATGTTAAATAATGCTGCAGAGAAATAATTGAACTTGATTTTATCCAGTCTATAGACGTGACCCTAGTGATTACTGATAGACTGTCTCAGTGTCTCATCATCTCTAGACGCTTTATCCTGTTCTACAGGGTCACAGGCAAGCTGGAGCCTATCCCAGCTGACTATGGGCGAAAGGCGGGGTACACCCTGGACAAGTCGCCAGGTCATCACAGGGCTGATACATAGACACAGACAACCATTCACACTCACACCTACGGTCAATTTAGAGTCACCAGTTAACCTAACCTGCATGTCTTTGGACTGTGGCGGAAACCGGAGCACCCGGAGGAAACCCACGCGGAGAACATGCAAACTCTGCACAGAAAGGCCCTCATCAGTCACAGGGCTCAAACCCAGACCTTCTTGCTGTGAGGCGACAGCGCTAACCACTACACCACCGTGCTGCCCCTGTCTCAGTGTCACCTGTGAAAAAACTAATCATGATAAAACTCCCAAACCATAAAGGTTTCTCTTTCGGGTACGTATAATGTTCAGTGTACCTCACTAGCGACGTTTATTGAAGAAAATGCATTTATACTGAACATGGCACGGCAGATCAGCGGGTTTCCAAAGTTTTTTTTTTTAATGTTTCCTGATATCAAGTTTTACATATTTAACTAATCACTCATTTATCACTCAGACCATTATTCGCCCACGAATCCCCCACAAGAGCGCTGCTCTGTGCCAATTCCCGATATTGAGATAGATGTGTTTTCTCAATAAAGTTTATCTGGTGCACTATAAGTCCTCAGAAATAAGACATTCTGAGATTTGATGTTGTTGTTGTACAGTGTGGTAGACGCGGTCTAGACTCTTACCTTCTCACCAAGCTTGATTTGGATTCAGATTTTCCTGCTGTCAACCCTCGACATGTTATCCACCTCTTTAAATCACCAATTTCATTGTCTTCCATGACAGAGCATGGGAAAATCGCTCCTCTCACTTCGCTCTCACATGAAATGAATCTGACATCCATCATATCGCTCAACTACCAACCCCGGCTATCCTCCACAATGCATTGCGATAAACAAGTGATGATGTAGTTATGCTTGGGGGCTATTGCACATGACCAAACGCAGTACAGCAGAGGAGTGGCTAGCTGGCTGTACTTACTTAGCCAGGAAATCCTAGGAAAAGGACCCAACCCAGAACATACTGGATGGGTGAAGAAGAAGAAGAAGAAAAAGAAGAAGATGACAGTTATTTTCACAATCAAGTCCTGACTTGCAATAGTAAATCCTAGCTCCAAAAGCAAGTGTCATCTTCCTTGGGGCAGATTCAACCAGGATTGTTGCTGACTTGAATCTCATCTCATCTCATTATCTCTAGCTGCTTTATGCTGTTCTACAGGGTTGCAGGCAAGCTGGAGCATATCCCAGCTGACTACGGGCGAAAGGCGGAGTACACCCTGGACAAGTCGCCAGGTCATCACAGGGCCTGACTTGAATCTAATTTGTAAAAAAAAAAAGTATGTGAAAGGTTTTTTTCTGAAAATCTATGTGTGTGTGTGTGTGTGTGTGTGAGAGAGAGAGAGAGAGAGAGAGAGAGCAAAATATAGCATCAAAGTGTATGAAAGATGCTGAGGTGTTAAGGTGTACATACATGTCAACCTATACGGAATGTCCGTATTTTATACAGATTTGATTCAATAAACGTAGTATACGGGCGTACAAATAAAGTTGTACGGATTCTTTAAAAAAACTTCAATATTTATTTAGAGCTATAATCAATTCCCACGATGATAAAAGAGCGCATAACATTTACAAACATACTGTACACCACAGAAAGCACAGACAGCCAGTAAAGAGCCTTATGAAATCGCGCATTATCTTGTGGTAGCGAGACTTCGCTCCACTTTTGATCATGCGCACACCGCATTGCGAGAATCCCGCCAACTGTGAAGTAACATTTTGTTTGAAAAGCGTATTTCCACCTGAGCTGCGACTGAAAAGATTCTGAATGGGCACTCCGGCAAAGAAATTCAAAACACAATACAGCGGTAGGTTTCTCCCTGAATGGAAGGACCTTTTCAATGGCATAATCCAACTGGCAGCCTCCAAAAACGAAGAATACGCACACTGCACACTGTGTGTGCGTGACATCAAAGTTGCAGCATCGGGAGTGTATGATGTGAAAGAACATTTCAAATCGAAACTACATCAGCGGAATGCAAGCCAAAGGCAAAATCAGCCACTGATGACAGTATTTGCACACTCAAAAACTGATATGCCAACAACTGGAAAAGACAGAAAACACAAGGTAGTGGGCGTTTTAGTTCAAGTTAGGCAGTGCTCTGTTTACCCCACAGTAATGCTGACTGTGAGAGAGTTTTCTCTCAAGTCAGGAAGATGCACACAGAGAGCAGAAAGAACCTGAATGCAGACACACTGACCTGGCCTATTGCAGTGTAAGATTAACACAGCTAGACACTTGGTGTGACATGCAGCCTAGTGAGGTATTGGTGCAGAGTGCTAAAAAAGCTGTCATGGAGTACAATTCAGAACATTAGAGTGACACTTTGTGTTTTTGTCAAACATTGGAGCTTTGTATTCATTCTGAAGGTTTATTGTTATTAATATTGAATAAAAAGTAACTGGGATATATCATTGTTAATTATCATTCAAATTTTAGGTAAATTTTATTTTAATTTGCATCTTATAAGGATTTTATAAGGGAAATAAGGATTTTGGTTATACAGGTTTGATTGACCAAAGGTTGACATGTATGGGTGTAGCGTGACTACAGCTGTTAATAGTGTCCTGTTCTCATGTTGACAATCACCTTCACTAACTCATGTCTATGACTGACCAGCAGTCTTTATATCCTTATCTCCTTTAATCCTCAATTTACACACCGCAACTCAGCTGTATTTTTTCTTTTCTTATTTAAATGCCGCACAGTTTTCTACTTGAAAGTAGAATTCAGTTCTAATGATGCCAGTCAATTCTCTGGCAAATCATTTTAAATATCGTCTTTATTTCATATTTTCTTTCTCTTAAACTCAGCCAACACTTTTTTTTTTGGCAGAGTTTTAAAAAAAAGAAGAAGAAAAGAATGAGCGCTTCCTGGAGTGTCTCCTGGATACTACCGAAAAAGGAGAAACATCTCTGTTCCTGTAGGATATAATGAAATTTTCACCAGCATGTCAGTTCAGACAGGATGTGCTGTGTATTACCTGGGCTTATTTCTACTGGTCGTTTTCTAGAAAGTTTAAAAAAAAAAAGGTGTAATCTTCCCAGATACTGTATGAACACACACAGTCTATGAAAGATTACGACACAATAGATTCAGACAGAGCCAAAATCCCAGAGATACACTTATGATAATTATTAAAAGCCGAATGGAATCAAACAAAGCTAACGTGACAGAGTTTGTATGTTCCTCCACATCGGCCGCTAGCATCTAACTTTGACTACCACCTCATTGCTGAATGACACAAAGCAAACAAGCAAAAAGGCTCATGAGTCTCACTGTGAGTGCGAAATGAGCTCTGATTTAACTATAAATAAAGCTCGCTCACATTAAGAATGCAGCAAGCTAGTGTTAGCAAAGGTTCAGTTATCAGTGCTAAATGTTTTGCTACCATTTTCACCTCTTGACAGTTGAAAAGCAGTTAATTGAAATGTGGTAAATATGAAATAATACATAAATATAAATTGATATGCACAATATAATTTAATACACACACACTCACTGGCCACTTTATTAGGAACACCTACCCACCTGCTGTTTTATGCAGATATCTAATCAGCCGATCCCTTGACAGCAACACAGTGCATAAAATCATGTAGATACAAATCAAGAGCTTCAGTTAACGTTCACTTCAAACATCAGAATGGGAAAAATCGTGATCTCAAAGTGTGACTTTCTTTCACTGTGGCATGGGTGTTGGTTTGAGCCAGATGGACTGGTTTGAGTATTTCAGAACCTGCTGATCTCCTGGGGTTTTCACACACAACAGTCTGTAGAGTTTACACAGACAGAATGGTGCGAAAAACAAAAAAACACTGAGTTGAGTGAGCGACAGTTTTGTGGGTGGAAACAAACACCTTGTTGATAAGAGAGGTCAGAGGAAAATGGCCAGATTGATTTGAGCTTTTTGGCCAGGAAGGATATAGTAACTCAGATAATCACTCTTTACAGCTGTGGTGAGCAGAAACGCACCTCAGCATGCAACAGCAGAAGAACACATTGGGTTCCACTCCTGCAGCCAAGAACAGGAACAGGAATATACATTCAAAACCAGGAATCTTAGAATATATAGCTAGTTAGCTCATCCGGCCAACAGGTGATGAGCTTATGCCATCATGTGTTGTCCGTCGTTCTTCTGGCGTCGTCCACATTTCATGAAAATCGCTTCTTCTCTCTCAATTCTTCACCGATTTTTATTCTTTTTGGCAGGAAGGTAGGTCTGCCTGGGGTGCATATAGGTTCTACCCAAATTTGCATAATTGCAATTAATAATGAAGATATGGACTAATTAAGCCCTAATGAGTAGTTTCCACACAAACCGCTTCTTCTCCCTCAATTCTTCACCGATTTTGATTCTTTCTGGCATGAAGGTGGGGGTACCTAGAGTGCATACAGTATAACTTCTACCCAGATTTGCTTAATTACAATTATTAATGAAGTAATAATGAACAGTTCAACAAAAATCACTTCTTCTCAGTGAATTAATTGCTGTTTTGGATTCTTTCTGGGGGCGGCACGGTGGTGTAGTGGTTAGCGCTGTCACCTCACAGCAAGAAGGTCCTGGGTTCGAGCCCCGGGGCCGGCGAGGGCCTTTCTGTGCGGAGTTTGCATGTTCTCCCCGTGTCCGTGTGGGTTTCCTCCGGGTGCTCCGGTTTCCCCCACAGTCCAAAGACATGCAGGTTAGGTTAACTGGTGACTCTAAAATTGACCGTAGGTGTGAATGTGAGTGTGAATGGTTGTCTGTGTCTATGTGTTAGCCCTGTGATGACCTGGCGACTTGTCCAGGGTGTACCCCGCCTTTCGCCCATAGTCAGCTGGGATAGGCTCCAGCTTGCCTGCGACCCTGTAGAAGGATAAAGCGGCTAGAGATAATGAGATGAGATGAGATTCTTTCTGGCAAATAGTTAGGTATTCCTAGTTCGGATATACAATGCTCAGCGTAAATGAGTGCACCCCCTTTGAAAAGTAACATTTTAAACAATATCTCAATGAACACAAACAATTTCCAAAATGTTGACAAGACAAAGTTTAATATAACATCTGTTTAACTTATAACGGGAAAAAGTAAGGTTAATACTATAACTTAGATTACACATTTTTCAGTTTTACTCAAATTAGGGTGGTGCAAAAATGAGTACACCCCACAACAAAAACTACTACATCTAGTACTTTGTATGGCCTCCATGATTTTTAATGACAGCACCAAGTCTTCTAGGCATGGAATGAACAAGTTGGCGACATTTTGCAACATCAATCTTTTTCCATTCTTCAACAATGACCTCTTTTAGTGACTGGATGCTGGATGCCTAATTTGAGTAAAACTGAAAAATGTGTAATCTAAGTTATATTATTAACCTTACTTTCCTGTTATAAGTTAAACAGATGTTATATTAAACTTTGTCTTGTCAACATTTTGGAAATTGTTTGTGTTCATTGAGATATTGTTTAAAATATTACTTTTGGCGGCACGGTGGTGTAGTGGTTAGCACGGTTGCCTCACAGCAAGAAGGTTCCAGGTTCGAACCCAGCGGCCGGCGAGGGCCTTTCTGTGTGGAGTTTGCATGTTCTCCCCGTGTCTGCGTGGGTTTCCTCCGGGTGCTCTGGTTTCCCCCACAGTCCAAAGACATGCAGTTAGGTTAATGTGGGATGGCCTTGGGCTGAGGTACCCTTGAGCAAGGTATCTAACCCCTGACTGCACTCTGGTGTGGCTGCCCACTGCTCTGAGTGTGTGTGCGCATGTGTTCACTGCTTCAGATGGGTTAAATGCAGAGGATGAATTTCACTGTGCTTGAAGTGTGCATGTGACAAATAAAGGTTTCTTCTTTTCAAAGGGGGTGTACTCATTTACGCTGAGGACTGTAGCTTGTATATAGATTGCAACATTTATTGCACTTTAGATCGTTCCTTCTGGACTAAACGGGGCCGGAGTGAGCTACACCGTCATTGACGGTCTCGTTATACTCTGACTCATTGAATAAATTCTTCCATGAAGTCTAGACTTTAACAAAGTTGTGGTGAAAAATCTTTCAGTTGCGATCAAAGGTGATAATAATGCCAGCATTTCTGTAGTAAACATCACTTCTTAGACTTACTGAAAATTATTTTACCCTGCATCTACAGTGGTGCTTGAAAGTTTGTGAACCCTTTAGAATTTTCTATATTTCTGCATAAATATGACCTAAAACATCATCAGATTTCACACAAGTCCTAAAAGTTGATAAAGAGAACCCCGTTAAACAAATGAGACAAAAATATTATACTTGGTCATTTATTTATTGAGGAAAATGATCCAATATTACATATCTGTGAGTGGCAAAAGTATGTGAACCTTTGCTTTCAGTATCTGGTGTGACCCCCTTGTGCAGCAATAACTGCAACTAAGCGTTTCCAGTAACTGTTGATCAGTCCTGCACACCGGCTTGAAGGAATTTTAGCCCATTCCTGCGTACAGAACAGCTTCAGCTCTGGGATGTTGGTGGGTTTCCTCACATGAACTGCTCGCTTCAGGTCCTTCCACAACATTTCGATTGGATTAAGGTCAGGACTTTGACTTGGACATTCTAAAACATTAACTTTATTCTTCTTTAACCATTCTTTGGTAGAACGACTTGTGTGCTTCGGGTTGTTGTCTTGCTGCATGACCCACCTTCTCTTGAGATTCAGTTCATGGACAGATGTCTTGACATTTTCCTTTAGAATTCACTGGTATAATTCAGAATTCATTGTTCCATCAATGATGGCAAGCCGTCCTGGCCCAGATGCAGCAAAACAGGCCCAAATCTGGGCATAAGAACCTTATCCCATCATGTTTCACAGATGGGATAAGGTTCTTATGCTGGAATGCAGTGTTTTCCTTTCTCCAAACATAACACTTCTCATTTAAACCAAAAAGTTCTATTTTGGTCTCATCCGTCCACAAAACATTTTTCCAATAGCCTTCTGGCTTGTCCACGTTATCTTTAGCAAACTGCAAATGAGCAGCAATGTTCTTTTTGGAGAGCAGTGGCTTTCTCCTTGCAACCCTGCCATGCACACCATTATTGTTCAGTGTTCTCCTGATGGTGGACTCATGAACATTAACATAGGGCAGATTCTACCATAACAGAGGCCAGTTAAGCCCATGTTTACATTAGACCGTATCAGCGGATCATCAGATTAACGTTTTTAAAATGATTAGTGTGCACACAGCAACACCAATACACGATTTGCGTGCACACAGCAATACCAATACACGGATACGCTCGGCTCCGCAGGCATCCTGCACTCCAAATCACTCCGCCCTGAACAGCGAGTGCCCTCTGGAGGGTGCGCACTCCGGCCTTGCGCAGCTCACAGAGCACGCGAGTGAAGTGAACAAGCTGGGATTCGGGACTGAGCCGCTGTGTGTGTGTGATCCCAGCGCATATCACTTACCACTTGCAAGTGGAAGGATGGCAAGCCTAAAGACAATCATAACTACACAATGGGCAGTATTTGCATCAGTATTTGCAGTATTTTCATACTTTTATACTCTTTAATGAAAGGTGATACAAGGCGGAAGTCCGCGCCGTTTTTCAGCAGTTGCGTCACATGACCAACGCCAGCGAATCAGGAAGGTGGACTGTGGGTGGTAGAAAAGGGCAACTGGACTTGCTTGAAGATTCTTGAAAACGTTTCACCTCTCGTCCAAAAGGCTTCCTCAGTTCTGTCTGACTAATAGGGAGTATCAGATATTAGTATCAGATATTAGTATCCCTATTAGTCAGACAGAACTGAGGAAGCCTTTTGGACGAGAGGTGAAACGTTTTCAAGAATCTTCAAGCAAGTCCAGTTGCCCTTTTCTACCACCCACAGTTTACTATGACCTGGATGATTGAGAATCTTCACAGACATCAGGAAGGTGGATGTCACAGTGACGTTGTCCAATGAGACGCCAGCTAGAGCTCAGCACAGCGTATCCGCGTATTCTGAATGTTTACACAGCACCGGAGCTGACACGATCTGGATTGAATACGTGGACGCTGGCGGATTCCCGTTTCCCGGCGTTTCCAGGCGGTTTAATGTAAACGGACAGTGCATCCGCGAAGAAAACGAGACAGATACGGTCTAATGTAAACGTAAGTCCCATCTCCTTAAATTGCTGAATTGATTATTTTGATCATTCTATTAAGTTTTTCTAGTAGCATTTGGGGTCTTGGACATTCACAGTAAATTTTAGGACAGTAGTCCTGGTAACTAATTAATAAAAGCCTGACATGACAGACATGCTAAATGACAATAGAAACACATCGGTTTCTATCATCAAAATCTGACAGACAAACTAACGTCTACCATCATATTCTGACAGACACTCTAGATGACAGTAGCAACAAAACTGTTTCTTACATTATTAATCTGACAAATTTAGTAATAATATTAAATACCTCATCACTAGAACCAAATAATAAAATAAAATATTGAAATAAAAAAGATAAAATGTATTTTCAAAATTGAAATAACAATAATTGTCAGAACAGTGACGATAGACATGACTGTGTCACTTTCGCGGGGAAATAACACATTGAAATGGCCTGTCAGCTGAAAGGGTCGCAAGTGGCTCTGATTTATCTCAACTTACAATAGTTTTCCTCCAGAAAAATTTAAATATGAATGCACAAATATATTCTCAATGTTTCTATCGTCAAAAATTTCTATCGTCAGGATAGCTGACTGAAAATCTTACCTTGATTTATTTGATGAAATCTAGCTGTCAGAACTCCAAGTCTTGCCCAGAAGTAAATGTCTGCTGTCACAAAAATCATGTGCAATAGAATTTCCTCTTTGCGTCAGTCAACATGTGCGTGGTGAGGGCTTGAATTTTGCTATCGTCAGGTGCATTTGACTGACAGACTGATGATAGCATTTTTTAAAAATAACTGTGGGCTTCTCTCGTGAACGAATAAGTTTTTTCGCTGTTAATCTATTTCAACTCTATCTGTTGACACCCAAAAATTATAAAGCCTGCTTCCACACGATAACTACCAAAGATCCATAATGGCTGAGTCTATCGTCAGGTCATCTGACAGAAATTCACTGACGCTAGCAACAGGGATAATGAAAGTGATTTTTAAAATGGGAGTTATGTCTGTCAGATATGTCAAAGAAATAGAACTTTATTCTTTAAAAATCTTTTATTGATATACTCAGTGTATTTTTAAATGACGTGCTGTTTTAGAAGACCAAATACCATATTTTCAATCTTGAAAATATTACCTCACTGAAAAAAGGACAAGAAAAATTTCTTATTTTGTGGGCAAGTGATTAATGGATCCAGTTACGGTAGAATCTGCCGTTAGCCAATGTGAAAGAGGCCTTCAGTTGCTTAGAAGTTACCCTGGGGTCCTTTGCGACCTTGCCGACTATTACACGCCTTGCTGTTGGAGTGATTTTTGTTGGTCGACCACTCCTGGGGAGGGTAACAATGGTCGTGAATTTCCTCCATTTGTACACAATCTGTCTGACTGTGGATTGGTGGAGTCCAAACTCTTTAGAGATGGTTTTATAACCTTTTCCAGCCTGATGAGCATCAACAACGCTTTTTCTGAGGTCCTCAGAAATCTCCTTTGTTCGTGCCATGATACACTTCCACAAACGTGTTGTGAAGATCAGACTTTGATAGATCCCTGTTCTTTAAATAAAACAGAGTGCCCACTCACACCTGATTGTCATCCCATTGATAGAAAACACCTGACTCTAATTTCACCTTCAAATTACCTGCTAATCCTAGAGGTTCACATACTTTTGCCACTCACAGATATTAACTTTAAAGATTAACTTTGGTTAATTTTCCTCAGTAAATAAATGACCAAGTATAATATTTTTGTCTCATTTGTTTAACAGGGTTCTCTTTATCTACTTTTAGGACTTGTGTGAAAATCTGATGATGTTTTCGGCCATATTTATGCAGAAATATAGAAAATTCTAAAGGGTTCACAAACTTTAAAGCACCACTGTACACTATGTCCTTCTAGTTTTTATGAAAGGATCCCGTTCAAGGCCACTCAACTCAAGTGTTTTATCTCACTTATATTATATTAGATTTGTAAAGCTGCCAGTTTTTATTTCAACACAGAAAACATCCAAAATCTTAGTAGTCATCCCATCTTTTTTCACATAAGTAATGGCCCTGTATGATTTCATTATGACTTGGTACACTATAAAATAAGCTGTATGTACTTTAAAGAGAATGTGAATCTTTTGTGAATCTCTTTGAGTCTCCCTGCACAGCCTTGCTTTAATTGCTGCAAAAAAAAAAATCCTCATATATCCAAGGTAATTTTATTATTTATTAATCAAGCTGATGCTTTTATCCAGAGTGTCTTATGCTCTGTTGCATGTCGCCACTTTATTTTGATCAAGGCCATCTTGGGTAATGTAGCAGGGCTTTTAGTTCAGTTTTGAGTAATGAGAAATGAGTATGGTGATCTATCATGTCTTGTCATGCACCGTGCCCTCCAGCGTTCTGTAAAGTTTGGTAAAGTATACTTATAGTAAATAAAGATTCATTGTTTAGTTTGTACACAACCCTTTACAGAATTTATATGAGGTCATCAATACTGAGTTTAGCATATGACCATTTCAGCATGGCTGCTCACATCATCACCAGTCAATACCATAAGTACTGCTTCTCTACTTTTCCGTATGAGCACTCCAGCTCTCACTGCCAGTTAATGATGTGCTGTATACCATCTAAATGAAATGCCAGTGGGAATTTGGGGTGTGTCATTACAAAAGGTCAAAAAATGGAAAGGATATTCTAAATCTACAGGGAATTATCTTCAAAATAAGGGGTAATTTGTTAAAGTTGGTGCAGCCAATCCATAGAAATCAGTATAGCCCAAGAGCATTAACTCAAAATTGAGTCCAACCCGGAACAAATTAGTAACAAGCTGAATTTTTCAGAATATGTTCAGAATACCCTTAGAAATAACATACTAAAAGTCCCCGGGAATCCACCTTGTGCTCTCTGAGAAATTCAAGATGGCGTCCAAAATGGCCGCCGATTGGAGATTTTTCAATATCTCAGGGATAAAACATAATATAAATGCAATTAAAATGTTAAATTATATGTTCTCTCATACAAGCAATGCAAATTCACCATTGTCACACTGTTAAAATTAAAATTAACCAAGATTACAAGGTCATTAATGTGGAAATTACATGGAATTTGATGGTTGACATGATTGACAGATTAGCTTAGTAGGCTACCTACATACATGAACATAATGTAAGACAACAATTAGACATCAATTTCCTTAATATTTAGTGCATCTTTAAGCTTTGATAAAATATTAAAGGGAAATTAAATTTGAGAACTCTATCTTCTAAAACTACAATGGCAAGCTGTTTCAGTACACTTCTTCAACATTCCGGCGACTTTCATGACAAAAAGGTCTGCCTCAATAAAAGCTCTTGCTTATAAACAATGAGTAGACTTAAACACTTCTCAGTGCCTCAGTTGTAATGCTTGGACCTTTGTTGTACCATTAATGAAGTAGGGAATTTATTCAAGCATGTTTAAGGGTGGAAAAAAATTAATCTTTGAGTTTCTAGCGCCAGTCTTTACTACTAGCAATGCCAGTGTGTTCGGACAAAAAATGACTAAACTCAGCATGACCTTTTAACATGCCATTTTTCATTTTACACCACCAATTTACTTTAATTAATATTAATGAAAATAAGTGCTCCAACCCCTAGTAATTGTGTTTGTTGTTTTGTGAACAGAAAAGGATGATACGGAGTGAGCGAGTAACCAATGGATCCACACTCTATAATCGGTAGTGTACATTAAATAGCACATGTATAGATTTACAATTATAAGTCTGTAATTATTATTGATTGTTGAAGTTGAAAGTTATAGAACAATGACCAGTTGTCTTCTTGTAAATAGGTTCATTATTTGAGGAACACTCAGTCGCCATGATTTATTGTGTTGGACTAGCTTCTTGTTATAATGAACAATATATGTAAATAAATTGTTATAATGGATTGAAGGTAATGTTTTGGAGTTCATGATGTGTTTGGTTTTAGTGAAACTCCCAGTGCCAAAAATATGACAATCTAACCAGACATGGCAAGCGAACACATTATACACAAATATACTGTTATAATAATGTGTACATTGTTATTATATAATGTTAATGCACAATGTAATTAATACACACATGTTGGAATTTACTCTCCTACCCTACAAAACATTCTGACCTTTTAATTGCATTAATATTTTGTTTTGGGCCTGAGATATGGGCAGATCTCCATTTGGCGGCCATTTTGGACGCCATCTTGAATTTCTCAGAGAGCACAAGGGGGATTTCCGGGGACTTTTAGTATGTTATTCCTAAAGATATTCTGAAATTTTCAGCTTGTTACTAATTTGTTCCGGGTATAACCCTATTACTCCTGGGCTAAGTAGAGTGGATACCTCCACCAAGCCACATATTATCAACAACAAAATCAAATCTCTTAAACTTAGGATAATACTAAAGCTGTCCACCAAATTTCATCCAAATCCATTCACTACTTTTTGAGTTACATTGGGAACAGACAAAAAAAAATCATGGATCCACATGCATATCCGGATTTGCATCAAAATCTATTCAATTGTTCCTTGGCCCATGGCTCAGCTTTCCTCAAAAGTTCATCAAAATCCGTTCACTACTTTTTGAGTTACATTGAGAATAGACAAACATGCTACATACAAACGGAGGTGAAAACATAACCTCCAACAAAGTTGGTGGAGGCAATACTATTTATGGAGCCTACAAAGTCTTATTTATAGGTTGTTTTAAGATATGATATTTTGGTGACGGATACATTATAGATTATTAAGGAATGCATTTACAGCAAAATTAGAAAAACGATGTGTGAGTTGTTTTTAACACACTGTCATTTCAAATTGCTGTGTCTCAGAATGAAGTTTTGCTACACTGAAATCATTTTGAGGTGACATGCCCCATTTGTCAACTAATAGAAGTGTTCTGGTTGAAAAATTGTTGAACGTACAGATATGTTGGAGAGGCTTTCTGACTGCTTATGGCTGAAATACACTTTCAGAATTAATGTTTTTCTTTTTCAAACTTGGTCCGAATACTTGAGTCCGCTCCAAGGATCAAGACGAGTCAGGGCTGTTTGGAGACATGGCTTATAATCACAGGTTTGCTGTCACAAAGAAGCTTTTTGTGCATGCAAAATGGTAGGCACTAGGTTAATCCATTTGTTGCTTTTTACCTCTGTCAGCTTTGTTGGAGGAGGTTATGTTTTCATTACATTACAGGCATTTAGGAGATGCTTTTATCCAGAGCAACATGCAACAAGACCCTGACATACCCAGCCCAAGGAGATGTTGGGAGTTAGGGGTTTTGCTCACAGGCACTTCGGCCATTGCTGGTCTAGGGAATTAAACCGGTGACCGTTTGGTCCCAAAGCTGCTTCTCTAACCTTTAGGCCATGGCTTCTCCATGTTTTTGCCTTCATTTGTTTGCTTGTTTTTTCCAACATAACTCAAAAAGTAGTGAACAGATTTTGATGAAATTTGGAGGAGGGGTGAGGCATGGGCCAAGGAACAATTGATTAGATTCTGATGCAAATCCGGATATGTATGTGGATCCAGGATTTTTTGTTTGTTTGTTTCCAACGTAACTCAAAAAGTAGTGAATGGATTTTGATGAAATTTGGTGGACAGCTTTAGGATTATCTGTCTGTGAAGGTTCTCAGTCATCCAGGTCATAGTAAACCGTAGGTGCTAAAGAAGGCAACTGGACTTGCTTGAAATTCTTGAAGACGTTTCACCTCTCATCCGAATGGCTTCTTCGGTTCTGTCTGACTAGTGGGGAGTTCCAGGTATTTATCCTCTAGTGGACCAAAAGCAACCCTAAGGAGAGTCGTTGAGGTCACATGGGTCGTTGACCCTCTCAGGCCCTGTCCACACGGCAACGGATTCAGGTGAATCTGATACAATTGTTTATCGTTTAGGCCTGGCGTCCACACGGCACCAGCGTTTTGGGTGCCCCAAAACGCAATCTTTTGAGAACGGGTTCCAGAGTGGAAAGATCTGGCAACGTTGCCATTGCAAAGTCGTCTGGATGAGTAGAACGGATTTGTTTACAATGACGTCACAACCACATGACTGTCAGTGCTTCACGCCGGGTAGAAGTGTAACGAACTCGATGCGAGTTGTCAACAAATCCTATAACTTGGTTAATGAAACACGCTTACAAAATATTTTCACTGTGAATATTTATCGTGTAATGGTGCAAAGTGAGAGAGAGAGAGAGAGAGAGAGAGAGAGAGAGAAAATAGCCATTAGGGCAGAGTCAATCCCGCCAGCAAAAATAGGGAAAAAAAGGAGCGATCTCACCTCTTCAGATGTTGGTTTAAGTCCTACAATACATTCCTCAAAAAGGGCATAGAACAACAAATTAATCCATCAACGTGTAGCATTCAATTTATTCCGGACCATTAAAGACGCCGCCTTCTGCGTAGAATCATACGTCATCCTCGCCGCCATATTGGATAGGTCAAAGCAGAGAATAAAGATGCCTCATTCATGTGCTGCGTTTAACTGTACCAACAGGTTTACCGTCCAAACAAGATCACATGGGATTACCTTTCACAGGTGAGACTGGAAAAATACTTTTCATTGTATTTGGTCATTATAACGTAATTTTATGAACAGATTTTCCTGACTTTGTGGCTAATATGAAGTCTCGCGCATAATAGTTTATGCGCATGCGTCCTTACTTCTTCTATTGTTCTGGTGTCTCCGAAGGGACCGTCTTACAGCGCCCCTAGAGGTGTGGCATGTGTATTGCATCGTTTTCAGCAAGCGTTGCGTTGCCATATGGACCTGATATTTTACTGATCGTTGCCCATTTGGACGCGATATTTTTTTAAATAACATCTCGTTGCCGTTGTCGTGTGGATGTAGCCTCAGTCATCCTGTAGGTGTTAGGGTCACTAACACCTGGGTGTGAATGGTGTTAGCAGCCTAGGGAGTCATTAGGGTGATCTGTGGGTTGTTGGCTCTCTCTGCCGTCATGTGAGTCATTGAAGTCAGCTGAGTCTTGGTGTGGACGTGTATTCAGTTTTCTGGAAAGTGTGCCAAGGACTGCATTGTAGGTGGCTAATAAGTGGTGTCTCAGACCACCTCCTCTGTTCAGTGATGGTCATTCCAGATTGACAAAGATGGCTTCTTTTACTCTTCATTCAAACCACCGGTCTTCTCTGGCTAAAATACGTATATTTGCAGTCCTGAAACGAGTGTCCTTTGTTGTCGAGATGAAGATAGACTGTAGAGTCCTGGCCTGAGGAACTGGCTCTCCTGTGTTGAGCCATGTGCCTGTGAAGCAGTTGTTTCGTTTCCCCAATGTACAGGTCTGTGCATTCCTCACTGCATTAGATTGCGTACACTATGTTGTCCTGTTTGTGTCTGTGTATTCTGTCTTTAGGGTGGACCAATTTTTGCCTCAGAGTGTTGCTGGGTCTGAAGTGTATAGGGATGTCGTGTTTGTAGATGATCCTCCTGAGTTTCTCAGATAGTCCAGAAATGTAGGGAATTGCGTTTGTTGTGGTTTTCTTCCCTGTCCGTTATGTTTCTTTTTCTGGTCTTGATGAAAGCCCAGTTGGGGTACCCGTGCTTCTGAAGTGCTTCCTTGATGTGTTTTTGCTCCTTCTCTTTTCCCTCTACTGTTGTAAGGGAACGGTAGTATTATCCGAGGTTCAAGTAACTTTAATAGTCATCTTTAGTATTATCATCTTTAGTATTACAGTTTAGTAATGATAGCATGACATTTTAGTATTGTCAGTTTAGTATGATAGTATAATAGTATAACAATTTAGTATTGTCATCTTTAGTATTATCCTAGGTTCAAGCGATTTGATTTTGATGTTGATAATATTTGGCTTGGTGAAGGTATGAACTCTACCAAGTGCTCTTCTCGTTATTATTTTAATTTTTCTTTGGTACTGACATTCAAATGGAGAAAAATATTGCTTTTTTGTGGATGCATGCATGGCATGTCATTGTGCAGGATCACCAACATGATATGTGCACGTTGTGATGTTCCCAGTACAAGCACATGGACCAAAATGTGAAATAATTTCAGCATTCGTGGTCTGATTTTATAAATTAATAAGATATTCCATCTTCTTAACTTAACATAACAATCCTTTCTTCACTATCACCAAACTTGAAACAGGAAGTAACATGACAAGTTGAAGAACGTTGATCTTTCTTTACTAGGCAGGTAGCAAATGCCAGACCTCCATTTTCAAGAGAACCAGGAATTGATTCTTTAGACTGATCCCAGGCTTGAAAACAGCTTTCCCAATGTAACAAACTCTTAGGGCAAACGACAGAAGTCAAGTCAGTTTATTTGTCTAGCACTTTTAATAATAGATATTGTCGCAAAGCAGCTTTAGAGAAAAATAAAGAATTTTAACATATGAACTAATACATTTATCCCTAATGAGCAAGCCTGTGGTGACGGTGGCAAGGAAAAACTCCCTCACACAATACGAGAAAGAGAAACCTTGAGAGGAACCAGACTCAAAAGGGAACCCATCCTCATTTGGGTGATAACAGATTAGGTCTGACGGCAAACAATCGATTAATCGTTGGTCGACCAAAATTCCATTGGTCAATTGGTCGCAGGGAAAAAAGCCGCGTCTTGTCAAAGGGCTGAAGGGCTTTTAATTTGACGGGCATGATAAAGGAAGTCGTGACACTAATTTACTGTTGGTGATTTTTTTAACACAGGCAGACAGCATGTCTGGAAGGAGCTCTAAAATATGGGATCATTTCGAAAAGAACAAAGATGACCCAAAGAGGGTTACGTGCAGAATTTGCAAAAAAACATTCGCCTTTCATTCTTCCACGACGAACATGCTTTACCACCTCAACCATGTAAGTAGCCTACTAGCCTAGCTAGCCTACCCCTTGCAACCTGAAGTTTGATTGCAATACGTAGGCCTACTGGTTACTGGCTACTGGTAAAGCTAAATTATCCAGCTCACTGTTTTACAATCTCTCTACAGGCGCATCCACTTTATTGCGATGAGCCAGCCTCCTCCACGGCATCCTCATCATCATCCTCATCCTCATCACTGACTCAGCAAAAGCTCGTAATGAAACCTTCTCTATCTGAAAAAAGGAAGAGAGACATAACTGACAAAATAGCTGATTTCATCGCGCTGGACATGCGACCTGTGAATATCATCAGTGGTGAGGGATTTAAAAATCTAATTGAATACCTCGAGCCAGGATACAGCCTGCCAAGACATGACACAGTGATGCACGCGGTTACGAGCAAATACAACTCTACAAAACAAACACTTCAGGGCAAGATCGAAAACTGCAAAGCACTCAGTTTCACAACGGATATATGGACATCTAACCAGATGGAAATTCGTTAGTGAATTGGCCGTTAGTGGTAAATGCGCATAGATACGGCAGCCCGGCATTACAGGTAAAGCTTCACAGATGTGTATCCCGGTAAAAATGGGCAGGGTTTTTTTTGGGGGGGCGATTAGTCAATTAGTCGGAGTGAATGCACGACCACTGGTCGACCAAGAAAATCCTTGGTCGGGGACAGCCCTATAACAGATAGTGTGATTCTAAATAACTCGCTTCTGTAAGTGTGTCCTATGGTCAAAAAGTGCAAATGTGTAACCAGGAAGTTCATTATAGTTTTAACATGAAGTCTATTTTGTTGAAGTAATCAGCTGTTCATTGATGGAGACTTGAGTGCAAAACTGTTCATGACAACTGAAGGCCTAAAGTTATCATGGTGATTGTAGTCCTCAGCCATCAGAGCAAAACTGTAAGTGTCTAGAGCCATCTTCTAAGTGTATCTTTAGACTGTCCATATGGGGCCGTCCTCCACAGGAGTGAAATGATGAGAACCTCAGCCAGAAGTAGGACATCAGGATGGATCAGGCAGGCCCGAAGATGGACACAGTCATCTGTGATCGAAATGTTCTAGTAATTGGTAGCCACATGACGACTGTGAGTCACACAACAGCCGAAAGGAAGATTGTTAGCTTGTTAGGAAATAATTATTTTAGGTTTCTTCATATGGTCCCTTTAATTGGGTGGTAATAATGTTAATATTTTATACTGTTTGTGTTGCAGAACATTTCACTATAAAGTTTTTTTTTTCTTGTTGGTACTTTGCTTCTTTTTTATTGAAGATTATGGCTGTCCAAATGTTTTTTTTTTTTTGAAAAACAAACTTATGTGTAGGCAGTAGTAGCGTTGCTGCCTTGCAGCTCTGGAGTCTGAGGTTTGATCCTGAGCTCTGGTTACCCTCTATGTGGAGTTTTATACGTTTTCTGTGTATTTTTGTTGGCTTTATTTAAGTACTAAGTACTTGTTTTTTCATAGCTGAGTCACTAAACAGTCATTTGTATATTTTTGGTACAAACGTGTATCCTGTGATCTTCCATACATTACGCAACTGAAATATACTGTGAAATATTTAAGCTATCGATGTTGCCAGAAGTAAAGTGAAGAAAGGGAGAACATTTCTTTTAAAGCTTCCAACTGTGGTGAACATGGTGGATGTTTTAACAGCCGGTGTCAGATTACAAACTGAATCGAGGCTTTTGTCAGTTTTGCTACGGCAGTGCAACTTTTCAACACCTTGATCAAATCGTGACATTCGCTGTGTGAGAAAGTCACACGTACAGAAGCTACCGAGATTTTAGACATCTTTAGACAGACTCACTTTTTTAAAAAATACTTTATTGCAATGTTCCTTTTCTCGTCTTAGAAACATTCCTTTCCTTCAGATCCCATTGCACATTTTTGTTCAAAAGAATCAAAAAGAGAAAGGGATGGCAAAATAAATAAATAAATAAATCGAGAGGAGGGGTACCTGTTTACTATACATCTTTGGCTGAATTGAAATAAGGCTTTCTTTTACACAGTTTATCATTGGGGAAATATTTATTCCATTTTTCTACATGCTCTCTAACTGTAAAAGTTCATCTTTCCATATCCAAAACCTTTTATGTTGTTAATGAGTTTAATTTTGGTGGATTTAATTGTTTCCATGTCCTTGTCACTTGATTCAAAGTCGTTACTTGCAACATGTTCAAAAGATGCATGTCTGCCAGTTTTATCTTTCCGGATAAATTAATACTCCAAATATTTTCTGGTGTCAAAGATTCTTTTATGTCAAGAATATCTTCTTCTTCCAGCTGCTCCCGTTAGGGGTCGCCACAGCGGATCTGTTCCGCATATGTGATTTGGCGTAAGTTTTACACTGGATGCCCTTCCTGACGCAACCCTCCCCAATCTATCTGGTCTTGGGATCGGCACCAAGTATGCACTGTCTTGAACAAACCCAGCAGCTGGGTATTTTTACCTAATCTGCATGTCTTTGATGAGTGGGGGAAACTGGAGCACCTGGAGGAAACCCACGCAGACACAGGGAGAACGTACAAACTTCACACAGAAAGGCCCCTGTTAGTCATGAGGTTCAAACCCGGAACCTTCTTGCTGTGAGGTGACAGTGCTAATCACTACATTACTATGCCACCCACATATGTCAAAAATATACTTTAGGAATTTATTAACCTCTTCCTAAAAGGGTGTTAATATTGGGCACAAAAAGAGTCTGCTACTTGTTCCCCACATCCTCTCCAGCAATTAGTCCCTACTAGTGTTGTAGTCAAGACCACCTAAACTGAGACCAAGTCATGACCAAGACCAAAGTGTATCGAGACCAAGACAAGACAAAGACTTTGAGGAGTTGAGATCAAGTTAAGACCAAGACCAAGGCGAGACCGAGTCAAGACCAGGACCAGATCAGTGTGCATGATGGGAATAGAGCAGTGTTGTAGTTGAGTCACTGAACCCCGAGTTCGAGTCCAGTCTCGAGTCCCCAGTATTCAAGTCCAAGTCATTAAAGAAAATTTATTTAATAGGCTACAGATAAAAAGTTTGCTCATCACTCAGCAAGCCCCACCCACTATCAACAGGGCAAATAACATGAGAGTGGGTTAACACTAGCTAGTTCATCGGTCAGCAAGCAAGCCCCGCCCACTATCAACAGAGCAATGAACATAGCATGTCACTTACCTCTCTGGGTGGAGTCTTGCCAAATGACGATTAAAGTTCGAGGTTGTCCTCGTCGTCCCCTCGATAGTTCTTCTACATATGGAACACATAGCAATGCATTTTTTCCCACTGCACGAGAAGTCTGTATAAGCAAAGCGGACAATCCTAGGGGCGTTCTCTCCAGGCATTTTAGCGCCATTAACGTTAGTTTGTTCCTGAACATGACGTATGAACAGGTGAATGTGCATTCTCTTGCACGAAATTAGTATAAAAATGAATGTAGATATACATTTCTTATGCCAAATTATTATGGCATGTTACAAAAAATAAAGAAAAAATCAGAGTCCCCGTCTCCGATTTACGAGTCCGAATGCAGTTAATGGACAAGTCCGAGTCATCAGTACTCAAGTCCAAGTTGAGTCACAAGTCCTTAAAATTAGGGCACAAGTCGGACTTGAGTACTACAAGCCTGAAATACAGGGGTGATGGCTGTTAACAGGAAAGAAAATTTCGAATTAGCAATGAGTCATGTTATTGGTTGCATTTGAAGCAGGAAATTTTACATCCAATGACAGTGACGATGTTAACAAAGAAATCCAACAATGTACAGGCAATTTAGTGAAAGCCCAACAGTTGTGGTCTTGACTGGTCTTGAAATAAAATCCTGAGTCCTCTATGTCTGAGACCAAGACAAGACTGAGTGAAAATGTGGTCCATTCTGAGACGAAACTGAGACCTTCAAAAAGTGGTCTTGAGACTGGTCTTAGGTACTACAACACTTGTCCCTAATAAGGGGTAACATTTCCCCACACTTATGACGTGTAATAACGTATCTAATACTCACTTTCTAAGCAAATTCCCTCCAGTAGTACTGGACAGAATCACTGTTTATACCACCATTTTGTTGAACTGGCTTCAACGACAACAAAAATGTGTCAAAGTATATTTCCCAGACATACGGTATTTACATTTATACCATAGCACTGTTGACTGATCAGAAGGTGTGGAGTAATTTGCTATAACATCATGGTCATCTCATCTCATTATCTCTAGCCGCTTTATCCTGTTCTACAGGGTCGCAGGCAAGCTGGAGCCTATCCCAGCTGACTGCGGGCAAAAGGCGGGGTTCACCCTGGACAAGTCGCCGGGTCATCACAGGGCTGACACATAGACACAGACAACCATTCACACTCACATTCACACCTACGGTCAATTTAGAGTCACCAGTTAACCTAACCTGCATGTCTTTGGACTGTGGGAGAAACCGGAGCACCCGGAGGAAACCCACGTGGACACGGGGAGAACATGCAAACTCCGCACAGAAAGGCCCTCGCCGGCCACAGGGCTCGAACCCGGACCTTCTTGCTGTGAGGCGACAGCGCTAACCACTACACCACTTTGCCGCCCATGATGGTCATTCTTGCTGTAATTCAAATCGCAGGTTTATATTAATGCAATCCTTCTAATACATTCTTTTTTTGATAGTAACAATTCATTCACAGGAACAGCTCCACATAAGTTAATTGAATTATTTCCTGTGTTGAACCTTTTTGTACGACGTCTGTTTGACATGTAACCTAACCGGAGTCACCACATTAGCACTTTGTAACAGCTGGGTCTGGCAGTTTGTTCTGTAAGTTTTCCACCATGGAAGTGGCTGATGACAGAACTACATGTGGTACTGTTAAGAAAATCTTAAAAGAAATAACTTTTATGTACACTATTTGTTTTTAAAATATTCTGATATAATGATGCTTTATCAGCTATCTAAACTCCCACTGAATCCATTAAACGCAGTGTTATTACTAAGCTTTTTGCCAGGGTAGTTTATGAGACAGGTGTTTCAGACAGCCTGCAGCTGATGTTTCCAAGTTTCCTCCAGCCTCTTTAATTAGCTTTCCCTTTCAGCTAGCAGAAAAGGTGAACGATTTGTAGTGGCAATGCATTCACACATGATAAATGTTCTTTAAACTTTAGGTAAAGCTTAATCGTCTTGGCAAGAACCAGTTCAAGGATTGAGAAGTATGTCCCGGTGGAAGGCCGACTGCCAGACTGATTAAGAAACTCCTCCATGTCATTATTCCACTCTTTCCAGCTGCTGTTTCTTCATTAATGGGGCTAAAATGGACACCAACTCCACCACCAGTGTGTTCTTTTTGCCTTTTTTTCCTTCCAGTTGTTTGTTCCTCATTATGGAGATCCTCTGTATTCTGTATTATGACATCTCTAATTTAAGCATATGTGGCTCTGGCAGCTGTTAGTATGAATAGGATGTTGGAATAACAGTTATTTCTTCAACGCTCAGTGGCTTCTCAGAGTAACTCACACGAATAGCACAAGACTGAGTAGAAGTCGCCTGCTTGTGAAAGGCGACGTGATGACACACGCTGTTAATATCTCCTCTAATGGAAGGTGAGATAATAGGATTGGAAGAACATCTGATTCAAGATGGCAGTCCTCAGTGAGGGAAAGAGAATGAAATTAATTGTGTCGAATGGTTGTCATGGTGGACTAGACATTGAAGAACTGCCATTGTGTATTTACTTATTTCGTGGAAAATACAGATCCAGGACTAGTTCTGTTTTACTAATGGGTTTAGTTGTATTTCATAAATCAGTTATAATGGGCCAAAAAGCAAACATTTGATGAGCATTTAGGGTCATTATCCTATTGGAGCACCCAATTGTGTCCAAGTTTCTGATGCGTTGAGATTATGTTGAAGAATTCTGAGGTTGTTCATTATTATATCCACTTTCTGCAATGTGCTACCACCACCATGCTTAACAGTTGGTACAGTGTTCCTCTGTACCTCGGCTCATTGTGGCCAAACAACTCAACCTTTGTCTCATCTGACCATAAAACTTTCCTCCAGAAGGCTTTTTCTTTGTCCATGTGGTCAGCTGCATACTTGAGTCAAGCTTGAATGTGTCAATTTTGGAGCAGGGGCTTCTTTCTTGGATGGAAGTCTCTCAGTTCATGGTGATTTAAAACTTGCTTGATTGTACACAGTGTTCCAGGAGCTTCCAGTTCATGTCAGACCTGTGCCTTGGAGGTTCCTGGGTTGTTTGTGACCATCTGAACCAATTTCCTCTCAGCTGAGTGTGACAATTTGGGTCTTCTTCCAGCAAAGTGGCCACATACAGTGGTGCTTGAAAGTTTGTGAACCCTTTAGAATTTTCTATATTTCTGCATAAATATGACCTAAAACATCATCAGATTTTCACACATGTCCTAAAAGTAGATAAAGAGAACCCAGTTAAACAAATGAGACAAAAATATTATACTTGGTCATTTATTTATTGAGGAAAATCATCCAATATTACATATTTGTGAGTGGTAAAAGTATGTGAACCTCTAGGATTAGCAGTTAAAATTAGAAGGTGAAATGAGAGTCAGGTGTGGAATCAATGGGATGACAATCAGGTGTGAGTGGGCACCCTGTTTTATTTAAAGAACAGGGATTTATCAAAGTCTGATCTTCACAACACATGTTTGTGGAAGTGTATCATGGCACAAACAAAGGAGGTTTCTGAGGACCTCAGAAAAAGCGTTGTTGATGCTCATCAGGCTGGAAAAGGTTACAAAACCATCTCTAAAGAGTTTGGACTCCACCAATCCACAGTCAGACAGATTGTGTACAAATGGAGGAACTTCAAGACCATTGTTACCCTCCCCAGGAGTGGTCGACCAACAAAGATCACTCCAAGAGCAAGGCGTGTAATAGTCGGCAAGGTCACAAAGGACCCCAGGGTTACTTCTAAGCAACTGAAGGCCTCTCTCACATTGGCTAATGTTAATGTTCATGAGTCCACCATCAGGAGAACACTGAACAACAATGGTGTGCATGGCAGGGTTGCAAGGAGAAAGCCACTGCTCTCCAAAAAGAGCATTGCTGCTCGTCTGCAGTTTGCTAAAGATCACGTGGACAAGCCAGAAGGCTATTGGAAAAATGTTTTGTGGATGGATGAGACCAAAATAGAACTTTTTGGTTTAAATGAGAAGCGTTATGTTTGGAGAAAGGAAAACACTGCATTCCAGCATAAGAACCTTATTCCATCTGTGAAACATGGTGGTGGTAGTATCATGGTTTGGGCCTGTTTTGCTGCATCTGGGCCAGGACGGCTTGCCATCATTGATGGAACAATGAATTCTGAATTATACCAGCAAATTCTAAAGGAAAATGTCAGGACATCTGTCCATGAACTGAATCTCAAGAGAAGGTGGGCCATGTAGCAAGATAATGAACCTAAGCACACAAGTCGTTCTACCAAAGAATGGTTAAAGAAGAATAAAGTTAATGTTTTGGAATGGCCAAGTCAAAGTCCTGACCTTACTCCAATCGAAATGTTGTGGAAGGACCTGAAGCGAGCAGTTCATGTGAGGAAACCCACCAACATCCCAGAGTTGAAGCTGTTCTGTACAAAGGAATGGGCTAAAATTCCTCCAAGCTGGTGTGCAGGACTGATCAACAGTTACCGGAAACGTTTAGTTGCAGCTATTGCTACACAAGGGGGTCAAACCAGATACTGAAAGCAAAGGTTAACATACTTTTGCCACTCACAGATATGTAATATTGGATCATTTTCCTCAATAAATAAATGACCAAGTGTAATATTTTTGTTTCATTTGTTTAACTGGGTTCTCTTTATCTACTTTTAGGACTTGTGTGAAAATCTGATGATGCTTTAGGTCATATTTATGCAGAAATATAGAAAATTCTAAAGGTTTCACAAACTTTCAAGCACCACTGTAGGTGAGTCCAGGATTATCTCCAACAAGAAGAAACCCAGTGCTGTTATTATCTTAATTTTGGCAATTAAATGCACTACTCATTCACTTCTTCCAGCTTGTCCCAGTTGTGTGTGTGGGGTCGCTGCCATGTGGACCCTATTGATCCACATGTCATATTAATTGGAGCATAGTTTTCCGCCGGATGCCCTTCCTGCCACAACCCTCCCATTTCAGGGTTTGGAAAACCTTTTACACATTCACACCTATGGACAATTTAGAGTAGCCAGTTAACATAACTACGTGTCTTTGGACTGTGGGGGAAACCCACGCAGACACGGGGAGAACATGCAAACTTCATACAGAAAGGCCCCCATCTGCTACTGGACTCAAACCCAGAACCTTCTTGTTGTGAGGCGACAGTGCCGCCCATAGCATTAAATCCACCTTCCTAATATTGTGTTAATGAGATAATTAACAATTATTCCGCGAAATTAAGTCGTACATGAGCTGATAGCCGACAAGCTGATAGCACTGAGTCAGCTACAAGCTATCTACAATGAAATTGAGTAGAATAACAGTTTTATTCTATCCACATTCACTGGATTTTAAGAAACAGCTTTTTTTTTTTGCAGACTCAATCAATAAAAACTTTATACAAAACGTCTGACAATCATTTCTGCTTGGAATGTAAACAAACCGGTGAAATTGACAGTAGCAATTTGTGAAAAATGCTGTAATAATAATAATAATAATAATAATAATAATAATATCTCATCTCATTATCTCTAGCCGCTTTATCCTGTTCTACAGGGTCGCAGGCAAGCTGGAACCTATCCCAGCTGACTACAGGCGAAAGGCGGGGTACACCCTGGACAAGTCGCCAGGTCATCACAGGGCTGACACATAGACACAGACAACCATTCACACTCACATTCACACCTACGGTCAATTTAGAGTCACCAGTTAACCTAACCTGCATGTCTTTGGACTGTGGGGGAAACCGGAGCACCCGGAGGAAACCCACGCGGACACGGGGAGAACATGCAAACTCCGCACAGAAAGGCCCTCGCCGGCCACGGGGCTCGAACCCGGACCTTCTTGCTGTGAGGCGACAGCGCTAACCACTACACCACTGTGCCGCCATAATAATAATAATAATAATAATTCTTGAAAAGTAAAAAAAAAAAAAGTTCTTACCGTCAAATAATTTTATTCCATATTTGTTGCTTTTTTTATTTTTTGGGGTTTTGTTTTTGAGTAGAGTTTTTATTTCATCCTCGGTTGGTTGAGCAACATGCTCTGCCATTTTTTTTCTCTACTCATGGTATATGAGCTGAAATCCTAGTAGTAGAGTAGCCAGTCAGAGCATGCAATTGCTCATATCCAGTGAATGTGGATAGAATAATCAGTATTATTCACTTCACCTGTCAGTGGTTTTAATGTTATGGCTGAATCGTGTGTGTGTGTGTGTATAGAGGGAACATCCTCCATCAGGGCAGACGGGCTGGCTTCATTAGTGCTCTGTCAAGGCTGGGACAGGTCCATATTCTGTCTGTCTGCACTATCAATAGGTGCTGCGTTCTTGATGCTGATCCTCATCACTAACACATTTCCTGCACCTGCATGTCCTCGGGTTGCTTCCACATGAACACAATGCATTTAAATTGCTTTTCCTCTGAACTGTATAGAGTTGTGCTTTGACTCGGGCCACAGGCGCTCACCAGGTGATGATTACACACTTTACAGCCTCCTGCCTTATATAACCGGTGATTAATAGTATGGCAAGATTTCCTGTGTCATCACCTTTTCGCTTGTTTGCAAAGTTCCAACGAAATCGACTGTCATCCTGGCATGAGATGATGAAGAAAGCTGGGTAAATGCTGTCACTGGCCTTTCATGCATATATGTATATATATATATAAAAGGATCAGTGTCTCACGATTCACCACATGATGACTCTGTAAATCAATTCACTCATCTCTACAGGATTAGCAAAATGTACGTGAATATAAATTCTCTCTCTGTCTCAGCAGTTATCAGGTTGGGAATTGTGCCCTTGGGAGAATTTAATAAACTGTACAGCTTGCTTCAGGACTTAACCATTTGTCATAGATTGATTTATACACAAATAACCTGTTGTGTATTGTGCGAACGAGGACCTGCACTCAGGACATAATGTACGAAAGGTTTACATGATGTACAAAGATGACAAACCGATGACTAACAAAGTCATTGGAGGAACTGCATCTTTCACATGAGCAGAATTAATCAGCTTATATTTTTTAACCCTTTGATGCAAAACATATGCACACCCCTTCTAATGCACAACATGGGTCAAAAATGACCCGCATTCATTTTCCAGGTTATTTCATGCTGACTGAGTTTTTCTTTGCTCTATCTTTTGAAATCAATTTATTTTATGATTGAATATTCCAAGTATTCTTTAAATATCTTGTTTTTAATTACCACAAATCATTAATTTAATTTTTTCTTTCCTACTTTATGAACAAATATACTTTTTATATTACTACACATGGGTTATCCAAGTGTGATTTAAAATTAAATGTCTTAATACTATAATAATAATTTGTTTCAAGTAATTACTTTAGCAGTGAATGGGGCCAGTTATTTATTTATTAACTATGTAGTTAGCTAAGCCAACTACAATAAAATTAGCTAATTAAAGTAGAATATGTCAACAGCTCGGTAGCTAATAGTAATTACTTGTAACTTTCTGACAAGTAATCGACTCACTCTCAAGGTAACCTAAACATCATCAATTTTTTTCTAAGGTAATGTTAGAACAATTGAAAAACATTACTTCCATGTATTAGATGGGCAAAGGGCGCTGTGCTGAGCTGTGAAATGTCTGACACAAGCACAATTCACAGTTCCCACCAAACGCTGGAGTAAATGCATGCGGGTCGGTTCTGACCCATGTGTGTAAACTTGATGTAGAATTACAAAAGCTGTGCTTGTTCATAACTTAAGAAAGGAAAAATAAAAATGATGATTTGTGCTAAACAAAAACAAGATATTTACTGCATATTTGGAAAAGTAAATGACAAAATGAATTTATTTCAAAAGTATATCATAGAAACACTCAGCCATACATGAAATAACCTGGAAAATGAATGCAGGTCGTTTTTGACCCATGTTGTGCATTAGAAGGGGAGTGATACAAAAAGGGTTTTTATTCAAAAAGTAAGAAAGGAAAAAATAAAATAAGGATGTATGATGATCAAAAACAAGTTAATTGAGGAATACCTTGAATACTGAATGATGGAATTAATTTATTGCAAAGATATAGAAGATAAAAACTCAGCCGGGTCACTTTTGACCCATGTTTTGCATCAAAGGGTTAATAAATATGCCATTTCTACCTAAAACTGGAAAAAAAAAAAACAGGATAAACAAGGTGGGTCAACACAAATATGATGCACTGCAGTCGAAAAGTCACTTTGAGAACAAAAATTATATGCATATTAATACAACTAAAGGGCAAGTATTAAATTGGGAGATGCGATCGAAGCATTATTTTTATGACAGTTTATCAAAATTATGTCCCAGTTTCACAGAATAATGACTCTTGAAACTCATATAAAATATTCGCTGCACATTTGGACCTTCAGTGTCACAAATGTAAAAAGAAACTGTGAAAACAGAAAGCTATCATAAAACCGTCTACACGCTTTTATTTTACTGTTATATTTTCCAATGTCTCCACAATTAGCATTAAGGCTTGGTCCCACAATACCAATGACTATAATTACAACTATAATAATAACTATAAATAAATTGATCCCCTGCAGTTTATGTGCTTGGTGCTCACACCAGACCGATTACGATATCCATAGCCCAGGCCTGGGTTTATCCGTATCAATGAGATGAGCTTCTGGAGCCATTTTTCCAGGTCTGGACCTGATCCAACATGATAAAACATCTGACCGATCAGGTAATTGTTTATATGTGACATTGTCTGAGCGCGTGCTATTTTCTCCAGGGCATCTTTGTACATCCTTGTTGCATCATGAAGTCACGGAATACGGATTCACGGAAAATAAAAAATATAATACAAAGCACGGATCTTTTATTCACGGATGTGTGATTTTCTGTGAAATATCAATAGTAAATTAATAAACATATACATGCAAGTAAGCTATTTTAATTATGTACTTCAGCAGTCCAAACACTTAATCGTTTTCTTAATATTTTATCCGTGATGCATCATCCATATGAAATTGGTAGCCAATCTGTAATATACTGAAATGTCCGCAAACAACCCATAAATTATTAGCATCCATGATGCATCCGTATTAAACTCTGTAACCATTCTGTATTTTGTATCCTTTTTTTATTATATTTCCGTAATCCGTGAGCTATCTGTATTATATCAACCACTGGAGTATGTACATGGGTTGTTTTGAGGTCCAGGCTGTACAGTATGATCCGGAATAATGTGCTACTACTTGGAAAAAACTTCCATGACTGTTCCTAAGTTGCATGCATTTATTTCCCTGAGTGGCAGGACCAAGCAATATTATAGTCAGGATTCAGACTGGAATTAAATTCAGGCAGAGGTTTAATCATAGTTGGAGTTATAGTTATCGGTGTTGTGGGACCGGGCCCTTACAGTTGGCGCATAAATTTTCATACATGTAACAAGTTTCATTTTCACTCAGGAATTCCTTTTCAGGAGATCCAAACTTATGAAGAATTATCATACACGAAACCCCTTGTTTTCTCTTTCAACTTCTCCTGTGCTGTCCTTCTTCGTAAATCACTTTCAGCATGCCTCGTAACCACACGGACAGTTGATCTCATTATGTATGCAAATTAGCCTTCCTATGTGGGCTCTAGTAAATAACGCAGGGCCTTGGGGTATATTGAGGGGGGATAAAAAACAATATAATCTGAGTTTATGGATATGAATCTTACCTTACTTCTCAAGCTGTGTTTCAAAATGTCTTCGCAATAGGAAGATTTTAATACCTGAACGATATATCACAACAGAATGGGTAAAAGATAAAAAAATATGGACCTTTGGAAATGATTAACACTCAGAAATTTGGTACGGACGGAGCCATTATCCAGATCTATGGTTAAATTTTGCTTTAAGAGCTTTTTTCCATGTTGATTTTTGAGGTACTTAAGTAATTCCCAAAGAAAACTAGTGACTAGTGGTGCACAAGTCAGTGCACAAGTGATGCATAGATCCTTAACCACTGATCGACCACTGACCTTGGATTAATTTACAGTTAATGGCTTTCTCAAGGACCTAACCATATCAGTGTGGCAGTTTTTCTGGTCACTACTCCAGACCCCTAACCTTTCAGCTCCGATTATCTCTTTAATGTCTGAAAGGAGCTAATTACATTTCAGCTCTCTGCCTCAACTCCACTGTGTAAAAAAAAAGAAGGCCGGAGATTTTGTCTTTAGGGTCCAATTACTGTTACCACGCATTTCATACTGAATGGATTTCTGCCAATTATAAAAGTCAACTCCAGCATTTATTCCATGTCACACAGGTTCTTGCTGTGTCAGTTTATTATTCCTGTCCTTTGGCTAGGATTAAGTGTCAAAGTGTAGTCAAATAAAACTCATTTTTATTTGAACATTTTCTCCACTTCAGTGGTAGATTGAGTCTCTGGTGGGCATGTTGAGATCTATTCTTTTGTTTATCTACTAGTTTGCCGCAGTAATTGACCTGCTGTTGCTTCCTGATTAATCCTGGATTTATATTCAGCCCAAGGTTTCAGATACTGTAACACGCTATCCAACAGTGAGGTTTCGGCAAATTGTCACTGAGAAGCAGCATTCGGAGCATACGCTTTACACTTTGTTTCTCATGATTGATTACGCCTTTTGTGGTAATGACAATTGTTGAGATTATATAATGAGTATTATATGGAGATGAGTGTTTTACTGGGAAATACGCTACTTGTATTTTTCATACGAGCTCCATCCGGGACATGGAGAACCAAAACCGTGACAAATCTCTATATGTCACTCGTGAGGAAATTGATGAATTGTTTTGATAAATTTGGGTACTTTTTGTTTGTGAATGTGCCTGTATAATAAAAAGAAAACTCACACGTTAACTTGAAGATATGAAGTTTATCTTCTCATGTTGAAAAACTTGAGGGACATATTTAAATAATATTGGCTGGTGTTGAGTAGTATATCAGATATATTCCATTCAGCTAGCATGATACTGAGTGAGTCGAAGACGAGTAGCTGAATGGAATATATCTGATATACCATGAAAAAAAGCTAGCCATTATTATTATTATTATTATTATTATTATACATTCCTTTCGGATGTTCAACTCGTCTTTCTCTTTCAAAATTCTCTCAAAATCTTCCATATTTAACAAAGCAAACCTGGTGGCCATGTTTGTTTACAAATCGTCCCAGTCGCTCGCTAGTGCAGAAGTTTTACATCTCCAACGTGTGATGTCATGTTGTCTTGACAACCATGCAATATTGTAAATCGTATTCAACGCTCATTCTCCACTGGGTAGAGTGATGTAATACACATAGGATAAGCGATATGCTAACAATATTGCATGCTATCAAACCAAATGAATGAAATCTGCTAGAAGGGAATAGAGCATGTTTTTATTCCGTTGAAAAAGTGTCCTGTATGTATAATAATTCCCGATATTCCACTCCGACGACGTTACTCCCAGTGTTTTCCATGTTGTCAACATGGCAAACCAGTTCAAAATTAAAATTCTTTTGATTAACTTGTTTTGTTTTGTTTTTTTTGTGGACGTGTCCATATAATGTGAAGAACATTACACAGTGGCATGAAGACATGAAGTTTATCTTCTCGTGTTGAAGAAAACATTTTCACTTGTTCATTTCGCTCACTGGTGAATATGTTCACCACTGGAAGATAAACTTCATATATTCACGCAACCGTGTAATATCCTCTATATACTATTAAATGATTATAAAAGAAGAGAAGTTAGTATAACAGAAGTGCCTCAAAGAAAAAAGCCATGGAAGAAGAACTGGGAGCAAAATTTTACTGTGGTCTCTCAATGGGAGGGATGGTATACTCTGTCTCCCCATCAATCACAGTGACACTCGGCTCTGTGAGCTCATGTATGTAGAAGAGGGTAGATAGTGCTTTGTTCTGAGCGTGTTACTCTGCCTTGAGATGCAGCATGAGTGGCAGTTTGAAAAGATATGGGTGACTGGCTAGAAGCTGTCTTATGACAGGAAGAGATGGCCAGTGGGTGGGAATTGGCCAAAACAAGTTGGGAGAAAATGGGGGGAAAATTCAAACAACAGAGAAAAAAAGAATGATTTGTCTTTTTCTGTTTCAGGCGAAGAGAATTTACTGGCGATCCTGAAGAGACGCTGGTGGAAGTACATGATCCTCGGAGTGATCGATATCGAAGCCAACTACCTGGTCATTAAAGCTTACCAGTACACCACACTTACCAGTGTGCAGGTCAGTGTTCACTTTCATACAGTTTTTAAGGCCTATTGATATATTTTTTAAATGCAACACTGAACTGAAAGTCTATATAATCAGTATAATTTTATATGTGCGAGTCTAAAATTCATCAACAACATAGTTTGATAGTAGTGGTCAAAAAACACAGGCTGATGAGGTAAACCAAGGCTTAGGTAAAAAAAAAAAAGTAGAAAGCATAAATCAAGGGACTTGGAAAATGCAGGGTATATACTGTATACTACGAATTGATGAAGGGGAAACAAGGAACAGGTGAACATAATAAAAGAAAACAAGACAACCATGATGACAAGATAAAAACAAAAGAACAAAAACAAAATGACAGCTTGTTGCTGTCAAAGTGAATCAATATGGTGCGAATAAAGGTCACTGTCACAGTATACACCTCCACCTCCACCACTCCCAATTAACAGTACACATTGTGGTTGCCATAGCAACCGCAACGGATACAGTGACCTTTATTTGAGTCATAGTGATTCATTTTAATTATTATGCCTTTGACTTGTACAAAAAAGAATGTCAAATAATTATTTATAATCATGCTATCTGTTATCACCCAGATGAGGATGGGTTCCCCTTTGAGCCTGATTCCTCTCAAGGTTTCTTCCTTGTGTTGCCTGAGGGAGTTTTTCCTTGCCACCGTCGCCACAGGCTTGCTCATTAGGGATAAATTAGGGATAAAATTAGCTTATGTTTAAAGTGTTTAATTTTCTGTCAAGCTGCTTTGCTTTACAACAATGTCTGTTGTTAAAAGCGCTATACAAATAAACTTGACTTGACTTGACAAATAAATGCATTTTAGTCACCGAAAATGTAAAGATTGGTCAAACTATACCTTTACTAACATTACTTATTAATTTTACTGCTACATAAAGAAGAAGAAGAAGCCTTTATTTGTCACATGTACAGTGGTGCTTGAAAGTTTGTGAACCTTTTCGAATTTTCTATATTTCTGCATAAATATGACCTAAAACATCATCAGATTTTCACACAAGTCCTAAAAGTAGATAAAGAGAACCCAGTTAAACAAATGAGACAAAAATATTACACTTGGTCATTTATTTATTGAGGAAAATGATCCAATATTACATATCTGTGAGTGGCAAAAGTATGTGAACCTCTAGGATTAGCAGTTAATTTGAAGGTGAAATTAGAGTCAGGTGTTTTCAATCAATGGGATGACAATCAGGTGTGAGTGGGCACCCTGTTTTATTTAAAAAACAGGGATCTATCAAAGTCTGATCTTCACAACACATGTTTGTGGAAGTGTATCATGGCACAAAAAAGGAATTTCTGAGGACCTCAGAAAAAGCGTTGTTGAAGCTCATCAGGCTGGAAAAGGTTACAAAACCATCTCTAAAGAGTTTAGACTCCACCAATCCACAGTCAGACAGATTGTATACAAATGGAGGAACTTCAAGACCATTGTTACCCTCCCCTGCAGTGGTCGACCAACAAAAATCACTCCAAGGGCAAGGCGTGTAATAGTCGGCAAGGTCACAAAGGACCTCAGGGTAACTTCTAAGCAACTGAAGGCCTCTCTCACATTGACTAATGTTAATGTTCATGAGTCCACCATCAGGAGAACACTGAACAACAATGGTGTGTATGGCAGGGTTGCAAGGGGAAAGCCACTGCTCTCTAAAAAGAACATTGCTGCTTGTCTGCAGTTTGCTAAAGATCACATGGACAAGCCAGAAGGCTATTGGAAAAATGTTTTGTGGATGGATGAGACCAAAATAGAACTTTTTGGTTTAAATGAGGTGCAAATGATGGGCAAATGAGGTGCATCTTTCATGCAGCATTCTGTTTGGAGAAAGGAAAACACTGCATTCCAGCATAAGAACCTTATCCCATCTGTGAAACATGGTGGTGGTAGTATCGTGGTTTGGGCCTGTTTTGCTGCATCTGGGCCAGGACGGCTTGCCATCATTGATGGAACAATGAATTCTGAATTATACCAGCAAATTCTAAATGAAAATGTCAGGACATCTGTCCATGAACTGAATCTCAAGAGAAGGTGGATCATGCAGCAAGACAACAACCCTAAGCACACAAGTCGTTCTACCAAAGAATGGTTAAAGAAGAATAAAGTTAATGTTTTGGAATGGCCAAGTCAAAGTCCAGACCTTAATCCAATCGAAATGTTGTGGAAGGACCTGAAGTGAGCAGTTCATGTGAGGAAACCCACCAACATCCCAGAGTTGAAGCTGTTCTGTATGGAGGAATGGGCTAAAATTCCTCCAAGCCGGTGTGCAGGACTGATCAACAGTTACCGCAAACGTTTAGTTGCAGTTATTGCTGCACAAGGGGGTCACACCAGATACTGAAAGCAAAGGTTCACATACTTTTGCCACTCACAGATATGTAATATTGGATCATTTTCCTCAATAAATAAATGACCAAGTATAATATTTTTGTCTCATTTGTTTAACTGGGTTCTCTTTATCTACTTTTAGGACTTGTGTGAAAATCTGATGATGTTTTAGGTCATATTTATGCAGAAATATAGAAAATTCTAAAGGGTTCACAAACTTTCAAGCACCACTGTGTACTCTCAAGAACAGCGAAATTCCTCCTCTACACTGAACCCATCTGAAGCAGTAAACACACACTAGTGAGTGAGGAGTGCACACACATACCCAGAGCAGTGGGCAGCTATGCTACAGCCCCCAGGGAGCAGTTGGGGGTTAGGTGCCTTGCTCAAGGGCACTTCAGTCATGATACAGATGGAGGGGGAAGCGCTGTTCATTCACTCAACGCCCCTCACATTTTTCCTGTCAGTCCCGGCAGTTGAACCGGAAACCTTTTGGGCCCAAGGCTGCTTCTCTAACCTTCAGGTCATGGCTGCCATTTGTTTTACATTGCAAAATAAGGTTTTTATTTCAGGGCTTTGTTGTTGTTGTAGCTGGGGCAGCCCGAACTCAGAACCATGATTTTGAAGATTCTCTCCCCTTGTGTCTAATTGTGATTATATAGATTGATCTTCGGGTCCAGATTGTTTGAACACAGTACAAACATCATTTTAACGCAGACTTTAACAGTACTTCTGTGTGAAATTATGATCTTCAAGGATATCTGGAGCCCTGAATATTTTAACTGTCCAACTTTTATGCTAAGCTGTGCAGCTAGCTAATGTCAATGTTAGCTAATGTTAGTGATGTACAAACGTGGCTGTTGTGGTATATTTTGCGCTTCGGCTACTGTTAAATAAATCAGTGAGAATACCGGTATGGTGATTCATATGAACACACTGATTCTGAAATACAGCTCTGATTAATGTAAGCTAGGCTACTAGCAGATAACTACCTGGCTGACTAAATTAGTGAATCATAGTGATGTTCGGCATATTGTGATGGCTGTATAACATGGGGCTGTTTCCAACATGCATAATCATGAATGCTTTAGTCTATTAATAAACGAATACTATTGATTAAAAATTAGAGAGTGCAGACCTCTGGCAAGGACAGTAGTCAACTTCTGTTCTGTTCTGATTGAGAGTATGCCGTGTGCATTCTGGCTGCTGCTTCTCACCAGAGCTTTTTATTTTTCTTTGATGTTTTTTGTTTGAGTGTTTTGTCCACCGGTTGTGGTGTAGCTCTGGACCCAGTTTTGGGTGCCGGTTCCCTCCAGGCCTTGGTCCACCATGGATGATGCCTGTGCTCCTCGGTATGGACTGCAGTGAGGTTGTTGCTCTTTTTAACATCAGGGTTGTCCAGCGCTCTGTGCGTCGGTGCTTTTGTGCTTGGCACGGTGTTCTGAGTGATGTTGCCTGGTGGCCTCGCACTGGCTGTGCAGGTGGTTTGGGATATACCAGCACTCTGCGTGGCGGTGCTTCTGTGCTCGGGTTGTGGATCCATGGCGCGGTGTTCCAAGCGATGTCGCCCGGCGGCGGCACAGCAGCTGTGCAGGCGGTGTGGGATTTATCTTCGTGCACCTTTTGGTAGGACTGTAGTAGCTACACCATTGGAATTACATCCTGACCCTCTTTTGGTGGATTTTTTTTCCCCTAATTGTAAAGCGACCTTGGGTGTGAGAAAGGCACTATATAAATTGAACTGATTATTATTATTATCTCATCTCATTATCTCTAGCCGCTTTATCCTTCTACAGGGTCGCAGGCAAGCTGGAGCCTATCCCAGCTGACTACGGGCGAAAGGTGGGGTACACCCTGGACAAGTCGCCAGGTCATCACAGGGCTGACACATAGACAGAGACAACCATTCACACTCACATTCACACCTACGGTCAATTTAGAGTCACCAGTTAACCTAACCTGCATGTCTTTGGACTGTGGGGGAAACCGGAGCACCCGGAGGAAACCCACACGGACACGGGGAGAACATGCAAACTCTGCACAGAAAGGCCCTCGCTGGCCACGGGGCTCGAACCCGGACCTTCTTGCTGTGAGGCAACAGCGCTAACCACTACACCACCGTGCCACCTATTATTATTATTATTATTATTATTATTATTATTCTATGATGTTCAAATCCACAACCGCAACTGTTACATTTCTGGAAATATTTCCAAAACTATTAGAATGGCATGCCTACATGCATATTACAGAGGATTACTAGTGAATCACCTGTGAAGGTGGGCTGTAAATGTGGGTTATGGAGTCATCTTATTCCTACATTGGCTATGTTTTGTCACTAGTGAGTTTTACTGGGCGGCATGGTGGTGTAGTGGTTAGCACTGTCGCCTCACAACAAGAAGGTTCTGGGTTTGAGCCCAGCGGCTGATGGGGGCCTTTCTGTGTGGAGTTTGCATGTTCTCCCCGTGCCTGCATGGGTTTCCTCCGGGTGCTCCGGTTTCCCCCACAGTCCAAAGACATACAGGTTAGGTTAACTGGTGACTCTAAATTGACCGTAGATGTGAATGTGAGTGTGAATGGTTGTTTGTCTCTATGGCCGAATCCCATTTCACCCCTTGGACCAACCCCTTGGCCCTTCCCCTCCATTTTGCGCGTTCACGTGAAGGGGTAGGGGTATCCCAATCCCAGTTAACGCGGAGGGGTAGGGGAAGGGGTAGGGCTTCTGTACCCCTCCAAATGGAGATTTTCCTGGAGCTGACTCCGAACGAAGGGGTTTGAGTGATTTCCCACAATGCCATGCGGATTTCAGCGAGATTTCATGCAGATTTCAGAAAGATGGCGGTTCCCGCGGCGAAAGATTGTCATAAATGTATTTTCTCCATTATTTACGTGTTTTAAGTTGTTATCCAGAGGAAACACGCCGCTTGATTCGCTTTCGAGCTGAGAATGAGCAGCGATTTCTGAAATCCAAGCTGCTGCTAAAAAGCTTTGGGAGTGAGTATTGTTTTCGGTTGCTTGACTGCGTACGTTTTGTTCTGTTATTCTCGCTTTTATTGTTTACATGAGTGTTCTGACACCTCATTCTGTCGGATGTGGTGCACGAAGCGCCAAAGATATCCCATTCAGTGGTGTTAGTTAACAAATCACACCCTGCCAGCAGAGATTTCTGGTTCTGCCTTTGGCTCTGACTGTAGCGGCTGGTCGCAGCCAATGACGCATTTGGTCGCGTTTTGCTAACGTAAACGCTGACGGAGGTACGCGATGACGTATGCGATCGTTGAAGGGCTATCCCAATACGTAAGGGTTGAATTTCAAGCCCTATCCCTTGTAGCTCAGTTTCAAGGGGAAGGGCCAAGGGGAAGGGGGAGGGGAAGGGGGAGGGGGAGGGGTAGAAATTAGAATTGGGATTGGGCCTTAGTGTCAGCCCTGCGATGATCTGGCGACTTGTCCAGGGTGTACCCTGCCTCTTGCCCATAGTCAGCTGGGATAGGCTCCAGCTTGCCCACGACCCTGCACAGGATAAGCAGTTAAAGATAATGGATGGATGGATGAATTTACTGCCATCTACTGGATTTTAAGATGTATTTCATGAGTGCAGGCTTCTGCCAAGGCCAAATGCCGTACCTCTCAACATTAGCGAAAGTGATGCTAAATTTGTGGATCCACTCCAGAATTTAACGGGTTCTTCGATGACCCATGTTACACCCTTCTACCAAGTTTAATGGAAATCAGGATGGTAGTTTTTGTGCAATCCTGCTTACAGCCAGACAAACAAGCACATAGGACTGAAAACATAACCTAAACGTAATATCTTTTGGGAAATTAAACTATATTCAATGGCTTGTGGTGTCACTCAGTGGAGTGGAAGTTCACGGAAGGTTTAAGTCCATCAAACATCCTTACAAATGCGATTTTGGTGACATCATACTTTTGTGACAGTTGGTTGGGAATAATGTCATTTTATCAACTGTTAACAAAACCTAATTTGATTTTGTCAGTGGGATGAGCTTTGATTGAACTGAGTGTGGTTTTATTAGTGACCCAGCATTGACATAGTACCATCCATTATTGGTTGTATTAGCCATGTATAAGTGTGGTTCGGTAATAAAACACTCCCTTGGCTGGTGCTTGTCAGTTAATATTCACTAAAACATTGTTAGTTTTCGAACAGCTTTATTCAGAGCACGATTAACAGCCCTTGATTAGGCAAAGGTGATCTTAATGATTATTAAAGAGTCCTTCAGAGGAGGAGGAGGAGAGCAAGAGAGAGTGAGCGAGAGATAGTGAGAGAGAGAGATTTTTTTGTCGCCTCAGTTTTTCACTACTCAGTTCTGCATCTGCCGTTAATGGAGTGATTGCTGAAGATGGTATGGATGGACCTGTGGGAGTCTCTGTGTCAAGGACGAACAGGGTTTTGATGCAGAGTTTTTATTAGAAATGCAAAAAGACAGACAAATCCAAAGAGGATCAGAATACGAATTGAGGTTCAAGTGATCGGAATAAACAGACACCTCTAGGGAAGGGCAAAATAAATAAACTAAAAAAACAAAGTCATATCAGGAAATTATGTACACAGCGGAGAAAGGTTTAGTCATGTCATTACTGTCACTTGTGGTCTCGATAAACGTCAGGAATAAAAAGAATAAAACACCTGGGGACTAACTGTTACAGAAAAATCATCAATCACAGTGACCACTCTGAAATTGACAACAGCGTGTCCCAAAGTGGTTTTTTTCCCTTCCTCTTATACCACAAAAGGCTGCCAACAATTCCAAAGATATTTATTAAAGAATGGCCTGTGATCCTTTTCTTTTAAATCAGTCTATAATTACTAACTTACTTATGATCCCTGTCATATTATGACGATGGGGGACCCTTGGACGCCCTCAGTCATTGACGCTCGTGTCTTTCGGCTGCCTTCGTCTGGAGGAGGGCCTCGCAGAGCTCCTTTCCCAATGAGAGAGCGGCCCGCCAGGCGCTGCGGTTCAGCGTAATCTGGTACCAGTCAGCATTTATGCTGAAGAGTCGCAGGTCCTCCTTGGCACAGTCTTTCCGCTTACGTGGATGAGCCTTATTGTGCTTGCCCTGCTTAAGTTCACTGAACAGCAGTTGCTTTAGTGTTCTAGAGTCATCCATTCATGCCACATGGCCGAGCCAGCGTAGTCTGTTGTTTCGAAGCATGGTCTCGATGGTAGTAGAATCAGCATGGTGGAGGACCTCAGCATTGGTCTGACACTGCCACCACTTGATGTTCATTATCTGTCAGAGCGATCTCTGGTGGAAAACTTCCAGACGGCGGATGTAGTGGACTAAGGTCGGCCACGTTTCGGAACCATAGAGGAGAGATCGTAGGACTGTCGCCTTGTAAACAGTCAACTTAGTTGACAGTCGATAATTAGGTTTAATATTATGGAATGTCTGCAAAACAAGTTCCTGTTAGCACTTACGTTAACGTTATTTGTTCGGATAAAAGATCGTTCACAATGGTGGACACTCCAGTGAATGGATTTTTTTTGTTTGTTGACATGGTGAAGTTTTCCATGAGAGCGTCTCAATGTTTAAACTCTTAGATGTTTGGCAACAACAGGATCCGCACTGGAACCACCATGTTAATGAAATAATTAAAAAAGCTAACAAAAGGTTACACTACCTGTGCAAATGCAGGAAGGATAATCTACCTAAGGATGTGGGGATCAACAAGCACAGGATCGCTGTATGGTCATTAGTGGCGTCCCGAAGACAAGTCTTGCAAGTCTGGAGGAATGAAGAGATGAGGTGACCATATGTAAGCTTGAAAGAATTATAAAGGACCCTAACCATCCAAATCGCGTGTTCCTTCCAAGAATGGCGGCCCACAAGTCTGCAACTAGGAACAAAAGTTGTCTTGCAAAACCATTATCAGGAACTGAAAGACATAAGAAGTCTTTTATCTCAAGAGCATGTCGCCTCCTAAACAACCGGACATATAGTCAAACTCCGTTATCTGTTTTTGGATACGTATTTCTACGATTCTGTTGGTATTTGTTGTAAATTCATTGTATTTTTTTTCAAGATGAATGAATAAAGTTATTATTATTATTATTATTATGAGGAGACATTAACATTTACATTAACATTCACTGTTAGGGCTTTGTAGGTAGCAACCAGAAGTGAAAACATGACAAACTGCCTTTTTTTTCTTTGCTAACTTTTAGAAAGAAAAAAACCCCCTGAGCCTTGGACATCTATAGCTGCTGTAATGTAATTGATATCAGGAACTAACCTGTTTCTTGGACATTCCACAACATTAAATGCAGCTACGGATGTGTAAAAAGTATGATATGTCATTCTTTAATAAATAAAAGCTTGGAATTTCATATAGGGCGGCACGGTGGTGTAGTGGTTAGCACTGTCACCTCACAGCAAGAAGGTCCGGGTTCGAGCCCTGTGGCCGGCGAGGGCCTTTCTGTGCGGAGTTTGCATGTTCTCCCCGTGTCCGCGTGGGTTTCCTCCGGGTGCTCCGGTTTCCCCCACAGTCCAAAGACATGCAGGTTAGGTTAACTGGTGACTCTAAATTGACCGTAGGTGTGAATGTGAGTGTGAATGGTTGTCTGTGTCTATGTGTCAGCCCTGTGATGACCTGGCGACTTGTCCAGGGTGTACCCCACCTTTCGCCCGTAGTCAGCTGGGATAGGCTCCAGCTTGCCTGCAACCCTGTAGAAGGATAAAACGGCTAGAGATAATGAGATGAGATGAGAATTTCATATAAAGGAACAGAAGGAAGAAAACACTGCTATGCAAGTTCTGACATCATCGTCTGGAAGACGTGTCTGTAATTACACACGTAACTATCCTAATCCTGTACTACGTCACAAATGTCCAGGTTAACTCACATGTCCACATTTTTGCCACCATGATCAATCTGGAAATTATGCTTCTTAGGAGTAAGGCATGCTGTCTCTTGATCAGTCTGAAGGAAAATTGCTGCATCATGGTGGTCTATGTATACTCATCACACACAACCACATTCGCTCCTCTAGTAGACGAAACTAATGATATGTCCCAGTCTGTTTCACTCTGGTAGCATTCGTGTCATCCACAGCCATTTGAGCCGACAGCGGAGCTGCTCTCAGACGCCCTAATCAATGATGTACACTCCCCACAGCCTCTCAGAAATCATCCGAAAGTGAAGCTGCTGGTCGCTAATAGCTGCTCGTCTGTGGACCTGAATGTCCTACTTGTGGCAGCTCACATGAGAAAAAGTGCATGCTGATCTCCTCTGAGAGCTTTCTACATTGTGAAAGACAGGCAGCCGGGAGCTGACAGATGCTGAAGGATACTCACTGTGTGTTGTGTTGTGACTACAGTGTTGTAGTCTGAGTCCAGTCTTGAGTCCCCAGTGTTCAAGTCCGAGTCAAGTCCAAGTCTTTAAAAAAATTCGAGTCGAGTCCGAGAACAAGACTCCAACCGCACTGTTTGACGGTGGCTCTTTTAGTGCCATTAACATTAGTTTGTTCCTGAACATGACTTATGAACAGGTGAATGTGCATTCTCTTTGTCAGGGAGTGTGAAGTATTCTGTCAGAGATGGTTGGGAGATGGATGTAAGTGCAGAAGATGTGTTTATTAATACAAGTGAAAACAGATAAACAATCCAGAACGGCAGGCAAAATCGTAAAATAGGGAAACAAGCAATAGGTCGAGCGAGGCACAAACAGGCTATCGTAGACTCGACAGACTCAAAGACGAGAAACAGGAAATCAGTGATCAGGAGACCAAACAAGTAAATAAGGCTCGGTAATGTGTCAGCAACGTGACTCAATACTTCGCACAGTAAGTGTGTTTTCACAGTTTTTATATAGGCGCACTGATTGCGCCTTAATCCTATGCAGGTGTGAGTCATTTACAGCGCATGCGCGAGAGTCCGCCAAGGTGCGCAGGTGTGACACTCTTGCACAAAATTAGGACAAAATTAATGTAGATATAAATATCTTATGCCAAATTATATGGCATGTTACAAAAAAATAAAGAAAAAATCCAAGTCCTCGTCTCCAATTTACAAGTCCGAATGCAGTTGATGCACGAGTCCGAGTCCAAGTCGAGTCACGAGTCCTTAAAATTAGGGCATGAGTCGGACTCGAGTCTGAGTCCTGGACTCGAGTACTACGAGCCTGTGTGACTAACAGATTCGGGTAAGGATTGCTGAAAATGATATTGATCTTGCAATAAACTGCTTCACAAGACACGTTTCTGAGATATCACATCTGTCTTCAGGTTGCTTTTATAATACCAAAGTATGAAGCACTTAAGTAATTATAGTGCTTGCAAAGCACTAGATTGTTATTGTACAACCTCGATTCCAAAAAAGTTGGGACAAAGTACAAATTGTAAATAAAAACGGAATGCAATGATGTGGAAGTTTCAAAATTCCATATTTTATTCAGAATAGAACATAGATGACATATCAAATGTTTAAACTGAGAAAATGTATCATTTAAAGAGAAAAATTAGGTGATTTTAAATTTCATGACAACAACACATCTCAAAAAAGTTGGGACAAGGCCATGTTTCCCACTGTGAGACATCCCCTTTTCTCTTTACAACAGTCTGTAAACGTCTGGGGACTGAGGAGACAAGTTGCTCAAGTTTAGGGATAGGAATGTTAACCCATTCTTGTCTAATGTAGGATTCTAGTTGCTCAACTGTCTTAGGTCTTTTTTTGTTGTATCTTCCGTTTTATGATGTGCCAAATGTTTTCTATGGGTGAAAGATCTGGACTGCAGGCTGGCCAGTTCAGTACCCGGACCCTTCTTCTATGCAGCCATGATGCTGTAATTGATGCAGTATGTGGTTTGGCATTGTCATGTTGGAAAATGCAAGGTCTTCCCTGAAAGAGACGTCGTCTGGATGGGAGCATATGTTGCTCTAGAACCTGGATATACCTTTCAGCATTGGTGTCTTTCCAGATGTGTAAGCTGCCCATGCCACACGCACTAATGCAACCCCATACCATCAGAGATGCAGGCTTCTGAACTGAGCGCTGATAACAACTTGGGTCGTCCTTCTCTTCTTTAGTCCGAATGACACGGCGTCCCTGATTTCCATAAAGAACTTCAAATTTTGATTCGTCTGACCACAGAACAGTTTTCCACTTTGCCACATTTTAAATGAGCCTTGGCCCAGAGAAGACGTCTGCGCTTCTGGATCATGTTTAGATACGGCTTCTTCTTTGAACTATAGAGTTTTAGCTGGCAACGGCGGATGGCACGGTGAATTGTGTTCACAGATAATGTTCTCTGGAAATATTCCTGAGCCGATTTTGTGATTTCCAATACAGAAGCATGCCTGTATGTGCTGCAGTGCCGTCTAAGGGCCCAAAGATCACGGGCACCCAGTATGGTTTTCCGGCCTTGACCCTTACGCACAGAGATTCTTCCAGATTCTCTGAATCTGTTGATGATATTATGCAGTGTAGATGATGATATGCTCAAACTCTTTGCAATTTTACACTGTCAAACTCCTTTCTGATATTGCTCCACTATTTGTCGGCGCAGAATTAGGGGGATTGGTGATCCTCTTCCCATCTTTACTTCTGAGAGCCGCTGCCACTCCAAGATGCTCTTTTTATACCCAGTCATGTTAATGACCTATTGCCAATTGACCTAATGAGTTGCAATTTGGTCCTCCAGCTGTTCCTTTTTTGTACCTTTAACTTTTCCAGCCTCTTATTGCCCCGTCCCAACTTTTTTGAGATGTGTTGCTGTCATGAAATTTCAAATGAGCCAATATTTGGCATGAAATTTCAAAATGTCTCACTTTTGACATTTGATAAGTTGTCTATGTTCTATTGTGAATACAATATCAGTTTTTGAGATTTGTAAATTATTGCATTCCGTTTTTATTTACAATTTGTACTTTGTCCCAACTTTTTTGGAATCGGGGTTGTACTCTGAAAGTGTAATTTCAGGGGCTTTGCACTTCAACAAAGTTGTCAGAGGTAATAAGAGTACACAGACCAACTCGCAACTACATAAATTGCACATGTACAAACATTACAAGACACTAAAATAATTACTAAAACACACAAGATACTACAACGAGACCGTCAGTGATGGCGTAATTCACTCTGGCCCCGTCTAGTCCAGAAGGAACAATCTAAAGTGGGCCACCTTGCGTAATAAATGTTGCAAGCTATATACACTATATGCAAGCTATATATAGAAGCTATATACACCCTAGGAATACCTATCAATTTGCCAAAAAGAATCCAAAATGGCGAGGAATTGACCGAAAAGAAGCAGTTTTTGTGGAACAGCTCATTAAGCCTTAATTAGTCCATAACTTCATTAATAATTGTAATTAAGCAAATCTGGGTAGAAGTTATATGCACCCTAGGTACCCCGATGTTCATGCCAGAAAGAATCAAAATCAGTGAAGAATTGAGGGAGAAGAAGTGATTTGTGTGGAAACTGCTCGTTAGAGATTGATTAATTACTCCATATCTTCATTATTAATTGCAATTATGCAAATTTGGGTAGAAGCTGTATGCACCCCAGGCAGACCTACCTTCCTGCCAAAAAGAATAAAAATCGGTGAAGAATTGAGAGAGAAAAAGTGATTTTTGTGAATTGTGGACAACGCCAGATGGACGACGGATGGACGACGGACAACACACGATGGCATAAGCTCATCGGCCTGTTGGCTGGATGAGCTAATAATTACTGAAATAGAGCAATAGTAAAAGTAAAAGAAGAGTAAAAGACTGAGTTCTAGTGTGAATAAAGCGATTAGCAGTAACTAGAAACTAGTATCAAGTTCTTGCACCATTCCATGTTGATGTAAACACTAGTGTTGTAGCCAAGATCACTTAAACCAAGACCAAGTCATGTCCAAGACCAAAGAGTATGAAGACCAAGATAAGACCAAGACTTTGAGGGGTTGAGGTCAAGTCAAGACCAAGACCATACCAGTGAGTGTGAAGGGGTGGGGGAGGGGTGACAGCTATTAACAGGAAGAAAATTTTCAAATTAGCAGTGAGTCACTTTATTAGTTGCATTTGAAGCTGGAAATTTTACATCCAATCAGAGTAACGATGTAAACAAATAAATCAGACATTGCACAGGCAATTTAATGAAATCCCTGCAGTTGTCATCTTGGTCGGTCTTGAAATAAAATCCCAAGTCCTCTATGTCTGAGACTGAGACAAGACCGAGTAAAAATGCGGTCGATTCCAAGACAAGACCGAGACTTTCAAAATGTAGTCTTGAGACCGGTCTTGAGTACTACAATACCACTAGTAAACACAAAACAACCCACCACGAGCCTTACGGCAGAGATGGATTTCTTTCGCCACGAAACAAGGTGAGCATGTCTAGCTGAATGGCAGCATACAGAACTCTGTTGTTGAAGCACGTCTCTGTGAAAACAAAGCTCCAACAGTCTCTAAACTCCTTCTGAGTAGTCTGCTGGAGTCAGATGTAGTCCAGTTTATTGTCCAGGGAGCAGCCATTGGACAGCACTTTGGACAGGAGAGCCAAAGAAGTTTGGGGTTTTTTTTTTTCACTTCTTCACACACCCACCACTTATGATGCTCCTTATCCTGGCCAATGGCCCTCTTTTCTTTCTTCTTTTTTGAGGTTTATTGCTGGTTGGCAAAGAACAAATAGGTGCATTACCACCACCAACTGGTATGGAGTGTAGATCACCATCCCTCTTTTTCCTACTGTCCCCTTTCCCCCAGAAATGTGCATATAGCAATATAACTAATTGTATAATTAACCTAAAATGATCATAAACTGAAATCTCAGTGATTCATTAGTCAGATATCTAGTTCAACCGTTCTCTCACGAATGAGAACATGATGTAAATTTGACTGTAATAAACACCATTTAAATGAACAGCATCTTGAAAAAGGGTGCATGTCAGAACTGTCAAAAAATTGACACAAATTTGCATTTTAGCTCAGCCATAATTGCAGACATGGTGAGATATTATATTTTAAGCTTTAAATTATGCAGCATTTCAAGGACTGAGAGACAGCAGTTCTTGATGAGGTTGAACTGTCTGTTAGTTATGTGAAGGAGGAACAGATCAGTGTGCACTCCCACTCCAGAGAAAGTAACCTCAGCAGTCAGAAGTGTGTGAATACTATTACTACTACTACTACTACAACTACTACTAATCACCATCATCATCCCCACCACACTGTGTGAAAGGAAAATAAGTACATCATATTGTAACTATTTCAAACCAAACTTCTAATAGAGTAAGACGATGGTTCATTAATATTTATGTGCAGATACGAGCAGCAGTGCACAGGAGCCACATTTTTACTCGTTACATAGACATGATTAAGGTTCAATGACTATTCTGTCTCAAACCTGTCCATCTTTCTGTCTGTCTGTCTGTTTCTTTCAGTCTGTTTTACTCTATCTGTTTCTTATCATCCTCCTCACCTTCAGCATCTTTCTGTCTCGCTCTGTTTGTCTGTCCCTCATTCTGACTGTTTATCTGTCTGTTTTTATCCATTTCTTTCTGTTACTGTCTGTCTCTCACTTTTTCAGTTTCCAATTCTCTCTCTCTCTCTCTCTCTCTCTCTCTCTCTCTCTCTCTCAGTCATCTCTGTCTCTCCCAATCTGTCTGTCAGCCTCTGGCCATCTGTTTCTCTTTGACTCTCTCTCTCTCTCTCTCTCTCTCTCTCTCTCTCTCTCAGTTATGAGCTGTCTTTCTTTCTATCTCTCTGTCTCTGTTTGTATTTCTCTATTTGTCTCTGTCTGTCCTTTCAGCATCTCTCTCTCTCTCTCTCATAGTATTTGTCTGTCTTTCTGTCTGTATCTCAGTTTCTCTCTGTACCTGTCTCTCTATTTGTATCAGTCTCTGTCTGTCTCCCTGTCTGTATCTGTCTCTCTCTGTCTGTTTCTCACTGTATCTCTTTATCAGTCTCTTTCTTTCTGTCTGTCTATGTATCAGTCTCTCTCTCAGCTGTCGTGTTATTTAAAATAACTGTGAGTCCGACTGTGGATTAATGTGGCGTTTATTTACAAGCAAGGCATTCAACAACAAATTGATGCTCCTCCCTACGACCCCTACTGATGATGTCATCGCGCACATAAACCTACGTAACTTAACATTACACCACATCTCCCCTTTCTAGAATCAACTGGGTAGACTACCAGTTGATTCATCAGACCTTAGAGGATTATTCTGCCTCTTTTGCTGGAAGGTCTGTCCCTGTCTAAACATGAACATTTTCTACAGTGAACTTTTCTGTGAACTCACACACATTCTTTACGTTATGAACCCATCTCTTCTATACCTCATGTAACTTCCTGAACTGATACATGAACATTTTAGCACCTTTGCATTTAAATGCCCTAAAATAAACATTTCCCCTAAGCCTAAAACCAATAAACATTCCATTAAGCTCTTTAACAACTCTGTCATGTTTTTTTCCCCTTTTACCTCCCCCTCTTTGATCTTTTTCCTTTCCACACAGTTCAATAACTGTCTCTAAATTTTTAGGCCTATGCCTTTACAGGTCCAACCTTGTTGGTCTCACCACAACTCTTCCCGATCTTGTTCTAGGAGTAGATGGTGGACTGGAAACAGTCTGTAAAGGTGGCTCTGTAGAACTTTGCTCCGAGAGATCATGAGAGGGTTGCTCCTGCACCCCTCCGCTGTTCTGTTCTGGTGATGTACGCATGGGAATCAGGTGACGCCGGTTGCGTCGCACTGTTCCACGTGGCACATCTACGAGATAGGAATGCGGAGTGGTGTGGTTGTTGATCACCTTTCCCGATGTCCCTTTATCTGTCACCCACACTTCTTGATCAGGTGAAAGATCAGTGAGGGTACGTGTGCAGTGACGCCTGTTGTAATATTTTGCATCCATAGCTCGCTTTAGATTTTCCTTTTGAGCTATCGCCTGGCTGTCAGGGAGTGCAGGGTCAAGCAGCACAGGAAGTGTTGGCACAGTCGTGCGAAGTCTTCTCCCCATTAGGAGCTGTGATGGACTGTAGCCGTTCTGGAGTGGTGTAGCCCTATAAGAAAGCAGAGCTAGGTATGGGTCAGCCACTTTTCTCAGAAGCTCTTTGATAGTTTTGACTGCACGCTCCGCTTCTCCATTACTCTGAGGAAATAATGGGCTGCTTGTCACATGGTGAAAGCCATACGACTCTGCAAATGCTGCAAAGGCCGTCCCTGAGAACTGTGGCCCGTTGTCTGTCACCAGTATTTCTGGAATGCCATGGCGGGTGAAGATGGATTTCAGATGGACTATGGCATCAGTTGATCTAGATGGGGTAAGCTGAGCAATCTCCACATACCTGGAAGCGTAATCCACCACCAGCAGGTAAGTCTTGCTTCCCAGTGAGAAAAGGTCAGCTCCCAATCTCTGCTATGGTCTGTCAGGATAGTGTAATGGCATAAGGGGCTCTTTGTTGTTCTGTCTTTCTTTACAGCATGTTCGGCAATTGAGGACCAGCTCGTTCAGCTGCTGACTCAAACCAGGCCACCACACCGACTGTCTTGCACGCTCTCTGCACTTCACCACCCCCTGGTGGCTGACATGCAGTCTGGCAAGAATGTCGTTTCTCATCACTGACGGGATGATGAGCCTGGTTCCCTTCAGCAGGAGTCCTGTCTGAACAGTGAGAAATGCCCGGTCTGCCCAATAGGCTTTCAGTGCTGGTTCCGTAATGCTGTGCGCTGGCCAGCCTTCCACACATAGCTGCATCACTCTTGCACACACACTGTCCCTTTTCAGCTGTTCTCTCAACTCCTCCAGGTAAGTAGAGCTTGCAAGTAGATTGTTCATAACAGAGTCTGCATAGATGTTTGTGTCTTCGAGGAAATCCTTTTCCTCCGGCGTCGCTCCATTCTTCACTGGAGTTCGTGACAATGCATCAGCTGTGCAGAGACACCTTCCTGGCACACGAACAATATTGTACGAGTAACGCATCAGTCACATGCAAAACTGCTGAACATGCGGGGGAAGGGCATCCAATGCCTGAGACCCCAGAAGGCTCAGTAGTGGTTTGCAGTCTGTTTCTAACAGAAAGTGCTTGCCAATCAGGAAATTCCGGAACCTCTCACAGGCCCAGGTAAGTCCAAATGCCTCCTTCTCCACCTGCGTGTATCTCTGCTCTGTCTGTGTGAGTGACCGTGACACAGAGGCCACTGGCTTCCACACATCCTCCCACTCCTGGAGAAGAACACCACCTAAGCCATAAGAAGAAGCGTCTGCTGACACCTTGATCTCCCTGTTCGGGTCATAGATCGCCAACACTAGTGGGCTTGTCAGTGTATCCTTCAAGTTTTGAAAAGCTCGGACCTGTTCGACATCCCACACCCAGCAGGTTTTCTTAGAGAGGAGATCTCGCAGAGGTTTATCCCTCTCAGCCAGCTGCGGGATAAACTTCCCCAGTTGGTTGACCATGCCGAGAAAACTCTTCAGCTCACTCACATTTCTCGGCTCGTCCATTTTTGTAATGGCTTCCGTCTTCCTTGGGTCTGGACTGGTTCCGCTGCTGGAGATTACATGTCCCAAAAAGTTTATCACCTGCTTTGACAAGTCATACTTTTCAACATTTAGCGTGAAACCTGCCTTTTGCATCCTCTCTAGCACGGCATGCAGTCACCCATCATGTTCTCCTTGTGACTGGCCCCACATGAGCACATCGTCCATGTGGCAGATGACACCTTGAAGACCATCAGTGATCTCAGTCACCATTCTGTTCTGGAAATGCTCCGGTGCGGAAGCAATTCCAAACGGGAGTCTGTTAAAATGATAACGACCGAAGGGGGTTATAAACGTTGTGTACTTCGCAGAATCTTTGTCAGGGGTATTTGCCAGAACCCCATATTGGCATCCAGCTTACTTAAGATTTGTGCACCTGCCAGCTTTCCCAGTGTTTCTTCCACAGATGGAAGTATGTACTTTTCTCTGCACACAGACTCATTTAGCTTTGTGAGGTCAACGCATATGCGCACTGCACCTGTCTTCTTCAGCACAACAACGATGCCAGCACACCAGTCTGTCGGGTCCTCCACTCTGCGAATTACTCCAAGACTTTCCATGCGTGACAGCTCTTGCTTCACTTTATCCATTAACGGAAGTGGAATCCGTCGGGGAGTCTTGAGAGAAAACGGCTCTGCCCCTGGTTTAAGACGAATGGCGTATGGCTGGCGCACCTCACCCAAACCACTGCACAGCTTCGGGTAGCTCGTTTTAAGAGTCTCATTGCTAATGCTGTCTAGCCGCGCCACCAGCTCAAGCTTGCTGATAGCCGGCCTCCCAAGCAATGCTGCATGCAGGTGTTTGACGACATATACCTCCTCCATCGCTGTCCTACTGCCTTTTCTCAAAAGCAGCTCTGTGACCCCTACAACATCCAGTGGATTTCTCCCGGGTCCCAATAGAGGCTTAGCTGCAGGAGTGAGTGTAGGCGGCTGAGTATTTTTGCAAAGTTCTTTGAATACAATGTGAGGCAGAACTGTGACATCCGTGCCTGTATCAATTTTGAACGGCACCTGTGTCTCTTTGATGTCGATGTTCACCATCCACAGCTCACCACTGGCTATGATGCTGCCCAGGAACACTCCATCCCCATCATCATCCTCTTCAACTTCGTGCACAGCTTTGGATGTACATACTCTCTTAAAATGTCCCCTTTTACCGCATGAGTGGCATTTAACACCATTAGCAGGACAATCACAATTTGCATGAGGTTGGGAACTGCCGCATTTCCGACATTGGTTGTTCCTGCCCTTATTGGCTTTTGCCGCGCTTTGTGGCTTAGCCAGCATGCTAGAATGCTGTGGCTTGCTCCTTGCTTTAGCCTTGCCGCTGCCTTTAAACACTCTGTCTACAGATTTGCTATCGTTAACGTCTGGCCCCGTGCCTCTCAGCGTGACTTGCTGGCGTTTCACCTCCTCACTCTGTTGAGTCCTGGTAATCGCCGATTCCAGCGTCAGATCTTGGTCTAGCTGCATTCTCTCTGAGAGCCGCAGGTCTCGCAGCCCCACAACAATCCTGTCACGAATGAGCGAATCGTGTAGCACTCCATAGTTGCAGTGTTCAGCTAGTGCATATAAAGCAGTAACAAAAGAGTCCACACTTTCATTTTCGCCTTGCACCTGTATGTTAAACTTTGCCCGCTAATAAATTGTTTTTCTTGACTATGAAAAAGTTCTGAAAGGCATCACGAACACCTTGATATGTTCCCTTTGCTTCCTCAGTCAAAGCTAGCCCACGAAGGACATCGTCAGCATGCAGTAAATCAAAGTATTTATCTGGTTGTCTTCCGAACTAGCATTCAGATTACTTGCTATACGAAATCATTCAAATCGTCGGATCCATTTGTCCCACTCTTGAGGTCTGGTGAAGTCGAAGCTCTCTGGCGGCTGTATGCTGAATGTAGCGCTAGCACTCGGCCACACTCTCTGTGCGCCCGCCGCTGCTTCCTCGCCATCAGATATCCCGCTCTTCCTTTTCATCTCACGTTAACGTTAGAAAAAACAACTTCACCAACCGTAACTCGTGGCGTACAAATTCTACTAATGTCACTCAGCACCACGTACTCCCAGTACTTCTGACACCATGTCGTGTTATTTAAAATAACTGTGAGTCCGACTGCGGATTAACGTGGCGTTTATTTACAAGCAAGGCATTCAACAACAAACTGATGCTCCTCCCTACGACCCCTACTGATGATGTCATCACGCACATAAACCTACGTAACTTAACATTACACCACATCAGCCTCTGTCTTTCTCTTTGTATCAGTCTCTCTCTGTCTGTCTTTCTCTCAGTCTCTGTCTGTCTCACTGTATCTCAGTCTCTCTCTCTCTTTCTGTATCTGTTTGTCTCTCTGTTTCTCTTTGTATCTCTCTCACCCCCACTCTCTCTCTCTCTCTGTCTTTCTCTCAGTCTCTGTCTGTCTCACTGTCTCTCTGTCACTGTCTCTCTGTCTTTGTATCTCTCTCACCTTCACTTTCTCTCTCTCTCTCTCTCTCTCTCTCTGACACACTGTATATGTGGGTGTTATGAAACTAAGTGAAACTGTGGGAGTTGGAGCTTCAGTAAGTGGATCAGATGACCACTTGAAATGTTCTCACCTTTAGACATGCGACCTCAGTGATCCTGTGCTAGTTATCCACTTTTCCATCATTTTGTGGCCCAAAATATCACTTCAAATGCTCCAATTATTATTTTCTCACTGTTTCACTGTGAAGATTTGTTGCCTCTTTGCTCAACAGCCTTTTCAATAAGAATAAAACTGACTGCTTTCTGATGTCAGAAAACATGTCCCCCCCCCCCCCCCCCCCCAGCTTTGTCCAACACAAGATTCTAGCCTCAGAAGATGATTTTTGAACAGTAGCTGAACAGCAGTTGTTTCACAAATGACCCGAGCTGGATTAGGGCCAATGAATTGTACTTCAGGCACCACTTTCATTACAATAAAGCTTTATGCTCACTCTTATTGCTGTAACTGCTTGGATGTTGGACAGAGCACAGTGTAAGTCTCACTCCTCCTGTCCTATGGGTTAACGTATGAGCTCATGGCCCATTCTGAACAGTGTCTCTGAGTGCCGCTGGCTCTTCCTGGAATGAAGGGCTGATGGCTCCCCTACGGCTATAAAAGCTCCATACGCTTCTCTCTCTCTCTCTCTCTCTCTCTCTCTCTCTCACTCAACCATGGAACACCCGGAGCAATAAACGCTTTCAGTCAATATTTAGTGCTTTGTTCAGAGATTGCAAAACAAGGAAGTGCATGTCGGAATACTTAAATGCTTGTATATATTGATGGATTGCTTGTCGCAGAGCTCATTTCATAACTCGGCAAGGCAGCTTTTGTGTCTGAGACAAATGATCAATACTGAGCATACAGTATTATTCTGTAGCAAGCGAGAAAGAAAATTGAAATAATTTGCAATTTTTCCAGTGCAAGTATACGTGCTTTTTTTTAAAGCTCAAATAGCATTAAATGTCAGCGTGTCTCTGAAGGGTTTCAGTCATCTGGATCATCATTTTGATCCTTTATCTCATAATCATAGGTCATAGGTTGTGTCCAGGACAGGAAGCAATTGACTTGATGACTCTTGTTGCCTGTTTTTCAAGTCTTAGAACTTTGAGAATTACAAAGGTTCCTGTGAGACATTCAGAAGAAGAAGCCTTTATTTGTCACATTACATTACATACATTACAGCAGAGTGAAATTATTTTCTTCACATATCCCAGCTTGTTAGGAAGTTGGGGTCAGAGTGCAGGGTCAGCCATGATGCAGCTTCTCTGCAAAACAGTAACAGCTTGGTGATGCTGGGGCTTGAACCCTGATCTCCTGATCAGTAACCCAGAGTCTTAAAGTGCATATCACGGGTAAACTCAGGAGCAAGATCAATGTAATTCTCCTATTTTATATTAAACTTTGGTCAAATATCTGTCACATTTTGCATTTTGTGCAATTTTTTTACCTTGCGCAATACCAGAAAAAATCAGTTGAAATCAAGCCATTTGAGGCGAATTGGTCCGCCTCTGAAAAAACTTGGCATTTGGATTTCCCGGCAAACAATGATTTTCGTGATGTCACGTGCAGGACGCCTCCTTCTGAATCCTACATCAGCACTGGTTTGTTTATGAGAAAACGACCTGGTGGTTTTCTGCAAATTTCTTCAACGTTATCACGTAATTATTAAAATGGTTAACAGATGTATCGTATGTGTTAGGACTGGGACTGTTTTGGCCTCTAGAGGCCACTGTTATTTCCTTTTCTGGTCATGTTTGTTTTTGACCTCTAGAGGTCACCACTGTGTTCTGTGTTTTGTTTTTGTCTTATTGCCTGTTTCCTGCTCTGCCCTGTCCTTAATTAGTTTGTGTATTTATACCCCTGTGTTCAGTCCTCTTGTCACGGAGTCTTTGTGCTGTTATGTTTAGCTCCAGTTACCTCTGTTCCGATTTCCTCACCCGTGTCTTTGTGGTTTTTGTACTTTGCTTTCTTTTGGACTTTTTGGACTTTGTGTTTACCATTTTGGATCCTCTGAGCGTTTGTATTTTTGCCTCTTCTTTTTTGGTTTTTTGGCTCTTTGTTTCTTTGAACTTTTTTTTTCCTGGTTATCTTCTGAGCATTTGGATTATACTTTTGTTTTTGCCTTGGATTGTAAATAGTGTAAATATTGTAAATAAACCTTTTGATACTTTTTCTACTTCCGCCTCACGCCTCTGCATTTGAGTCATCCCCCTGGTGGCCTAGTGGGGGTTTGCTGGATTATCACACCAGCGAACCAGGTTCGAATCCCAGCAAAACCCTAACAGAAAGACTCCGTCATGACCGACTCAGCAGAGGCTTCTTCATCTGTCTACCCGGCCAACCTTCAGGGAATGATGGCTGCGTTAACACGCCTCAGATCCACCATGGACACTCATGGACGGACTCTCGCAAGCCAACGTGAGACCCTTGCTCGCCACGAGGTACTGCTTCAGCAGATTGGGAGAACCCTGGCACAGCTGACTTCTCTGCCCCCATCTCCTCCGCCTGATTCTGCTCCTGCTCCACCATCTGCTCCTGCTCCAGTGCCTCCTGCCATGCTGCCTTCTTCACCTCACGAACCCAGCCTTCCTGCACCACAGAGGTATGACGGCAAGCACAGTGAGTGTCGAGAGTTCCTTACCCAGTGTCAACTCACCTTTGAGCTTCAGCCTACCACCTACACTACGGATCGCCGCAAGATTGCCTTTGTGATAACCTTGTTAGCTGGTAAGGCGCGAGCCTGGGCTACTGCTATCTGGCAGAGACAGGGTCCTGAGTGCTCTGATTTCCAGCTGTTTACTGAGGAGATGCTGCGTGTCTTCGATCAAGCAGACATCAGTAAAGATGCAGCCAGAAAGCTCATGTCCATCCGGCAAGGGGGAAGCGTCGCAGACTACGCCATCTCGTTCCGGACGCTCGCAGCAGTAAGTGGATGGAACGAGACTGCCCTGGTGTCAGCCTTCCACCATGGTCTGTCTGACCCCTGATACTTTTTCTACTTCCGCCTCATGCCTCTGCATTTGAGTTATCCCCCTGGTGGCCTAGTGGGGGTTTGCTGGATTATCACACCAGCGAACCAGGTTCGAATCCCAGCAAAACCCTAACAGTAGGAGGGTGTAGCAACACCAATCTTGATGGGATTAGTACTCATCGTTTTCCAAAAGACTGGACAGTGAGAGAGAAATGGGAGTGCTTCATGCGAGGCACCCGGAAAAATTGGCTACATGCTACAGACTACAGCATTATTTGCGGTGCTCACTTCTCAAGGCCCGATGACTTTGAGAACTATTTGCAGTGGGAAATGGGCTTCACGAGGCAACTTGATCTGAAAAAAGACATAGTTCCATCTGTCAGAATGCCCAAAGCAACACCGTCTCCATCTGTGTCAGCGTCACCAAAGGAGCCAGCCGTGTTCATCTCTCCTGACAGAGGCAAAGTGTTGCATCTACTGAGGCCCTTGAAGCCGAGGACCAAGCAGAGCTGAGAAAAAGACCAAGAAAATCAGCAATTCACAAGTTGACTGTGGCCAGGGTAAGAAATAATTCTGACATCTCATTATATTCTTCATCCAAAGGTGAAGTAACATTGCGCTCAGGTGACAATTCCATATTTCAATGCAAAATTGCTAGCTGCTAAACTTGGTCTATACAGGCTGTGCACTGAAACCGTGCAAAGCTATCGCAGCCTGCTGGTGCTTCCGCAGGTGACGTCACGAATCTGGCTCCAGACTCCCTTGGGATTTTTCCAGACGTGTTTTGTTATTTTATTTTTTCTGCTGTAGACAGATGGCCTTGTGCAAAATTACCCTTTTGGATGAGTGTGTAAAGGGACATACTTTCATATTAAAAAAAAAATGAAATTGGTCCAGGATATGCACTTTAAACTTTGAGTCACTGCGGACCCCCATTATTTAAAGGCATAATGCATAGTGTACATTAAATGAAATGGACGAACATACTGTTTGGGATTAGAAAGTGGGCAATGGTTAAGAAATAACAAAAAATGGACCCACTTTGGAGTGGATTATTTGCATATTATTAGCTCACTTGGCCATAAGGCCAATTAGCTATTGCTGCTCATCCGCAATAGCTCTATCCGTCATGGCATCCATCGTCCGCCATCCACAATTCAGTTAAATCATATCTCCTCCATCAGTTCTCCACGGATTTCCGTTCTAATTGCTTTGTTTGAAAGAACTCATCACGCCACACAAAACTTGGTTGTTGTTTTGTTAAATTTTTTGCTAACAAGTTAGTAATTAGACCAAATTAACGAATTTTCCAGGCCTCTCACTAGAGTTGCATCTCCTCTCTGATTTCTCATCCGATTCCAGTTCTGATCAATGTTTTGTGTAGATCTTCCCTGGAGGAACAAAACTGGGTCATTTGTTTGTTGATTTTCCTGTTGTAAACAATTTGTTTACAACTTTGTTTATTTTCAGTTAAATTATATCTCCTCCCTCAATTCTCAATGGATTTCAATTCTGAGGTGGGTTTCCCAAAAGCATCGTAACACAAAGATCATCGTTAAATGGTAGCGCGAGCGTCACAATGAACACACTCTCTCCTAGTTAAGATGCTCTTAGCGTTAAGCTGCTTTTGGGAAACCTACCACTGATTAGTTCTTTCAAACAAAACAGTCATTCTGCACAAAACTTGGTCATTGTATTGTCAAATTCTTGCTAACGAACTGCTAATTAGGTCACCTTGGACTTTTCACTAGAATTCTATCTCCTGTCTCAGTTCTCTCCCGATTTCAGTTCCGATCGACGTTTTGGGCCGATCTTCCCTCGGGGAATAAAACCCGGTTGTTTGTTGATTTTCCTGTTGTAAACAATTTGTTTACAACTTTGTTTATTTTAATTTAAATTGTGTCTCCTCCCTCAGTTCTCAATGGATTTCAGTTCTGATTGTTTTATTTGAAAGAACTCGACCTTCAGCACAAAACTCGGTCATTGTATTGTCAATTTTTTTGCTAACAAATTAGTAATTACGTCAACTTAACACATTTTCTTCTGACTAGAATTGTATCTCCTCTCTCATTTATCATGCGAATTCAGTTCTGATTGATGTTTTGGGTCGATCTTCACTTGGAGAACAAAATGTAGTCCTTTGTTGATTTTCCTGTTGTAAACAGTTTGTTGTGGAGGTTGGTCCTCTCGCACATCGTCACATTTCAGTTCTGTTTGATGTTTTGGTCGTCATGGTTGTTTTGATGGCGGGCCAGATGAGCTACTATGGCCTTGATGTTCTGGTTTGTTAAGTCCACTTATACCACAGCGATTTACCAAGTTTTAGATTTATTACATAATAATGAATGACATATTGTGCTTTTTAACTGTTTCTAGTTTCTAATTGAAAGTTTATTTATAGCTTGTAGTATATAGTTAATGTTACGGAACATCCCCTTTGATTGAAGTTAATGAGGCCAAAAAAACTGTCATGTTCTATTTCCTTCACTCCAGACCGCCAGGGTGGTGCTGAAAGCACTAGTGGAAGGCTCTTTGCATCCGCGCATTTCGAGAATCGCATACAAAAGTTGTCATCTCATGACATATGACGTGCCTGCCTATATAAGGCAACATCCCATGTCATTTGGCCTCTTCTTTTTTCTCGCGTTGGAATCGCATCTCTTCTGTTGGAATTGTGTGTGTGTTATCAGTTAACTGTGGGAATACCTGCGACAATCTACGGTGCAGCTCGTGACTGAAGAGGACTTCAGTGGGACTCGACTCCACGCGAGCTGTTTGGTCGCTAAGGTAACTTGTTTTATGCATCAATAGTCACTGAATCTTGGCTGCCAAGTTTTCAGGGATGGCTATTATATCGGTCTTGTCACAAACTGTTCGGTTGCTGGCAGGTTTGGCAGTGTTGAGTGAGTTAGCGAACTGGTTGCCAATAATGTTAACGTGTACTTACAACTTTACGTGAGCATCGGTTTTCTGGTTGCTAGTAAATCATTGTCTGTAGCGGTAAAGTTGCGCTTGCAAACTCGCTAGCCTTGGTTGCCAGGCTGGCAAGCAGCGCTACACCTTGCTTCTTTTCTAAAAAAAAAAAATCGTGGGTGAGTAGACACTGAGATGGATTCAGTGAGGTGTTCCACTTGCCCCAACCTAATGGAGGTGCTGGATGCACATGATCGCTGCGTGGAGTGCCTTGGCATGCAACATCTAAGGGAGGCAATGTCTGATCCATGCCCTTCCTGTGCGTTAATGCCGCTTACTGTTAGACAGGCGCGGTTGGCTGGTGTGGAACGTGTGTCTAGCAGTTTTCTGCTCTTGGATTCTCAGACACAGCGTAAGCATAAGCTTTCACCACCAGTGCATGCAAAACAGCGCAAAAAATCTAGGTCTTCTGAGTTAGAGCGTAAAGTGGAACTGCTCTCATCTACAGTGGAGCGTCTGCTGCCTCTGCTTGCAAGGCCCCCCCCTACAGCAGGGGCACAGGTAGGTACTGTAGAGGAACAGCCTGCACCGCCTGCCTCCTTGTCACCCGTTGGCTCATGTTCTCAGCCACCTGACCAAGAGGAAGTGATGTCTGTGGCTGCCTCAGACACCTTTTTCAGTCAGCCTTCTTCCTCAGCACAGCCACCAAGCGAAGTCCTGCCAGGTGTTGAGCCCCATGATTCAGGCAGTGATGTTACCTCTGGGTGATCTGGGGAGTCTGCCTCAGTGGTGGGTTCGGTGGAGGCCACACTGAAGGCTTTGCTTGCACATTTGCAGTTGGACACCCCAGCGCCTCCTACCGGATCTGAGAACATGTTCCTGCGCCGTGTTCAGTGTGCCTCTCTGGTAATTCCACAGTGTCGTGACTTTACTTCTGTGGTGGCCTCTGCCCTGGAGGCTGCTACGAAACCTGCCCGTCCAGACCAGATGTCTCGCATGCTTGCGGTGATGCAGGACCCTGGTGCTGTTGGCTTGGGTAGCATGCCAGTAGTCGAATCAAGCATTGCTTCGCTCATTGTGTCTCCCGATGAAGCACTTCGGGAGCAGGTGCGTTGCCCTAACGCTGAGTGCCGCTGCACAGACGAGCTACTTTCTCATGCTTACAACTCTACTACCTTTCTTGGCAGGGTGTCTAACTCACTGGCACACATGCTTATTATGCTGCACTCGACACTCAACACATCATCAGCAGACCCACTGGCGGCTGAGGTACTGGATCTTGCACTGCAGGCTATGGGTGTCATTGCCAACCAGTGTGGCACTACCTTGGGCACCTTGCTGCAAGCCCATTGACAAGTGTGGCTGGCTCAACCGCCTCTGCCAGAAGTATGCAGGAACAACCTGAGGCACCTCCCACTGGCACCTGGACAGGTCTTTGGGCCAGCAGCACAAGAGGCCCTTGACAGACATGTGTCTGTTACAGAGTCTCGCTCCCGTCATGTGGGTGTAGCACCCACCTTCAGAGCTCCGCCAAACCCTTCTGCCTCACGCTTTAGGCATGTGGCCCCTAGAGCTGCACAAAGGTCTCCCCATCGACCCCAGCAGCAGGCCCCCAATCCCCCACCTCCCTCATCTCCCTCAGCCAGGCAGGGTGGCACTCAGCCACATGTGAGTTTTCGCCCTTTTCGACAGACGGGTCCTCCCCGCCGTCATCGCCCCCCCATCCCTTCTGAAAAACGTAGACAGGACCACTGACAGGTCAGGGCCAGTGGCAGGAGTTTTTACAGGCAGCCAGCTAGCGCATTGGCACGAAATAACAACCAACCAATGGCTACTCACCACCCTTTCAGAAGGGTACCACCTGCAATTCCACCTCCGGCCACCAATGCATTCGGGTGTGAGGCAGACAGTTATAACCAATCCAAGACAGGCAGAAGCCTTGTCGAGAGAAGTTCAGTTGTTGCTACAAAAAGGAGCCATAGAGACGGTCGACCCCATTGTTCACCCAGGGGGTTTCTTTTCAGTTTATTTTCTCGTTCCAAAGAAAGACGGTGGGTTCAGGCTGATTTTAGATTTAAGAAGGTTAAACCGTTTCTTGAAGGTGCTTCTTTTTCGAATGCTATGAACATCAGATGTACTGCAAGCGGTCACAAACCAGGACTGGTTTGTGACCGTAGATCTCGAGGACGCCTATTTTCACATACCCATTGCCGCGGACCACAGGCGCTTCCTTCGTTTTTCGTTCATGGGAAAGATTTTTTCAGTTCAGAGTTCTCCCCTTTGGACTTTCTCTGGCGCCAAGGGTGTTCTCGAAATGCGTCCAAGTAGCACAAGAACCCCTTCAGAAGGAGGGCATAAGAGTGCTCCCTTACTTGGACGACTGGCTTCTTTGTGTGGCATTGCCCGAAAAGGCCAGGGAACATGCTCACCGGTTGCTACTACACATTACGGCTCTGGGGTTCAGGGTGAACCAGAGGAAGTGCAAACTGGTCCCAGTCCAGGCAACAAGTTTCATCGGCCTTGCCCTGGATTCAAACACTATGCTGGCCAGTCCCACGCCAGACAGAATAAGTTCAATTCTCACTGAAGTGAACCACCTTTGTGTCGGGGGAACTCAGCGTTACGTTTCTCTCCTTCAGCTGTTGGGGAAACTCACAGCGGCCTCAGTAGTCATTCCTCTGGGTCTTCTGTGGCTAAGGGCTTTTCAGAGATGGCTTCTTCAACTGCGTCTGTGTCCAGTGTGAGACAGGCACATGAGGGTGAGAATAACACGCCGTTGCATGCTCACGCTAAGACCTTGGTCCCAGGCACACTTTCTCACTCATGGAGTTCCACTTGGTCCCCCACCGGGACAGTGGGAGGTTATCCGGACAGATGCTTCCCTCATGGGTTGGAGTGGAGTCTGGCGTCGGCAAGGTGTGAATGGCACCTGGCCTGCTCCGTGGCGCACGTCCCACATCAACACACTGGAGTTGATGCCGGTGTTTCTGACATTGTGCCACTTTCAGGAAGTGCTGCGGGGCAAACATGTATTGGTACGTACAGACAATGTGGCAACTGTTTTCTATATCAATCATCAGGGGGGCACAAGGTCTGTAGCTGCGCTTCAGGTGGCTCACAGTCTCCTAGTATGGGCTCAGGACAACCTCCTTTCCATAAGAGCATCTTATCTACCTGGATGCCTAAACAGTGTGGCAGATGCTCTGTCACGCGGCAAGGTGTCTCAAGGGGATCCAGACACGGTGGAACAGATCTGAAAAACCTATGGGAGAGCAACTGTGGACCTGTTTGCGAGCAGTCAGACAACTCATTGTCCGACATGGTTTTCCCTGGGAGAAGAAACGGCAGCGTTGGGCCAGGATGCTCTGGCCCACGACTGGCCGAGGGCCATCCTTTATGCCTTTCCCCCTCTACCACTGTTGTGGAGGACTCTCTGCCGTGTGCACGATCACAGTCACCATGTGCTATTGATAGCTCCTCATTGGCCATCCAGGCCATGGTTCCAGCTCCTGCTGTCACTACTAGTGGGACCCCCTTGTCAGCTGCCCAGCAGGCCCGACTTGCTGACGCAGATGGAGGGCAGGATTCAACACCCATGTCCCGAACGCCTGAAGCTCTGGGTGTGGCCCTTGGGGCCCCGGGGCTACTACTGGAGTGTTCAGAAGGGACCAGGAACACTGTGGTGAACGCACATGCAGAATCTACCCGACGCTTGTATGCAGGCAAGTGGAAGGTGTTCTGTGATTGGTGTGCGGAACGCAACATCGACCCCCTAAGCTGCTCTGTTCCACAGATTTTAGATTTCCTGCAGCACCTTTTAGAGCTTGGCAGGGCTGCATCTACACTTAAGGTGTATGTTGCAGCACTAACAGCCCACCGTTCAGAGGTTGGAGGTGTTTCACTTGGGTCCCACGGGCTGGTGGTAGCCTTTTTGAGAGGGGCATTTCGTCTTAATCCTCCTCATTTTGTGCAGAGTCCGTCATGGGATCTGAACACTGTGCTCGAATCCCTTTTTTGCCTCCTTATGAGCCCCTGTCAGCAGCTGACATTAAGTGGCTATCTGTTAAAACAGCTTTTCTCCTTGCCATCACAACAGCCTGGCGTGTGAGTGAGCTACATGCCCTCTCAGTGAGTACTGTTTGTCTTCGTTGGGGCCCTATGTTTGACAGTGTTTCATTGTGGCCTAACCCAGCTTTCCTCCCAAAAGTCTTATCTCCCCAGTTTAGCAACCAGCCGATTTTGCTGACTGCTATACCGGCGGACAGGACAGACTTGCGTGCTGAGTTGTGCCCTGTCAGGGCTCTGAGGTTTTATTTTGATAGGACGGCAGCCTTTCGTACGACAGACCAATTGTTTGTTTGTTTTGGTGGTGCTCCGAGAGGAAGGCCTCTGTCCAAGCAGCAGCTCTCCTGTTGGGTTGTGGAGGCAATCACCCATGCCTATGAATCTATGGGATGTACTGTGCCCTCTGCTGTCCACTGTCATTCGACGCATGCTCAGGCAACATCATGGGCAGCTCTCCGGGGTGTACCACGCTCTGACATTTGTGCTGCTGCAGCTTGGTCCAATACATGTACATTTGCCCGGTACTACAGGCTAAATGTTGCGTCCATGCCATTGCTGTGTGTAGCTGTTCTTCCGGAAGGTGGTGATGCTCTTCTGAATTCCTCGTGACTGGGTTGGTATTCATCTTCCACTAGTGCTTTCAGCACCGCCCTGGTGGTCTGGAGTGAAGGAAATAGAACACTGGTTACGAATGTAACCGTGGTTCTATGACTAAGTGGAAGACCGCCAGGGTCTTTGGTCACTCGGATTGCACGAGAATGATCTTGAGGCCAAATGACGTGGGATGTTGCCTTATATAGGCAGGCACATCATACATCATGAGATGACAATTTTGTATGCGATTCTCGAAACGCGCGGATGCAAAGATCCTTCCACTAGTGCTTTCAGCACCGCCCTGGCGGTCTTCCACTTAGTCATAGAACCACAGTTACATTCGTAACCAGCGTTATATGACATAGAGAAACCAGAAAAGTGCAAAATCCTCTGTCCAGAAAATGTTACAAAGTTCTGACACTGGAGACTCCTTCCATCAATATTAAATAAACATATTCTTACAGAAAACGTCATCATATCAATGATTATACATTTTACATAATAACAAGCTTAAAAAAAGCCTGCTGTTTGTTATCAGGCTTGGATGTGGAGTGTTTGAAATACAAGTCCCTGTGAATTACTTATTATAAAGAAACAATATTAGAAGAAGAGAAGACTTTGTTTGTCACATGTACACTCAAGCACAGTGAAATTCCTCCTCTGCATTTAACCCAGCTGAAGCAGTGAACACACACATGCGCACACACAAGTGAGCAATGAGCACACACACATAGCCAGAGCAGTGGGCAGCCATGCTATAGCGCCCAGGGAGCAGCTGGGGGCTAGGTGCCTTGTTCAAGGGCACTTCAGCCATGATAAAGAGGGAGAGGAGAGTGCTGTTCATTCATACGTTTTTCTTGCCAGTCCCAGGAATCAAACTGGCAACCCTCTGGACCTAAGGCTGCTTCTGTAACCTACAGGCCATTATATTACACTAAGCAAATTCATTGAAACGTGTGATTTATGCTTCAACCAGCACGATTGTGAGAGTGGCTGTCTTGGATAATTAATGAACATTATGGACACTCGGTAGAGTGCATATCTCCGCTAAGCCACATGTTATCAACATCAAAATCAAATCACTTGAATCTAGGATAATACTAAAGCTGTCTGCCAAATTTCATCGAAATCAGTTTACTACTTTGAGTTACGTTGGGAAGGGGGAAAAAATCCTGGATCCACATACATGTCCAGATTCGCATCAAAATCTAATCAACTGTTGATTGCCCATTGCCCACCTTTCCTCCAAATGTCATCAAAATCCGTTCACTGCTTTTTGAGTTATGTTGGGAACAAACAAACAAATGGAGGCAAAAACATAACCTCCTCTAACAGAATTGGCTGAGGTAATAAGGGAATAATTTTATATAATGTTGGCAAGAATAAATTAGTTAACACTAGAAAGGAGAGGAAAATTGTGTAAAAAAAAAAAAAAGGAAAAACAACAGCAAAACACCAAATCAGCTGCTTCCTAACTAGGTTTTCACAGGTTTTCAGTAGTGGGATCTAAACTGTGGAACTTGATCCGTCTGTTAGGCAAGCAAGTTCTATTATTTCCTTTAAGAGTCAGTTGAAAACTCACTTATTTCGAGAAGCCTACTTCTCTTAGTTACAATAGTGTTTGTAATTAGTTTTTAGCAATATATTTGTAATATGTGTTTAGCATATTTTAGTATTATTTTTGTAACTTTATAGTTAGCATATTTTTTATTCGACTTATAGTTGATTTTTTATATATATATAAATGAAGCGCTTAGAACAATTATTGGTATAAGTGCTATATAAATAAAGTTGTTTATTATTATTATTATTATTATTATTATTATTATTATTATTATTATTCCTTTTGTTAAATAAAAAACAACTTTTGTTTCATTTTCTTAACCAACAATACCCACATTTGTAAAGGTTGGAGTGAAATATAACACCCTATAAGCTAAAATATTCCTTTTAATAAAATTTAAAGTCATTAACGAATAGGCCTTTTCTTAATAAACTTTTATGAATATTTGTACTGCCTCCATTTGCTTCCCCTTTCTCTTTCAGCAGTCTGTAAAAAGAGAGCTCTGATTTCCTGTTAAATCTCTTTGTACAGTCAATTACACAACAGCCCTTTCACATTTTAGATCTGTTTTTTGTGTGTTTCTGCGGCATTAGAGATGTATTACTTCCACCTATGGTGAAGTCACATCACGTCAAGTTTATTTGTACAGCACTTTTAACAATAGATGTTGTCACAAAGCAGCTTTACAGAATTGGAATGACTTTAAGCATGAGCTAATTTTATCCCTAATCTATCCCCAATGAGAAAGCCTGTGGCGACGGTGGCAAGGAAAAACTCTCTCAGACGACATGAAGAAGAAACCTTGAGAGGAACCAGTCATGTGCATTCCTACTATAGTACGTTATTGTGCCTTCTGCTGTCTAAACACAGGGATTCATTCCCTTTGTATAAAAATATTTTATAAAAAAAAGATATTATAATACCACTGATATCTCAGGAAAGTAATGTGCATTGTAATATAATTTATTACACTATCATTATTATGTAGTCATATACAGTCACATACGTAGCTCAAGTGAACATAGAATGACTATTTTGTGGCTACAACATCTATTTCTTGTCTGAAATAAAAGACCAGTCATAACCTGTGGACTTGTATATTGCTCCCTCGCCACCTGGTGTTTTCTGCTACCACTTTTGTCGAGAGCAGCTGCTTCACCTGAGATGGCGTCTAGGATTATGAGAGTCAGAGAACAAAGGATGCATGTAGTCTGGGTTCACAAATTGTCCAGATGAAGGGATCTCAGAAAGCAGCATTTCATGCACACTCGAAATCCTGCCTACGCTTCACAACACTTGCAAGTACTCGGAAATCGACTTGACAGATTTCCTATTATGGATTATGAGACAGTGGAGATACAAACAGTGCAACAATGCAGAAGTAACACAAACTGTACAGATTACACAAGGCAGTAGGCAGCATGTCCTGCATTTCACACACACACACACCATATGGTGTTGGGATTTCTGGTATAATAAAAATGTATTTTAAAAAAATTCATTTTGCAATGAGATTTAAAGTTCTAGCAGGAGAACTGATGAAAGTTCTCAGTTAAACAGTCATCATGACTGCAATTTCATGTGCATGCAAATGAATCGCAGCCCAAGTTGCATGTGCTTGGTGTTTTCATGGCGTATTGTCTCTCCTGTGTAAATTTCAGCGGCACTAGACAGTCAAGGGCATCTCTTAGCTCGTGGATACGGAAGTGGCCGGATAATGCTTTCCTCCAAGTGTGTTACGCTGCACGTTCACGTTGCAGGAGCACATGATGCCCTTTGCCCTCCCTGGTTGGTAGCTGTCATGTGATAGGGGAGAGATGTCTGGTGGGTGGGAACTGCCCATAACTAAATTAGGGAGAAAATGGAAAATAAAATAAATAAAATAATAGGAATGTGCAACGACAACAGTGCAATGACTGAATATCACTATTATACAGTACATACAAGACACTTTTTTGATGGAATAAAAACGTGTTCTATTCCCTTCTAGCAGGTTTCATTCATTTGGTTTGATAGCATGCAATATTGTTAGCATATCACTTATCCTACATCTATTACGTCACTCTACCCAATGAGTGTTGAATATGGTTTACGATATTGCATTGTTGTCTAGACAACATGACGTCACGCATCAGAGACGTAAAACTTCCGTGCTAGCAAGCAACTTTGATAATTTGTAAACAAACATGGCCGCTAGGTTTGCTTTGTTAAATATGAAATATTTTGAGAGAATTTTGAAAGAGAAAGATGCGTTGAACACCTCAAAGGAATGTGTATGTATTATAATAATAATAATAATAATAATAATATTGGGGCGGCACGGTGGTGTAGTGGTTAGCACTGTCGCCTCACAGCAAGAAGGTCCGGGTTCGAGCCCCGTGGCCGGCGAGGGCCTTTCTGTGTGGAGTTTGCATGTTCTCCCCGTGTCCGCGTGGGTTTCCTCCGGGTGCTCCGGTTTCTCCCACAGTCCAAAGACATGCAGGTTAGGTTAACTGGTGGCTCTAAATTGACCGTAGGTGTGAATGTGAGTGTGAATGGTTGTCTGTGTCTATGTGTCAGCCCTGTGATGACCTGGCGACTTGTCCAGGGTGTACCCCGCCTTTCGCCCGTAGTCAGCTGGGATAGGCTCCAGCTTGCCTGCGACCCTGTAGAACAGGATAAAGCGGCTAGAGATAATGAGATGAGATGAGATACCAAATGGGTATTGATATCAGGTGATACTCAAGGTTTCAGAACATGTGGTATTGTAAAAAATGTAAGAAATTATTAATTCTTTGCTGAAAGTCGAAAATGGAAAATAACATTTTAGCCTTGCGTTTGTACTATAAGAGCATCAAAACAGATGGTGATGCAAGCACAGTCTGGACAAAATTGGGTTTAAAAATACCAGTGCACTGGCAGATTTTGACGTCAGCACAGACAAATATAACAATAGGAGAAAAACTGCTAATAAAAATGCCTTCTTGTCAAGCAAAATATACCAATAAACTACACTTGTGCCTGCACAAAAATAGAGCTGTGTGTCACGAGTGTGTTTTGATGCTTTTAGTAAATGGCTAATGTTTTCTGTGGTGTGTGTCCTCAGTTACTGGACTGCTTCGTCATCCCTGTCGTGCTCCTGCTATCCTGGTTCTTCCTGTTGGTGAGGTATAAGGTGGTGCATTTTGTTGGCGTGGGCGTCTGCCTGCTCGGCATCGGCTGCATGGTTGGAGCCGACGTGCTGGTGGGACGACAGCAGGGTCTTGGTAAGGCTCTTCATCCAAATAGCACTGACTCCAGCAACACACACTCACAGACTCAGAACTCCCGAGTGAGGTGTGGTGTTTCAGATGCAGCCGCCCAGCGTTGCCCCGGAGCCGTGTTCAGCCCTCTCCGATTCTCACCAGCTCCCTGATTGAATCACTGCTTGTTATTAAATATGAATGAGAGCTAGACCTGGTCTATAGAATATCTCACACTGTCTCCCCAAACTCCACATCTCATCATAAGTATTCACAAATATGGTTTTGACTCTGCTGTGTAAGGATTTATATGAGAGTAAATTACTCACAAGGGTCTTGTTCTTTTATAATATGGTACTTGCTTGCCTTTGAGATTTCACCATTTGCAAAGTTTGCACAGCAAACACAGGTAATATCAGGCAGCAGTGTTTTGGTGTGTAATTGATTTTACTCCACAGAAGGTCATTTTCTACAGCAATATTTATCTGCAAGTGAAACCACACTGTAAACTTTCGCTTTTAAAACATTACATTTGGATACAGTTTGTTTAGCAAACCTATACATCATGATGCATATCTTGTTTCATAGAAATGTCTCGAAGTATTGAAATGTTTATTCAATTAACAGCATTACCAATGTTTTCTTTCTCACAGTTTTATCAAGCACAAAACTTACAGCTAGCTAAGCGTGTAATCATTCACCCAATTCACAAATCAATTCGATTCACGATATTCGGTTCATGATTTGTTTTTCCCCATAATTTTAAAAAAATAAATTTAATGAAGAAAATTTTATTATGAAAAAAAGCAACATTAATTTTCCTATTCTTTAATTTAAAGGTAGACTGCCTTTCAGATTTAAGTGTAGGTCATAAAAATAATTTTCCCTGATACCCAATTATTTTTATTTAATGGATTGAAAGCTACTGAATTCAAATCACAGACTTGCAATTTTATTAGTTTTTTTTCTAATAGAACAATTAATGAATTTAGGGCCATATGGCCCTAAATTCTCTGCTATTTTTTCCCGCTTCACCATGACCCAATTCAAGATACTACATCATGCATTACATAGTGGGCTTTCCCCATTCGCACAAGGCATTGTAGGATACAAATTTGAAACAGGAGACAAAAATGGAGGACGTGAGCGTGCAAATGATACGTGAAAGACCGACTATAGTAATGGAAAGCAAGAAGAAAAGACGTTATGTAATATACGAAGGAAAGGAAACAGAGAACCAAACTTATAAATATCGGTGGTCAGTGAGCACCTCGGTGTGATCAGCTGTTCATTTAGCGATAGAATGATGTAACTGTCAGTGCACGGTCAAAGATAAACCTGCACATGCGCACACGGACTTCCTCTGTCTGCTTGACTGTGCAAAGCGGGCGATTTCATGCACATTATTTGCTCGGGAATCCCCTCAAATTAAATAACTTCCCAGCCACAGAATGGCCTGATATTTTGTGAGATATTACAGAAATAAACATATATCACAATGACTAAATTTCAGAGGGAACTAGATTTCACTGATTTTATGAAATCGAAAGGCCGTATAGCTTAAAATATTTCTAAATTGAACAATTGTAACACTATTTTATATGGTCTACCTGAAGTTCTTCTGAGCCGTCTGTAGCTAGTTCAGAACACTGCAGCATGTATTGTAATGTTTACTAAGAAGTATGACCACATAACACCTAGTTTAATTGAGTTACACTGACTACGCATTGAATATCATATTATTTATAAGGTTGTATTATTAGTATATAAGGGACTGAATGGACTGGCACCAAGGTATATATCTAATATGTTAAGTTTTTGCACCAGTTCTTAGTCTTTGTGTTCCAGCTGGTTGTTACAAGTTCCTAAGTCTAGGTTGAAAACGTATGGGGATCGCAGGTTTTCAGTAGTGGGATCTAAACTTTGGAACTTGATCCCTCTAACTATTAGGCAAGCAAATTCTATTATTTCCATTAAGAGTCAGTTGAAAACTCACTTATTTCGAGAAGCCTACTCCTCTTCGTTACAATAGTGTTTGTAATTAGTTTTTAGCAATATATTTGTAATATGTATTTAGCATATTTTAGCATTATTTTTGTAACTTTATAGTTAGCATGTTTTTTTATTTGACTTATAGTTGATTTAATTTTAATTTTTTATATGTATCTTTTCATGAAGCGCTTAGAACAATCATTGGTATAAGTGATGTATAAATAAAGTTGTTTATTATCATTATTATTATTATTATTATTATTATTATTATTACTTTTGTTAAATAAAAAACAACTTTTGTTTCATTTTCTTAACCAACAATAATTATTGACCCACATTTGTAAAGGTTGGAGTGAAATATAACACCCTATTAGCTAAAATATTCCTTTTAATAAAATGTAAAAAGTCATTAACAAATAGGCCTTTTCTTAATAAACTTTTATGAACATTTGTACTACCTCCATTTGCTTCTCCTTTCTTTCTCTTTCAGCAGTCTGTAAAAAGAGAGCTCTGATTTCCTGATAAATCTATTTGTACAGTCAATCACACAACAGCTCTTTAACATTTTAGATGTTTTTTGTGTGTTTTTGCAGCATTAGAGATGTGTTACTTCCACCTATGGTGAAGTCATGTGCTATAGTAGGTTACTGTGCCTTCTGCTGTCTAAACGCAGGGATTACAGCTAAGAAAAAACTAAGATAATAATAATTAAGATAACAGCTTGATAATAATCGTGATTCATTATTTTATTTCATCGATTCAAATCATCACGAATTTGTATCATGATTTATTATCACAGGATATATTGTTAGGTGCCTACTACTAGCTGTTGTAAAGTCAAAGTCCCTTCCACACCAGGATCTGGTCTTCCCAGGGAGTCTCCTATCCTAGTACTAACCAGCTGTTTGAGGCGCATGGGTGTGGCACCGATCTCTGTTTCCATAGCCCTCAGCCTCTTGCCTATACAGCTAGGGTTACAGTGGGGGGCTAATCCTCTGGTAACTGCGAGAATTTGACTTCCCTACTCGTGCCTTGCCAGTAGGTACCATTTTTATGATTTTTATGACCCGACCGCAAGTAGAACTCGCAATCTCCCAGTTGACAGGCAGACACACTAACCACTAGGCCAGCTCGCGATGTAAAGTTTTGTAGTATGCTGTAAAGTTGTAAAGTTTTTCAATAGGATTTGAAATCACTCCACTGTAATTTATTTACTCAAAAATAAAACAATCAAGACAGGTGTCACATGGTCATGCTGCATTATGCACAGGTATTGCTGATGTAATGTGTTATGAAAATTACTTACACTGCAGCATGTTAACATTACACTGATAACATTTAGCAGATGCTCTTATCCAGAGCAACATACAACATACCCAGAGCAGCCTGGGGCTAGGTGCCTTGCTCAAGGGCACTTCAGCTATTCCTGCTGGTCCAGGAAATTGAACCATCAACCTTTTGTTCCCAAAGCTGCTTCTCTAACCATTAAACCATGACTTTCCCATAATGACAAGCCAATAACAATCCATAATGCATAATAAAGATGGCTATAATGTGAACTGTTTCATCATAAATAATTAGAACAACATGTACAATGTCTTATGAACTCATAACATGATATGAGGGTAGTTAGTGTTTGTTATAATAATGACCTTCATAAAAACTGATACCAAAGAGTCCAAAAGACCAAAAAGAATACTTGTAGAATGACCTACGTACATATGAAAACGGAAATAAAGTGGAACCAAAGTGTTCCTCGTCACTTTGCTACACTATATACTGTAGGTATGCTGTATGACCAGAAGTATGTGGACACCTGAATATAACCATATGTATGTGTAGGCCTTCTCAAAACTTTAGCCACAAAGTTGAATGTACACGATTGTACTCTGTTACAATTACAGTTTCCCTTCACTAGAACTAAGAGACCCAAACCTGTTCCAGCATGACAATGCTCCTATGCACAAAGCGAGGTCCATGAAGGCATGGTTTGCCAAGGTTGGAGTGGAAGAACATGAGTGTCTGATCTCAAACCCTCAAGAATTTTGGGATGAACTGGAACACTGACTGTACCCCAGGCCTCCTCACCCAACATCAGTGTGGTTTTTGTAGCTGAATGTAAACAAATCTCCACAGCTACACTCCAAATTCTAGGGGAAAATCTTCCCCTGAAAGAGTGGAGGTTATTATACCCACAAAGAGGGAATATATCTGGAATAAGATGTTCACTAAGCACATATAGGTATCATACAGGTCTCCACACACTTTTGGCCATATAGTGCATGTCAGAGGAGAAGATGAAGTTTCCTCATTCTCAATTCTAACATGAAGTTCTTCACTCAACAGGGGACCATAAGCTGCTAGGAGACCTGCTGGTTCTGGCTGGTGCCACGCTATATGGCATCTCTAACGTGTGTGAGGAATTCATTGTGAAGAACCTGAGTCGTGTAGAGTTCCTGGGCATGATGGGCCTCTTCGGTTCCTTCTTCAGCGGCATCCAACTGTAAGTGTCTCTCTTCAACATACACTCCATCCTGGCTATTGCAAACTTTTGGCACCAAGGCTTAATCTTACTCTTACTCTATTGGCATAATCTTATATAATCATATATGTATCATATATAATCAAAGCAGCATTTGATGTACAATATGTTCCTCCTGTGAGGTCTCCATGACAGTCCACTCTGTCAGTCCCTTGTCAGGATGAGGTCATCCATGTGCCACATAATGGATTTTGCCCCTTAGCTGTTACTCTGCTTCCCCCTGTGGTCCTGTTTCTGTCTCAGCCAGCTGGCTCTTGCCGCTAGCTGGAAGCATTTCCTAATCCTGATCCAAGAGGGATTGTCTTCCTCCCTAGTTGTTCTACCCATGAGCCAGAATGGGTTATTTGAATGCATCACATCCTTTAACAAGCTCCCTGAAGCCTCCAGTTGGAGCTTAGACCACCAGCCGCTCTCCTCCCCAGGGCAGCTTGCTGAATCTCTCACAAATGCATCAACATCCAGATTCATGCTATATTTAAACACACCCCAGAAGGTCTGTTTACCCACTCCAACTGCTAACATGTTGGATATAATTACACCAAATTGTGATGAATTATGAAAGAATGGCTGTTCCTGCACTTTCAGAAATAAAGGTACCAACTGTACTTTTCCTTGGTACCACCAAGGATACATCTGTTGTCATTTTAAAATGTACAAGCATATTCTGGAAACAAAGTAAGGTACAAAATTGTGCCTCAAGGAATGATGATGTACCCTTTAAAGCTTAACACGCACCACTTCAGGTAAAACATATATTAAACTAGAAAAGCACTCGGAGAGCGCAGACCTCCGCCAAGAATCCTTTAAAAAATTCCGGGATCCAGACGGTGATCCGGATCAGCGCCAAAATTTAATGGATTATTACTTGTGCCCAGTCACACCTCTGAAAAAAATTTCAGAGCAATCCGTTCATAACTTTTTCCGTAATGTTGCTAACAGACAAACCAACAAACAAACCAACGCTACCAAAAACATAACCTCCTTGGCGGAGGTAATGAAAAGTACAGTTTGGTACCTTTATTTCTGAGAGTGTGAGTCTGCATTATCACTGTCCCACTGTACACAAGCTGATGTCTTTGGATATGTCTTTGGATTATTGAGTCAGTCTGCCCTAATTAAATGGCACTTAATGAATTTGGACCCAAAATATAAATTTTATTTTCAACAATGTTAAGTTAATCCTTTTTGTCCACACTCCAAACAAAGGGTACTAAACTTTCTTTATTGCTGAGGTGGTACTCAGTAGGATCTCTTGTACCTTTAGTATGCATCTTTTACCTGTAAAGGTGCATGCAGTATACCTTTTAAAATTTTAGTCTTAAAGCTAATCAAATGATGGTCCTTAAAACTAGGGAAGGTCATTTTTTTAGAAGTGGTTTTGTTATAGTTCTTGAAATTCTCTTCCCAACAGCAATGAATAAATCAAATGGTCTGACAAAAATTATTGAATGGCCTTCCTATCTGCCTACCTGTGTGCACTCTGCCCGTGAACTCATTGCGGATGACTGGAATCTTCCACAATGTTAGGCAGACATGAGGCAGTTGGATACAACAAAGACATGCTACAATGCTGTCTCCCACGGACTCGTCCTTCAGCGGTTGTCAGGCGGTGGGCATTCATATGTTTTGGATGAGTTGCCTTGGAAGGAGGCCTGGAGGGAATGGGTGGGATTTTTCTGTTGGGTACTTTCAAAATGTAGCATACTCTTGCTGGTTTCCCCAAAATTACATACCCTAGCTTTAAAGTCCAATTATGTAAGGCCCTGGTAATGCTATTGGTCTCAATTATGTTGCACAAGGGGTAAAATTGAAACATCCTTGTATGTACCCAGTATTATACTTTTTGATTTCCTAATACCCTAAAGTTAACAAATCACAGGGAGTGAGAGCTTAATGGGACCTAGTGCACATTATCCAGACATCTGAATGAAGCAACAAGAAGGCTCTTCTGCTTCAAATAAGAAGGTGGTGTAAACTCAATGTTTCTAAAATTCACTTGACCTAGGCTTGTCAATGATCCAAGCATGGTAAACACACTTTCTTTGTGGCAAAACTTGAAAATTTCAGCAGAATCGTAACACCGGTTACAGAGACGATTGCAATTCCGTATGTGACATAAATGCTTACATAAAATAGTCCAATGTCAAGTCAAGTTTATTTTTATAGTGCTTTTAACAATAGACATTGTTGCAAAGTAGCTTGACAGAATTTTAATGATTTTAACATGAGCTAATTTTATCCCTAATCTATTCCCAATGAGCAAGCCTGTGGCGACGGTGGCAAGGAAAAACCCCCTCAGACGACATGAGGAAGAAACCTTGAGAGGAACCAGACTCAAAAGGGAACCCATCCTCATTTGGGTGATAACAGACAACTTGATTTTAATAGTTTTAACATGAAGTCTGTTTTGTTGAAGTTATAAACTCTTCATTGATGGAAACTTGAGCGCAAAACTGTTCATGACAACTGCAGTCCTAAAGTTAGCAAGTCAACTGTAGTCCTCATCCATAAAAGCATTACTGCAAGTGTCCAGAGCATCTTCCAAGTGTGACTTTCAACTGTCCGTATGGGGCCGTCCTCCACAGAAGTGATGTGATGAGACATAGGGCACCAGGATGGATCAGGCAGGTCCGAGGAGCAGAAGAGGTCTGCATCTCGATCTCAGGAGTGACATGCAATTCAGAGGGACAGACAGAGTGGGGAGACAAGAAAGAGAGAGAAAACACAGGTTGTTAGGTATGCCCAGTGTCACCTGAATAAGTAGGAACAGTATACATTTTGCGCTGAGTGCAAGCAGGGACTCCGGCAAAACTAACTATGACAGCATAACTAAAAGGGGAGAGCCAGAAGGTAACACAGGCATGAAGGCACCCCGGGACATAAAGCAGCAGCCACTACACCGTCAACAAACTCGACTGAGCAAGTGAGTGGGGGACTGACAGCATCCATACATCCCAGTTAACAAAACACTGTATGTCTGAGGACCCTTCAGATCTACTCCTTTACCTCATAAACACTTAACAAAAGGCTTGACTAAACAGATATGTTTTCAGCCTAGACTTAAACACTGAGACTGTGTCTGATTCCTGAACACTACTTGGAAAGCTGTTCCATAACTGTGGGGCTTTGTAAGAAAAGGCTCTGCCCCCTGATGTAGCCTTCACTATATGAGGTACCAGCAGATAGCCCTGCACCTTTTGATCTAAGTAGACGTGGTGGATCATAAAGGACCAGAAGTTCGCTCAGGTATTGTGGCACGAGATCATTCAGTGCCTTAAAGGTCAATAGTAGTATTTTATAAATGATACGAAATTTGAATGAACTTTGGCCAAATGGCACATCTTAAAATTCTCAGTGTTTCAGAAATCTGTGTATTACACCTATATATATTAGACTCAGGCAGCATGGTGGTGTAGTGGTTAGCACTGTCACCTCAGAGCAATAAGTTTCTGGGTTCGAGCCCAGTGGCCGATAGGGGCCTTTCTGTGTGGAGTTTGCATGTTCTCCCTGTGTCTGTGTGCGTTTCTTCTGGGTGCTCAGGTTTCCCCCCACAGTCCAAAGACATGTAGGTTAGGTTAATTGGTGGCTGTAAATTGACCGTAGGTGTGAATGGTTGTTTATCTCTATGTGTCAGTCCTGCGATGATCTGGTGACTTGTCCAGGGTGTACCCTGCCTTTTGCCCATAGTTAGCTGGGATAGGCTCCAGCTTGCCTGAGACCCTGCACAGGATAAGCGGTTATGGATAATGGATGGATGTTAGACTCAGCCTTCTCAGAGAGCATTTTGAATGACTCCGGTTCTTACCTGCTGGGACACAGCAGCGGAAAATGTCACTTACAGAACCATGGGTTTTATTGCATCTGGTGAGACTGGCATTTAACATGCAGCTTGAATCTTACTACATATTTAAACTATCAACTGTTAGTAGTCCAGCCAACAAGAAATTTAGAGGCTAGGCCAAACAGGCAAAAACTATGAACAGTTCCTATCTGGTCCTATATCTGCATGCAACATGGCATATTACCAGATGGGAAGTTCTGAGTGACTGTGGTCACCTGGAAATAGATCAGGAAAAAAAAACTTATGCTACCCAAGCTAGTCCTGTATGACCACTATTAGGACATGTTGTGCTTTTGGTGATAAATATCTAACATGATCTAATAGGAGCTTAGACATGACATTTTTCAGAGTGGGACCAATAGTGTGACCAGGGCTGTAACTTACATTATTTTTAATATACATTTCACTTTCTCATTCACACATTCCACACATTTTCAGGTGATGTATAGATACATACTAAGGCAGTGATGAGCAAATCATAAATGTATTAGCTGGCCGACTGGATAAGTAAAAGCTTTAATGTTCTGCCCTATTTCATATTTTGGCTGCTAAGAAGACCAGGCTAAATGATCAATAGGTTGTGAAGTCGAATTCCAGTACTGCCAAACTGCCACTGTTGGGTCCTTGAGCAAAACTGTTAACTTTCATCTGCTCAGTTCAATTGTAAGTTGTTTTAGATTTAAAAAAAAAAAATCTGCCAAATGAATTTAATACAAATGTAAACTTGTCCAGCAGCCAACTATGAATAAAAGACATGAAATCTGCTTGTTCCATACACAGAGGCTACTGATTTGTCCACTTGTACTTCGGTTACAAAAGATGCACTCAAAGGTACCATACCAGCAATAAGCAAGGGTACTTTTTTCTGAGAGTGTGGGTCTCAGAAAAAGGGCCCTCTCAGATCTCAGTGCCCTCCAGAGCACGTATGACTTTGATGCACTTTCACTCACTTTGGCATGGGAATTAAACAGGAAGTGAGGGGTTTAGTGTAACAGCAAACCATGATTGAAAGCCCTTAGAAATTGATGAGGCACTCAACCAGGACAAGACCTTGTACACTACTTGGGTAATTATCAGAACAACTATAGTTGTCTTTTTTCTACATCCTTCAAAAGATGGACTACAGACATCCCATTAAAGTCTAAATTAAGTCTTTGTGCTCACTGGGATAGGAATTGTTACAGAATGCAGAAGCTGAAAGTGCTGAATGATTGATTCAAAATGAGCTGGAGGGAATAGCAAACTGCTTTCGTCCATTCTTCCAGTTCCTCCTGATCAGCTCTGGTATTAAACAGATGTACACACAGAGACAGAAAAGACATTTTGTCTCTTTCCACAGCTCTTTCCATCACTGCTGGCACCCCTGCAGGTCTTAGAGAGCCGTAGAGTCGCTTCGGAATGAGGTGAAGTGTATTGATTGAATCCCTAGGAGTTTTGGAAGGTCAGAGGGTTTAGCCACTTTCTACTCAAATATTGGAGACTTGTCACCTCGTCTGTCACACCCGAGAGCCCACGCTTGTCAAAGCAAAGCATATCACCAGGGATTTCATCTCTGCTCTGTTGAGTTCCCCCATGGTTGAGGTGAACAGAATAGATTAAGGTTCTCTATCACCACTCTTTTTTTTGGGGGGGGGGGGGGTCCTCAGGTGATCTTTGGATGATTCTATGTGGAATAGTTTCTGAAAAGGATAAAACAAAAACAAAACCCTTAAAGGTGCTGAATTGAGCATTTTTCTCTAAGAGTGTACATTTGCAGAAATCATTTTTTAAGTGTTGAGCAGGATAGCTGCTAATATTGTGCAGGATCACTGCACAATAACCCCGAGAATCCAGACGTAAGATTTTAAATTCTTGCAAGAATCTGGAGCATATCTGGAGAATTTTGAGTGGATACCAAGATCAGAGAGTACCCAACATGGATTTCATCACATATGGGTCATAGTTTGAAATATCTGGACAAAAGCATCTCCAGATTCTTGGGGTATTTTTTGTGCAGTGACCTTTTCAAACACTCAAGGTTACTTTACAAAGTACAGGTAGTCGTCGACTTACGACTGCGTTTGGTTACGACTGACCAGTCGTAAACCGATCTGGTCGTAAGTCGGCCTATGTTAAATGAACGTAAGTATATTGTGATGTGTAATGATATTGTAATCATCTTAAAGTCTTATTTTATCAACATTTTCTTATTTAATTACCTTGGCTCATTATTTGGTTTAAGTCAAAGACTGCATACTAGACTGCGTACAGTACAATTCGTTTAATATGTGCAAAACAAAAAATACGAAATACAGGTGTGAAAAATAGAAAACATTTTAGTTTGAAACATACCAAAATACAAATGTAAAACATAGCAAAATACAAAATGTAGTGACCGCTGGCATCACTGGTGCTTGGCTGCGGGTCGTCTACGTCATCATCAGCTGTTGCAGTGCTCGGGCTGGCGGGAGCATTTGCTTGTTTCATAAACCAGGAGCTGGGGTGGAAACTGTATGACAGAGTGCGCGAGGGAGCGCGAGAGAGACTGCGCATGTGCCTGGAGCTGGGGCAGAAACTGTTGTACGCGGCGAGAGGTGCTGTCGGGAGTTGGGGCGGAAACTGTATGACTGAGTGCGCGAGGGAGCGCGAGAGAGACTGCGCATGTGCCTGGAGCTGGGGCGGAAACTGTTGTACACGGCGAGAGGCGCTGCCAGGAGCTGGGGCGGAAACTGTCGTACACTCAGCTAGCTCAGCTGGGAAACACTTGCCAGTCATAATCAGACGGTCGTAAAGTCGATCAGTCATAAGTCGCATAGGTCGTAAGTCGACGACTATCTGTACACCAATTTAATATATATATATATATATATATATATATATATATATATATATATATGTGTGTGTGTAGTCAAATAATACTGTGACAGGGTTCTAAATTCAACAAAGAATCCACGCAGAATGCAAAAGAACAAAGCAAAATGAAGAAAAAAAGTAAGAATTGAAAAAAAAAAGAAAATTGTTATTTCAGAAGTGGCCAAGCACACACACAACTCTCAAAAAAATAGCCTCAATGAGGCCACCGGCCACCTTTGTTTTGTTCAAGTTTGAAATCTGATCAATCCTGTGGGAGAAGTAGCAATTTTTGTGAAATTGTATATGACCCCTGTGTAGCCGCATCCATGGCAGGTGGCGCCACCTAGTGAACAATTCTTGTTGGAATATGTCTTTAGAGTCTTCTGGGTGAGTTTCAGTGAAAACATCTTAGCAGTTTACGAACAGTAGTATTTGGTGTGACGAGTCACCCAAAATCTTCAAATGCCCATAAAATGCTAAATATGACAGGTGGCACCACCGTCTTGACAACTTTTATACATACCAGCCTGGAGAACATTTCATTTGAGTTTGATCACAATCTGATCACTCTTGTAGGAGGAGTAGCGATTTTCATGAAATTGCACATGACCCCTTTGTAGCCTCATGCATGGTAGGTGGCACCACCTGGTGAACAATTCTTGTTGGAATACGTCTTTAGAATCTTCTGGGTGAGTTTCAGTGAAAACGTTCCAACAGTTTAAGAAGAGTAGCGTTTAATGTGACGAGTCACCCAAAAATTTCAGATGCCCATAAAATTGTAAATATGACAAGTGGCGCCACTAACTTGACAACTTTTATACACACCCACCTGCGGAACATTGTATGTGAGTTTGATTGAAATCTGATCAGTCCTGTAGGAGGAGTAGCGATTTTTGTAAATTGTGGACGGACGATAACGGATGGGCGACGGACAGATGATGTGTGATCGCATAAGCTCATTTGGCCTGGCCTATGGCCGGAGGAGCTAAAAAGAGAAGTGATTATTTCCTTCATGAAACAGCGTTCATGAAATTTACACCACTGCACTTTAAGACGTGTCAGTTTATAGGCACAACATGATATGGTGTTCAATCATTTAACACACGGTGTCATCCAAAGTTTACAATGGCTTTTTTCACTTTCCAATTTGGTCATCTGCCATTTCCAACCCACCAGCCAGCTCTCTCTTATCACATGACGGCTACCAACCGGGACGTGTGAAGGCAAACACATGAAGCCAGCCAACCCCATCTTTTCAAACTGCTCCACCTGCTGCATCACAGGGCAGCGTAACACACTCGGAGGAAAGCACTATTTGCCCTCTTCTACATACATGACCGTACAGACATTCACAATTTGATCCCATCTTACCTGCCCAGAGAGCCAGTTTTGCTCTTTCGGCTCCCAACCAGAGATGGCTATGGCATCATTGGAATTTACACTCAATCTCTGCACGATGGGTGAATGTTTATCTGTTGTAGTTGTATTTTGATACCTTTTAGTGGGATTTTTGGAAATGGTGGAAACCATATTGGCTGTAGAAACCATCTCTTGTCCGAACGAAAACAGTCTAAGGGTGCTTGTTTTATTCCTTCCACCCTCACTCATGCATGTATTGCTTCATATTGATCCCTGAAATTGCTTTTTTTTCTGTTTCAGAGCCATCATGGAACACAAGGAGTTGTTGAAGGTGCAGTGGGACTGGCAGATAGGTATGATTCATACACACCATCCATGTTTGAAATGGGGCATACACAGGAGAACGAGAGCGCTATAGGAGGCTGAGCTAATTAAAAACCTGTGTTTTTATGTGTGTAGGTGGGAGGGGTGTTGCAGAAAGGCCTGATTGCCATTTTTGTTCTATTCTACCCACCCTTATGTGCACATACAGCACATATTTCCTTTCCCTGCTGCGTGAGATATTTTTCTCTCAGCAGTGAGCTCAGGAGAGCTGTCACATGGTGCTACTGTTTCTGGGTAAGTGAGCTAGGCTGAAAGAAGACACAGTAGGAGCTTTTCCTCAGAGATATTGAGAAAACAGTGCGCACTTAACACAGCTTCCTCTCCAGCCTCTTTGCATACCACAATAGCTTAATTCAAAATGTCAAAATTATCTAGTGGCCGAAAGCTGCATCATCCCTTACACCAGTCTGGAAGGATAAATGATATTTGGCTGGGGATCAGTGTAGAGGTGGAGAAACTGGCAGAAACTGTTGTCCATCCCATATTTTCAGTTCTACTGCCAAACAAAGTCAGTGACTAAATGCCCAGCTTTGTGCAATGCTTCTGATGTGTGTTGTAAAAGTGTCCAAGGCATGCCAAAGACTGCATTTGTGCCACGTCTCGGGGGGCATCGACTTGTCATGAGGTTACTAGCAAGCCTGGAGTTGCTCTCAGGGCAACTGCATAAGCTATCATTACTATCACAAGTGTAGAACCATATACTAGAAGAATAAGTGTCACCACCCAAGACTGTGCTGCCCCAGAAAAATAATGAGGGCTTGATCCTTGCATAATATCCTGTCACATGTCACTGGAAATTCTAGAAAACAACCAAAAGTGCTGAAAATATGATTTTGTGTTTGACCAAAATTGTTTTTTTTCCATTATCTGTACTGCTTATCTGTCAGGGTTGCAGGTGAGCTGGAGGCAATCCCAGCTGACTTCAGGCAAGAGGTGGGGTTCACCCTGGGCAGGTCGCCAAACTATCACAGTGCTAACACAGAGATGAACAACCATTTACAGTCACATTCACACATATGGGCAATTTAGAGAAGCCAGTTGACCAAATCTACATGCCTTTGGAATGTTGGAGGAAACCAGAGCACCTGGAGGAAACCAACACAGGAATGAAGAGAACATGCAAACTCTACACAGAAAGGCCCAATCGGGTGCAAGGTCTGAACCCAGAACCTTCTTGCTGTAAGGTGACTGGGCTAACCACTGCACCACCGTGCCACAGTGCAGTAGTAATCTACAACCATTAATTATCCAAAGAATCCTAGAGGAGCCTTTATTTGCAAGAGTTATGGTTTGAGGTCTTACGGTTAATGTTTATTAATAATAACAATAATAATAATAATCATAATGGCTTTAGGAGCGCAACACTAATGCCGCTTTTCCACTACAAACGCGGCTGAGTCGGGCTGAGCCGTGCCGTGCTGAGTTGGGCTGAGTCGAGCTGAGCGGGGCTGTTGGAGTTGCATTTCGACTACAACCGCGCTGAACCGTGCTGGCTGGAAGTGGGTGGACACATTGGGTGGAGTTAGCGAAAGTGGGTGGACGTCACGTGATGTCGTTAAGCAGCGCAAACAGTGACATCAGTGAGCTTTTAAGCGGTAGTCTCACGACCCAAATAGTAAACAATAAACATGGAGTCGTTAGTGTTGCTGGTCTTGGTGCTGTGGCTTGTTGTCACCGACAACGCCAACAGATACTGGCAAGAGCGTATAGATGAGGCGAGGCACATAAGGCTTCAGAAATTCTCGTAATTCGTAATTCTTCTTCTTCCGGGTTTATGGTGTTTACAGATCCCAGCGTGCTCGCGGGGCGTGTGTGGGCATGTGAGGACACTCCTCCTCACCAATCAGTGCATAGGGGAGTGTCTGCTCACGCCCCCAGCCTCACTCGGCTCGCTTTGGCTCGCTTCAGCCCCACTCCAAAACGGTGCGAGTTTTAGGGGCTAAGCAGGGCTGAAGCGAGCCGAGTCGTGCTGTTCTTTGGTAGTTGAAACGCGAGCCGTGTCGGGCTGAAGTGAGCTGAAGCGAGCTGAAAAAGGGTAGTGGAAAAGGGCCATAAGTCTCAGCACTCTTACAAACGTATAAAATAAAAGACACTCAAATCACCCGCATTTTACAAACAGAAATGTTTTGAGCAGGGATATAAAGCTGCTTAAACTCTCCACAGTGCGGATGTTTTTTGGAATTGAATTTCAAAGTCTTGGGGCACAAACCATAAATCCTCTCTTGCCATAGCTCTTTGAGTTTGATGATGGTACTGTGAGCAGACTTTAGTTAGATGATCTTAAGTTACATTGAGGCTTGTGACTTGTCAAGAGTTCTTTAATATATTCTGGTGCTTGATCGTTGAGACATTTGTATGTTAAAAGAAGGATCTTGAAATCGGTTCTCACCCTGATGGGTAACCATTTTGGACGTTTTAAGATGGGAGAAGTGCGATCGTTCTTCTTAGCTCTAGCCACCATTCTTGTGGCAGAATTTTGCACGTGCTGGAGTTTGTCGATTTCAGACGATGATAGTCGAAATAGTACTGTAGGTTGTTGCAGGAATCGAGTTTTGACATGATGAAAGCATGTACGAGCCTTTCACACTCATCCTGATCAAGGTGCTTCCTAATCCTGCCTATATTTCTCAGTGCATGGTAAGCCGATTTGCATGTGTTCTTGATGTGTTCGGTCGTTTGGAGATCAGGATCTACAGTGACTCCAAGATTATGAGCAACCAGTTTAGGGTCAATGGACATGCCTTCCATATTGAGACTAATCTCGTCATGTTGCTTGTACCTGGACATAAGATGGAGAACCTCTGTTTCATCAGGGTTACATATGAGACTATTTGCAGTACACCAGATGATGAGGTCCTTCATGCACAACTCAGTTGTTGAAGGTGTTGTAGGATGATCATGCTTGGTGTCGATGGAAATATACAGCTGAGTATCATCTGTGTACATCATGCATCTAAGACCATGGGCAGTGATTACTTCTTCCAGGGGAGCGAAAAAAAATGAACTCAGAAGCAGGCCTAGCACAGTGCCCTGAGGAACACCATAAAGCAATGTTCTGTCAGACTATATAACATCACCAATTTTCGCTAACTGGGTGCAGTTAAAAAGATAAGATTAAAACCATTGAAGTACTTTACCACACATCCCATAACAATCGTGTAGTCTTTCCAACAGCAATGAGTGGTCAATTGTATCAAATGCCAATAAGATAAGAGTTGACTTTTTGTTCATTTTTTTTTTTAAATCAGAAACAGTTTCTCTAACAGCAGCTCTGACAGGACTTCTGGCTGAAAGAAATCAGAGGTTTATATTAATGCACTCGCTGTACTGTATGTGGACGCTTTAATGGTGCCGTAACCCGTATTAACCCTTACTTTATATCTAATAAAGTCAGGCTCTGTGGTGTTAAAGGGCAGAAGACTGATGTTACATAGATCAAGCTCAATTCAACCCAGCCTGTAGAAATATTGCTTCTTAATGCATCAAATCACGTTCCAACAGACTACATTTTCCTTCGTGAGAGAAAATTATTCCATGTACTGATTGTGAGAGTTAACATCACACTCTTAGACAATGCCATGGAACATATCCAAATTTGTAGTCATTACTGACAACGAATTTGAACATCGTCCTGAATATTCATGATATTCAAATATGCGTGCTGATGTCTCACAGTCTTGTACTGAACTAAGTTTACAAGTCAACAGATGAGAGTCAGGAATTGAAGTTTAAGATGTGAGAGTTTTAAATAATTCATTAGGTTTGGATGAACCAGCATTGTGTGAACAGTTACATGTAGTTTGTTGCAGTATACAAAGATTTTGAATTAATCTTTGACTCGACTCTACTAACTCTCTCGTTTATAACAGGGATTCTCAAAACGTTTGCATGGAGGGGTCAGTTTAGCTGTGAAACCTCAGTAGTCCACCCCAGTACAAATTTATTTCAAGCACATAATACAAATCATTAAAATAATAGTTTTGTTGTATATTTGTTATTTATTATAGTTTTGTTATTTGATTATCTCATCTCATCTCATTATCTCAAGCCGCTTTATCCTTCTACAGGGTCGCAGGCAAGCTGGAGCCTATCCCAGCTGACTACGGGCGAAAGGCGGGGTACACCCTGGACAAGTCGCCAGGTCATCACAGGGCTGACACATAGACACAGACAACCATTCACACTCACATTCACACCTACGGTCAATTTAGAGTCACCAGTTAACCTAACCTGCATGTCTTTGGACTGTGGGGGAAACCGGAGCACCCGGAGGAAACCCACGCGGACACGGGGAGAACATGCAAACTCCACACAGAAAGGCCCTCGCCAGCCCCGGGGCTCGAACCCAGGACCTTCTTGCTGTGAGGCGACAGCGCTAACCACTACACCACCGTGCCGCCGTTATTTGATTATGTGTGTGATAATATTTTGATATTTATGGGAGCCATTTTATTCCTGGACTTTTTCCACTGACAGAACACCTCATCTCATTATCTCTAGCCGCTTTATCCTTCTACAGGGTCGCAGGCAAGCTGGAGCCTATCCCAGCTGACTACGGGCGAAAGGCGAGGTACACCCTGGACAAGTCGCCAGGTCATGACAGGGCTGACACATAGACACAGACAACCATTCACACCCACGGTCAATTTAGAGTCACCAGTTAACCTAACCTGCATGTCTTTGGACTGTGGGGGAAAACCGGAGCACCCGGAGGAAACCCACGTGGACAACATGCAAACTCCACACAGAAAGGCCCTCGCCGGCCACGGGGCTCGAACCCAGACCTTCTTGCTGTGAGGCGACAGCGCTAACCACTACACCACCGTGCCACCCCTGACAGAACACATTTTTATTAAATTGTCATAAGATTCCAGCTGATGTTTTTCACAGTGCCCTCCACAATATTGGCACCCCTTGTAAAGATTAATAAAAAAGGTTAGAAAAAATCCACCTTTTGGTGAAGTTGCTTCATCTCACACTGAAAAAATGAGAAAAATCCAAACTTGAATTGAAATAAATGTATTCAGAGAAAAGCAAATCCCTCATCAAGAAATAATTATTTTCAACAAAAATACGCGTGCCACTATTATTACCCCTCTCCCCCGCATTTAATACTTTTTACAACCTCCCTTTGGCAGTAAAACAGCACTGGGTCTCCTATAACATTTTATAAGGTTGGAGATACAGACCAGGGAATCTGAGACCATTCCTCTTTACACAATCTCTCCAGATCATCCAGGGTCCTCGACCCTCTCTTGTGCACTCTCCTCTTCAGCGCACCCCACAGGTTTTCAATGGGGTTCAGGTCCAGGGACTGAGATGGCCAGGGCAGAAGCTTGAACCATTTTTGTGTTGATTTGGACATATGCTTTGGATCATTGTCCTGCTGGAAGATCCAATGATGACCCAGTTTTAGTTTCCTGGCAGAGGCAGCCAGATTTAGATTTAAAATGTCCTGGTATTTCATGGAGTCCATGATGCCATCTACCCTAGCAAAGTTTCCAGGGTCTTTGGAGGAAAAACAGCCCCAAAACATCACCGAACTTCCACCATATTTTACAGTTCTTTTCATTATAGCCATCCTTCTTTTTACATGAGTGTTTATTGCCAAAAAGCTCCATTTTTGTTCCATCAGACCAGAGAACACAGTTCCAGTCAAAGTTGTAGTAGCATTTCACAAACTCCAGGTGCTTACATTTGTGGTTAACTGACAGAAAAGGCTTTTTTATTTCTGGCAAACCTTCCAAATAATCTGTTGGCATTGAGGTGGAATCTGATCGTGGTTCTGAAGACTTGGTAACCTTATGGTTGGATTTTACTTTTTCTTGTAATTCACCAACAATGATCGTTGAGGATTTTTTTGTGCCTCTCTTACCCTCCTCCTCACTGTACGTGGGGGCAAAATAAACTTGAGTCCTCTTCCAGGTGAGTTTGTAACAGTTCCAGTTGGTGTCCACTTTTTTATCATTGCCCTAACAGGACGTAGGAAATGGACATTGTCAGATGAGTAGCTATTTTTTATAACCATTCCCCTGAGTTCTGAAGGTCAGCACACTTCTTCATTTGGTTTATGTGTTCTCTTATCTTTCCCATGTTGATGTTGAGGGATTTTGGCTTCGGTATCACCTCATATTTGTCTCCCAGTTAATCAGGAAGTCATGGATTACAGCTTGAAAGTTCCTACACACTCCAATCAACTCAAAAATCCTGCACAATTTAAATGGGAAACATGCTTGTGTTCATGATCATTTCCAGGGGTACCAATAATAGTGACACGTGCTTTTGTTGAAAAAAAATTCTTGATGAGGGATTTGGTTTTCTCTAAATAAGTTTATTTCAAAGAAAGGTTGGATTTTTCTCATTTTTTCAGTGTGAGATGAAGAGACTTCACCAAAAGGTGGATTTTTTTGTCACCCTCTGTACTAAACTTTTTTTTATGGGGGGGGGGGATAATCATGGAAGGCACAGTGTATGATACTTATTTTTGAGTTATTAAAATTTTTAATGTTTGAGATTAAACCCATTCATCATAATGGACTAATTAAACAGACTAATAATTAAGATACGTAAGAACTCAATCATATATATGATAACTTTGGTAATGTTGGGTTGTGGGTGGGATTCTATTTTTTTTTTTTAAATCACAACCCCCGAACTATACTTCACAGACTCCTTGGAGCCCCCAGACCCACTTTGTGGATCATGATATTAAAGCATTTTCCTCTATTTGTGCAAATGGGATTAGCATCTCCCTTCAAAGAACCATTCACAAACATTCTGTTGTGTCAATTTGCTGTCTGTTCATGAAACTGTATCAATCATAGCACTACAACAGCCATTAAAGTGCATTCACATAAAAAGCAATGTGCTCGTCGCTCATTGCTTTGTTGCTTTGTAGCGGACATTCTAGACTCTGGTTGCGTTGGTATCCCTCTTGCATTGGTCAGTCAATAGTATCCTTCACCCTTCACTGTCATTGATAGTCGCCTCAATCAGCTTTCAGATTTTGGTCATGGTCCTTTGACTTTGAACACAAATCACCTTTCCTTTAAAGTAGTTAAAGTGAGACAGTTTTATGCTGCCGTATTTGTAAGCTAATACTTTGTATCTAATGCAGTTTGAAATGAAAATGAACCCAGTCTACAAGCACAACTGAATAAACAACATTAAAATCTCATTCCTCAGATGTTTTTCATTTGAGACAAATACACAACTTGTTTGTGAGATATTACATTACAGGTACAGTGGATATAAAAAGTTTACACACCCCGTGAAAATGATAGGTTTTTATGATGTAAAAAAATTAGACCACGATAAATAATTTCAAAACTTTGCACACACCTTTAAACTAACACTTTGTTGAAGCACCTTTTGATTTAATTACAGCATTCAGTCTTTTTGGGTCAGAGTCTATCAGCCTGCCATATCTAGACTTGGCAATATTTGCCCGCTCTTCCTTGCAAAAGTGCTCCATATCTGTTAGATTGCGAGGGCATCTCTTGTGCACAGCCCTCTTCAGGTCACCCCACAGATTTCCAATTGGATTTAAGTCTGGGCTCTGGCTGGGCCATTCCAAAACTTTTTGGGGGTCATTGTCATGCTGAAAGATGAAATTCCTCTTCATCTTCAGCTTTCTAGCAGACACCTGAAGGTTTTGGGCCAAAATTGACTAGTATTTAGAACTGTTCATAATTCCCTCCACCTTGACTAAAGCCCCTGTTCCAGCTGAAGAAAAACAACCCCAAAACATGATGCTGCCACCACCATGCTTCACCGTGGGTATGGGGTTCTTCAGAGGTGGACAGTAATGAAGTACATTTACTTGAGTACTGTACTTAAGTACACTTTTTGAGTATCTGTACTTTACTTGAGAATTTTTTTTTTTGGAAACTTATGACTTTAACCCTCATCCTACCATGCTATTTTACACCTTAATCTTACTATGTGGGGTCCGTTTGGACCCCAATACTTTTCTTTAAAATTAAAGCTTATAAAGACAAAATCACCAGATAAGTTTTGTTCAGAACATCTTGTATTAATAACAGCAATACACTAAAGGGCCCAAGGCATAAAGAACACACTTAACCTTCATCCTACCAGCCAATTTTACATACACAAACTACCAGGCGGGGTCCGTATGGACCCCAGGAGGGAATACCTTGAAATCAATGCAGTAAGAACCAATTCAATGCAGCAAACAGACATAACTTTATTGAAGAACAAAATCCACTATGGCTGAATATCAATGATGTATTATAAATGCAATAACATTGCAATAATATTGCAATAACTAGCATACATGTAGCAAATTATAGGGCCACAAAAAAAATTGGCATTATATACATGATTTTTGCAGCTCATGCAGCTGTAAAACATTCTGGATTACAACTTAGGTCTTTTCTTACAGAATTTAAAACAAAAAAGTAATTGTAAAATAATTTAGGGCTTTTGTTTTGCAGCCTGTGCTTATTGCAGCAGTGGGGTCCACACGGACCCCAAGAAGGAATGCCTTGGTAGTTTCATTATGGAACATAAAAGAAATAAAAGAAGTTAACTTTCAGTGTGCTATTCAATTATAAAATGAAAGACAGATAAACTTTACTCTGGGGTCCGGTTGGACCCCAGTAACAAATTAATTATACCTTCACAATGCAAAAAGCTGATCTTCCGGTGCTTTAGTGTTTTAATTAAGACATAAATTCCGACAAATTCATAAAACGGTGAGGCAGTATGTCACATATTTTTAAAATGGCAAACAAACATATAGGTGTGGGGTCCAGATTGACCCCACTTGGTAGGATGAAGGTTAACTTCACTACATTTGAAAGGCAAATATTGTACTTTTCACTCCACTACATTTCTATCAAGGTCCTCGTTACTCATTACTATGAAGCAGCTTTGAAAGTGGATGTTTTTTTCTTTTCTAAAACGTGATTGGTTTTTTCGCAGGTGACACTGAGACAGCTTATCAGTAATCACTAGGGTCACGTCATGTCCATAGACTGTATAAAATCAAATTCAATGATTTCTCAGCAGCATTAATTGAACATGATCATGATGGCAGAATGGAAGGAAGCGGTTCTTCTGGAGAATGCACGCACCCATGGCCATACCTAGAAACCATGTTTCAGTTTTCTGAAAGGATTAAAGATTCATTTTGTTTTAAATGTTTGCTTTGTTTGCCTAAAACGAACCACATCACGGCCTACAAAAACTCGCCATCCAACCCGCGGAAGCATATTGAGGTATGTAAATGTTTTATTCCAAGAGAAAGCTTGCAACGAAGTTGTCCGTGCTTTTAAAGCTAGCGATAATGTTGCAATAGCTATGCAGTCTGGTTAGTCAAAGGACTTTCTATGGATTTGCCCACCAAGTTGCCATAGCCTTGTCCACGGCTAACGTTAACACATAGCTAGTTAACTTGGACACTGTTAGTTAGCATGTAAAACCAGAGTTACGCTAACATGAATAACGTTAACTTATCTGAAGTCCTTTCGACAATATGTTTTAGCATAATCTTGCCAAATAAACACAATGTAGAAATATTTCTTTTCTAGTAACGTTAGCTACCCAATATGATTTTGAGTTTGAAAAGAGTTTGCTAGCATGTCAGGTGGAGCTTCACTGACTAGCTAGCTTAACGTTAAACCACCATGATGTCACAGCATGCGTTCATTTTGTGAATTCACATTTCTGTCTTTGGTAATGGCATTAGGTTTTGTAAGCGTTGTGGCAATAATACAACAATGCGTTGACAGAAAATGTACTCTTAATACTTCAGTACTTTAACTTAAGTAAAAATTTGACTGTACAACTTTCACTTGTATCAGAGTAACATTTGACCAGCAGGATCTGTACTTTGACTTAGGTAATGAACTTGGGTACTTTGTCCACCTCTGGCTATAATCGTCTATAATCGAAGGCCATTCGCAAGACCATGGAAATATTGCTGGGTCACAGTTTAAGTATGTCTTTTTCCCACCAGAGAAATGTAAGCTTAATTTCTGCAAAATTAATGCAAAATTTAGTCGGGCCTGGATGTTTTTCTTTGACCCTACCTCATAGTCCAGACATATGGAGAATACGGGAGATTGTTGTCACATGTAGTACACAACTAGTACTTGCCAGAAATTCCTGCAGCTCCTTCAGTGTTGCTGTAGGCCTCTTGGCAGCCTCCCTGACCAGTTTTCGTCTTGTCTTTTCATCAATTTTGGAGAGACGTCCAGTTTGAAAAGAGTTTACTGTACTAGCATGTCACTGTTGTCCCATATTTTCTCCACTTCTTGATGACTGTCTTCACTGTGCTCCATGTTATATCTAATACTGTAGAAATGTTTTTGTACCCTTCTCCTGACTGATACCGTTCAACAATGAGATCCCTTTGATGCTTTGTAAGCTCTCTGTGAACCCCGGCTTTTGCTAGAGGATGCAACTGAGTAAATGTCTGAACTTTATTTGGGGTTAATCAGAGTCATTTTAATTGATGGCAGGTGTGAAACCAAAAAGACTGAATGCTGTAATTAAATCAAAAGGTACTTCAACAAAGTATTAGTTTAAGGGTGCGCACACTTATGCAACCAGCTTATTGTACTTTTTTTTATGTTTTCCCCCCTAACAGATTTGTTTGTTTTTCAATTGAATTGTACAGGTTATAGGTCACATTAAAGGTGGGAAAATTTTTGAAATTATTTATCGTGGTCTCATTTTTTTTTTTTACATCAGAAAAACCTATCATTTTCACAGGGTGTGTAAACTTTTTATATCCACTGTACTTAGCAGACGCTCTTATCCAGAATAACATACCCAGAGCAGCCGGAGGTTAGGTGCCTTGCTCAAGCAGCCATTCCTGCTGATCCAGGGAGTCAAACTGGTGATCTTTTGGTCCCAAAGCTGCTTGTCTAACCATTAGGCCATGGCGTCTCTATTGATATTTACAAAGAGAATAAGATCTGATTTTTGGATCTTTATTCATTTATCTTTTGGTCCAACTGTTGGTCCTCTCGACATAACAGAATTAATAATGAGTTAAAGATTCAAATCACTGAATCATTGTCATTGTTGCATCAAAGGGGCGCAGAACTACACTACCCGTCAGCCCCAGCATGTCACGTACCATTAATCACTCACACCTGCTTCCTGTTTCACCTTTAATTAGCACCACTATGTAAAGTTCTAGTTTTGCAGTCTTATTTTGAAGATTTTGTTGTGGTTATTTATTATTACGTGTTTTTTGTTATTTGTTATTGTCCCCTCAGTAACAAAAGGTCTCCACCACACCCAGTCTGTGCTTGCCGACCATCACGTGGTCACAGGGTCTGCCACCAACATCTTGGCTCGTCCTATTGATGGCAAGCCTTGTGACCATGTGATGGTCACTGAGCACAGACTGGATGTAGTGGATACCTTTTTTACCGAGGGGACACTCTTTGTGCAAACGGTGGCTGCAAAGCTACTACTATCACTAGAGTGAGAGCTGCCTAGGGCAAGTTCAGGGAGCTCTTGCCCATACTGTCCTGCAAGAACTTGGGACTCTGTACCTCTAGGTAGGTATATAGCAGTTGCATCAGGGGTGCTATGCTCTATGCCAGTGAGTGTTGGCCACTGAAGAAAACCGACATAGCACGGCTGGTGAGGTATGAACGGGCGATGCTGAGGTGGATGTGTGGTGTGAAGCCTGAGGATGATGATAGCTCCTGTGACCTGAAGATTGATGATCTTGAAACTGTTCTAAGATGTAGGTGCCTATGTTGGTTTGACCATGTCCAGAGAAGCAATGTCTGGATAAATGAGATCAGTTTTCAAGGTGGACGGGCGCAAGAAATGGGGCAGGCGTAAAACATGGGGAGACGTGCTAACCTGAGATTGAGTGCGGATACCCATCCATCCATCCATTATCTGTAGCCACTTATCCTGTCCTACAGGGTCACAAGCAAGCTGGACCCTATCTCAGCTGACTATGGGCAAGAGGCAGGGTACACCCTGGACAAGTCACCAAATCATTGCAGGGCTGACACATACAGGGAGTGCAGAATTATTAGGCAAGTTGTATTTTTGAGGATTAGTTTTATTATTGAAAAACAACTATGTTCTTGATGAACCCAAAAGACTCATAAATATCAAAGCTGAGTATTTTTGGAAGTTGGAGTAGGGCTTTCTTAGTTTTAGCTATCTTAGGAGGATATCTGTGTGTGCAGGTGACTATAACTGTGCATAATTATTAGGCAACTTAACAAAAAACAAACATATACCCATTTCACTCATTTATTTTCACCAGGGAAACCAATATAACAACTCAACATTCACTACTATACATTGCTGGCATTCAAAAACAAAAAAAAAACAAATCAGTGACTAATATAGCCGCCTTTCTTTACAAGGACACTCAAAAGCCTGCCATCCATGGATTCGGTCAGTGTTTTGATCTGTTTGCGATCAACATTGCGTGCAGCAGCAACCACAGCCTCCCAGACACTGTTCAGAGATGTGTACTGTTTCCCCTCCTTGTAGATCTCACATTTGATGAGGGACCACAGGTTTTCTATGGGGTTCAGATCAGGTGAACAAGGAGGCCACGTCATTAATCTTTCTTCCTTTAGACCCTTTCTGGCCAGCCATGCTGTGGAGTACTTGGATGCGTGTGATGGAGCATTGTCCTGCATGAAAATCATGTTTTTCTTGAAGGATGCTGACTTCTTCCTGTACCACTGCTTGAAGAAGGTGTCTTCCAAAAACTGACAATAGGACTGGGAGTTGAGCTTGACGCCATCCTCAACCCGAAAAGGTCCCACAAGCTCATCTTTGATGATACCAGCCCATACCAGTACCCCACCTCCACCTTGCTGGCGTCTGAGTCGGACTGGAGCTCTCTGCCCTTTGCTGATCCAGCCACGAGCCCATCCATCTGGCCCATCAAGACTCACTCTCATTTCATCTGTCCATAAGACCTTAGAAAAATCAGTCTTGTGATACTTCTTGGCCCAGTCTTGACGTTTCATCTTGTGTGTCTTGTTCAGTGGTGGTCGTTTTTCAGCCTTTGTTACCTTGGCCGTGTCCCTGAGTATTGCACACCTTGTGCTTTTTGACACTCCAGTGATGTTGCAGCTCTGAAATATGGCAAAACTGGTGGCGAGTGGCATCTTGGCAGCTTCACGCTTGACTTTCCTCAGTTCACGGGCAGTTAGTTTGCGCCTTTTTTTTTCAACGCGCTTCTTGCGACCCTGTTGACTATTTTGAATGAAGTGCTTGATTGTTCGATGGTCGCGCTTCAAAAGCTGGGCAATTTTAAGAGTGCTCCATCCATTTGCAATATATGTCACTATTTTTGACTTTTCTGAGTCCGTCAAATCCCTCTTCTGACCCATTTTGCCAAAGGAAAGGAAGTTGCCTAATAATTTTGCACACCTGATATAGGGTGTTGATGTCATTAGACCACACCCCTTTTCATTACAGAGATGCACATCACCTGGTATGCTTAATTGGTAGGAGGCTTTCAAGCCTATGCAGCTTGGAGTAGGCCAACATGCATAGAGAGGGTAATGTGGTCAACATACTCATTTGCCTAATAATTCTGCACTCCCTGTAGAGACAAACAACCATTCACACTCACACCTACAGTCAATTTAGAGCCACCAATTAACCTAACCTGCATGTCTTTGGACTGTGGGGGAAACTGGAGTACCTGGAGGAAACCCATGCAGACACGGGGAGAACATGTAAACTCCACACAGAAAGGCCCTCGTCAGCCATTGGGCTTGAACCCAGAACCTTCTTGCTGTGAGGCGACAGTGCTGACCACTACACCACCTTGACACTAGTGTGGATACCCATGATCGAATAAAATGGAGGAGGAAACTACGTTCATTACAGTACAAGCATTTAGCAGATGTTCTTATCCAGAGCAACACTCAACATACCCAGAGTAGCCTGGGGAGCAGGTGCCTTGCCCAAAGGGGCTTCAGCTATTCCTGCTGGTCCAGGGAATAGAACCAGCGACCTTTTGGTCCCAAAGCTGGTTCTCTTAACCATTAGGCCATGGCTTCCCCCATGCAACAGCAAACCTGCTCGTCAGCAGTGGAACCTGACTTTAAATGGATAGAGAGACAGAGAGAGTGAGTGTGTGTGTGTGTATGTCACAGTGTTGGTTATAGCCTGTATGTTCTTTACCTCATATCTGCGGTTCTTGTTTTCTGTTTTTTGGTTGTTGGATTTTTTTTGCTGTTCACTTAATAAATTCTCTGCACTTGCATCCACCTTCACCTCCAATTCCTGACAATTGTCACTAACTGACTTGAGTCACAAAAAATTATTTTGCGCATCGCTACATACAAGTTCAGATTATTGTTGTTTCTTTGTATGGACAAAATCACTATAAGTAGCTTCCCAATAGCTGACTAAAACTCCAATTACAGTCTTGTCTTATTTCAGAGAAGATTTCTTATATAACGCTTGCATGGATCAGTCGGTTGGTTTTTGATGGAATGATGTCTATTTTCAGTCCAAGCGCTTACCTAGAATCACAAGGCAATGTTCTTTTGAGTTCTGAGTGAAATGGTAAGGCTGAAAAGAGGTTTGTATAAAAACAGGCATTCAATATGATCCTGATTGCTTTTAGTGAAATTGTCGAATTAGGAAATGGCCATGCTGGAGCGGCAAGCACTTTAGGTTATTTTTCCAGATGAGAGCTGTTTACGTTTCCGTCTCAAAGCAAAATTACTGTTATCCATCTCTGGCTCTGTCACATCTTCGTCATCATCCTTGTAAATAAAAGTCACGTCCTTTACAGATGCACTTTGAAATGGCGGTCTTGAGAAGGCCAGAAGGTAATTTTATTATCAAAGACCGTCTGTCCTATTATTTTTGAAAGATGAGCAGAAAGTTTTCTGCAAAACAACCCCGCTTTATGATAACAACGACTTTTAAATCTCACCCCTTTAAAGATAAAATGTATGTCGTATCTTCTCTTTATTTATTTATGTTTATCATACTTCTCTTTAGAGATATGTGATTAATAGTTAAGATTTAGCACTTAGGCTTTGTAAGTATGAATCAAAAAGTGGAATTTAGATCACATCCTGATTTTCAAATGAAGTTGTTGGTTTTTTTGCCTATTTCTATGTTGTTTATTGTACTCAGGCCCCCCTGAATGGGCAATATCACAACCAGTGGCTAGCAAAAAAAACAATATCCTCACATTTAACAGTTATTCCACGAACTCGAGTCACAGATGTGCTGAATTTGTGAAAAATGCTATAATAATAATAATTCTTGAAAAATTAAAAGATGCGTTCATACTATCAAATACTTTTATTTGTGGGGCGGCACGGTGGTGTAGTGGTTAGCATGGTCGTCTCACAGCAAGAAGGTTTCAGGTTCAAACCCAGTGGCTGGCGAGGGCCTTTCTGTGTGGAGTTTGCATGTTCTCCCCCTGTCTGCGTGGGTTTCCTCTGGGTGCTCCGGTTTCCCCCACAGTCCAAAGACATGCTGTTAGGTTGAGTGGGGCGGCCTTGGGCTGAGGTGCCCTTGAGCAAGGTACCGAACCCCTGACTGCTCCCCGGGTGCTCTGGTGTGGCTGCCCACTGCTCTGGGTATGTGTGCGTGTGTTCACTGCTTCAGATGGGTTAAATGCAGAGGATGAATTTCATTGTGCTTGAAGTGTGCATGTGACAAATAAAGGTTTCTTCTTCTTCTATTTTGTTGCTTCTTTTGTATTTTGGGGGGGTTTGTTTTCAAGTAGAGTTTTTATTTCGTCCTCAGTTGGTTCAGCAACACGCACCGCCATTTTGTTTTTCTCTACTCACGGTATATGAGCTGATATCCTAGTAGTAGGGTAGCCAATCAGAGCACACGATTGCTCATATCCAGTGAATGTGGATAGAATAAACACAAATATTCTGGTGCTAGCATGCTCACACTTTCAGCAGTTATTAACAATTCAGCAGTACCTAGTAAATCGTTTATACTTATTAATGTTGACTATGTATGGTCATGATCATTTGACATCTTATGGACACTAAGGACACGTGACATATTTTCCATACTTTACATAAGTATTTTCTCTAAAAAGTTTGTAACAAAAGCAAAATGTAACATCCTCACTTACTGAATAAACGAGGCACGGCCTTTTCAGTATCTCCCCATTTGCTGTAGTCTGAAAGTAAGGAAACAGAAAAGTTTCTGTGTGCTCTGTTCCTGCGAAAATGAATTCCTTTGTTGAGTAATTATTGTTAACCAGGATCATTCACATTTTCATCCCCTCGTAATGTTAGTAGACACTGAGAGTACGCTCTGGAAAAGAAGCAAATGCTAACATTACTATCTGCTGTTTTGTGGGTGAGTAGCAATCATCATGACTTGAAGGAGGATTACTATCCTTGCTAACATTCCCTCTACTGGAATCATTACATCTTAAAAGTAAATATTTCTGGTTTTGGAGAGTTTGCTCCTTCAGCACTCTCCTCTTTTTCTACGGACCGGACACTTTAATAGGAACTTGTTCTTGATTCTACGATTCCTGTTCTTGGCTGCAGGAGTGGAACCCAATGTGGTCTTCTGCTGTTGCATACTGAGATGTTTTTCTGCTCACCATGATTGTAAAGAGTCGTTATGAGTTACTATATCCTTCCTGGCAGCTCGAACCAATTTGATCATTTTCCTGTGACCTCTAGCATCAACAGGGCATTTGTTTCCACCCACAGAACTGTCGCTCATTCAGTGTTTTTTGTTTTTCGCACCATTCTGTGTAAACTCTAGAGACTGTTGTGTGTGTGAAAACCCCAGGAGATCAGCAGTTTCTGAAATACTCAAACCAGTCCATCTGGCTCAAACCAACACAGTGCCACAATGAAGGAAAGTCACACTTTGAGATCACAATTTTTCCCATTCTGATCTTTGAACATTATCTTGATTTGTATCTGCATGATTTGATGCATTGTGCTGCTGTCAAGGGATTGGCTGATTAGAGAACTGCAGAAAACAGCAGGTGGATGTATGGGTGTTCCGAATAAATTGGCTGGTGAGTGTACTTGGCAGGTATTTAGCATGCTTCCAGAGCGTACTCATTGAGAATTGAGAATTTATATCTTGGGAAATCTTGGGAAACCCAAGTTCAAGCTGGTAGAATAGAAAAAGAAAAGAAACCTTTAGTTGAAACATAATGTATACTCGATACTACAGCACACTGAAATGTTTTTCTTCACATGTGCCACCCCTGGAGCAGATAGACCCCTGGTTCAGGGCTTTTGCTCAAGGGCCCAATAGCGACAGCTTGGCAGTGCTGGGGCTTGAACCACCAAGCTTCTGATCAATAACCAAGGGCCTTAACTGTTTAGCCACCACTTGAGTACTTCCCAAAAAGTTTGTTAAAAAAGTTCCGTCACCCTTGCTCAAGCGGCGTTTTAGGCAATTGCTTCATTGTTTGCCGAAATAGATGCCCTGGCCCTGATCTTACGATTGAGAAATTGAGAAAAAAAATAAGATAACTGCTTGCATATGCATTTTAAGTATTATATAAATACCATTAAGTATTACTATACATCCATTATTTGTAACCACTTATCCTGTGCAGAGTCACAGGCGAGCTGGAGCCTATCCCAGGTGACTATGGGTGAGAGGCAGGGTACACCCTGGACAGGTCGTCAAATCATCGCAGGGCTGACAACCATTCACACTCACACCTACAGTCAATTTAAAGCAACCAATTATCCTAACCTGCATGTTTTTTGGATTGTGGGGGAAACCGGAGCACCTGGAGGAAACCCATGCAGACACGGGGAGAACATGCAAACTCCACACAGAAAGGCCCCTTCAGCCACTGGGCTCAAACCCAGAACCTTCTTGCTGTGAGGCGACAGTGCTAACCACTACACCACTGTGCCACCTTAAGCACATGTTAATATTTATCATAGTAAAACAAATATATTATGGACAAACATGATTTTTTTCAACACTTACACCATTGTAATACTTTATGTAATGTTATTTCCTGATGTGAGCACAAATGCCATTAGGAAGCCATTTTAAAGCTGTTTTCAGCAAAAATTTTAATTTGGTCAAGTCAGAGTTTCTCTTATTGGTTAGATATAAAATTATACAGTGGCGCTTGAAAGTTTGTGAACCCTTTAGAATTGTCTATATTTCTGCATAAATATAACCTAAAACATCATCAGATTTTCACACAGGTCCTAAAAGTAGATAAAGAGAACCCAGTTAAACAAATGAGACAAAAATATTACACTTGGTCATTAATTTATTCAGGAAAATTATCCAATATTACATATCTGTGAGTGGCAAAAGTATCTGAACCTTTGCTTTCAGTATCTGGTGTGACCCCCTTGTGCAGCAATAACTGCAACTAAAGGTTTCCGGTAACTGTTGATCAGTCCTGCACACCGGCTTGGAGGAATTTTAGCCCGTTCCTCCATACAGAACAGCTTCAACTCTGGGATGTTGGTGGGTTTCTTCACATGAACTGCTCGCTTCAGGTCCTTCCACAACATTTCAATTGGATTAAGGTCAGGACTTTGACTTGGCCATTCCAAAACATTCACTTTATTCTTCTTTAACCATTCTTTGGTAGAATGACTCGTGTGCTTAGGGTCGTTGTCTTGCTGCATGACCCACCTTCTCTTGAGATTAAGTTCATGGACAGATGTCCTGACATTTTCCTTTAGAATTCTTTGGTATAATTCAGAATTCATGGTTCCATCAATGATGGCAAGCCGTCCTGGCCCAGATGCAACAAAACAGGCCCAAACCATGATACTACCACCACCATGTTTCACAGATGGGATAAGGTTCTTATGCTGGAATGCAGTGTTTTCCTTTCTCCAAACATAACACTTCTCATTTAAACCAAAAAGTTCCATTTTGGTCTCATCCGTCCATAAAACATTTTTCCAATAGCCTTCTGGCTTGTCCACGTGATCTTTAGCAAAGTGCAGATGAGCAGCAATGTTCTTTTTGGAGAGCAGTGGCTTTGTCCTTGCAACCCTGCCATGCACACCATTGTTGTTCAGTGTTCTCCTGATGGTGGACTCATGAACACTAACATTAGCCAATGCGATAGAGGCCTTCAGTTGCTTAGAAGTTACCCCGGGGTCCTTTGTGACCTCGCTGACTATTACACGCCTTGCTCTTGGAGTGATCTTTGTTGGTCGACCACTCCTGGGGAGGGTAACAATGCTCTTGAATTTCCTCCATTTGTACACAATCTGTCTGACTGTGGATTGGTGGAGTCCAAACTCTTTAGAGATGGTTTTGTAACCTTTTCCAGCCTGATGAGCATCAACAACACTTTTTCTGAGGTCCTCAGAAATCTCCTTTGTTCGTGCCATGATACACTTCCACAAACATGTGTTGTGAAGATCAGACTTTGATAGATCCCTGTCCTTTAAATAAAACAGGGTGCCCACTCACACCTGATTGTCATCCCATTGACTGAAAACACCTGACTCTAATTTCACCTTCAAATTAACTGCTAATCCTAGAGGTTCACATACTTTTGCCATTCACAGATATGGATATTGGATCATTTTCCTCAATAAATAAATAAATGAGCAAGTGTAATATTTTTGTCTCATTTGTTTAACTGGGTTCTCTTTATCTACTTTTAGGACTTGTGTGAAAATCTGATTATGTTTTAGGTCATATTTATGCAGAAATATAGAAAATTCTAAAGGGTTCACAAATTTTCAAGCACCACTGTAAATAACTAACTTTATACCAAATGTCTGAGAAAATAATTTCTGCTGAGAATGTAAACAAACCGGTGAAATGACAGGAGAAGTTTTTTATTTCATCCTCGGTTGGTTCAGCAACACGCGCCGCGATTTTGTTTTTCTCTACTCACAGTATATAAGCTGATAGCCTAGTATTAGAGTAGCCAATCAGAGCATGCCATTGCTCATATCTCGTGAATGTTGATAGATTTATCAAAAACGAATATGCAGAATGATTTCTTGCTTCTGCCTGTAGCGTCTTCCTTAAAGAGGATCCCTTTGAGAACCCCTGCTTTACATTACCGTACAACCCCGATTCCAAGAAAGTTGGGACAAAGTACAAATTGTAAATAAAAACAGAATGCAATGATGTGGAAGTTTCAAAATTCCATATTTTATTCAGAATAGAACATAGATGACACATCAAATGTTTAAACTGAGAAAATGTATCATTTAAAGAGAAAAATTAGGTGATTTTAAATTTCATGACAACAACACATCTCAAAAAAGTTGGGACAAGGCCATGTTTACCACTGTGAGACATCCCCTTTTCTCTTTACAACAGTCTGTAAACGTCTGGGGACTGAGGAGACAAATTGCTCAAGTTTAGGGACAGGAATGTTAACCCATTCTTGTCTAATGTAGGATTCTAGTTGCTCAACTGTCTTAGGTCTTTTTTGTCGTATCTTCTGTTTTATGATGCGCCAAATGTTTTCTATGGGTGAAAGATCTGGACTGCAGGCTGGCCAGTTCAGTACCCGGACCCTTCTTCTATGCAGCCATGATGCTGTAATTGATGCAGTCTGTGGTTTGGCATTGTCATGTTGGAAAATGCAAGGTCTTCCCTGAAAGAGACGTCGTCTGGATGGGAGCATATGCTGCTCTAGAACCTGGATATACCTTTCAGCATTGATGGTGTCTTTCCAGATGTGTAAGCTGCCCATGCCACATGCACTAATGCAACCCCATACCATCAGAGATGCAGGCTTCTGAACTGAGCGCTGATAACAACTTGGGTCGTCCTTCTCCTCTTTAGTCTGAATGACACGGCATCCCTGATTTCCATAAAGAACTTCAAATTTTGATTCGTCTGACTACAGAACAGTTTTCCACTTTGCCACAGTCCACTTTAAATGAGCCTTGGCCCAGAGAAGACGTCTGCGCTTCTGGATCATGTTTAGATACAGCTTCTTCTTTGAACTATCAAGTTTTAGCTGGCAACGGCGGATGGCACGGTGAATTGTGTTCACAGATAATGTTCTCCGGAAATATTCCTGAGCCCATTTTGTGATTTCCAATACAGAAGCATGCCTGTATGTGCTGCAGTGCCGTCTAAGGGCCCGAAGATCACGGGCACCCAGTATGGTTTTCCGGCCTTGACCCTTACACACAGATTCTTCCAGATTCTCTGAATCTTTTGATGATATTATGCACTGTAGATGATATGTTCAAACTCTTTGCAATTTTACACTGTTGAACTCCTTTCTGATATTGCTCCACTATTTGTCGGTGCAGAATTAGGGGGATTGGTGATCCTCTTCCCATCTTTACTTCTGAGAGCCGCTGCCACTCCAAGATGCTCTTTTTATACCCAGTCATGTTAATGACCTATTGCCAATTGACCTAATGAGTTGCAATTTGGTCCTCCAGCTGTTCCTTTTTTGTACCTTTAACTTTTCCAGCCTCTTATTGCCCCTGTCCCAACTTTTTTGAGATGTGTTGCTGTCATGAAATTTCAAATGAGCCAGTATTTGGCATGAAATTTCAAAATGTCTCACTTTCAACATTTGATATGTTGTCTATGTTCTATTGTGAATACAATATCAGTTTTTGAGATTTGTAAATTATTGCATTCCATTTTTATTTACAATTTGTACTTTGTCCCAACTTTTTTTGGAATCTGGGTTGTAATTGTGAACTTCAGATTTGCCCTTGAGTCCTTGGATTTGTCAGTAATGAATAGTTGGAAGTGACAGTCAAGTGCTCTGTGTCTGTCTTTAGGTTTACTCTACATCGGATTCAGTGCCTGCATGTTTGGCCTGTACAGCTTCATGCCTGTGGTGATCAAAAGGACCAGTGCCACGACGGTCAACCTGTCTCTGCTCACCGCCGACCTGTACAGCCTCTTCTGTGGCCTCTTTCTATTTCAGTACAAGGTGAGCGGGGTCTGTGGGGAGGGTGGGGAGGGGGGAGCACTCGGCTGTATCCTTGTAAAAATGTTATTATGCCATCTCTCATTCACTGTAATGCCTTCATCAGAGACACTGTTATTTCTCTTCTGCTTTGTCCTGGTTTGATTAAAGGACTTCTTTGTATCTACAGTCATGTGAAAAAGAAAGTACACCCTCTTTCAAGTCTAGGTTTTAAGTGTCAGGACATAATAAAAAAAATCATCTAGTCCTTACCAGGTCTTAAAATTAGGCAAATACAACCTCAGATGACCAATAACACATGACATATTCATCCTGTCATTATTTTTTTAACACAAAGTAAGCAAAAAATGCAGTAGCAGTGTGTGAAAAATTAAGTACACCCTTACTGTTTCCATGGAAATTATGAAGGCAATTAGCAGCCAAGTGTTGCTGATCAAATGAATTTGATTAATTGATCATCAGCAAATATGGCTAACTCTTAAAAAGCAGAAGTTTTGGCAGTTTGCTGGTCTGGAGCACTCAGGTGTATGTTAACACAATGCCAAGGAGGAAAGACATCAGCAATGATCTTGGAGAAGCAATTGTTGCTGTACATCAGTCTGGGAAGGGTTATAAGGCCATTTCCAAACAATTTGAAATCCATCATTCTACTGTGAGAAAGATTATTCCGAAGTGGAAAACATTCAAGACAGTTGCCAATCTTCTCAGGAGTGGACGTCCCAGCAAATTTACTCCAAGGTCAGAACATGCAATGCTCAGAGAAATTGCAAAAAACCCAAAAACTACATCTAGGACTCTACAGGCCACAGTTAGCATGTTAAATGTTAAAGTTCATGGCAGTACAATTAGAAAAAGACTGTGCAAGTATGGCTTGTTTGGAAGGGTTGCCAGAAGAAAGCCTCTTCTATCTAAAAAGAACATGGCAGCACAGCTTAGGTTTGCAAAGACGCATCTGAACTAGCCACAAGCCTTCTGGAACAATGTCCTTTGGACAGATGAGACCAAAGTGGAAATGTTTGGCCATAATGCACAGTGCCATGTTTGGCGAAAATCAGCACAAACACCTCATACCAACCATCAAGCACGGTGGTGGAGGGGTGATGATTTGGGCTTGTTTTGCAGCCACAGGGCCTGGGCACCTTGCAGTCATTGAGTCAACCATGAACTCCTCTGTATACCAAAGTATTCTAGAGGCAAATGTGAGGCCATCTGTCCAACAGCTAAAGCTTGGCCGCAATTGGGTCATGCAACAGGAAAGTGATCCCAAGCACACCAGCAAATCTACAGCAGAATGGCTGAAAAAGAAAAGAATCAAGGCCAAGTCAAAGTCCAGACCTCAACCCAACTGAAATGCTGTGGCAGGATCTTAAGAGAGCTGCGCATAAACAAATGCCCTCAAACATGAATGAACTGAAGCAATGTTGTAAAGAAGAGTGGGCCAAAATTCCTCCACAATGATGTGGGAGACTCATAAAATCATACAGAAAACAATTGCTTCAAGTCATTGGTGCAAAAGGTGGTTCTACAAACTATTGAATCATGGGGTGTACTTACTTTTTCACACATTGATTCTGCATTTTCACTTAATTTTTTTTAAATAAATAATGACACGATGGAGTCTGTTGTGAATTCAAGTACCTGGGGTCAACTGTGCAGGAAAATGGGGGCTGCGATAGTGAGGTGAGAAAGAGAGTGCAGGCAGGGTGGAGCAGTTGGAGAAGTATTTCAGGAGTCATTTGTGACAGGAAAGTCCCAGCAAAAGTGAAAGGTAAGATGTATAAGACAGTAGTGAGACCAGCTATGATGTATGGATTGGAAACCGTACCCTTAACGAAGAGACAGGAAGCAAAGTTGGAGGTGGCGGAGTTGAGGATGTTAAGGTTTGTGATGGGAGTGACAAGGCTGGACAGGATAAGGAACGAGCACATTAGAGGGACAGCACACGTGGAGAGCTTGGGAATTAAGCTAAGAGAAATGAGACTGAGATGGTATGGGCACATTCTGAGAAGAAATGCAGAGCATGTTGGAAGGAGAATGTTGAGGATGGAGCTGCCAGGCACACGAAAACGAGGAAGGCCAAAGAGGAGATACATGGATGTGGTGAGAGAGGACATGAAAGTGGCAGGTGTGGTAGAGAAGGATGCGGAAGACAGGGAGCAATGGAGATGAAAGATCTGCTGTGGCGACCCCTGATCGGGAGCAGCCAAAAGAAGAAGATGATGACGGTGGAATCTGTTGTGTGTTGCTTTACACCTGAGGTTAGATTGCCATAATTTTAGGACCTGATAAGGATCAGATGATTTTTGTTATGTCTTGATTGGTAAAGCCATGTAACTGGAAGAGGGTGTACTTTTCTTTTTCACATGACTGTATGTACTGCATTGATCCATTTCACCGTTGGACGATAGTGACACGTAGAGTGCTTTGAAATTTGACCAGATATTCATGGGCGACTCAGGACATTTCTCCAAGGTTTTCAGAAACATGTCTTGTTCCTGACTCTTTCATTTTTATGGATTCAGAGGAACATGATGTCTGCTTGCGCCGTCTGGTTTCTTTTCAAGGCTTCTTCCATCAATACTCTGTCTGGAGGACTTTTTCTTCAGCCTTCTTGTTCTTGTCCTGGTGTCACTGAAGGTGCAAGGCTCTTCTATTTCATACTTCTCGTCACAAAGCTGCAAGATGGTATCATTATTACATATGAAGGCTTTTGAAATGATGCTGCTTTATCTGGAATGAAGATGCCATCTTGTAGCTCAGTTGTAGGTATTTCTTTTAAGAAGAAGCACATTCACTGGAATCAAAAAGCGTGTGAGAACACAATCGAAAAATGTAATTTTTCTTGGTGAAATTTAACCCTTCAAATTCAAGAGCAAATCGAAAATAAGAGATGCGGTGATGATAGCTTTTATTCAGAGGAGAAAAAAATTCAAACAAAAGAAAAAAATAATTCTTCACCCCAAAACATTTCCCATAGTGTTTTCTTAATTAGGCACCTGCCCAAGATCGTCCGTCATTTTTGCAGTCATTGTGGTCACTCTAAGATATACCTTATGATATCCTGAAACAATATGGTGAGCTCATAATATGTTACAGTTAAATGTTTGCATTTATGTAGCATTATTACATTTTTGTAGTTTGTTTGTTTGTTTGTTTATGGATCATGTTAATGTCATTTATTAAATACTGTACCTCCTTCATATCAGACTTCTAAAAAAAATTAAATAAAAAAATGTGGTTTGTTTCTTTGCAAAAGCTAGTACTGTGATATTGAGCAGAAAAGAATACAGTTGTATTACATCATAACGTTTAACTCATCGAATGATCAGTCATGTGACCACATACGGCTGTGCGCTTAATCAGACACCATTTTTAATGCCTTCTTAATCAGACGGCTTCTTATAGTGTAATTAGAGGTGTTTAAATGCAATTGATGTACAGTACTGTGCAAAAGTCTTAGGCACGTGCAAAGAAATGCTGTAGACCAAAAATGGCTTAAAAATAATGACATGAAAGGTTTCAACATCAAAAAAATACTACCGTATAAACCAATAAATAAGCCATGATAAATCAATATAACAAAGTCAGTATTTGGTGCGAGACGACCCTTTGCTTTAAAGACGAAAAAAAATAGTAGGCTCAGGTACAGTGAGTGCAGTTTTATAAGGAAATGAGCTGTAGGTTTTACTGAGCATCTTACAGAACCAGCTACAGTTCTTCTGAACACTTTGACTGTCACACTTGCTTTGTAATTTTGCACCAAAACCCAGTAGCCTTCATTATCTCATCTCATCTCATTATCTGTAGCCGCTTTATCCTGTTCTACAGGGTCGCAGGCAAGCTGGAGCCCATCCCAGCTGACTACGGGCGAAAGGCGGGGTACACCCTGGACAAGTCGCCAGGTCATCACAGGGCTGACACATAGACACAGACAACCATTCACACTCACATTCACACCTACGCTCAATTTAGAGTCACCAGTTAACCTAACCTGCATGTCTTTGGACTGTGGGGGAAACCGGAGCACCCGGAGGAAACCCACGCGGACACGGGGAGAACATGCAAACTCTGCACAGAAAAGCCCTCGCCAGCCACAGGGCTTGAACCCGGACCTTTTTGCTGTGAGGCGCTAACCACTACACCACCGTGCCGCCAGCCTTCATTGTGTTTTCTTTTTTAATCTGAAAAGTGCTCTCTTGTGTAATATGCTGCTCAGATACGAACATTTTGTTTTCCTGTAACATTTAATTTTGTGCTGGAAAATGAACGTTTGGAACTCTAAAATGTTTTTGTGACTCACTGACTCGATAATGTAGAAGTCATCAAATAGAAATCTATAGCAAAGTTTGTGTGGAAAAAAAATGAAGGTGCCAAGACTTTTGTACAGTATTGTGTGTACATTTTTAAATGGAATAACTTTGTGATTTGTATGAACTCTGTTGACAGTCATGTTTGCAGTCCATGTTTCAGAGCATGGAGATTCGTGTGTGTGTGTGTGTGTGTGTGTGTGTGTTTGTTGTCTCAGCGCACAATACCTACTTTCACTACTCTTACCATTTTGAGAAACCTCTGAAGCATTCCGATACCTTCACACAAGTCTTTAAGGTACTGTTAAGTCTAGAACATTTTATTTTTGTACATCGTTCTTATTCTTTGGAAAGAAGGAGCTATTTGAGAGAGAGAGGGGGCAGGTTTTTTGAGCAGCAGCAGAGCAAATTTGTACATGAGCAGGGGTATTTGAGAGAGGAAGAGAGAGAGAGAGAGAGAGAGAGGAAACTTTCCAAAATCTGAACATGAAATGAATAAATCCTTCTTTCAAATTGAAAGACCACACACTCAATTAAAGATAGGAATAAAACTCCATAGTGATCATGTGACAAGTGAACAAGAACGAGAGACTCATACCCAAAAGACCGTTTCGTAAACGAAGCTGAGCCTGAGTGGTGCGCAGGCACGGCCCAGGGAAAAATGAATAAATCGTTCAAGTAGACAACTCGTCCCTGGTGAAAAACCTCACAGGATCTTTAAGGATCCATGAGGATTGTCAAATAAGGATCTTTATAGGATACTTAAAGGATCTTAGAAATATCTTCAAAGATCTTCATATGCAAAATCATTTGTAAATATCCTCAAGGATTTGACAAAGATCTTTTAAGGATCCTACAAAGATCCTCATAATGATCCCCGCAAAGGTCTTTCCAAGGATCCTTCAAGATCCTCAAGGATTCAACAAGGATCTTTCTAAGATATTAGAAGTATCCTTCTAAGGATCTTGTTAAGATCTTTGCTAGGATCCTTGAGGATCAGGATCTTTTCAGGATCTTTGTCAAGATCTTTGCAAAGTTCCTCCAAGATCCTCAAAGATTTATCAAGGATCCTTCAAAGATCTTAAACAGATCCTTTTTAGGATCTTATAAAGATGTTAACTGGAATCCTCAAGGATTTAATCAGGATCTTGTAAGGATCCTTGTCAAGGTCTTTACGAGATCTTTGTGAGGATCCTTCAAGATCCTCGAGGATGTAATGAGGATCTTTCAAGTTTTTTAAATGATCCTAATTCAACGAGATTGGCAAGGATGGAAATAGACTGAAACTTACATAATTATCATTCATAAGAATTGGATAAGGATATACCAAGGAACCCTGAATAGCCAACATCTTAAAAGGATCTTTGAAAGAATCTTTGAAAGAATCATGATTTTCAAGGTTTCAAAGATCTTGAAAGGATCTCTTGGTCAATCAATTGACTTCTTCTACTGGAAATGTCAGTGTATGTTATTTTCTTTGACCTTGAATGGCTTTGAAATGTCAAACTCAAGATCATGGATTTTCATAGGACTATAACCTGACAGCTGATGATTGAGAAATATTACCATTATCACCACGTAGGTATAAAATAAGTGATGCAAGGTGAGGTTTGTTTTGCTTGGCAACACTTATTTCACGATAATTATTCTCTTCTAATTTTAATCCGGCCTTGTTTTCTATCAAGAAAACTTTCTTTTGCTTCAGAAATGAAAGGGTTACTGTCCTGAAAACATTAAAATCGAGTTATCCAATGAGACTTTTTTGTTTGTTGTCTCTAGGCCAGGGGTCATCAAACTGCGGCCCGCGGGCCGACTCCGGCCCGCCACCCCCCTTTGACCCCCCCCCCCCCCAGCCCCTCTGCCCCCCACCACTTGAACCGGCCCTATGAGGCAATCCCCAAAAGTGGTCATGGCCTATTCTTTTAAATTGCTTTTTGGCAAATAATAACATGTCTGCATCTTGTATTTTGTTGATTTTATCAATTAAAATTGATATTTAGTTATAAAATGAACTATTCATATTTTCCGAATTTTCGTCATATGCTCGCGATCAAGCAGTGACAGGCAGTGCACGCGCAGAGAACTGTCAGTGTTCAGGACAGCAAAATGGCTAGCGGTAAGCGAAAAGCTGACAGAGAGTGCAGAGTTTTTAAAGAACAGTGGACCACCGATTTATTTTTTTTGTTCAGTGTAAGGACCGTGCAGTTTGTCTTGTATGTAAAGAAAGTGTGTCGGTTTTCAAATAATATAATCTGCGTCGTCACTACGAAACCCACCACAAAGAGTATGCTATTTTGCGAGGGCAAACAAGAGAAGACAGGATTCGGAGGATGAAATGCGGACTGGCTGCACAACAGAATGTATTCCTTCTCCAAACCCAGATCAACCAGGCTGCTGTCCGAGCTAGCTATAAGGTAGCTCACCTACTAGCTACCCATGGAAAGCCGTTTACTGATGGGGACTTTGTTAAAGTATGCATGCTTGCTGTGGCTGAGGAGGTGTGTCCCGACAAGAAGGATGCGCTCAACGTGGTGAGTCTCTCCGTACCTACTATGACCAGGCGAACCGAAGATTTGGGGGACAACATGTATGACCAGCTGAATGAGAGAGCATCAGAATTCGAGTTTTTTGCTTTGGCCATGGATGAGAGCAATGACGTGCAGGACACAACACAACTCCTGTGATCTATTGATCTATTGCTCATATATTATTATAATTTCACTGTTTTTTTTACATGTATTTATTTTATAGGCCTATTTATTTGACCTTTATTAAGTGCTGCACACAATTATTATTAATATTATTAATAATATCAACAGGCCTACCTACAATTTATAATTTTCCACTCACCTTTGCCAGTGTCAATCACCTCAACTAGGCAGATGTTTCTTACCTTGACAGCTTTGATGTTATTTTTATTAGAAAATAAATAAATGGAATATCTGTGGTATTTCAAATTAAAATAAAGCGTGAAGACTCGATTACTACTTTTACAAACCACTAGTAAAGATAAACAAATATGTGCCAGGAATCAAGTGTTGATATAGTAGTGTGGATATAGTAGTGGGGATGGCTGTGCCAGGCTAGTAATCTCTACTATACAATGAGGCCTGCTGGTGGTCATATTTGTCTGGGTCATACAATTCTGTTATATAGCTGACCCGACCCCGGCCCCCCATCACAGTCAGAAACGACAATGTGGCCCCCAGAGAAAAAAGTTTGGTGACCCCTGCTCTAGGCTGAGAAGAGTTTAGAGCTGGCTCGCTCATTGGTTCGGAGTTCATTGCCGGGACAGAAGGCCATGGCAGTGTATGTTTATATAGGAAGTTACAGATGAATTAACCAATCAGATTTTGATTAATAGTGGGAGGGACCAAAAATGTATCACCTTAGGCCTTCTCGAAGGCCAAACACTAACTTAATTGCGAGTCGGCGCCGTCAGCGCAGCAGTGAAGTCACCTTCCAGCCGGTGCAGCGTTCATCAGTAGTGTTAGCGAATGCTAATAAAGCAGTTGAGCCAGTGCTATCAACAGCTACTAGCACAGGCTAACAACCGAGAAACTAAGATTTCTGTCTCTAGACTCTTCTTCCACGCTGCACGCTCACTACAGTATTTTTCACTCAGACTTAAGTGTTCATTTCGCTGTGTAATTTACTTAGTTACTTTTAAAATCAACATCGACAGCTACACACAACGGAGCGACCTGGCAGCCTGCCACTAATCCCTTAAAACATCCTTTGCCCTGTTGCTGTTTTGGTGTCTGGCTAAGGTTTGGCTGAGCTTAAGTCCCAGCTCTAATAGTAACGGTTCGCCACTGGTGTCAATAAATCATGAAATATAAATGAAATAGGTTTTGTGATAATAAATTGAAAGAGTTATTGAAATATTTAATTACTGATATATTTATTGGACGATATATTTATAAATTTATTGACGGATAGGTTGACACATACAGTATAATTAAAGATAGGTCACAAAAAATACTCCATATACACTGAATCACAACCATGCAAATATCCAATATAACCTCATTCTTGCTTGTGTGACTTTACTTAAAACTTTTATTAATACTGTATGTAACATTTTGTCTTTTGGGGAGACAAACACCGCGATTTGAAGGTGAAATTAGAGTCAGGTGTTTTCAATCAATGGGATGACAATCAGCTGTGAGCAGGCACCCTGTTTTATTTAAAGAACAGGGATCTATCAAAGTCTGATCTTCACAACACATGTTTGTGGAAGTGTATCATGGCACGACCAAAAGAGATTTCTGAGGACCTCAGAAAAAGCGTTGTTGATGCTCATCAGGCTGGAAAAGGTTACAAAGCCATCTCTAAAGAGTTTGGACTCCACCAATCCACAGTCAGACAGATTGTGTACAAATGGAGGAAATTCAAGACCATTGTTACCCTCCCCAGGAGTGGTCGACCAACAAAGATCACTCCAAGAGCAAGGCGTCTGATAGTCGGCAAGGTCACAAAGGACCCCAGGGTAACTTCTAAGCAACTGAAGGCCTCTATCGCATTGGCTAATGTTAATGTTCATGAATTCACCATCAGGAGAACACTGAACATCAGTGGTGTGCATGGCAGGGTTGCAAGGAGAAAGCCACTGCTCTCCAAAAAGAACATTGCTGCTCATCTGCACTTTGCTAAAGATCACGTGGACAAGCCAGAAGGCTATTGGAAAAATGTTTTGTGGACGGATGAGACCAAAATAGAACTTTTTGGTTTAAATGAGAAGCGTTATGTTTGGAGAAAGGAAAACACTGCATTCCAGCATAAGAAGGTTATCCCATCTGTGAAACATGGTGGTGGTAGTATCATGGTTTGGGCCTGTTTTGCTGCATCTGGGCCAGGACGGCTTGCCATCATTGATGGAGCAATGAATTCTGAATTATACCAAAGAATTCTAAAAGAAAATGTTGGGACATCTGTCCATGAACTGAATCTCAAATGAAGGTGGGTCATGCAGCAAGACAGCGACCCTAAGCACACAAGTCGTTCTACCAAAGAATGGTTAAAGAAGAATAAAGTTTTGGAATGGCCAAGTCAAAGTCCTGACCTTAATCCAATCGAAATGTTGTGGAAGGACCTGAAGTGAGCAGTTCATGTGAGGAAACTCACCAACATCCCAGAGTTGAAGCTGTTCTGTACAGAGGAATGGGCTAAAATTCCTCCAAGCCGGTGTGCAGGACTGATCAACAGTTACCAGAAACCTTTAGTTGCAGTTATTGCTGCACAAGGGGGTCACACCAGATACTGAAAGCAAAGGTTCACATACTTTTGCCACTCACAGATATGTAATATTGGATCATTTTCCTCAATAAATAAATTACCAAGTATAATATTTTGTCTCATTTGTTTAACTGGGTTCTCTTTATCTACTTTTAGGACTTGTGTGAAAATCTGATGATGTTTTAGGTCATATTTATGCAGAAATATAGAAAATTTGAAAGGGTTCACAAACTTTCAAGCACCACTGTACTGAGCACATATACACTCAGTGGCCACTTTATTAGGAACACCCATTCACCTGCTGTTTTACGCAGTTATCTAAATCAGCCAATCCCTTGACAGCAGCACAATGCATGAAATCATGCAGATACAAATCAAGAGCCTCAGTTAATGTTCACTCACATCAAACATCAGAATGGGAAAAATTGTGATCTCAAAGTGTGACTTTGATCACCTGATGGACTTTGATCCATGTGGTTTAAGCCAGATGGACTGGTTTGAGTATTTCAGAAACTGCTGATCTCCTGGGGTTTTCACACACACAACAGTCTCTATAGAGTTTACACAGACGGAATGGTGCGGAAAAACAAAACAAAAACCCAAAAAACATCTTTTGAGTGAGTGACAGCTCTGTGGGTGGAAACAAATGCTTTGTTGATAAGAGAGGTCAGAGGAAAATGGCCAGATTGGTTTGAGCTTTTTGGCCGGGAAGGATATCTCATCTCATCTCATTATCTCTAGCCGCTTTATCCTTCTACAGGGTCGCAGGCAAGCTGGAGCCTATCCCAGCTGACTACGGGCGAAAGGCGGGGTACACCCTGGACAAGTCGCCAGGTCATCACAGGGCTGACACATAGACACAGACAACCATTCACACTCACATTCACACCTACGGTCAATTTAGAGTCACCAGTTAACCTAACCTGCATGTCTTTGGACTGTGGGGGAAACCGGAGCACCTGGAGGAAACCCACGCGGACACGGGGAGAACATGCAAACTCCACACAGAAAGGCCCTCGCCGGCCCCAGGGCTCGAACCCAGGACCTAATTGCTGTGAGGCGACAGCGCTAACCACTACACCACCGTGCCACCCCCCGGGAAGGATATATTAACTCATATAATCACTCTTTACAACCATGGTGAGCAGAAAAGCATCTCAGCAGAAAAGCAACAGCAGAAGACCATGTTGGGTTCCACTCCTGCAGCCAAGAACAGGAATCTTAGAACCAAGAACAAGTTCCTATTAAAGTGGCCGGTGAGTGTACGCGGAATCCTTGAAGTAAGAATTGCAGTACTTCTAAGAATTGAACTTTCTCCATCTCTATTTATTGCAGTCAGTATTATAATAGAGTATAACCATGATATTAGCTGTTTGTGCTTGATATGTTATGTCCAGCAGAAATAATGGAAAAAATAGCTGCAAAAAATTAACTCCTGGAAGTCTATTCTTCTGTCTAATAAATGGGAAGATTTCTCGCTTCATCGGTTGCGTGATGAAGGTTTGAAGTGGCGTAATTACTGCATTGTCGTCTCTTCAGAGTGATCAATCATTCTTGCATCTCCATTAAAACTTTTAATGCACAGTCTTATTCAGTTTAGATTAATAGATGCAGTTTTATGAAAGTGATGGTGGAAATGAGGTTGATAATTGAACATTCATTACTGTATTACATTCATTTGAGAAAAAAGAAAAAAAAAAGATTAATAAAGTGCTTTGGGATGTTTGTGTCTCTGTGCATTGAAGTGAAGTGCTGCTTTGCCGGACTAAAAGCAGACCTTGGGAATAATTCATACGCTTGGCCTTTGTGTGTATTAGGGCGAAACAGGCCTGATGTTCCCTGAGCAGATCGTCTGGAGATTACCTCTATGTGACAAGGCTTGGCTGAAATGCAGCTCATCCATTTCAGTTTGTAGACGTTCAGTTGCATTGTGACCATCACCTGAATGCCAAAGTTATTCCTGGTGTGATTAGGCATTCTCTCTGCATCTGGTATTGTCGGCCATGAGCTTCATCTAAATTAAAGAGAAAAATAAGTCAGGCTGTTCTCACTCCAGTCCTTGGAGTGTGTCGCAGTAATACAAACCATTTTTCAAACCTCCACCATGTCCTGAATACATATAGACCCATATACACGCCACTGTTCCTGACTGATCCTCTTGTGGTAAAGGACCATATGCAGAGACCTGCTCTGAGATTTTCTTTTTAAGCAATCGTCAGATAAAATAAATACTATTTCCCACAGTACCATACTGAGAAGCAACCAAGGCAGTCTAGACGCTGATACAGCAGAGTAAAAACTCCACTGCTCTTTTAACAACTTGAAATAGAGCTGTGATGTGTGTGCAATGTGTACCATGTGCAGTGTTTGTCCTACTTTCTACAAACAAGCTCGTGTAGACACTAAAGCGTTCACGTGCTAATGCGTTCACAACAGTTTGTGGGCCGTATTCCCAAAAAAAAGTATACCGCAAGTTGGCCTAGCAGTTAGTGTATCCGCCTCTTGATTGGGAGATCGTGAGTTCTACTTGTGGTTGGGTCATACCAAAGACCATCATAAAAATGATACCTACTGCTGTCTGGCAAGGGAAGCTGCAATACAGATGTGAGCGGGGAGTCGAAGTCTTGTGGTTACCAGAGGACTAGCCCTCCACTGTAACCCTAGCTGTATAGGTGAGTGGCCAAGGGCTATGGAGATTGGTGCTACCCAATTGCTTGGTGTGGGAAGGACTTTAGACTTTTTTTAGATTCCAAAAAAAGTCAAATGTTCACCGTGTTCAGAGTTGAGTTTCAAACGTGCTTAAGCTGACTTTCTGGCATTTGCATTCAACCCTCCCCAAAAATGAGGGGGTAGAAAATGTGGACTGAAGAAGCAGATCACTTTTTTCCTTTACTGTCATGTAGTATGATGGAACTGAAAAGCAAGAGCCTGTTTAAAAATAAACAAATAGTAGGCACATGTCAAGAAAATGACTTTAAAAAATAGTGAAATGAAATGTTTCAACACTAAACCAAATGCTGTAAACAGTAGTAAGCCATAAAAAAAATAGTAGTCTCAGGTACAGTGAGTGCAGTTTGATAAGGAAATGAGCTGTAGGTTTTACTGAGCATCTTACAGAACCAGCCACAGTTCTTCTGGACACTTGACTGTCACACTTGCTTTGTAATTTTGCACCAAAACCCAGTAGCTTTCATTATGTTTCTTTTTTAATCTGAAAAAAAGTGCTCAGATACAAACATATTTTTTTTCTGTAACATTTAATTTTGTGCTGGAAAACAAACGTTTGGAACTCTAAAATGTTTTTGTGTTGACTCGTTAATGTTTTAATTGAATAGACTTCCAGGAGTTGATGTTACTTGTTCAGTAATTTTTTGCAGCTAATTTTTCCATTATTTCTGCTGGACATATCAGCCATAAACAGCTGATATTGTAGTTATACTGTATTATAATATTGACCGCAGTAAATAGGGATGAGGAAGGATCGATTCTTAGAAGCAGTGCAATTTTTACTTAAAAGGTTTCTGTGTACACTCACTGGCCCTTGACAGCAGCACGATGCATCAAATCATGCAGATACAAATCAAGAGCTTCAGTTAATGTTCGCAATGTTCAAACATCAGAATGGGAAAAATTGTGATCTCAAAAAGTGTGACTTTCTTTCACTGTGGCATGGGTGTTGGTTTGAGCCAGATGGACTGGTTTGAGTATTTCAGAACCTGCTGATCTCCTGGGGGTTTTCACACACAACAGTCTCTAGAGTTTACACAGACAGAATGGTGCGAAAAACAAAAAACATTGAGTTCAGTGAGCAACAGTTCTGTGGGTGGAAACAAACCCCTTGCTGATAAGAGAGGTCAAAGGAAAATGGACAGGTTGGTTTGAGCTATTTGGCCAGGAAGGATGTAGTAACTCATTATAATCACTCTTTACAACCGTGGTGAGCAGAAAAGCATCTCAGCAGAAAAGCACATTGGGTTCCACCCCTGCAGCCAAGAACAGGGATCTTCATCCTTAACTATCCAAAGAATCCTTGAAGAAATCTTTGTCTCAATATATATTTTTTAAATGGTTGTCCAACTGGTGAACCATTAAAAGTGAAGAAATTAAATCTAGCCAAAGAAACTTTGAGGAACTCTTCACACACAGAGAGAGAGAGCGTTCCAGAGGGAACTGTGCTTGTGAGGCTTCACTGACATCAGCAGGTACATTAATATTCATGTAACCTATGAAGCTGCTGGTGGTTTTGGTTCAAAAGGTCTCCTGATAGTTCAGGAATTCATTTCATACCGGTTTCTGGCACAAAGCACCAGCTGTGATGGATGGATGCAAATATTGCAGTGGAAATTAATGCCACAACGATTTAGAAATCAGTGCGGGATCATGAATATGCATTCTGAGTGTCGCACTGAAACACAATGCTGTGTGATGAGAGATGAAGAGTTGGCTCAGGTGTGAATATTGTTTTTGGGTCTGATTTGTGAAGCATGGCTCAGTGGTTTGTGACGTCCTTACCACTTCCTATTCTTCTCTCAGGATGATGTGGTGAAAGCCAGGAACAAAGATGCTGTATCAGCAAAATGCCTATATAACAATCATTTATTTATTTCAACAGCACTTGACGTCAGACATTAAGCAGATGCTCTTATCCAGAGCACCTTACAACATGCCCAGAGCAGCCTGGGGAGTAGTTGGGGGTTAGATGCCTTGCTCAAGGGCACTTCAGCCATTTCTGCTGTTCCAGGGAATCAAACCAGCAACCTTTTGGTCTCAAAGATGCTTCTCTAACCATTACGCCATGACTTTCCCTCCTTAAAGCTAAACAGATGACCTTTTCTGTGCGTTCAGAGAACAATCAATTGCTCAGATAGATGGATCTTTTGGCATACAAACCTGGATTGTGGTGTTAATGAGGCCTTAAGGTTCAGCATGTTCATCATGGAGCGTGTCTGGTTCATAATGATTACGTGAACGACTCTGATAGTAATAATCATATTGTTCAGCGAGAGTGTGAAATGAGCTCACTGCTGTAATTCTCCGTTCTCACTGGGACTTTAATACAGCACTTTAAATACCATCCTGACCAAATTGCCCCAATCATAATTCATGTTCCTAAGCAAAGTTCAGCCGAGGTTATTAACCACACACTGATCTTTTGGAACCAATGAACCTTTTTAAGAAACAGACGCAGTTTTAGAGTCGGTGTAAATGACGTGTGCGTCAGTGGCAGCGAAGCATTACAGCAGGACAGAACATGTACAGAAAAAAGGTTCATCTATGAGTGAGTAGGTGTGTCCAAACCTTTCACTGGTACTATACATGAATTTTGTTAATATGTCTCATTACTCCACAGCAGTGTTGAATTCTTGAATCTGATTGGTCAAATTTTCTATCATTTTCTATCACAGTAGCTCTGACATGAGCACATGGGTTTATATTAATGCCTGTTATTGTTTCTATGGAAACAGCTCCTTCTCAGGAACTTGACCCTCCATGAAATCTACAGCTGACCTCTGTCATCAACAAGGTGTTTCCACCCACAGAACTGTCACTCACTTGGTGTTTTTTGTTTTTTGCACCATTCTGTCTGTGTAAACCCTAGAGACTGTTGTGTGTGAAAACCCTAGGAAGTCAGAGGAAAATAGCCAGCAGACAGATTTAAAAAAAAAAGTATTATTTCTCAGAGAAAAATATCTAAACACCGACATTTTCTTGAAGGAGTCTCCAGTGTCAGTGCTTTGTAACATCCAGTAAGGTTTCTGAAAAAGGAAAAGGGGGGAAAAGGAGTGTCTTTAGGACAGGTTTCTTGGTAAAGTATTTTAATAATAATAATAATCTGTCCCTCTGAGTTACATGTTGGTCCTGGGATTGAGATGCTGGCCTCTTCTGCCCCTCGGACCTGCTTGATCCATCATGGTGCCCTGTGTCTGGTCGGAGTTTTATCGCATCGCTCCTGTGAAGGACGGCCCCATGAGGATAGTTGAGGGTTATACCTGGAGGATGCTCTTGACTCTTACAGTAATGCTTTTATGGCTGAGGACTACAGTTGTCTTGCTACCTTTAGGACTGCAGTTATCATGAATCAGTTTTGCACTCAAGTTTCCATCAATGAAGAGTTATAACATCAACGAAACTGTCCTCATGTTAAAACTGTTAATATTATAGTCAGGCTGTCTGTTGTTGCCCAAATGAGGATGGGTTCCCTTTTGAGTCTGGTTCCTCTCGAGGTTTCTTCCTCATGTCGTCTGAGGGAGTTTTTCCTTGCCACCGTCGCCACAGGCTTGCTCATTGGGGATAGATTAGGGATAAAATTAGCTCATGTTTTAAGTTGTTCAAATTCTGTAAAGCTGCTTTGCGACAATGTTTATTGTTAAAAGCGCTATACAAATAAACTTGACTTGACTTATTAATAATAATAATAATAATAATAATAATAATAATAATACACAGACGACCACCCATTTACAAATTTGATCAACCAGTGGTGGGATGGAGATGCCCTCACGGCTGACCACGCATCAGTTGGAACGATGTCGTTCATCAAGACCTCCAGCAGATCAATTTGAGGCTGGAAGACATCCCGACACTCAGCCAAGACCGTGAGAGATGGTGGAGTTCGGTAAGATGGGTGGGCTCAATGCCATGCTGGCATGAGGTTTAGAAGAAGGAAGAGGGAGAAGAAGAAGCGGCACAGTGGTGTAGTGGTTAGCACTGTCGCCTTACAGCAAGAAGGTTCTGGGTTTGAGCCCAATGGCCGAGGGGGGCCTTTCTGTGTGGAGTTTGCATGTTCTCACCGTGACTGTGTGGGTTTCCTCCGGGTGCTCTGGTTTCCGCCACAGTCTAAAGACATGCAGGTTAGGCTAATTGGTGGCTCTAAATTGACTGTGAATGGTTGGTTGTCTCTATGTATCGGCCCTGTGACGACCTGGCGACTTGTCCAGGGTGTATCCCTGCCTCTCACCCATAGTCAGCTGGGATAGGCTCCAGCTTGGCCATGACTCTGCACAGGCTAAGCGGTTATAGATAATGGATGGATAATAATAATAGTACTTCCGTAGAGAGAAAAAATTGAGGCTGGTGAAGGAATGACTGTTTATAGCTGCTATAAAGTAAGTTTTAGATTATAATTTTGGTAAATTGCTGCGGTATAAAAGGAGGGACAGCACATGTGGAGAGCTTGGGAATTAAGCTAAGAGAGATGAGACTGAGATGGTATGGGCACATCCTGAGAAGAGATGCAGAACACGTTGGAAGGAGAATGTTGAGGATGGAGCTGCCAGGCAAACGAAAACGAGGAAGGCCAAAGAGGAGATACATGGATGTGGTGAGAGAGGACATGAAAGTGGCAGGTGTGGTAGAGAAGGATGCGGAAGACAGGGAGCAATGGAGACGAAAGATCCGCTGTGGCGACCCCTAATCGGGAGCAGCCAAAAGAAGAAGAAGAAGAAGCGGTATAAAAGGAACAAAAAAAAAATTGTTATATGCTTTTATTGGAAAATAATCAGCTTTTGGATGGTAACACTAATGTTGTAGTACTTGAGACCAGCCTCAAGGCCACTTTTTGAAGGTTTTAGTCTTGTCTTGGAATTGACCGTATTTTTACTCAGTCTTGTCAGACATAGAGGACTCAGGATTTTATTTCAAGACTGGTCAAGACCACAACTGTGGGGATTTCACTAAAAAAAATGACATCACTGTCCAGGTACATTTAGCTTTAATGTGTCTCAGGGATATAAAAAGACAAGTTGTTTTCGGCTACCAGAAATAATAAAGATCAGTAAAATCTGCTCAAATTAGTTCAGAACACAAAGAGCCTAATTAATGTTCTTTAAAACATCACTGGGGACCTTGTGTAAGCACCGATGTTTCAGTATCAGCCTTGATTAGCGTGCGGTGTGCAGGGACGCTGTAATAACTCTTCAGCCTATAAAGAAAGTATTCTCTTGAAAAATGACTACAGTGAATATTGCAGGATGATTTATGGCGAGACATTTTTATGGGTTATATTCACGTCCATATGCCTTATTGAAAATGGCTACATGTCCATTTTCCTTAAGCAGTTTTTTAATTGAAAAAATGGACAACACTTCTGTGGCTTGAAACAGACAGCCATTTAATCATTGCAGTGCTAGAATCTAGCAGAAGCTTGATAAATGTAAATTAATATTCTGACAAGCCATCAGCTTAAATGGAAATTATTCCTCTTCGCTAGTTATTGCATTTTCTCCACATCTTCTTTCTGTGCAACTGTAGAATGGAACAGAACAGGCACATAAAAGCTTTTCAGAGCAGAACCTGCTTTATTTGTGCCCTGTCATTGACATACACAGAAGTGAATGTCATCATGGACATGAATGTTCTGGCAATATTGCGCTTTCAAGGATTTCTTTGAACTCTTCCTTTACTGTGGCAGAATGATTGTACAACATACATCTTTGATAGAAAAAAAAATTATTTGATGTACAAGTTTTAATTTATTTGGGGTTTTCTGACATCAACACAGAATCAAAATTATACAGAGTCAAAAGTATACGTACACCCACTGAGATTATTAATTCATTGGTGCTGAAAGTTCCAAAATATCCTTTAACTTGCCAAGGCCAAGCCCTGTTAACTTCCTGTTAGTGATCATGACTGACGACAGCTGGTAGCTTCTCTGTGCACAACATAAAAAGGGTTTGTTTGACAGCACTCACTGGATTGATTGATCAACACATAGTACAATGAGAAAGTCCAAGGAGCTCAATGCAGAGCTGAGAAAGAGGATCATAGATTTACACACTCAGGAATTTCTCTTGGGGCCATTTCTAAACAACTGCAGATTCCACAACCATCCGTTCAAACAGTTGTACAGTGCTCAGCGTAAATGAGTACATCCCCTTTGAAAAGTAACATTTTAAACAATATCTCAATGAACACAAACAATTTCCAAAATGTTGACAAGACAAAGTTTAATATAACATCTGCTTAACTTATAACGTGAAAGTAAGGTTAATAATATAACTTAGATTACACATTTTTCAGTTTTACTCAAATTAGGGTGGTGCAAAAATGAGTACACCTCACAACAAAAACTACTACATCTAGTACTTTGCATGGCCTCCATGATTTTTAATCACGGCACCAAGTCTTCTAGGCATGGAATGAACAAGTTGGCGACATTTTGCAACATCAATCTTTTTCCATTCTTCAACAATGACCTCTTTTAGTAACTGGATGCTGGATGGAGAGCGATGCTCAACTTGTTTCTTCAGAATTCCCGAAAGAAAATTATTTCTTTTCACCACAAAGGTGAAGGCTACAAGATGATCAGCAAACCTTTACTTATCAGTCAGAATACTGTAGCAAAAGTGGTACAAAAATTTAAGAAAGATGGAACTGCAACCATCTCACAGAGACGTCCAGGTCGTCCACGGAAGTTAACACCTTGACAGGAGTGTCTTCTGATGAGAAGGGTTGAAGAAAATCAGCATGCAAGTTCGCTGCAGTTATCTAAAGAAGTAGAAAGCCAAACTGGGGTGACTATTTCCCATGACACAATACGGCATACACTGCAGAGGAATGGCATGAATGGATGCCGTCCATGAAAGAAGCCTCTCCTAAAGCCCAGGCACAAAAAAGCCTACCTAGAGTTTGCCAGGGCCCATGCTGACAAAGATGAAGACTACTGGGACTCTATACTCTGGAGTGATGAGACCAAGATATAAATGTTTTTGGAACTGATGGCTTCAAAACTGTATGGCGTCACAAAGCTAAGGAATACAAAGAAAAATGCATGGTGCCTACAGTGAAACATGGTGGTGGCAGTGTCCTTATGTGGGGCTGCATGAGTGCTGCTGGTGTCGGGGAGCTGCATTTCATTGATGGCATCATGAATTCACAGATGTATTGCTCTATACTGAAAGAGAAGATGCTACCATCACTCCGTGCCCTTTGTCGTCGTGCACGTTTCCAACATGACTAAACACACATCTAAGGCCACTGTTGGATTTCTGAAGAAGAACAGGGTGAAAGTGATTCAGTGGTCAAGTATGTCTCCTTATCTGAACCCAATCGAACACCTATGGGGAATTCTGAAGAGACAAGTTGAGCATCACTCTCCATCCAGCATCCAATCACTAAAAGAGGTCATTGTTGAAGAATGGAAAAAGATTGATGTTGCAAAATGTCGCCAACTTGTTCATTCCATGCCTAGAAGACTTGGTGCTGTCATTAAAAATCATGGAGGCCATACAAAGTACTAGATGTAGTAGTTTTTGTTGTGGGGTGTACTCATTTTTGCACCACCCTAATTTGAGTAAAACTGAAAAATGTGTAATCTAAGTTATATTATTAACCTTACTTTTTCCTGTTATAAGTTAAACAGATGTTATATTAAACTTTGCCTTGTCAACATTTTGGAAATTGTTTGTGTTCATTGAGATATTGTTTAAAATGCTACTTTTCAAAGGGGGTGCACTCATTTACGCTGAGCACTGTATGTAAGTACAAGTTATTGGGAGGTGTAGCCACTTTGACAAGCCACTTTGCTGGAAGAAGACCCAAACTGTCACCCTCAGCTGAGAGGAAATTGGTTCAAATGGTCATGAAAAACCCAGAAACCTCCAAGGCACAGGCCTGCCATGAACTGGAAGCTGCTGGAACACTGTGTACAGTCAAGCGTGGTTTATATCACCATGGATTGAGAGGCTGCTGTCCAAGAATCGACACCTTCAAGCTTAAATAAAGTTTGCAGCTCAAAGAAATCATTGAAAGCCCAATATTGCCGACATTCACGTCCCTGTATGTAAACTTCTGACTGTAAACAAATAAAGTGCCGCAGCTTTTTTAATGTTTTCTGTTTTCTTCAGTGAAGTGATTCATGCTGAGCTGTGAGAGTCTCGATGTTCACAATCATGATAAACCGTCTCACTATTAAAGCTCTCTGAATGGTCTAATTTTGCCAACAAATAGAAACCATAGCCTAATGGTTAGAGCAGCAGCTTTTGGACTAAAAAGTCACCAGTTCAATTCTCTGGACCAGTAGGAATGGCTGAAGTGCCTTTGAGCAAGGCACCTAATCCCTAACTGCTTCCCAGGCTACTCTGGGTATGTTGTATGTCGCTCTGGATAAGAATGCCTGCTAAATGCCTGTAATGTAGAAACAGGTTTCTGCAAATTTAATACTTGTACTAATTTGTGCCCAGAAGTGACTTTCAGGCTGCTGTATATCACATTGCAGGTGTAAAATTCATTCATTTGTACAAAACCTCTGTAGACACTGTTAGTCAGCCATAAATAAGACATACACATGCACGCACGCAGGATTTGAAATAGACTTTAAACACACCTGTTGTCTGTGATGAAGCTGTTTCATAATGAAACAAATTCAGCATCACCTACTTCTTCTTCTTCTTCTTTTTTTTTTGGTCATCCTACCACAGCATTAAATATTTACACCTTCATTATTGTGATCAGATTTCTATCCTGGTTATTATTCTGAGTTTCTTTTACAGCGTGTGCTGTAAAGTGTGAAACAGATCCGTCCCTCCTGACTGATAAAACCACATCATGGCCTCATTACACAGCCTAATGGCCAAAAATGGTGTTATAATCACGGCTTGTGCGCATGGATTCCATTTCTGAATGTCACGTGTCTGTTCCTCGGAGAACGATACGTGACCCTGATGTGACCCATTTCTAGATTGACACTTGAAATAGAACGATGTCTATAGAAGTTGTTATTGGGCTTCGCTGACAAGAATCTAGTTTAAAAGTGTGTATTGGGGCAACATTTTTGGAGAAAAATAGTACATATTTGTACTGCGTGATGAATTCTCGGAGTAGTTGAACTTTTTCCCAAGCCAAAATCTGTTGTACCTTGACAGATGCTTTATTTGTCAGCGTATACCGTACATTACAGATCTGCTTTAATTTGGAAGGTTAATTTACTTTGAGGCCTTGAGCAAGAAAAACCTTAAAGCAGGGGTTCATAAACTGTTTTGTCAGTTGAATCCCTTCAACTTAAATGATTTGCCTCAAATTATTTACCCGCGGAGATGTTAAGCAGGTAAATGTTAAGTAAATCTTTTGCTTGTTGTACAAGTTTGTTTCATCTCATCTCATCTCATTATCTCTAGCCGCTTTATCCTGTTCTACAGGTTCGCAGGCAAGCTGGAGCCTATCCCAGCTGACTACGGGCGAAAGGCAGGGTACACCCTGGACAAGTCGCCAGGTCATCACAGGGCTGACACATAGACACAGACAACCATTCACACTCACATTCACACCTACGGTCAATTTAGAGTCACCAGTTAACCTAACCTGCATGTCTTTGGACTGTGGGGGAAACCGGAGCACCCGGAGGAAACCCACGCGGACACAGGGAGAACATGCAAACTCCACACAGAAAGGCCCTCGCCGGCCACAGGGCTCGAACCCAGACCTTCTTGCTGTGAGGCGACAGCTACACTACAACACCGTGCCGCCTGTTTGTTTCATTCAATTAAAATTTTATTTCCAAAATGTCTTTTTAAGAACGCTAACTTCATACTTTTGTTAGAAAGTTGCTTCAAACATCACACACTTGGGAAAGGGTTTGGCTTTGTCACGGTCCGTGAACATGAATCCAAGTTTTCAATATTCCTTGCTGTACTTGCAGAACTTTTTCCCATTTGGAGCTAGGATCTTCATTCTCTTGTGATTTTCTTTTACTGCAACATGTCTGTCCATTTCAAGTGATTTTAAAGACTGAAGATGACACTGTTAGACATAAGGACTGTGTAGCTTTCCCTAGGTGTGGGTGGAGCACAGAGGACGGCAGGACAGAGATCAGGTCCAACAAACAGTTTTATTGTTCCACTTTTCAGGGAACACAATAGCTTTCACGCAGACACACGCACACACACACATCAGGTGTCTGGTTCGGGGGAGATCCCCTCTGCTCTCGCTCTCCCTCCCTAAATAGGGCGCGGTCCCTGGGAAGACACACAAACACAGGTTAATTGCTCTCAGGTGAAGTGAATCTGCCACTTACCTTCCCTGACTCCGCCCTCCTGTCACAGACCGGTGCTCGACCACGCCCCCGCTGCCACATACCCCCACCGCCCGACTCAGGCCGGGCAGCCGTCCGGCCCGCAGCCGACTCCCCCCCCCCCCTTGACGGGAGAGGAAGTCCGCCACGATCATCTGCGCCCCCGGCCTGTGGACCACCTTGAAATTAAAGGGTTGGAGCGCCAGATACCAACGGGTGATCCGCGCGTTGGCATCTTTCATGCGGTGGAGCCACTGGAGGGGCGCGTGGTCCGAACAGAGGGTGAAAGAGCGCCCCAGCAGGTAGTACCGGAGGGCGAGGACCGCCCATTTGATCGCCAGGCACTCCTTCTCAATCGTGCTGTAGCGCCCCTCACGCACTGACAGCTTCCGGCTGATGTATAGGACCGGGCGATCCTCCCCCTCCACCTGCTGGGACAAAACGGCCCCCAGCCCTCTGTCCGACGCATCTGTCTGTAACATAAAAGGGAGAGAGAAGTCAGGGGAGTGTAAAAGTGGCCCCCCACACAGTGCAGCCTTTACCTCAGAGAAAGCCCGCTGGCACTGCTCCGTCCACTGGACCGGATCTGGCGCCCCCTTTTTAGTGAGGTCAGTCAGCGGGCTGGTGACGTCCGAATAATTAGGTATAAACCTACGATAGTAGCCAGCCAGCCCCAGGAACTGTCTCACCCCCTTTTTGGTCTTGGGCCTCGGGCAGGCCGCAATCGCTGCTGTCTTATTAATTTGGGGACGCACCTGCCCGTTGCCCAAGTGGAAGCCCAGATACCGTACTTCCACCCGCCCAATCGCACACTTCTTTGGGTTGGCCGTGAGTCCCGCCCGTCTCAGCGACCTAAGGACGGCCCTCAGGTGTTGCAGGTGCCGCTGCCAGTCGTTACTATAAACGATAATGTCGTCCAGGTAGGCGGCCGCATAGGTGGCGTGGGGCCGGAGGACCCGGTCCATCAGCCGCTGAAACGTAGCGGGCGCCCCAAACAGCCCAAACGGAAGTGTGACGAACTGGTGTAAGCCGAACGGTGTGGAAAAGGCCGTTTTCTCCCGGGATAATGGAGTCAAGGGGATCTGCCAATATCCCTTCGTTAAATCCAGTGTCGAGTAAAAGCGAGCCGTGCCTAGTCGATCGAGCAGCTCATCAATACGAGGCATTGGGTACGCGTCGAATTTAGACACCGCGTTGACTTTTCTATAGTCCACACAGAACCGGACCGAGCCGTCGGCCTTGGGAACCAAGACCACCGGGCTGCTCCAGTCGCTGTGGGACTCCTCGACGATGCCCATTTCGAGCATGGCCTGAAGTTCTTCCCGAACCACCTTTTTTTTGTGTTCGGGTAGTCTATAAGGGCGGCTACGCACTACCACCCCCGGGGGTGTCTCTATGTGGTGTTCTATGAGGTTAGTGCGACCGGGCAGGGGCGAGAACACATCCGAAAACTCGGCCTGCAACTGGGCGACCTCCGTGAGTTGGGTCGGGGAGAGGTGGTCTCCACAGGGGACCGGAGAGGTACGTGATGCCAAATTCCCTTTTTGAACCTCCGGCCCCAGCTCCGCCTTCTCTGGAACTACCGACACCAACGCCACGGGGACCTCCTCGTTCCAGAGTTTGAGCAGATTGAGGTGGTAAATCTGTAGCGCCCCACCCCTGTCTGTTCGCCTCACCTCATAGTCGACATCCCCGACTCGCCGTGTGACCTCAAAGGGTCCTTGCCACTTGGCGATTAATTTGGAGCTCGACGTGGGCAAGAGTACGAGTACTTTATCTCCCGGTGTAAACTCTCTAAGGCGCGTACCCTTGTTGTACAGGCGGGCTTGCCGTTCCTGGGCCTGCCGCAAATTCTCCTGAGTTAGGTGGGTGAGCGTGTGGAGTTTTGCGCGCAGGTCCATAACGTACTGAATTTCATTCTTACTTTGTGAAGGTCCCTCCTCCCAATTTTCCCGCAGCACGTCCAGGATGCCGCGCGGCTTACGCCCATATAATAATTCGAACGGGGAGAACCCCGTGGAGGCTTGAGGGACCTCTCGCACTGAGAACAGCAAGGGTTCGAGCCACTTATCCCAATTACGTGCGTCCTCACTTACGAATTTTTTAATGATATTTTTGAGGGTGCGGTTGAACCGTTCTACTAAACCGTCCGTTTGTGGGTGATATACACTGGTGCGGATCGGCTTAATCCCCAATAACCTATACAGTTCGCGTAGTGTTCGTGACATAAACGTAGTGCCTTGATCAGTCAGAATCTCTTTCGGGATTCCAACTCGGGAGATGACGCGGAAGAGTGCCTCTGCAATACTGCGTGCTGAGATATTGCGCAGAGGCACTGCTTCCGGGTATCGCGTTGCATAGTCCACTAGAACTAATATAAAGCGGTACCCTCGTGCTGACCAATCTAATGGCCCGACGAGATCCATCCCAATTCTTTCAAACGGGGTCTCGATTAACGGTAGAGGGCGCAATGGCGCTTTTGGAATGGCCGCTGGATTTACTAACTGGCATTCGCGGCATGCCGTACACCACCTACGGACATCGCCGTGAATCCCTGGCCAATAGAATCGGGCCATTATTCGGGCTAGTGTTTTATCCTGCCCTAAGTGTCCAGCCATGGGATTAAAGTGAGCCGCCTGGAATACCAATTCCCGGCGGCTCTTTGGAATCAAAAGCTGCGTGACTCGCTCTTTAGTTTGAGTGTCCTGCGTCACTCGGTATAACCTATCCTTCATAATCGTGAAGTAGGGGAAGGACGGGGTGGCGTTCGGCGGGAGCGTTTGACCATCGATTACTCTCACTTGGTCAAACGCATGCCGCAGAGTCTCGTCTCGCGACTGCTCTAATGGGAAATCCGCGAGGGATTCCCCAATAGAGAGAGGAGGAGCCGGTGGCTCCTCACCCTGACGCGGAGATGACGTAGACGGCTCCGCGACAGCTGCTCCCGCCAAAACGACACCGGGACCTCCCCCTGTCAACTGGCAGGACCCACTCTCTACTAGGCGCGTCATTAAACCCCGAAATCCCGGCCAATCAGTCCCCAAAATTAACGAGTGGGTAAGGCGAGGATTAACCGCCGCCTTCACTATAAATTTTTCCCCTCTGAAAATAATATGGACCGACACCAAAGGGTAGCTGTGAATATCCCCGTGCACACACAAAACCTTCACCCCTTGTGCTCCCCCCAATGCCTCATTTTGAACCAGGCTTTGGCGAATTGAGGTCTGATTACAACCAGAATCCACCAATGCCTGATATGTAGCCCCTTGGATACTCACCGGTATGCGATACGCTCCGGCCCGATCGAGGGCGGCCTCTGGCACGTCGGGGATCCGAACCACCGCGCCCACTTCCATTGCTGTGCACTGCTGTTGAAGGTGGTCCGGTTCCCCGCAGCGCCAGCAAACCGGCCCGGGCTTCCCCTCTGCACCGGTGCTCTGGGGCTCACTCACCTGAGGTGGGGGAGAGACAGACACAGAAGGGAGACACGGGAGGGCACCGCGGGTGCGGCGGGCCGGCAGGGGTGGTGCCGGCCCCCGCCTCCGCGGTGGGGGAATGGGGCGAGGACGGGACACAGAAGGAGGGGAGAGAGAGAGAGAAAGAGAAGAGGAGAGAAGAGATGTCGACATCCGCTGTCCTGCCGCCGAGACAGCTGCCAGATGATCCTCCGCCAGCTCGACTGCCTGATCCAGCGACGCCGGGCGGTGGCACTGGACCCACTCCGCGGCTCCTGCTGGTAAGCGGGCGATGAACTGTTCCAGTACCACCTGATCGACGATTCCCTCGGCGTCGCGATCTTCGGCCCTCAGCCACCGCCAGCAGGCGTCCCGGAGCTGCTGGCCGAACGCGAACGGGCTGCCGACTTCCTCCATCCGCAGCGCGCGGAAGCGCTGGCGCTGCTGCTCCGGCGTGCGCCCCACGCGCTGAAGGACAGCCCGGCGAAGGTCGGCGTAGGCCAGCCGGCGATCGGCGGGGAGCTGTAGTGCAGCCAGCTGCGCCTCTCCTGTCAGGAGGGGGAGGAGGCGCGCTGCGCGCTGCTCCATCGGCCACCCCGAGGCTTCAGCGACCTGCTCGAATAACGTGAAGAAAGCCTCGGGGTCATCCTGCGGGCCCATCTTAGTTAAGGTGAGGGGAGACGGGCCCGCGGCCGGAGCGCTGGTGGGCCCCGCCGACGCGAGGAGACGCCGGAACGCCTTGCGATCTTCTTGCTGGGCCAGCACCAGGGCATCGAAGCGCCGCTCTTGTTCCTTTCGGAGTGTGACGAGCGCCTGGTGCTGGCTTTGCTGAGCCGTGGCGAGGGCGTGGACCAGGTCGGTGAACGGGGAGGATTCCATGGGGCTGCTGGGTTGGTGCTCCATTTCTCCCGGGTTTCGGCACCACTGTAGCTTTCCCTAGGTGTGGGTGGAGCACAGAGGATGGCAGGACAGAGATCAGGTCCAACAAACAGTTTTATTGTTCCACTTTTCAGGGAACACAATAGCTTTCACGCAGACACACGCACACACACACATCAGGTGTCTGGTTCGGGGGAGATCCCCTCTGCTCTCGCTCTCCCTCCCTAAATAGGGCGCGGTCCCTGGGAAGACACACAAACACAGGTTAATTGCTCTCAGGTGAAGTGAATCTGCCACTTACCTTCCCTGACTCCGCCCTCCTGTCACAGACCGGTGCTCGACCACGCCCCCGCTGCCACAGACTGATTTACAGCTGTGGTCAGAAGTTTACATACAGTGACATGAATGTCATCTTGGATATGAACGTCATGGCAATATTTGGGCTTTCAATGATTTCTCTGAACTGTTTTTTTTTCGGTGTATATATATACAGTACACACACACACACTATATATATATATATATGTTGGAATTAGAGCAAGAGGGTGGAGCACAGAAGTATGGCAGGCCAGAACTGAGTTCCAAAAAACCTCTTTATTTGCACTTTTCAGTGTCTACACTCTCCCAGCCACACACGCACGCACACACACAAGTCGTCTGGTTGGGGAGAGAGCTCCCTTCCTCTGCTCTCTCTCTCCTTTTATAGGGCGCGGTCACTGGGGAAGACACACAAACACAGGTTAACTAACATCAGGTGTAGTGTTTCTGCCACTTACTTTCCCTGACTCCGCCCTCCGTTCACAGACCGACGCTTGACCACGCCCCCGCTGCCACATACCCCCACCGCCCGACTCAGGCCGGGGAGCCGTCTGGCCTGCAGCTGACTCCCCCCCACCCACCCACCTTGACGGGAGAGGAAATCCGCCACAACCATCTGCACCCCAGGCCTGTGGATCACCTTGAACTTAAATGGCTGGAGTGCCAGATACCAACGGGTGATCCGCGCATTGGCATCCTTCATGCGGTGGAGCCACTGGAGTGGTGCGTGGTCCGAACAGAGGGTGAAAGGGCGTCCCAGTAGGTAGTAGCAGAGGGCGAGGACCATCCACTTGATGGCAAGGCACTCCTTCTCTATAGTGCTGTAGCGGCCCTCATGAACCGACAGCTTCCTGCTGATGTACAGCACTGGACAATCCTCCCCCTCCACCTCCTGGGACAGAACAGCCCCCAGCCCCCTGTCTGACGTGTCTGTCTGCAAAACAAAGGGGAGAGTGAAGTCAGGGGAGTGTAACAGTGACCCCCCATACAGTGCAGCCTTTACCTCAGAGAAAGCCCACTGGCATTGCTCCGTCCACTGGACCAGATCTGGTGCCCCCTTTTTAGTGAGATCAGTCAGCGGGCTGGTGACGTCTGAATAATTAGGTATAAACCTACGATAGTAGCCAGCCAGCCCCAGGAACTGTCTCACCCCCTTTTTGGTCTTGGGCCTTGGGCAGGGCACAATCGCTGCTGTCTTATTACTTTGGGGACACACCTGCCCATTGCCCAAGTGGAAGCCCAGATACCATACTTCCACCTGCCCAATCGCACACTTCTTCGGGTTGGCTGTGAGACCCGCTCGCCTCAGCGACCTAAGGACGGCCCTTAGGTGTTGTAAATGCCGCGGCCAGTCATTACTATAGATTATAATATCATCCAGGTATGCAGCCGCATAGGTGGTGTGGGGGCAGAGGACCCTATCCATAAGCCGCTGGAACGTAGCAGGCGCCCCAAACAGCCCAAAAGGGAGTGTGACAAACTGGTGTAAGCCAAACGGTGTGGAAAAGGACATTTTCTCTTGGGATAATGGAGTCAAGGGGATCTGCCAATATCCCCTTGTCAAATCCAGTGTCGAATAAAAACGAGCCGTGCCTAGTCGATCAAGCAACTCGTCAATACGAGGCATTGGGTACGCATCGAATTTAGACACCGCGTTGACTTTTCTATAGTCCACACAGAACCGGACCGACCCGTCGGCCTTGGGAACCAAGACCACCGGGCTGCTCCAGTCACTGTGGGACTCCTCAACGATGCCCATGTCGAGCATGGCCTCGAGTTCTTCCCGAACCACCTTTTTCTTGTGGTCGGGCAGCCTGTAAGGGCGGCTGCGCACTACCACCCCCGGGGGCGTCTCAATGTGGTGTTCTATGAAGCGGGTGCAGCTGGGCAGGGGTGAGAACACGTCCGAAAATTTGGCTTGCAACTGGGCAACTTCCTTGAGTTGGGTCGAGGAGAGGTGGTCTCCACAGGGGACCAGAGTGGTAAGCGATGCCAATGTTCCCCTTTGAACCTCCGGCCCCAGCTCTGCCTTCTCTGGAACCAACGACACCAATGCCACGGGGACCTCCTCCTTCCAAAATTTTAACAGATTGAGGTGGTAAATCTGTAACGCCCCGCCCCTGTCCATTCGCCTCACCTCATAGTCGACATCCCCGACTCGCCGTGTGACCTCAAAGGGTCCTTGCCACTTGGCAGTCAATTTGGAGCTCGACGTGGGCAACAGCATGAGCACTTTATCTCCCGGTGCGAACTCCCTAAGGTGCGTGCCCCTGTCGTACAGGTGGATTTGCTGTTCTTGGGCCTGCCGCAAATTCTCCTGGGTTAGATGTGTGAGTGTGTGGAGTTTTGCGTGCAGGTCGATAACGTATTGAATTTCATTTTTGCTCGTTGAAGGTCCCTCCTCCCAATTTTCCCGCAGTACATCTAGGATGCCCCGTGGCTTACGCCCATATAATAATTCGAATGGGGAGAACCCTGTGGAGGCTTGTGGGACCTCTCGCACTGCGAATAGCAGGGGCTCGAGCCATTTATCCCAGTTATGTGCGTCCTCACTTACAAACTTTTTAATTATGGTTTTGAGTGTGCAATTAAACCGTTCGACTAAGCCGTCCGTTTGTGGGTGATAAACGCTGGTGCGGATCGGCTTAATTCCCAGTAACCCATACAGTTCACACAGTGTGCGTGACATAAACGTAGTGCCTTGATCAGTCAGAATCTCTTTGGGGATTCCAACTCGGGAGATGACATGGAAGAGTGCTTCTGCAATACTACATGCTGAGATATTGCGAAGAGGCACTGCTTCCGGATATCGTGTTGCATAGTCCACCAGAACTAAAATAAAGTGATATCCTTGTGTTGACCGCTCTAATGGCCCGACGAGATCCATCCCAATTCTTTCGAATGGGGTCTCGAATAATGGCAGAGGGTGCAAAGGCGTTTTTGGAATGGCCGCGGGATTCATTAACTGGCATTCGCGGCACGCCGTACACCACCTACGGACATCGCCGCGAATCCTTGGCCAATAGAACCGGGCCATTATTCGGGCTAGTGTCTTATCCTGCCCCAAGTGTCCAGCCATGGGATTAAAGTGAGCCGCCTGGAATACCAATTCCCGGTGGCTCTTTGGGATCAAAAGCTGTGTGATCGGCTCCTTAGTCTGAGTGTCCTGCGTCACTCGGTATAATCTGTCCTTCCTAATGGAAAAATAGGGGAAGGACGGGGTGGCGTGTTTGACCATCGATTACTCTCACTTGGTCAAACGCATGCCACAGAGTCTTGTCTCGCGACTGCTCTAACGTGAAATCCGTGAAGGATTCCCCAAGAGAGGGAGGAGGAGCCTGCTGCTCCTCACTCTGACGTGGGGATGCTGTAGACAGCTCTGTGACAGCTGCTCCCGCCAATGCCACACCGGGACCTCCCCCTGCTGAACTATGGCAGGCCCCACTCTTCACTAAATGAGTCATTAATTCCCGAAATCCCAGCCAATCAGTCCCCAAAATTATCGAGTAGGTAAGGCGAGGATTAACTGCTGCCTTTACACTAAATTTCTCCCCTCAAAATAGAATGTGGACCGACACTAAAGGGTAGTTGTGAACATCCCTGTGCACACACAACACCTTCACCAATTGTGCTCTCCCCAATGCCTCATCTTGCACCAGGCTTTGGTGGATTGAGGTCTGATTACAGCCGGAGTCCACCAAAGCCTGATACGTATCCCCTTGGATACTCACCGGTATGCGATATGCTCCGGCCTGATCGAGGGCGGTCCCTGGCACATCGGGGATCCAGACCACCATGCCCACCTCCATTGCCGAGCACTGATGCCGGAGGTGCCCTGGCTCCCCGCAGCGCCAGCAAACCGGCCCAGGCTCTCTCTCTGCACCGGCGTTCTGGAGCTCACTCACCTGAGGGGGGGGAGAGACAGACACAGAAGTGGGAAACGGGAGGGCACCACGGGTGCGGTGGGCCGGCTGGAGTGGAGCCGGCCCCCGCCTCCGTGGTGGGGGAACTGGGCGAGGACGAGGAACAGAAGGGGAGGGGGAGAGAGAGGAGAGGGTAGAAGAGGAGACATGCTGTCCTGCTGTCAGAACAGCCGCCAAATTGTCCTCCACCAGCTCGATGGCCTGATCCAGCGACGCCAGGCGATGGCACTGGACCCACTCTGCGGTTCCTTCGGGAAGTTGAGCAATGAACTGTTCCAGTACCACCAGATCGATGATTCCCTCGGCGTCGCGGTTGTCAGCTCTCAGCCACCGCCGGCAGGCATCCCGGAGTTGCTGGCCAAACGTGAACAGCCGGCCGACCTCCTCTAGGCGCAGAGCGTGGAAGTGCTGTCGTTGTTGTTCCGGGGTGCACCCCACACGCTGGAGGACGGCCCGGCGGAGGTCTGCGTAGACCAGCCGGCTGTCGGCGGGGAGCTGTAGCGCAGCCAGCTGCACCTCGCCCGTTAGCAGGGGGAGGAGGCGTGCCGTGTGCTGTTCCACCAGCCAGCCCCAGGCCTCTGCTGCCTGCTCAAAGAGCGCGAGGAAGGACTCGGGGTCGTCGTGCGGGCCCATCTTCGTTAGGGTGAGGTGGGGAGGGCCCGTGGCAGTGGAGGTGGTGGACCCTGCCGACGCGAGGAGGTGCCGGAACCCCTGACGAAGGACCAGGGCCTCTAACCTTTGCTCCTGCGGCAACCAGCGCCTGGTGCTGGCTCTGTTGGGCCGTGGCGAGGGCATGGATCAGGTCCTTAAAGGGGGAGGACTGCATAGGGCTGTTTTCCTCTGTGCTCCGGGTCCCGGGTTTCGGCACCACTGTAGGAATTAGAGCGGGTGGGTGGAGCACAGAAGTATGGCAGACCAGAACTGAGTTCCAAAAAAACTCTTTATTTGCACTTTTCATTGTCTACTTTACACTCTCCCAGCCACACACGCACGCACACACACAAGTCGTCTGGTTGGGGAGAGAGCTCCCTTCCACTGCTCTCTCTCTCCTTTTATAGGGCACGGTCACTGGGGAAGACACACAAACACAGGTTAACTAACATCAGGTGTAGTGATTCTGCCACTTACCTTTCCTGACTCCGCCCTCCATTCACAGACCGACGCTTGACCATGCCCCCGCTGCCACTATATATACAGTGGTGCTTGAAAGTTTGTGAACCCTTTAGAATTTGCTACATTTTTGCATAAATATGACCTAAAACATCATCAGATTTTCACACAAGTCCTAAAAGTAGATAAAGAGAACCCAGTTAAACAAATGAGACAAAAATATTATACTTGGTCATTTATTTATTGAGGAAAATGATACAATATTACATATCTGTGAGTGGCAAAAGTATGTGAACCTCTAGGATTAGCAGTTAATTTGAAGGTGAAATTAGAGTCAGGTGTTTTCAATCAATGGGATGACAATCAGGTGTGAGTGGGCACCCTGTTTTATTTAAAGAACAGAGATCTATCAAAGTCTGATCTTCACAACACATGTTTGTGGAAGTGTATCATGGCATGAACAAAGGAGATTTCTGAGGACCTCAGAAAAAGCATTGTTGATGCTCATCAGACTGGAAAAGGTTACAAAACCATCTCTAAAGAGTTTGGACTCCACCAATCCACAGTCAGACAGATTGCGTATAAATGGAGGAAATTCAAGACCATTGTTACCCTCTCCAGAAGTGGTCGACCAACAAAGATCACTCCAAAAGCAAGGCGTGTAATAGTCGGCGAGGTCACAAAGGACCCCAGGGTAACTTCTAAGCAACTTAAGGCCTCTCTCACATTGGCTAATGTTAATGTTCATGAGTCCACCATCAGGAGAACACTGAACAACAATGGTGTGCATGTCAGGGTTGCAAAGAGAAAGCCACTGCTCTGCAAAAAGAACATTGCTGCTCATCTGCAGTTTGCTAAAGATCACGTGGACAAGCCAGAAGGCTGTTGGGAAAATGTTTTGTGGACGGATAAGACTAAAATAGAACTTTTTGGTTTAAATGAGAAGTGTTATGTTTGGAGAAAGGAAAACACTGCATTCCAGCATACAAACCTTATCCCATTTGTGAAACATGGTGGTGGTAGTATCATGGTTTGGGCCTGTTTTGCTGCATCTGGGCCAGGATGGCTTGCCATCATTGATGGAACAATGAATTCTGAATTATACCAGCGAATTCTACAGGAAAATGTCAGGAAATCTGTCCATGAACTGAATCTTAAGAGAAGGTGGGTCATGCAGCAAGACAACGACCCTAAGCACACAAGTTGTTCTACCAAAGAATGGTTAAAGAAGAATAAAGTTAATGTTTTGGAATGGCCAAGTCCAAGTCCTGACCTTAATCCAATTGAAATGTTGTGGAAGGACCTGAAGCGAGCAGTTCATGTGAGGAAACCCACCAACATCCCAGAGTTGAAGGTGTTCTGTATGGAGGAATGGGCTAAAATTCATCCAAGCAGGTGTGCAGGACTGATCAACAGTTACCAGAAATGTTTAGTTGCAGTTATTGCTGCACAAGAGGATCACACCAGATACTGAAAGCAAAGGTTCACATACTTTTGCCACTCATAAATATGTAATATTGGGTCATTTTCCTCAATAAATAAATGACCAAGTATAATATTTTTGTCTCATTTGTTTAACTGGGTTCTCTTTATCTACTTTTTGGACTTGTGTGAAAATCTGATGTTGTTTTAGGTGATATTTATGCAGAAATATTGACAATTCTAAAGGGTTCACAAACTTTCAAGCACCACTGTATATATATATATATATATATATATATATATATATATATATATATAAAATGTGTGAATTTTATATATATATATATATATATATATATATATATATATATATATATATATATATATATATATAAAATTTAGTGCACAATTTTCTTTGGGTTTTCTGAAATCAACACAGGGTCAAAAGTATACATACAGGGTCAAAAATATACATACAGCCCACCTAATATTTGGGTAAAATGTCTCTTCGCAAGATTCAGCTTGACCAAACATTTTTTGTTTACCATGAACAAAGAACAGAAAAAATTCTGGCAGAATTCTGGTTGGATATTTCACAACTTTTCATGGTAGAATTGGTAGAGTTCAATTAAATTTGTTTTTTTTCTTGGCTTATAAGTCGAGTGACTTATAAGCACGGTCCATATATTTTCAATAGGGTTGGTTCGGATGGTCAGGAACAACCCAGGAACCACCATGGCACAGCCCTGCCATGAACTGGAAGCTGATGGATCACTGTGTACAGTTCAGTGAGTTTTATATCAGCATGGACTAAGAGTCTGCTATCCAGGAAATAACCCCCTGCTCCAAAATTGTCTCATATATAGGGTTGTTAGTCTGCTTTATCCTCTACAACCAGCGTGTTTGGGTTCATTGTCCTGTTGTGACTCCCAATCATATTCAAGTTTCCAATGGAAGGTTATGCTGAAGAATTCTGAGGTAGTCCTCCTTCTTCATTATTCCATCCACTTTGTGCAATGAACCAGTTCCACTGGCAGTAAAACAGCCCCAGAGCATGATGATTCTACCACCACCACCAGCTGGTACAGTGTCCCTCTGTACATGGTGGTCATTGTGGCCAAACAACTCAATCTTTGTCTCATGTGACCATACAGCAGAAGGCTTTTTCTTCGTCCATGTGGTCAGTTGCAAACTTTAGTTAAGCTCAAAGGTGCCAATTTTGGAGCAGGGGGTTATTTCCTGGATAGCAGACTCTTAGTCCATGCTGATATAAAACTCACTGAACTGTACACAGTGATCCATCAGCTTCCAGTTCATGGCAGGGCTGTGCCATGGTGGTTCCTGGGTTGTTCCTGACCATCCGAACCAATTTCCTTTCAGCTGAGGGTGACAGTTTGGGTTTTCTTGAAGCAAAGTGGCTTGGCAAAGTGACTACACTTCCCAGTAACTTACATACAATTGTTTGAACTGATCTTGGGATCTGCAGTTGTTTAGAAATGGCTCTAAGAGACATTCCTCAGTTGTGTACATCTGCGATCCTCTTTCTCAGATCTGCACTGAGCTCCTTGGACTTTCCCATTGTATTGTGTGTTGGTCAGTCCAATGAGTGCTGTAAATAAACCCTTTTTATGAAGGCACAGAGAAGCTACCAGCTGTAGTCAATCATGATCGCTAACAGGAAGTTAAGAGACCTCGGCCTTGGCAAGATAAAAGACATTTTGGAAGTTTCAGCACCTCTGAATTAATAATCTAAGTGAGCATGTGTAACATTTTGATCCTTTATGTATAGTTTTGAACCTGTGTTGATTTCAGAAAACCCAAAGAAAATTGTGCACTGAATATGTATATATTTTAAAGATGTATGCTGTTTCATTCTGCCACAGAAAAAGAACAGTTCAGAGAAATCACTGAAAGCCCAAATATTGCCATGACATTCATATCCAAGATGACATTCATGTCGCTGTATGTAAACTTCTGACCACAACTGTAGCTCACTAGCACTAATTTACATTTAACTCCTTTGTTAAGAAATACAGTATTATCTCGTCAACTTCTATTACTTTTTACTTCTCTGATTACAATAATGTGCTACGGTATACGGTTTAACTTGTAAACATATACAACTGAGCGTGTCACTAACATTTCCATCACAGCCTCACAAAACCCCTGCAATGCCACCATGAACCCCTGGCTGGAAAACCCTGCCTGCAAGGAACGTTCTGGCATGTTGAATCACATTTTGAATAGGTTTGAAACTTTCCCAGGAACTCCACCTTCGCCTGTGACTATGTCTGGTTTCTCTGGGATATATACACTCACCGGCCACTTTAATAGGAACTTGTTCTTGATTCTAAGATTCCTGTTCTTGGCTGCAGGAGTGGAACCAAATGTGGTCTTCTGCTCTTGCATCCTGAGATGCTTTTCTGCTCACCACGGTTGTAAAAAGTTGCTGTGAGTTACTATATCCTTCCTGGCCAAAAAGCTCGAACCAATCTGTCCATTTTCCTCTGACCTCTCTTATCAGCAAGACGTTTGTTTCCACCCACAGAACTGTCACTCACTCAACTTCAGTGTTTTTTGTTTTTCTCACCATTCTGTGTAAACTCTAGAGACTGTTGTTAGTGAAAACCCCAGGAGATCAGCAGGTTCTGAAATACTCAAACCAACACCCATGCCACAGTGAAAGAAAGTCACACTCTGAGATCACAATTTTTCCCATTCTGATGTTTGAAGTGAACATGAACTGAAGCTCTTGATTTATATCTGCATGATTTAATGCATTGTGCTGCTGTCAAGGGATTGGCTGATTAGAGAACCGCATAAAACAGTGCACACATGCAAACTCCTCACCTTTCGGCGAAATTCGCCGTTTTGGTCCCAAAATAGGTCACTTGTGTGAATCGTGTAGATCCGAAGAGTTTTTTTTTTTTTTTTTTTTTTTTTGGGGGGGTAGGCAGGCTACAACGCTATTGTTGCCAAACATTTCACTTACAAGGTTACAGCCAATCAAGATAAACAGTTACTAACACGCTTCTTTTCCATTGGCGTTCTGATCAGCTGGTGCACAACCCACTGCTGGTTGCCAGTCCTCGCTTATGAATATTCCACAGATTCACACCGCAAAGTCACCTTTTTATAGAGAGATCTGGCAATCTCATCTCGCGACTGAATCTGAATACCAATGGAACAGTTTCCAGCGCGCTCGGGGGTGAATAACCATGGGCGGACCTACCGGGGTGGCATATGCCACTCTAAAAGAAAGCCTTGCCACCCCTGCTGCTACCCCAGTTGGCAGCGACGAATTCAAAGAAAAATTACGGCCAATTTGACATTTACGTGCGCGAATTTCCAATGTCTGACTGTGGCGAATGCAGCACGAGATAACTCCAGAGATTGGTTGTTTTGGAAAATTGAGAGGCGCGAAGCGAGGGAGCCAGGAGTCGCGAGGAAAGGAGACACGGGAGGAAAGGGGTAAAAGCTGATTAACTATCTATCAAAAAATGAAATTATAATGAATGAACAGTGCTAGCATAGTTGCGATGCTGATTTTGAGAGGATAAAAATCAGGTTGGAGAAGGTTATTTAGCTAACTATACATGTAAGGCAAAAAAAAAGCGTGTTTCCGGTAACCCGACCGATCGAGAATTTCCGCGTCGAAATTGCCGACCGTAAAGTTTTTATTACAAATTTCCCTCGATATTTTAGTGTAAGTGGCGTTAGTTTGTCATAATTTTTTGTTTCAACGCATTCAAGTTGTGAAAGAAACGATAAAAAGTAAAATGTTTTGCCACTTCTATCAGCCCTCCTGGCTGTAATGCAAATTGCTTCCTCTTCAGTATACAAGTGCACTTCCATGGCAAGGAAAAACACTACATTTTGCCACCTATGTAGTCCCCTATTTATACAAATAGGAGTCATTCAGGATTCAGCCATGTTTTTGCTCCGTGTTTTTGCTCGACCCAAGTTCTACAGTAGGCTAGGCGAGGCCGGCTGCTTTTAATGGAAGTAGCCTAGCCTAGGACGTTAAACCATATTTTCACGTTATTTCTTGATAAGGTGTTTTCACATTATCACATGAAAATATCATGAAATTACGTGATATGTTATTACATGATAAATATATTGTAAAAACGTGATAACTCTGTTAACAATATCTTTTCACGTAATTACTTGAGTCTAAGCCAATTTTTTTTTCTTTTTGAGTGTGGCAGCAATACGCTTCCGCAGATCATAACTCGAACTCTTGCGATATTTTTTTTATTCGTTTAAAGATTTAAAACACTAATTTTATTATGATGTGTGGTATAAAGGATTCTGTGCCAAAATACTATTTTGTAAGATGTTTACTTGTGTTAATTTTTTCGAACAAAATAAAACAAATTAAGAAAAAAAATTTCCTACCCACCGACCTTATTTTAGTATTTCATGTTACCTGAAACACACTTTTTTTTGGCCTAATGTTATCTAGGTCTGACATTAGTTTTGTGTAAAGTCGGCCACAAAAGTTAATATTGATTCACCGTCTGTCAAGGAAAACATTGCTATTGGCTGAAGCTTATGATTCAAATATTGAGGATCTTAAACATGAGTTACATCAGACGAGGAGAGTACTAGACAGAAAAAAGGGGGAACAGGAGAGTCCTACCACTCTCATGGAGTTCACTGTTTTTGGACCCATACCAAGATGATGTTTGTTTTTTTTTGAGTTGTTCAGGTTGTGTAAAATAGCGGTTGTCTTGCCTGTGAGCAGTGCATCCTGTGAACGAAGTTTTTCATCTCTCAGGCTCATAAAGACTTATTTGCGGTTGACTATGACAGAAAAGAGACTATCAAGTTTGGCTGTACTCAGCATTGAATCAAAGCGCACAAAAGCATTAGGTCTTGATAAATTTGTGAAGCGTTTTGCTGAGCAACATGGAAATCGCCGCATTCAGCTGTTGTAGGCATGACAAGTTCATGTTATGCTCACTGGTGAGCCTTTACAAAGCGTGAGGAAAAAAACTATAAAATGTGACACTGGTGTAAATGGTTTAAATCATGCTGAACTTGAAGCAGTGTTGTTATTGTTGTTTTTTAGTGTCTGTTCTTTTGCATATACAGTATAAAACTGTCCAGAAACGGTATAGACCTCATCTGAGAATGTGTGTTCTTCGTGAACAATAAAGGCATGAGATTAAGTTTGTCTGTATGAGTTTGCAAATGGCAGTCTGTGCCCTTTTGTAGTGTGTACATACTATTTGTCGTCAAACTGTGATTAAATTCAGTATATATACATGTCTGTAATACGTTGCCACCCCTCAAAAATTCCTGCCCCCCTCTTGCCACCCCATAAATATTTTTCTAGATCCGCCCCTGATTTCACATAGGTGATGTCTTTAAGAAAATTGACAGACAGGGATTGGCCAGGTGTGTCCTCTGGGGTAGGTCTGTTAGATAGCACAGGCAGTAATATATACCTTTTTGTAAATAGCCCACTGTGTTGTACACAGGGGTGAAAATTAACTTCACAAAATATCAAACTTTACCGGCCACTGACAAATAAATGGTACAATTTACCGGCCACTCAACAGTAACTTATTAAGACATGTTTATGGAAAGTTATTTTGTACTGTATTAAATTCAAGATGTCACTGGTTGCAATTTTTTTTGTAACGTAGACTACGAAATGTACTTTTGCGCGTGTGCCGTGTGTCCGTGCACCCTTCTCACCTTTTTCACCCCTGACCAGTTTGCATGCCTGACAGTGGGGGGCGGCACGGTGGTGTAGTGGTTAGCGCTGTCACCTCACAGCAAGAAGGTCCTGGGTTCGAGCCCCGGGGCCGGCGAGGGCCTTTCTGTGTGGAGTTTGCATGTTCTCCCCGTGTCCGCGTGGGTTTCCTCCGGGTGCTCCGGTTTCCCCCACAGTCCAAAGACATGCAGGTTAGGTTAACTGGTGACTCTAAATTGACCGTAGGTGTGAGTGTGAATGGTTGTCTGTGTGTCAGCCCTGTGATGACCTGGCGACTTGTCCAGGGTGTACCCCGCCTTTCGCCCATAGTCAGCTGGGATAGGCTCCAGCTTGCCTGCGACCCTGTAGAAGGATAAAGTGGCTAGAGATGATGAGATGAGATAAAACAGTGGGTGTATGGGTGGGTGTTCCTAATAAAGTGGCCGGTGAGTGTATAACGTTGAACACATGTAAGGTTTCTTCTCATCCGTCACCACCCTGAGGAAAAACCAAGCGTTTTCAACAGAAATGAAACGGATAGTTGTTACTGTAGACATACAGATTCGGAGTTCAACAGTGTAATTGATTCGTTTGATTTTTTTTCTAATTCTGATACCATAGCTGTTTATTGGAGAGTTTCAAAAAAGAACTTCCACATGCACAAACCTAAGAATATTCCAGATTGTGGGATGTCCTCCTTGACATTACAGCAAGAGGTTCAGTACTGTTATTCTTTCCATGGAACGTGTCATGAAATATTAATCATAAGGGTGCCAATAATTCTGAAACCAGTGTTTTGCAGAAAAAGTCACACTACTTAAGAAAGCTCAAAACATGACTCATTGCATGAGATATTGATGTTTATTCTATCCACATTCACTGGATATGAGCAATCGCGCGCTCTGATTGGCTACTCTACTACTAGGATATCAGCTCATATACCATAAGTAAAGAAAAACAAGATAGTGGAGCATGTTGCTGAACCAACCGAGGACAAAATAAAAACTCTCCTCGAAAACAAAACCCCAAAAAATACAAACAAGCAACAAAGTATGGAATGAAGGGATTTGATATTAAGAACGCATCTTTATTTATTTTTCAAGAATTATTATTATCACGTTTTCCACAAATTGCTCCTGTCATTTCGCCAGTTTGTTTACATTCTTCATCTTTAAGCATTAAAATTTGCTGCATTTTGTTTAGACTGGTTCAAAATCTCAAAGAAAAATAAAATTTTAATAGTTTACATGTATGCGACTTGTCATGTGTCTGCTAAGCAGTGTTGTAGTCGAGTCACTAAACCTCGAGTCCGAGTCCAGTCTTGAGTCCCCAGTGTTCAAGTCCAAGCCATTAAAAAAAATTTCGAGTCGAGTCCGAGAACAAGACTCCAACCGCACCATTTGACGGTGGCTGTTTTAACACCATTAACATTAGTTTGTTCCTGAACATGACGTATGAACAGGTCAATGTGCTTCTCTTTATCAGGGAGTATGAAGTATTCTGTCAGAGATGGTTGGGAGATGGATGCAAGTGCAGAAGGTGCGTTTATTAATACAAGTGAAGATGGTAAACAATCCAGAACGGCAGGCAAAATTGTAAAACGGTGAAACAGGCAATAGGTTGAGCGACGCACAAACAGGCTATCGCAGACTCGGCAGAATCAAAGACGAGAAACAGGAAATCAGGGATCAGGAAACCAAACAAGTAAATAAGGCTTAGTAACGTGTCAGCAATGCGACTCAATACTTCGCAAAGTAAGTGTGTTTTCACAGTTTTTATATCGACGCGATGATTGCGCCTTAATCCTAGTGTTGTGCATGAACGCGTTCAAAAGAATGCGTTCACTGAACACGCTCGTTTTTCCATGAACTTTGAACTGAACGCAACAACTTTGTAATGAAAGAACTTGAACGTGAATTCGTTCAAATTATGCGACATGAATGACAAACATGAAGATGAACGAAACATGAAACCTGATGAATCGAGTGGCACGTCTACTTGCAAGATATTTTACGTTCTACTACTTCACTGTCAGTCTGATGCTGTTGTCACTCACTGCCCTGAGGTGCCGCGTGTGTGCAATGCATCATGGATAACGTAGTGTGAAGCCGGAGATAGTGGATGGCTCTATGATTTGGCGCCATACTACGTTACCCATGATGCAGCAGAGCAGAGTAGGCGTAACCTGAAAACTGAAAGCATTTGTTTGAAGTCACGTGTAACGTTTTGGTGCAGTGGTTGAGTCAGTGAAGAAATCAAAATATTTTGTCCTTTTTCCATATATAGTATGTACAATAACTTCCATTTTGTGTGATAGAATATAATATCTATAATATGTGAGTAGTTTTGAGCTAGAATGTAGCATATGATTTTAGTCTTTATTTTCATATCCCGCCTAAAAGTAAAATGAACTGAACTTTGAACTAGTTCAGAATTAAAACTGTGAACTATGAACGTGACCAGTTCACTTTTAACATGTTTGAACTGAACTTGAACTAGTTCAAAAAAAGTGTGAACTTGCACAACACAGCTTAATCCTGTGAAGGTGCGAGTCGTTTACGGCGCACGCGCGAGAGTCCGCCAAGGCGTGCAGGTGTGACACTCTTGCGCGAAATTAGTATAAAAATTAATGTAGTTATAAGTATCTTATGGCAAATTATTATGGCATGTTACAAAAAAATAAAGAAAAAAATCTGAGTCTTGGTCTCCAATTTACAAGTCTGAATGCAGTTAATGCACGAGTCTGAGTCCAAGTACAAGTCATCAGTGCTCAAGTCCAGGTTGAGTCACGAGTCCTTAAAATTAGGGCACGAGTCGGACTCGAGTATTACAAGCCTGCCACTAAGCAGAAATGGTTTTGTTGGACGTTTTGTATAAAGTTTTTATTTATCGAATTTGCTAAAAATGAAAATGCTCTGTTTCTCAAAATCCAGTGAATGTGGACAGAATAAAACAATTATTCCACTCAATCTCGTTGTACATGGATTATAGCCGACTCGGTGCTACGCGGCTCCTCAGCTATCAGCTCATGTACAACTCGATTTCATGGAATAATTGTGAAATGTATTGCAGCTGTTGTAGTCTCCATTCTGATTGATCGAGTGTTGGCCAGTACTCATTGATAAGGAGATGTTTATGTAAGATTTTTTGAAGGAGTCTCCAGCATCAGTGCTTAGTTACAGTCGGTCGCTGATTGTTTTCCTATAATAGCACACCTCAGGTGCTTTATTCCTTACTTACACCTTTGTGTCCAACTCACATTCCTTTATTCTTTCTATTTCAGTTTTCAGCTCTCTACCTACTGTCGTTCTTCATCATCTTGCTCGGCTTGGTGATCTACTCGTCCTCGTCGACCTACATCGCGCAGGACCCTCGCGTTTATAAGCAGTTCCGCAACACAGGAAATCCTGTCCCGGATACGCCCAACGTCGGGCCCTTGGAGCCCTCAGTGACCTACAGCAGCCTGGGGCAGGAGATAGAGGACGAGCCTCGGGTCCGGGTTGCCTGAAGGGGCGGAGTCTCATGCACGCAATTATCCACAGCCCCTCCCACAGCGTGTAGAAAGTGAATGATGATTGTCACAGAATAATGTATATAACCACGTAGCAAACAAGTACACTGTGATCACGAACTGTGAATAGGTAGCAGTGATCTCGGACTGTTTCGGATCCATGGTGTATAAACGTCATCGCCTGCACACGCAACAGTTTAAGTGTTTAAGGATCTGTGCTGACTGTTTGTGCAAAATCTCAGTTGTGACTTTTGTTTTCTTACATGAGCACAAAAGGTTTCAGTGTACCTGAAATTGTTTATTTTGCTATTGTTAATATTTTAAAGGAACAAATCAGCCAAAAATAAAACGTAAAATATATCATTTTACTCTTTACACTAAACTGAGCCAGTCGGCTAAATTTGCTGTTTAAATTTTGCACTGGAGCAACGAAACTAACATGGCTAACATTTAAGAAAGTTTTACAGCTACCAATTTAACATAATTCTAACTGCATGCCTGCATCATCACAATCAGCTGAAACTCTGTGGAGCGCTTTCGTGTCTTGTGGATGTAGTTTTTGACGCTGTGTATCACACTGATTATCAATAAAAATGGACAAAAGCAAATATTTCAGAGCAGAAAACAGTCTCTTGAAGCTGGAATCAGGTTCAGGTAGGGGGCGTGGCTGAGAACATAAAGGTTGAATAGCGAATAGTATGCTCAAAGTGATTTAGTTGATAATGTAGTACTGATTTGATTTTTATTTCTCATTTTCTTAATACAGACTGTTATTGTATAAAACTGTTTTGTAATTGATTCAGTTGATGTCCTCGGAGGAGGTGCATGCAGTTGTGGTGCTAAAATGGTGGCTGTATGCTTTTATACTGCTTGAATTCCTGAATCTGATTGGTCACAAGGTGTTTATTAAAGCTAGACGGCCTTGCAGTTTCATAAAATCGGTGAAATTTAGTTCCCTCTGAAATTTGGTCATTGTGATGTATGTTTATTTCTGCAATATCTAATATAAATAAATAACCCAGGCCATTCTGTGGCTGGGAAGTTATTTTATTTGAGGGGATTAACGCAAATAATGTGCATGAAATCGCTCGCTTCGCACAGTCAAGCAGACAGAGGAAGTCCTTGTGCGCATGCGCAGGTTTACCTTCTTCTTTTCCTTCTTCTTTTGGGTTTTACGGCAGCTGGCATCCAGTGTTGCATGACTGCCATCTACAGGTTTACCTTGACCATGCACTGATAGTTACATCATTCTGTCGCTAAATGAACAGCTGATCACACCGAGGTGCTCGCTGACCGCTGATATTTATTAGTTTGGTCCTGTGTTTCCTTTCCTTTGCAACATAACGTCTTTTCTTCTCGCTTTCTGTTACTGTAGTCAGTCTTTCATGTTTCATTCGCGCCCTCCGTTTTTCTCTCCTGTTTCAGATTTGTATCTCACAATGCCTTGCGTGATCGGGGAAAGCCCACCACGTGATGCATGACGTAGTATCTTGAATTGGGTCATGGTGAAGCAGGAAAAAATAGCGGAGAATTTATGGCCACGGGGCCCTAAATTCATTAATTATTCTATTTTTTAAAAAAAGTAATACAATTGGAAGTCAGTGATTCAAATTCAGTTGCTTTCGGTCCATTAAACAAAAATAATTGAGTGTCGGGGAAAATTCTTTCTATGACCTACACATGAAAAACCTGAAAGGCGGTCTACCTTTAATTTTATGTAATAGCAGCTCTGTCAATAGTTCTGGCTGCTAATATGTTATCGATTTTATAGCTACACAAGGATTTATATGGTGGGCGTTCCATGTAATCTAAGGCTAATAATAAACAGATTAAAAACGTGCTGTTATTTAGCAAAGAAAAACATAATTGCTATGTTTAATATTGTAAAGTTTTCATAAAGGAAGGATGTTTAACACTTATGGAAGGAGTCTCTAGTGTCGGTGTAACAGTCACTGAGACACAGAGGGCTTTGGACAGTTCAGTTTATCAGTAACACATCAACCTTCGCTTTTTTTTTTGTCGTATTAACTTCAAGAGAGCCAAAAAAACAGACTGGTGAGGGATCAACTGAAGTGATAACAGGAACTAACTTGTTTCGTGGACATTTCACAATATTAAATGTAACTATAAATTGGTTAAATGATGTGTTGTTAAATTAAAATTAGTTGGAAATAATTGTGGTTTAAAAGGAATAAAGCACACTTTGGAGTTGCTATTATTGGAAAATAATGAACATTGGGGTGGTAACAGTAATTCTGCTCCATGCCAGGCCACATCACACCGCATTGTTGTTATTTACTTTTATAGTTAAAGCAGCACATCCCCAAGTGTTTAACCCCTTACTTATTAGCTACGTTAATCTCATAGCTCGAGTGCAAAACTGAAGAAACAATACAATTCATACACCAAACGTTATGGTTAACCGAGTGCATTTGGAGTATGAAGATAATTGTGTACGTTTCATTTTGCTTTAATAGATTCTGAGTTACAATAAATTATAAACTGATTTGTTAAGAGCCAGTGCCTTGCCATATATAGGTAATGTTGGTGAAAGAGTCAACAGTGTCAGTTTTCCACTTGTCTGAGAACACAGATTTGTGAGAGAGTGCATTCTCAGCTGGAAACTAAAATATATTACTTATCAGAAAACCAGAATGAAACACACACACACACACACACACACTTATTTACTTATGGGTCTCTTTTATCGGTTTTATTTTTCTGTTATGCCACTTTGGTTAATCAACCTTTTGAACAAACTAAAAGAATGTCTTTGGGTTATTTTTGTGTTTTTATTGTCATGATAATGTATGATATTTTCTTTTGTATTAAATATAAAATGTGTACTAGCTTGATTGTAAACATGTACAAAAAAATCTTAAATGCACCTCCGCCAACTTTGTTGGAGGAGGTTATGTTTTTGCCTCTGTTTGTTTGTTCCCAACATAATTCAAAAAGTAGTGAACAGATTTTCATGACATTTGGAGGAAAGGTGAGCCACGGGCCAAGGAACAAACTGATTGATTAGATTGTGATGCAAGTCTGGATATGTATGAGCATCCAGGATTTTTGTTTGTTCCCAACGTAACTCAAAAAGTAGTGAATGGATTTGGATGAAATTTGGTGGACAGCTTTAGTATTATCCTCGGTTCAAGTGATTTGATTTTGATGTTGATAATATGTGGCTTGACGGAGGTACGCACTCTACGGAGTGCCCTTCTAGTATTTAATTTGTCTTATGGCTGAACATCAGCCACATCATTGTCCTTTGAAGTATTATCAGCATTTGGATAAATTCTATGTATAAATTTATTATATTGAGCAAATTCTCTAAAAATATATATATTGTTTTGTTTTCTTTTATTTGGTCATTTATGTACTGGAATTCTTAATGTGTCCAAGTTGTCGCTTTAAATAAAGGATCTTTGTCTTAAAGCTCAAAACGAAACGACTAAATGTGTAGCATAAAACCAGCTGAGAAAACCATATAAAAGAAGAATGTTAAGAGAGCCAACAGTTTTGCAGGGTTTACATTTTTGACCTTTTCAGATAGGTTCTGAAATTAAACGTTTTGTTCTGATCGTTCAGCCATCTCCTAAAAAAAAAAATCAATATAAGAATGCAATTCATTAAAACTACTGTAATTTCAGTACCAATTAAGATCAACGGAAATGAAATACTTATCAGCAACACAAATGGTGGTATACACAAAACAGTTTGTGGTACAGGTATATTACTGTGAAATAAACACATTTTGGGATACTGTTGTTGGTAAATAATAATTCCAGGGTGGCAACAGAAATTCTACTTCACGGTGGATGTCATGGAAACTCTCCCAAGCAAGAATAATTCAAAGTCAAAGAGTTTGCAGAAAAATTTAGACTTTTATTAAGTCAATTAACAAAAGCTGAGTCAGTCTGCAGAGTTGTCTGACTCCAAAAGTGCAAAGCACACATTTTTATAGTGTTCTGACATAAAGTTTGATAAGTATAATGATTGGTTCACACGTCTCACCATTGAAGACCTCATTTCCACCAGTATATTCTCATCTCATCTCATCTCATCTCATCATCTCTAGCCGCTTTATCCTTCTACAGGGTCACAGGCAAGCTGGAGCCTATCCCAGCTGACTACGGGCGAAAGGCGGGGTACACCCTGGACAAGTCGCCAGGTCATCACAGGGCTGACACATAGACACAGACAACCATTCACACTCACATTCACACCTACGGTCAATTTAGAGTCACCAGTTAACCTAACCTGCATGTCTTTGGACTGTGGGGGAAACCGGAGCACCCGGAGGAAACCCACATGGACACGGGGAAAACATGCAAACTCCACACAGAAAGGCCGTCGTCGGCCACGGGGCCCGAACCCGGACCCTCTTGCTGTGAGGCGACAGCGCTAACCACTACACCACCGTGCCGCCCCCCAGTATATTCTATTGGGCCATATAAACCCTCGAAGTTTCAGGTTGGTCTCCATCAATATTTCCAGTGTCGCACTGATACCATTAAAAAACAACAACAACAACAACAAAACAAAAAACATACATTCAGGTCTCGCTCTTCAAATATTTCCAAGGCCACAATGAGCTAAATAAAAAAAAAAAAGCTTAATCATTTAAACAAGACTTTATACATGATTCAAAGTTCTAGAACAATATAATGTTTTAACAAATCTATTTGTAAAAATTTTTAAAGTAGAAATCAATTTCATTTATTATTATTTAATGAAAATCAAGACGATTGGCTTTAAGTTAAAATACAAGCAACATAAAACAAATTACTGTATGTGTGAGATTACATATGCATAAAATCATCACAAAAACAACATCACTGTTGATTATTTTCCTACGACAGCACCTCCCTAGTATTATATTCCTTACTGACAAAGTGAATATTATATCAAATCTACACCTTGTTTTTACACTATTATCAGAGAACATATGAACTATGCATGTTTAAACCTTATACAAACAGATGATATTAAAAAGTACAACAAAACAAACCCCAGTCACTTTAATAATTATGGGATGCACAGGGGCCATCTTGTATGTACACTTGTGCCATCTTACAAAATATGTAAATAGGGGAATTCCTCTCACCATGATCACTTAGAGAAATTAAATAAATAAGCCCAGATTTATCAATAGTGGCTTAGCATTTACAAATTTAGCTTTAATACAAAATGTAGCCTTTACATTTTTTATTTCTGTTCCAGTATTGTGATAATCATAACTCTGTGTATCCCAAACACTCCCGTGGTGTGGTGTACTGGGCTAACCTCAAGGGTCACAATGATGGCCACATTACTCAGCCAGTCCTGAGATATTGCCAAGAGCGACTGTATGAGGGAGGGAAAAGCTTTGGGTGGACAGTCAGGGATTGGGTTATGAATATGGGATTGTGGCAGTTCGTAGGAGGGGGAGGAGCACAGAAAGACGGCAGGCCAGAATAAAGTTCCATAATGCTCTTTTATTTGTTCTTTTCAGACACAAATCTCTCCAGTCACACCACACACACCAGTTGACTGGTTCCAGAGAGAGCTGCCTTCCTCTGCTCTCTCTCTCTTTATATAGGGCGCGGTCACTGGGAAGACACACAAACACAGGTTAATTGACATCAGGTGTAGTGATTTTGCCACTTACCTTCCCTGACTCCGCCGTCCTGTCACAGACTGATGCTTGGCCACGCCCCCGCTGCCACATACCCCCACCGCCCGACTCAGGCCGGGCGGCCGTCCGGCCTGCAGCCGACTCCCCCCCCCCCCCCCCCCTTGACGGGAGAGAAAGTCCGCCACAACCATCTGCGCCCCCGGCCTGTGGATCACCTTGAAATTAAAGGGTTGGCGTGCCAGATACCAACGGGTGATCCGCGCGTTGGCATCCTTCATGCGGTGGAGCCACTGGAGGGGGCGCGTGGTCCGAACAGAGGGTGAAAGGGCGTCCCAGCAGGTAGTAGCGGAGGGCGAGGACTGCCCACTTGATCGCGAGGCACTCCTTCTCTATCGTGCTGTAGCGCCCCTCGCGTACCGACAGCTTTCTGCTGATGTACAGCACGGGACGATCCTCCCCCTCCACCTCCTGGGACAACACGGCCCCCAGCCCTCTGTCCGACGCATCCGTCTGTAACATAAAAGGGAGAGAAAAGTCAGGGGAGTGTAATAGTGGCCCCCCACACAGTGCAGCCTTTACCTCAGAGAAAGCCCGCTGGCATTGCTCCGTCCACTGGACCGGATCTGGTGCCCCCTTTTTAGTGAGATCAGTCAGCGGGCTGGTGACGTCCGAATAGTTAGGTATAAACCTACGATAGTAGCCAGCCAGCCCCAGGAACTGTCTCACCCCCTTTTTGGTCTTGGGCCTCGGGCAGGCCGCAATTGCTGCTGTCTTGTTAATTTGGGGACGCACCTGCCCGTTGCCCAAGTGGAAGCCCAGATACCGTACTTCCACCCGCCCAATCGCACACTTCTTTGGGTTGGCTGTGAGACCCGCTCGCCTCAGCGACTTAAGGACGGCCCTCAGGTGTTGTAAGTGCCGCTGCCAGTCATTACTATAAATAATGATATCGTCGAGGTATGCAGCTGCATAAGTGGCGTGGGGGCGGAGGACCCTGTCCATCAGCCGCTGAAATGTAGCGGGCGCCCCAAACAGCCCAAAAGGAAGTGTGACAAACTGGTGTAAGCCGAACGGTGTGGAAAAGGCCGTTTTTTCTCGGGATAATGGAGTCAAGGGGATCTGCCAATAACCCTTTGTCAAATCCAGTGTCGAGTAAAAGCGAGCCGTGCCTAGCCGATCGAGCAACTCGTCAATACGAGGCATTGGGTACGCGTCGAATTTAGACACCGCGTTGACTTTTCGGTAGTCCACACAGAACCGGACCGACCCATCGGCCTTGGGAACCAAGACCACTGGGCTGCTCCAGTCACTGTGGGACTCCTCGACGATGCCCATCTCGAGCATGGCCTCGAGTTCTTCCCGAACCACTTTTTTCTTGTGTTCGGGCAGCCTGTAAGGGCGGCTACGCACTACCACCCCCGGGGGCGTCTCAATGTGGTGCTCTATGAGGTCGGTGCGGCCGGGCAGAGGCGAGAACACGTCCGAAAACTCGGTCTGCAACTGGGCGACCTCCGCGAGTTGGGTCGGGGAGAGGTGGTCTCCACAGGGGACCGGAGAGGTATGCGATGCCAATGTGCCCTTTTGAACCTCCGGCCCCAGCTCCGCCTTCTCCGGAACCACCGACACCAACGCTACGGGGACCTCCTCGTTCCAGAGTTTGAGTAGATTGAGGTGGTAAATCTGTAGTGCCCCACCTCTGTCCGTTCGCCTCACCTCATAGTCGACGTCCCCGACTCGCCGTGTGACCTCAAAGGGTCCTTGCCACCTGGCGATCAATTTGGAGCTCGATGTGGGCAACAGTACGAGTACTTTATCTCCCGGTGCGAACTCCCTAAGGCGCGTACCCCTGTCATACAGGCAGGTTTGCCGTTCTTGGGCCTGCCACAAATTCTCCTGGGTTAGGTGTGTGAGCGTGTGGAGTTTTGCGCGCAGGTCAATAACGTATTGAATTTCATTTTTACTGGGTGAAGGTCCCTCCTCCCAATTTTCTCGCAGCACGTCTAAAATGCCGCGCAGCTTACGCCCGTATAACAATTCAAACGGGGAGAACCCCGTGGAGGCTTGGGGGACCTCTCGCACTGCAAATAACAAGGGTTCGAGCCATTTATCCCAGTTACGTGCATCCTCACATACGAATTTTTTAATTATATTCTTGAGGGTGCGATTGAACCATTCAACTAAACCGTCCGTTTGTGGGTGATACACGCTGGTGCGGATCGGCTTAATACCTAATAGCCTATACAGTTCGCTCAGTGTTCGTGACATAAACGAGGTGCCTTGGTCAGTCAGAATCTCTTTCGGGATTCCAACTTGGGAGATGATGCGGAAGAGTGCCTCCGCAATACTGCGTGCTGAGATATTGCGAAGAGGCACCGCTTCCGGGTATCGCGTTGCATAGTCCACCAGAACTAATATAAAGCGGTACCCTCGTGTTGACCGATCTAATGGCCCGACGAGATCCATCCCAACCCTTTCGAACAGGGTCTCGATTAATGGTAGGGGGCGCAAAGGCGCTTTTGGAATGGCCACTGGATTTACTAACTGGCATTTGCGGCACGCCGTACACCACCTACGGACATCGCCACGAATCCCCGGCCAATAGAATCGGGCCATTATTCGGGCTAGTGTCTTATCCTGCCCTAAGTGTCCAGCCATGGGATTAAAGTGAGCCGCCTGGAATACCAATTCCCGGCGGCTTTTTGGAATCAAAAGCTGGGTGATTTGCTCTTTCGTCTGAGTGTCCTGCGTCACTCGGTATAATCTATCTCTCATAATAGAAAAATAGGGGAAGGACGGGGTGGCGTTCGGCGGGAGCGTTTGACCATCGATTACTCTCACTTGGTCAAACGCATGCCGCAGAGTCTCGTCTCGCGACTGCTCTAACGGGAAATCCGCAAGGGATTCCCCGAGAGAGGGAGGAGGAGCCTGCGGCTCCTCACTCTGACGCGAAGATGATGTGGACGGCTCTGCGACAGCTGCCCCCGCCAAAGCGACACCGGGACCTCCCCCTGCTGACCTATGGCAGGACCCACTCTTCACTAGATGACTCATCAACTCCCTGAATCCCGGCCAATCAGTCCCCAAAATTATCGAGTGGGTGAGGCGAGGATTAACCGCCGCCTTTACTATAAATTTTTCCCCTCGGAACAAAATGTGGACCGACACCAACGGGTAGCTGTGAACATCCCCGTGCACACACAACACCTTCACCCCCTGTGCTCCCCCCAATGCCTCGTCTTGCACCAGGCTTTGGTGGATTGAGGTCTGATTACAACCGGAATCCACCAATGCCTGATATGTATCCCCTTGGATACTCACCGGTATGCGATACGCTCCGGCCCGATCGAGGGCAGCTCCTGGCGCGTCGGGGATCCGAACCACCGCGCCCACTTCCATTGCCGAACACTGCTGTTGGAGGTGGCCCGGCTCCCCGCAGCGCCAGAAAACCGGCCCGGGCTTCCTCTCTGCACTGGCGCCCCGGGGCTCACTCACCTGAGGGGGGGAAGAGACAGACACAGAAGGGAAAAACGGGAGGACACTGCGGGTGCGACGGGCCGGCTGGGGTGGGGCCAGCCCCTGCCTCCGCGGTGGGGGGACGGGGTGAGGACGAGACACAGGAGGAGAGAGGGGGAGAGAGAGAGAGGAGAGGAGAGAAGAGGATGTTCGCTGTCCTGCCGTCGGAACAGCCGCCAAATGGTCCTCCGCCAACTCGATGGCCTGATCCAGCGACGCCGGGCGGTGGCACTGGACCCACTCCGCGGTTCCCTCTGGCAGGCGGCCGATGAACTGCTCCAGCACCACCTGATCGAGAATTCCCTCGGCGTCGCAGTAGTTGGCCCTCAACCACCGCCAGCAGGCGTCCCGGAGCTGCTGGCCAAACGCGAACGGCCGGCCGACTTCCTCCAGCCGCAGAGCGCGGAAGCGCCGTCGTTGTTGTTCGGGGGTGCACCCCACCTGCTGGAGGACGGCCCGGCGAAGGTCCGCGTAGGCCAGCCGGCGGTCAGCGGGGAGCTGTAGCGCGGCCAGCTGCGCCTCTCCTGTTAGCAGGGGGAGAAGGCGCGCTGCGCGCTGCTCCATCGGCCACCCCGAGGTCTCCGCGACTTGCTCGAAGAGCGTGATGAATGCCTCGGGGTCGTCCTGCGGGCCCATCTTGGTTAGGATGGGGGGGGACGGGCCCGCGATGGGAGCGCTGGTGGACCCCGCCGACGCGAGGAGGTGCCGGAACGCCTGACGATCTTCCTGCTGCGCCAGCACCAGGGCCTCGAACCGGCGCTCTTGCTCCTTCCGGAGGGTGATTAGCGCCTGGTGCTGGCTCTGCTGGGCCATGGCGAGGGCGTGGACCAGGTCCGCGAAGGTGGAGGGCTCCATGGGGCTGTTCTTTTCCTGTGCTCCGTCCTGGGTTTCGGCACCACTGTGGCAGTTCGTAGGAGGGGGAGGAGCACAGAAAGACGGCAGGCCAGAATAAAGTTCCATAATGCTCTTTTATTTGTTCTTTTCAGACACAAATCTCTCCAGTCACACCACACACACCAGTTGACTGGTTCCAGAGAGAGCTGCCTTCCTCTGCTCTCTCTCTCTTTATATAGGGCGCGGTCACTGGGAAGACACACAAACACAGGTTAATTGACATCAGGTGTAGTGATTTTGCCACTTACCTTCCCTGACTCCGCCCTCCTGTCACAGACTGATGCTTGGCCACGCCCCCGCTGCCACAGGGATTAAGTGGCTTTAATATCTGCCCTACAGTATCATATTCTACAGTTCCCCCTTGGACCTTTGAGGAAGCTAAAGTAGACCTGGGGCTGCTTGAAGAAAGGCAGGAGTGTGAGGTGGACAAGTGGAGGGTTGATGGGTACAGTCATGAACATTACAGCAAGAGTATGTTCATATATACAGATGCCTCAAAGGGTCCTGATAAAAGGGTGGGAGTGGCGTATGTGGTACCCGAGCTGGGGTTGGCCATTAAAAAGAGAATAACTGATGACCTGGCTATGTATACAGCAGAGCTGGTAGCCATATGGTTTGCCCTGCTCTGGATAGAGGGTAATGAGACCTTCTGGCTCTCCCCTTTTAGTTATGCTGTCATAGTTAGTTGCCGGAGTCCCTACTTGTACCCAGTGCAAGATGTATACTGTTCCTACTTATTCAGGTGACATTGGGCATACGTAACAACCCGTGTTTTCTTCCCCCCCCCAAAAAAAAAAATCTGTCCCTCTGAGTTACATGGAGTCAACAGGAAATCTTTTGGTGGAGAGGGTGGAGACCTCAACTGGCTATCGTAGCCTGCAGGGAATCGGCCGTCAGACATTCTGTCGCATGTCCCAGACCTGGTGAAATGTAACTGAATTGTCTTGGCCAGCCCTAAGGGTCCCATCTGCATCTCATCATTGCTGAGGAGTGTGCTCCCATCACCCAATCAAGCATCCAACCAGAGAAGGTCATGATATTTTTTTAACCATATTAACATGCCATTGTTGTGTATTATGCCTGATGTCAAGACTCTCGTCTCTGCGAGCCTACCACACAGATTTAATACTTGTGTCATTTTTAGGGCATACCTAACAACCTGTGTTCCCCCCCCCCCCCCCCCCCCCCCAATCTGTCCCTCTGAGTTACATGTTGGTCCTGGGATTGAGATGCTGGCCTCTTCTGCCCCTCGGACCTGCTTGATCCATCCTGGTACCCTGTGTCTGGTTGGAGTTTTATCGCATCGCTCCTGTGGAGGACGGCCCCATGAGGACAGTTGAGGGTTACACCTGGAGGATGCTCTGGACTCTTACAGTAATGCTTTTATGGCTGAGGACTACAGTTGACTTGCTAACTTTAGGACTGCAGTTGTCATGAACAGTTTTGCACTCACGTTTCCATCAATGAAGAGTTACAACATCAACGAAACTGTCTTCATGTTAAAACTGTTAATGTTATAGTCATGCTGTCTGTTGTTGCCCAAATGAGGATGGATTCCCTTTTGAGTCTGGTTCCTCTCGAGGTTTCTTCCTCATGTCGTCTGAGGGAGTTTTTCCTTGCCACCGTCGCCACAGGCTTGCTCATTGGGGATAGATTAGGGACAAAATTAGCTCATGTTTTAAGTCGTTCAAATTCTGTAATGCTGCTTTGCGACAATGTTTATTGTTAAAAGTGCTATACAAATAAACTTGACTTGACTTGACTTAATGGGGATAGGCACAGGCAAGTGGTCATAGCATCTGACTCTAGCTCTGCTCTTGTGAGTATTCAGAACTCACATTCCACATCCAGGAACGACATTCTTCTTGACATTTTACAGTTGACAAGTGTGTTAATGAAGGCAGGTTTTAAACTTTCCTTTTTATGGGTTCCAGCTCATGTAGGGGTGGAGGGGAACGAGTTGGCTGACAAATATGCCAAAAGAGCGGCAAGTAGGGACAATATAGATATTAATATACAGTATAGTAAGGCTGAAGTCAAAAGCATTATTAAGGCCAGAGTACATGGGAGATGGCAGCACCTTTGGGAGAATGGGTCTTCTGGGAGGCATCTTTTTAACATTCAGCCTGAAATAGATAGTTTTCACTGACGTCACGGCATTCCGGGGAACGCCCTCCAGCTGCCATCTTGTGGGGCAAACAAAACGGACCATCGCCATTACCGGCTACATTATCTCGGACGAATTTATGAAGTTATATAGTCAGTTTTCTAAAATAAAGATCAATGTCAGTAAAATCAAGCAAACGGAAGTATATGGATACATTGGACGACATCTCACGACAACGGTATGCAGCCAAACTGGCCTTGATTGGGGGAATTGACCCCTACGAAGTGGACAAAGATGCATTTTCAAGTAACTATGCAGGGCTGCCATCCATATCGTACCCTGATATTGTGAACTATTTCGTGAATAGTAAAAGTGCCTACACACTCGAAGCATACAAGTCGCTGGAGTCATACAATTATTTTGTCTGTGGCTGGGTCCGTGAAGTCCACCATATAAAAACAAGTGACAGTCGTGTCCTAATTACAGCCAAGGTATGTAAACATTGGAATTTTAGAGCTCTCAACACTGCATATAAATATATATATGTGTGTGTATAATATCGAGTTGATTTAAAACAAATTTTACATCCATTAGTGGTATTACAGTACCAGGTCAGTATAAACTTTGTAATATAATTAACTGGTATGTAGGCTTGTTACATTTTGTGTTTGTTATGATAAATATGACAATTTATAGGCCAGTAATAATCATATGTTTGCAGCCTTGTACCGAGCGATATTAAGTGTACATTACAATGTAAACGTACACTCAGCGGTTCCAGTTAGGCATTCTCCAGAGATTGTTTACACGATGTTTTGGTTTCCAAAAACAAACTTAAACACAATTGATTGTTTATTTAAACAACGTACCACTTATAAAATGATTGGAGCAGACTTTGCTGTGTTTGGAAGGCTGATAATCCTTGCGGTTGATTCTCGCAAGCCATAGATTTCTCCTTTGTATGCTGAGTTTCTTTGTTTGCTCGCCTTCGTGCTCCCGTACAGTGGGAATTCCATAAAAGCTCCGCTTGACGTCATCATCTGACCTATTACAACAGCCGTGAATACAATAGGTGTGCACCATTGCTAGCTTTAAATAGCCTGCTTGGGTTCTTTTGAATGTGGCACGGTGGTGTAGTGGTTAGCGTTGTCGCCTCACAGCAAGAAGGTCCGGGTTCGAGCCCCGTGGCTGGTGAGGGCCTTTCTGTGCGGAGTTTGCATGTTCTCCCCGTGTCCGCGTGGGTTTCCTCCTGGTGCTCCGGTTTCTCCCACAGTCCAAAGACATGCAGGTTAGGTTAACTGGTGACTCTAAATTGACCGTAGGTGTGAATGTGAGTGTGGATGGTTGTCTGTGTCTATGTGTCAGCCCTGTGATGACCTGGCGACTTGTCCAGGGTGTACCTTGCTTTTCGCCTGTAGTCAGCTGGGATAGGCTCCAGCTTGCCTGCGACCCTGTAGAACAGGATTAAAGCGGCTAGAGATAATGAGATGAGATGAGATGGGTTCTTTTGAAGACTTTGTACTCGCGCGTTACAATGTGTGCTCAGTCACCAGTACGGTAAGTTTGACCCGCAAGATGGCCGCCACTAGGGAATCCCCGACTCTGTGACATCATTTGAGAATTGGGCACTCCCATCTTAATAGTACTCTCTTTATTATGAGTAGGCATGCTGATGGTAACTGCGAGTATTGTGCATCACAAAGCCCAGAGACTGTAGAGCATGTTCTTATTCATTGTCAAAAATACTATCAAGAGAGACAGAATTTTATTGCTCAAGTCGAGGCCAATAATACACCCTTTAATGTCAGAAATATCTTACAAAGAAGTAATGGGAAAATTTTATCTTATTTGTTTACTTTTTTGAAAAACACAGGATTATTAAAACGTATTTAATTTCTAGATAAGAAGCAACTCCTGTTCCACACTCCAGTCCAGCGGTGGCGGTAATACACAGAAACAGTTGTCAACCGCCATATAAATCAGAAAGAGAGAGAGAGAGTCCTCATAATTGATTTACGGGAAGATTTTGTTTGGTTATCCTCGTAATTGGTTTACGGGAAGATTTTGTTTGGTTATCCTCGTAATTGGTTTACGGGAAGATTTTTTGTTTGGTTATCCTCGTAATTGGTTTACGGGAAGATTTTGTTTGGTTATCCTCGTAATTGGTTTACGGGAAGATTTTTTGTTTGGTTATCCTCGTAATTGGTTTACGGGAAGATTTTTTGTTTGGTTATCCTCGTAATTGGTTTACGGGAAGATTTTGTTTGGTTATCCTTGTAATTGGTTTATGGGAAGATTTTTGTTTGGTTATCCTCGTAATTGGTTTACGGGAAGATTTTTGTTTGGTTATCCTCGTAATTGGTTTACGGGAAGATTTTGTTTGGTTCATGGGACAATTTGGCTGGAGTTTCTCTAAGCTCCGGTGAGGTGGGACGAGGGCTGATAGGGCATGCCCGCCCTCTGAGCACCAATACTCGTCAAGAAGAGCAAGGATTAACTCGAGCATACATCTCTTAATATTGTTAATATTCTACTCCATTCTATTTTACTATTTCAGCGACAAGGCTAGAATTCTTCTGTGACCTCCCATACGAAAAAGAACAGTAAAGAACTTATAAGAGTTTACCACTGTCTTAGTAGTAAATCCTTATAAATATAAGGATAAATCCTTATAAGGATTTATAAATAAATATATATGCCATGTATGATTTACTCCTGAAAGTGGCCCATTTTGCATTTTCCTCATACAAATTTTTTATGAAAATCTAGTATGTATGAAGTGAACATTGTGCATGGTTTTTACAGATAATGTGTATGATGAATTACACCGTCTTTGTATGCTTCATGTAATGTTTGTAGTTTTAAATTATATTTTATAGTTTAAAATGTGGGTGGCACGGTGGTGTAGTGGTTAGCGCTGTCGCCTCACAGCAAGAAGGTCCTGGGTTCGAGCCCCATGGCCGGCGAGGGCCTTTCTGTGTGGAGTTTGCATGTTCTCCCCGTGTCCGCGTGGGTTTCCTCCGGGTGCTCCGGTTTCCCCCACAGTCCAAAGACATGCAGGTTAGGTTAACTGGTGACTCTAAATTGACTGTAGGTGTGAATGTGAGTGTGAATGGTTGTCTGTGTCTATGTGTCAGCCCTGTGATGACCTGGCGACTTGTCCAGGGTGTACCCCGCCTTTCGCCCGTAGTCAGCTGGGATAGGCTCCAGCTTGCCTGCGACCCTGTAGAACAGGATAAAGCGGCTAGAGATAATGAGATGAGATGAGTTTAAAATGTATATGCCTTTTATATGTAAATCCACATATGTTTGTGTTGGATTTACATATAAAAGGCATATACATTTTAAACTGTAAAATATAATTAAAAACTACAAACATTACATGAAGCATACAAAGACGGTGTAATTCATCATACACATTATCTGTAAAAACCATGCACAATGTCGACAGAAGAAGAAGAAGAAGCGACAGAGACACCCCCGCGGTGAAACTTGGTACATCCTGACAGTTTTAAAAGCTGTTATCCAAAATGGCGGCGCTTGGCGAGCTGAGTACTGGCAGGTATGGCCTACCACGACACGACCCTGGAGAGCGAGCTGCTGGAGCCTTTTTCCTGTTTATCTGTTAGCAGGGATGACCGTATGATTAAAAGTGAGCTCCAGGACTCGGACACAAACCCGGGTTTGTTATGTTTAAGCGACGAGGTGCTTATTGTGATTTTAGCTCCCCTGGAGCCGGTGTCTTTGTTGAGGCTCGGCAGCACCTGTTGCAGGTTGTTCCGGGTTTGTTCCTGTGACTCGCTGTGGACTCGCCACTTCCGGGTACGGTTTGTTTGTTTTTCTGAAAGTTTTAATAAAGGAGCAGTTGTTTTTGAGCAAACACAACGTATTTGAGTCTTGTACGCCCATTTCTAGCACTTTCTTGGTGTTACTGGGTACACAAATGCTAAACAAGCAATTAGCACAAATTAGCATCTGTTATTGATAACTGTTGGCTCCTGGTTTACACTACCGTTCAAAAGTTTGGGGTCACTTTGAAATTTCCTTATTTTTGAAAGAAAAGCACTGTTCTTTTCAATGAATATCACTTTAAACTAATCAGAAATCCACTCTATACATTGCTAATGTGCTAAATGACTATTCTAGCTGCAAATGTCTGGTTTTTGGTGCAATATCTCCATAGGTGTATAGAGGCCCATTTCCAGCAACTCTCACTCCAGTGTTCTAATGGTACAATGTGTTTGCTCATTGCCTCAGAAGGCTAATGGATGATTAGAAAACCCTTGTACAATCATGTTAGCACAGCTGAAAACAGTTTAGCTCTTTAGAGAAGCTATAAAACTGACCTTCCTTTGAGCAGATTGAGTTTCTGGAGCATCACATTTGTGGGGTCGATTAAATGCTCAAAATGGCCAGAAAAAATGTCTTGACTATATATTTTCTATTCATTTTACAACTTGTGGTGGTAAATAAAAGTGTGACTTTTCATGGAAAACACAAAATTGTCTGGGTGACCCCAAACTTTTGAACGGTAGTATATGTTTAATAATAGGGTTTTGTATACAGTCATGGCCAAAAGATTTGAGCCTTAACCAAATTTTGGTTTTCACAAAGTTTGCTGCTTCAGTTTTTATGGTGGCAATTTGCATTGACTAGATTGTTGTTCTAAAGAGTGATCAGATGAATTGCAAAGTCCTTCCTTGCCATGAAAATTAACTTTTAAGGGTTGCTTTGCAATCAGGGTACAAAGTTTGTGTCACAGGGGTCCAAAATTCAAATTGATTCAAACTGGTTCTTGTACCAGTTTTTAAGTGAAGGACAAGTTATGCCTCGGTCACAACTGGCCGTACGTGCTCCTACGGCCGGTCTACGTGCAAGAAACGCACGGAGGGCGCGCGTGTGACGTGCTGATTTTCGAGCCGTAGACTGGCCGCAGACCGGCCGCAGAGGTTCTTTGTCATGTCAAACAAACTCTACGGGCGCTTATGCTTTTTTTCAGGTCGCAAGACAAACTTACGGCCAACGTGCGTCTTTCTCCACGAACAAAAAAAAAAGCGCAGCGAGTTGGGAAACGCCAAAAATCGCACGGCCAAAAAATCGTACGTCTGGTTGTGACCTAGGCTTTAAAGAACAGGTAGGCAATGCATGTGTAATAGTTTGTATTATAACAAGATTAAGTGTAGCTTTAAGCAGGGCTGGGAGAAACAAATGAAGTGATTCTCGGAGAGGCACCGGCGCGGGAACCGGGGGTGCGGGGGGGTGCGGCAGCACCCCCTGGTGGTGGACCCTCAAAACTGACATGAACATAAAACAAAACTTGCGTGAAAATATATTTGTTTATTTGTTTTCATTTGGCTCTGCTGATTTTATATGTCATGTTTTAGATGTAGGATGATGAGGGCTACATTTTAGTTATTTAAAAAAGGATTTAATTAAAACTTATAACTTAATATGTAGCCTAGTGGACCATCAGAATTTTTTTTGTCGTGACGTTGACGTTCAGCTTTTCAGCGCGCGAAATTACAACAGGAAGCGAGTACGAGTCGACCGTCTGTAGAGAAGAGTAAGAGTTAGTTAGTTGATACTTAATAGTTACTATGTCTCAGAAGAGAACCGTGTGGATTTAAGTGGAATAATTGCGAGAAGTCATATGATCAAGACAGCGTTTTAAGGTAAGGCCATTTGGTTATTAATTTTGCCCGCTGTGTCGTGTTCACTTGAGCCTATTTGGTATGCCTTGAACAAGTGCAGGTGTTGCTAGCATCGTGCTTTGAAGTTGACTCAGATGTAACTACAGTCTTAAAAAATGTTCGTTTAAAACGGTGTCCATGCTCATCATGTTTTACTTTTACTTAATGGAGAGTGTGAAATACCGCTGCATCACTTTTATGAGTGATTTTTGCAATAGAACACTAATGGCCCTTTTCCACTACCCTTTTTCAGCTCACTTCAGCCCGACACGGCTCGCGTTTCGACTACCAAAAAACAGCACGACTCGGCTCGCTTCAGCCCTGCTTAGCCCCTAAAACCCGCACGGTTTTGGAGTGGGGCTGAAGCGAGCCAAAGCAAGCCGAGTGAGGCTGGGGGCGTGAGCAGACACTCCCCTGTGCACTGATTGGTGAGGAGGAGTGTCCTCACATGCCCCCACACGCCCCGCGAGCATGCTGGGATCTGTAAACACCGTAAACCCGGAAGGAGAAGAATTAAGAATTACGAGAATTTCTGAAGCCTTATGCGCCTCGCCTCATCTATACGCTCTTGCCAGTATCTGTTGGCGTTGTCGGTGACAACAAGCCACAGAACCAAGACCAGCAACACTAACGACTTCATGTTTATTGTTTACTATTCGGGTCGTGAGACTGCCGCTTAAAAGCTCACTGTTTGCGCTGCTTAACGACATCACCTGACGTCCACCCACTTTCGCTAACTCCACCCAATGTGTCCACCCACTTCCAGCCAGCACGGTTCAGCGCGGTTGTAGTCGAAATGCAACTCCAACAGCCCCGCTCAGCTCGACTCAGCCCAACTCGGCACGGCTCAGCCGCGTTTGTAGTGGAAAAGCGGCATAAGTTAGTGTCACTAACCCATAGTAGTAGGATGAGTGGGTTCATGGATTTCGGTCTGTTGATTGAGAGAACCATGGTGTTTGTGTTGTTCCAGCGAGAGTGTTGTTCTGTTTCGTGTGTGTGCGCGTGCGACTAACTACTGTATTTGAAATGCACACTCGCTTGACTGGATCTGGGTATGTAAGGCTGTAATCGGGTGGAATCCGCGTCTCCTTCAGTTTATCTAGAGCAGATGTAAAACCTGCGACTGTTAAACCACAGCTGTGCGCTTCTGCTTCTAAAATAACCTGTCCTTTGTAATCGTGTTAACTGAGAATTGTCATTGACAGACAGGCTTCAGATTCTTCCGTCATCACTCAAAAAAAAAAAGTCGTTTTTACGGATTAGGCCTATAAGTAGTAGGCAGTTTAACGAAATATTGCAATTGCAAGCTTAAAAGGATTTCGGACGCCTGATTGGTTAAAATGCAGGAAATTGCATCTAAGAAATACAAAATTTTCTGGGGGAGGACCCCCAGACCCCCCTTCAAAAAAATGTCCCAGGTCACGTCACAGCACCCCCTGCCGACAATGTCTTCCCGCGCCGCTGCGGAGAGGAGGTTTTTTTTTTTGACAATTTAGAATCCACTACTTCCATAGTGCTTTTAAATAGAAGGTAAACTGTGTTAGTTGTCTCTAATATTTATGTCCCAATATCTTGACCACATTTTAGGATGAAAATAATCATTTTAGATGTTATTTTATATTGAAAAATTAGCTGTCTGAGGACATTTTTTTGACACAATTACAGACTAATTTGATCAAAATAGTCTGAAAACTTACTGGCATTCAACATTAAAACTTAACTATGTTTCCAATGATATGGAACCAAATATTTGTTTTATGGTATAAAGAATGATTTAAGTGCATCCCTTTTGGAGCTACCTGTGGTCAAAAAAGCACTTTTTCTAAATGACATGAGTAATTTTGCTAAATATAACACACATTGCCATACATTCACCAAAAATAACGTTATCACCAGATTTTTTTTTTTTTTTGCATGGTAAGTAGAGCTATCACAGGGCTACAATAAACAACCAAGCTTATTTAGTCAAGCCTTTTGATATTGAAGATAAGTGTTAAATGTGATTTTTAGCTTGCGTACCCTGAGAGGAGTTGTACAGTCTGATGGCGTAAGGGACAAAGGAGTTTTTAAGTCTGTTTGTCCTGCACTTGGGAAGGAGCATTCCATCACTGAACAGGCTCCTCTGGTTGCTGATGACTGTGTGCAGAGGGTGACTGGTATCGTCCATGATGTTCAATAGTTTGTCCATATATCTCTTCTCTGCCACCGTCACCAGAGAGTCCAGCTTCATGCTGACCACAGAGCTGGCCCACCTGATCAGTTTGTCCAGCCTGGATGTGTCCCCCCCCCCCCCCCCCCCCAGCACATGTAAAACAGGACACTGGCGACCACAGACTGATAGAACATCCACAGGAGTTTCCTGCAGATGTTAAAGGACCACAGCCTCCTGAGGAAGTATAACCTGCTCTGTCCCTTCCTGTATAAGTGATTTGGTGTTGCAAGTCCAGTCCAGCTTGCTGTCCAGCCACAGCCCGAGGTACTTGTAGGAATCCACAGCCTCCACCTCGACTCCCTCGATCAGAACTGGTTGTGACCTTGGTCTGGACCTCCCAAAGTCAATGATCAGCTCCTTGGTCTTCGAGGTGTTGAGCTGCAGATGGTTCCTGTTGCACCACACAGCGAAGTCCCTCACCAGGCTCCTATACTCCTCCTCTGTCATCACTGATGCACCCAATGATGGCTGTGTCATCTGCGAACTTCTGAATGTGACACAGCTCCGAGTTGTAGCAGAAGTCCGCGGTGTACAGGGTGAAGAGAAGAGGGGCCAGCACCGTGCCCTGGGGTGTTCCAGTGCTGCTAATTAGTGTCAGACGTGATGTCCTTCAGCCTGACGTACTGCGGCCTGTCAGCGAGGTAGCTGGAGATCCAGGTGACCAGGCAGGGGTCCACTCGCATCCTGTTCAGTTTGTCCTGAAGCAGTAGGGGCTGGATGGTGTTGAAGGCACTTGAAGTCCAAGAAGAGGATCCTCACTGTGCCACTTCCTCACTCATTGCCATTTCCGCTATACTAAAACACAGAGCTGAGTGCAACTCCAATCCTCCATTTTGAGCTAATTTATCGCCATGCCACGGAGATGTGGTGTTGGCTGGTACAGCAACATGACAGAAGGCGGATTTGCATTGCATTCATGGCCCAAGAATGTTCAAACTGCAAAGATTTGGATGCGGTTTGCAAGAAGTTCACGGGCACATTGGGCACCTACGAAGTGGTCTCTCCTCTGCTCTGCACATTTTACTGAAGACTCGTACAAGACCTCTAATCTGTTGAGGAGCGTTGGCTATAAGCCCGTATTGAAAGAGGGTGCAGTACCAACAATTAAAGAAAACAAGAAAAGTATTTTAGATTTATTTATTTATTTTTAAAGTTCAGTTGCACCAGTCATCCCAGTTCACCAGTTGTTGGTGAAACCTGGAACGGGATTGGACGTATCGCTCAGGCAGTGACCTCCCCGCGGTTGTTAAAACCGGTGACATCCCGTTCTGTCCCGGGTTTTAGTAATTGCCAGAGCTGAGCAGTAATGTCGGGCTACACAGTATGAAGAAAAGTGAATGAGTGGAGCAGCAGTCTTATTTCTAAACTGGATATTGCTGCCATCTCGCCCTTACATGGAAGTGAATGAATGGAGAACTGAGTCAGATTATTTCAGAAACAATTGGCCACAAGATCAGCCTTCAAGAAGCGAGAACAGATGGGCTGCTTACCTGCATTTAGATTAATACATGTAACTTGCATTGTGTTTAAGTTACCAGTATGAGATTATTTAATTTGCTTCAGAATGTGATTTTCAGTTCATCTGGTTATTTAATTAGCCTTTTACGTTTTATCAGTGAAAATGCATGCATAATGTAATGTATGTTGCAGGGGCGATTTCTCAGAGACAACAAGGGAAGCCGAGCTTCCCCTAAAATTCTCTCCCCAAACTGCGGCATCTACGACGTTGAATTCTCATTAAAACAATAACTTGCATAATATATGCCCAAGATTGTATTTACGTTCATAACTATCCTGTAACTTGAGTGATGTCTGACGAACTTGCAGTTTGCTACGAGAATCACCTTTGCTGCCAGGCTGTAACCAGCGTTGCCAGATACTGCTGACTTTTTCCAGCCAAAGTGTTCAAAACCCGCCAAAATGCACTTAAAACCGCCCAATCTGGCAACACTGGCTGTAACCTTTCTTATTTCAATGGGCTCTATGGCTGGCAGCCGGGTATCCGTTGCAGTCTATGAGAGGGCTCTGAACAGCCAATTTCGGCTAGTTGTTATTGGTTAAATTCGACAAAATCGTCACTTCCAGGGAAGCCGGGCTTCTCTGGGACTAAATGAGACAGTGGGAGGGACAAGAAGCCGGGCTGATGAAGGATTATTGGAGGTAGTGTTTGAAAGACATGAGGAGGGCGGTACTTCAGCGAGGAACACGGAAGTATGATCAGTCAGTCCCCAGCGGATGTCGAAAAAGTGTAGTCGTGTGCCAAAGTGCTGTCCGACTTTCCATATAAACGTTTCTTCTCATTGATCTCTGTACATTACTCTGTAAATAAATGTAAATATTACTCGTTGTGCTCCGTTAACTTTCATCCATTCTATCAGTTTGATCATTCGTGAATTCACTCGTTTATTTCATTTGTAGTTCAATCTGGTTGTAGGCTAGCTTGAGCCTTATTGGGATCTGCAGTGCTAGCTGCTAACAGAAATTGGTGAAGTCTCTGGAAAGCACAACCAGCTGGTATGACAGGGTCACAGACCATTTTCTGGAAAAGGAGCGGAGGGCAGAATTTGTGTATAAATAGTGTGCATCATGTAATGTTCATGAATCTGAAGTGTGTATATTGTTCAGTAATGTTAAAGGGCTGATGACACGAACATGACTATGCAATTTCTTAAATAAACTATACAACATGGCAAACATGTTAGGTTTCTGTTATAATTACATGAAAAGAAGCTGTTGCGCAAATATCCAACTTTTAATTGCACAGCGCAAGAAAACTGGGTCCGTGGCTCGCGGCCATGTGACGTCAGCGGGAGAACACGCTGCGGTTCACTGGCTGTTCTACTCAATGGAAATGGCGCATGAAAACGCTGGTGAACTCTCTAATGCTAGCTCTTCCTCTTCTGGGAGTCTAGAATTGTGTTGATCTCTTCCAAATAGAATCTGATAGCCTACCCTCTTTGCCTCTCGTAGGCGGCAGTTACATGAAAGCCGCAAGCTTTCACAAGCAAATACATGACTGATATCACGCCGACTTTATGATTGCATTTATGATTATCACATACCTGCAAACTAGTCACCTTTCGGCGAAATTCGCCGTTTTGATCCCAAAATAGGTCACTTGTGTGAATCGTGTAGATCCGAAGAGGTTTTTGGGGGGGGGGGTGCGCGAGGCTTCGTTGCCGAACATTTGATTTCAATGTACTACTACTTCAAAGTACTACTACTACTTTTCTCCTCACACCCACATTCCGACCATTTCCGCCGCCTTCATACTTCAAACGTCTCTCTGATTGGATGACATTCCAACGAGCCAATAGTCTTACAGAGCACTGGACAGTGTCCGCGAATTGTAACTGAATAGAGGCGGGGTTTTCTTGAATACGGGTGTGTATAGGAGGATGGCAGAGATCATCCAAACGCAATGCAGAACGGGACACTGAGTCTTGAAAACAGCTCACGGAATCATATTTTCTGATTTTTTTTCCGGAACTCTATATTACATCCGGAGACGGAAAACATTTTTAGTATGCGGAGAAAGCTGTGTTACGATGAGTGCGATTTAAAGAGGCTTTAGGGTGGTTTTTTTTTTTTTGGTACCTGTGATTTTGGTGGTCTGTGAGTCGCGTTTTTATGACGTAAGACGCAAGGGGTGGGACTGTTACGTTTGAACCGAACGCGCGACACGGAAGATGTTTCTGTGGGCTGAAACAAAACAGAAAAAAATGTCAAGTCAATTTGAATAAAGTCATTTTTTGTTGAACATAAGGATCTATAAACGTGTGTTTTGGGTAAGAGAGATCATTTTTATGTGAAACTATTGGTGGGATTGTCAATTATAACGTAATGTGTTGATCTCGGTTGTATTCAGAGAACCAGTTGTGCGTGTGAGAGTGTGTGTGAGAGAGAGATTCTCTCTCTCTCTCTCACACACCATGAATTTGGCAGCACTGAAGGAAAGGAGGGCTGAATTTGGTGTCCAGCCATCTACCAGTGCTGCTGGTAATAGGGCAGAGGTGGTGGAGAAGGATAACATGGCGCGAAAGAGGCACATGGCAGAGCAGCATAAACGTGCCCTTGAACGGCTTGTTTGGGCCAAAAGGTCTAAAAAATGATAAACTGGTCTGCTGAAGAAAGTTTCTAGTGTCACACTTCAAAAATTACTTTTTTAAATTCAAATTTTACTTTTTATACTTTTCCTTCCTTAATGGTAATGTAATGAGGTGTCAGATGCAAAACTGAAAATTGCAAAGCTAAAAATGAATAAATCTTGTCTGTTTTAAATGTTGTCTTTTCCCTTTATTTTCCTTGATCGCGCGCTGTTTAAGGGGGCCGGGGGGTTACCGGTAGTTTGTCACCTTTTTCAACCCTCATGAGTTTGCAGGTATGTTATGTAGAATCTATAGCTCTACGTACCTTTATCTTATGTCGTTTCACAACACGTGTTCTGACAGGAGGACTATCTTTGGATCCAGCATAGCTACTAGTAGACCCCCTCCGGAATACTGGCAGTGTTGCCAGATTGGGATTTTTCCCGCCCAGTTGGGCGGTTTCAAGTGCATTTTGGTGGGTTTTGAACATATTTTGGGCTGGAAAACTTCAGCGGTATCTGGCAACAGATTCTGCTGACGTTTTCCAGCCCAAAATATGTTCAAAACCCACCAAAATGCACTTGAAACCGCTCAACTGGGCGGGAAACCTCCCAATCTGGCAACACTGTGTAGGCACTGCTGATGGTAGTAACACACGTTTGTGCTGAACTGAACACCCAAGAGATTCTTTTAAGCTGGGAAGGGTGTCAAAACAATCCAAATCGAAGTGTTCAGAGCACAGGACGGATGTTGGTGAGGGCTCCCACTTGTCACGAGTGCGCCTGACTTGCTTCACCTACTTCGCATGCAGCTCGGGATCTCTGGGAAACTTGAATAAACTTACCCCATCCTTGTGGGTTTTGGAGCAAAAGCCGGCAACACAACGCGAAGGCATGATAACTAAAATACTAATAATGACAAACTGAACACCTGCCGAATCAACAACAAACTGGTAAGTTAGGAGGAAGGTTCTTTCGCTGACGTCATATAGCTCCTCCTCCTCTTTCGTCTCCTGGGTGCTGCAGCCCTGTCAAATTTGCCCAAATTTGCGTTTATCATAACTTGTAAAATAGGCGCCTTCGTGAATTAATATATGGATCATCGGGAATTACTTTTTGTTATAAAACATCGCCAAAGATGTCAAAAACGTGTCATCAGCACTTTAAGAGAATGGTGGGCTCTGTGTTATAGGTTATACCTGGGTATAATATTCAAGGTTCTGTGTGTTGCATAGCCTACTTGGTTATGAATTTCCAGACTGTGTTGCAGATGATGTTCAAGGATGTGTTGCACAGCTGGGTATTGTGTTAAAGACTCTGTGTTGCATATCAGGGTATGATGTTCAAGGCTCTTCGTTGAATAGCCAGTGATTTTTGGATGTTTGATATTTTTGATTAAGGATATGAGGCACTAGCCTGGCAAGCCAGACTATAACATGAAATGTACAAGCAAAAATACTTTCTGCCACTAGGTAGGGTTGTCTAGTTCACTATGCTAATGGGGCACACCTTTCTATGCTTTGATATCCGGCCTACAGGTTTTACGATGAATGTGCAAAATGGGCTTCCCCCGTTTTAAAAACCAGCAGCCGCCACTGGTATGTTGCACAAGTTATAACACCTATCCTGTTTTAATGAGTCAACCCACAATCAATGAAGTCAAATCAGTCTTAGTTGAGCAAGTCAGTGACTGTATATTTCTTACTTTCACCATAAATTTATATGACTTTGGTCTATAGCTGTAAAAGGCCTCAGCCTTAAAACCGGTTCTTGCTGTGACTTCACACACTCTGGCATGGCTAGCTCAGCGGGGCAGCTCGAATGCCAACTTTACAGATTTTTATTCCCATTTATGCAGCATACAAGTGATAAGGATGGAGATACTATCCACTCAAACTTATTTAAAAATAAAGGCTCTGCATATCTCCTTTAATCACAAACCCCATTTCCACTGCATTTTAGCCCTGCCACAAAATGACTTGCTGACATTTCAGTGATCTTTTCCTTAGCTCAGGAGAAAGTGTTAAGAAGGACAAGGCAGCTGATATCACCCTGTCATGCTGATTGAATTAGAAGAGCAGACTGGTTGCTTCAGAAGTGAGGTGGCGCTTGAAATCATTGTCTTCTGTTAACTATCCTTACCTCCAAGATAACACATGCAGTCATGATTGCTTTGCATTAAAAGGGGCTTCACAGGCAAAGATATTGCTGCTAGTAAGATTGCACCTAAATAAACCATTTATCGGATCAAGAGCTTCAAGGAGAGAGGTTCAATTGCTGTGAAGAAGGCTTCAGGGTGCCCAGGAAAGTCCAGCAAGTGCGAGGATGGTCTCCTAAAGAGGATTCAGCTATGGGATTGGGTCACCACCAGTGCAAAGCTTGCTCAGGAATGGCAGTAGGCAGGTGTAAGTGCATCTTTGCACGCAGTGAGACGAAGACGTGGTTTTTTTTTTTTTTTTTTTTTTTTTTGGGGGGGGAGATGGCCTGGTGTCAAGAAGGGCAGCAAAGAAGCCACTTCTCTCCAAGAAAAACATCAAGGACAGTCTGACGTTCTGCGGGAAATACAGGGATTAGACTGCAGAGGACTGGGATGAAGTTATTTTCTCTGTAGCCTCCTTCAGATTGTTTTGGACATCTAGAAAAATGATTGTCTGGAGAAGAAAAGGTGAGTGCTACAATGAGTTCGGTCTCATGCCAACAGTAAAGCATCCTGGGACTATTCATGTGGGGTCGCTTCTCATCCAAGGGAGTGGGATCACTCAATTTTGCCTAAGAACACTGCCATGACTAAAGAATGGTATTAAAACATCCTCCAAGAGCAACTTCTCCCAACGATCCAGGAGCAATTTGGGAATGAACAATGCTTTTTCCAGCATAATGGAGCACCAGGTCACAAAGCAAAAGTGATAACCAAGTGGCTTTGGGAACAAAACATTGACATTTTGGGTCCATGGCCAGAAAACTCTCTTCAGATCTTAATCCGAGAAGCTATGGACAAACAAAAACCCCAAAATTGTGATTAACTCCAAGCACTGATTATGCAAGAATGGGTTGCCATCAGTCAGGATTTAGCCCAGAAGCTGATATCCAGCATTCCAGGGCGAATTGCAGGAGTCTTGAAAATGAAGGGTTAACACTGTAAATATTGACTTTGCATAAACTTGATGCATTTGTCAATAAAAGCCTTTGAAACTTATGAAATGCTTATTGTACTTCAATATACTATTAGAAACATCTGACAAAAAGATCTAAAAATGCTGAAGCATTTGTTAAAACCAAAATTTCAGTCTCAACTTTTGAACTTGACAAAAAATACTTCTCATACTCCAAATCTATAAAAAAGTATTGCCAGGCAAAACAAACCTTGCCTGGTAGCACTTGTATTAAGGAAGATATCGTGGAAAAAATGTACCCATAGGATACTCATGTGGCGGCTACTTATAAAATTGACACCATGACCATACAGTAAATATAGCTTATATATTTACTCTAGGAGGCTGTAGCCACAGAAATGAAATCCAGAAATGAGCAACTTAAAAATCACTAGTGTCTGTTCTTTTTATATTCAACTCTTGCCTCTTAGTTTTTGAAACTGAAACCTCTGAACCGAGGCTGACACGCATGCTGTCGCCATGACCGAAACTCTTATTTCCTGGAAATGGCCCAGTGCTAGAGCTCAGTGGGATGCACTTTCCCTCTGTAATAAGCATAAACGTGTCTGATTTCTTTAGTCCATTTATTTTGAATGGTGAACTGAATTGTATACACTCGCCGGCCATTTTAATCGGAACGCGTGTATGCACATGCGCAATGCACTATTGTTACACTTGCATTCTTGCAGCACGATGATGTAGTGGCTAGCACGTCCTATATGAAGCAGTAGACACAACAAAAACAATTTTGACCTTGTCCAGATCCTCAGTGTTGAGGTTCTATTTGAGACCAATGCCCATCTACCCTGAAAGTTTCATGAAGATTGATCCAGCTGTTTTCCTGTAATATCATTTACAGAGGGGAAAAAAAAAAACCAAAGAAACCAGACTGAAAACAATACCTTGCCCTGCTTACTCTGTAGTGGGTGAGAGAACAAACGTACAAGGCTGTTTTTCCAGCTAACTGTAAAATAAACATTTTTTTTCACAATTGGCTCATATACATGTATGTATAACTGAAGTCTGACAAATTTGGAAGCCTGTTTCTGCCACTTGGAAAGAAATTACGTAGTCTATGGCCCTGTCCACACGGCAACGGATTCAGGTGAATCCGATAAAATTTATCGTTTCGGCCTGGTGTCCACACAGCACTGGCTTTTTGGGTGCCCCAAAACGATATTTTTTTTGAGAACGGTTTCCAGAGTGGAAAAATCTGGCAACGGCACTGTTGTGAAGTCGTCTGGATGAGTAGAATGGATTTGTTTACGATGACGTCACAACCACATGACTAGAACAAGCAGCACTCGCACGCATCATTCGTAACAACAGCAGCAACAATGGCGGACCCCAGAGTAGTAGTAGTTCAGTGCCAGGTAGAAGGTTTTTATGCGCATGCGTCCTACTTCTATTGTTCTGGTGTCTCTGATGGGACCGTCTTACAGCGCACGTAGAGGTGTGGCATGTGTATTGCATCGTTTTCAGCAAGCGTTGCGTTGCCATATGTACCTGATATTTTACTGATCCGTTGCCCATGTGGACGCGGGGTTTTTTTTTTTTTAATATAAACCCGCTACAAAAAAAAAAACTCGTGTGGATGTAGCCTATATCTTGGTCGGTAAGTCATTTGACATCACACCAACTATTAAACAATACTATATGAAATATCAAATAAAAACCACTATAATTTACACACATTGTAGAAATACATGCTATAAACGAACACTTAGTCATTAGTTTCGTATTGAAGAGCCTTAACTTTAAATGTCTCTAAAGAACTACTTTCAACTATGTTTCTAGGTGGATGATTACAAAGTCTGGCCACTAGGTGGCGTGTAGGGCAGGCAGTTACTAGCACTGGCCACTAGGCGGCGTGTAGGACCGAAACCATCAGGAAACAACTCGATGGGTTTATGTATCTGGATCGGTCTTAGAAACTGGGTACTGTGGGGGTACCTTACTAAATATACTCAGTCAATAAACTATACGGTTTTGAATGGTGTTGGTTTTAATTTGAAATAAAATGAAGAAATACAGAACTAAATCTTTGATGTGAATACTCTTCAGAATTTGGCAAAAATTCTGCAAATTTGTGGAAAAATGGCGGCTTGATCTGGGACGTGATAAATGATTGACTACATCGCATTCCCTTAAGGTTGTAGTCCACTGAAAAGTCTACAGTTATCACTAATTGTATTTTAAATTGTAACTTTATCCACCTAAGGATTGGTGCGCTCACAGAATAATCATAACCGTAATAAAACATCATGCAAAATATTTGATCACCGTTGTAACTCCATTTTCTGCATACCCAATACGATCGTGTGTTTTGATCTAAATGGAAAGCCTCCAGGTCAAGGTCACTACCTCACCAAATCACTACGCCATATAAAAATTTAGTTATAAATCTATGATTGTTTTTTAAAACGAAAGCTGAAAGTTGGGTATAGAATGGTTTGTTTTTTTTTTACAGAATGTTACGATGGTAGCTGGTCTTGTATGAATTTCAGAGCTATAAAATGAGTTGTGGTCTATTTTTTACCGTAGCGTGTTATTTGTGTGCGGGGAAGGACACGTTAACAATTTGCATGTGTAGAATAGAATTTTCCACTCCAACAGTTAGAAGTTGATCGTGCTTCCATTTGCGGTCTCTGTTACGTGGGTGATCTGTTTGGACGTTATCACTGAAAAGGTGAGTTTTGAGTTTTATTTTTAGTCTTGCAGTATAAGGCAATAGAATGTTTTCTTTTTCATCTTTATTTCGTAGTGTTTGTGTATTTTTGGCCACTATTTTGCAACCATGGTCAATTTAGATCGAACTTTTGATAGAATCTACGGCTAGTTATTTTGCCCCGCCCCCGCCTCGTGCTCCCTCAGGTGCGGTAGTGATGTCCCATTGCTCACGCGCTGCAGTAGAGACCCGCGCGACCTTCAGCCGGTACAGTCGCTGTTTTACCACCGCCGTTATTCTCATCTTTCCGGTGTGTTCTTGATTTTTCCATTGTGTCCTATCAAATACCCAAAAAGTACCATATTATTCATATTTAAGTGAATAATCAATTGTCATCATAACTTGGCGTTTTTAACCCAAGCAATCAAAGAGGAAATTTATTCAATATTTTCACTCATCTGCGAAGGAGGGGCTTAATTCATGATGTAGTTATTTTATATGGAAATCAATTTTACAAAAGCATTTGAATTGTAATCTCAATTTTCCACAGTGGAGGCCAGATAAAGCAAGATGCTATCTTTATTCTTATTAAACATGACAAAAGAAACATTGAGTGTTAGGTAAATGCAAAAAACAGGTAAAATTAGAATTTTATTTTTTGACCATAATGTCCCAAATGAGAGACCAGTTTCTGAGACAGACCCATCTACACACTATGCCTATGGGGCTCTGCTCGCGTGGGCCTTTGGCCTGTGCAGGGGCTCCACTTAAAAATCCTTAGTAGCCTCGTATTGTTTGAACTTAAAATTTACTTGAACGGGTACTGACTCCAGTATTCTCTTCAGGACATGAGTAACTAATTACATCAATTTCAACAAGTCCAGGACACGTCTTGTAAAAATTAATCTAGACAACATCCTCCTTGACTCAGTCCACCCCAGTTCCCTAAGCATATTAATGGCGCCTAACAATTGGATGATGGTGGTTTGCACAAACGTGCAGTTAACATCTGATTGACTTTGTATCTTTATAACTGATTTTCATTGGCATCTGTCAGTCACGTGGCTGTGGATCAGCGCCTTGAGTCATGATCAGTTGGCACTGGAGCAGTGCCTGTTGTGGCGGGAATGTCAGTCCCTGAAGCAGCAGCGGCTGCACTTGAAGGTGGTAGGGCTTGTTGGCTGTTCTTGCGTCTCACTTCGTTCATCTGCCCCAGGCTAGCTGCTTTTCCCCTTTGTGTAGATTGTGATTCAGTTCCTGTCTCCAGCAGGAGTGATCTTGGGCAAGGTCTTCCTATCCATCGACATCCACGTTGAGGCCCTTCATGTCTCTCTTGCAGACATCTTTAAATCAGAGTTGGGGGTGGCCCTGAGCTCTCCTTGCCTGTTGCAAGCTCACCATACAGCAGGTCCTTGGGAATCCTGTGGGTGTGTCTGAGGCAACGTTGATGTACAACCCCGATTCCAAAAAAGTTGGGACAAAGTACAAATTGTAAATAAAAACGGAATGCAATGATGTGGAAGTTTCAAAATTCCGTATTTTATTCAGAATAGAACATAGATGACATATCAAATATTTAAACTGAGAAAATGCATCATTTAAAGAGGAAAAATTAGGTGATTTTAAATTTCATGACAACACCTCAAAGTTGGGACAAAGCCATGTTTACCACTGTGAGACATCTCCTTTTCTCTTTACAACAGTCTGTAAACGTCTGGGAACTGAGGAGACAAGTTGCTCAAGTTTAGGGATAGGAATGTTAACCCATTCTTGTCTAATGTAGGATTCTAGTTGCTCAACTGTCTTGGGTCTTTTTTTGTCGTATCTTCTGTTTTATGATGCACCAAATGTTTTTTCTATGGGTGAAAGATCTGGACTGCAGGCTGGCCAGTTCAGTACCCGGACCCTTCTTCTACGCAGCCATGATGCTGTAATTGATGCAGTATGTGGTTTGGCATTGTCATGTTGGAAAATGCAAGGTCTTCCCTGAAAGAGACGTCGTCTGGATGGGAGCATATGCTGCTCTAGAACCTGGATATACCTTTCAGCATTGGTGTCTTTCCAGATGTGTAAGCTGCCCATGCCACACGCACTAATGCAACCCCATACCATCAGAGATGCAGGCTTCTGAACTGAGTGCTGATAACTTGGGTCGTCCTTCTCTTTAGTCCGAATGACACGGCGTCCCCGATTTCCATAAAGAACTTCAAATTTTGATTCGTCTGACCACAGAACAGTTTTCCACTTTGCCACAGTCCATTTTAAATGAGCCTTGGCCCAGAGAAGACGTCTGCGCTTCTGGATCGTGTTTAGATACGGCTTCTTTGAACTACAGAGTTTTAGCTGGCAACGGCGGATGGCACGGTGAATTGTGTTCACAGATAATGTTCTCTGGAAATATTCCTGAGCCCATTTTGTGATTTCCAATACAGAAGCATGCCTGTGTGTGATGCAGTGCCGTCTAAGGGCCCGAAGATCACGGGCACCCAGTATGGTTTTCCGGCCTTGACCCTTACACACAGATTCTTCCAGATTCTCTGAATCTTTTGATATGCACTGTAGATGATATGTTCAAACTCTTTGCAATTTTACACTGTCGAACTCCTTTCTGATATTGCTCCACTATTTGTCGGCGCAGAATTAGGGGGATTGGTGATCCTCTTCCCATCTTTACTTCTGAGAGCTGCTGCCACTCCAAGATGCTCTTTTTATACCCAGTCATGTTAATGACCTATTGCCAGTTGACCTAATGAGTTGCAATCTAGTCCTCCAGCTGTTCCTTTTTTGTACCTTTAACTTTTCCAGCCTCTTATTGCCCCGTCCCAACTTTTTTGACATGTTGCTGTCATGAAATTTCAAATGAGCCAATATTTGGCATGAAATTTCAAAATGTCTCACTTTCGACATTTGATATGTTGTCTATGTTCTATTGTGAATACAATATCAGATTTTGAGATTTGTAAATTATTGCATTCCGTTTTTATTTACAATTTGTACTTTGTCCCAACTTTTTTGGAATTGGGGTTGTAGAAGATTTGGGTTGAGATTGAATGGAGGTTCTATGCCTTAATTATAACTTTTCATAATAAAGAGAAAATTGACTTATGTAATGCTGAGTCATAATAGCGAGAGGCTGGAGTGTTATGATGATGGCGAGAGGGGCGGAGGTGTCCGTGATGGTGGCAGTTCAGTTGCGATACAGTCATAAGATCTCATAATTTATGAAATGGCAAAGGAGTTCAAGTCATTTAGAACTTTTAAGTTGTAATTATGAGAAACCTTTTCATTATTATGGAGTGGAAATGGGCATCCATATATCAATCTGGCAACAGTCTTTGTTGGCTACATGAGCATTTTTGGCAGAAAAAAATTATTTGATGCTGACTTGGAGGTAATATGATTATTTCCACCAACACCACCATGTCTTTGCTAATGTTTAGGCTTTAAGCTGAGTAGGGTCTTGTTGGTGAGTCTTGGAATTGGGGCTGTTTGTCCTGTTGATATTAAATTTACAAATGCAGTATTTTCAGTATGGGTAGTTTGAATAGCCGAAGAAGAAAATTCTCATTTTTTGCAGTTGAGAATGTTGCCAGAGGTCACATTGAAGGTGCAAACCTTTTACTCAAGTTAGATTTGAAAATGAAGGACGAAAGCCTTCAGAAAGAAAAATGTGACCTTTTGTATATTTGCCAATTTTATGGTGAGAGGCTGGAAATATTAAGCTTAACTGCATAGTCCTGAGATTGTGTGGGTTTTTTTTTTTTTTTTTTTTAAACAAAGTTTAATCTTTAGGGGTATAGGACATTGTGATCATGGCAACACCCTTTTAATGTAATTTTATCTCAAGATACAAGGCTTTTTTCTTCCCTAACTTGTTTTATTTCAAATGTTTGACTCCCACCCCCCCACCCCCCTTCTCGTTTTGAAATGTGTGGTTAGGACTCGTTTGGGGTAGGCCTGCCAAACATCACTACAGCTGGTTACGCCGCCAAAACCGCCTTTCGTTTAGTGTTCATGTGGCGATCCCTTTTCCGAAACATCCACTGTAACCGGTCCCTTCAGGAGAAGCTGTTCGCTGAAGTGCCGTTCCCTCCGCACCCGTACTGGACACAGTGGCTTGCATTGGAGGAGCGAGTGCCTCTACCTGCTGCACGGCTACCATGTGCTGATGTGGAGAAGCTGTGGGGGATGCCGAGGGAGCTGCTCACTGAGAAACTTCAAGGTAGTCCTGTCCATCTTTCCTCAGGTCACACTGGCTCATGGAGGGCTGTGTAGGAATCAGTGATGTGGTACAAACATGGAATCAGAAATTATGATGCATGCAGAAGATTTTCATGTTACCTTTTTACCTCCATTAAGTTTAATTCTCTTCACACGATCTCTTAATGTAGTGCAACATGTAAAGGTTTTCATAACCTTGTTTTGTGTTTTTTGTTAATCTTCAAGAAAGGGATAATTGTGAGGGAAAGACTGTCTGTAGCTGCTGTAACGCAAGTGATAACAGGAGCTAAATTTTCAGACGTATGAAATATTTTAATACAGTTCATGCGCACCATAGTAGCTGTAGTTCATTTTTCTAAAACCACACATGACTGGCCCCCCCCCCCCCCTTAGTTAACACTTGCCTCAGTAAAGTGTAGCCAGTATTGATGGCTTGTTCCCAGTCCATCCCTTAAGGCTCCAAAATGTTTCATTAAATTAAACTCCTAATGTGGGCGGGGTTTTTTTTTTTTTTTTTAGGGGCACCAGATGAGACACTCAGGGTGGAATGGAGGGAGTTGTATAACCTCGCTGTCACTCATCATGGCAGTACAGCGATGCTCTTTCACTACGTTCTTGAGCAACACCAAAGCAGTGGTAAGTCATTTCCATTCCCCAGGGATCAGTGACTACGTTTACATGCACGTCCAAATCGAGCTGCTGTTGGTAATCGAGCAAAGGGTCCCAGCAGGGGTGCCAGAGAAATCCAATCCTACATGCACAAGTGAAATCGGGCTATTGTGCACCCGAGCCACACGTGGCGCTACACGCCCCATCATGTTGGTACACTTCTGGTTGTCGTCATGAAGAGCTATAGTGTTGCCAGATACTGCTGACGTTTTCCAGCCCAAAACAGGTTCAAATCCGCTAAAATGCACTTAAAACCCCCAATCTGGCAACACTAGCAGTTCCGTGTTCAAGCTGTTAGGCTTGCTCTAACAGACTATGGCTACAAACTATCCGGCGCAGACCACTGTTTTGTAAGACAACTTATTTTGCACAATAATATTTTTCTAAAGTCCATTTTTTGCTTACAAAAAATTTTTTTTTTGCTTACAATTTAACTTGTGTCTTAATAAACACAAAAAGTTCAATTGTTTTGTTTTTATTGACATTCTTCAGATGTTGGACATATATAAAAAATATACGCGCACACACAATGACTTGTTAATGTACACAATTCACAGCTGTGCAACAGCTGTACAGATGTATTTGGTGATACAGTAAGTGAGCTAAATTTTAACAGTGCAAACAATGCCACAAAAAGAAAAGATTCATGCCGGTGTCATGCCGACCGAGGCTGTTGTGTTTCCCGCTTGCGGTCTAGTCACTTCCGGAAGTAGCTCGACAACTAGCTCAATAGGGTATACATGCATAAAGTAGCTCGGCAGAAATCGCATAAACTAGGTCGTGTAGCTCGATTCCGAGAAATCAAGTTCGGTTCAATTTCAGCCGAATTAAGGTATATACATGGCATTTTGAACTTCGATTTCAGTCGAGCAACGGCAGAAATTCGATTCTCTCTGTGCATGTAAACGTAGTGAGTGTTTTGTAGTCAGAGGAAGATTTGGACTGCCATTACTTGTTCCATTAAGTCTAAATCGGCTTTATTTTATATTTATATCCATTTTAACCCTCTGGGGTCGAGAACTTTGCCAACGAAGCTCGACAGATTTGGAATGAGTAGGTCATGTATTTAGATAAAGCTCTTCATGTTTTATCATACAAGCATGACAAACTTTTCTATGTGCCTACTGCCAAGTAACAGCTTTTAAATTGCCTAAATTACATGAAACATAAAACTTGTCACCTTACTCAGTCACACTGGAGTCAGCGCTGAGTGCCCATTTACGCATTCATAAGACTATTCACATGGTAACAGCATGATCACTTTCACTTTTTTGGTTTTGATTGGTTTCTCTTTCACGGTGGGAATGCCCATCGTAAACAGGTCAGGTGTAGTTTAGACTATTTGGAGGTAAAACTTAATTTTGCTCCATTTTGAGTTTAGAGAGTAAAATTTGGAGTTGGAGGAAAATTAGAGTAATTGTGTAAGAGTTGGTTGTGGCTCTGAACTGAGTAAAATAATACAATATTTAATTTCAAGACGCACTGAATCGAGTCAAATACTAGATAAATGAAGGTGTTGTACAAAGCAGTTTTAGAACTGTTGGAATTTGTGAAAAACAAAACATGACCTTACCCATTCTGACTTAACCTGATGGAATTAAGAGTTGGCAGTGGGAGGGGTTTTCACTCTTCTCATTGAAGGTAAAGGAAATTTTTACCCTTCTCATTGAATACCCCTCCCACTGCCAACCCTTTATCCCAAAACAATAGGACAAAAACTTTTTGGTCAGGTAATTGTCCAAATCAAGGGAGCAAAATTAAGTTTTTGTGCTTGATGCATTCCTAAGATTGAACAGAATCACCTCAAGTGATCAAAACGGTTCATCACAATGGGTAAGGTCGTGTGTGTATGTATATATATATGTATATATATATGTATATATATATGTATATGTATATATATATATATATATATATATATATATATATATATATATATATATATATATATATATATATATATTTTTTTTTTTTTTAACACATTCCAACACAGCTCTAAAATTGCCTTTTACAACAGCATTTTTTTTTTTTAAATACAATCCTGGCATACATACTGCATAGACGTTATTGTAGTTGAACTTGTGCTGAATGCAAAAGTTATATGACTGAAAATACTGCTTATATTTGTTGAAATTGATGACAAAATCAGAGCATGACGATCATTGGAGTGCCAGAAAATACCCTCAGACCCCAGAGGGTTAATAGCCAATGGACCGGATTTGGGGCTCACTAGAGAAAATTAAATATTTGCTGGCATTGAGTGGCATACAGGTTCAGTATCATGCTAGCTGAATATACACCATGGAAAAGAAAGCCAGCCAATATTATACATACACACACTATGGGGCATGTGCATCTTTTTAATGTTTTTTTCAATGAGGGAATGGTGCACCACATCACCCTTTCCTAACACCCCCCCCCCCCCCCCCCCCCCCAAAAAAAAAAAAAAAAAAACTGGACTGATGCTGTTCTGAAAGATTGGATGGCTTCAGAAAATTCAGTGTCTTTAATGTCTATTTGGCCATTGTATATATCGTTCAAATGGCGATTAATGCCTGCATGAATACTCACTTCTGAAGTCCTCTTGTAAAAGTCTGTCACTTTTCCTCACCTTCAAGTAGAACCTTCAGCCATTTCAGCTATTGCTCTTTTCCAGTTTTTCAATGTCTGTTGGTATGTTTTTCTCTTGTAGATAATATGCGTGAAGTAGTAGTTTCGGTAGATTTTCAGGTGTTCAGCGTCTTTCAAAATTCTCTCATCTTCTGTATTTAACAAAGCAAACCTGGCAGCCATGTTTGCTTACAAATTCAGTTGCTTGCTTGCATGGAAGTTTTACATGTAATACATCTTATGGCATTTTCAGTGCACTGCAACGGTTTAATGCTGCTGTACATGCACAGAAGCAAACGTTCTCATTGAATGTTCGCATCAGCTCCGTGTGACGTCATGCAAACTATATTCAACGCTCGCTCTCCATTGGGTAGAGTGATATGCTAACGATATTGCATGCCATCGAACCAAATGAATGAAACTGACTAGAAGGGAATAGAACACATTTTTATTCCATCGAAGAAGTGCATCCTGTATGGATAATCCTTAATATTTGGTTCAATATTGAAATCCTTGTTTATAATCAATGAGCCGTTTTAGGATCGATGTTTTATACCTGGCTTTCTTCATCGCTCAGGATGGCTAGAATGTGATGGACGATATAAGAACTTAAATAAATAAAAATCTAATGCTTTAATCATACTCAAGTTCCTGTTGACACTTTTTGAGACTTTGGTGTACAGTTGTAGAAGATAAGGATGGATTCCCTTTTGAGTCTGGTTCCTCTTGTCTCAGGAGGTTTTTTTTTTTCTTGCCACAATCACCATTGGCCTGCTCCTTAGGGATAAATTGGTGGTGGTTTTTTTTTTTTTTTTTTTTTTTTTAAATTTACGTTTATTTGGATTTCTGTCAATCTGCTTTGTGACCATGTCAGTTTATTAAGTGTAAATAAATTGAATTGAAAAGTCTTAACATTGTTTATCAAGCTGAATGAGAGTAAATTTTGCAATGTACAAAATTTTAATCATTTACGCAAAATTTGGAGGTGGGACTCTGATAGTGGCTTTAAAACCACAATGTGAATACTGAAGCTACTTCAAGATTCACAAGTCTGACATTTGCAACAAAATACTTGCGCTTTTTTTTTTTTTTTTTTGAAGTGCTTTTTGTTTTTGAATGCTTTTCATCATGGGCCTCTTGTGTGCCCTCCTACACTCCTGCCCTACCAAAAAGCAATGGAAGCCTTTTGGAGAAGTACAATCCAATTTTTTGCACTGCTGAGTCACTTCAAAGTGCCGTAATGTACGGGCGGAGTGAAGAGCCTCCTTTGTCTTGCTACAAGACTGACTGACTCATGTTTTGAGTCCTTGTTCTTCATGTCTGATTAGTTTGCATCTGTTGCTTTTCATCGCCAAGTGTCTTAAAATATTTATTAATCCATTTTCTATAACTTGTGGAGCAGATTTTCATTTCAAAACACAGTATTAAAATTCAGTACTGTCCGAGATGTTGACTATATACACATTTAAGCTCATCAGCCTTATGGCCACGCCATGGTGTGGCATCTGTCGTCCACAATTCAGTTAAATCGTATCTCCTCCAATTCTCCACGGATTTCTGTTCTGATTTTGTTTGAAAGAACGCTTCACTCCGCACAACTTGGTTTTGTTTAATTTTTTTTTTTTTTGTGAATCAGTTAGTAATTGGGCCAAATTAATGACTTTTCCAGGCCTCTCACTAGAATTGTATCTCCCCTCTCATTTCTCATCCGATTTCAGTTCTGATCAATGTTTTGGGTAGATCTTCCTTCAGGGAACAAAACTTGGTTTGGTTTTCTTGCTTTAAACAATGTTTGCAACTTTTTTGTTTCTTTTCAGTTAAATCGGGGGTCTGCCCTCAGTTCTCATTGGATTTCAGTTCTGATTGTTTTGCTTGAAAGAGCTAGACCTTCTGCACAAAACTTGGTCAACGTATTGTCAACTTTTTTTTTTTTTTGGCTAACAAATTAGTCTATAGGTCAACTTTAACACATTTTCTTCTGACTAGAATTGTATCTCTATCATGCGAATTCAGTTCTGATCAATGTATTGGGTCGAGCTAAATTTAGCCTCACCACCCCCTTCCCTGTTGTAAAGAATTTGTTGTGGAGGTTGGTCCTCTCACACTGTCACACTTCAGTTCTGTTTGTTTTAGTCATCATGATTTTTGATGGCAGGCCAGATAAGCTACCATGTTCTGGTTTAAAAAACAAATTCCCCTCATTCACTTTACACGTTTATCTTCGGGCTCCTCTAGACCATTCTGAACTGGAGTCGATGTACCGCCAGTACACCCAGTGCCGGTTCCAGTGGCTCTTCACTTACTGGCTCTTTCGCCAGCCGGCTCCGCTAAACCGCCAGCTCAGATCCATATACCTGCAGTGGAGGAAACACAGCAAGAAGAAGGTTTCCACATGGGGAGAAACGGTGTGTGATGTGAGATACCTGGCATCCCTACATCCCATCACCAGTGACTACTGGAGGGGCAGGCTGGCTCGGGGAGATGAGAACATTGGTGAGTTTGGGTTTAAACTTGCTCTGTGCAAGTCGTGATGGTTTTTAATGATTATGCAATCACACGTCGTCCATCTGTTGTCTGTCCACAATTTACAAAAATCGCTACCCTTCCGACAGGATTGATCAGATTTTGCTCAAACTCGCATACAATGTTCCCCAGGTGGGTGTGTATTAAGTTGTCAAGATGGTGGCGCCACCTGTCATTTACGATTTTATGGGCATCTGAAATAAGGATGTATGATGATCAAAAACGGGCGGCATGGTGGTGTAGTGGTTAGCGCTGTTGCCTCACAGCAAGAAGGTCCTGGGTTCGAGCCCCGGGGCCAGCGAGGGCCTTTCTGTGTGGAGTTTGCATGTTCTCCCCATGTCCACGTGGGTTTTCTCCGGGTGCTCCGGTTTCCCCCACAGTCCAAAGACATGCAGGTTGGGTTAACTGGTGACTCTAAATTGAGCGTAGGTGTGAATGTGAGTGTGAATGGTTGTCTGTGTCTGTGTCAGCCCTGTGATGACCTGGCGACTTGTCCAGGGTGTACCCCGCCTTTCGCCCGTAGTCAGCTGGGATAGGCTCCAGCTTGCCTGCGACCCTGTAGAAGGATAAAGCGGCTAGAGAATGAGATGAGATGAAATTTTTGGGTGACGTTACATTAAATGCTACTCTTTGTAAACTGTTCACTGAAACTCACCCAGAAGACTCCAAAGACACATTCCAACAAGAATTGTTCACCAGTTGGTGCCACCTGGCATGGATGTGGCTACACAGGGGTCGGGAAAATCGCTGCTCCTCCTACAGGATTGACTGGATTTCAAACTTGCATGCAAGGAAATGTTCTGCCTATTATTTATCAAAGCAGCTCATGTATCAAAATGTGTGATTTCAGAGAATGTGTAGCTGAACGGTCTTGAATTTGAACGTGTGATCAGATCCAGATGCTTGATGTTCAATCATGAAAAGTTATTCTTGCCTGTTAATATATTTTCCACCTCTCAATGATGCAGGGATTCATACAGTGGGAAACTACTTCTCCATGTGCAAATCGCTCGTGGCCTGGATCCTCGGCCGTGACTGGGGAAGACTGAAACGCAAAAAGGTACAAATCCTCTCCATTCTTATTGAAGAGAACAAACTATAATGAACCTCAGTGCTTGGCTGTCCTTCCCACCTCACCACTTAAAACCCACGCGAAACACGACAAACTAAACAAACAGCCTCATCTCACTTATTAAAATGTACTTGTTTACTGTCTGAAATGCTGAAGCAGCTCACTTCAGACTGCTCTCCTGGTCAAAAATGCAAACTCCGAGTTCCCTCTCTCACGGGCTCCTCTTTTTCATTTAGGCAACATTTAAACGAGCTCCTGCAGGGCACAGCACATCTTTAGGTATTCCTGTGGTGTCCATCTCGTGCCATTATGTGTCATTAGTTCATTACCCAGTATCTGTAATTTCACAGGTCACAGCATGAGCAGGCAACAGGAAGCGCTCGCCTTCATCTAATGGCTGGCTAAAAGGATAACAGGCGTATCAATATGCATCCTATTTAATTGTGCTACGTGTCTGAGCATGCTCCTTCTCCATTTTACTGCCACATTAATAGAATTAATGAGCTGGAGTTGAAGTTGGGAGGACTAGTGAAGTCACGACTTTGTTTTCAGCATGAATATGACCTTTAGGAAATGGTCATGTTTTTAATTAGTTTGACTCCCTCCCCCCCCTTCATTTCTGCATTTGCTTCAGATGTATTTTTGAATGTAGTGCATATTATGAATGTCGTGACTTCCATTTTTAGTCTCATGCCTGTATTGTAGTCCTAAATGTCAACCAATAGTTAATCCTGCTTTTCCTGTGCAGTTTAAGCCATTTTTCATTCTAATTTTATCCAAAAACAGCAAGCAGTACATTTTATTGCACTGAGAAATGGGCATATGACTAGATATTGTGGTACAAATTTGTGACTATTCAAAATGATAAAATAACAAATGAATCGTGATTTGTAACTTCGTTTTTCCTCGCTGTAATTGTTTAGACAGTAGGGCTGTTTCACAGGCAGGGTACCAAAGTGGATTATATGGAATGGCTCAAGTATTACTGAAGTACAAGAAGTACTTGTGAAGTAAGGATTAGCTCTGCATGAAGAACTAATCCCACCTGTAAACTAGCCATTCGTTAGCCAGCCTGATGTACTATTAAGTAAACCCATTTTTGACCTTTTTGTTTCAACCTTATTTGGTCTAGTTTGAAGAGGTACAGTGGTGCTTGAAAGTTTGTGAACCCTTTAGAATTTTCTATATTTCTGCATAAATATGACCGAAAACATCATCAGATTTTCACACAAGTCCTAAAAGTAGATAAAGAGAACCCAGTTAAACAAAGGAGACAAAAATATTATACTTGGTCATTTATTTATTGAAGAAAATGATCCAATATTACATATCTGTGAGTGGCAAAAGTATGTGAACGTCTAGGATTAGTAGTTGATTTGAAGGTGAAATTAGTCAGGTGTTTTCAATCAATGGGATGACAATCAGATGTGAGTGGGCACCCTGTTTTATTTAAATAACAGGGATCTATCAAAGTCTGATCTTCAAAACACATGTTTGTGGAAGTGTATCATGGCACGAACAAAGGAGATTTCTGAGGACCTCAGAAAAAGCGTTGTTGGTGCTCATCAGGCTGGAAAAGGTTACAAAACCATCTCTAAAGAGTTTGGACTCCACCAATCCACAGTCCGACAGGTTGTGTACAAATAGAGGAAATTCAAGACCATTGTTACCCTCCCCAGGAGTGGTCGATCAACAAAGATCACTCCAAGAGCAAGGCATGTAATAGTCGGCGAGGTCACAAAGGACCCCAGGGTAACTTCTAAGCAACTGAAGGCCTCTCTCACATTGGCTAATGTTCATGAGTCCACCATCAGGAGAACACTGAACAACAATGGTGTGCATGGCAGGGTTGCAAGGAGAAAGCCACTGCTCTCCAAAAAGAACATTGCTGCTCATCTGGAGTTTGCTAAAGATCATGTGGACGAGCCAGAAGGCTATTGGAAAAATGTTTTGTGGACGGATGAGACCAAAATGGAACTTTTTGGTTTAAATGAGAAACGTTATGTTTGGAGAAAGGAAAACACTGCATTCCAGCATAAGAACCTTATCCCATCTGTGAAACATGGTGGTGGTAGTATCATGGTTTGGGCCTGTTTTGCTGCATCTGGGCCAGGACGGCTTGCCATCATTGATGGAACAATGAATTCTGAATTATACCAGCGAATTCTAAAGGAAAACAGCAGGACATCTGTCCATGAACTAAATCTCAAGAGAAGGTGGGTCATGCAGCAAGACAACGACCCTAAGCACGCAAGTTGTTCTATCAAAGAATGGTTAAAGAAGAGTAAAGTTAATGTTTTGGAATGGCCAAGTCAAAGTCCTGACCTTAATCCAATTGAAATGTTGTGGAAGGACCTGAAGTGAGCAGTTCATGTGAGGAAACCCACAAACATCCCAGAGTTGAAGCTGTTCTGTACGGAGGAATGGGCTAAAATTCCTCCAAGCCGGTGTGCAGGACTGATCAACAGTTACCGCAAACGTTTAGTTGCAGTTATTGCTGCACAAGGGGGTCACACCAGATACTGAAAGCAAAGGTTCACATACTTTTGCCACTCACAAATGTAATATTGGATCATTTTCCTCAATAAATAAATGACCAAGTATAATTTTGTCTCATTTGTTTAACTGGGTTCTCTTTATCTACTTTTAGGACTTGTGTGAAAATCTGATCATGTTTTAGGTCATATTTATGCAGAAATATAGAAAATTCTAAAGGGTTCACAAACTTTCAAGCACCACTGTAGTTTAATATTATTGGCAATCTTGCAGCCCCTGAATAGTTTAGTTGGAGCCTCATTTCATACGTGAAGAATAATTGCCAACAAAGTTAACCACAAATGGGTACTGATAGGGTCACAAGGGTATATTTAAGAAGGTAGCTTGTTTGCCAAAAATGTCCTCTCTGGTAATCTAGTCCTTAGTTTATAAAAAAAAAAAAAAAGCAGATCTTAGACAAGTAGCTTATGATTCTGAAAGTCCAGGTCCATATAAGTACTGGCACATAAGGCTATACACTTAGCTTCTTAAAATGAGCTATAGTGGTTACCAACAAAACAATTGTCTTGTCCAGAAATAGAATTATTCTCTCACCATTAGCCAGGTGACAACACAGTGCTGTCTGTATTCTAGCTGCAAATTCTTGCCACCAACAGCGTTCAGCAGAAAATAACTTCCATCAATATGTACTGATTGCCAAAAAATTGAACTTGATTTTTTGATGTTGGTGACAAACTTGTGTGCCCTGACTGTGAAACACACCAGTAATAACGTACAACCCCGATTCCAAAAAAGTTGGGACAAATTATAAATAAAAACGGAATGCAATGATGTGGAAGTTTCAAAATTCCATATTTTATTCAGAATAGAACATAGATGACAGATCAAATGTTTAAACTGAGAAAATGTATCATTTAAAAAGAGAAATTAGGTGGTTTTAAATTTCATGACAACACCACATCTCAAAGTTGGGACAAGGCCATGTTTACCACTGTGAGACATCTCCTTTTCTCTTTACAACAGTCTGTAAACATCTGGGGACTGAGGAGACAAGTTGCTCAAGTTTAGGGATAGGAATGTTAACCCATTCTTGTCTAATGTAGGATTCTAGTTGCTCAACTGTCTTGGGTCTTTTTTTTGTCATATCTTCTGTTTTATGATGCGCCAAATGTTTTCTATGGGTGAAAGATCTGGACTGCAGGCTGGCCAGTTCAGTACCCGGACCCTTCTTCTACACAGCCATGATGCTGTAATTGATGCAGTATGTGGTTTGGCATTGTCATGTTGGAAAATGCAGGGTCTTCCCTGAAAGAGATGTCGTCTGGATGGGAGCATATGTTGCTCTAGAACCTGGATATACCTTTCAGCATTGATGGTGTCTTTCCAGATGTGTAAGCTGCCCATGCCGCATGCACTAATGCAACCCCATACCATCGGAGATGCAGGCTTCTGAACTGAGCGCTGATAACTCGGGTCGTCCTTCTCCTCTTTAATCCGAATGACACTGCGTCCCTCATTTCCATAAAGAACTTCAAATTTTGATTCGTCTGACCACAGAACAGTTTTCCACTTTGCCACAGTCCATTTTAAATGAGCCTTGGCCCAGAGAAGACGTCTGCGCTTCTGGATCATGTTTAGATACAGCTTCTTCTTTGAACTATCAAGTTTTAGCTGGCAACTGCGGATGGCACGGTGAATTGTGTTCACAGATAATGTTCTCTGGAAATATTCCTGAGCCCACTTTATTTCCAATACAGAAGCATGCCTGTATGTGTATGTACCTCTGGTGATAAGGAGCTTGTTTGGCTTTGCTGTAGCTTAGAAGGCAAAATATTAACAGAACTTAAGCTGCTTTTGTGACTTGACTATAAGCAGCTGCAGGTAAAGTGGAACACCATGCTGCATTCCAGCAAACATGATGGGTGGTTTTGGGTTTTTGTTACATTTCAGTGTTTGGTATATTATTGGTAATGATTTTTTTTTTTTTTTTTTAATTTTTTGCGCTCACGAGCAGGACTCGTCTCTGACTTGTTCAGTATCTTGCTAGCTGAATGATTAGATTAGATGGAACTTTATTGATCCCTTTGGGAGGGTTCCCTCAGGGAAATTAAGATTCCAGCAGCATCATTACAGAGAATGGAAAATGGAGAAAAAAACTTCTAGATAAATTAAGTATTTACATATTCAAATATAAAAATAAGAAATGAGGGGGGGAGAAAGGGGGCCAACAGGAGAGGTATTGTCCAGTATTGCTTGTTAGGCTAGGCTACTGCTCCTTCTTGTTCTCTGTCCTCCTGTTACCTCTCCTCCCCCCCCAGAGAGGAGTTGTACAGTCTGATGGCGTGAGGGACAAAGGAGTTTAAGTCTGTTAGTCCTGCACTTGGGAAGGAGCATTCTGTCACTGAACAGGCTCCTCTGGTTGCTGATGAGTGTGCAGAGGGTGACTGGTATTGTCCATGATGTTCAGTAGTTTGTCCATAGTCCTCTTCTCTGCCACCATCACCAGAGTCCAGCTTCATGCCGACCACAGAGCTGGCCTGCCTGATCAGTTTGTCCAGCCTGGATGTGTGTCCCCCCCAGCACACCACGGTGTAAAACAGGACACTGGTGACCACAGACTGATTTAACATCTGCAGGAAACTCCTGTGGATGTTCTAGGACCGCAGCCTCCTAAGGAAGTAGGCTATAGCCTGCTCTGTCCCTTCCTGTATAAGTGATTGGTGTTGCAAGTCCAGTCCAGCTTGCTGTCCAGCCACAGCCCGAGGTACTTGTAGGAATCCACAGCCTCCACCTCGATTCCCTTGAACAGAACGGTTTGTGACCTTGGTCTGGACCTCCCAAAGTCAGTGACCAGCTCCTTGGTCTTCGAGGTGTTGAGCTGCAGATGGTCCCTGTTGCACCAAATGGCAAAGTCCCTCACCAGGCTCCTATACTCCTCATCTGTCATCACTGATGCACCCAACGATGGCTGTGTCATCTGCGAACTTCTGAATGTGACACAGCTCTGAGTTGTTGCAGAAGTCCATGGTGTACAGGGTGAAGAGAAGGGCCAGCACTGTGCCCTGGGGTGCTCCGGTGCTACTAATCAGTGTCAGACATGTCCTTCAGCCTGATGTACTGCGGCCTGTCAGTGAGGTAGCTGGAGAGCCAGGTGACCAGGCAGGGGTCCACTTGCATCCTGTTCAGTTTGTCCTGAAGCAGTAGGGGCTGGATGGTGTTGAAGGCACTCGAAGTCCAAGAAGAGGATCCTCACTGTACCGTTTCCCTTATCCAGATGCAAGTGGGCTCGGTGTAGCAGGTAAAGGATGACGTCTTCCACACCAACACCTGCCTGGTACACAAACTGTAGCATGTTGTACCTGGGGTCTGAGGAGGCTGAGGAAGAGCGGCTCTAATGTCTGGAATGTATCTGAGACCCCTCAACACCAGCCAATATTTAAATATGTCACTCAGATCCATGATGCATTTCATATGAAATGTGAATTTTTCAAGACGAACTATACATCTTCAAGCCAACATGTGATATATTTTTTTAAATTATATCGACATTCACAAAGTACCCAAATTTATCAAAAACAATTCATCGATTTCCTCATGAGTGATGCATAGAGATTTATGTCACGGTTTTGGTTCTCCATGTCCTGGATGGAGCTCGTATGAAAAATACGAATGGCGTATTTCCCAGTAAAACACTCGTTCATAATAGAAAATTAGATAAATTTACCCGTATTTAAAATATTTTCACTTTGAAATGTAAATCAAAATCTTGCAATGAAGTAGTCCTTTTTGACTTTATTAGCAAAATTAGTGGTATAAATGCATTGTGTACGGCAGCATATATAAGGGCTATTTTAGGTAAATTAAAAGCTGAAGGGGGGGGGGTGTGTGTGTGTAAATATTCTAAGATTTCTGGGATTAAAGTCATATGCTTATGAGGAAAAAACTTGGATATTCTCCAAGGTTATAAAGTCATAAATTTGGGAGGGGGGGATCAAATTCCTTTTTTTTCCTTTCTTTTCTTATAACTGTGTGCTTTCAAATGTTAATGCAAAACTATGTAAAAGATAATTATAACTAATGTCCTGAGGTACCCATTTGCATTTTGAGTCCTCCTAAATTTTTAATGGTTCAAGGTTGTATGTAGAACTCCAGATGAGTTCCTCTTACAGAGCTGGCTGAAGGACCTATTTAGAATTCCACAGCCTTCAATTCTTTAACGAACCCTATTTTACCAAGTGGGGTTTTTTTTGCCCACAATGTGGCCGCTCATTAGTGTAGTGTGATATGCTGGCAGGTTTATGGGGACACTTTGGATGGCGTGTACCTGCTGCTGAAGAGAGAGATGCAGGAGAGGCTGGTGGAGCACGAGAGGTTCTGGCAGGTGGCCAAAGTGCAGATGAGCAGAGTATGTGCTCTGGAGGAGACAGCCATGAACTACGTCAACTGGAAGATGATAGAGATGCTTCCCTGTTACAAGTAGGTGCTGAGCGTCGTGTGTGTGGGGAGATGCTGGAGGGGTTTAATGGGCTATAAATATGAGCTCTGTTGAAAAAGGAACATCTTGGAAATTAGCTTTAGGTTTTATTATTGAGACTTTCCCTCAGTGACTGTTTGATTCTGATTTGTAGAGGTTTTATTTTTTTAATAAGCCTGCTGCAATCCTTATACACTTCTAAAATTGCGTTTTTATGGACAATTAAAGCTACTCCTAGGAAGGTTTTTTTTGGGTGGGGGGAAGGAGCAGAAAAATGGAACAGAAGAATAAAATGTGAATCAGCAAATCAAACACTGCAAAAGGGTGAGGATTTAAAAATAAAAAAAAAGAGAGAACAATTCTTTTAAATTAGGTTCTTGGCTATTAGAAGGAACTACTATGATTTGGATGAGGGTGTTGCTTCTCTTTAAAGCTGGTCAAGCTCTGTGTTTTTCTGCCCCAGCACCCTTTTTTCCCTTTCAGGCAGGGCTTTGAAGCTTGTCGAGCTCTCCGTGGGAGAACTGTGCTGCGGCTGGCAGCTTCAAACACACAGCCTGCAGTCAGTCACAGGGTGAGATCTACAGCGGTTCGACGCTGTCTTTTTGAAGTGCGAGGAGAATAAAACTCCGCTCTAAAGCCAGGCGAAGCCATTTCCATCAAAGTGAACTGACTACAGTCAGCTAATATGAAATATTAAGTGGAAAGTTTATCATGCAGGCAAATTAATATGAAGCAGCTTTTCCATCTGTTCAGCTTTTTAAATGGAGAGGCAAGTGATGGGACGTACAGAAATGTAACGCTTTACTGTATATAGTTAAATGCAAAAAAAACCAAACCAACCCACAGTGAGGTAAGCATTTTGTTTTTGTATTTTAAAGCCTACATTTATGTAGGACACGGATTAATATATTTTTATCCTGTATACTGGCAATGCTGTAATTAGGTTTTACTCCACGATAAACTATGGAAGGAGTAAATTGCTTGCAGTGCTGTTAGTCAAGTCAGTTTATTTGTATAGCACTTTTAACGGACATCGTCACAAAGCAGCTTGACAGAAAATTAAAGACTAAGGCCTGGTGCCATAATACCTATAAATAAAAGGGTCCCCTGCAGTTTGTGGTTGGTGGTCACACCAGATTGATAACGATATCTATAGCCCAGGCCTGGGTTTATCCATGTCGGAGTGATTTTTCCAGGCCTGATCTGATAATACATCTGACCAATCAGGTAATTGTTTACATGTGATGTCTGAGCATGTGCCATTTTTCCCCTGAACATCCTTGTTGCATCATGAAGTCATGGAATACGGATTTACAGAAAATGAATATAATACAAAGCACGGATCTTTTCACAGATGTGATTCCCGTGAAATATCAATAGTAAATTAATAAGCATGTAAATGCAGGTAAGATATTACTGTATGAAATCAGTAACCAATTTATAATCTACTGAAATGTCTGTGACCAATCCGTAAATTATTAGCATCTGTATTAAAATCTGTAACCATTCCGTATTTTGTATCCTTTATATTTCCGTAATCCATGACCTATCTGTATATCAACCACTGGAGTGTGTGCATGGGTTGTTTTGAAGCCCAAGCTGTACAGTATGACCTGGAATTGTGCGCTACTACTTGGAAAAAACTTCCATGACCATTCCTAAGTTGCATGCATTTATTTCCCTGAGTGGCAGGACCAGCAGTGGTGTGACTGCTCCATACTAGGACTAAATTCAAGCAGAGGTATAGTTATCGGTGTTGTGGGACCGGGCCCTTAAAGATGTGAGCTAATTTTATCCATAATGATTTTATTTATCCCTGATGAGCAAGCCTGTGGCAAGGGGAAAAAAACCCTGAGAAGTCATGAGGAAAAAACCTTGAGAGGAATCAGACCCAAAAGGGAATCCATCCTCATCTGGGTGATAGCATGATCATCAATAACTCACTCCTATAAGTGTCCTATATCACAAAGTACAACTGTGTAACCAGGAAATTCATAGTTTGACATGAAGTCTATTTTGTTTTTTATTAAACTTCATTGATAACTTCAACAAAATAGACTTTAGGCTAAACTAGCATGGAGGAAACCAGCATTATAAGAAAATCACTAAGGTGATGGGATCACACGCATCCTGACTTTTCCATTCAGGTGTGTTTAATCACACATGGCTCATTATTAACCCTAATAGTTCTTAGGGAATAAAATCAGCAATACAAGCAATTCGTTGTAAGGCCTAAAGCGAGGCATTTGAATCTTGTGCATTTTATTTTTGGCAGAATTTCTAGTGCATATTCACATGAAAGTGAAGATGTAATGTGAGAATGTGTTTGCTGTTTAGGCTGTATTTGGTGTCTGGTAACGACGTGTACCTGCAGCACGTGCAGGATTTCCTGAGCAGGAAGAAGATGCTTTGTGATTGGATCTACCTGGAGGACAACACCTGGCTCCGAGAACTGCTCCCTGATGAGCTCTTAACACTGCTGGAGTTTGACACGAAGATCTCGCAAGGTAAGTTCACAGAGCTCTGTAGATCATATAAACACGAGGATCTCGGACACATCCTGCAGGAGCCTGACCACAAGAACAGTTCATCATTCTTGAATTACAATATTGGGTTTAATGCACATAGGATTTGTTTGTTTCTCGGTTCACACCCTAATTTGGCATTTATTTCACCAAATAATGCATTAAAACATAGAAACCTTTGATATCGATGAACAGGTGACTATCGCAGATCAGATGTAAGAAGAAACCTAATCCAGCCAGTTTGACTCACAAATGGAAAAACACATCAGAGCAGTGTGGGGACAATGCTTTAAAAAGAAAAAAAGTTGGATACAAAATGGAGTTGTCGTTTTTTTTTTTTTTTTCCACCAAAGTTTCAAGTTTGTATAGCGCTTTTAACAATAGACATTGTCCCAAAGCAGCTTTACGAAATCTGAATGGCCCAAGACATGAGCCAATTTTATCCCTAATCTATCCCCAATGACCAAGCCTGTGGCGATGGTGGCAAGGAAAAACTCCCCCAGACTACATGAGGAAGAAACCTCGAGAGGAACCAGACCCAAAAGGGAACCAATCCTCACCTGGACAACAGACAACATGACTAACAGTTTTAACATGAAGTCCGTTTCGTTGTTATAACTCTTTGTTAATGGAAACTTGAGTGCAAAACTGTTCATGACAACCACAGTCCCAAAGTTAGCAAGCCACCTGTAGTCCTCAGCCACAAAAGCATTACTGTAAGTGTCCAGAGCATCTTCCAAGTGTCACCTTTCAACTGTCCATATGGGGCTGTCCTCCACAGGAGTGATGTGATGAGACTCCAACCGGACACGGGGCACCAGGATGGATCAGGCAGGTCCGAGGGGCAGAAGAGGTCAGCATCTCAATCTCAGGATTGACATGTAACTCAGAGGGATAGATTGGGGGGGAGAACAGGGAGAAAACACGGGTACACTTGTGTTCAAAATAATAGCAGTCCAACACGACTAACCAGATCAATCACTGTTTTTGGTGGAAATTATATTACTACATGGCAAATAATTTACCAGTAGGTGTAGTAGAGTCATAGAAAACCAACAGACCCAACATTCATGATGCGCATGCTCCCGAGTCTGTGTAATTGAATAAGTGAAAGGGACGTGTTCAAAATAATGGCAGTGTGGAGTTTAATTAGTGAGATCATTCATTCTGTGAAAAAACAGATGTCCGTCAGGTGGCCCTAATTTAAGGATGAAGCCAGCACATGTTGTACATCCATTTCTCTCTGAAAACCTGAGAAACATGGGTCGTTCCAGACATTGTTCAGAAGAACAGCGTGCTTTGATTAAAACGTTGATTGGAGAGGTAAAACGTATACTGTAAAGAAGTGCAGAAAATGATGGGCTGCTCGGCTAAAATGATCTCCAGTGCTTTAAAATGGACAGCAAAACCAGAGAGACGTGGAAGAAAACAGAAGACTACCATTCGAATGGATCGAAGAATAGCCAGAATGGCAAAGACTCGGCCAATGATCAGCTCCAGGGTGATCAAAGACGGTCTGAAGTTACCTGTGAGTACTGTGACAATTAGAAGACACCTGTGTGAAGCTAATCTATCGGCAAGAAGCTCCTGCAAAGTTCCACTGTTTAAAAAAAAAAAGACGTGCTGAAGAGGATACAATTTGCCAAAGAACACATCGACTGGCCTAAAGAGAAATGGAAAAACATTTTGTGGACTGATGAAAGTAAAATTGTTCTTTTTGGGTCCAAGGGCCGCAGACATATTTTCAGACGACCCCCAAACACTGAATTCAAGCCACAGTACACTCTGAAGACAGTGAAGCATGGTGGTGCAAGCATCATGATATGGGAATGTTTCTCTTACTATGATGTTGGGCCCATTTATCGCATACCAGGGATCATGGATCAGTTTGCATATATCAAAATACTTGGAGGTCATGTTGCCTTATTGCTGAAGAGGAAATGCCCTTGAAATGGGTGTTTCAACAAGACAACGACCCCAAACACACCAGTAAGCGAGCAGCATCAGGGTTCAAGACCAACAAAATGAAAGTTATGGAGTGGCCAGCCCAATCCCCGGACCTTAATCCGATAGAAAACTTGTGGGGTGACATCAAAAATGCTGTTTCTGAGGCAAAACCAAGAAATGCAGAGGAATTGTGGAATGTTGTCAAATCATCCTAGGCTGGAATACCTGTTCACAGGTGCCAGAAGTTCTCAGAAACCGTGGTTATACAACTAAAATATTAGTTTAGTGATTCACAGGAATACTAAATCCTTAAGATTTCAGTTTATACAGTAAATATTTGGAGTTTGTAATGAAAAATGCAGACACTGCTATTTTTTTGAACAGCCCAATGTTCATTTTTCTTCATTTTCTGTAAGGTAATTAAAATATTGATGCATTTTTCTTCATGTTTTGATGTAGAATATAATGTGCATTGTTCCCAATGCATGGAAATAAAAACTATTATAAGGATTGAGCTTTACTCATGTTTTTAAACACACTGCTATTATTTTGAACACAACTGTATGCCCAGTGTCACCTGAATAAGTAGGTACAGTATACATTTTGCACTGAGTACAAGCAGGGACTCCGGCAAAACTAACCATGACAGCCTAACTAAAAGGGGAGAGCCAGAAGGTGCAACAGGCATGAGGGAGCCCCGGGACATAAGCAGCAGCCGCTACACCGTCGACAAACTCGCGTGAGCAAGCGAGTGGGGACTGACAGCATCCATACATCCCAGTTTACCAAAACACTGTCTGAGGACCCTCCAGATCTCCACCGTTACCTCATAAACACCATTAACACAAGGCTTGACTAAACATGTTTTCAGCCTGCACTTAAATGCTGAGACTGTCTGATTCCCAAACACTACTTGGAAGGCTGTTCCATAACTGTGGGGCTTTGTAAGAAAAGGCTCTGCCCCCTGATGTAGCCTTCACTATATGAGGTACCAGCAGATAGCCTGCACCTTTTGGTCTAAGTAGGCGTGGCGGGTCATAAAGGAGCAGAAGTTCGCTCAGGTACTGTGGCGCAAGACCATTTAGTGCTTTAAAGGTCAATAGTAGTATTTTATAATCAATACGAAATTTGATTGGGAGCCAATGCAGTGTGGATAAGACAGGGGTGATGTGGTCATTTTCTAGTTCTAGTAAGGACTCTTGCTGCTGCATTTTGAACTAACTGGAGCTTGTTTATGCACTTATTGGAACATCCAGACAGTAAGGCATTACAATAATCCAATCTGGAGGTAACAAAAGCATGAACTAGTTTTTCTGTGTCATGTAGTAACATTAAATTTCTTATCTTAGCAATATTTCTGAGATGAAAGAAAGCTATCCGGGTAATGCTATCAATGTGAGTTTCAAATGAAAGACTGGGTAACCAAAGGTGATCAAAAACCTCTTGATTTTTAATAAAGCTTAATTTTTCATATACTTATTTCATATCAGTTCAGATTGCCTCTACTAGTGCATCTCAATTAGAATATCGTGAAGGTTCATTTTTTCATAACTTAATTCAGAAACTTTCATATTCTAAATTCATTACACGTAAAGTGAGATTTCAGGCCTTTGTTTTAATTTTGATTATGGTCTATAGCTCATGAAAGTCAGAAGTCCAGTGTTTCAAATTATTAGAATATTTCCTAAAATCAAAGGATTTGCAATACAGAAATGTCCAACTTCTGAAGAGTATCATTTATACACTTGGTACTCATTTGGGGCTCCTTTACCATGGATTACTGCATCAGTGTGGTGTGGCATGGAGGTGATCAGCCTATGGCAGTACTGAGGTGGTGTTGAAGCCCAGCTTGCTTTGATGGCGACCTTCAGCTCGTCTATTTTTGGATCGGGTGTTTATCTTCTTGACAATACCCCACAGATTCTCTATGGGGTTCAGGTCAGGCGAGTTGGCTGGCTAATCAAGCACAGTAATATCACGGTCAGTAAACCATTTGGTAGCAGTTTTGGCACTGTGGGCAGGTGCCAAGTTCTGCTGGAAAAGGAAATCTGCATCACCATAAAACTTGTCAGCAGCTAGAAGCATGAAGTGCTCTAAAATTTCCTGGTTTGAAGGTGTGGCATTTCCATGACTTCCTTGACTTGATCACACACAGTGGACCAACACTAGCAGATGACATGGCACCCCAAATCCATCAGACTGTGGAAATGTCACACCTTCAAGCGCCTTGGATTCTGTGCCTCTCCAGACTCAAGGAACTTGATTTCCAAACAAAAATGCAAAATTTACTTTCATCTGAAAAAAGAACTTTGGACCACTGAGCAACAGTCCAGTTCTTTCTCTCCTTAGCCCAGGTAAAACGCTTCTGATGTCTCTGGTTCAGGAGTGGCTTGATATTAGGAATGTGACTGTTGTAGCCCCTTTCCTGAAGGTGTGTGTGGTGGCTCTTGATAGACTGACACTAGCCTCAGAGCCTGTTGAAGCTCTCCCAAGTTCTTGAACTGACTTTTCTGGACAATCCTCTTAAGGCTGCAGTTATCCCCGTTTGTGCGCCTTTTCAGCAATGACCCTCAGTGGCTTATTCTCCTTGTGGAGGGTGTCGATCATCTGGATAACCGTCAAGTCAGCAGTCTTCATGACTGTGGTTGCGTGTACTGAACTAGACTGAGATATGCAGTATTTATATGTTTTTACTCAAACTTGAAATGAAATATTCTAATTTGAGTTTTATTTTTTGCACTATAGGCCATAATTATCAGTTAAAATAAAGTTAACATTTTAGTTTGCGTAGTGAGTTGAATATATTAAATTTTCACTTTCTTAAATAACTGATGGAAAATATTGACCTTTCATGATATTCAAATTGTTTGAGATGCACCAGTGTATGACATGGCCAGTTCCATCAGGGAATTCAGACAAACAAAAGTGTAAAAACAAGAGTTGTCTGCTTTTGCCCCAAACTCATTTGAAAGACTTGGCAGGAAACTGTGAAAAATTGCCCCAGTTCATGAATTTTCAGATCATTAATCTAATAACAGTCACTAGATTCATATTTGAAAGTCCAAATTTCTTTAGTCTCTCTCTTGGATTTGTTCAAATTGCAGGTGAATGATTCCAAAAGTGTTCATTTTATCTTTCACTCAGCAGGGCAGATCTGACCTGATTTCTTTTAGACTGATTTTTGACATCTCGTCAAACTGCTGGAAGTTTGGGCATCCTTTCTCGTAGGTTTTTCTGTATTTTGTGTTTTCATTGGAGAACAATACTGCAGACATCAAAACTATGAAATAACATCTGGAACATGTTTTCCACATAATTCCATACAAGTGTTAAAATAGGAAGCAGTTTTTAGATTCTTCAAAATTTCCACCATTTACCTTGATGCTTTGAACACTTGGCATTATCTTAACCAGCTTTGTGAAGTAGTCACCTGGAATATTAACAGGTGTGCATCATCAAAAGTTAGTGGATTATTTCGTGTCTTAATGTGAGGTCAAATAGTAAATGATGGCCCTATTCCACAACTGTAGTAATCCATATGTCCAGAACTACTCAACTAAGGAAAGAGAAACTACATCCATTACTTTTAAGACATGAAGTGACCTTTCAATAAAAATAAAGAAGCTTTTGACTGGTACTCTGAGCCAATGTTCATTAACATGGCCAAGTAGAGCAAATGTCTTGCCAACAGTCTATCACACAACTTCATGTGCAATCTTCACAATGTTCTGTGGATGATCCCCAAGTTTCATACAAAAAGACCACTAGATGCATCATTAAATTGCTTCTCCCCAGTGACCAATTTTCCTGGTAACTTTTTCCCCTCTTAAATCTCGCTTCATGGGTAGGACAGCAGGAAGATTCTGGGTTTGAGCCCGGGGGCCTTTGTGTGGCGTTGCATGTTCAGTGTCTGTGTGGGTTTCCCCCACAGTTCAGACATGCAGATTCAGTAAAATACCCAGCCACTTGGGTTACAAGACAGTGCATACTTGGCACTGGTCCCAAGCCTGGATAGACTGGGGAGGGTTGTCAGGAAGGGCATTTGGTGTAAAACCTATGCCAAATCTGAGCACGAGCTAAACTGGTTAACCTTCTGAAAATGGTCTCATTTGTCTGTGAAGGTTCTCAGTCATCCAAGTCATAGTAAACCGTAGGTGCTTAAAAATAAAGCAACTGGACTTGCTTGAAATTCTTGGAGATGTTTCACCTCTCATCCAAAAGGCAGGTTCTATCTGACTAGTGGGGAGTTCCAGGTATTTATCCTCTAGTAGACCAAAAGCAACCCTAAGGAGAGTTGTTGGTCACCTGGGTCGTTGAGTCCTCGTGTAGGTCACTGGGGGCCGGGTGTGAACGGTGTTAGCAGCCTAGAGAGTTCTTAAGACAGAAGCCTTAGCATCAAGGTCTACCAGAAACCCACACACAGACTGTCTGACTCTCACCACCCACTGGACCACAAATTGGGGGTCATTACAACCTTGCATCACAGGGCTCAGAACATTCCTACAATGGTAGAGGGAAAAGCAAAGGAGCAAAAACACAAAGGAAGCACTTCAGAAGTGGGTACCCCAACTGGGCTTTTGTCAAGACCAGAAAAAGAAACCTAATGGACAGGGAAGAAAATGGTAACAAAGGCAAGAAAATTCATTCTCTACATTTCTGGACTATTTGAGAAACTCAGGAGGTTCTACAAACCCAACATTCCTGTACATTTTGGACCCAGCAACACTAAGGCAGAAACTGGTCCACCCTAAGGACAGAATACCCAGACAAACAGGACAATGCAGTGTATGCAGTGAGGAATGCACAAACCTGTACATTGGGGGAAATGAAACAACCGCTTCACAGGCACATGGCTAAACACAGGAGATCCAGTTCCTCAGGCCAGGACTCTGCAGTCTATCTTCATCTCTAACAAAGGACACTTGTTTCAAGACTGCAACGTATGCATTTTAGCCAGAGAAGACTGGTGGTTTGAAAGGGGAGCAACTCTTATGTCAACATGAGGCAACAGCCACTAACCTGAAATTTACATTAACTTCATTTGACAAGGGTTTTTTTTTTTTTTTTGGGTGCCTCAAGCAGCTTCATCCTTTAAAGACTAAAGCAATTTGAAAAGGTTTTGGCGAAGCTTGAAATTCCGCACTTTAACCAGATCCTGTTTTGTCACCTTTTTATGAAATCCCTTGACCATGATTTGTTAGGTTATCGTCATCAACCTGGAACGACAATCACTGAACAGAGGAGGTGGTCTAAGACACCACTCATCAGCCACCTACAATGCAGTCCTTGGCACACTTACCAGAAAAATGAGCACATCCACACCAAGACTCAGCTGACTTGAATGATTCACATGGTAGAGAGCGCCAATGAACCCTAATGAGACTCTAGGTTGCCAACACTGTTCACACCCAGCCTCCAGTGACCAACACCTACAAGGATGACTCAGGTGACCTCAACTCTCCTTATGGTTGCTTTTGGTCCACTAGAGCAGTGTTTCTCAACCACTGGGCTGCAGCCCACTGGTGGGCTGCGAAGTGGCATGAATGTGAATTTGAATGTGAAGAGGCTGTGAATTTTTTTAAAGTTGAAATTTAATTTTTTACTTGTTGGGTATCATTGGGTTGCATCGGTCACATCTGCCTCATTAAGCTGCAGTCACCCTACAGCTCGTGATGGGTTATCAATGAAAATGAGGCCTTTTGGTGGTGATATACATGAGCTAAAAGTTGTGGTCACACAGTAGGTGAACACGTGACTGTCGCACCTTTGCATGCTTGAGTCTGGCGCAGCTCGAGCAGCTGCGCACGCTCATGGAGTACGTTGTGCGCGTGCTTGAGACCCTGATCATTATGGGAAACGCCTGGTACTGATCTGAGTGCAATCAGCAGATAGGGACGTTGTTTTCAGAGGCTTTGCGAAGCATCAGTCATGTTTGTTTCTAGCCATGTTTAACACTTTAAATATTCTGCTTTGTTTTGCTTTTGTAAATATCACGCCTCTAATAAACACACTTCCTGCATTTAGATCCATCTACTCCTGTTTATCTTGTCCTGATCCCCAGATCTTTAACCCAACCACGTATAAAAAGTTGCATGCCTCCATGCGCTTCCAGGTTCTTGTCTGTGTAGAGCGATGTCTGCAGCACCAGATAGTTTGAGATGTTGGGGAACTCAACGGGTGGATAATTTTCCAACTTGTAGGAAAAATCCTTCTTTATAAGGACTGAATCCCATTGAGTGGTTTCTATATCCACTTCTAGGTTTTAATAACTTGCTTGTTTGCTGGACACAAACATGGCAATAAGTTTGTTCATGGACCAGACTCCACTTTTGGGTCATTAATCCCTTTTGATGGAGAATGCCCTGCATGCATGGTTTTATGTTGGTTTCTGGCACATCCATGCAGTTTTTAAATACAATACCAACAAACAGTTTTTATTGCATTTATTTAATTCCTAGGCTCCCATCGGTAACGAGGAGTGATGTTGCATTCTGTTAATACACTTTACAATAAGTTAGATTCTAATAGAATAGGTGAGGCAATTTTTTTTTTTTAAATGGGCTCTGTTTCGTTATACACTGAGTGCAGAATTATTAGGCAAGTGAGTATTTTGACCACAACATCCTTTTAATGCATGTTGTCCCACTCCAAGCTGTTTAGGCTTGAAAGCCTACTACCAATTAAGTATATCAGGTGCTGTGCATCTGTGTAATGAGAGGGGGTGTGGTCTAATGACATCAACACCCTATATCAGGTGTGCATAATTATTAGGCAACCTCTTTTCCTCTGGCAAAATGGGTCAGAAGAGAGATCTGACAGACTTTGAAAAGTATAAAATTGTGAGATGTCTTGCAGACGGATGCAGCACTCTTGAAATTGCGAAGATGTTGAAACGTGATCACCGAACAATCAAGCGTTTCATTGCAAATAGTCAACAGGGTCGAAAGAAGCGTGTGGGGGGAAAAAAAAGGCGCAAAATAACTGCACATGATCTGCGGAAAATCAAGCGTGAAGCTAACAAGCAGCCATTAGCATCCAGTTCTGCCATATTCCAGAGTTGCAACATTCCTGGAGTGTCAAAGAGTACAAGGTGTGCAATACTGAGGGACATGGCCAAGGTAAGGAAGGCTGAAAAACAACCACCACTGAGTAAGGCACACAAGATAAAACGTCAAGACTGGGCCAAGAAATATCTCAAGACTGATTTTTCTAAGGTGCTGTGGTCTGATGAGATGAGTGACTCTTGATGGGCCAGATGGATGGGCCTGTGGCTGGATCAGTAATGGGCACAGAGCTCCACTCCGACTCGGACGCCAGCAAGATGGAGGTGGAGTACTGCTATGGGCTGGTATCATCAAAGACGAGCTTGTTGGACCTTTTCGAGTTGAGGATGGACTCAAACTCAACTCCCAGACCTACTGCCAGTTCCTGGAAGAAACCTTCAAGCAGTGGTATAGGAAAAAGTCAGCATCTTTCAAGAAGAACATGATTTTCATGCAGGATAACGCTCCATCTCATGCGTCCAAATACTCCACTGCGTGGCTAGCCAGTAAAGGTCTGAAAGGTGAAAAAAATAATGACATGGCCCCCTTGTTCACCTGACCTAAACCCCATAGAGAACCTGTGGTCCATTATAAAACATGAGGTCTACAAAGAGGGAAAACAGTACACCTCTCTGAACAGCGTCTGGGAGGCCGTGGTTGCTGCTGCACACAATGTTGGTCGTGAACAGATAAAGAAATTGACAATCTATGGATGGAAGGCTTTTGAGCGTCCTCATGAAGAAGGGTGGCTATAGTGGTCACTGATTTGTTTTTGTTTTGTGTTTGAATGTCAGATATGTTTATTTGCAAATCTGGAGTTGTCATATCAGTGTACCTGGTGAAAATAAATAAGTGAAATGGCTACATATTTGGTTTTTATTAAGTTGCCTAATAATTCTGCACAGTGAAAGTTACCTGAACACATACATATTCTCCTAAAATGGCCAAAACTAAAAACGCCCCACTCTAACTTCCATACATATTCAGCTTTGATATTTGAGTCTTTTTGTTTGATTGAGAACATAGTTGTTGTTCAATAATAAAACTAATCCTCAAAAATACAACTTGCCTAATAATTCTGCACTCCGTGTAAGTATGAATAAGTGGGCCTCAAAGCAGAAAAGGTTGAACCCTTGCACTAGAGGATAAATACCTGAAACTCTCCACTAGTGAGACAGAACTGAAGACTTTCAGATGAGAGGTGAAACATCTTCAAGCAAGTCCAGTTGCCCTTTTTTTAGCACGTACTGTATGGAGTCCTATTTATGCTCCCTACAGTATTCTCCAAGGCATAGTGAATAACCCTGAAGGGCCAGAGCTCAAACCCTGCTTCTCCCAGGTTATTTTGCATCAATCTTTGAATCTCCATTCTCAAAGGTCTTAGGTCTTGGATAGTGTCCAAGGTCTCCATTTGCTTGGATCCCAATCATTGCTGCTCATGGCTATACTTGTGCGGAAAAAAAGCTGTCTGAATGCTGATCATATCTGGTCCTAAAACCCACTGTATATAGCCGTGAAACTAATAGTTATTGCCATTAGATGAAAACTTGCTGAAATGAAGACTGATTCTAAATAATGCCTTGAATGCTATATTTAAGATTAATATGGAAGTTTTTCACCCTCATCTTTGAATTCACAGCTGTCCATTGCACACAAATGGCCTTCATTTAAACAAAAAAAAAAATTGTGCCTTTTTAGTTCTGATCACTTGCAGTGTAAACACAGTTGTACTGTTTTTTGCTCCTGAGCCACAGCTGGTCTGGATGTGGGGTGTGACGTGGTGTTAATTGGGCTTTGAGTAATGCTGGTGGTTTCTGAGAGACTGGGATTGATTCATGTCCTGAAGGTGAACCATCGAAAAATGCATTTAAAAAAAAAAAGAATAAATCTGACCCTTTGCCTGCGTGTGAGCCATTCATCATTCATGAGGTGGTGACAAGACGTCAGTGAAGTCTTTAATTAGGATTTATAACGGTTCTGCTGCTCACATCTCTGACCCTCAGCCGTGATGGTCAGTTTATCAGACAGCTGCAGTCCCACAAGTGATTTATCTTGTTTACAACTCGGCGCTCTAGGTCCTGTTCATTCCTGCATGCTTTACTGAGCTGTGTGGTTTTTGCAAAAATGCACATGAATACATTTTATAGCATGGTTTGGAAAAATTTTTTATAAATAAAACTGACCTCAAATGTAGTTGACCTGTTTGGTGTCTGTCTGCTGCTTGGTTTTGGACTGGAAGCTAGAAGGCTGTGCTACATTTACATTAATGGCATGTAGTAGACACTCTTATCCAGAGTGACGTAGAGCAGCCTAGGGAGCAGTTGAGGGCTAGGTGTCTTGTTCAAGGGCATTTTCAGTCATTCCTGCTGGTCCAGGGAATTGAACCGGTGAGCTTTTGGTCCCAAAGCTGCTTCCCTATAGAGATCTTGCAGTCACGTGACCGGAAAGTACACAACTGCCATCTTGTCGGTCAAAAACACTGCTGAATACTGCTGCACTCGTGTACAGAATGGATCAATTTCAACCGACGGACTACACGGCTCATTTTTCTAATGAACAGATAACTAGATATGTCTAAATGATCTACAGATTTGTGACCCTTATGGCTTACCGGACGGAGTTTTCATGACCGGATTTTGAACTGCCAGCGGAATACCCGGACGTGTATAATTACCTCATTAACTTTCCCTCGCTGTTCAGTGGTGAATCACTGCGTGCTTATAAATCTCTGGACAGTTATCTCTACAGAAATTCAGGATTTGTCAGCGACTCAGATGTGGCATCTTGTAAACAAGAATCCTCATTGGATGGGTAAGTCACTTAAGTATTGAGTATAGCACTGACCAGCCGATTATAGAATAAGGTAATTCCAAATCGTCCGTCTTGTTTACATGGATCTGGCGTTGGAGAGAGAGGGGCTTGGCAGTGGAGATTTGAGTGGCTGTTTTCTGAGCTTAGTCAACAGGCCGGCTCTGCCTGCAGCCTCGCTTTTGTTCCCGGCGCCGCCTCCTTCGCTTTGCTTCCGATAACAATCCACGGAGACCCCGCTGGTCTCGCTATCTCGTCCGGAATGTTTTTTTTTTTTTCGTCCGGAATGTTGTGCATGCGATGGAAATCGCTACAAACCGTCATTTTCTGCTGGAAACCAATGTCCAGTAAGTCCATACGGTTGTAGTGGATATTGAAGTCCGGTACAGACGAGCAACACGCAAAAATACACACAAACGTAAACGTGCACAGGTAGGGAGGGCTTGTAGCCGCAGCCGTTGTAGTAGAATTGTATATAGTAGGGTTTTCCAGAAGAAAAGGTAGAAGTAGAAGGTGGAATATGGCGTTTGACCGACACGATGGTGTCTGTCACAATCTGGATCAGCTGTGACGTCACATGCAAGTGCTCCATATGCTGGCAATCTTGCCTAAGATCTATTAAGTGCATCTGTGTAGAATTTCGCCATGTAAAACTTGAGGTAGTTTAGTTGTGGGAGGGATGTAAAGGTGGTGTGCGTCTGTCCAACTAATCAGAAGTAACGTAAAAGGTTTAGTGAGCTATGAAAAATGTTGTGCTGTGAAAGGTTTACATAGTTATGGGGTGGAAGTCTTTTATATGTGCAAAACAATTGCTATATTAAAGTGATCTGTGTAAAGTTTAACCATTAGGGTGCATCAGTTGCCCTCACTTTCATAAAATCTGATGCATTTTTGTCTGGGTGTTCCTTTTCACCAAAAAAAGACATCCTGTAATTTTTTTGACCATATTCAAAAGTCTAATGGTGGCACCATGAGGTTCGTTTTTTTTTTTTTTTTGCCAAAAAAACACTCATTTTGTTTTCACGTAAGGTTTGAATCACAATGTTGGACTCCATTTATTGATTTTCTTGTGACCCAGAGATCATGTTAAGAACCTTTGCAAGGGATTGAGAAGCATTAATGTGATTCATAATATATTTGTATTGTTTAAAAGTAGTTGAACAATGATTCAATGAACAGCTAAACTCAAACTGTGCTTGATGTATTTAGAATATGTACTAAAAATGTGTATCTAAGATATTTGGTATACTCTATAAGGTGCCATAATGTTTCATGAAAAGTGATCGAAATTGTCAGTCACAAAATAGCAGCTTTTTCCATAATTTTGAGCTCCTGGTGCCACCATTAAACTTTTGAATTTTGTCAAAATATTTCACCCAGTGTGTTTTCTTACCAAAAGGAACATAAAAACAAAAATGCATCATGATCGGAGTCTGTGGTTGGTAGAAGAGAGCAACTGGACTTGCTTGAAAAGTCTTGAAGACGTTTCGCCTCTCGTCCGAAAGGCTTCCTCAGTTCTGCCTGACTAATAGGGAGTATCAAGTATTTATCCTCTCATGGATCATCATAGAATCCGAATCAGAATGCTGATGGCTGCATTAAAGGTGGCTGATAGATGTCATAAACACCCACCTCTGTTCAGTGATGGTCGTTCCAGGTTGACAAAAATGAACGATCCTCTCTGGCTAAGATGTCTGCCAGTTTTCTGGAAGTCCTCTCATACTCCCGCACAGACAGAACTGAGGATGCCTTTCGGACGAGAGGCGAAACGTCTTCAAGACTTTTCAAGCAAGTCCAGTTGCTCTCTTCTACCAACCACAGATTACTATGTACCTGGATGACGGAGTATCTTCACAGATGTGTTTCTACGCACTTTGGGATGAGATCCCTTCGACTGGTGCGGGAGTATGAGAGGACTTCCAGAAAACTGGCAGACATCTTAGCCAGAGAGGATCGTTCATTTTTGTCAACCTGGAATGACAATCACTGAACAGAGGTGGGTGTCTGACATCTTTTATCAGCCACCTACAATGCAGCCATCAGCATTCTGATTCGGATTCTATGATGATCCATGAGAGGATAAATACCTGATACTCCCTATTAGACAGGCAGAACTGAGGATGCCTTTCGGACGAGAGGCAAAACGTCTTCAAGACTTTTCAAGCAAGTCCAGTTGCTCTCTTCAACCAACCACAGATTACTATGTACCTGGATGACTGAGTATCTTCACAGATATCATGATCGGAGGAACTTTTCATTTTTAGGGGGCAACTGATGCACCCTATTAACCATGTATAAGGGCAAGTTTATCAAATTTAGCTATGTAACTAAACTTTTAGGGCGGCACGGTGGTGTAGTGGTTAGCGCTGTCACCTCACAGCAAGAAGGTCCTGGGTTCGAGCCCCATGGCCGGCGAGGGCCTTTCTGTGTGGAGTTTGCATGTTCTCCCCGTGTCCACGTGGGTTTCCTCCGGGTGCTCCGGTTTCCCCCACAGTCCAAAGACATGCAGGTTAGGTTAACTGGTGACTCTAAATTGACCGTAGGTGTGAATGAGAGTGTGAATGGTTGTCTGTGTGTCAGCCCTGTGATGACCTGGCAACTTGTCCAGGGTGTACCCCGCCTTTCGCCCGTAGTCAGCTGGGATAGGCTCCAGCTTGCCTGCGACCCTGTAGAAGGATAAAGCAGCTAGAGATAATGAGATGAGAGAACTAAACTTTTAAAAGGGTTAGCAAGTAGTCGAAACCTCCAGCTTTCTTGTACACGCTCCTGCCTTTTTTAAATTTTTCGCCTAGAGGGATGAAGATTCCGAAATGCAGGTGTCCAAGATGGCTGACCTCCATAACATTTTAAAGTTGTTTGTCTATGGATGACAGGAAGTCCCACTGTGTCTGTCATGTTCATTGCAATATTCACCTTTTGGCTCCAGTGTAAAACTATAGTATTAGACACTGAATGCGTGCGTTCACTGTTTTTGCGAACAGGAAGTTTACATGGTGCCTCTGCAAGCGCTCTGCTCAGTCGGCTGATCTGGCTGTACCTGCACTCAGGTGAGCAGCTCTACATGGAGGCAGTGAAACAGACGGTGCTGCAGTCCGTTCATGCACGACTGGTCATCTGCTCCAACATCCTCTCAGCAGACCTCTGGCAGCTCTCCTCAGGTCAGTCTCCATGAACTGGCATCAGGTGGATTTTCCTTTTACGTATTTTTAAGGGATATGTCGGTTTTATACAATTTTATTCCTCATTTAAAAAAAAAAATGTATTGCTCTTGCATATTGTAGTGCATTTTTGGGACTGTAACAGTTTTAATTTGTGATGGAGCTGGATGTGTGGACCCTCAGACGTTGAACCCGATGCTGTGTGTAAATGTTAGTATGAATTTCACAGGTTGTGATTGTCTGAGCTGTGTGTGAAAGTTTGGGTGTGATCCTGAGATGCATGATCACCATTTTCTTTTCTTTTTTTAAGCACATCGGTTTTTAATTTTTTTTTATTATAACTTTCTTGACAATCACTGAATTTGTGGGTTTGTCTCCTGGATAATCCTGTGACTATTAAAGTCCATTTCAACTTTAACCCACTGCTGCTGTTGCTTTATTACCATCAGTAGCCATGTTCTTATCCAGTTTTAAGTTGTTCAACACTAGTAGAAATGCCTCCAACATGGAACTATACTCCTTGCTCTGCAAAAAAGAGATTATCTGTAGAAAAATATTTTATTTTATTCTTTGTACAAATGGAAAGCAAACATTTTTTCCCTTTTTTGTTTTACATGAAAAAATACAAGTCTTTCTGTAAGTGTACATAAATAGAGCTTTGGCATGTGGAAAGTCAAGCTGAAAAACTAAAAGCTTTTAACGCCCGTGCAAGTGGATGTGATGCAGTAAAGCCAACCAGCAGCTTCAGTGTGCTCACAATCGGCCATGACAACCATGCAGCGCACACTCCCTCAGGTTCATCACTTAACCTGAGTAGAAATGTGCAGTTTGTACCTATGGCTGCTTGTCACACCGATTACACACACACCACTGTCACACCACACACACCAGACGTGTTTAACTCTGCTGCATAGATTTATAAAGGCACAGGAAAGCAACGTCTGCTGAATTCTATGCTGGTAAAATGAGGTTGCATAGCGTTTTATACGTCCAACCAGCTTCAGAGACATTCTGTTCCTGCACAAACTCCATCTGGAGCAATTGTGTGCGCGCACACCCGATGACTGACATGCACAAAAAAAGCTAATATTGGTAGCTAGATACACCAGCAGAAACAACTTTATAAATATATTCATTGTCCAGCAAATGTATGTGCACAGGTTGTCATGACCCAAGCATTTCCTAATTTTGTTATTACAGAGAATGAGTTCTATACAGCGTCTAACAAAAAAAAAAAAAAACAATCCCACTCTGCTTAAAATGAGTTCAGAGTTAAAATCCCTTTTTGAAAGCAAAGTGGTTCCACCATAAGCATGGAGTCTCAATACTGTTTTATATACCTGAGAATCTCTTTTGCATTGTTTGAACTGTAACATAACGTTCTGTCATAAGATCTGATCTTCCCCCTTTTGAGGAATCTACTGGGGGTTCTGTTTAAAACCATTACCTGAATTCCAGTACATCTTTTTCACTGAGCCTGGACGGATCATCATGAATACGGAATCCTCTTAAAAGGAAAAACCAACATGGGGGGGAGTCGTACTCGGACAAGGTTCTGAACGGAAGACCGATGAACCACCGCTGTGCGTGAGAGTGCAATCTGCTTCAGTGTCGACCGGCGACCAGCAGCATTTGATGGAGGAGATGAACATCTTTGGGTGAGACTGAGGATTTGTCACAGTTTGGGCTTTGAGATGTAAAACGATCAGCGAATGCACTGGAACATCACAAGGCACTTGATGGAGCAGCATGAACCACTTCACCCACACATTTCCAACCACCTACAGTGCATCACTGCCTTGCTCACTTCCTGTATTTTCTAGATTACAAGACTTTTTTTTTTTAAACCCTTTTTAGTTTGATAAATTTGCATTAGTTATTCAAATGCAGCTGATGCATGTTATGACGACGACCAAAATTGTAGCCAAGAGTGTCGTGGCTCATAGTCCAGAAAATACTTTAATGTAACAACTAATGGCCTTTTTCATAGTCCCAATAAATAAGAGCTCGGATCCCAGAAGTGGAGATGAACAGAAATACAAAGACTGTAAACTTGATTCACAGCTTGGTCCAACATTCAGTAGTCAGACAGGTTTATTCTCCTTTCTCTTGTTGGTGAGTGGCTTGGCCTCCAGGGGCCACTCACTGCGTCACACAGTTCTCCCCCATGTCCTGGGCGTAGCGGTCAGAGATGATGGTGCGCAGCTCGTCAATGTCTTTCCTCAGCTGATGCACCTCCAGCAGCTTGGACCGCAGTCCATCCTCCACCAGTGGCTTCTCGCTCTCCTCGGCTGAGCAGCTCATTGCTGAAACAGGAAAAAGTTATCAAAATGCAGCCAGAAAAATTCAGGCAACAATTCTGAAATGTCTTCTCTTATCCCTAGAGCAGTGATGTTTTTGGTTGCTTTATTACCCGTCACTATACAGGTGGAGAGCAACCCTCAGCTTTATCTATGCAATGCATTCATCAGTTTCTGACCACAGCACTGCAGGTTAGACATTCTTAATTTCTCAACTTTTTTCAAAACTGAATTCGAAAAATCAAACTTGAAGGAACCACTGATACAAGATATTTTGGAGAGCTCATTGTCAAACCTCTGCTGTACAGATGAGTGAAGCCATCAGGCTGCCATATTACTGTACCCATTGTGTGTATTTTTGGTTTGGTCATATCGGATTTAAATTTGCCCCAAGAAAAGTATTTCCTGACTTTATTCCTTTTATTACCTCCTTATTTTCTCAACTTTACCCACATTCCTTACACAGCTTTATAGCACTTTTTTTATGACTTTTCAATACTATCTCTAGGGTGGCTATTCTCTTTCATGTACAATTGTACAGAGTTCCATAGCATTTTTACTTGTATCCAAACTACTACTTCCTTTCTATTTAGGACAGCTGTTGAAACAGATTTTCTTATGGTAGTCGCTGTCATGTCATTCTCAGTCATGTTTTAAGCATAGGGGTTGCATTCACATCATGAGAGTTGATCCTGAGTTCAATAACTTGATTATTCCTCAGTACTCACACTAATGGCTCCATCAGCTTTTTTACACTAGTGGATTGTTAGTTACAAATACCCCTCTTTAAATTGCCACCTTAACAGGGTGGAGGGGTTTGAGTGCTTCAATGATTCTAGGGGCTATGTTGTTAGGGGCATTTGCCCCTGGTAGAGTCTCCCAAGGCCTATGGGAAAGGTCAAACTAAGAACGGTCCTGAAGACCCTTATGAGGAAAAGAACAATGAGCTGAATGAGTGATACAGAACCACCCGCAGGAGGGGCCGATGGATCAGCTAAAGGGGGAGGCCCTGGCATACTAATCCCCCAACTGACAAAACTGGCTTTTGGGACATGGAATGTCACTTCTCTGGCAAGGAAGGGGCTTGGGCTCTGGAACCAATTTCCTGGAGGGGGTGGGACTATTGTTAGCCTCCAAGTAAACAAGAGGGTAGGTTCCCTGCACCATCAGGTCAGGAACCGATCTTTGTCATTTGCCAAGTGGTAGTTCAGAGTACCTGCCCTTCCTGGAATGGGGTGCTAGACAGTGCACCATGAGGGGGAGACCTGAAGGGGTGTGATTTGGGAGGAACAGCTTGCTCGATATGAATCCAAGTGGTGTTCTGTTGGATTTCTATACCATGCATGCTTTGTCCATAACAAACACCATGTTCAAGCATAAGGGTGTCCATAAGTGCACATAGCACTTGAAGGATACCTTAGCCTGCAGATCGATGATTGATTGATTTTTTTTGTAGTCGTTTCATCTGATCTGTGACTGTACGTCTTGGACACCTGGGTGAAGACAGGAGCAGAGTTGTCAAGTGGTGGGGGAGGATGCCAGACAGACCTGGTAGGCCCAAGCGTGTAGTGAGAATTATGCTGGAAACATTGAGTCAGAGTAGACCATATTCTGCACCTCCATTGCTGAGGCGGTCATGCAGAGCTGCTGGTGCATGTAATCCCCAAAGCCGGTAGTAGACACACAGGGCGAGGGGCACTGTCAAGCTGAAGGAGTCCTATCAGGCTTGGTTAGCCTGCGGGTCTCCAGAGGCAGCTGACAGGTACTGAAGGTCCAAGCAGAACACGGCTCTGGTGTGGGAGAAGTTTGGTCATGGAAAGTGACTTTCGGTTGGCCTTGAGGAGATTCTGGAAAACCATCCAGCAGCTCAAGATGGGGAAGCAGTCCTCTGTTCTGACTTTACAGTAGGGATGGAGTGCTGTTGTCTGAGGCAGACTTGTCGAGGTGGTTAAAAATTACCCCTAAGGAACAGTGTTTTGAATTTAAAAAGCTCCTCAGTGGTGGATGAGATTTGCCCTGCGTCCCGAGTTGGACAGACCGATTGGGGCAGTGTCAGTAATGTTGCGGATGCTAAACTGGTCTGTTATGGTGGAGAGAGAGCTGAGCCAAAACGCACAGAGTCGGGGATTCCCTGGTGGCGGCCATCTTGGGGGGCTAGCTTACCGTATGGGTCACTGAGCACACATTGTAACGCGCGAGTTACATTATTTAAAGCTAGCAATGGTGCACACCTGTTGTATTCACAGCTGTCGTAATAGGTCAGGTGAGGACGTTAAGCGGAGCTTTTATGGAATTCCCACTGTACGGGAGTACGAAGGCGAGCAACCAAAAAAACTCAGCATACAAAGGAGAAATCTATGGCTTGCGAGAATCAACCGCAAGGATTATCAGCCTTCCAAACACAGCAAAGTCTGCTCCGATCATTTTATAAGTGGTACGTTGTTTGTTGTAAGGCTGCAAACATATTATTACTGGCCTATAAATTGTCATTTATCATAAACACAAAGTAATAACCTACATACCAGTTAATTTATTACCAAGTTTATACTGACATGGTACTGTAATACTACTAATGGATGTAAAATTTGTCTTAAATCAACTCTATTATACACACGCATATATTTATATGCAGTGTTGAGAGCTCTAAAATTCCAATGTTTACATACCTTGGCTGTAATTAGGACACGGCTCTCACTGGTTTTTATACGGTGGACTTCACGGACCCAGCCACAGCCAAAATAATTGTATGACTCCAGCGACTTGTATGCTTTGAGGTCGTCAAGTGGGTAGGCGCTTTTACTATTCACGAAATAGTTCACAATATCAGGGTACGATATGGATGGCAGCCCTGCATAGTCACTTGAAAATGCATCTTTGTCCATGTCGTAGGGGTCAATTCCCCCAATCAAGGCCAGTTTGGCTGCATACCATTGTCGTCCAATGTATCTCTATATACTTCCGTTTGCTTGATTTTGCCGACATTGATCTTTATTTTAGAAAACTGACTACATAACTTAATAAATTCGTCCGAGATAACGTAGCCGGTAGCGGCGATGGTCCGTTTTGTTTGCCGCTCAAGATGGCGGCTGAGGGGCGTTCCCCGGAATGCCGTGACGTCAGTGAAAACTATTTACTGGTCCATTTACGTTCCCACTCTTGCCTATAGTCACACGTTATGGATGGCGACCGAAAGAATGACTGCAGATACAAGTAGTCAAAATGAGTTTTCTCTGCAGGGTGGCTGGGCTCTCTCTTGGAGAGAAGCTCGGGCATTCGGGAGAGACTCTGAATAGAACCGCTGCTCCTCCACATCGAAAGGAGTCAGTGGAGGTGGTTCGGGGACCTTGTTCAGATGCCCCACTGGGAGGAGACCCCAGAGAGATTAAATCTCTTGGCTGGCCTGGGAAGCTCTACTTAGGCTGTGACCCTGATAAGCAGTAGAAAATGAATGGATGGATAGATGGTGCCTGATGTTATTTAGGTTTTCTTAAAATTTATTTTCATGTTTTAGAACTGAATTTCCAAATACATGAGTATTAGAATAATTTTAATACTAGATAGCTATTTAGAAAGCAGAAGCAGCCTTTATTTGCTACATGTACATTCAAGCACAGTGAAATTCGTCCTCTGCATTTAACCCATCTGAACACACATGCAGCAGTGGCTAGTTGAGGGTTAAGTGCCTTGCTCAAGGGCACTTCAGCCTAAGGCCACCCCATGGATTGATACCAATCTGTAACATCTCCCTAAAAATCTTCGAGTTTCGCAAGTATGTTGAGCTGTATGTTGGTGTTCTGGCATTATCATTTCTTGACCAATCTTCACAGGACAACTGCTTAGGGTCACATGAAGACATTAGTTTTTGGTGGGTCAAGGTCAAATCTTGCAGAAATACCTAATCAGCCACAATTCTTTGTGATTTTCACCTATCTGTCACCACTTCCTTACTTGCAAAAAATCTCAGATTTTTGCAAGTATGTCCATTTGTTGGTGCTCTACTGTCATCATTTCTTGACCAATCTTCACCAAAGTGCAGAGGACAACTTACTAGGGTCGCACATGTAAAATCTGGAGTAACAAAGACATCATTAGTTTTTGGTGGGTCAAGGTCAAATCTTGTAAAAAAAAAAAAAAAAACCCTAATCGGCCATAACTTCCATTTTCTTTGTGATTTTCGTAAGTATTATGAAACCGTGCGTGACCTTTTTTAATTGCTCATCTGGAACAGTATGAGGGTTCACATACCTCCAGGCACCAGGAAATGACTGTTTGTGGACCCTGACCCACCTGCTGTCTCCATCTCTCTGGAAACCAGAATAGTGGTGGTGTGTACAGTTTTCTTCTCTGTTTTTAATTAATAAAATCTGAATGTATCCATGATGATGATAAAATGATTATAAAACACACCCGCAAAAATCACCCATTCTCACTCACTCACGCGTCCAATTTTGTGTAGCTTCCTAGGCAGAGATATGACCCTACTGGTCCGATGTGTCTGGTAATATGGCAGCCAGATGGCTTCACTCTGACAGGCCAGTGAGCTATCCAGATAGTTTATGTAGAAAGCAGTGGAAAGAACCCATTTCCATCAGCTCCAGTCATGTGAAAAGCTTGAAGATGGTGTATGTTTGAAAGCTATTACAGAGTGACTGCAATAGATGATGTAATTAAGACCACTAATTTCACACATTTATCACTTTCTTGCATCACGATGCATGACAATGTATTGTTGCATCCCGAGCTCCTGTTTTTTGCAAAATGAACCCCCCCCCCCAAAGTTTTAATCTTCAAACTTCACACCAAACAAGTAGTAAGATGTTCAATATGTTTGTACTTTGTGCAGCGGGAATCCTGTGTGGCTTAAATGTGCTGCCTGCTTTGAGTTACAATAATTTTTGTAATAAAATCAGAGAACTGCACTTGTAAACAAAGACCAGTATCTTAGAAACTACTGAAATTGAAGAGGTGAAGCTTGCGTAATTAACACTCTAGAGTCCAGACCATACACTATTTTATATCCTGCCTCCTGTGAACTTGTATGAAAGTGTTAACCTGCATGATCATGGAGAAATCAGGGTCGTAACACTCACATTTGATGCCCAGCAGCAGTGCCAGGTTGGGTTCTTTGCCCTGTGCTCTCTGGGTGAGAATGCTGCACAGAGCCTTCAGGTCTAGCAGACATAGTGACATTTCCTTCAGCAGAGAGCCCGCTTCCTGCCGCATGGCACCATTATCCACGTGCTGCTGCTTCTACAAACGCACACCCGTGAAAATGTTAATATGCACTTCTGCAAAAATGCACCTGGTAAAGGAATACATGTATGTACTTTTAAAGGAAAAAAACAAATGTTCTGTTTTGGGAAGGTATTCTTGTACAGCACAAAGAATTAAACCTGATTATTGAGCTCTCATTGTGCTTATAGACATCATAATTCAAATTTTATGTCACAAACACTTGTACATAGTATGACATGGAGTGAAAAGCTTAGCACAAATGCTCCCTAAGTAGTAAAGATTTCCTTTTTTAAGCTGAAGAGTAAAACAGAATGTAAAAATAGAATAAAAAAAGTGATAGAATGGTCCCAACAGCGAGCCGCTGTGTTTGGGGATCAGGTCATCGAGGCCCCTGCCTTCGACTGCCACCCAATCCACACTGCACCGGCCCCCTACTGCTACCTCTGTGGGTAGTGAACCCACAGGAGGTCGGACCCACGTCACCGCTGAGCCCGGCCGGGCATACAGGATTTCATCTCTGCTTTTTGCAGATGATGATGTCCTGTTGACTTCAAACCAGGACCTTCAGCATGCACTGGGGCGGTTTGCAGTCGAGTGTGAAGTGGCTGGGATGAGAATCAGCACCTCCAAGTCCGAGGCCATGGTTCTCAACCGGAAAAGGGTGGCTTGCCCTCTCCAGGTTGGTGGAGAAGTCCTGCCTCAAGTGGAGGAGTTTAAGCATCTCGGGATCTTGTTCATGAGTGAGGGAAGGATAGAGCATGAGATCGACCGGCAGATCGGTGCAGCCGCCGCAGTGATGCGGTTGCTTTACCGGTCCGTCGTGGTGAAGGAGCTGAGCCAAAAGGCGAAGCTCTCGATTTACTGGTCGATCTACATTCCGACTCTCACCTATGGTCATGAGCTTTGGGTGATGACCGAAAGAACAAGATCGCGGATACAAGCGGCCGAAATTAGTTTCCTTTGCAGGGTGGCTGGGTGCTCCCTTAAAGATGGGGTGAGGAGCTCAGAGTAGAGGCACTGCTCCTCCACATTGAGAGGAATCAGCTGAGGTGGCTCAGGCATCTCTTTTGGATGCCTCCTGGGGAGGTGTTCCAGGCATGTCCCCCTGGGAGGGACTATGTCTCTCGGCTGGCCTGGGACCGCCTCGGTGTTCTTCCCGAGGAGCTGGGAGAGGGAAGTTTGGGCTTCCATGCTCAGACTGCTGCCTCCGGATAAGCGGAAGATATGAGATGAGAGATGGAATGGTCTGCAGAATATGTACAAATATATACTGTACTAAAGTAAATGCACTTGCGACTAAAATATAAATATTGCACTTTAATGAGTTTGTATGAAGAGGTGTAAAAGATGAGGGGAAATGAGGATGAAGTGGTGACGTGATCAAGTTAATGGCCTGAGGGAAGAAGCTCCTCCTCATTCTCTCTGTGTTGGCCTTAAGGGAGTGAAAGTGTTTCCTTGACCTCGACAGAGACAAGAGTCCATGGTTGGGATGGCTGAAGTCCTTCATTATCATCCTGGCACCAACTGGTGTAAACAGATTGCAGGTCCGTTCGCTCAGTGTGGATCATTCGTTCAGCTGATCGCACCACTCTCTGGAGAGCCCCTGTCCTGTTCGGTGCTGTTCCCAAACCAGGTGGAGGTATGTCCTGTCAGGATGTTCTCAGTGGTGCAGGAGTAAAAGCTCCTCATCACCCTCGGTGGAAGACTTGAGTCTCAGATGGAACAGACACTGGTGGGCCTTCTTAACCGGGACGCTAATGTGTAGGTCCAGGTACTGAAAACTATCCACTCTCTCCACTGGGGCCCTGTTGATGTTAAAGTGCTGATGACACGAACATGACTCTATGCAATTTCTTAAATAAACTATACAACATGGCAAACATGTTAGATTTCTGTTATAATTACGTGAAAAGAAGCTGTTACGCAAATATCCAACTTTTAATTGCACAGCGCAAGAAAACTGGGTCCGTGGCTCGCGGCCATGCTGTGACGTCAGCGGAAGAACGCTGCGGTTCACTGGCTGTTCTACTCGATGGAAATGGCGCATGAAAACGCCGGTGAACTCTCTAGTGCTAGCTCTTCAACAACCAAATACTGGTACTTTAAGCAGTGATCATGATGGCATGATTTTATCTGATTTTAAATAAATGAGATTGATAATAATGTGAATGTTCACAACTAGTACATACAAACTCTGCAGCTTCTGATTCAGCAGCTGCGTCATACTCCGCAAAAACATCAGCAAGAACCTACAATATATAGCTCAAATGACTTTTGGAAAGTATAATTTCTAAACTTTTTCTACATATTCTTGAAGGCGGTCATCGAGGTACTTGCTACCGTTCCCTAACAACGCATGGCAAAGGGTAAAGTGTAGTGTTGCTACGAGTACTTGCTAAAGCCTCCGGTGGAAGATCCTCGATGTGCTGATAAGACGTACAGTTCTATATAACACACAAGTGTCACGATAATCACAAAACAGATGCAAATTGTTAAAATACCTAATTTTTAAGCAATCATGTGTTGATCTCTTCCGAATAGAATCTATGATAGCCTACCCTCTTTACCCTTTGCCTCTCGTTGACAGGCGGCAGTTACATGAAAGCCGCAAGCTTTCACAAGCAAATACATGACTGATATCACGCCGACTTTATGATTATCATGAATGTGTACTCTATGAGCGCTCTGAAGCGAGTCACTTCCAAGATGGCCGCGCAGACCGCAGTGTTACTATTTTTAGCATCATGTCGGAGCACTCTATAGCTCTACGTACCTTTATCTTATGTCGTTTCTCAACACATGTTCTGACAGGAGGACTGTCTTTGGAGGAGTCGCCTTGTCCCAGGCGACTGCTGGATCCGGCATAGCTACTAGTAGACCCCCTCCGGAATACTGTAGGCACTGCTGATGGTAGTAACACACGTTTGTGCTGAACTGAACACCCAAGAGATTCTTTTAAGCTGGGAAAGGTGTCAAAACAATCCAAATCGAAGTGTTCAGAGCACAGGACGGATGTTGGTGAGGGCTCCCACTTGTCACGAGTGCGCCTGACTTGCTTCACCCACTTCGCATGCAGCTCGGGATCTCTGGGAAACTTGAATAAACTTTCCCCATCCTTGTGGGTTTTGGAGCAAAAGCCGGCAACACAACGCGAAGGCATGATAACAATAATGTCTAATAAAAATACTAATAATGACAAACTGGTAAGTTAGGAGGAAGGTTCTTTCGCTGATGTCATATAGCTCCTCTTTCGTCTCCTGGGTGCTGCAGCCCCGTCAAATTTGCCCAAATAGCCGCGTTTTTTTATCATAACTTGTAAAATAGGCGCCTTCGTGAATTAATATATGGATCATCGGGAATTACTTTTTATGTTATAAAACATCGCCAAAGATGTCAAAAACGTGTCATCAGCACTTTAAGGGACTTGTACTTCCTCCCCTGCTTTGTGCAGAAGTCCACAATCAGCTCTTTTGTCTTGCTGACATTTAGGAGGGGGTTATTGTCCTGGCATTAGACCTCCAGGTTTCTGACCTCCTCATTGTTGTTGTTGATCAGACAACACAACAGTGTCGTCAGCAAACTTGACAATGGTGGTAGAAGCTGATGAGGCTATGCAGTCAATGTGTACAGAGAGTACAGCGGGGGCTCAGAACACAGCCCTGGGGGGGGCTCCACTGCTGAGGAGGATGCGTTTCCTCACCCTTACTGCTTGTGGTCTATCTGAAAGGAACTGGCACACTAACGGGCCGAGTCCCAGATCCTTCAACTCCGTGAAGAGCTTTGAGGGAATTATAGTCCACAAACAGCATAATACATGAGTGTCAAGTGTTCTGGATGAGCGACTTCTTTTATGTTAGACATTTGTTGAAGAAATGACCAAATTTAATATTGTTAATATGAATTTGTGGTGTGAGGAAGCATCAGCAGTTTGGCAAACATTCCCTTAGATGACCTTTGGTGTGAAATATAGACGTACGATTTTAGCTCAGCTTTCCAGAGTCCAGTCAGGCTGTAACATATTTCACGTTCTCCATTTTGGAACGATTTCTTGAATATAGATTTGTATCTGTAACTATATCTATCTAATAATATCTGAAGATATATTGTGTGAGATTTATACTCCCTGGTCTATTGGAGTGTGCTATTTTGGGATGAAGTGTGACTGACGCTCGTGTGTGTGTGTACTCTGTGATACTGAAATAGACTGCTACTGTTTCAACACGTTTTTCTCATGAGCTGAAATGCTTTTAGACTCAGACAGTGCAGTCTTGAACTCGCACTGAAGTTCACACTGCTGCTCAGCTCGACTGAACAGAGAAAGATGGCTTCTGAGAGCCACGGTGAGCTGAAATGCCAATTAAAGACTAACCAGCACAGTCTATTAACTGTACTTTTAGGAAAGGCCTTCTCCCAGCATAATCTGGATAAATCAGTAGTTTTTTATGTGCTGCAACAATACTGATGTGTATAACGTCTCTGCACCTTTAAGGCCGAGGAGCAGCCTTGCTTTGTGTGTTCTCTCCCATCAGTGAGGGTCTTTAGGTAGGAATCACACTCAGGATCAAAACAACCAGTCAGAGAGCGTCTGGTTTCTATGAACCCAAGCATGATTTGATTGCTGTGAGAGAAAGTGATTCAACTCTGAACTGACTGGGTTGCCTTTCAAAAAAAAAAAAAAATTCTGCACTAGTAAACTGAGGCTCAGTTCTAGAGATCTGGACTGACAAAAAAAAATAAAAAGTAATGCTAGATATGATGCACACACATCTATTTATAGAATAATTTATTTAGCATGAGGTCTGCATTCTTCATGCTTGGGTGATTTTTTTTTTTTTTTGCCAATTACTATGCAAACTATCACCGTATTTATTTCTGACTAATGAATGTAGGTTTAACAAGTCAGATTTTTAGCTGTACACTCCCCTCAGCATCCCCCCCAATTATTTCAGTCTTGCAATTTAGGTCAGGACCCTGCTGTACCTGCTGTACGCTCTTGGACAACATCTCCAGGTCCTCCTCTCTCTCTGCCAGCTGCTTATGAAGCTCCTGTGTGATGGCGCTTTCTTTCTGCAGCCTCTTCTCAAGTCCCTGAGCGAGAGATAGAGATGACATTAATTTCACAGAACACACCCAAGCATCTCCTCTCCACCTATGCACTGCTTCCTCACACTGATCACTCGCAGTCTTCATGAGGTGCTCAGCTCTCACCAGCTATGTGACCATCCATGTTAATACGCAGCAACGGAAACTGCAGACATATTTCTATCAACTCCTGTTGTACTGAATAATCAAAATTCAGTGTGGCGTGTTGGGTTCAAAAATGCATATCAAATAAACCATTTGGTTTAGCAGTAAAGGCCAGTAGATCGCAGGTTACTGGGCACTATATCAGCAACCTAATAAGCTGATTAAAAAAAAACACACCTCGGATTGTGCCGTTATTGAGAAAATGATCAACTTTGGGGTTATCACAATAATTCTGCTGATATTTCATCTCTGTCCACATTGCACCACCTTGTTGTTTATTGATTATTTTTCACTTGCACTTTTCCAACAATGACCATTTACCGTATTTTCTGGACTATAGAGCGCACCTGTATATAAGCCGTATCCGCTCTATTTAAAAAAAAAAAAAAAAAAAGATATACAAGCCGCACCGGGCTATAAGCCGCAGATATCTATGTTGAAAAATTAGATATTTACTGCATGTACAGAACGATTTTGTACTGTAAATGTACATGTATGTACCTGAACAGATTCTTTCCGAACAGTGCCTTTTAACACGGCAGTAACTTTGCTGATTAAAACGGAACAGAACCAAGAGAAAATAACCGGTATTTATTTACCTTCATTTCTCCTGTGTTTGAAACCACAAGTCACTTTAATCATCTTCGCTGGATTTGAAAATAATTACCAGTTAGTAATTTGTCGTGCGTGTTCTATCTGCTAAAGATCTGCTAATTCTTCTTTGCATTGATTTTTCGTCTATCTTTTGATTCTACTTCCGGTTAGAGCGCCCCTAGCGGTGGAAGAAAAATCCACAGAATAGCCGCACCTTTGTATAAGCCGCATGGTTCAAAACCTAGGAAAAAAGTAGCGGCTTATAGTCCAGAAAATACGGTATGTATTAAAGATCAAGCCCTCATACTTTTTTTTTCTGAATACATTTAATGTGCAACACCCCCAAATTAACTTGGTGCATGTTTTCACTTCGATTACAGCAGTTCTCTCTCTCTCAAAAAGCTCCATCCACCCAGTGCTTAAGACGTTCCTAGTGGAAAAAGCATGGACACTGACTGGAGCCCTCGAATACAAATGTTAAATAAAACACTTGCGCAAAGGTAGAAAACCTCGCCGTTAAATAACACCTTCTGATCAAATCAGAATCAAGTTTATTGCCAGGTACGTTCTCACATACAAGGAATTTGCTTTGGTGATTGGTGCAACAGTGAACACCTTGTCCCTGACATGTTTTCTTGGTTTTTTTTTTTTTAATTCTATATTTTTCTTTCGTTTCTACAACATCCAGAAGTGTCTGTTCTTCAATGTTTAAACTCAGGACATTCCCTAGTTTTGTTTTTGGCCTTCTGCTCTTTCTATTTCATTTATTTGAAACCGTCATGGAGAAAGAAGGCGACACCAGACGCCGTTATTTATATAAAACACTCTTTATTACAGCGTCTCAACATACCAGTTGTTCCATCTTATCCGTATTGATGTACATTTTTTTAAAGAAATTGCGTGTGTAATAGGGCTGTGCGATATGAGAAAAAATGAATATCCCGATACATTTTCTCCATTTCACGATATACGATACATTTAAATCTCCTCTAAAGGACCCCATGAAATCTAACTTTTACTCTTTTCACTACAATCCCTGCAGATTAAATAACATTCTTGGTTAACTTTACAGGTGGTTTTCAACAACACATTTTAAATTTTCATGTTAGTGATTAATCACAATTTAATTGAAATCAGACTATTTTTATTCAACAAAGATGTGGCACAAACTGCAAAAACAATCTTGAAAATTGCAACAAAGGGGCAATACAATACAGAGCTGCTCAGAGCTCAAATCAGTAAAGTGCAAGCTCAACACTGAGAAAGACATTTAGCCTAAATAAGAAAAGTGCTCTTTCATTAAATTATTTTAAAAAATAGATCTCCAAGCTATTAACCTGACTACTGAGAACCACTGGAACATTCACAATAGAGAGGGAGATTGAGGGAGAGAAGAGAGAGATCTGCAAAACATCATTTTCCTCTTTGCACACTTTTGAACTGAATGTTTTCTGGCTCTGCCTCTCAGATGTGTAGAATTCCGGCTGCTGCCTTTCGTGATGACAGGTTTTTTTTGCACACTTTACAAACTGGCACTTGCTGTTCCACGTCGTCCTCGCGATATCCAAAAAAATGCCAGATGACCGACCCCTTACTAGTTCTTTTAGGAACCAATTCGTCCGCTTCCATTTTTAATTTGTCGCTGAAATTGACAGAGCTTACACGGTAGCCTATGCAACACCAGAGATTGCACGAACTGAGTCAGCGCTGTAAACCAGAACCAGGAAATCCTCCCGCCGGCAGTGTTGCCAGATACTGCTGACGTTTTCCAGCCCAAAATATGTTCAAAACCCGCCAAAACGCACTTAAATCCGCCCAATCTGGCAACACAACCGAAACTAGAAAATCTTCCCAGAAGTTCCTTTCAGCACCGAGCTTTCGCTCGGGATTGGTTGGCGAGTGCGTGACGTTGTTTTCTTTACCCTTAGGCAGCCTCTCACGTTACTGCCTGAGGGACAGGGAGGAAACCACTGGGAAATGTTTTAAACAAACACGAAACGAACGCAAGTCGGAAGATGATCATAAAATATTCGATAGTTACGATATAATAATTTTATGTATCGCGCACACAATTTTCGGCGATATATCGAGTATATTCGATATATCGCACAGCCCTAGTGTGTAAATTAAATTAGAACCAATTATGGAAAATTTAACATCTGTTTTCTTGGTGTTAAAATCTGAAATTCAAAGTTCGTGTCTTCCTTCCTTCTGGATAGCTATATTGATAGCTAGACACTTGAGTTAATGCTTCGATTTCATTGTGTGTGTAAATTTTCTCATTTATATATTTTTCTTGCTAGTTTCCCCCCCCCCCCCATGCTTGTTTGATTTTTTTGTGGGTGGGTGACTTTCGTGCATGCGAGTTTTATTGATTATGTATTCTCCTACAATTTGAAATTTATAACAATTATGCCAAGGCCCATGGCGGCTTGGCTCAATTAGTCTCAACTACTGCCAAGTGGCTTGTGCTTTTTTTCCATAGAAATCCTCTGTAATTATGCACTTTTTCTCAATTTCAGTATTTGCATCCAAACTCAATAACACAACCCTACACCCTGTACCTGTGCAACGAGCGAGACAAAAACAGGAGTTCGAGCTGCTTACCGTTAATTCCAGGGTGAGTCTGTCGATCTGCTGCTTCTGGCTGTTGATCAGCTGAAAACAGAGAACATTATCATCAGCCTGAGCGGTTATCTACAGACAAAGTGTAAAAGATGAGTGTGTGGGTTGTTCGGTGCACTTTGTGTGTGGGGGGGAATGATATTCAGCAGGTAGAGTGTACTCAGAAAGAATGAAAAACAGCTCAGCTGGGACTAAACAAAACCCTTGAAATAAAGTTTTTTTTTTTAGGGTTCGTTTTTAAAAACTACTTTCATTATGTTCCATTATATCTATATATATGTGTGTGTGTGAGAGAGATGTGGTACCGTGCTGTTGTGACCCTGCTGTTCCAGGAGACGCGCGTTCTCCCTCTCCAGCTGCTTCATGTCCAACATGGGCAACCGCACTCCGTCCTCCAGACACTTCTCCACCTTCTCCTGCAAACTATAGACAGATTAGAGAGAAGAGTGAGAGAGTGTGTTAATATTTGGCTCATATCATGCAACAACCAAAGTGATGGCGCACGGCTCCTCCGTGCTTCAGGAAGACGGGTTTGCGCTTTAATCTCTGCATCACAAACAGGAAATTGACTTAAAAATGAAATATAGACTTAATTTCTACCAGTTTCACTACTAATACTAATGCTGCACGACAGAGTCGACCTGGAAGTACTGTTCTACACAATATTCTCTGGTTAAGAGGTGTAACTCGGGAAGCTCATAAAAATGGGATTAACATGAGCAGAAATATATTTTGAGAGATTCAGAGTTATTTGTTAATTTAAAACAAAAATGTGATTGATGGAGGAGATACAGGAGTTTTTTTTTTTAATTTCACAATGAAAAGCTAACACACACCTCTGCACAGCAGCCACCAGCTCCTTCTCCCTTTTGGCCTGTCTCTCGATGAGCGCGTCTTTCTCCTGTAGACGAGCTCGGCTCTCCTCTAAGCTCCGCTCCAGCTGTGCCACGGTGTCCTGCAGCGTCTGCGCCTTCGCCTGTACGTCCTCCAACTGACGAAAGACATGCATCAGTAATTACACACACTCAAAGCTAAGGGCTTGTCAGTGAGTGTGAGTGTTCATGAGCATGAAATGGACGACTGAGTGCATCAGAAAGAAGTCAGGGATAATCAGCAGCGCAACAGAGCCTCTCGGTCACGCTGCCTCGTAGCTATGTTGGCTAGCTAGGTACATTATGGGACAACCGGGATCCCAACAGAATCTCACACTGAATCTACTCGATATCTGATCATGTAGGGCTGGAACACATGACCACCTTACTGAAATCATAAACACGATGTCTGTCTAAGCAGGTATTGTTAATAATTTTATAAAAATGACTCCATAACACCAGTGTTACCCTACTGTGTCAAATAACTAAACAGTCATGAAATTATATTCTATTATTTTTATTCCAAATGTTCATTTGTTATATGGAGCGTGTCACCACAAAACCGGTCCAGTGGAGCACAAGTTCATTCCGGCGTATAGTGATTTATTGCATCAAAAAATGACCCATATATTGTTTATCTAATTTTGCTGCGAATATATTCCTTAATATTCTATAATGTATCCAATACTAAAACATTACGCTGTAAAAATAACCTATAAATATGACTTTGTAGATCAAATAAATGTTATGAATGCTATGTGTTACAGCTGATTTTTTCCAAACTTAATTTTCCATTCAAATAATGAAATATTTTCGCTAATTTCTCTGGATTGGCTGCACCATATACCGCTTATCCATTACGGGTCGTGGGAAAGCTGGAGCCAATCCCAGCTGACATCAGGCGGGAGGCAGGGTTCACCCTGGACAGGCCGCCAACCCAATCCATCGCAGGGACCAACTGTCACAAATGATCCCTTTATTTCAATGATGATCTGTAGATTTAGAATATCCAATAAAACGTCTTTTCATTTTTTGATGACACGCTCCACATGCAGCATATCATCAAAGTGTTTTCAAGCACCATAGTATGACAATCTGGCCATATCGATCACACCTTAAATATCGAATTTGAGCTATTTACAGATTTGAGTGTAAACATAGAGGACATCGCGTGTGCTGATTGGTTGAGAAATTCGGACCATTTCTCTATAATCACCTCGAGCGACTCGGCAAAATGGCGGCCAATCACTTTATCACCGTAAGTGAGGAAGAATTACAAACGATGAAAGAAAACGCTGCTCCTAAAAGCACTAAAGATGCTACGAAGTTTGGTCTAAAACTATTCAAAGGTGGAATTGTGATTTATTTTATCGATTTCAGAGCCAAGTATTTTGTGACTCCGTGTAGATAAGTGATTTTATTACATTTGCATGCTGATTTTGAAGTTTGAATTTTTTTTTTTTTTAATAAAATCAGCTGTGTATTTATACTAAAACAATTATCCACCTCAGGCTCTGAATATTGGTGAATAACAACCTCAACTTCGTCTTGGTTATTATTCACTGATATTTACTGAGCCTTCAGCGAACACTTGCTAGATTTTAGCAACATGGTTCAATTTGAATCATGATGTGTGCAACCATAAAACCTGAATTAAATATTCAATTAAAAAAAAAAAAAAGGCACGGTGGTGTAGTGGTTAGCGCTGTCGCCTCACAGCAAGAAGGTCCGGGTTCGAGCCCCGTGGCCGGCGAGGGCCTTTCTGTGTGGAGTTTGCATGTTCTCCCCGTGTCCGCGTGGGTTTCCTCCGGGTGCTCCGGTTTCCCCCACAGTCCAAAGACATGCAGGTTAGGTTAACTGGTGACTCTAAATTGACCGTAGGTGTGAATGAGTGTGAATGGTTGTCTATATTACCCCTTTTCCACCAAATCAGTTCCAGGGCTGATTCACAACTCGTTCAACTTGTGAACCAACTGAGAACCAGTTTGCTTTTCCATAGCTCGGGGTGCTAAGGGGAGCCGCGTCATTACGTCTGTTACGTCGCCGCCGCGTTTGCATAAACCTTGGCGCAAACATCGAAGCAACAACACGGAGAAGAAGAAGAAGCAGCAACAACAACAATAATGGATGACTGCTGCTTTACTGCATCCATGATATCTCGTCGCTTATTTAAAAATGGCGCCCTCTCGCGGTCTTGCTATTGTTGTTGGTCTTAACAACTCCGCCCCCCCGCTGACGTAAGCAGTTCTTTCCTCTGGCCCAGCAAGGAGTTGGTGCTACCCTGGAACCGGTTTTTCTGGCCCAGAGCCAGTTCTTTGTCAGTGGAAACAGAAAACCTGGTTCCAAATTAAGCACTGGCCCCGAACCAGCCCTGGAACTGACTTGGTGGAAAAAGGTTATGTGTCAGCCCTGTGATGACCTGGCGACTTGTCCAGGGTGTACCCCGCCTTTCGCCAGTAGTCAGCTGGGATAGGCTCCAGCTTGCCTGCGACCAGGATAAAGCGGCTAGAGATAATGAGATGAGATTGCTAAAATGACTCCGTTAATCCAAGTTTGAATCACAATTAAGAAATTTACAACCATAAAATCTATATCATCATATTAGAATTATATTTAATAAACAAACAAGACAAAGTGCATGACATAACGTCGTCTTGTCTTTTTTTTTTTTTAAAGCATCATATCTTTCATCAGTTGTTCTCTGCCCAATACCGGTTCCAAAGTAAATGCTATAATGCCACAAAGACCAAACGTTTTCTCCTGTTTTTCAATCATTTATATACCTGGTGCCTGACATCAAGCATCTGAGTTTCCTAAATCCTTTGTAACCATAATAAAAATATCTCACTACTTCTGTAGAAATCTTTAACCTGCCTGCAGCTTACATTCGAGCACAGAAAATCACATCACTGTTTTGTTACTGCCCCCTGCTGGCTCAGTTTCATAGTCTACAGTAACAACACGTCATCGTAAACATCCTGTTAAGCCACTTAGTGCAGCTTAATCAGCTGCTGTAAGGTCCGAGAGCGCCGATTTCTCTACAGGTGATATCAGCCTGTCACGGAGTGTCTGTCTTCTACAGGAATATTAATTCCTCTCAGCTTGCACATGTTACAGGAGGCAGTGATGTGGATTTAATCAAGTGTGAACAGCTTGTTTATAAACAATAAAATGTCACATTAAAGGCTCTGTTAGCACAGCCGCGGGGGACACGCGCTCCGGATCCAGCACCGTTAATACACAAATGTGTTCATTATGCTTTAATCAACTCAACTCGCTGCTGGAACTGGTTTAAAGATTAAGAGTTAAAGGTTTGGGTAAATAACACGTATGAAGATCAGCCTGAAGCTTAGAGCGGAGTATGTACATGCGCAGCACACGTTTCTGTAATTTGGTGTGTTTTTTCAGTGTGGATTTGTATCTGAATAACACACCGACCTTTCACTTCAGAAGACCCTAAATCACTGCATGAAGAGAGACAAAGGTACTGTAGAAACCACAACCCATCATTATCAGACTTGCTATATACCATGTCTGAAATCCAATGAACTTTTTAGAAAATTGGTTCTTTGGATACAAAGTTAAAGGAAAAAAACAAAAACAAAACTCTGGCTCCAAGAAGTATCCAAATATTGTACACATTTAAATAATGTGCCTAATTTTATTTTTGTAAATAAATCTACATTTTAAAACAGATATCTTGTGAAAAATACTTTTATCATTCAATTTTTTTTTTTTATGCCGTTTTGACTGGCTGAGCGAACTGCAAATACAGTGCTGAGCGTAAATGAGTGCACCCCCTTTGAAAAGTAACATTTTAAACAATATCTCAATGAACACAAACAATTTCCAAAATGTTGACAAGTTTAATATAACATCTGTTTAACTTATAACGTGAAAGTAAGGTTAATAATATAACTTAGATTACACATTTTTCAGTTTTACTCAAATTAGGGTGGTGCGAAAATGAGTACACCCCACAACAAAAACTACTACATCTAGTACTTTGTATGGCCTCCATGATTTTTAATGACAGCACCAAGTCTTCTAGGCATGGAATGAACAAGTTGGCGACATCAATCTTTTTCCATTCTTCAACAATGACCTCTTTTAGTGACTGGATGCTGGATGGAGAGCGATGCTCAACTTGTCTCTTCAGAATTCCCCATAGGTGTTCGATTGGGTTCAGATCAGGAGACATACTTGGCCACTGAATCACTTTCACCCTGTTGTTCTTCAGGAATCCAACAGTGGCCTTAGATGTGTGTTTAGTCATGTTGGAAAAGTGCACGACGACCAAGGGCACGGAGTGATGGTAGCATCTTCTCTTTCACTATAGAGCAAAACATCTGTGAATTCATGACGCCATCAATGAAATGCAGCTCCCCGACACCAGCAGCACTCTTGCAGCCCCACATAAGGACACTGCCACCACCATGTTTCACTGTAGGCACCATGCATTTTTCTTTGTATTCCTCAGCTTTGAAGCCATCAGTTCCAAAAACATTTATCTTGGTCTCATCACTCCAGAGTATAGATAGTTTTCACTGACGTCACGGCATTCCAGGGAACGCCCTCCAGCCGCCATCTTGTGGGGCAAACAAAACGGACCATCGCTATTACCGGCTACGTTATCTCGGATGAATTTATAAAGTTATATAGTCAGTTTTCTAAAATAAAGATCACTGTCGGCAAAATCAAGCAAACGGAAGTATATGGATACATTGGACGACATCTCACGACAACGGTATGCAGCCAAACTGGCCTTGATTGGGGGAATTGACCCCTACGAAGTGGACAAAGATGCATTTTCAAGTGACTATGCAGGGCTGCCATCCATATCGTACCCTGATATTGTGAACTATTTCGTGAATAGTAAAAGCGCCTACACACTTGACGACCTCAAAGCATACAAGTCGCTGGAGTCATACAACTATTTTGTCTGTGGCTGGGTCCGTGAAGTCCACCATATAAAAACAAGTGACAGTCGTGTCCTAATTACAGCCAAGGTATGTAAACATTGGAATTTTAGAGCTCTCAACACTGCATATAAATATATATGTGTATAATATCGAGTTGATTTAAGACAAATTTTACATCCATTAGTGGTATTACAGTTAGGCATCCTCCAGAGATTGTTTACACGATGTTTTGGTTTCCAAAAACAAACTTAAACACAATTGATTGTTTATTTAAACAACTTACCACTTATAAAATGATCGGAGCAGACTTTGCTGTGTTTGGAAGGCTGATAATCCTTGCGGTTGATTCTCGCAAGCCATAGATTTCTCCTTTGTATGCTGAGTTTCTTTGTTTGCTCACCTTCGTGCTCCCGTACAGTGGGAATTCCATAAAAGCTCTGCTTGACGTCATCTGACCTATTACGACAGCCGTGAATACAACAGGTGTGCACCATTGCTAGCTTTAAATAGTAGCAATGTAACTATAAATGTAAATAATATATAAATAAATGTAACTTGCACGTTACAATGTGTGCTCAGTGACCCGTACGGTAAGCTTGCCCCGCAAGATGGCCGCCACCAGGGAATCCCCGACTCTGTGACATCATGTGAAAACTATCTATAGAGTCCCAGTAGTCTTCATCTTTGTCAGCATGGGCCCAGGCAAACTCTCGGCGGGCTTTTTTGTGCCTGGGCTTTAGGAGAGGCTTCTTTTGTGGACGGCATCCATGCATGCCATTCCTCTGCAGTGTACGCCATATTGCGTCACGGGAAATAGTCACCCCAGTTTGGCTTTCTACTTCTTGAGATAACTGCAGTGAACTTGCATGCTGATTTTCTTCAACCCTTCTCATCAGAAGACGCTCCTGTCGAGGTGTTAACTTCCGAGGACGACCTGGACGTCTCTGAGAGATGGTTGCAGTTCCATCTTTCTTAAATTTTTGTACCACTTTTGCTACAGTGTTCTGACTGATCAGTAAAGCTTTGCTGATCTTCTTGTAGCCTTCACCTCTGTGGTGGAAAGAAATTATTTTCTTTCTCAGGTCTTGTGTCATTTTTCTTCCATGTGGTGCCGTTGCTGACAGCATGAAATGGGGAGGGGTTTTCTTTAAGTAACGCCCTTTTATAGTCAACTGTCTGCTGGACACCTGTGTAATGACTAATTAGACTCACCTGTGATTGTATTCTTGTTAAATTAGACATTTGTAGTCGACAATTTAGCTCTGCTCCAGAGACTTTCAGTGGGGTGTACTCATTTTTGCACCACCCTAATTTGAGTAAAACTGAAAAATGTGTAATCTAAGTTTATATTATTAACCTTACAAGTTAAACAGATGTTATATTAAACTTTATCTTGTCAACATTTTGGAAATTGTTTGTGTTCATGGAGATATTGTTTAAAATGTTACTTTTCAAAGGGGGTGCACTCATTTACGCTCAGCACTGTATCTACCTACAAATAATGGTCTGCTCGTACAGAGTTACTTCACACTTTTATCAAGATGGCTCACTTCACTAAATTGACAGAGTTGGCTTCTTTAACAGAAAGTAAAACCACGTCAAAAAAATTGAACAATAAAACAATTATTGAACTTGGTTTTCACAAAACATCGTGATATGTTAGTGTATCTACCTTCGGCATTGGCAAATCATTGCTTGCTCACCACTAATCATGATATTTTGTTCAACGTTTTCCAATAATTGCTTATTATTTTTATTTATTTTTACTATTTCAGTAACCACTTTGTCCTGATCAGGGTTGCATTACATTACATTACACTGCAGGCAGTGAGCAGACGCTCTTATCCAGACTGATGTACAACATACCCAGAGTAGCCTGGGGGTTAGGTACCTTGCTCAAGGGCACTTCAGCCATTCCTGCTGGTCCAGGGAATCAAACCAGTGACTTTTTGGTCCCAACGCCGATTCTCTAACCATTAGGTCATGGATTGTTACTCTATATGAATCCATTGCAATGTCATAATGTAATGCAATGTGATGTAATATGAGGTTTTAGACTACGTTCAGACTGCACCCTGAAACGACCCATATCCGATTTTTTTGCCCATATGCGACCTGTATCCGATTTGTTATTGACAATCTGAACGACACAGATCCGATTTTTTCACATGCGACCCAGGCCGCTTGGATATGTGGTCCTAAATCCGATGCATATCCGTTATTTTCACATGCGACTGCAGTCTGACCGGACAGATCGCATTCATGCGACCTACACGTCATCAACAAGAGACAAACGTCACTATTCTGCGTTGGCTAATCCCGCCTCTTTGCCACCAAAAACAACAACATTTGTACAGTTTTCAGAATTTAAATAGACTTTTATAGAATTGATCAAGCTAATGGTGGATTTGGTAGGGACCTGGATGTTGATCTGTTAGCCTGATTAAATAAAACAGTTTCTATAACTGATTTATAACTTAAACCATCCTGTATTACAAGATTATAAGATTGTTCTGGAAATTTCCAGTAATTTGACACCTTCGGTCTCATTAGTCTGCTGCCCACATTAATCAGATCATTGTGCGAGTTCCACCGCCGCCACAAAAACCACATCGCCAGGTCTCGCCTCATCTCCATAGCAAACTGCACTGGTGTTTCTGCACCTTGAGCCAGCGCTGAGAGAAGTTGCAGAATTCAGCTGGCTATAAACAATCTAAATAAATATTTATAAAAATGTAGAAAAAGTTTATTAATATGACGAAATAAATATGTGCAAATGATTAAGCCTGAATTAAGAGTTTGGTAATACAGCGGCCGTATCCCAAATGACTGCCTACTGAAGCTCGAGTGCACTATATAGAGTTTAAAAATCCATTACTTCCTAGTAACATGTAGTGCACTTATATAGAAATTAGAGAGACATTTAGGAGTCAACCCTCGTTACCAGGCTACACGTTTTCATTTCAGTTCAGAAACAAAAACACACACGAGACCTCACACTTTAACACTAACCAGATAATTAAACAAACAAACAAACAAAAAATTCATTAAACTTGAAGAGTGCGCTTTTTTTTTGTTTACGTATTACGTAGATGTGCTTATTACGTGTCAATCTGCGCATGCGGGACACTTTTGGGTCGTTTTCCGTTCATATTGGAGATCGCATACAAGTCTCATATAATTGGTAATGTGAACGGCCTAACAAAAAAATCGGATTTCACAACAAATCGGATATGGGTCGTTTCAGGTTGCAGTCTGAACGTAGTGTTATTCTATCCACATTCACTGGATACGAGCAACCGCGCGCTCTGATTGGCTACTCTACTACTAGGTTATCAGCTCATATACCGTGAGTAGAGAAAAACAAAATGGCGGAGCGTGTTGCTGAACCAACCGAGGACGAAATACCCCGCCCCCAAAAAAGCAACAAAATATGGAGAGTATTTGATGCTAAAAGTATCTGTTTTTATTTTTCAAGAATTATTATTATAGCATTTTTCACAACATTGCTCCTGTCATTTCGCCGGTTTGTTTACATTCTTCATCTTTAAGCATTAAAATTTATTGAAGTTTTTTTTTTTTTAAACTGGTTCAAAATCTCAAAGAAGTTTGAAAATTACAGAACTGAAACGTCCAGGGAAGAATTAAATAAATGTCTAAAGCTATTCTATACCTCGGCATGACAGCAAGATGGCACTTTCTACAAAAAAATAAAATAAAATAAATTCGTGCAGCCATCAAAAGGTTTTTAAGAAGTCCACCTCAGCGGAAATGATTTTGCCAGACAAGTTTTTATTTATTGAATTTGCAAATAAATAAATAAATAAATAAATAAATGCTCTGTTAGAATAAAACAATTATTCCAGCCAATCTCGTTGTACATGGCTTATAGCCAACTCGGTGCTACCCGCCTTGTCGGCTATCAGCTCACGTACGACTCGATTTCGTGGAATAACTGTTAAATGTAATTTCAGATGATGTAATATGTATTAATTTCAGGAGATGTAATATTATGTAACCTAACATCATTTGATTGAATTTTAGTCATCCCTGACTGTAAACATTTTCAAAAGCCGTGCACACAGCTGATATTTACTGCTACGTTTATCTTTGAGATTTCAACCGTTCCAGTAAAGTGCCCGAGACGCACTACACCAGTGCATGCACTGCTCAGCTACACGTTGCGGCACAACAGCAACTCTTTTCACTGTTCGCTCTCTTAGAGCAGCCTGAAGATAAAGCATTTGCCAAGTTACAGCACTCTGGGCCTAAATATACAGCCTGTTTTGTGAGCTGAGTGATGTCAGAGTGCTACTGCATTTATTAATCGACCCTGCCTCCAGCCTGGTTTCTTCATAACTCACGCTGTGACTGCAATTTTTTTGTGTGTGTGTATTCAGAGTATCTCCTCAGTTCATATGAAATAAATAAAAGTTACTGTGGACACTCAAACACCAGAGACGCAGTGTACTGATGCGCTATAACAACACTGTGCCTGTGATCAGCTATTACTTTATTCCTTATTCAGTTTTGTTTGCATAAATGATCAAAAACAGGCTCTCTTATTGGATTAAGCAGCAGTGGGAAAGTGTTAACAGTATACAAAGTGATGCGCGTGTGTGTACCTGCTGGGCCTGGGTATGCACCTCGTCCAGCGAGGGCAGATCTGCCAGGTATTTCTCCAGAGTCTCGATGCGCTGCTGCTTTTCCTGATTCTGCTCCTGCTCTCGCTGACATTTCTTCTTTAGACTGCTGATGTAGCGATCACGCGTCTTCATCTAAACCACACACAAAACTTTTTTTTTTAATATCAAAAACTATAATCCAATCAAGGCTGTCTTCTACAAGTGTGTGTAACTAAAAATCTGATATTAAAACTAGATATTAAAAAGTTAAAACATTATTTTTGGTAATATCAAGAAAATAATGCAATGGTGACATCATGGTGTGTGTACATCAACAGTAGCACATCAATTAAAAATCACCGATGTGAAATTTACTGCGGTATAAGAGGAATAAAACACTTCGGGATGTGATTTTACAGTAAAATATTCAACTTCGGGATGCATCACTCCACCTTGTTGTTGATTATTTTCTGATAACGGCACAACCCTATGCGTTTTATTCACACAGTGATATTCTGCACACAGGGTGTCTGCAGGCTTGAACAAGTTCAATTTAAGACTTTTTAAGACCTTTTTAAGACCATAACAGGTTAAATTTAAGACTTATGCCGCACAAAAAAAATAAAATTGGGAGAGCCTGAATTACTTTCGAAATAACAAAATTTATCATCATTCACCAGTGAACTCATTACATCCCGAGGGTGCGCTCTTGCATTAATGAGGAACTAAGTTGCAGTGGAGCCAAAGACATCCCGCAAATCACTTGAGGATGAGGCATTCGATTCCGTACGGTTTGCATGTTGTAGCGTTACAGTTCGCACAGAGTTAGCTGATACACCGTCTCGAGATGTGCTTGGACTTGACAACGGTGAACAAAATTGAGTGATGGCATGCGATTGTTGCAGACTTTTATGGGCAGCCTGGTGCTTCTCCACTTTCGCGTGCGATTCCAGTGCCTTTACACCCAGGGTGCTGAGTTTGAGTGTTCTTTTGCACAATGTGCAGTACGCCTCAAACGGATTGTTTGGTACACGTTTTAACCAGTCTACGAAATCATTGCGTTCAAGCCAGCAGTCGTTAAACTTGCATTTGCCCATTTTGCTACAAACAGTGACAATAGGGCTGTGCGATATGGGAAAAAATGAATATCCCGATACATTTTCTCCATTTCACGATATACATCTCGATATATTTAAATCTCCTCTAAAGGACCCCATGAAATCTAACTTTTACTCTTTACTGTTTTCACTACAATCCCTGCAGATTAAATAACATTCTTGGTTAACTTTACAGGTGGTTTTCAACAACACATTTTAAATTTTCATGTTAGTGATTAATCACAATTGAGTTGAAATAAGACTATTTTTATTCAACAAAGATGTGGCACAAACTGCAAAAACAATCTTGAAAATTGCAACAAAGGGGCAATACAATACAGAGCTGCTCAGAGCTCAAATCAATAAAGTGCAAGCTCAACACTGAGAAAGACATTTAGCCTAAATGAGAAAAGTGCTCTTTCATTAAATTATTTTAAAAAATAGATCTCCAAGCTATTAACCTGACTACTGAGAACCACTGGAACATTCACAATAGAGAGAGAGATTGAGGGAGAGAAGAGAGAGATCTGCAAAACAATTTTTCTCTTTGCACACTTTTGAACTGAATGTTTTCTGGCTCTGCCTCTCAGATGTGTATAATTCCGGCTGCTGCCTTTCGTGATGACAGTTTTTTTTTGCACACTTTACAAACTGGCATTTGCTGTTCCATGTCGTCCTCGCGATATCCAAAAAAATGCCAGATGACCGACCTCTTACTAGTTCTTTTAGGAACCAATTCGTCCGCTTCCATTTTTAATGTGTCGCTGAAACTGACAGAGCTTACGCGGTAGCCTATGCAACACCAGCGATTGCACGAACTGAGTCAGCGCTGTAAACCGGAACCAGGAAATCTTCCCGCCAGCAGTGTTGCCAGATACTGCTGACGTTTTCCAGCCCAAAATATGTTCAAAACCCGCCCAATCTGGCAACACAACCGAAACTAGAAAATCTTCCCAGAAGTTCCTTTCAGCACCGAGATTTCGCCCGGGATTGGTTGGCGAGTGCGTGATGTTGTTTTCTTTACCCTTAAGCAGCCTCTCACGTTACTGCCTGAGGGACAGGGAGGAAACCACTGGGAAATGTTTTAAACAAACACGAAATGAATGCAAGTCGGAAGATGATCATAAAATACTCAATAGTTACGATATAATAATTTTATGTATCGCGCACACAATTTTCAGTGATATATTCAGTGATATAATTTTCAGTGAAAATTTATATTAAATTTTCATGTTAGTGATTAATCACAACTGAATTGAAATAAGACTATTTTTATTCAACAAAGATGTGGCACAAACTGCAAAAACAATCTTGAAAATTGCAACAAAGGGGCAACACAATACAGAGCTGCTCAGAGCTCAAATCAGTAAAGTGCAAGCTCAACACTGAGAAAGACATTTAGCCTAAATAAGAAAAGTGCTCTTTCATTAAATTATTTTAAAAAATAGATCTCCAAGCTATTAACCTGACTACTGAGAACCACTGGAACATTCATAATAGAGAGATTGAGGAAGAGAAGAGAGAGATCTGCAAAACATCATTTTCCTCTTTGCACACTTTTGAGCTGAATGTTTTCTGGCTCTGCCTCTCAGATGTGTATAATTCCGGTATTGCCTTCTCTGTAAAATGTCTGCGACCAGGCAACTCATGTTTGGGATTGTGTGTGTTTAGTAATTTTTGGAAGCCTGGTTTTTCCACTATACTAACTGGGATCATGTCTTCGGCAATGAAGTTAGTGATTGCATCCGTTATAGCTCTCCATCTCTGACTCATTTACTCATATGGGGGGGCTTTGGAGAATGAGGCCGCTATGGTCATTTGTTTAGCTCGTGGGGGGTTATAGCTCGTGGGCAAGTAGTTCAGAGTTTAAGAGACTCTTCTTACTGTACCAGGTGAGTTTTCAGGTGATGGAACATATTTGTCGTGCTGCTGCCTTTCGTGATGACAGGTTTTTTTTGCACACTTTACAAACTGGCACTTGCTGTTCCACGTCCTCCTCGCGATATCCAAAAAAATGCCAGATGACCGACCCCTTACTAGTTCTTTTAGGAACCAATTCGTCCGCTTCCATTTTTAATTTGTCGCTGAAATTGACAGAGCTTACACGGTAGCCTACGCAACACCAGCAATTGCACGAACTGAGTCAGTGCTGTAAACCGGAACCAGGAAATCTTCCCGCCGGCAGTGTTGCCAGATACTGCTGACGTTTTCCAGCCCAAAATATATGTTCAAAACGCACTTAAATCCACCCAATCTGGCAACACAACCAAAACTAGAAAATCTTCCTGGAAGTTCCTTTCAGCACCGAGATGGTAACCAATCCCGGGTGACATCTAAGTGCTGAAAGGAACTTCCAGGAAGATTTTCTACATGCAGAATAATTCTGCACGTAACCTAGGTCTTAAATTACCCAAATGAGATTTTAGACCAACAGTGCAAAATATCTCTGTATTTTAGACTTTTTTAGGCCTAAAATTGAAAATGTGTAATTTTAGACTTTTTTAGACTCGGCGGACACCCTGTGCACATCATATGACAGATGTCTAAACCCCAGCAGACCTTCTCCTCCAGCTTCTTGATGTCCTCTGTGTATTTCTGTGTGTTCTGCTTGAGGAACTCTTTGAGGTGGATGACCTCGAGCTCGGCTGAGGCCAGTCTGCGCCCCAGCTCTCCGTTCTCGCAGCATACTGGAGTCTGAGGACTGTGTCGAGACGATGCAGGGCTGTCCAGCGGGCTCTCCTGAGGAGGAACGCCGAAAATGTAACGTCTTTAACAACGTCACGAATCAAAAGTTCATCATATTTGCATGCATAATTAAGTACCTTTGTTTTAAGCGCGTATGAGTCGTCACTGCGCCCTCTCTGGTTCTGGAGGACCTGCTGTGCCCTTAACTCGTTTTCCCTGATTCTGGCATGGAGCTGCATGATCTGCTGCTTTTGCCTGGGAAACACAGAGACGTTGGGGGGGATGGCATAAAACATATGTCATTATCCAACATAAATGTCATAATGCGCAAATGGGAATTAAATAGAACTGATGTGTAAAACTGAAGCTGATAAATTACTGGGAAAGCAAATCATGTCTTAATGACTGTTTGATGATGTACAGACATCACAGTAAAACCAGCAACATGAGGACCGATAAAGTCAGGTTAGAACCTACAGTTCGAATCAGAATAGAAATGAAGGATGAAAATCTTCGTAAGCAAGCAAGAGAAGCTGGAGATGCAAGAAAGTTAAGTGTACAGCTGAAAAGCATTTAACAAGTGCTGAATAACATGTTTGCAAAGGAGTACTTGTTCTTAAAACCACACTTGGGGGAAAAAAATACTAGTTTCATAATTTACCATAATTTTAGTTAGTGCAGTTCAAAATGTATCCAGTAGGTGGCAGTGACACGTTAAGAGTCTATACAGGAATGAAACATGAAAACGAAATAATTACAGCAACTAATTTTAATCATTATTGTACAGATAGAAATTTAACAACACTCCACTCTTTAAAAAAAAAAAGCTAAGATACTGAACTAAAATAAATATACGAAGAATAACTCTAATAGCCTACAGTGCAAGAGTCTGAGGTACATATAAAAAATTCCGTTCCTCAGTCCTCCAGGATTATACCTGAGTGTTATCCATTCCGGCTTTCAATAGCTTTTGAAGCAATAACAAATCTCATTTCAGAATCAGAATCAGAATCCAGTTTACTGCCAAGTACGTTCTCACATAGAAGGAATTCGCTTTGGTGGTCGGTGCTTGGACAGTCAAGAGAACAGAATTTTAAAATAGACAAAAGTAGCTCTATGAGCAGAATAAAAAATAAGAAGCGGCTAAATAAAATATATAAATTTGAAAAACAGACATTTTTTAAGCAGCATGGGTTGTATTGAAGTCCGAGCTGTACAGTATGTTCCGGAACGTGCAAAAAAAAAAACGGGTCACAGGATGAAGATGAAGAAGAGTCAGGACATGAATGTGTGAGAAGAGAATATGTGCAGTGAGTTAAATAAATAACCAAGCTGCAGGGTTCTGAAAAAATATTCACTTTTTTTCCTTGAAAAATCAAGTCAAAGAAGTATTCTTCACGTTTTCTCAGTCTGCATTCTTCTTAGTTACCGACATATCAAAGTGGACTTAATACAGGTTTGTACCAACCAAACTGGCACAATTCAAATATTTGTACAGACACAGCGAGGCCTCTCGGTTACATATAAAATTTGGGCTCCACGCCAGCCTCTAATAAGAAGGACTTGGTTTTGGGCGCCCTGTGCACCATCAAGCTCAAATAAACCTCTTTAGTTTGAGCTTACTGAAGGTTATTTTAGCAGGAAATTATTCCAAAGAGGTATGAGGACTCCCTTTAGCCTTTACTTCAACACTAAACTTGATTGAACACAGTTGAGAAGAGTCTTGGACCAACCAACAGTGAAGGAATTTGAATTTTCCGTCGATTTACAAACCGAACACAGAATGACGCTGCGTTTTACATCATACGTTCACTGCGGGAACTCAACACGCCACGCTGCCTGAAACAGTGCTCCCTTCAGTTACTTACCAGCTGACAGCACTTTGGAGTTTTTTACTGACCCCTGTATTACTGACACTGTCTGATGTGCTCGGGGCTAGAGCCCTGCACTCCCGCGGGATTCCCGCGGGACCCGCCGCAAAGCAGTGCGGTGCGGGACAAATTTTGAAAGCTCATTGCGGGCGCGGGTGGGACCGGAAGTGCACATATGCGCACGCGGGCGGGAGCGGGAGTGCAGATATGCGGTGCGGGTGGGAACGGTGATAAGCTGCAGTCCCGCTAACTAAAAACGTGCTTGAAATAAAATTTATAAATTATTAATTTATGTCTATCATATATAATTTGTGCTGGATATTTTATTTGGCATTAATAAAAACATTTTAAGATGCCTAAATTTGCAGAGAAAGTCAGATTGCCGGATTGAGTGAGAAATAGCATCTTAAACTTGCCATTGATCACTCTAATGACTCACAGTTCACACCCAGCTAGCAAGAGAACCATGAGTGAATTGATTTACTTGTTGCGTTAGTCTACAACTTTAACCAGAGAGACAGGTTACACAGTGACGGTAGGCTCGACTCAATGCTATCCCAGAAATCCTTCCTGTAATATGCAAATTTGGCTGTCCAATCAGAGGCGGCCAAATTTGCATATTACAGGAAGGATTTCTGGGATAGCATTGAGTCAAGCCTACCGTCACTGTGTAACCTGTCTCTCTGGTTAAAGTTGCAGACTAACGCAAGCAGGAAATCAATTCATTTCTTTTACTAGCTTTGCTTTGCAATAAAAAAAAACATTGATACAAAGCAAGCCCATTCACTTTTTTATGCTGATCAGAGAATTACAATGGTTTCTCATGTGATAAAAATGTGTGATTTGCGATTAAATATTTTAATCGTTTGACAGCACTAATTATTATTATTAGAGATACTACATGCTGAATTCAGAAATAAGGTAAACAATAACAAACGTGAGCTGTAGATATTTATGCTCAAATCCACTCAAAGTAGGGGGTGGGGCACCATCACACTGTGTCAAGACAAGAACTTTCCTGAGAAATAACGCGAACGTCTGCATCATGTGGGATTTGCGGGCGGGAGCGGGACAAAATATGGCAGGCGCGGGCGGGAGCGGGACTGAAAATCATAATTCTTTGCGGGCGCGGGCGGGAGTGGGACTGCACAATGCGGGCGCGAGCGGGACTGAAAAATCCGACCCGCGCAGACCTCTACTCGGGGCTCTGAGCGCCTCTCCCATGACTGTTTAAATCATCTTCAGTGCTTGAAGCAGCTCACCCAAAAAACCTCATCAGCTTATGGCCAATTTATGCTGACAACCCAGTCCTCGCAGATGGCGTCACAGACAACATCTGCGTAGCCCCCCCCCTTTCGCAGACACTCTGCGCACACCTCCCAAAAATTGTGACCACCGCAGAAGCCTCGCAGACAGCGTCGCAGACAAGAGGGCTCTGATTGGTCCACTCTACATCCGCTGTACACGCACTTCCGCTTCCCTACTTTCCCAGTTTGGTTTGTTTTCACTACCGCCATTTTTAAAAACACGAGCGAAGATGGAGCAGCACGAAGAGCAGTTGATCGAGGAAGTGAGGAAGTACGTACATCTATACGACTCCAGTTCTAGTCATTATAAGTAACCGGAGGATAAACACTCCACTAACCACACCCACCAACTACTCCTAGCGATTTCGCACCCCCTTGCGTAGTTGCGGTGAATAACATCGCGCACGCCTATTACTCCCCGCTCAACGATAAATTACAACTGTCTGCGAAAAGCTATCTGCGAAAGCCTTGTCGCAAGAGCATGCAGAGGCCCTTAGACTGCACCATTGTTTGGTTCACGCACAGATAATTCCACCATCACACCAGGCCGATTAAGACGCACAACAATTGGTCAAAAGCTTGGCGTCCATTTGGTCATTATGTATGGTCAATTTTTATTGGTCACAAGTGTGCGCTCATTGTTTACACTCTGGCTTCCCGCCGTCTCTTCACTGCGGTTGGATTTCAGCAAACGGAAGGATTTGTGGAGGGATTTCTTTAAAAGATGACTTATGATAATGATAAAGACGACAAATACATTCGTCACCGTGACGACTGTGAGCAATTTTCTCTTCCTCACTGATGGATTACGTTCGTCAATGACGAGCGCCAGCGGGAACCCTGAAGCTGTACCGTGTGAACTGGAACATGCAATAAAAGCTCGTGGGATGAAGACGCATGACATGACCATGAAATGTTTAAAAACAAACAAACAGGTCATTCAAAAGTTTGTTTTAGGGACCCATGTTTCAGCAGCACATCATATGGATGTCGTTTATGCTTGGGTGTATCCAAAACAACTACAAGTGTTAGAAACGTGCCATATTCTTCCCATCTATTAATAACTACTAATCTTGCTTGCTTGGTCTTTATGGGAAAATATCAGACCGAGGTCTTGACAGCACAGACGGAGCCATATATTTTCCCGTAAAGACCAAGCAAGCGAGGATAATAAGGAGGAGTTTATTATATGGCTTTTTTATTTCTAAGATTAAAACAGACGGTCATTATAATGAGACGTGACGCTGTTTGTAATGTAGTTGAGTCACGCATGCAGAATAAACAGCTAGCAGTTTCAAAACTGAATTTATTTCATTCTCCACTCGAGTAATACATGACAAACGTTCTGAGACATCTCATCTCATTATCTCTAGCCGCTTTATCCTGTTCTACAGGGTCGCAGGCAAGCTGGAGCCTATCCCAGCTGACTACGGGCGAAAGGCGGGGTACACCCTGGACAAGTTGCCAGGTCATCACAGGGCTGACACAGACACAGACAACCATTCACACTCACATTCACACCTACGGTCAATTTAGAGTCACCAGTTAACCTAACCTGCATGTCTTTGGACTGTGGGGGAAACCGGAGCACCCGGAGGAAACCCACGCGGACACGCGGAGAACATGCAAACTCCGCACAGAAAGGCCCTCGCCGGCCACGGGGCTCGAACCCGGACCTTCTTGCTGTGAGGCGACAGCGTTAACCACTACACCACCGTGCCGCCGTTCTGCGACATATAAAAATATAATCTACATTGGTTTATTTTTCAACAAAATGATGTTAGATAATGAACAGGTTTTTTGAGAAACGGCGCCTTGGAAAGATCACCCACGGGCATTATGAGAAAATTGTGCCCGCCAGGGAACCAATCAGAGCACACGATTTTTCCGGAAGTAGCTCGGGCCATATAATAATGACAGATATTCAAAGTTTGGGTTTTTCTTTATAGCCAAAATATTGTTAAATACTGTCCGATGCAACAGATCTACTGAATGATAGAAAGCCTGAATGAGAATCTAATGGCAATATGGTCAAACAGCACCATGGGTGTAACTTTATATTTAAACAAACAAAAAACGGCTGTGCGACTTTGCCGAGGTCTTAACACTGTGTGGGTGTGTGTGTTGGTGTTTTTGTGAGCATGTGCCCTGTGACTGTGCCAGTTTGTGAACTTCACACATTGTGTGTGTGTGGGCATGTTTTTATTATCCTGCAGGAGACCAAATGGATAAAATGGATCTAAAGGGGTGTTCACACGGCACATATTTGCATCGATGCTGCACCGATGTATTTTGTTGCGATATATCTTATACTAGGGACGGCGAAAACTAAAAAAAATCTTGACCGACCACCGAGCCTCATTAGCCGGTTAAAGTCGATTAACCTATGAGTTTAAACAGGGATGCAAACGGCGCGCCTTTTTCACAGCTCGTGCAGATCCGATTTTTTTTTTAGGGGGGGCGTTGGAGTGTCTGAATAATTTCATCAGAGTAAATTCTGTATTAAAATTACTACATAAGCAAATGCCGTTACAGTCCATGAAAAAGCCGTGAAAAAGTCGGCATCTGCGCCTTTAGTTTGTGTGGAGAGATATGATCTGCAATAACATGCATTGTTGGCTACAGACCGAAACATACTTTCAGAAAGCACTGGCCAAGGCAGGACTAAACTCCATGTGCCTTCTAATAATAATTAAAAAAAAAAAAAAAACAGAATAGTAATTTGTAAGCTAAAAAGCCTGTGTCTACACTTTTCTTTCACAGAGTGGCAGCGGGAGGGCAGGACATGACTGAATGGGTGTTTTTGATTTGTCAGCTGTCTTTAACTGGGGCGGGAGGGCGGGACATGACTGAATGAGTGTTTCTGATTTGTCAGCTGTCGTCCTTACACCGCATGGCATGCCCCAAGCGTTTACAACACAGAATTCCAGGTTCTCCGCTCCAAAATGATTTTTTTTTTTAACCGACAACCAAAAAAAAAAAAATTTAACCGGTTGACGTTGATTCGGTCAACCACCGGTCAAATGGTCATCGGTTAACATCCCTATCTTACACCGGTGTAAATTTTGTGGAGCGTTCACACGTCACAACCCTGCTTACTAGAGAGAAGCGTGTTAGCACCGGTGCAGCCCCACTTGCGGTCACACGGCAGTTTTTGCGACTGTGCAATAGTCGCAAAAACTTTATTACTATCATTTCCTTTGGTAGTAATAAAGTTTTGATATCATTTCCTTTTATTATTATCATTTCCTACAGTAATAATGCGGAAATGAAATATGTGCATGCGTGAAAATGTACTTCCTTTTCCCGGTTGTCAAGGCATCACCAAGCGCCGGGAAAACAACGTGGATGAAGACACCAGTGTTGCCAGATACTGCTGACGTTTTCCAGCCCAAAATATGTTCAAATCCGCCAAAATGCACTTAAAACTGCCCAATCTGGCAACACTGGAAGACACGCAGTTCTGTTGTTGTTGATATTCGCCATTTTGGAAGCGCAAAATACCAGGATGCAAATTATGCAATGCCCGTATGTAATCGACTCTCCTCACGCGTAGCGAGTCTACCCCTGTAGCGTTCAGACGTCCCATTTTATATCGGTGCTGCCCCGCAGACTAGCATTTACTCCGGAGTAAATTTCTTAAACCACCTCCCGAGCAGGGTTAGATTTGCACCGGTTTAAGCAGCTTTCAGGGGCGACACCGGTATAACTTTGTACCGTGTGAACGCTCTACCGGGGCAGCCCCGGTGCTACACCGGAGTAAAAGTTGCCGTGTGAATACGCCTTAAAAGGATAGGAATATTATCAGAGTTTTTACTTTTGGCTGGTTTCCATGAGGAAAAGCTTTTATTTAACAAACAAACAAACAAAAATCCCCCATAATGTTTCTTTTTGGTTACTGAAGTTAAGATTCGGATTAGATTTGAGTGTAGCACAGAATTAATGAGCTGCATTAAGAGTTTTGTCAGTGAAAGGTCCTCAGAAGGATCGTAACACAAGTGTGTGTGTGCGTGCGCCAGTGAGCTGAAGGTCACTCAGCAATCAGGAATGCACATTCCTCACCATGCACTGTAGCATGTCGACACGCTGCCACTCACACACACACACTGAGGAAACCAGATGTCCCAACTGGCCAGATCTTTTCGGTTAAGGACACGAGATTTGAATGCAAAGTGAAATTAGCGAATACACCATGCCAGATGCTCTTGTGTAATCGGGGTGCAGATGAATTCCCTCAGTTCATTTCGTTTTATTTCATCAGCACACCAAACAGATCATCACTCACCTGTCGATCTCCAGCTCCCGCTGTCTCAGCAGCCCTTCCTTTATCTTCACCAGTGTGTTCACAGGGAGAGGAGCTCCACCCAGCATCTGCACAACACAATTAGAACAACCACATTACATTATACACTCACTGGCCACTTTATTAGGAACATCCACCTGCTGTTTTATGCGGCTCTCTAATCAGCCGATCCCTTGACAGCAGCGCGATTCATAAAATCATGCAGATACAAATCAAGAGCTTCAAGTTAACGCTCACTTCAAACGTCCGAATGGGAAAAATTGTGATCTCAAAGTTTGACTTTCACTGTGGCGTGGGTGTTGGTTTGAGCCAGATGGACTGGTCTGAGTATTTCAGAAACTGCTGATCTCCTGGGGTTCACACACACACACACACACACACACACACACACACACACACACCAGTCTCTAGAGTTTGCACAGACAGAATGGTGTGGAAAACAAAAAACACTGAGTGAGTGACAGTTTTGTGGGTGGAAACAAACGCCTTGTTGATAAGAGAGGTCAGAGGGAAACGGCCAGATTGGTTTGAGCTGCCAGGAAGGATGAAGGATACAGTAACACATAGCAACTCTTTACAACCGTGGTGAGCAGAAAAGCATCTCATTAGACAAACAACAGCAGAACACCACATTGGGTTCCACTCCTGCCAGTCAAGAACAGGAATCTCAGAATCAAGAACAAGTTACTATTAAAAGTGGCTGGTGAGTGTGTACACACACTGCCCTGTCTACACACTGTCATCAAACTCAGCAGTTGAGCAATCATTTAGAGTAGGGGTTCTAAACCTTTTTCTCAGTGCGCCCTTTTTTGGGGTAAAAATTATGACGAGCCCCAAAACACACACCTCGCAAAGGTGCCTCAGTGTATTACCCCCGGAACGCCATTGTACTTCATTGGGTTACAACATCTGATTGTGTTCGGCTGTTAATCGACAGCAGCCTATCTTCCATTTAACTTTTTTAGTGTCATGATTTTAGATCTAGAGATGACCAAGTTCATTTTGTGCCGGTGGTATTCAGTAAAACTCATGACAGGGTTTTTTCTAGAAAAATATAGTACGAGGGCGCTCACCATGGCGAGGGAGCGGGGGGGGGGATGGTGCCAGTTGTCCCCCCCCGCCGTGCAAAGCCTTTGAAAAATGCTCCAATGGGACATTCTGAGGCTATCTGAGAGGGAAATTGTAACAAATTGTCTGTCAACATTGAAAAAGAAAGAAGTAATCTTCTTCTGTCCCGGACAGTCTTTGGCTTTCTTCCGCTTCGTGCCGCGGGATGACATCTTTAAATGCCCAAGTGTCAACAAAAACAACTCGCAAACTACTTCTGTCAAAAGCTCCCACGCCAGTGGGTGAAAGGTCATTCAGTCTTGAGAAATCTCGCTCTACAAGTCAGCTGACCTTGTATGTAACCCATGTCAAATCTCGCGAGAGCAGCCGCGACAAGTAAACAACTAAACAACATGGCGCCTCAGTCTGGAAAACGCTAATTCGGATTGTTTTCGCACCGTCTGGCGGTGTATCTATTATAATTGGAATATTTTTGGAGCAATTATAACGTATTTGATGATCAGACACATTGTCACATAGTGTTGCTGGGATGTTTTCACGGAGTCGGTAAGGGGGCGCACGCCGAGAGTAAGAGGGCGCAGCGCCCCTGTTCCCCCGTTTAGACGAAAGCCTGCATGAGGTCTACAAGCAAAAAGTTAAGTAAAATCTAAAAACCCAGGAGTTTGACAATATTGACAAACGTATACATTTTAATTCTATTACTATTTGCTTATTTGGATGCATGTTCTATCCATCCATCCATCAGGCATGTACCAATATATCGTGCAATGATGAACTGCGATACAAATTTATGACTATTTGAATCAATGAAATAAAAAATGAATCATGATTATCAGACTGAGCTGTAATTGCATTGTTTAGACAGCAGAGGACACAATAACATAAAACAGGGGGAATGCTCATGACTTAACAGTAGGCGGAAGTAACACAACTCTAATGCCATGAAAAAACAGACACACACAACCCAAACAAACCAGATCTAAAATGGGAAAGAGCTGTTGTGTGATTGTCTGTACAAACAGATTTAAAGTGCATATCACGGGTAAACTCAGGAGCAAGATCAATGTAATTCTCCTATTTTATATTAAACTTTGGTCAAATATCTAACATTTTGCAGTATGTGCAAATTTTTTTTTTACCTTGCACAATACCAGAAAAATTCGGTTGAAATCAAGCCATTTGAGGCGAATTGGTCCGTCTCTGAAAAAACTTGGCATTTGGATTTCCTGGCAAACAACAGATTTTCGTGACGTCGCGTGCGGGACGCCTCCTTCTGAATCCTACATTAGCGCTGGTTTGTTTATGAGAAAACGACCTGGTGGTTTGCTGCAAATTTCTTCAACGTTATCACGTAATTATTAAAATGGTTAACAGATGTATCGTAGGAGGGTGTAGCAACACCAATCATGATGGGATTAGTACTCATCGTTTCCCAAAAGACCGGACAATGAGAGAGAAATGGGAGCGCTTGGTCTACACAGGCTGTGCACTGAAACCGTGCAAAGCTCGCGCAGCCTGCTGGCGTTTCCGCAGGTGACGTCACGAATCTGGCTCCAGACTCCCTTGGGATTTTTCCAGATGCGTTTTGTTATTTGATTTTTTTTTCTGCTGTAGACAGATGGCCTTGTGCAAAATTACCCTTCTGGATGAGTGTGTAAAGGGACATACTTTCATATTTAAAAAAAAAAAAAGAAATTGGTCCAGAATATGCACTTTAACAAGAAATCAGAGCTCTTTTTACAGACTGATGAAAGATTAAGAAGAGAGAAGCAAATGGAGGTAGTACAAATGTTCATAAAAGTTTAAGAAAAAGCCTCTTCGTTATTAAACTTTTTCACTTCTTAATAAAAGGAATATTTTAGCTAATAGGCTATCTGCTATTACATTTTACTCCAACCTTGACAAATGTGGGTAAATAATTATTGCTGGTTATCATCTATCTACGTTTTATTTAATTTCTGGCGCATTTTTATTACAAGTGCAAGCATTTTAGAAAAGGTATCTACAAAAGGTGTTAAACATCAATTTTTGCCAACTAGAAACTAGGAGAAAAATTCACACACTACCACACAATAAAACATATACTTTATCGTGTATATTATAACTTGTGCTCGGGTGCTGCACGAAGTCTGGGGTAGATGAAAGATTGACATGATGAAGGTTAGTGGTATGGTGTTTACACCATGTTGGAAAATACTGGAGCTTGTGTGTGAACTGTTGAGAGGACGCAGCAGGAGCTGGTCTGTAATCCCCTAACAGCTGAGCACAGGACTTGCAACTCACTGCCATTCTGGAGGTCTCGTATTACCAGGTAGAACAACACTGTCTGGATCCTTTGGTTTGGGAGCTGGTGGTGGTTTGGAGCTTCGTCAACATTTTAATCCCAACCATGAGATTTACACACCAAGACACATTCATTACTTTATTCAGATGTGCTGTTTAAAGTTTTAAAAATGTAAAAAAGAAGTACCAGAGTTACCCGGGAATGACATGAGACAATCTTTCATGGAGTTTGAAAATGATGCAATTCCAAGCTCAGAGCCAAGTTTCTGGGTTTTTTTTCTCCAACAAAGCATAAAGCTTTGGAGTTAATGAAAATCCGTATGCAATTCCAGCCAATTAGCTGCCTTTCTAGTTCAAAGCACACAGGAATTCAACTTGGAAAAACCATCTCTGCTCACAACCCCCACCATGGCAGCAACCTCCTAACTAACCACTTCATGAATTTGGAAGTCCGGTTATCTGTCTGTCTCTCCCCATGTGCTGCCAACAATCAGAACCAGCAGCTGCCGGAGAGCTGAAGCTCATTCATTATGCCAGCCTGCAGTAAAAATGATAAATGCCAAGCCTTCCATTGGGATGGCTCACAATTCCTGATTCAGATTCCCTAAACAAGAACACAGCCTAGGTCCAGATCACACATCTGATACAACAAGTGTGTGCATGTTGGAGCTAAAAATAGTTTAAGGCCTTCTTACTGTGAAACGCCAGCTTTACCCCATTAAACTTCACAGGTCCATCCATGTACACGCTCAGCATGCTTACTATTATAAACTGTTTCAGCTCAGGGATAAGAATTTGACTTCTGAGCCAAGTTCATAGAGGTCTGCACTGCATGCCACCATGTGCCAACTTTGAAGCTTGAACTGGATGTACATTGAAGCTGACCGATCAAAACCTCTCCGGCTGAAACAACCCTGATATACAAAGTAGGTTTACCTGCCATAAAGCAACCGATTAAACCAGAGATTCTACAGTAAAGGTGTGTGTGTGTGTGTGTGTGTGGGGGGGGGGGGGGGGGGGGGGGGGGGGACGACGACTGTTTTTTTTGAATCCCAATCCAACCAACTCCCAAATGAATTTTGACTTGCCCACCTGCTCCCAAAACAATTCTGACCAATCCCTTCAGTACTTGAAAGAATCTTGACCAATCCCTTGCTCCCAAAAAGAAGTCCAACCAAAGCCACCCACTCGCATCAGAATTCCAAAAAAAAGAAAAATTCTGACCAATCCCGCCTGCTTCTGAAAGAACTCCAACCAATTGTGCCCATTCCCTCAATATGCTCAATCCAGCCCATTCTCAAAATACAAGGTTTTTTTCCCCAAAAGAATCGTATTGTGTTTTTCGTTTCCAGTTGAGGGTACGCCGTGTGCATTTTGCCTGCCACTTCTCACCAGAATCACTTCTTTTTTCTTTGTTTGCTCTCCGTTTTAACGTTTTGCTGATTTGGTCTTTTTGTCCACCAGTTGTGGTGTAGCTCCAGACTCGGTCTTGAGTGTAGGTTTCTCCCCAGGCTTTGGTCCACCACGAGTGCTCTGCTCACTATGGACTGTGGTACGTTTGTTGCTCTCGTCAATATCAGGGTCACCCAGCGCTCTGTGCAGTGATGTTTCTGGACTCGCTTTGTGGATCCATGGCATGGCATTCTGAGCGCTGTTGCCTGGTAACATTGCGAGAGCTGTACAGGACTAGCCTGGGCCCGCCCATCCTAAGCGTGACGCAACACGAGGGCCTGTTGCGAGCTTAGTCTGGCCAGGCAAGCTATCTCCAGCTCTTCCAAGCTCCGGAAAAATCGGGAGCCAATCAACTTTGAGCATCTCCAACGGCCCTGGGTAGAGGCGTGTTCAAGGCAGTGACGTAGAAGAACTGCGACCGGAAGCCATAGATTGTTTACAGAATCATGCTGTATTGAAAGCATTCAACGGGAAGTTTTCATTGAAAACGGAGCAAAGAGCAGCCCTGGAGGTATTTATTGAAAGGAAGGGCGTTTTCGCCTTGCTCCCGACCGGCTTCGGTAAGAGTTTAATCTACCAGTTAGCCCCGCTAGTAGCCAAATCAATGGGGCTCAGCGAGAATTCTATCGTTGCGTCACATACGTCAGAGGAAAGAGTGATGTGATTGGTTTAAGCTTCGTCACAGCCTTTTCTGGCTTCGACCAGTAGCAAACTGAGGCATTTCAGGGAGGCGGGTCAACCACGGGCTCTGGGAAACGGTTGGGCTGAATATCTTGGCCAGACCAATAGCTCGTAGAGCTTTGAAGTCGCGTTAGCCAGACTAGTACAGGACATCCCTGTGTGCATTTTTCAGTGGGGCTGTGAGCAGCTACCCCACTTGAGTTACATCCTGACCACTTTTGGAGGACTTTCTTCCTGTTTGTTTTTCTAACTGTAAAGCGACCTTGGCTGTGAGAACAGCGTTATATACATTATTATAATTTTGTTAATCTAGACCAATTCCACCCATTCCTGACAGAATTATGACCAACGCTGGCAGCTTTTAAAAGAATTCAGACCAATTCAACTCACTCCCAATAAGAATCTGGACCAATCCAACCCTCTAACAATTAAATTTTGACGTATCCTGTCCGCTCCCAAAACAACTCTGACCAATACCGTCCGCTCAAAAGAAATTCCTTTTGATTGACTCCTTAATATTTTCCTTTGAACTTGGTTATATGCTGCAAAACAAACAAATTAGCATCTTAAACCATAGTAATGCTGACCAGGAAAAAGTTTCGAGTTTCATATCCGACCACTAGCATGACAGGAAAAAATTCTTGTCTGAGCTCTGCAGAATCCCATTTCGATGTGCACCTCTACTTTACAGAAGCCAAGCTGAAGAACAGCGAATAAAAGAAGAGGTGGTGATGCAGCCCAGTGTGACTGCTCGGAGAAAGCGGAGAGAAGGTTTTATCCACTCTTGGCTGATTGACGTTCATCAGAGCCTCACTATGAAGCACATCCACTGCCAGACCTCACAGCTAATCTGCTGCCAGCTCTGTGAACGTAATCAGCTCTGGTGCCACTCAGTCCTTGTGTGTCTACAGAAAGCCAGGCACACACTCATCTGTGGATGAGAAGCTCTAAATCAGCTCTGGGTGTCAGATCCAAGAGACTGATAGGAAATGTTTAACTTAATGGTGATGCCAGTCTATGCACGTTTTATTGATTGGTTTAAATTTGGTATCAAAATGGCTCAGGGTGTAAAAGAGCCAATGCTACCCATTCAGCAAGTATTCAACAGGTTCTTAGGTGATTATGCAGTAAGGTCACAAAAAATAACGCCCCCATGATGTTCTAAAAAAGTTTTTTTTTTTTTTTTTAAATCTGCCATAAATTATGGAAAGACTCACTCAGAGAGCTAAAACTGATGTTCTGAGAACCAAAAATGTTCTACTAACCTAAAAAAATATTTCTTCGCTAGGTAGCATTTTAATTCATTGGTTTACATGTGGTAAATGCGAGAAGTTGTTCTGCCTCACATTGGTTTTTAAGCTGCAAAATTGGTAATCAGCAGATTTCGAGAAGATCGTCGCAACTGTCAACAGTCTCCCTTGATGTGTACACTTAGATTAGATCAGTCAGTCATCGGCAGCCTTCTGGATAATTAGCCTGGCGAGGTCACTGTGCCACTAGTGTTAAGCTACAGCTTTCAAATGCTTGGCTAAAATGACTCTCTGCTAATCTGTGTAGCTTTATAAACAGGAAGTGGTGAAGCAGCAAGGCTTCATTTTATAGTTTTTGAAATGGTCCTGCTTTTGAAACGGGTATAAAACAGACTGCACGACTTGTGACTGTGGAAAAGGCATTGCGGAAACATTATTCTTTGCCATTCCCACCTGCCTTTTTAGCACTGGCACCCTTGCTGCATTCTTGTTCCTGGGGAGATGCCAAGTCAATAATTACACAATATGGCGTCCCTACACTGCTCTGATCAGACAGAACATGGAAGAGTTTGTGTTAGTTTCCAAGAGCTAATCAAGTTTTTCATCTGATGTGTTGGGCAGGGGGCCAAGGACTGGAAGTGAAAATCCCTTCCTGCTCCAACACACCAGATCCAACTAATAAGCCAGTTAGCAGGTCCTTGAATTAAACACCGCAATAGCAGGAAGTTGACTCAATCTGAACCAAATGGTTTTTGCCCCTGACAACAGAACTGCAAAATATAAAACGTTCAAATATACACAAGTATGCACAATGGTACGCAAAAAGAACTTTGGATATCCTGCGGTGACCTTGCTATGAGACACATGACGACAGGTGAGGTACACCAAGCTAAGTGAAGAGCTGCAATGTAGATATATTGCTGGCAATAAGCAGACGTACTATCGAAACTAGCCAAAGCTGAGCCTTGTGAGTGCACAACCCGGCCATGGCTAGCAGTAAACAGCCCATAAACAAAGGAACGGTCTGAACAAGGTCAATTCTAACGGCCATCCTTCCACAGCACCTCGGTTTGAATGACTACTCCGCAAGCCGTGCCCTCCATTAGTCTGGCATAGTTAAACGGCGCCGGTGGTCCTTCATGTTTTCCATCAGCGGGGTATAAATGGTATGCGTAACTGACATTCGGCTTGCAAGGCATGATAATGAACAATAAGAACTTGACCATGAGGGACGGTGGAGCTGAGCTGCTGGAGGTCATTCTGGACAAGTGGCGGACATGGCTTGGCCAACCCATGGCTCAAAGGATTAAAACATCCTGCTCGGATGACGTGCCTCTGACTTCCATCTCCCATTCACCAGTGGCTCTCAGTGTGTAGCCAACAACGACAGTATTCAGTACGCAAGTGCGTACTCTTGTCTCTGAGTACCTGGGATTCAGTTGCAGGGGTTTAACCTGTGCCAACGACCGTGCTGTCTCATCCAGGGGAAGCACAGCCAGCACATGCCACAGCAGTGTCCTGATCACCCTTCCCCTTCGGTGAAAAATGCACTCTTGGAACTCGCTCTGCTCGAATGTGCCAAGCGCCTTATAAGGAAGAGGAAGCTCAGAGCTGTTTTTATCTCTGGAGCTTCTGAAAAGCTGTGCAGCAACATTCCCAGGAGAACCCCTGTAAAAGGTTTCAATCAAATCGTTGGAGGCAAAAGGTCAAGAAAAGGAAAAAGGTGGCTGGACAAGGTCAATGGAAGAGGTCAGGCAAAGCACACACTCCTCTGGCGAAAACATCAATCGAATACTTATGTTAATCCTCCAGCAGGGGAACAGACTGACAATGAGAAAGTACTGTGCGCAGTTACAGAATAAACAGAGGGTCTGTTAAGGGATTCGTGGGAAGATTTTTGATGAATAAAGCTGATGTTAACCAGCCATGCTAGAACAAATTCATAATAAAACAAATCGGGGAGGAAAAAGGAAAAAAAAAAAAAAAGCCAAAAACAGACCACAAAGGCACCATTGTGAGATACAATTTAAAATATATATATATGGTTTTCTAAACACCATAAAAATGCACAAAGCCTAATGATTTCCATGACTAATAATAATAACAACAACAACAGTAGTAATGTCAATCTGCAGAAAAAAAAATGCAAATTTATGCTACATTAATTTAAAAAAAAATGATGTATAAAGAATCACCAATTGAGACAATCATGTCACCTCTAAATCGAATCTGCAGGCCTCTCGAGATTTTTCACCCTGCTGGTCATAATTAGCACAACGTATGAAACTAATCTGCACATGAAAATTAATTGCAAACCTCTCAGTTCTCAAACTGATTACTTCTGATGAGAGTGAAGATGGAAGAGAGAGAGAGAGATTCTGAGACTGCATTTAGCTTTAGAAAAATCAGTGCACCGATCCTTTTATGGGAAAATTAATATCAAAGCTACGCTGAGTTGAGAGAGAGAGAGAGAGAGAGAGAGAGAAACATGCCTTGGAAAACAAGTGTGACACGAGACCCCTCCTATGCATCTCTGTTTTGCTATCATCCCCACCATTTCTCCTCCCCTCTGCGTTCTTTCGCACATAAACTCTCAGACATCCTGAACAAAACTCCCAGAGGCCATTGTCAGCCGCTGGAGCAGTGTGAGAACTGGAGCGAGGACGTAAAACCCACCCGCGTAGGCTGGACCTCACTGCCACGGCCTCGCTTCCACAGGCTCAGGTAAGACGCGCACACGTCACCGGTCACTGAGCACATGCTGATGATGCACATGCAGCAAAATAGACTTGTACACAAACGGAGGTTTACCAGTCTGAATATTTGTGTGGATGACATTTGGGATGACAAATTTACTGAATAGAAAGTCGGAATATATATATATATATATATATATATATATATATATACACACATACATACACACAAAAAAAAATGATCAAATTACAAACAGGATCAGAAGAGCATCTGCGGTATGAAATTCAAGGACAAGGAGATTTGTTCACTTTTTTTTTTCCATCATTTGTATCATCAGAATAAACCTGGCACACACACACACTCCCTCATGTAAACAGATGAGGAAAAGACATCATACTGTACACACACTAATCTCTATAAAATGTATTACTACGTACGATATAGTTAAAGCCCTAAATGTCATTATTTATGATGTAAACTAGGGCTGTAACGATATGCGTATCGAAATCGCGATACGCAGAGCCACGATCCGTATCGCGATACAAGGCGGCAGAATCGCGGTACACCCTTTCAAACTTCTCCTCAGCCCAAAAACAGAGGTGCTTCCAAACTTCAATTTATGAATACTTTTTATTTAAATTACATTTTAAACTTACTTAAATTACTTTTATTTTTTTATATTAAAGTCGTTTTTTCGCCGACCTGCGACAATCTTCTGCGAGTCACGCATCGTCCACACTCGCCACTGGCAGAGCATTAATTTCTTTTAAGCGGTCGCCATTCTGGTTGCGACGCGGGGAGCGAATCTGTAAACAAGCAGCTCATTGGCTGGCTAGGTGTGCCACAAGCCAATCACAATCACTTGACCGGAAAGGCATGCAGTGTTGCCAGATTGGGCAGGTTTAGGTGCTTTTTGGCTGGTTTTGAACATATTTTGGGGTGGAAAACGTTAGCAATATCTGGCAACACTGAAGGCATGTCTGCTTGGGCGGAAGCCTTCTGCGGCAGTTACATTTTGACACGCGAGCAATGTTTCACCATAAAAATTCCGTAATTTCCATTTGTTTTCCGCGATCACAGAAAATCATTGGCCCTATGAGAGTGAGACAGTGAGAGAGCCACCCCCCCAAAAAAAATCTTAACGGATTTACACGATTTGGAAAAATGACTTTTTCAGAACCGAAAAAAAAACAGAGCTTCCGGCTCAACAGTATTATTTTGAGAAATAAAACAATCTTTGGATATACATTTGTTCATTTTTGAATACATATTACTCATTCTCTGCAGTGGTCTGAATTATTTGTTATTAAATAGTTAATGTAAGTAAGTAAATGTTAAGTCAAATTTACTACTTTAAAAAAACATTTAAAAAAAAAATCGTGGGCGTATCGAATCGTGGGTCAAAAATCGCGATACGAATCGAATCGTGAGTTGGGTGTATCGTTACAGCCCTAATGTAAACCAATATAATTTCAGTTGAAACACCGAAGCGAAGGAATACAAAATCAGGAGCGTCTACAGACCCAAACATTTGGAGATTTGGGAGTCATTTGCATATTATGATACTGTCCAGACTTCAGCTTCAGTGCCAGCACAAATCTCTGTCCAAACATTAAACACGCAGTATGTTTCCAGCTTTAAAGCCTGACACTCGCCTATCGCTCACGTCCCCATCAAAAATGTTCACTGAACATCTCATTTCTAACAGGAGAATAAAATGAGAAAGGCGTAGCGGGCATGTAGGACATAATAATAACCTCGGGGTGAGCTGTAATGATGGCTCTCAAAGCCAAGCATTGCTCCATCATGCCATCATGGAAAGTTCAGTAAGCAGCCGTGCACCCCTCCCCTCTGCCTCGAGAGGACTTTATTTGTGCAGGAGCGCTGCCAGGACAGCGGGAATATAGAGCACGTTAAAATCCATCCACGTCTGGGAAATCTGCGGCTGTGGATTTCCTTCTTCGGTTTGAGCCAGACCTGTTCTCTGCCTCTGGCATTATTCAGTTGATGAACAACACCTGCCTTTAGCCAAGCGATGCTCTGAAACCCTTTCAAAATAAATGAGCGTGCTTTAATAGAGTCTGTTCTGAGTAACCATGTAAGGGTACATTTCCCCAGCCTGTGAGGTGTGTGTTAAGAGAGTTCACAGCCTCCTAGTGAAGTTATCGCTGAAAGCTGCTCTCTGGAATATTTCTGGGTGACGCTGTTGGCGCACACTTTCGTGGTTTACGTGTGCCCATGCTGCAGTGACACTCACTCAGGCTGCACTGACAGGGTGATTATGATGAAGCTGTCAACACTACAAACACACACAGACAAACACGGGGAAGTTTCTGTCCTGCCTCAGAACTGACTGACCCGACCTGGCAACGAAAACCGCCATTAAAGAGACAAACTGCGGAAATTGCTTTAATCGTTAAAATACCTTAAAGATCTGGCTAGTATCTAAATCTGTGACTGGAGAGGACACTTGCAATCGATTAAAACACTTACAAGTGACACACAAGCATGAGCACATCCGGTCGGAGATGATGTGCAGCGACAGCAGGGATCTGGCAGTAAAACGGAGGTGATGAGTTCTGGATGGAGCCACATTCAGTCTGTTGATAATCAAAAGGTCGTTCCTAAGAATAACCTTTAATGCGTGTGGCCGATAGCGTCAGCCGGGGCCTTTTTGAGGACGTGGGGCTTTGGAGACCCTGGGAATGTTCCCTCGTGAGGCCCTCAGTCCAAACGAGAGCCAAGTGAAGCAGCGTGAGAGAGGAAGATAAGCTCCTCTCCACACAAACACTCAATCTTCATAATGGAGTGTCTTATCTTTTAGCAAAGGACTTGACAGCTGCACCCAGTCTGCTCAGGAGCACCACGATTCACGCTTTAGTCTCGCTCACATCATGAAACTGTAAACGCAGAGATCATTTCTTTTCAGCACGAACTGGATCAAGCCCTCAGACACATGTTAGATACTGATGGATTAACATTAGACTCCTAGGATCTTCTGCAAACCTCTGCACATAAATGCAGCGCCTGTCATGACTCCAGCGCGCAAATGGCTGCCAGAATGCTTTATTTATTACTGGGTTCATCAGCTGGAAAACGAACATAAAACTAACTACGGAAACATTCAATGGCAAAATCCCACCGCTGTATTGCATTCCTGGAACATTTATTTTTGCCATTTTCTGCTTTTTATTGAGTGAGTGCCTGGACATGATCACCAAGCACATTGGGGGTAAAAGGAAAACAAAACATGAAATGTAACTATAAATAGATAAAAAGTATGACATCTCTGGGGAAAAAAAAAAAGCCACTGGATAATCATTTTGTATTAAAGAACATTGTGTTTTTGTCCATTTATAGTTACATTTAGTGGTTGTGGATTGCCCTAGAAACATTTACATTATAGCACCTATATTCCATATGAATTAACTATTAATATAGAAATAACTGAAGTGATATTTAACAGTTATTCCACGAAATCGAGTCGTACATGAGCTGATAGCCGGCGAGGCGTGTAGCACCGAGTTAACTATAAGCCGTGTACGACAAGATTGAGTGGAATACCTGTTTTATTCTATCCACATTCACTGGATTTTGAGAAACAGAGCATTTTTATTTTTTGCAAATTCAATAAAAGGTCAATCCATGTGAAATCACCAGAGGCCTCGCCACTGACCATCTCAGATTTGCTTCATACTTTCTGGAAATATTGTCAGTGTGCCCCATAAATAGTGTACAAAATTTTAGGCTTGTACCTTCATTAGTTTCTGAGATATAGGGGCTTTAAAAAAGAGGCGTGGCCCCAATTTCGCTGTTGAAACACGTGCTACGGAAAACAGACCTAAATTCCATAAGTCATTAATTTTAAACTATTCATGCAAGATACGTGAAATTTTCAAGGATTGTTCTTCAATGCCAGACGCCTTTAAAAATACTATAATAGAAAGTTCACAGTTCAATATTTGCCAAGTTATGGCTTGCTGAAAATCATAAAAAAAAAAGTCTTCTATCGTGCTTTGGAGCAACTTTGACGCACCGTATCTCCACATTAAAGCACACCAGATAGGGCTGCACAATTAATCGAATTTAATCGAAAATCGCGATTTTGGCTGCCACGATTAAATTAAATGAAAATCCCGATTTATTTCCATTTAAAATGCGAGCTCTGCTGTATCAAGCACTTTTTGACCAATACTCCGCCAAACCATTAGGGGGCGAACCGACGCATGTAAGGTTTCATTACTCCGCCTAAATAAGCAAGCAAGCCAAGTGCAGTGTTGCCAGATTGGGCGGTTTTAAGTGCATTTTGGCGGGTTTTGAACATATTTTGGGCTGGAAAACGTCAGCAGCATCTGGCAACACTGGCCAAGTGCGCAGAGCTTCAGTGCAGCGGTATCTTCTTCAAGGGGGGATAGCGTGAGAGTAGGTAGCAGATTGAGGTGAGAGAGAAAAGCTAACTAGACTGGCAGTCAATGAAAAAGTCCAGGTCAATAATTCAACATATTATGCAATACGGAGTTGGGGAAATGTTTGAGATGTTTCTACTGAATAGCGTGCACAGAAGTCATTAATGAGTTCTCCTCAATCCAAACATTTTTCAATAGTCTTCAGGGAGTGGTCTTTAGGAATCAGCTCAAAGTGCTGTTTTGGAGAAAAGCAAAAATTTGTACACGGTTGAAAGGATGGGTTGGATAGCCTTTATTAAGGCCATGAAAAAGCCGACTTTTGTATTCCTTATGTCCAAGATGCCACGGTTAAATCCAGATGACAGATGGCGGGCCCTCGGCATGGTGCAAGCCGGCCTAAGTTTTTCAGAAGTTGGGCGTCGATTGAATGTCCAAACCCTGCCATGGCCTGCGTATTCACCTGATCTCAATCCCATTGAGCATTTATGGGATCACCTTGGAGTTCGGATCCAGAACCGTGTTCCTCGTCCCATGAACAGAGGTCAACTGATCCAGACTCTTCAAAAGGAGTGGCAGGCCATTCCACAAGACAGGATTCGCCGTTTGATACGCAGTATGCGTCGCAGACTGAAGGCTTGTATTGCTGTTGGTGGGGACAATACTCGGTACTGAAGCTGCAACTTTCCAATTACAGGGTATCCATTTTGTTCGGACTGTACATTATCAAAGCTCACAACAATTGTGATTTTTTTGTTTATTCATCTCGAGTTAAATGTCAGTATATTGATCTGTAAGCTTCTAGTACATGATTTCATAGCTTATGAATAAAATTATTTTCATAAATGTCACCTGGACATTTTCATTGACTGTCAGTGTATGTCGGAACAACAGACTATTTAGCACTGGAGGCAATGTTGTGACCTGCCTTCGCTCATGTTTAAAGCCAGAGCATGTTGATAGGCTGGTCTTTCTAGCTAAAAACTTGTAGGCCTCAGTATAATGCTATGCAATTGTTGCAATTGAGTTTTCAGTTCCTTCATCCTTTGGTAATTTCTTGGATAAATTTCATTTATTTGTCATTTGGAAATCAGAATTTCTCTTTTAAATTTCATTCTGCACTGAAAGCTGTTCATATTGTTTGTTTGAATATCTCATTCTCATCTCATCTCATTATCTCTAGCCGCTTTATCCTGTTCTACAGGGTCGCAGGCAAGCTGGGCCTATCCCAGCTGACTACGGGCGAAAGGCGGGGTACACCCTAGTGAAATAAAATTTAAGTGATTTCCCTAACATCAAGAATAATCGTGATTAATAATCGTGATTACAATTTTGATCAAGATAACCATGATTATCAGTTTTTCCATAATCGTGCAGCCCTAACACCAGATCTTTCAAATTTTCTTATTTATTACTCATGTTATAGTACTCTTTAGGCAACTAGGTATGTGTTCAAAAGAAATCACACTTTCTGATTTATTAGGCTTTAAAAAAAAAAAAAATTTTTGCACCTATAATTCAAATGCATATTGCAAATGTATGACAAGGTCTAGCATAAAAACAATTTTACCACCGGAAAGAGCTTGTTTTGATTAGCAAATGCACAAAATATGAAGTTGGTACGCTAAACCAAGCTATAAATGTTAAGGTAGCAAGTACGGCATGTTTTACGATAGATGGAAATGCTGTTTTAAGGCATATTACAATACAGTTACAAACCTACAGTGTAGGAAAAACAACCACCTTAAAAATACTTTATTTCAAGAGCTTAAACAGTGTATTGATTTGCTTTTCCACATCAGATGGAAGTTTATACTGCCTGCCAGTTGATGTAAGCAGGGCATCAATGATTTTCATGGCATGCACCAGAGGGACCCAACAGTTATGCTCTCTCCTGGGCCAGCTGCAAGTCTGAGAGGGACCATGAGGATGCATAAATGTTACTTGTACATCTTGTTCCTCCTCTGATAATGCACGAATGTTGCCTATCCACCACTGTCTGTCATACAAACATACAACATATTTACCAGGAGTTGTATCTGCCAGAGAGACTGCTGATTTAACAGGGGTTTTATGCGTTACTTGTGGCCGATTCCCACTCACATCCACAATGAAGCTAGGACCACCTGACACCCTGCTGACCTGCAGCTGGTTGGACATGATTGGAACGAATGAGTGGTTGTCTCCTGTTCCAGGAATAGTAGCTGACCTTGAAAATCTTGTCTCCAATGCTTTTCCACTCTCCATAACTTCCCCTGTACCAACCCAGATGAAATGGATGTTCTTATGTTTTTCTGCCCACAAAAACAGATCAGATGGGGTTAGTATGTGATCACTCGTGACCGGCTGTAAGCTAGCTCGAGCTGCTGACCGCTTTACAGTGCCTCCAATACCATCACAGGGTGATTTACCATGAGAAGTAAATATGTGCTTCTAATGCCGCTTTTCCACTACAAACGCGGCTGAGTCGGGCCGAGTGGGGCTATTGAACTTGTATTTCGACTACAACCGCGCTGAACCGTGCTGGCTGGAAGTGGGTGGACACATTGGGTGGAGTTAGCGAAAGTGGGTGGACGTCACGTGATGTCGTTAAGCGGCGCAAACAGTGACATCAGTGATCTTTTAAGCGGTAGTCTCACGACCCGGAGAGTAAACAATAAACATGGAGGACATGGAGTCGTTAGTGTTGCTGGTCTTGGTGCTGTGGCTTGTTGTCACCGACAACAGATACTGGCAAGAGCGTATAGATGAGGCGAGGCGCATAAGGCTTCAGAAATTCTCGTAATTCGTAATTCTTCTCCTTCCGGGTTTACGGTGTTTACAGATCCCAGCGTGCTCGTGGGGCGTGTGTAGGCATGTGAGGACACTCCTCCTCACCAATCAGTGCACAGGGGAGTGTCTGCTCACGCCCCCAGCCTCACTCGGCTCGCTTTGGCTCGCTTCAGCCCCACTCCAAAACGGTGCGAGTTTTAGGGGCTAAGCAGGGCTGAAGCGAGCTGAGTCGTGCTGTTTTTTGGTAGTCGAAACGTGAGCCGTGTCGGGCTGAAGCGAGCTGAAGTGAGCTGAAAAAGGGTAGTGGAAAAGGGCCATAAGGGATAGTGATAAAAATCCTCATGAATTTTGTGGTTTTTCAGTTTTTATGCATCTCTGGATGCATCCAAGTAGATTATATGCCTTAAAACAGCATTCCCGTCTATCGTAAAACATGCTGTACTCGCTACCTTAATATACTCAACAAAAATAAAAACTTCACACTCGTTTCAAAGTCAATAATTTGAACATTTTGGAAAATAGGTTTGAAATAACGATTGTATTCAATTATCTTGTCATTAAAGATGCTATAGCATACAGATCATGTTTGTCATGGAATCGGTTCCACCGGAAATGTGACGACAATGTCCATGATCAAAAACTGTGAGTCACAACTTAATGAAATCATGTCAATATCGGGTGTGTCCTCCATGGGCGTTCACAACTGCGATACAACGTCTCCTCATGGATTGGATGATGCGTCTGAACACGGCTTGGGGAATGCGCCGCCATATTTGTACCAACATGGCACCAAGCTCCTGCAAGTTCTGTGGAGGGTTCCTTACGGTCGGCTGTGGTGCCAGTTTGATGGAGACGTGTCTGGAGATTATGGATGGTCTGTCGACTGCGTCCCATAACCCTCGCAACGTCAGTGACGGATGTTCCCGTATTCAGCATGCCAATGGCACGTTCACGCTGAATGTTTGACAGTCATGGCATTGCAAATTAACGAATAATTAACCATAAAACCTTGTTTTTCTGAGATGACACTCTACTCTGCTACCGTGAGATCAATTGCACGTGTATCAATAGGTCACGTCACTTGTGTCACGTGGAAACGTGATTTTAGCGTGCAGTGCTCTCGCACGTGCTACGTAGGCCCGACCAGTAGAATGAATGTGTGACGTAATGCCCTTGACAATGCATTTAACCATAATCACAACAAGAACTCTTTCAAGAAAAGTTTCTAAACACTATTTGAAAATAATGAGTGTCAAGTTTTTATTTTTGCTGAGTATATTTATAGTTTGGTTTAGCGTACCAACTTCATATTTTGTGCATTTGCTAATCAGAACAAGCTCTTTCCGGTGGTATAATTGTTTTTATGCTAGACCTTGTCATACATTTGCAATATGCATTTGAATTATAGGTCCAAAATGTTTTTTTTTTTAAAGCCTAATAAATCAGAAAATTTGATTTCTTTTGAAGACATACCTAGTTGCCTAAAGAGTACTATAACATGAGTAACAAATAAGAAAATTTGAAAGATCTGGTGTGCTTTGATGTGGAGATACGGGGCACCAAAGTTGCTCCAAAGCACAATAGAAGACTTTTTTTTATGATTTTCAGCAAGCCATAACTTCGCAAATATTGAACTGTGAACTTTCTATTATAGTATTTTTAAAGGCGTCTGGCATTGAAGAACAATCCTTGAAAATTTCATGTATCTTGCATGAATAGTTTAAAAGTTATGACTTATGGAAGTTAGGTCCATTTTCTGTAGCACGCGTTTCAACAGTGAAATTGGGGCCACGCCCCTTTTTTAAAGCCCCTATATCTCAGAACCTAATGAAGGTACAAGCCTAAAATTTTGTACACTATTTATTGGGCACACTGACAGTATTTCCAGAAAGTATGAAGCAAATCTGAGATGGTCAGTGGCGAACATTTTTCTAAATCTGGTGATTTGGGGCGGAATTACCCTAAATAAAAACTTTATACAAAACGTCCGACAAAATCATTTCCGCTTAGGCGGACCTCTTAAAAACCTATCGATGGCCGCACGAATTGACTTTAATGGGTTTTTCGTCTTGCTGTTGTACCGAGGTACAGAATAGCTTTAGACATTTATTTAATTCTTCCTTGGACATTTCAGAGATAATTTTCAAACTTTTGAGATTTTGAAAGATAAAGTATGCAAACAAACTGGCGAAATGACAGGAGCATTTTGTGAAAAATGCTAAAAGGATAATAATTCTTGAAAAAAAAAATGTTCTTACCATCAAATACTTTCTTTCCATATTTTGTTCCTTTTTTTTGTATTCTTTATAGTTTTGTTCCCGAGCAGAGTTTTTATTTCGTCCTCGGTTGGTTCAGCAACACGCGCCGCCATTTTGTTTTTCTCTATTCATGGTATATGAGCTGATATCCTAGTAGTAGAGTAGCCAAACAGAGCGCACGATTGCTCATATCCAGTGTATGTGGATGGAATAATAGTGAATAATGCACAGAGGCCCTGCAAGTGACACCAAGTCCTGTACACAAGGTTTATGACTAAATGCTTTTGGAGACTGACACAAGCTGGGTAAAGTGTGCAAATGGTCAAGTAACTGGCAGTTCTGCTGAATTCCTATTAAAAAAATTGCTACAAATCTTTATCCTTGATGAGGATGAAAGCGTTGGCTCTTATCGGATTTTCAGTCCGGGGTACTAGTGTGAGCATACAGCATCAGTCAAAAGTTTGTACACCCCATCCTACTCATTCATAGGTGTTTCTGTATTTTCTACAGTGTAGAACAATACTGAAGACGTCAAAACTATAAAACCATACATGTTCCATGTAGTAAACGAAAACGTTTTTAAGCAAAACAAAATGTGTTTGACATTTTAGCTTCTTCAAAGTATCCAGCATTTGCCTTGATGATGCTTTGCACGCTACTGGCGTTATCTTAACCAGCTTCATGACGTCGTCACCTGGAATGCTTTTCAATTAACAGGTCTGCCTCGTCAAAAGGTAATTAGTGGACGAGTTTCTTGCCTTCTTAATGCGTTTGAGATCAAACAGTAAATAATAAAAAATACAGTAAACCACAGTACAGTATTCCATCCACAACTGTAGTCATCCATATGTATTCTATCGAGAACCGCTCAACTAAGTAAAAGAGAAACGACACCCATCATTGCTTTAAGACATGATGAAGTGTCTTTTAATTAATAACAATTAAAAAGCAAAACACTGAATTAGAAGGCGTGTCCAAACTTGTGGCTGATACTGTATGTGTTACAGGGTACTAGCATGGAGGATGAGTAAATGAGTGATTTAGATTTTCTTTTTTGGTGCATTCCTACGAAACAAAAAAATTTCAAAAGTTCATGAATGGTTTATCATGTTGTACATGCATGTAAATGTGGCATGACTGACTCCCATGTGTGCATGCGTACTCATTCGGCTTCTCTACTGCTCCCTCCATCAGCCCTGTGGACTCCACCAGCTCCTGGACCACCTCTGTCCTCACGAGCACATCCACACCCCACCCTCCATCTTATTCTTCTTCACTCCTACACCTCTCTCTCTCTCTTTCTCTCTCTCTCTGTGTGTGTGTGTGTGCACACTTCACCTCCGGCACCTCACGTGTACAGTGCTAGCGTACCATGGAGAAGGTGCAGCACATGACCCGTGCGGCCATCAGGAGGGCATCCACCATGGAGGTTCCACAGCAGGCCAAGCAGAACATGCAGAACCTCTTCGTCAACTTCTGCCTCATCCTCATCTGCCTGCTGCTCATCTACATCATCGTCTTGCTAATGTGAGCTGGAGGAGGGGCCGGGACGTGGCCTGGTGGCCAGTCAGGGTCATGGACTCAGTCAGGGAGGGGTTTGGGGTGGGGTCAGAGCAAGGGGGGGGAGGGGTTAAATTGTCTATCTGAGCTGACTGCATGCTGCATGAATTTAAAAACACACTGTTCTTGTAAATAATACACTGTACATCAAATAACAGCACACCAGCAGGGAGGCAGAAAGGGAACGGTGGTAGTCTGAGGACAGCAGATCCAATTCCACATTCCCCGTCCCTTCACCTGAGCTCACAAAACAGGATTGAGAAATGGACTCAAAGCCTGAGCACTGCACTAGCCCAGATGTTACACTCAGTATTAATAAAACTACAATAAACACTCAAAAGACATGTGTATAGCATATTTTCTCAATGCCCCCCCACCCAACACTACGGTTAATCCACATTAGTGTGAGAAACTAAACAGAAAACTTCACACTACAAAGCTTAACTATCAAACACACACACACACACACAATTTACCTTCAATGTAGTCAGTAAATCACCTGGTGTCTGATGTTTACTTCTTTAGTTTTGCTCAAGAGGTATGAGGCTAATGGAGCGAACAATTAATTAATCATCAATATAATTAGAGATGTTTCTATTATACACAATTTATATATCAAGGTATGCAAATTAGACTATATTTTATTATCTAGAAAACTTATTCAACACTCAAAAAGAGGGAAAACTCGTACGTTTTTAAAGATTCGGTCCAAGATTCGGATTGTAATGGCTGAAATAAATGGACAATGCTCATGAAATCTGCACAAGATCAAGATTAATTTGCATTAGTATCAATATGCAGGTGATTATAGGAAATTGTATGAGCTGATTGGTCGAGAGATTCAGACTATTTCTCGATAATCACCTCGAACGACTCGGCAAAATGGCGGCCGATCGCTTCGTCACCACAATTGAGGAAGAATTACAAATGATGAAAGAAAACGCTGCTCCTAAAAGCACTAAAGATGCTACGAAGTTTGGTCTAAAACTATTCAAAGGTGGAACTGTGATGTACTTTATTTGACTCGGTGCAGATACATGACAAGCCTGCGCATATTACGTTTGTGTGCCGCTTTTGAAGATTGAAATAAATTATTTTTTAAATACGATTTTTTTCAAATAAATCGCCTGTGTATAGATACCAAAACAATTATCCACCTCAGGCTCAGTGAATATCGGTGAATAGTAACTTCATCTCTGTTATTATTTAAATAATATTGGCTGGCTTTTTTTTCGTGGTAGATCAGATAGATTCCATTCAGCTAGCAGGATATTGAACGAGTCAAAAATGAGTAGCTGAATTGACATGAAAAAAAGCCAGACATTATTATTATTATTATACATACATTACACATTACTTTCAGATATTCAACCCATCTCTCTCTTTCAAAATTCTCTCAAAATCTTCCATATTTAATGAAGCAAACCTGGAGGCCATGTCTGTTTACAAACTGTCACAGTCGCTCGCTAGCGTGGAAGTTTTATGTCTCCAAAGTGTGACGTCATGTTGTCTTGACAACCATGCAATATCGTAAACCATATTCAATGCTCATTCTCCATTGGGTAGAGTGACGCAATACACGTAGTATAAGCGATATGCTAACAATATCGCATGCTATCAAACCAAATGAATGAAACCCGCTAGAAGGGAATAGAACACGTTTTTATTCCATCGAAAAAGGTGTCCTGTATGTAGAGTAACTCCTGATATATACTGAACCTTCATTGAATAAATTGTCCAGCCCCAAATAACAGATCATTTTTGTAAATTTGTCTTAAACTCGTGGTAAATTAGGCTTGATTTAAGTACAATTTATTTTTCGCAAACAATTTTTAGTACATTTTTTTTTCCTCTGAAAGCACATTTCTAAAACTTACAACTACAGCTGGCATAACTATCAAAAAAAAAAAAAAAAAGTCATAATGGTCACTTTTGCCATTTGTCCCAAAACAGCAACAACAACAAAAACCCAAAGCTGGTTTCATTTATATTCATTCAAGAAACTCTTATTCTATCACTGATTTTTGTTGTTGTTGTTCCATATGACAGAACAAAGCATGGAATACTTTAGGGCAATGTATAACGCTCAACATGGCTGCTGTACCATACAAGTCCCACCCCTCAGTAAAAAAAGAGCCAATCACCCCGTTGGTTAAAACGCCTGGCTTATTAGATCCTTACACTGGCTACACAGGTGCCGATATCGTTAATGTTACTTGTGGTAAAACGTGCAAATGTGCAGTTGCCGGAGCAAAATGGAAAACTGAGAGTTGAGCCACAAATTTTTGAAGCCATTTTAGGTCAGCCATCTTAAAACCATGTTTAAAACTAGGCATGCAACGATCCACCCAATTCACAATTCGATTCAACTTAGGATCTTGGGTTCACGATTTGATTTTCCCACAATATTTTTGAAAAAAGGGCGTCACGGTGGTATAGTGGTTAGCGCTGTCGCCTCACAGCAAGAAGGTCCGGGTTCGAGCCCCGTGTCCGGCGAGGGCCTTTCTGTGCGGAGTTTGCATGTTCTCCCCGTGTCCGCGTGGGTTTCCTCCGGGTGCTCCGGTTTCCCCCACAGTCCAAAGACATGCAGGTTAGGTTAACTGGTGACTCTAAATTGACCGTAGGTGTGAATGTGAGTGTGAATGGTTGTCTGTGTCAGCTCTGTGATGACCTGGTGACTTGTCCAAGGTCCTCTCGCCCGTAGTCAGCTGGGATAGGCTCCAGCTTGCCTGCGACCCTGTAGAACAGGATAAAGCGGCTAGAGATAATGAGATGAGAGTTTTGAAAAATAAAACAAAACAAAAAAACCTTGTTTCATTTTCTTAATAACCAACAATAATTTACTCACACTTCTAAAGGCTGGAGTAAAATATAACAGCCTATTAACTACAAATATCCCTTTTATTAAAAGTGAAAAAAGTTAATACCAAATAGGCTTTTCCATATTAAACTTTTATGAACCTCCATTTGCTTCTCTTTTCTTTATCCTTCAGCAGCCTGTAAAAAGACCTCCAATTCCTTGTCAAATCTATTTGTAGTCAGTCACACAACAGCTCTTTCCCATTTTCGATCTGCTTTTTGTGTTTTCACAGCACTAGAGCTGCGTTACTTCCGCACAGGGTGAAATCATATGCATTTTTGCTATTGTACGTTACCTCTGCTGTCTAAACAGCGCAATTACAGTGCGGAGAAACAGATTCCACATCAGGATTATTTTTTATTTCACTGACTCGAATGGTCAAATTTGTACCGTGATTTATCACTGCACAATATCTCGTTACATTCTTATTTAAAACGCCATTTGGTCAATCCCTTTCTGGCTTTTAGGTCTCCTCCCGTTAATGTAGATGAGCCTGAGCTTCTACGATTGACAAATAACTGTGTTGCTAAGCTGGCCAACAAGTGAGCAGACTTTACTAGAGGAACACTGATGAAACTTTATGGTATCGCTGAATCCACTGATATGAATCACAAAGCTTCAATTGAAACTTGCTCCTAGGCAAAAGTAAAAGATGTAAAAGTCAGACACTGGACATGTCTGCACACAAACACTTATTAAGAACAGCAACGCTGTGCTCTTATTTGTCCTTGTTGATGGTGTTTAGCTCTTTCCACGTGTGAAGGATGGACAGTGTGGCGTAACCTCGTCCTCTTCCTGGCACTGCACGCTGAGCACGTCCGTCCCCGAGCCGCACGGCACCTCACTGTGAGCTCGCGCTCTGCGATCATCCAGCTCTGACATCTTCACCATGGATCTTGCCAATAACCGAGGTCTCAACCTGCTGCTCAACTTCCTGCTCATCGTCATCGTGCTGCTGCTCATGCTCATTCTGGTCAAGCTCATGTGACCTGAGCTGAGCTGCTCACCAAGCACTCAAGACTTAATATGGCCTGAACACATTTACTACAGATGGAGAGATATAGGGATCTCTCCCTCGTTCATTCTCTCTCTCTAGTTCTCCGTTTGAGCGTCTGTTCCACTTTATAAATCACATTCTGATGCATCGCTTTAAGACCAAGTGCTCGTTAAGGCAACGTAGGAGGTCTTTTATGTGGAAAAAGATGAGATGTGCGCTTCTTAACGACAATCTAAAATCAAAACTGACCTTTTCGCCATGTTAGCTCACATCTTTGATTAGATTGTGCTTGAAAAACGATTCTAAATTGTCCATTAACGTGTAGCAGTAAAGATTTCCCGCTTCTAAATCACTTCAGACTTTTAGCTATGTCACTGACCGTCATGGACGGGATAAAAAAAAAAAACAAACAGCCAGTCAGCAAAGATGTGAGATGTCTGCTTTTCATAAGCCAGTCAAAGTCTCAGGGATAAAACCAAAAAAAAAGTTGTTTTACCCGTTTCACTGATTAAAGCCCTATTCGGATTGGATTTGTTTTATATGTGGAGACGCACCACCAGTGCATCTCTGGGATTTTAGTCCGAATCTGACATGCCAGGAAATTGTGTGTCTAGAAATAATTTGCTTTCCGTTGACGAGTAGAAATGGCCCCAGGTAAAAAAAAATATACCACCTGAACTGACATGTTGGTAAAGATTCGGTTTTATCCTGTGGCTGTGGAAAAAGAGATTTTACATTCTTCCTTCAGTATGAAGACAATCCAGGAAGCACGATTGTTTCCCACAGAAACCACGACAGAACTGGATTTAAAACAGAACAAAAACATACAGATGGTGTTTGAGATACCTTTTCAGAGTAGTGACACTTTCAGGGGTTTTAGGAAAGTTTTTGAGTTCCACAATAGGTAAAGCTGACACGCATTATGGTCATGTGACCTCCTTTTGCAGCCAGCGGGGTCAATACGATCAGTTTGACCTATGTAGTTGGGGTGTAAACCACAGACTTCGATTCTTACCAGAATTATGTCTGAAAACCTTGTCCACCTGAATCGCACTTACCACACGCAAGTGATAAACACTGCTTCCTACATGCTTCTGCCATCTAGTGGTGATGTTTATACTGCAACGAGGAAAAACCTCAGACCAAGGTCTTTAATTTCACTCCTCCACCCTTTTTCTACCTTCTCCATATAAACTGCACAGTGCATTATGGGAGATCTGCAAGCCCTCGGCTACATTCTTCAGTTCGGTCTGATAAAACGTGCACTCCACAGTGAAAAGGAGTAGAGTATGGACTTTTCTTCCCATTCAGCTCACCAGGACTTCGGTGACAAACCTAATTTTTACTCATGGTCATGATGTGTACTGAAGGTTTCATTTTTAAAGTGCCTGGACATCAAACCATCAGTGTTGTGAGATTTTTAATTGCGGCACTAGGGGTGGGTGATATGATCCAAAAAAAAAAAACCCCAGGAAACCAATAGTGTCACCTTACAACCAGGGCTTTGAACCAGAATTTTTTTCCTATTGGTTCGTTCCGAACAGAAACGGAATTTTAACGTTTCCGATTTTGGGTTCCACCATTAAATAGACGTTCCCGAACCGGTTAGAACAAAAAAAATTTCGTTCCCGGAACGGTTAATTACGTTCCCTGTCAGCTGTTTAACAAATGGCAATAAAATTATGTCTCTGTCTCATCCAGCTTAAGCCAAATGTAGGCTAATTCTATTACAACCTTCATTAAATAAGACAAGAAATAATTCAAAACAATTATTATTTCAAATGTTGGCGATTTGGATTCTCAGTATGTCTTCCCATCTACACAAACAGAAAAAGTGCCAAAAATGAAAGAGAATTCATTTAGTGTGTTACCAAAGGCTAGTCAGGCCCTATGCATTGATAGGCTAACAGAGGTTAACGTCATTTAATGTTCACGAGCCTCTCATTAACGTGGACAAATATATTGATATCGTGTTTGAAATTGACATTTTTGAATAACGATAGACTGCAATATTTACCTCTTATTTAAGATGTGGAGACGTGATAGTAGTCCACCCTCCCGCTCTCTCCATTCAGTCAGCGAACGTCACACAGGAAGCGAACCCCAGCGGGTCATAGAAACTTGCGCAGGAGAAGAATGACTTTATTTGTAGGCTACGGAAACTTTGAGGAACGAAATAAAAACCGGTATTAACCGGTTACCATTATTTTTAATAAGCGTTTCTGTTCCGGAACATAAAAAAATAAAGTTTCTGGTTTCGTTTCTGTTCCATGTGAAATAGAAAAAGTTCCCGGTTTTCGTTTTCGTTCCTTGAACCGGTTCAAAGCCCTGCTTACAACCGAGTTGTATGATGGCTAAAATAATAAATAATTTAATACTGAAAAGAAGATACATACTGTGTAAAAAAAAAAAAACATGTCTATAGTACAACATTCAGACAACAGATCAACAGCTTCCATTCAGTTTCAAAATGATAAAAATATTTATAACCATATCTGATATACTGTGACAATCAAACTACAATATCAAAATTGTCATATCACCCAGCCTGTGTCACTACTGCTTTTTTTTTTTTTTAATAGTTTGCAAATCTAAATATCTTCATTTATTCTATCCACGTTCACTGATATGAGCAATCACATGCTCTGACTGGCTGCTCTACTACTAATCTATCAGCTCATATACTGTGAGTAAAAAAAAAAAAAAATTGCAGAATATATAAAAAGATACCTTTTCCATATATATATATATATATATATATATATATATATATATATATATATATATATATATAAAAAAAATGGAAAAAGTATCTTTTTTTATTTTTCCATTATTATTATCGCATTCTTCACAAATTGTTCCAGTCATTTCGTCGGTTTGTTTACATTCTTCATCTTTAAGCATTAAAATTTGTTGAATTTCTTTAGACTGGTTCAAAATCTCAAAGTAGTTTGAAAATTACAGAACTGAAATGTCAAAGGAAGAATTAAATAAAATGTCTAAAGCTATTCTATACCTCGGCACGACAGCAAGACGGCACTTTCTACAAAGAAAACACCACTCAAGTCAATTCGTGCGGCCATTGATAGGTTTTTAAGAAGTCGCCTAAGCGGAAATGATTTTGTCGGACGTTTTTAATTTATCGAATTTGCAAAAAAATTAAAATGCTCCGTTTCTCAAAATCCAGTGAATGTGGATAGAATAAAACAATTATTCCACTCAATCTCATTGTACACGGCTTATAGCCAATTCAGCGCTCCGCGTCTTGTCGGCTATCAGCTCATGTACGACTCGATTTCGTGGAATAACTGTTAAATATATATCTCAAGTATATTAATTCACCCTCACTGCCATGTGTGGTGGCTGAAATCATCAAACTGTGCTGCACTCTGGCTTCCAGGACTCAAGCCGATGCCCTCTATACTAAGAAACACAATAAGAGTGGCCAGGATGGGTTTCCAAATAAAAGAAAAAAAAAAAAAGCTGCTTGGATGCAGTGGTGCACAATTATGAAGACACAAGGCTGACTGATTACAAAAAATATCCACTATGTTCCAAGCTGAAACACTGACGTTACGCTTCGTGTTTCACTGTTTGGTTTGTATATAGTTTCTGTAGAAACGTAATCCAACTGTTTGCACATTCACGATTTGTCAGCAGATACACGAGAATAAAAGGTGTACATGAACTCAAATGCAAATAAACATCCTACACTGATGATCACACCTACTGAGCCAGCTTACGTTTCTTTGTCAACTTGTCACCATTCGACTGAGTTTTGATATTGATAAAATTAATTCCAATTTGATCTTATATATTATATATCAGCCCTTTGTACGAAATAAAAAATCTTAAATAGGCAAAATATGATTGTATAAACTACTCTTTTGGTAGCTTTTACAGGTAAAGAGATGTTCACCCATTTATAAAGGAAGATTTTGAGGTATTGATGGTGCTGTGATGAATTCTTCCCACTAGGGGGCAGCACAGTATTTACTATATCTATTATAAGAGCAAGTTTGACCTTTCGAGGTATTTCTAGCCATGTGTGCATGAGTCGGAAAGATGCCGCTGGCCTTAATGCATCGAGGTGTTACACAGAACGTTTGTCTTACCTGCGAGAGCTCGTTCTCCTGCCTCATCCTGTCTCGCTGCTGCTGCTCGCTCAGCCACGTGTTCACGCCCTCAGGTCTGAACTCCATCTGCTCGCTCAGCCACATCTGAGTCCTCACACTGGGTTGGATGGGTGACCCTCCAACAGCCTGGTGCCCCAACGAGTGCCCCCTGGGCATCACGAGGGAGGTTCTGCTCTCGGGTAAGGCACTGTAGCTCAGGTCCAGCGTACTAGGCTTGAGCGGAGACGAGTCGGGGCGGGCGTGGAGCAGGCCGCGGTCCAGTGAGCCGTGGGCGTCCGGGTGATACGAAGTCTTGCCGTTTTTCTCTTGGCCACTCAGGCGGGTGAGGGAGGACCAGCGGCGCATGGGGCGAGGGTCCTTCATGTCCAGTGGGCTAGAGATGGGAGAGGAGAGCTGACTGCTGTTCCACGGGCTGCCGGGGACCGACTGGGCACTGAGCTTGGAGCTGGACGGAGACGGCATGACATGCGCGGTGGGGATGGAGCCCTGCGAGCGGAGGGGCTGAAAAGACAGCGTACCACTCGAACTGGAGTGGTCTGGAGGGAGGAAGGGAAAACAGACATACACAGATGTTAGTAAACGCTGATATTGTTTATCGTGGCATGATTGAGGTGCGTGTACACAATACCAGGTTCAAGGACAATTCATTGTAGCTAACTCTCACCAAGACTCTCGTGTGTCATTTTCGAGTTAGAAAATTACTTTTAAACTTATAATAACCATATATGTTCTTAACCATCGCCTTTGAATTTCCTTCAGGAAGCCACTTTCGCACTTCCGAGACTCCACCTACTGTGTAATTTCAGTACGAGTGGATGCCTGAACAATCCAGCTCTTTGTTAGCATTCAGGACTCACACCCAGGGCAGCTGTGGAGCAGCTGTGGAACTGAGAGCGCACGTGCTCAGGAGAACCCACACTCAGGTCATTAACACACACACACAAGCCAAAGCGAAATGATTATAGGTGTTCCCGCGCTACTGTATATTCTTTATGCCGGAGCTTGATCTCATTTGTACCTACAAGTATTTTAAAGCAAAATTCACTATTTAGTACCAGAAAAACCACCGCTGGTGGCCAACATGATGGTCCTGAAAGCCAGTCTCACTCTCACGGCAACACTTTGGAAAAGAAAAGTCGCTTCCTTAATCAGGACCAGCAGGTGAACTGGGATTTGTCTCCATTTCTACTTCTATGATCTGCTATTCTATTATTTCTACTCGCTTTCTTTAAAAAAAAAAAAAAAAAACAGTGACAGCAGAACCCAGTCACATAAATATAAACGAATACAAAGTACTGAATAGTTTAACATATAGGTCTGCAGGTATGGATCGTTTGATCTTTCAGGAGTTCAGAAGCTTATGTTGAACATTTTTCACTTCTTTTATTAATAAATAACCTTACAGCAAGCACTACAGGTCTTCATACGTGCTGCATGTTGGGTCTCTTTTTCAGTAAGTACTGCTCTCACACACAACAATACGATACACAAGTTTAAAGCCTTTATCTGTACTCTGTTAGTGCAGTGTGTGAAATACCACACACACACACGGCAACGTGCACTCCAACATCAACACGACGGCTCTAAATTAACCGCCGAGGTGCAGAGCCAAATCTACTCCAGCCAATCACAACCAGAGATGTTTATTTTAGCGTCCCAACACGCGAGCTTGGTTATGTAACAAGAGACACAGAAGGACACAGCGGTGTTATTTTCATGAGCGGAACTTGCCCTGGTTACACCGACGTGAATAGAAACATCATTTAAAGGGTGCAGCGATGTAATAAATATATACATATCATTTTTCCATTTTAACTTCTAGGTGTCAGACAGGATAGGTTCAGGGATGTGGTGTGTATCGATTCCGACCACAGCGGGACAAATCGATAATAAATGATGAGGCCTTGTTGTGATTTCATCCATGATCTCATTCCTTGTCCTGTTGAGCAATCAAGAGACCCAATAGTGTCCTACTGCTCTTTCCACGTTTATTAACATGCATTTAAAATCAGCTCTTGAATTTCACGGTGTCGAATTCCGTGTGGCGCCGATGAGATGAGCGGAGACGCTTCCATTCCCGTAAGGGGTCCAAGCAGAGAACTAAGAATAAGACTGACAGGAGAGGTATGTTTCCGATGCGTGCTGTCCCCAGGTAGCCATTTTGAACTGAAATTATTCAGAGTAAGCAAATAGGTTAAACCCACAGAGGGCCAGACGCGGTAAACAACCACATCAAGCGTCCTTTAACTGCATGTACAACAGAAAGAGTGAAGGAGAGAGGGTGAAAGAACAGGAGCATGAGAGAAAAGCAAGAGCAAAAAGAGATGAAAGCAGATGAAAGCCTGAGCAAAAAAGAATGAACAAAAGAAAAAAGCAAAATAAAGAATGAGTGAAAAAAAAGTGAAAGCAAGCAAAAGAAGTAAAAGGTGGAAAATGTGCAAAAGAATGAACGTAATTTTTAGACAATTTTACCGAAATAAACAGATGGAACAAAAGTGAAAGAAGGAAAAGTGAGCGAACGAATAAACGCGTTTGAATTATCTTAGAGGCAGTGTTGGTGTAATCATAACCCCGCCCCCTGCAGTCACATGACCCAGCACAATGAACTAACATTCTTCTAGCTACCCTGCACTTCCATATCCAGGCTTTATGAAGGCACAGTAACAGAGCCAACGCTGGTCCTACTCTCGCGCTCTCGCACACAAATGGAACCGCCCCGAGTGAGAGAGCGTGGTTAAACCAGAGCAGAGTGTGAGAGTGTGGTGAAACTGGAGCAGAGAGGACAGTGGATGGCGGTGAAGGTGACCTCTGCAGAATCAAGCCTTTAGTGTCTAAACAGATGAAAATCACACCCTGGAGCGCCGACACGTCTTTTACGGGTTTCTAGAACAATCTGTGAACACAGGAAGCGCGGAACACACACCTGGGAACGCTGACAGGAGTTCTGGCACATTCGTTAAAATATACGTCAAACAGCAAGGAAGCTATGAAAGAAAAACCTACAAACATTCAATCGCTTGTTTTTGAGACATCACACTAATGCTCTGGGACAGACAACATAATGAGGAAGGAAGGAAGGATGGATGGACAGACAGAAGGAAAGAAAAAGTGGGAAAGAGTAAAAAGTAACAACATAATGAGAACATACAGATGGATGGAAGGAAAGAAAGAGTAAAAATTAATAAAGGAGTGAAAGGAAGGAATGAAAGTAAAAAAAGAGTGGGGAAGGAAGGATGGAAGATGGAAGGCAAGAAAGAAAGGGAAAGAGTAAAAATTAACATGCAGACTGACGGATAGAAGAAAAGAGTAAAAATTAAGAAAGGAGTGAAGGAAAATGAAAAAGACTGAAAGTGTAAAAAAAGAAACAAGTGAAAAAGTGGTGAAGGAAAGATGAATGATGGAAGCCAAGAAAGAGAGGGAAAGAGTAAAAATTAACATGTGGACAGACTGATAGAAGGAAAAAGGAGTAAAAAAATTAAACAATGAAAACATGGATGGACAGAAGGAAAGAAAGAGGGAAAGAGTTAAAATTAAGAAAGGAGTGAAAGAAAATGAAAGACTGAAAGTGTAAAAAAAGAGAAAAGAAACAAGTGAAAAAGAAAAAAGTAGTGAAGGAAGGATGAATGATGGAAGCCAAGAAAGAAAGAAAAAGAGGGAAAGAGTAAAAATTAACAACATATGGACAGATATCAGAAGGAAAAAAGGAGTAAAAATTAATGAAAACATGGATGGACAGAAGGAAAGAGTTAAAATTAAGAAAGAAAGGAGTGAAGGAAAATGAAAGACTGAACATGTAAAAAAAGAAAAGAAAAACAAAAGTGAAAAGAATGAAAGAAGAGCGAAAGAAGAGCAAAAGAAAAAGTGGTGAAGGAAGGATGGAAGTCAAGAAAGAAGAGGGAAAGAGTAAAAATTAACAACATATGGACAGATGGATAGAAGGAAAAAGAGTAAAAATTAAAACAATGAAAACATGGATGGACAGAAGGAAAGAAAGAGGGAGAGAGTTAAAATTAATAAAGAAAGGAGTGAAAGAAAAAAGAGTGAAAGTGTAAAAAAGAAAAAAGTGAAAAACAAAAGATAAAAAAGAAAGAAAAAAGAAGTGAGGCAGGAAAGAAGGAAGGATTGATGGATGGAAGGCAAGAAAAAAGAAAGAAAAGTGAGCAAAGAAGGAAGGCAAGAAAGAAAGAGCTTAAGATAGAGTGAAAAAGAAAGAAAGAAAGCTTCAATGAAAGTTTAAAAGAAATTAAGAGCAAAAGAAGGAAAAAAAAAAAAACGCACTGCTAGTATGAACGCAAGATTTGGTCTCTTCCTGTCCCTGACTCACAACCTCTCGTCTTTCTTTGCCGTCTCTCCGTCTTTCTGATGCGTCCTGAACGAGCGCTCTCGTGTGAAGCAGCAGTGTGTTCACTACAGAACCCTCTGCATCGTCTTTCCCTCATTAGCACAGCCGTATAAAGTGATCAGACCGAAGAGCTGCTGCTGCACGGCTTTAGACTCATTATTTCATTCATGAGCGAAAGCAGGAAGACAGCGGATGAATGAGAAGACATCAGGAGACGGATACGGCCCTCCTTTAGGCCTATAAATGGGGAACTGGGCTGCATTACTGGATCTCGGACCACCATCCTAGCGGAAAGGAGAGGGACGATTAAAAGGGTGTAATCCGAGATAAATGGAGGATGTTGAACAGTCAGAGCTCCATTCAAGCAGGACACGGATATGGATCAATACAGAGATGGAATCGTGGTGCTGCTTTAAAAACCCGGTGATGGGAGGATGAGAAGAGGACAGAAGAGCAGTACGAGTGGACGAGATCAGTCACCTCACTTGTGTGTGTCGGGGGGGAAGCTACCGGTCAATTCAAGTCATGTCTTATTGATGTGAATGAAAGGAATAAATCAGGGCAGGGAACGCTGTAATCGGAAATTAATCAATAACATGACTGTGTGATGAGGCTGAGTTACTGTTACCACTTAAAGCAGGGGTCACCAAACTTTTTTCTCTGGGGGCCACATTGTCGTTCCTGACTGTGATGGGGGACCGGGGTCGGGTCAGCTATATCACATAGAATTGTATGACCCAGACAAATATGACCACCAGCAGGCCTCATTGTGTAGTAGAGATTACTAGCCTGGCACAGCCATCCACACTACTATATCCCCACTACTATATCAACACTTGATTCCTGGCACATATTTGTTTATCTTTACTAGTGGTTTGTAAAAGTAGTAATCAAGTCTTCACACTTTGTTTTAATTTGAAATACCACTGATATTCCATTTATTTATTTTCTAATAAAAATAATATCAAAGCTGTCAAGGTAAGAAACATCTGCCTAGTCGAGGTGATTGACACTGGCAAAGGTGAGTGGAAAATTATAAATTGTAGGTAGGCCTGTTGATATTATTAATAATATAAATAATTGTACGCAGCACTTAATAAAGGTCAAATAAATAGGCCTATAAAATAAATACATTTTAAAAAACAGTGAAATTATAATAATATGAGCAATAGATCAATAGATCACAGCAGTTGTGCTGTGTCCTGCACGTCATTGCTCTCATCCATGGCCAAAGCAAAAAAAACTCGAATTCTGACGCTTTCTCATTCAGCTGGTCATACACGGTGTCCCCCAAATCTTCGGTTCGCCTGGTCATAGTAGGTGCGGAGAGACTCACCGCGTTGAGTGCATCCTTCTTGTCGGGACATGCGTCCTCGGCCACAGCAAGCATGCATACTTTAACAAAGTCCCCATCAGTAAACGGCTTTCCATGGGTAGCTAGTAGGTGAGCTACCTTATAGCTAGCTCGGACAGCAGCCTGGTTGATCTGGGTTTGGCAAAGGAATACATCCTGTTGTGCAGCCAGTCTGCATTTCATCCTCCGAATCCTGTCTTCTCTTGTTTGCCCTCGCAAACTAGCATACTCTTTGTGGCGGGTTTCGTAGTGACGACGCAGATTATATTCTTTGAAAACCGGCACACTTTCTTTACATACAAGACAAACTGCACGGTCCTTACACTGAACAAAAAAATAATCAGTGGTCCACTATTCTTTAAAAACTCTGCACACTCTGTCAGCTTTTCGCTGACCGCTAGCCATTTTGCTGTCCTGAACACTGACAGTTCTCTGCGCGTGCGCTACCTGTCACTGCTTGATCGCGAGCATATGACGAAAATTCGGAAAATATGAATAGTTCATTTTATAACTAAATATCAATTTTAATTGATAAAATCAACAAAATACAAGATGCAGACATGTTATTATTTGCCAAAAAGCAATTTTAAAAAATAGGCCATGACCACTTTTGGGGATTGCCTCATAGGGCCGGTTCAAGTGATGGGGGGCAGAGGGGCTGGGGGGCCGGTCAAAGGGGGGTGGCAGGCCGGATCTGGCCCGCGGGCCGTAGTTTGGTGACCCCTGACTTAAAGGTTGATGATTTTCCTAGAACACCTGGTCCCAAAGTATTCTATTCATCTTACACCACAGCAAATCACCAACACGGACACTTTTTATGCCTTTTTATCCATTTATGGTTACATTTAATGCTGTGGAACGTCCACAAAAAAAGGCTAGTACCTCAGTAGGGTCTCTTATTGTCCCTCTTGAAATTAACAAAACAAAACCTGATGTATTGAACATCATCCTCCATCCTTAAGACTTTCCTACGGTGGGAGGTTTTACCTCCGAGTGTTACAAAGCACCGACACTGGAGACTCCTTCCACAAATATTAAACCAATAACATCTCTGAACCGAACACTGCACTACACCAACACAGGTTTTTAAAAACGTCCCTGTGAATGAGCTTCGTCGCTTGTAGACGGCCTGGTGAAAATAAGAGGCACACGTGCGAGCACGCGCGCACACACACACACACAAATCATACAGAGCAGTAAACCAGCCGGAAAGGCAGGACCATCATTCCAAGGCCTCCATTAAAAGTTCCAGACTGAAGTTGAACACTCATCTGTTTGCCCATAACCCAATACACACACCTCATGACTGATATCTGGCTTCACAAAGCTAATAACCGGAGCCGTAACAGCGTTCGGTCGATTCCTGAACACGTGCAAGACTCCGAGCAGGAAGGGACGTCCAGTTACATGGCCTCTTTATGGCTAAGCTGATCCTGAGCGACATATGGAGCGGATGAGTTTAAAGTGCTTTAACAAGCACAAACAGGCTGAAAGTAAATTAGCACTGAAGGTTACAGAGAGAGAGAGAGAGAGAGAGAGAGAGAGAGAGAGAGAGAGAGGGGATTAGCTAGTGAAGTCATTCTCCTAAAATCACCTCATGTATTTACAGCCTCCGACTAAGAATGCTTTGCTTTGTTTGTTAATGAATTAGAAATTTCACGTTTTGAAAAAACAGATCAATCTCTGACTATAAAATGTGATTGCTTTTTTTTTTTAATCTACAAGGAAGTCGGACACTTTTTAGAACCCACTATTTTTATCCAAATAAGTTAAGTTGATTACTGCTTTAGAAACAAAGAAAGGCCGTACTAATCAAAACATTTGGACGCACTTACTCATAGTAAATGCGTTCAAACTTTTGACTCTACAATAAATACCCAAGAGAGTTTCTTACCAAGAACTAAAACTATTTTTGAGAGTCCGGCTGAACCCGCATCATCTCCGGATTCCCTCAAAGCAACATCTTGCACAGATTTCATCTCCTCACGGTTATGCCTCAGGCGATTAAGAATGGGAAAATAACGAGACTCGGAAAGTAGGCAATGAAAACTGGAACATAAATCAACTTTGGGATGGAACGAGCATGTCTGCGTCACGTCTTTGATAACTTTCCTGTAACAGTACGCCTAAAACAAAATGAGTGTCGTACTCCTTACATGATAGACTTTAAGTATCATCATCATCATCATCATCATCAGATGTCAGTATTCCTACAACTACTTCTCCTCATTGTATAAAGTAACTAACTGGATAATTTCTCTCTCTTTTTTTTGGCAAAACATTTCTAAACCTTTTACTGGTGATCAAGTTTATACACACAGATTTTTTGTGTATTATTCAAATAGAGTATGATTCAAGTTTTTCTTTTGCCAAATCAGAAATCTCTTAAAACAGAGGCAGAAGACAAATCGCAGTACTGACTAGCATCAGTTGCCCAGCTGTTTAGCACAGAGGCACTGCGTCATCTCACTGCAACAACACTCTCTGTACAGAGTGACCGAACTCTCTCCGAATGACCCGATCTCGCAACACAAGATAAGAACTGCAACACGTGGACCTGCCTGATTTCAACACTGGCTCGTCGCAGAGTGGGTGAGGGCGTGGGTTGAGGAAGCATCTCCATACTTTCCCCTATGCCATTTATATCAGAGACTGTGTTCTCAAAATCTTTACAATTAACACCCCGTTAAGAAGGCAGGGCTGGATACACATGGCTCTCCTCCAAGCGTAATCAGTAAGCTACACGTTTAGAAGCTTCAATGCGCTTCATTTCGGGTTTTGTAATGAATAGCTGGAAAACCACTACAGTGTTTCCACAAACCATGAAGAGATACCCAGTTTCTGTGCATTTCTGTTCATCTTCTGTCCACCAATCAGGAAAGACTACCAGTAGAGAGATTAGTCTAGTGCTTCCAGTCCTACAGGACGATCAGGTTCTTTCTTTCTAGAACTCCAAGCGCCAAAACTGACTTCAGATCCATAGGAGACTCCTAGTCAGGTATCTGCGTCTACTTCCTGTTGTGATTGTACTAATGAACGTTAGGAAGCTTGTGGGATGGAGTTGCGAAGATGGATGTTAACCGAAAAAAAGGAGATTTATTTCATGTAAAAGCCCCCTAATCAACTTGCTGAATCCAAACAAGATCAACTGTGAGCTACTGCTCACTTGCGCATCCCCCCCCACTCTCGCTCATATCAGAAAGCAAGCAACCGAAGGAATAGGACACTTATAATGAATGTTGACTTCAACAAATAATTAACCCTGAAACAAATAAGTAAAGAGCAGTGTCTCTCCCCAGGGATTTCAAATAGCATCCTGGTAAACTGTCATTTTGAAATAGCATTTTGCTTCTTGAAATAGCGTCAAAGTCCACTCTATACGTTTTGTAAATACATTCAGTTGGTAAACAGGAAGTCGACATGGGACAGACCTGAAAAACAGTATATGTGGTATAGAACCCCAAGCTGAAGTTTGGTTCCAAGTGGCTATGATTTGTGGTTGCTGAGAAAAAGGGTGTTTTGGACCAGCGGAAATAGGGACAGAGGTGTTTAAAAAAAAAAGTATACCCTTTGGAGCGGGGGTATGAATAATTAAATTTATATATATAAATAAATAATTTACCAGCTGGGAGGTCCGTATGGTGAAATACCGTGACCGAGGTCTTGAAAGTACTGAGCGAGGCCCTCTGGGCCAAGGTCACGGTATTTCACCATACGGATCGACCTTAAGCTGGTAAATAATATATTTATTTTTTCGTTACCAAATCCTAACAGAAAACGAGAGCGCCTGAAAGGGAAAAACGAGCCGAGCCTCCATTTTGAATCCTCATTCACGGCTGTAATGCAAATGGCTTCCTCCTCTGTATACAAGTGCACTTCCATGGCAGAGAAAAAACTACATTTTGCCGCCTATGTAGTCCCCTATTTATACAAAATTGAGTCATTCAGGATTCAGCCATGTTTTTGCTCGGCATTAGCAAGTTAGAGGTTTTTAGCTTTCTCCTGAAATGTAATGTTTTATTTCGTCTTCCTCAGGGTAGTAAAACTCGCTTTCGCTGTGAAAACTGTCGTTATCGCTATCCACACTGTAAAATTAATGCTATTTTCCTGAGAAATGCTGGCAAACATTTATAAGATTTTTGATAAGCTTATAAATAAACCTTATTAAAAAAAAAAAAGATAAATGTTGACAAAAAAAATTCTACTATGTTTGTTGTTGTTCTGAACGAGCGAGTTGCCAGCGGTCCATAACCGGGGTCCGTATCGTAGGATACGGACCCACTCGCCAGCCAATCAGAACGCAGGATTTAATGGAAACCGCACCGCGAAAAAAATAATTTGGGTTATTTTCTGTGGCTGAAAACGTACTCGGAAAACTCATTCATTGGTCAGAAATATGGCGACAGAAAAAGATAAACTTTTACCAACCAACCAAGTGCATCCAGACAGACGGTCATAAAAAGCATTTCACTGCATGTTGTACTTTCTATGATTGTGTGTGTAACCAATAAAATTTGATTCGATTTGTGCTGAATTTAAACTTGAGCATAGAGAAGAAAGTTACTACTCAATGAATGGTTAGTTAATTATGGCTAGGTCAAAATCCCCCAAAAAACAGCCACAAAACATTGTTCTATCGTTTGGCTCGGCTGTCATTAACAGCTCCCGTCTACAGAAAACGTCGCCCACAATCCAAAACATGTTTGGTTCACTTCCTGCAGCTGGATTGATTCAAATCGTTTTCTCACTGCAATCAAACCGCAACAGAATTCAGGCTGAACGGTACCGAGACCACCTTGTTCAGATGCTCTCGGTTGATCTGGTCCACCAAAGAAGAAAGCGCACCAGAGTTTGATGTAAAACGGACTGCGTGTGTGAAAGAACACTTAAACATGGTACACACTTGAGGATTTTCCGCTTTTAAAAACATGGGAGACCACAGACATAATGACAGATTTAACCAAATTTGTAATATTTTACTCGCAAGAACATACACACACACACACGATTCAACTGAGACGCAGGACCTCACACACACACACACACACACACACCGAATGATTGATTTCAGAGTGACGATCTCACAGAATCTCGTTCGTAAAAATTCCAAGTTTGAAGCACTTGCTCTCCTCATTGGAAACAATGCTGGCGCTTGGGGTGGAAAAAAACAAACAAAAAAGCACCGTATGAACACCAACAACACTTCTACATTTTGCAGCGTGAGCTGGAGGTGAGCTAGCGCAAGCTACTTCTACAAGCTCACACTGTCATGTGAAGCGAGAGTGAAACCCATGTAGTTATTTTCATCCATTCTCCGACCTTCCACTGCCTTGGAGATACCGTGCTAAACATGACGCTTCTTGGTCAATATTCCATCACAGTTCCTTTTACACTACATGATTTCTAGTCTTAAATATCAAACGTTCATTCATTCCTACTGAAAACTTTGCAAGCTAGATTTATGAACCCTGACAGAAAATTCACACTAGCTAGGTATTTTTAATACCGGATTTGCATTCCAAAGATCTGCACTGTTTCTACTTCGACCCATGTGTCTGTGTTTGTTACTCTGCTGTCTGGCAAGAAGCATAAACAAACAAACAAAAAAAAAGCACTGTTTCACTTGCGATTATTATAATAAACGTGGTATCAGTCAGGCTACTCTCTAGCCCCACTAGAGTGGCCTGGAAGCACCATTTAATGAGAACCCAGACAGCTTCAAGGACGCCCTTCACTCAACGGCTGTAAATGCACAGCTCGTCAACATGTAAGTAATATAGATCAGCCAAAACCTGTCCTTAGACCATCTGTGTCGCCAGACCCATTTTACTGGGGCACGTGCCCCAGTATATATCTGCTGTGCCCCAGTAAATTTTCCTGAACACATTTCAGAAACAGTAATGTCTTTGGCATTGCGGAATCACCGTATACGACCGATGCGTCCAAATCGCACCCATTCATCTCTATTAAATTGCTGGCGGAATACTCACCACACAATTAACACGCATAAATCACATGACTTGGGCTTCCCAATGGCGCTACCCCACTAGTTGCTGTGATAAACGATTTGCGATAAAATTAACATAAATTAATTCACATCATATTCTGCATACAGCTCTGCGTCCCATTCTTGTTGGCGCAATACCTCACTAGCTCCTGAGTTTACACGACAAACCATACATCAAAATAAACAGCAGCCCCTACCGTTTCGAATGGTACAAAGCCTTCATCTGGGCCTTTTGCCTTTCTCAAGTAATCCAGTTTTGAAATTCTAGCACCAGCAAATTACAGCAACAATGTGTCTCCAACTTATATTCCAATATAGCTTACATTACGTAGTTACGTCGGTACATGATATATTTTTACAAATTATTGCTAAGGCATACAGTAGGCTATCCCACTATCATGATCTTTATGTTGCCAGATTCCAGACAGTCCACACAAGTATGAAAAGGTATTTCGGTTGCCATGCTTCCTATAGTGGCATACATTCAGGAACATAGAAAATTCATAAACGCAAAATGTTTTTCCTTGATAGAAAAGCCTGACGTGAATATGCAAATATTATCATAGCCTAGACTGCCCTGAAAAAAAAAAAAAGATTACATCATTATAGCATGTAGATGGATGGCCCTTATAATGGACCATGAGCTTAAAAGTAAAGATAGTATACCCTGAAAATAGTCTATGGTTAATTTATGCTCAGGTCAGATGGCAGGCTGCAACTAGTTTTCAACGACTTGCGTCTACCTGTGATGATAAAATTGCAGGTAGACGCAAGACTGGTCTTGCGTCGACGCACGATGACGCAGATAATGGCAGTGTTGCAGAGCGTCTTTAGTCGAGGCAGGTTGATGCAAGTGGATCACGATCTGTTCGCATTGTAGCTGCGATTCGCTTCCAAATCGGTGCAAATAGCAGGTTGACGCATGTAGAAGGCAGGTCTTAATCTGGATGGCAGAGGAGTGGAGGGGAGGAGCCGACGGGAGAACTACAGGAACGGGTAATTAGGGAAAAAAATGGAGATTAGAGATCAGCTGCCAAACGAGCGCAAAAGGGAAAAAAGCATGATCGAATCCAGAAACGCAGCCCCACAACGGGAAAGAGCTCTCAGTTCAAAGAACGCAATTCAAAAGTTCAAAGCACTTCCGCGTCGGGAAAACAACGCGCTCACAGTCCCAATAAAATATATCCACAGAAGAGCGAAATACTCCACAGCGCACAGCAAAGTAACAAAATAATAGAATACAAAAACCAGGAGGGGGGAAAAAAAAAAGGGCGAAAAACCATATCACGAGGCGAAGACAATCCTGCACTGAATAAATACCTGAGCAGTATAATATAGAGTCGTGGATGAGAGACCGGTGTGTTAGCCGCAACGCGGGGAAAGCTCGGGCAAAACCAGGGAAAGGGGTGAAAGATTGGATAAGGACCTAGATGTTCCTGGCTGGCTCGTGACAAGATTCAGCTTAAAAACTGTGTCTTGCAATAGATCTGACCACAACGAAGGATTTGACGCAAAACACCTGCGTCCATCTACGGTCGGTCTCCACCCGACCGATCGCAGCATGTGTCCTTCTACCATCTGACCTGGGCATTAGATCGATAATATCAGGAAGAGTGTGGATGTTTTTCTACTTCAAGGTGCATCAACGTAGGCAACTTTCTGTCCGGAAATATAAGACGCACATTCTGTGCACGTCCATGTGACTGTAGGGAACGCACATGCAGCCAAACGCACGAAATTGGAGAAGGAAGGTACAGTGACGCCACGCAAGTTTGCGCAGCGAGTGAAGCTGTATGTCCTAGAACACATTTCATACACAGAAAGCTTTCAAAGAAAAAAGGGTATGGGTATTGGGTGGCAAGCCGGCATGCCCCAGTAAAGCTATATGTCTAGCAACTCCCCTGCCTTAGACACATGGGCAGACTGGATGTAGTAAACATAGAAACAGCATCATCTGCATGGTTATGGGGTAGCTGTCTCAGGAAACGAGGGGGATACCGATGAGAAAACATTCAGTTCATGTTTTGGAAACTTAAGTTAACTAGTAAATCTCCGTACACTATCAAATCGCCCAATACCCTGAGTGGTTGGAAACACTGTCTAGCTGCTAAGCCATTCCTAATTCAGGGCTTAAAACCCCATCATTAGAAGGGTGCAGAGCAGCTGGCGTGTCAATATGTTCCACAGTGGGGGTTATGAGGGAGAGGGCACAGGAGGACGAACACAAATTACACCTCCTTCAATCATGTCTTAACTACATTACTACCACATATCAGCCTGATGGTAACAAGTGACTCCTGACCGGCTAATTAGACTACGCAATGTCTAACAGGGCCCAAATTTTATTTGGGGGGGGAAGGATTCTTGCAGATGTTCCTCTTGGGAAGGGATATTAGCTAATGGTCTGGGATTTGGGAACCATGATCCTGACTCATCCCAAATTATGCTAACCTCTTCACTAAAGTGCTGTAGCTAGGACTTGCAGCTCGGGAGGGAGGGGGTGTCCAAATTTTACTTGAAACTGAGGAGTTGTCTGCAAATTTTAGCTGCCAACCAGGCCATGTTGCTTCAAACCCATGTTGACACTTGGAGCCAAATATGGACCCTTTTCACGTGACGTCACGACAAACGCGGCCGCCATTTTGGACGTGTACTACCAGTAGTTTACCACAGCCAACATTGAGGAACGGCAGCAAAGAAAGTGTTTATTTTCAGCAAGACTTCCATCATGCCACTATATTGTTGTGCACCTGGATGTAGTAACCATCAACAAACAAGGCAAGGGTTATCATTTTATCGGATCCCGGTAGATGCTGACCGACGGAGAAGATGGATAGCGGCACACCAACGCTTGTGTAGTGACCACTTTGTTGGAGGTAAGACGAATAAAATTAGCCAGAAAAGGCATTACATTGCTGTTAACATTCTGTGGCGGCGAGTGTGTAACCAAATAGGCTAAAATAACCCATTGTAACCTCTTTGTTCTTCTGTAGTAGCTATTAGCTAGCGTTGTGTTCCTTTGCTGTTGGTAGACTGTAGGACAGATCAGAGGCAGTGTCCTACAAACAGCGCTTAATTTGAGGGGGAGCAAGCCGGAGCGCGCTCCGGAACTTCGGGCGTTGGCTCCGGCAGCTATTTACACTGGATCCGGTGATCCGACACCTCTTTTGACTATATAACAAAAAACAAAACAAAACAAATAATTAAATAAAAAAATGCGAGTTTATTTAGTGTTAATGTCTGATTTTGATATCTGTCTTGTTGGTGATTTCTCTCATGAAACGACATCCACAAAATATCTGCAGATGAACTTAATTTGCAGTGTTATTACAAAACATGCCCAGAAGCGCAGCGCAGCGCCCCCCCTTTTTTTCCGCACCGGAGCCGCTCATCCTCTGCGCTCCGGGACCTCCCACTTTACAAATTAAGCACTGCCTACAAATAAGTGTTCAAAATAAGAGGAACATGTATTTGTCTCTTAAATCCAGGCCGTTCCCTGTAATCTGTAACAACGGTTGGAGAAAGTAATGGCAAATAGTGAGTGCACAAACCATAGAAGGTAAACTGTACACAGCGCCAGGGCAGTGTGATGGTATGTCTACTTTTAGATTGTGTTAGCTTATCAATGAACACACTCGTCACTCGATGAGTTTCACGTCTTTACGACGGATACTTAAATGTGTGTTAGGTATTATTGTTGCAGTCTAAGCAGTCATTGTAGCAGCTAGATGAGCGAGAACCGAAAGGGTCTGTGCCATAAACCGTTATTTCTGTACGGCATTGCTAATGTGTCGTTACTGTTATTTCTCCCTCTGCTCGCCCTGTAAATGCCCTACGTCGCTGGATAGCGAAGGTGTTTTCTGCATCTCGCTCCTTTTTCTTGTATGTTCTCCGTTTGTCGCCTTCCTCGCATTCAAACCAATTCGAGCCGAAGTCCGCTACATGTCCAAAATGGTGGTCGCGTTTACGAAGGTCACGTGACTGAAAAGGGTCTATACCGAGTAGTCCATAACAAAGGAAAAGAAATGTACACAATGAATTCTGTCTCCCTTCTGAGAAGTGATATTTACGGGGTGAGTTAGGAGCTTCCTCGGCATGCTTTCTCGCATGTTCTTAGTCACCTCTATGCATATTCCTGGCTAATAAGTCATGTGGCTCGGGTTGCCTTTCAACACTGGGGATCCGTGCAAGAGGATACCCTGATACCATGCCCTGGACTCGACCTCCATTGCGTCAGTGCTTGGTGGAAACATGAGTCTCAGTAAACCAGCGAGAACTTCTTTCAGCAGACAGAGGATGAAGATGACAGGCTGTTTGATGGATTCTTTAGAACCGATTTCCTAGGCCTTCAAGCAAATTCAGGATAAAGAATCCGAGTGTGAACCTTTAGTGGTAAAGTGAGGTAGAATTTGCCTGTTAGCACAGCGGGGGCTCCATAACAGCTGTGAATTTGCAGTCGAAGAGTGAACACACCAATTTACTCCCAAACCCACCCATCAGACTCACATAAGCTTGAGAGGTTGAAACAAGAATGAAACAGCGTTCATGTCTGCATTATTCAGGAATGCCCGAATAGAGCCATAGACACCCAGGGGTAATTATGAGGAAGCTACTCTTGCTACAGTCATATAATTGGTATAATTAGCGAGTTGGGTCAGCAGGCAGCCTGGTTCAAAACTAGAGGAATTTCCTGCGTCTTTTTCTAGGCCACTTACACAGCTAATCTGGAGGATGGAAATTCTAAAGTGACCATCCGGACAAGATTTAACATGGGTCAAGGGGAACTTTTTTTTTTTTTAGACCAATGGGTCAAAGCAGAGGTTTTAAAGGATATGGGACATGAAACATAAAAGCACACTATATCAGTTTCTTTCCATTAAAAATATGAATTAATTGCATCAACAAATACAAAATCATCTATTAAATTCAGCAAAATCGTTATATTCGTGATGATTATATGGCATTTCTGCTTGACTTCCGATATGCATTTTTTGCAACCGGAAGAGCCGCTGTCATGTGATCATACGTCACAAAAACTTTCGGGCACAGCACAAGCGGGTAGATGAATGGAGAAGTGGATGACAAGAAAATTGTTTTTATAGTCTTTAAAGTACATTGAACATCATGGTGTATTGTGCTGCTTATGGTTGCAATAATTCCAATGGGAAATGTCCTGGAGTAAGTTTTTTTGCATTCCCCAAGGACCCGAAGCTGAGGAAAGTGTGGGCTCACCTGCGCATGCGCAGTAGGCTTCGCGCATGCGCAGTAGGCTTGGTAGGACAACTTTACAGAACACCTGTTGAAAAAAAAAAAAAAAACTTTGCACCTACTGTTTCCCACAAACTGTATTCGGACCATTTCACTGAGGATTCTTTCAACATTAATACTCAGATACTGAGCAATATTAATTCATGAAACATGAAACAGGAAGCATAAGGATGAGAAAAAAAAAAAAACAGTTCAAATCGGGAAGCCGCGCACACCTGCGCCAGGCTGCACAAATGTCCGCAGCTTCCCGACCCAAACCGCCTCTCTCTCATCCTTACACTTCATGCCTCATGCTCCATGAACCAACATAGCTATTTTTTTTTTTTTTTAAATCGGATCTGCGCGATTCAGCCGTGAAAAAGGCGGCATCCGCCGAAAGGCGCGCTGTTTGCATCCCTGCACGGAGGCCAGGGGACAGGGCAGGAATATTTTTGTTGATATGAGTGATCCGGTGCGATTTCGCGACCCCCCTGTTGAAGACCTCTGCGCTAAGCGACTGAAAGCCGAAGTAAGGATTAGTATTATAATTTTGGGTGTATCAATTATTGATTATCATAATTCTGACTCGGGCGGCACAGTGGTGTAGTGGTTAGCGCTGTCGCCTCACAGCAAGAAGGTCCTGGGTTCGAGCCCCGGGGCTAGCGAGGGCCTTTCTGTGTGGAGTTTGCATGTTCTCCCCGTGTCCGCGTGGGTTTCCTCCGGGTGCTCCGGTTTCCCCCACAGTCCAAAGACATGCAGGTTAGGTTAACTGGTGGCTCTAAATTGACCGTAGGTGTGAATGTGAGTGTGAATGGTTGTCTGTGTCTATGTGTCAGCCCTGTGATGACCTGGCGACTTGTCCAGGGTGTACCCCGCCTTTCGCCCGTAGTCAGCTGGGATAGGCTCCAGCTTGCCTGCGACCCTGTAGAAGGATAAAGCGGCTAGAGATAATGAGATAATTCTGACTCGTTTCGCCATTTTGAATGTTTTCATCTCGGACTCTGGAAGCATTGTATCTCAATCAATCTCGAAAAATATCAGCAAAAAAAAAAAAAACTAGCTTGCAACGGACTTTAGCTAGATCTATGATGAACTTTCAATGTATGATACAAAAATAATACTTCTTTCAACAGATCATTAGCCTTTGAGCAGAATTGTTTTTAACTTACCAGGAAGTGTTATCCAGCCGACCGCTTTCAGTTTCATGAGGGCTGAATGAACTCTCACTCTCAGAATCATCTGACCCGTCAGAGTAAAGACAAGATCCATGTTCATGTGAATTTCCAGCTATTGGTTCGAATTGATAGGGTCTAACTTCACATCTCTGTGAAACATCGGGAATATCACTGTCGATGGTGTCCATTTCGGTAACCTGTTTACATTAGATTCCCAAGCGCTGGCTCCTTGGAAAGTTTTTGTGACGTCACGGGTCACGTGACCACCTAGCTCATTAACGAACCCTTGTTTTACGCTGATGTATAGAAAAACTTGAATAATGTGATGATTTTCACATTTTTGACGCCCTGCAGTGATTTAGATGGCATTTCTTATGTCCTTTATACATAATTATGCCCAGGTAAAAATCCATGTCCCATATCCTTTAAGGGAACTCTTCCATGATAACGGAAATGCTTTAAAAAGTTTGCCATGGCACGACATGATGTTTGCAAAAGGAACTCCTGCATCAAATTTCACTGCCTTCAAAACATCAGCCAAGCTTTCAAACCCACAGATCGCAAAATATCCTGCATCTGACAAGCGAGGCCCTTGAGATTTCTGACACACTGTTTATAACGCTAGCTAGGCTGACCTACATTCTAAGAAATGTTATGTCTGGAACTCACCAGCTCTTTCACCCAATTGTTTTGGGACCTGGGGATCCTCTATGTATCTTGGGTCACTAAGATTTGACTGAACACTGGATAAATTGGAGTGACATAAATGCGGGACACGTCCCCAGGCTTCTTAATGAACTGGAATGAGGCCACTTTCTCATTATACAACTCACTTAAGGAGAAATATCACCTTCAGCATGAACTGAAGGGGGGGGAAAAAAAAGATGTTATACAAGTGGATACATGCATATGTTCTCAAAGGCTGCTAACACCAGACCATGCGAGAGTTTGATAGGGACCGATCCACTAGTAAACCTAAGGGTAGTAATTATGTGGCAGCTCCCAAAATAACATCATCCTTTTGGTGTGGATTGCAGCCACTGCATGCAGAATTCCTTCTGAAGGAAAGATTTTGGATAAACGAGCCTCAGAAATGGCATTCTTTAACAGCAGAGCAGGCTGAGAATAGTGATAAAAAGAGAAAACTAACGACACTGATCTTCATTAGAAAGACCATTGCTCTGACGGTAATATACGATCAGTATCAGAAGGTGAAAATAGTACTGATGTACGTCTTTCGCTGTTCTGAAGCCATTACTTGCCCATGCTTGGCAAGAAACATGTGGGTGAGGAAGACAAGCCAGAAATGATATCCTCATCCACAGTAAAGTGTTTAATCAACTTAAGTCTACATTTCCTTATGGTCACGTGTGTAGGGGACTTAAATCTGATTAAAAAGGGTTAGATATTTAATAATGTGAATGCAGCCTTTGGAAAAATAACCGGACCCATTTCAGTGCTCCTTCCTACATCTCCTCAACCTCAGAGATGTCTGTAAGCAGATATGACTAACGACATTCCCTGTTTCTTTGCTTGTCGAGGTTTTCTGCATCATCCGGTGATATTACGACTCCGCTTCCTACGCAGCATTTACAGACATTTTCATGACAGATCTGCTACTCCTCTGGAGCCAGCTGTCTGTTTTAAAAGCTTGATCATAGATCATGCAGAGCTGAAACACTCACTTACAGGATACGAGCGATTCTGGATCCTCTGCGGTCACAAGTTTTAGCAAATGCACAACCGCTGAAATCTAGGCCACAGCCCAAGGTACTGCACGTGACTTTATTCCTGGCTCTTTGCCGTTTTAGTGACTGATTCATTGATTTCTGATGGTAAAGCCTCAGTCCACGTACCAAGATCAATGTGAACGTGCTGTTGACTATTTGCATATATTAGCAGCCGAGGGAGTGAGCTGGGTGAGGAGATGATGAGATCCAGTCCAGGACAAAGCTCATACTGGTGGGGGCACAATGATTTGGTGGGATGCATGGTTCAAATCCCTCATCGCATCCAGCACTAATTAAAACCTGACAACTGCTCCTGTTGTGATGAACTCAGCAAAGTTCCTATAGTAACCCGCTCTCTCTTGGGTAAACAGTGAGTACAGCTGAGGCTGAGCCCCCACCCTGATGCTCGCTCATCATCTGGCAAACAAGAACCATTAGCACTCTGGGCTGTTTAATGCAGCAACACAGACTTTCAAAGGTGGTACATTTTAATGATGGAGGACTGGAGCACTAATGGTGGGGGTCTTGGTAACAACAGGCTAAGATGATCAGTTTAAACTTCTCTACCTCCTGAGCCACATATTCCAGCCCCTCCTGGAGCATCCCTGGACATTCCCAAGCCAATCATGAGATACAGCCTCTCCAGCAGGTTCTGGGGCTATTCAAGGGTCTCCATTCAGTCGAACATCCCTGGTCCGGCTCTAGATGGCACCAACCAGAGAGCATCCTTAGAAGATGCCCAAACCAACTCACATGGAGCCTTTTGATTTAGGAGTAGCAACTTGACGCTGAGGTCCTGAGCTCCTTGGACTTTCACAGAGAAACAGCCCGAGGAACCCTGCAGAGGAATGTAACTTTCCGCCACTTGTACCCAGGACCTTATTCTTTCGGTCACTACTCTCACCATGTGGTCATATTTGAGGATAGGGATGTATAGAGTGACCAGTAAACAGAGAGTTTTGTATGAAACCTGAGCTCTTGTTTCACCACCACAGACCACAGTGACCGTAACACTGCTACCGCTAACCTGATCTGTTTGCCAATCTCACACAAGTGTAACTCGTCCAAATGCTGAAGGTCGTTACCGGTCATGCCTTTCAGTCAGACCCAATAATTTGGATTGAGAGATGCAAGAAAAGAACATCTGCTCTGTTTGTCTCTGAGCAAATGCAGATGTGATAAAATAGACCGCAACAAGCCTCCGACCTCTCCAGACTCCAAACTGGACATAAATGCCAACTTGACGAGACGACCACAACTCAAGTCTCCACGTACAAAAATGACCACAACTGTAACAGACTAAACCCTAAAGTCCATCCAGAAATATATTCAATTATTATTGTGGTTGGTTAAAAACAGCAACTGGAAGTAAATGTTATGACTAATATTTGTGTAATGCTTTGAGATCATGCCATGCTTTCAAGCCATGATTTTATGCATTTCAAATGTATGAATCATGATTTGGCATAATTTAATATCATTCATTCCAGAAAGCAAACACATACTTGGCAAAAGTGCCTTGCGCCATGACTTTCCTTTGTGAACGATGTTGTTCTAAAGGAAAACCACCTTCAAATAAACACACTGCATACGAGCGCTGGTTTCTGGTTGAATAATCGGTCATACTTTCATCATTATGATGAAAACTTCAAGCTCTGCGCTATGGAAAAAGAAACCAAGTCAAAAGAGACATGTCTCTGTCTCCATCTCTATTTTGTTGCCTTCTTCTTCTTCTCGTCACTACGCTGCAACCAGCGATTTCCAGAATTCCCTGTTTTTGGCCACTTTCTCCGTTTCACCCCAGCTCTTCCCAATACTCTTGATCTTTTCTTCAATCGTCCATCTCCAGGTCTCTCTCGGCCAGCCTCTCCTCCTTTTCCCCCTCGTCTGGTGTCCATTTTCGAGCTGTACTTGTTATGTTCTCTGGGTCTTTTTGGATGACGTGAACCAGCCATTTCCAGCTTTTCTTAACCAGGGTTAACACCACGAGTTGGCCTAGTGGTTAGCGTGTCCGCCTCTCGATCGGGAGTTCTACTCACGGTCGGGTCATACCAAAGACCATCATAAAAATGTCATCTGGCAAGGCACGCTGCAATACAGATGTGAGTGGGGAGTCAAATTCTCATGGTTACCAGAGGACTAGCCCCCCACTGTAACCCTAGCTATTGCCGCTTTTCCACTACAAACGCGGCTGAGTCGGGCTGAGCCGTGCCGTGCTGAGTCGAGCTGAGTGGGGCTATTGGAGTTGCATTTCGACTACAACTGCGCTGAACCGTGCTGGCTGGAAGTGGGTGGACACATTGGGTGGAGTTAGCAAAAGTGGGTGGACGTCACGTGATGTCGTTAAGCGGCGCAAACAGTGACATCAGTGATCTTTTAAGCGGTAGTCTCACGACCCGGATAGTAAACAATAAACATGGAGGACATGGAGTCGTTAGTGTTGCTGGTCTTGGTTCTGTGGCTTGTTGTCACCGACAACGCCAACAGATACTGGCAAGAGCGTATAGATGAGGCGAGGCGCATAAGGCTTCAGAAATTCTCGTAATTCGTAATTCTTCTTCTTCCGGGTTTGCGGTGTTTACAGATCCCAGCGTACTCGCGGGGCGTGTGTGGACATGTGAGGACACTCCTCCTCACCAATCAGTGCACAGGGGAGTGTCTGCTCACGCCCCCAGCCTCACTCAGCTCGGTTTGGCTCGCTTCAGCCCCACTCCAAAACCGTGCGAGTTTTGGGTGCTAAGCAGGGCTGAAGCGAGCTGAGTCGTGCTGTTCTGAGGTAGTCGAAACGCGAGCCGTGTCGGGCTGAAGTGAGCTGAAGCGAGCTGAAGTGAGCTGAAAAAGGGTAGTGGAAAAGGGCCATATGTAATAGGCGAGGCGCCGAGGGCTACAAAACGGCGATCAGTGCCGCCATATGGCAGGGGAAAGACTTTTTTTTTTTTTTAAACCAGGGTCATGATGTCCTGTTGACCATTTTCCATAGACGTGTTGTATGGAACCTCATGTCTCTGTACAACTCTCCAGCATTCTGCACCATACAGCAGGACCGAAAGGACATTACTGTTGTAGATCTTTATCTTGATCTTCTTTGGTGTTATGGGATCTCTGTATCTTGTTCAGTTGACGAAACGATGATCTTGCTTTCTTTAGTCCGTTAGCAATATCTTTATCTATGTTTTATTTATTGTTTCACTCTTTCATCTCAGCCCAAGTTAACGTCGATGGCTTTAGACGTGACTTTTAAAATAAATTCGATATGTAAAAGTAAATACACAGAAACCAAGATGTACTTTTAAGGCAATATTAAGTCTCCATTTTTCTGTAGGATGAGCAAGGCAGTTATGCCCAAATAGAGTGCAGAAATAGTGGAACAGGAGGTCAATTCGGATTTGGCTACAAATAAAATATACTGCTGTCTAAAGACGTATTAACGATGAGTCCAGGTCTAATATTTGCTAATTGTTTACCTTAATGGCAGTACATTTATATACACTTATTCATTTAAAAAAATTTTTTCTCGTCTTAACTTATTACCACTCATATTGCCATCACTTCAATGCATATCACATGTTTTGTCCATACTGTGTAGCACTAATATAGTCCAACCTGCAGTGCGTGCTGACAGTAGCACTGTTCTCACTAACAGCATTAGAGGGCTCGGTGGTGCTGTACTGGAAATACAGACTGGCCTACATAACTAATGATCATAAAGGATCTCTAGGACGGTCTTTACGTTTAGATTTTGCGCTTCACTCCGCTCCGATCACATGAATAGGAAACAGGGATGCAAACAGCGCGCCTTTTGGCGGATGCCGCCTTTTTCACGGCTGAATCGCGCAGATCCGAATTTTTTTTTTAGGGGGGGCGTTGGAGTGTCTGATTATAATTTCAAAGTAAATTCTGTATTAAAATTACTAAATAAGCAAATCCGTTACAGTCCATGAAACAGGAAGTATAAGGATGAGAAAAAAAACAGTTTAAATCGGGAAGCTGCGCACATTCGTGCAGCCTGAGCGGCAGGACTGCGCAAATGTGCGCAGCTTCCCGATTTAAACTGTTTTTTTCTCATCCTTATACTTCCTGTTTCATGGACTGTAACGGATTTGCTTATTTAGTAATTTTAATACAGAATTTACTTTGAAATTATAATCAGACACTCCAACGCCCCCCCTAAAAAAAAAAATCGGATCTGCGCGATTCAGCCGTGAAAAAGGCGGCATCCGCCAAAAGGCGCGCTGTTTGCATCCCTGAGGAAAGATACCTCACGTACCTTTCTGCTCCTCACGTATGCTTTCTGACAACCATCCCTTCATTCCAGCAGATTTAGAGTTAATAGGAGATAAGACGACACTGTCTGATCATTACAAATGAGCACAATTATTACAAATCACTTAATCAGCACTGATTTGAGCTTTCGGTGTTTTCACGTACACAGCACTTGGTTTGTTTGAATTGGTGCGTGTTTTCCTCTTTGATGTGGTTTGCTTACACAGGTGAGAACACATTTCACACGCGGGTTCGGACTAAGACAACTGAGTGACGAGGACTCCGTCTGGTTCCAAACAGACTCCGGTTTGTGACAGGCTGCTGAGCTGAGACGCAAAAATGCAAGATGTTTTATTGGGGGTGAGGGGGGAGAAAGAAATGCTAGATACGGTTCAAAAAATATTTAAACGTGCTCGGTATTGTATTATGTAATACTTGATTTAATATTTATAATATAAGCTTGCCAAAGGTTTCTTTACGTTTTGGCATCGCTGTATCTTGGCGCAATTACTTTGAAGTGAATTTTATGAAACACTGTTTCCCATCTCTTCCCAGCTCTCAGCTAAAACGATCATTTTTGATTATGTGCAACGTGAATACACACTAATATCACTTTGACTCAAACTCAGCAAAAAACGTACGAACATGAGAAATCAGTAGTTCTGAATGTAAGCACACGAGCATGTGAAAAGGTCAACGCCATGACCTTTAGGGTATCCCTTACCTTCCACGCTGTCCGAGCAGGAAGTTCCTATGCCTGTGTCGGCGCTGTCGGAGGCGGCGCTGTGGCGCCTGGCGCGGTTACTGCTGCTGATGGAGGATGAGCCGTGCCATGCTGATTCACAGCCTGGCACCCATCCAGGAGAGGACGCACTGGAACCTAGACAGCAAAACCAGAGGACACAGTCACCAAAGAAACAGTGCTCATGGAGGGAAAAACTAGACTAAATGACCTGAGCCCTGTGTCTATCATAATGGTGTAATGATTCTGACTCAGTAGAGGCAGAATGAGATGAGGAAGCGGAGTTAAACACACTGTATTCAATGGTCAGTGTGCACACACCACAGCTCTCGCTCTTCCTCCTGACTCATACAAGGACAAAACAAGGCCAAGTGCACGTGAGTAACACCAACCCGGGTTTTAACTCTTCAGCAGCTAACCTGAGTGATTACCACGTGTACTGCGGTTCGACACGGTCATTAAGGATGTCCTCTAACACAAGCCAGGAGGGAACACGGACTCTGTTACAGCTCCAGTCACGCGTAATTTAACTTGACAAACATACAGTGAGCACAAAAACACTGGAATGTATAACATCCATATCAAAATATATCAGCAGGAAGTTTTCCTTATTGACTAACGTATAGATTTTTGCATCCAGTTTATTAGACATACACACATGTACATATATGTGTGTGTGTCACTGTTATGCTAAGGATGAAGCTGCGTTCAACTTAACTCAGAAACTGAAACCCAGAATTACATCAGGCTACAAAGTTGGGATAAACCCACGGAAGCCTCCTGTTCATTTTTTGTTAGTAACAATCTAGCCCACCATCTGTAACTTACTGTTACAGATTTCATACACATTTGCTTGTGTTATATCTAAAGCAAATACTTGTATATACAGTATTATTCATTTAAAGGTACCAAAAATTTGGCCATTTTGATTCGCCATCATTTCCTGACCTCGGGGTTGAAGACACCGTCCTAACATTTCTATGTAGAAATTTCTGATGAGAGTTACAAGCTTTAATCGACCATAGCACAAAATCTCTTTTCACTGATAGAGGGGGGCCAATACTTGTGCAGCGCAGCAGACTGGCTACACTCAGTAACTACAAACCAAAAAAAACTGACCTATACAATTGCTGGGTTTCACATGACGTCACATCCGCCTCATTAGTTATTCAAAACTTTAGCTGGTGGTCTACCAAAGCTCAGCTGACAAAAGGGGTGTTCACACGGCAACTTTTACTCTGGTGTAGCACCGGGGCTGCCCCGGTAGAGCGTTCACACGGTACAAAGTTATACCGGTGTAGCCCCTGAAAGCTGCTTAAACCGGTGCAAATCTAACCCTGCTCGGGAGGTGGTTTAAGAAATTTACTCTGGAGTAAATGCTAGTTTGCGGGGCAGCACCGATATAAAATGGGACGTCTGAACGCTACAGGGGTAGACTCGCTACGCGTGAGGAGAGTTGATTACATACGGGCATTGCATAATTTGCATCCTGGTATTTTGCGCTTCCAAAATGGCGAATATCAACAACAACAGAACTGCGTGTCTTCCAGTGTTGCCAGATTGGGCGGTTTTAAGTGCATTTTGGCGCATTTGAACATATTTTGGGCTGGAAAACGTCAGCAGTATCTGGCAACACTGGTGTCTTCATCCACATTGTTTTCCCGCCGCTTGGTGATGCCATGACAACCGGGAAAAGGAAGTACATTTTCACGCATGCGCATATTTCATTTCCGCATTATTACTATCGTATAGCACGGTCGCAAAAACTGCCGTGTGAACGCAAGTGGGGCTGCACCGGTGCTAACACGCTTCTCTCTAGTAAGCAGGTTTGTGACGTGTGAACGCTCCACAAAATTTACACCGGTGTAAGATATATCGCAACAAAATACATCGGTGCAGCATCGATGCAAATATGTGCCGTGTGAACACCCCTAAAGCGTTTGTACGGAGAAGGTGCATTGCTCACGTGAAAAATGCCGTACGCTTGCATTGTTTTAGGTTGTTCGAATTGATCAAACCGTGAAACCGATAAAAGTTTCTTCAAGGTTCCCTATGAACTAATTAAAAAAAGGGTGAACGAACACAGGATTTCACAAAAAAGACGTCGAGAAAGGTGGCTTTTGAACCTCTCGCTGAAATCGAAGGGGGCCCGAGTCTCAAAGCATGCTCGAGTTTGCAGTGATCACTTGGTGAAAGGTTTGTATTTCCCTCTCAGCTATGGCCTTGGTGTTTTCCAAGTACTTTTCTTGCTGTGTGTCGTTATTTTACGGTACTTTTTTTTTTTTAGTCACGAAGCACTAAAGTCCCCAGCTGTTTCTCTGTTTACTCCTCACAAAGTCCATGAAGGTCGCGACAAAATTCTTCCCCAGCCGTACAGTTACAACGCGCCGTGATCACTTCTCCATCTTGTTTGACTAAGATCCAGGTCTTTAAAGGGGTTTCTGATGATCTTTGTGAAGGATTTAGCTGAGATATAAGAGCCAACGCAAATGAGAATCAAGCCAACTGTTGTTTGTTTACACTTCAACTCGCAGCGCTTCGTTGTAAAGACACGAACAAAAAGCTTAAAAAAAAGAAAAAATACTTACATGGGCAAAAACAATACAGGATTCATTCGGCAGCGACTTGATACTGAGGTCCTTTACCCAGCCACATATTTAAAAACTAAAAAAATAAAAGTTATAAGCCTCCATACTCTTCCAACACGATCTGTTTTGCGGTACAGAAGGACGTCTGCGACACCAGATAGTTCGCGATGTTGGGGAACTCGACTGAAGGGTAGTTTTCGAGATCGTATGACAAAGCCTTCTTTCCCAGACTGTAGGGGTCGATCCCACTGCACATAGCAATCTTCTGAATATATCTAAAGCCAGCAGTGGCTTCTGGATTACGAGCGTACTCTGATAGGTTATCGCTAGTTGTTTGCACTACAGCAGCTGTTTAGACCACCAGCTATTTCACTTCCGGTAAAACCGCTAAGAAAAGTCACATGACTGAAACCCAGCAACAGGTAGCCCGAATAAACTGGCAAGAAAACCTTCTCGTACACACAGAGACCGACATATCTTGGTGAAAGAATGGGATTTTCCAGAAAGCTGTCTCTAGTGTGGCTCAGAATCAGAAATCAAGTTTGTTGCCAAGTACATTCTCACATACAAGGAGTGTGTATGATGTGTACAAAGAGATGATGTGTAATGGGTTAAGTCAATAACCACGCTATACAGCATGAGCTGAAACGTGCGATAAAGGTTCACAGAATGGAGATGTATGACATGGCTTTGGAATGTGCAAAATCGCAGTTCAGAGACAAAGTGCACTGACGTTACAGATTGGAAGTGTGAGGTTAGAGTCAGTGGGGTCTCGGAGACCCTTATTGATGAAGCCAGCTGCAGTGGGGAAAAAGCTGGCCTTATGGCATGAGGTTTTGGTTCTAATGGACCTAGGGCTGTGCGATGTCCCCTTAATTGGCATCGACGATGTTTACAGTGCAAACATCGTGATGGACGATCATATTGTGGGCGGGTATTAAAAGTATTAGATACTCATCCGAGGCTTTGGCACGTAAAGAAAAAAAAGCGCTAGGTGATGTGGAATATTTGGCCTTGATAACGGATATGTGGTCCAGCTGCAACATGATGCCCTATATGTCAGCTACCGTACATTATGTGGACCGAGAGTGGGCAATGCAGTCCAAATGCCTGCAGACGAGTTTCATACCAGAGACACATTCAGCGGACAATTTAGAAGACGCATTGCGCGAGACACTTGCCGAATGGAAAATAGAGGAGAAAAAGATCGCCTGCATATCAACGGGGCGAATATTGTCACAGCCATCAGGCAATTGAAATGGCCGTGGTTAAGTTGTTTTGGGCACAATTTGAACCTGGCCATAACCAACTCGCTTGCGCAACAGATGGCCAGTACAGACCGAGCGTTTGGAGTTTGCCGAGCAGTCAACACTGCGTTTGCGCACAGCTGGCTTCGGAGAAATGAGCTGCGCAAAGCGCAGGTGGAAATGAACCTCCCCGAGCACTCACTGATCACGGCAAGATATTAATCTGCTCTAACAATGAAAGACTAATATTCAAACTATGAGAAGAAACTACACTTAAGCTATTACTCATTGTTTATTTACACCATATCAATTGAAGATGCGTTTCGGCCTTTAGTGCGCACTTGAATGCGCTAATTTTTCCAATTTATTAGTGTTTGAATTATTGCACCAGCTTTTAAAATCATGATTTAATATTGTTTTTTTTTTTTTACTGTCTTTACATTTATCAGAATCACCTTCATTCTTCCATTTGGTTTGACATTATGGTTTAGAGTGGACCATTTTGTGTCTGAAAGTAGGCCTATTTACCAGATTAAAGTTATTTGACTTCTGCCGAAGTCTGCGCTTCACTGCCGTTTGATAAGGTGCAATATTTCCCGACTGAAGTCGTTAATAGGGGCTATTTGTTTGAACAACATGACAAATTTTACATTAAAAGTATAGTGTAGGCTAAAAAATGAAGTCAAAATTTATTATTAGTAGCATACTGTATTTGTGTAACCACATGTTATGTTCACTAGCACGTCCCTGCACCATAGCCTACGTGAACAAGCGGTAATAGGATATTACTTTATAATGATTTATATAATTATGTATTTAGATATAATTATATGTTATATATTTATATATTAAACAAAACTAACTAACTAAACTAACAAAAAACTAACTTTTTAGGTTAAAATAGGCCCAGATGATACCGTATATGCATGATTATGACAGGAGGGGGCGTGGTATCACGATGGTGGCTCTCCATCGTGATGGATGACCACCATCGTCGATGGACGATGGCATCGTCTATCGGCACAGCCCTAAAAGGACCGCAACCTCCTACCAGAGGGGAGCGGTTCGAAAGGTTTGTGTCTGGGGTGAGCGGTGAGCGGGGTCGGCTACAACCCTTTCTGCTCTCCTCAGGGTCCTGGACTCGTACAGGTCCTGAAGAGACGGAAGGTTGCAGCCGATCGTCCTCTCAGCAGAGCGAATGACGCGCTGCAGTCTGCCCTCGTCCCTGGCAGTGGCAGCAGCGTACCAGACGGTGATGGAGGGGGTGAGGACGGACTCGATGATGGTGGTGTAAAAGTGCACAATCATTGTCTTTGGCAGATCGAACTTCTTCAACTGCTGCAGGAAGTACATCCTCTGCTGTGCTTTCTTGGTGAGAAAGCAGGTATACGTCTCCCAATTAAGGTCCTGGGTGATTATAGCGCCCAGGAAACAGAAACACTCCACAGAGGTTACTGGGGAGTCAAACAGGGTGATGGGGAGGGTGTGGCAGAGCTCAGGTTTACAATCGTTGCGCTCCAAGTTGTTCTGCCTGCACCAGGACACCAGGATAAATCCCACCTGTAGGCAGACTCATCCTCATCAAAGATGAGTCCAACGAGGGTGGAGTCATCTGCAAACTTTAAGAGCTTGAGAGACTTCCGGGGAAGCAGAGTACAGCAGGTCATCTCATCTCATCTCATTATCTCTAGCCGCTTTATCCTTTTACAGGGTCGCAGGCAAGCTGGAGCCTATCCCAGCTGACTACGGGCGAAAGGCGGGGTACACCCTGGACAAGTCGCCAGGTCATCACAGGGCTGACACATAGACACAGACAACCATTCACACTCACATTCACACCTACGGTCAATTTAGAGTCACCAGTTAACCTAACCTGCATGTCTTTGGACTGTGGGGGAAACCGGAGCACCCGGAGGAAACCCACGCGGACACGGGGAGAACATGCAAACTCCACACAGAAAGGCCCTCGCCGGCCCCGGGGCTCGAACCCAGGACCTTCTTGCTGAGTACAGCAGGTACGTGTGTAAAAATAACCACACTGTAATAGATTATTAGACTTTAAATTCATCGAAATAGGAGAAACAGTGATCAAATACTTTAATAAAATAAATATCTGTGGTGAATCTTCATTTCATTCGGACATTCATTGTATTTTTCGTTTGTATGGTTCACATTAACCATCACAAATGTCGTAAAATATCTCGGGGGAATTTTACGACGGTGCCGAACTCACTCACGGTTTCTTTTCATTTACAACGTGATTCGGTCCCTCTTATCATGTCCAACTTGTTTTCTTTAAATTAATTTATACTTTAAGTTTTACTGGATTAAAATCAGCCTTATTTCCTCCAGAAGCTTTGAGTTTGGGTGAGTCGAACTCTTAAAACTGCAGGTCAGGTAATGGGCTAGAACACCACACGCACCATAATAGGGCACTGGAAAGTTGTTTATTGTTAAAGTTTTAGTGAAAAATTATAAATCATTAAAGCATAATGATTATGATAACTATACCTGCCTTTTTGATAAACTTTGTTAACCACTTTCCTTTCAGTGAACTAGTAAACACCTAGGAATACAAAGGTGAAAAATCTTGCTGCTTGTCCGACTGGATTAAAACGTTAACGTCGAGCCCTGTGGATGAACGTATAGAAGTGTAAATTGAAACCTAGAGGAAATTTCCACCACAACCGTTACAGAAACAGGTCGAGTTAATACCCGGACACCGTCAAGGAGTTCTGCCAAACAAAGGATGGCCACTTAAATACTAATGAGTTTATAAATATGTTTTTGTTCAATTATGACCTGTACATCTTATTTTTAAACAAACAATCTATTTTTGGAAACTATTTTGCTTGAAATGTGTGCTTGTGATATCTTTAATTAAAACAAGAAGACAGAGTCATCTATATCCCCTGCCCTATATACCAACTATATACCAAGTTTCAAGATATTAGTAGTCACATTTTTCAAGTTGTGCTGCAGGAAACCAACCCGACCTCTTTACACTGACCTCAGCAGCCCATGGCATAATAAACCCAGCAGACCTTTGGTCCAGGGGAGCTAAAAAGTCAAATTTCTCACATTTCTTAGTATCAAAAGGCACACATACATTACTTAATCTACACACGTACCAACTTTCAAGACCGTACCACTCATAGTTTTCAAGTTCTGTTCCAGAAACAAACCCTACCCCTAAGACTAACCTGAGAGACTAACGCTACGTTCACACTGCAAGGCTTAATGCTCAATTCCGATTTTTTTGTGAAATCCGATTTTTTTGTGAGGTCGTTCACATTAACAAATATATGCGACTTGTATGTGATCCTCAGTATGAACGAAAAACGACCTAAAAGTGTTCCGCATGCGCATTGCAGGATACGACGACGTCACACGCAGTGAGCATGGCCAGTGTTTACGGAAGTAAAACCGTCCGGTTGCGGTATGACTCATCCAATCTAGCTTGAATAGCTGCATCCCCCCAAATGGAAATCAGCTCCCTAACCTCTGCGTCCTTCCATTGAGAAGATTCAGAACCTTCACAGCCCGAAGCGTCCCTCGCATTGATGTCATGCGCAGGGGCGCAGATACGTTTTTTGAACTGGGAGGGACAAAAAACTGGGGGGGACAAAGCTGCCAGCAAACCAACCCCAAACCCCGATATGCCTGTCAAACTTGTTGTTAGTAACCATAGCAACCAAGCTCGAGCTCGCAACCTGTGCGGTCTGCGCAGCTCAACCAACCGAATATCAGTCTTTGTTTTGTTTTATGTGAGTTGTTGCAACCAGCGCTCGAAACTAACGGTGTCCCGACGTCCCGGGGACCATAAAAAATGTCATCGGGACACAAAATTATCATATCTGGGACAATCCCGGGACAATGGAAAAAAATAGATCTAGAAAAAAAGTTCCACATTAATATTATTTACAAAGCCGTAACACATACGTAGACATTCACCTAATTTGTCAATTTTAATTTTAAAACGTTAACAGCGAAAAATACATTAGTAGCTACACTTTGGATGCACCTGCATCCGTAGGCTACAGAGCAGCGCATTCTGTTCTAGAATCTTCGGCCGGAGTCCGCATTATATGGACTTGGAAGGGAATTGCTACCGCACACGCTGCGCCGACTCTTGCCAGAACAAAAATGCTGAAGTGGTTGAAGCGGACCGACCGCGGGGAAGAAACTGAAAGCCCAGACATAACGTCTCCGGGACCTTCAGGATCCAAAGTGTCATCGCCTGGTCTGCAGGCAACGCTAGCAACTGAATGAACTGAATGAACACTGTTAGACATGTTATAAAATACAACAGGAATGATGTGGATGATATTGACGGAAGATACCGTTCAACAGAATAAGTGAGTTTTCTTGGTGTCTTTCTAGTTCAGAAAGTTTAGTCAGTCAGCAGCACAACTAGGCTTGGACCTGCCACTATGCTGATGTTGCTAACATTTGCACCCACGTTTCGGCAACGAAAGTTCATAAAATGGATAACGGAAAGTTCATAAAAATGGATAACGGTAATGGTGAAAATTATAAGTTGGCCTTATAAGTGCCAACAGATATTCAAGGTATAAGTAGATGAAATGAACATAAAAGGGGTCTTATTTTCAACTAAAGTGTACTGCAGATGTAGTGAGTTGAAACATTTTCTGAATGAGCTAGTTGGCCCCTTTAAATAAACGGGTATCTATTCATACAGTGAGATCGCCAAAGTTTAATAAACTGAAAATGCAATAACTAATTTTGAAGTAGATGATGTATAGGACATGTGTCGCTTGTGTCTTGTGACTTATTGTAAAAAAATGATATAAAAGGGTTCAAAATCGCATAGTTACAAATATAATAGTAACTTCATATGATAATATTAACCACTGGTTATTTCAGAGAGGAAAAAAATGGGGACACTATTGCTTCCATTCGGGACAATACAACACAGAATTCGGGACCACTGGGGGACACAAAGAAAAAAAGTTAATTTCGAGCCCTGGTTGCAACTATGTATACACTGCTGTGCACCTCAATAAACCGAATGGTAATTAGTCTTTTGATTTTTCCGTGAGGTTTGCCTTATGCAAAGAAAGACAGCATAGACGTTTTTTCCTCCCTATAAGTGGGGGGGACCGAACGAAGTGAATTGAAATCTGGGTGGGACGAATCCCACCCGTCCCACCCTCTATCTGCGCCTGTGATTATGCGCCATGTTGTTGTAACTTTTTTTGAGAGACCCGCCGCCTACTTCAGCGCAGAATAGTGACGTTTGTGGCTTGTTGATGACGTGTAAGTCGGATGAATGCGACCTGGCGGTTCAGACTGAAGTCGCATATGAAAAGAGCGGATAGGAATCGGAATTAGGACCACATATCCAAACGGCCTGGGTCGGATTTGAAAAAATCGGATCTGTGTCGTTCATATTGTCAATAAAAGATCGGATACAGGTCACATATGGGCGAAAAGATCGGATTTGAGTCACTTCAGCCTGCAGTGTGAACGTAGCCTAATGGCCCTTTTCCACTACCCTTTTTCAGCTCACTTCAGCCCGACACGGCTCGCGTTTCGACTACCTCAGAGCAGCACGACTCAGATCGCTTCACCCTGCTTAGCACCCAAAACTCGCACGGTTTTGGAGTAGGGCTGAAGCGAGCCAAACCGAGCAGAGTGGGGCTAGGGGCGTGAGCAGACACTCCCCTGTGCACTGATTGGTGAGGAGGCGTGTCCTCACATGCCCACACACGCCCCGCGAGCACGCTGGGATCTGTAAACACCGTAAACCCGGAAGAAGAAGAATTACGAATTACGAGAATTTCTGAAGCCTTATGCGCCTCGCCTCATCTATACGCTCTTGCCAGTATCTGTTGGCGTTGTCGGTGACAACAAGCCACAGCACCAAGACCAGCAACACTAACGACTCCATGTCCTCCATGTTTATTGTTTACTATCCGGGTCGTGAGACTACCGCTTAAAAGATCACTGATGTCACTGTTTGCGCCGCCTAACAACATCACGTGACGTCCACCCACTTCCAGCCAGCACGGTTCAGCGCGGTTGTAGTCGAAATGCAACTCCAACAGCCCCACTCAGCTCGACTCAGCCGCGTTGGTAGTGGAAAAGCGGCATAAGTCTGAAATTGTTTCCATGGAAACATGAAAAATTTAAATTTCTCAAATTTCTTAGTATGAAAACGCACATCTACATCACCTTGTTAACATGTATACCAAGTTTCAAATCCGTATCATGAATAGCTTTATTTATGACCTGTACATCTTATTTTTAAACAATCTACACAATCCATAACGGTTACAGAAACGTCTTGAAATTATGAAAAACTGTACAAGTCTCACTACAAACTCAGTGTGCGGATTGTACGTAGGGACAAATATTTTCCCTCAAAATGTCTTCAGAATAGAAAATCTTGGGACTTGGGAAAAAGGAAAAAAAAACATCATCGTACAGCAGGTATTTAAGACGACGTGAAATCATGGCTGCTGAATATCGGTCTTTATCTTGGAAACAATTCATGGCACATGCTGAGACCTGAGAGAAACGAAAGTGTGATGTGTGTGTGTGAGAGAGAGAGAGATCTGTGATAACACCGGGCCTTGTTTATCAAGTTGGATATAAACGGATTTATTTATACATTTTGTGAAAACCAGGCCATTTTATTTTATTAGCATTAATTAAGGAATATTAAAAATGTGACCCAAAACAAACCCATACATTAAATTGTTCAATTAATGCTGGAGACTGAGATTCTCATTGGGAGTGACAAAGTTGGACAGGATCAGAAATGAGTATATTAGAGGGACAGGACATGTACGACAGCTTGGAGACAAAGCGAGATTGAGATGGTTTGGACACGTCCAGAGGAGAGAGCCAGGGTATATCAAATCAAATCAAGTTTATTTGTATAGCGCTTTTAACAATAAACATTGTCGCAAAGCAGCTTTACAGAATTTGAACGACTTAAAACATGAGCTAATTTTATCCCTAATCTACCCCATATTCTTATCCCCGTATATTGGGAAAAGAATGCTGGAGATGGAGTTGCCAGGTAGAAGGAAAAGAGAAAGAGCAGAGATTTATGGATGTAGTAAAGGAGGACATGAGAATGGCTGGCGTAACAGCAGAAGATATGGAGGACAGGAGGAGATGGAAGGACATTATCCGCTGTGGCGAACCTAACGGGAACAGCCGAAAGAAGACGACGACTAAAGGAATGGTGATGTACAAATAGAGGACGGGGAGGTCTGTCTGCTTTGAGCCAAATGTCTTAAACAGAATGAAAGATAACTTCTACTTGTGCCTTTCTGCCTTTACCCTGACTGTTCATTTCGTGCTCCCCGCTGTCTGTGCACTTGACCTTTTCTGGGGTTTTGTAGGCGCCACTACATGCAATGTGGCATGGGTGTTGGTTAGAGCCAGATGGACTGGTTTGAGTATTTCAGAAACTGCTGATCTCCTGGGGTTCACACACACACACACAACAGTCTCTAGAGTTTACACAGACAGAATAGTGTTTAAAAAAAAAAATCGAGTTGAGTGAGGGACGGTTCTATTGGTTAAAACAAACGCCTTGTTGATAAGAGAGGTCAGAGGAAAAGATAGCCAGAGGAAGGATATAGCAACTCTTCACAACCGTGGTGAGCAGAAAAGCATCTCAGCATGCAACAGCAGAACACCACATTGGGTTCCACGCCTGCAGCCAAGAACAGGAATCTTAGAATCAAGAACAAGTTCCTATTAAAGTGGCCAGTGAGTGTATTTGGTGCTCATTAGCACATTCCATCACCGCTGTTGCTGTATATGTCGTTCCTTGAGCTTACAATGATCAGCATTGGGTCAGATCTTAACCTGAAAAATCTAATCTCACACATTTATCTTTGTCGTTCGCAACGCGAGTGTGATCACAACCAGAGAACTGTTACGAATTATAATACAAGGTTCTCGCCTTTCAGTTTAAAAATAAATAAATCGTACAACGCAAAGCCGGCTTTCGAGAAGTACATGCTGAGAAACAAGAGGGCGATTAAGAAATACAATCACGTGGATGTCTGTTTAAATCATGAACCTCATATTTAAGTTAGGCGAGTAGTTGGATTATTTATGTTCATAAAATTAATGACAGATTTTTATTTGCTTGCTTTGACATTACCGGGTCAGTAAAACATTTAGATTTCCAAACATTAGTTTTTAAGCACAAAGTTAAATTTTTCCAGAAAAGTTTATAAAATGCTCAAGGAAAGAAAACACCCAAGACCAGGTGATGCTGAGTACGAATATCCTGAAGACAGCAAGGTTAAGAAGGTTAAATTACATCTCCTTGAAGATGAAGCGACAAAATTTGAAATGGGAGCAGAGGATGAAGCGAATGTTTCCATGAGTGATGTCCGTGAAAGTGTTAATGCCATTGGAATAGAACTCGCAAAAGACTCTAACGGAGGGATCGATGGTACAGTTGACAATGGCTGGCTAGATGATTTGGTCATAGATGCGGCCCATTCTGTTTTACAAAGGCAGTTTCCCTTCGTCGGTGGTTTCCGACCTTGTGTCTATGCCGAGACACCATGCTTCAAAAGCCAGTTGATGCTTTTGTCAAATTGTAAACACACCTCCGAAGACTGGTGGCCAGCGCTGGATAATGATCACAACTACTGTATGAATGTTAACATTTCTTCAGCAAATATTAAGTTGTATGAGAGTGCTTTGACAAACTCCATCTCTTCTTCAGTTCAAATGAGTATAGCCAGCATTCTCCAGAGTCCAAAATAATTGCACATTTCATGAACTCCGATGTCCAACCAAATGCCAGTGACTGTGGCATGTATGCGATAGCAAACGCCGTAGAAATTTGTTTTGGTGGATTGTCAGAGGCTGTACATTATGACCTCCAAGCTATGAGACAATATCTGAGAAGATGCATCACAATTTTTGTGGCTACTGCCTCATAGAAGCGGAGCCACGATGTCATCGTGTTGTAAGAATATAAGAATGAGTGCAACAATAGTGCACTGTGCATACGCATGAGCATTACAATCACCAGAATGGTGAATTGTGATCTCGCGTCATCAAAGAACGAGTGGCGAAGCCACAATGTCATCGTGTTGTAAGAATGAGTGTAACAATAGTGAAACTGCGTAACCGATCAACACTTATCCTGATCAAGTTCGATTTCCCGTTCTACTTCTTGATAAACTTCAGAACCAGAAACGAAATAAGAGAAATCTCATTATAACTTCGGAGTATCGGAAGATAATCGGCAGATAAAAAGATAAACGAAATTTGCCTCATGGTTCGCCAAGGCTACTGATTCGATATCAAGTAAGTGGTGTTTATTTGAAGAAAATTTACTTTTTGATTATCACAGCTTTTGTTTGGGCCTTCTGAAAGGTCAAATGAAAACCTTACAAAACCTTTTTTTTTTTTTAAAACTCTTTGGCAGATATTTACAGCAACAATTCCAGCCATTCAACAAAAATAGGTACCCTATGGGTCCATGTGGCTGCTGCTTATAAATAAAATTGTTTTCTGATACCATGCCTATACCGTAAATATAGCACATCTACATATATTTGCTCTATGAGGCAGTAGCCACAAAAATGAAGCGCAATCCAAAAATTAACTATTTAAAAATCACAGACGTAAACTATACCAAGTGTCTGTACTTTATATTATTCTACTCTTCCCGTTTTTGAAACCGAAACCTCCGAACGGAGGCTGACATACACATGGTGTTGCCATGACCCAAACTCTTATTTCCTGGAAAAGGCCTGGCGCTAGAGCTCAGTGGTCACTTTTCGACAACTTCCAGTAAAAACTCGGAAGGAAGTGCGTCACATCTAAATCACACATTGGCTGAAGAAGGCGAGGAAACCTGGAGTATATTTTAAAATAGGAACGCAAGTTCCATCGGTAATAAGCACAAATGTGTCTGAAAGCGATTTCTTGAGTCTAGTCCATTTATTTCGAATGGTGAACCGAATTGTCTACACTCACCGGGTATTTTAATCAGAACACATGTATGCGTATGCGTAGTGCACGATTATTACAATCAATCATTCTTACATCACGATGACACAGTGGCTACAGCCTCTACGGTCATACCTGTCAACCCTCCCGTTTTTCCCGGGAAATCCCTTATTTTGACTTATTTCCCGCTGTCTTCCCGTTTTTTTATTTTCCCGAAAATATCCCGTATTTTCACAATATAAAAAAGTCGGTAGGTCCAGAATTCATGACGCGCCTCTGACAGGAGTTTACAGCAGGAAGTCGGGCAATGAATTCACGTCCCCGCCCTCTCAGGCATCAGTAATTACATAACTCCGTCCGGAGGCAAGGCTGAACAAGTGATTAGGTCCAGTGTTGCCAGATTGGGTGGTTTCCCGCCCAAGTTGGGAGGTTTCAAGTGCAATTTGGTGGGTTTTGAACATATTTTAGGCTGGAAAACGTCAGCAGTATCTGGCAACACTGATTAGGTCTGAGGTGAAGATGGCGATGCTAATAGCTAAGAAAAACATTAGCCTCTCTTTCTCTGATGATTTCAACAAGTGCGTGGCTGGAATGTTCCCAGACTCTTCCATCGCAAAGAAATTTTCCATGGGGAAAACGAAAGCCTCCCAAATAATCAAAGGTAAGCTACACGTTTACATTAAGTATGTCCTGGCTAAGACCTCATAAATAGCCTAGTGTAAACTAATTGGTGTATTAACTGTTTTATCCACTCACTGTCTATTTTATTTTCTATCTGAAACTTACCCATTTTAAATCACTCTTGGTTTAATATCTTATATTACTCTTTTTTATCTATCTATCTATCTATCTATCTATCTATCTATCTATAGGGGTGTTCACACGGCAACTTTTACTCCAGTGTAGCACCGGGGCTGCCCCGGTAGAGCGTTCACACGGTACAAAGTTATACCGGTGTCGCCCCTGAAAGCTGCTTAAACCGGTGCAAATCTAACCCTGCTCGGGAGGTGGTTTAAGAAATTTACTCCGGAGTAAATGCTAGTTTGCGGGGCAGCACCGATATAAAATGGGACGTCTGAACGCTACAGGGGTAGACTCGCTACGTGTGAGGAGAGTTGATTACATACGGGCATTGCATAATTTTGCATCCTGGTATTTTGCGCTTCCAAAATGGCGAATATCAACACCAACAACAGAACTGCGTGTCTTCCAGTGTTGCCAGATTGGCAGTTTTAAGTGCATTTTGGCGGATTTGAACATATTTTGGGCTGGAAAAAGTCAGCAATATCTGGCAACACTGCTGTCTTCATCCACATTGTTTTCCCGGCGCTTGGTGATCCCATGACAACCGGGAAAAGGAAGTACATTTTCACACATGCGCATATTTCATTTCCGCATTATTACTATCGGAAATGATAGTAATAATGATAGGAAATGATAATAAAAGGAAATGATATCAAAACTTTATTACTATCAAAGGAAATGATAGTAATAAAGTTTTTGCTACTATAGCAAGGTCGCAGAAACTGCCGTGTGACCGCAAGTGAGGCTGCACCGGTGCTAACACACTTCTCTCTAGTAAGCAGGGTTGTGACGTGTGAACGCTCCACAAAATTTACACCGGTGTAAGATATATCGCAACAAAATACAGCGGTGCAGCATCGATGCAAATATGTGCCGTGTGAACAGGGCTTATCTATCTAGTGTTCCGAGGCTATGACTATGGTAAAACCATAATAAATTGCAATGGAATTGAATTTATTGACTGGTTATATAATGACCTAAGATACGTATTTTAGCCCTTAATTTGGGAAATAACTGGTACCACTGAAAGCAAGTAAAAATAAATGTATAGCTTATTCACAAATGCATTCTATAAACCATAAGCATATTGAGTTTGGGTCTTGGCTATCACCAACATGCACCAGAGTACAGGAAATCACAAATGTTAGATAGAAAATTGCCCCCCATTCAACTACACACCCACTTTTGGTGAAGGGTATGACTTTCCAAAATTTTCCCTTATTTTGAGTTAAAAATCTGGGAAATATCCCTTTTTTTCAAACCTCAAAGTTGACAGGTATGTCCACGGTAGTGAAGGCATTGTTGGAATCTTCTGAGCGATCTGCTCGGTTTGCAATTACAAAAGTCCCATTTGGGAATAAATCAGCTCCTTCGTGAAAAGTTAAAAGTGTAATTGGTCGAACTTGTGTTGTTCGCTTTAATTTTTTGAGTACTATATTTGTGAAACAAAACGTGCTCATTAGTACTAAATCATGCTTCCAAGACGATTCATGGACAAGTGCTTTTCTTACCATTTTGAAAATATAACTCACAGCACTGTATTTTGAACAAAAAACACTTTTACTTTTCAGACAGAAAACATAACCAAGGCTGCTGGAGCAAGTGTGGCGGTCAAAGTGTCCAGAAGAACTGAGACTGGTTCTGTAAAACCTACAGCTCATTTCCTTTTAATAAAACTCAAGTTTTAAAATAACTCTGTTTGGTTTTAAAACCAGAGTCTGAACACCAAATAGTGACTTTCCCCCCTTTGTTACTGCTATTTATAGACATTTTAACACAGAAAAACGTTCAATTTCATCATTTCTGACTGCATATTTGTGGGAAAAAAAACAAGGAATATTATTTGATGCAGTTTTATATTATATTATCACAATTACACTGTAGTGCTTGAGCAGAGAAAGTCAGTGAGGTCGTGCTGCCAGACAGACTTATGCAACATTAGAGTTAAATATTGCACAATATCCAGCTAGTCTGAGCCTGAAATCAGACAAAATAGTTATAACAGTGTGTCTAAAACTCTGTTACTGACCCTGACGTGCAGGAATAGTAATTAAAATCAGCGCCAGTAAGCGAGAACATGATCCAGTCACAGCTAAGGCGAGCTAAAGCTAGCAAGCTAATAATTATTTATCCTTTTCTAACTAATATCGTGACAGATATCTAAACCGGGTCAGTCAAAATGCTGTCTCGGGTTTATAACTAATTTATTACAGAGTTTAAACTACAATTTAAATGGTTTCCAAGCCTGCATTTGAAAATAAAACATTTAGAAACCAGCCTTGCTAACTCAGCTAGCTAACAATAAGATGCCGTTAGTCAGAGTCTGAGATTCCGGAGGTTAACGGTGAGCGCGCGAGCGAGAGAAAATAAAAATCAATAAATTTAGCAGGTTTTAGGATTAAAACACCGTATATCCCGGGACTTACCGGTTTTATAGATATCCAGGCCATCCTCGAAATCGTTTCTGCTCCACATCTCGGTGGATTTCATGCGCTTTTTAAACCGTAAACGTCGAAGGAGTTTCAGAAACCGATTCCTCCTCAAAAAAAAACAAAACACCACGTAACCTAATATTATGGATTTGATATATGGACTAGGATTTTTTTCTCTCTCTCTTCTACCTGTAATCCATTTTTACGACAAAAAAAAAATCTTATTCCACACGAACCTAACATTCACCTCAAGCAAGAAGCAGCTTTGGCTAAACTACAGTCCGAGTACGAGCACGGCCAAACTCACTGTGAGCTCAAACCGAGGCCGCATTCCAAACGCACACAAAGTGCACTCAGATGACGCACGTGAAGCACTAGATCGTGTCCTACATAGTGCGCATGTGTAGAAGGCTTGCGTACGTTTAGAATACGACCTCGCGCCGCTTGCTCTTTCTGCGTATGAGTGGAGAATGAAAGCAGCAATCAGAGCTGTAAAACTCCGCCCACGAAAGTGACTCGAATCACTGTATTTCGGCTCCTTATCCTATAAAGTCTGACACGACTCAAATCAGACTTCCATGGGGGAGATGTTAATCCGGATGTGTGCGCGCATACACACACAATGCAGCCTCAAATATCTAACAGCAGCACCGATTTGAATCGATACGGTTTTGCCGCGAATCGAATCACTTCAATTGACTCGAATCTCTGGAGAGTAACTGAATCGAATCTCTTGTAATGAATCGAATCAGTTGAGATCATAGATTTAGAAAGCACAACTTTATTCATCACACACTTGTGAAATTCCTCTCTGCAGTTAACCCATCTGTAGCAGTGAACACACACACAGCAGTTGGGAGTTAGGTGCTTCACTCAAGGGTACCTCAGCTCAAGGCTGTCCCATAACCGCATGTCTTTGGACTGTGAGGGAAACCAGAGCACCCGGAGGAAACCCACGCAGACACGGGGAAAACGTGCAAACTCCACATAGAAAGGCCCTCGCCGACCGCTGGGCTCGAACCCAGAACCTTCTTGCTTTGAGGCGACCATGCTAACCACTTACACCAATCATAGATTTCCAGCTCTAGTCCTGGAAACCATTTCCCCAAATCCTGCACATTTTAGTTTTTCCTTCTTCCACCACACTTGATTCATCTATCAGCCACTCCTGAACTGAAGCAGGTGAGCAGGGGTACACTAAAATGTGCAGGAACAGTGACTGGGTTGGGAACCTGTATTGTCACCAACACTGGCCTGTACCAATGTTGGACCCCTTGGATAATTTATGTTCCCTCTTATGTGTTGTCCTCACCCTTTACACAACACCAGGTTTAGTGCTTCCTGGAATAAGTATAGGTGGGATTTATAACCATGCATGGAAAAAAAAAAGAGAGGCATAAATATGGCACAGCTCCAGGATCCTTCATTTAATCCTGAGCTTGGCTTACTGTATGTGTGAGTATCATTCCAACTAGCAAAACATGCTGGGTGGCCCCAAGGAGTGAAACTCTGTGTGTGTGTGTGTGTGTGTGTGTGTGTGTGAGAGAGAGAGAGAGAATGTCCCATCCAGGGTGTGCTTCATGCCTCACACCCAGTGTTCCTGGGATACGCTCAAGATCCACCACCATCCTGACCAGGATAATGAAGATGAATAAACGAAAAAGAGACCATTATTATGTTAAACAACTCCACGCTGACGATTGGCTGAACACAGGCTGAACATTTTGACCACATTCATATGCAAATATGTATTTCTTCAAAATCTCAAAAAGAGTCAGATTTAAAACGGACCTCTGATTTGAACAAAGTTTATCCTTGATGCATTTTTGTGCCAAATCACGTACATGATTTGGCCAGCTGATGAGTCACCCAGTTTCCCGACCAATTAGAAATCATCTTTGGAATGCACTAATCAAAGAGACTAATCCTGAATGTAAACTGCAGGTTCAGGAACGCTAGTGTTAACAAAAGACCATTTGCATTCCCCAGGGTAACAAAATGCACAAGAGGTCTCCTCAGCCCCTGTTCTGAGCACACATTCATTTTAAAGGAATTTCAGGCAAACTATTTAAAGGGGCTGAAAACCATTTGGCACCTGTTCAGCGACAGACTGATGCCTGAAAGTCTGATGCGAGCAAGTGAAGTTTTCCAAGTGGCATCTTCAACAGTTCAACCCGAGCCTGATACAAAGCAGAGTAAACATCAGACTCTAATGTAATAACTAATAAAAAAAGAATTTGGTGTTCAAGGGTTGTTTCTTTAGTTCTGTCTCAACGCAAAGGAGATGTGATCAACCAATCTATGAAGTCGTTCTAGATTAAAATGAAAGGACAACGAGGACATGCGAAACAGAGGTATGATCTAACAAATAGCACCGATTTGATTTGATTCAAAATCCAAAACTGGCACAAGATCTCAGGCTCTTGCTTTTCTGCAATATGAATAATGAATAGTACTGACATTTATCAGATGTCTAAAGACTGGCCACTGCAGTGGTTTCAGATACCACAGTCCATTCAGTTTAACCTTCATATATACAGTACGTCTGTAACAACACCTACATTACATAAAGCCATGACTTAATGGTTAGAGAAGTAGCTTTGGGACCAATAGGTCACCGGTTCGATTCCCTGGACCAGCAGGAATGGCTGAAGTGCCCTTGAGCAAGGCATCTAACCCTCAACTGCTCTCCAGGCTGTTCTGGGTGTGTTGGGCGTCGCTCTGGATAAGAGTGTCTGCTAAATGCCTGTAATGTAATAAAGCTATTAAGCAACCATGTAGATACCAGCGATCTGCCCATTTTACTCAAGTTTTAGAAAAAAAAAATATATATATATAGTGTGGAAGTACAACAGGTGTTTATCTCAAACATAAAAAACCCAAAACAAATACCCTCCCATTGCTATTCTATTCTGATATTCTTAAGCGAGCATTTCTATCCACAAAACCAAACAACTTTTAACATAAACAAAATGTCCTTTACTTCCTGTGTGTGTTGCAAAATCGGCCTTATATCGTAATCCTCTTCGCATGTGGTACATGGTTTCATCATGTTGCTCATACGCAGTTCCTCTTTTTTAAAGCTTAAACCTCACATTATTACGGAAACATCCTCACGGCATGTTTCACATATATTCAACAGTAAAGGTGAAAAGCTGAACGCATAAGTACGAGTGTTTTGTTTGGTTTCGGTATTAGCAGAGAACAGCGGCGGCAGCAGCAGCGCTCTTTCAGCCGGTGGACAAAGGCCATGCATGCAAAATTAAAGCATTGAGTTAGGTCAATTACCCATGAGCTCCTAATTAATCCAACACCGGTCAGCTGTGTTACACTCAAGTGCAACCGGGCATGCACAAAGAGCCTCTGGGAAATAAATATTTGGACTCCGAAAACATGGAATATTGGCTCTCAAAGACTGGTTCGGATGTTAATGCAGTAGACTGGCATCCGATTCAGGGGGGTATGCCAAGGACGTGGTTAGGTGACAAACCCAGGGAAGCTGATTTAAAGTAAATAGTAACCCTCCAGTAGAAGAGTTCCATGGCCTAATGGTTAGAGAAGCAGCTTTGGGAACAAAAGGTTGCTGGTTTGATTCCCAGGACCAGCAGGAATGGCTGATGTGCCCTAGAGCAAGGCACCCAACCCCCAACTGCTCTCCAAGCTGCTCTGGGTATGTTGTATGTCGCTCTGGATAAGACCATCTGCTAAATGCCTGTAATGTAATAATTCTCCCAGCAAACCAAAGGCTCTTCTGTTACATGGGCTACGACTTACTCGGAGTTCAAGTAGATACCATACCTGAAGGAAAGTGTTCATCAGCTTTAATGTTACCATTATTTCAAGGCTACTACTGAAAAGTCTGATTATTTCTTCAAAACCTTTAAAAGTCCTCCTATAGAGATCTTGCATGTGACGTCACAGCCGATCCAGATTGTAACAGACGCCGTCTTGTCGGTCAAATGCCATATTTCCGCCTTCTACTTCTACCTTTTCTTCTGGAAAACCCTACTATATACAATTCTACTACAACGGCTGCGGCTACAAGCTCTCTCTACCTGTGCACGTTTTTTATGTTTTTTGTGTGTATTTTTGCGTGTTGTTCGTCTGTACCGGACTTCAATATCCACTACAACCGTATGGACTTACTGGACATTGGTTTTCAGCAGAAAATGACTGTTTGTAGCGATTTCCATCGCATACATAACATTCCGGACGAGATAGCGAGACCAGCGGGGTCTCCGTGGATTGTTATCGGGTCTGGCAGGCGAAGGAGGCGGCATCGGGAGAGGAAGCAAAAGCGAGGCTGCAGGCAGAGCCGGCCTGTTGACTAAGCTCAGAAAACAGCCACTCAAACCTCCACTGCCAAGCCTCTACCTCTCCAACGCCAGATCCATGTAAACAAGACGGACGATTTGGAATTACAGCTGGAATTACCTTATTCTATTCTATTATTGGCTGGTCAGTGCTATAGTAGATACTACTGATATATCTAGTATCAGTACTAGTAATACTTAAGTGACTTACCCGTCCAATGAGGATTGTTATTTTCTTGTTTACAAGATGCCACATCTGAGGGCGGCTGACAAATCCTGAATTTCTGTAAAGATAACTGTCCAGAGATTTATAAGCACGCAGTGCTTCACCACTGAACAGCGAGGGAAAGTTAATGAGGTAATTATACACGTCTGGGTATTCCACCTCTGGCAGTTCAATATCCACTGACACGGTCGTGAAAACTACATCCGGTAAGCGATAAGGGTCACTAATCTGTAGATCATTTATTTTAGACATATATCTAGTTATCTGTTCATTAGAAAAATGAGCCGTGTAGTCCGTCGGTTGAAATTTATCCATTTTGTACATGAGTGCAGCAGTATTCAGCTGTGTTTTTTACCGACAAGATGGCGGCTGTGTACTTTCCGGTCACGTGACTGCAAGATCTCTATAGTTGTAGTTGTAGCATTGGCCAATCTGTCCGATGTTTTGCAGTTGAAGTCTAGTGCTACTTGTCCCTTTGAGCTGGTTCTCATACTTTCATTTTTAGACCTACCATACACTGGAGCTCAAGCTATTTTATTCATAAAAGCTTAGCCAGTGGCACTGTTCTGCCCCGCCCCAATTTAAACCTGCAGAGTCTTATGAACAATCGCATTATAAAACACCAATCAGTTCTGTCGAAGGCCTACTTGTCCCTACCTGTCCCTTGAAAAGCTTTAAAGCATGCCATCTTGGCTTAACTTTCCTAAGGGCAAATAATATTCCTGAGAAATCCCAGTCAGGTTTTTGAGCACAGCACAGAGTGCACGCTTTCTAAATTAATGACATAGAATTGGAGTCCAATTCTTAAAATCATTACGTCAATAAGAACGATGAAACTTTTCTATCCTTGTGGGAGTGGTTTCTTACAAAATGGCTCCGTCTACACCTAGAGGATACAAGCTCTGTGTCCGAAATCGCTCACTCGTTCACTACTCCCTGTATAGGGAATTACTAGATAGAGGACTATATAGTGAGCTTATTGATAAAATGAAAAAATGCTTCATCGTGCTGGTATCTACGTCATTACTGTCGTACAATTAAAACGTGCCAGATCAGTCGGCTGGTGGGTTTTCAAAATAATAAATACATGCATGCGTTTTTGTGATAAATCCATATTGTACTGAGCGTATTTCCCACATTAATCAATACAAAGTCCCTGCATCTTTCAGTTCTTTTAAATCAAGGCTGAATACTTTCTTCTTTGTCGCTGCCTTTTATTAAATCAAATTTGAGACTTTTAATGTGATTTCTTTCAGCGTGACCGCAATGCATGATGGGATATATTGCTTTGGTTAGTGACCATCGTTGTACACTACTTTTCATGATGCATTGTGGGATACTTTGAGTGCACTATATAGGGTGTAAATAATCCTCACTAAGGTTTCGGACAGCACTACAAAATGGCGTCCCCACTATATAGTGCCCTATATAGTGAGTAGGGAGCGATTTCAGACACGCCATCACCACAACACCAACTGGCAGAATATCTTTCGGATGAATGGCGTTCATCACGAATACAGTTCCAAACTTATCAAGGTGCACGAAAGCTGTTTTGCTGCTTGTGTTTGCAGCCCAGTACCTTATCAGTAGTTTACTTTTCATTCATTTTGACACCCATCTATAATATCTATAGCATAATGGATTAATTTGAGTAAAACGTAGTGGAACATTTGACAGCTACATACACTAGTGTGCAAAAGTCTTAGGCACCATATATTTTATCCATACAGCCTTTGTTATAAATTTCTATTTTATGATTTCTTTATTATCGAGTTAGTACAAAAACATTTTAGAGTTCCAAATGTTCATTTTCTTCCAGCACAAAATTAAATGTTACAAGGAAAAAAAAAAAGTTTGTATCTGAGCAGCATATTTCATAAGAGACCACTTCATTCATCTCATTATCTCTAGCCACTTTATCCTTCTACAGGGTCGCAGGCAAGCTGGAGCCTATCCCAGCTGACTACGGGCGAAAGGCGGGGTACACCCTGGACAAGTCGCCAGGTCATCACAGGGCTGACACATAGACACAGACAACCATTCACACTCACATTCACACCTACGGTCAATTTAGAGTCACCAGTTAACCTAACCTGCATGTCTTTGGACTGTGGGGGAAACCGGAGCACCCGGAGGAAACCTACGCGGACACGGGGAGAACATGCAAACTCCGCACAGAAAGGCCCTCGCCGGCCCCGGGGCTCGAACCCAGGACCTTCTTGCTGTGAGGCGACAGCGTAAGAGACCACTTTTCAGATTAAAAAACAAAACATAAATGAAGGCTACTGGGTTTTGGTGCAAAATGAAGAAGCGAGTGTGACAAAGTGTCCAGAAGAACTGTGGCTGGTTCTGGAAGATGCTCAGTAAAACCTACAGCTCATTTCCTTATCAAACTGCACTCGTTCTACCTGAGACTACTATTTTTAATTTTCTTTAAAGCAAACGGAATTTTGTCTCACACCAAATATTGACTTTGTTATATTCATTTATGATGGCTCACTGCTGTTTATAGTATTTTTTTCTCATGTTGAAACATTTCATTTCGTTATTTTTAAGCCATTTTTGGTCGACAGCATTTCTTTACATGTGCCTAAGACTGTTGCACAATACCTCAGGCCGACATCTCAGGTCTCATTTTGTTTTATCATCCACACTTTCCCTTTATTTGGTTTCAAACGTACCATGTCTCACACCACTACTATATAGATGATCCACATTCTTTGATGAAATGCTGATTCTGGAAAATTGATTGTGGAAAAGTGTGCTGGTTTCATGGTTTCTCTTTAGTCTGAAGAGAAATTAAATTTTAACCTGTTGCTTTTATCCTTTCAGTCTAGTATTTGTTTACGGGTCTTAAAGGATTTGTATACAACCCTGATTCCAAAAAAGTTGGGACAAAGTACAAATTGTAAGTAAAAACGGAATGCAATGATGTGGAAGTTTCAAAACTCCATATTTTATTCAGAATAGAACATAGATGACATATCAAATGTTTAAACTGAGAAAATGTATCATTTAAAGAGAAAAATTAGGTGATTTTAAATTTCATGACAACACCACATCTCAAAAAAGTTGGGACAAGGCCATGTTTACCACTGTGAGACATCCCCTTTTCTCTTTACAACAGTCTGTAAACGTCTGGGGACTGAGGAGACAAGTTGCTCAAGTTTAGGGATAGGAATGTTAACCCATTCTTGTCTAATGTAGGATTCTAGTTGCTCAACTGTCTTAGGTCTTTTTTGTCGTATCTTCCGTTTTATGATGCGCCAAATGTTTTCTATGGGTGAAAGATCTGGACTGCAGGCTGGCCAGTTCAGTACCCGGACCCTTCTTCTACGCAGCCATGATGCTGTAATTGATGCAGTATGTGGTTTGGCATTGTCATGTTGGAAAATGCAAGGTCTTCCCTGAAAGAGACTTCATCTGGATGGGACCATGTGTTGCTCTAGAACCTGGATATACCTTTCAGCATTGATGGTGTCTTTCCAAATGTGTAAGCTGCCCATGCCACACACACTAATGCAACCTCATACCATCAGAGATGCAGGCTTCTGAACTGAGTGCTGATAACAACTTGGGTCGTCCTTCTCCTCTTTAGTCCGAATGACACGGCGTCCCTGATTTCCATAAAGAACTTCAAATTTTGATTCGTCTGACCACAGAACAGTTTTCCACTTTGCCACAGTCCATTTTAAATGAGCCTTGGCCCAGAGAAGACGTCTGCGCTTCTGGATCGTGTTTAGATACGGCTTCTTCTTTGAACTATAGTTTTAGCTGGCAACGGCGGATGGCACGGTGAATTGTGTTCACAGATAATGTTCTCTGGAAATATTCCTGAGCCCATTTTGTGATTTCCAATTCAGAACCATGCCTGTATGTGATGCAGTGCCGTCTAAGGGCCCGAAGATCACGGGCACCCAGTATGGTTTTCTGGCCTTGACCCTTACGCACAGAGATTCTTCCAGATTCTCTGAATCTTTTGATGATATTATGCACTGTAGATGATATGTTCAAACTCTTTGCAATTTTACACTGTCGAACTCCTTTCTGATATTGCTCCACTATTTGTCGGCGCAGAATTAGGGGGATTGGTGATCCTCTTCCCATCTTTACTTCTGAGAGCCGCTGCCACTCCAAGATGCTCTTTTTATACCTAATCATGTTAATGACCTATTGCCAATTGACCTAATGAGTTGAAATTTGGTCCTCCAGCTGGTCCTTTTTTGTACCTTTCACTTTTCCAGCCTCTTATTGCCCCTGTCCCAACTTTTTTGAGATGTGTTGCTGTCATGAAATTTCAAATGAGCCAATATTTGGCATGAAATGTCAAAATGTCTCACTTTCGACATTTGATATGTTGTCTATGTTCTATTGTGAATACAATATCAATTTGAGATTTGTAAATTATTGCATTCCGTCTTTATTTACAATTTGTACTTTGTCCCAACTTTTTTGGATACGGGGTTGTAGTTAATTTCTATTGCCGTTTACATTCTTGTACTGGTATATTGTGTATTTTCTATCAGCTAGCGTAATTGCACTGGTATATCCCTGCATTGTTCACTTTTTGCACGACTGCCATAGTACACATTGTATTCTACCATAGCATCCTATTGAACCACTTCCACTATGTATATTGCCTAGAATCTGTGATCATCTCACAATTGCCTTCTGTTTTTTTTTCTTTTGCATATGTACGTCATAAGCTACTGGATGCCTTAAAGGTAAACTGCCTTTTAGATTTTTCAAGTTTAGGTCATAAAAAGACTTTTCCCTGACACCCAATTATTTTTGTTTAGTGGACCGAAAGCTACTGAATTCGAAATCACAGACTTCCAATTTTATTAGTTTTTTTTTTAAAATAGAACAATTAATGAATTTAAGGCCACATGGCCCTAAATTCTCCACTATTTTTTCCTGCTTCACCATGACCCAATTCAAGATACTACATCATGGCATTTCCCCGTTTGTGCAAGGCATTGTGGGATACAAATTTGAAACAGGAGAGAAAAATGGAGGACGCGAGTGTGCGAATGAAACGTGAAAGACCAACTACAGTAACAGAAAGCGAGAAGAAAAGATGTTATGTTGTATATGAAGGAAAGGAAATGCAGGACCAAACTAATAAATATCAGTGGTCAGCGAGCACCTCGGTGTGATCAACTGTTGGTGCACAGTCAAGGTAAACCTGCGCATGCGTACACACACAGAATTCCTCTGTCTGCTCGACTGTGCAAAGCCTGCGATTTCATGCACATTATTTGCTCGGGAATCCCCTCAGATTAAATAACTTCCCAGTCACAGAATGGGCTGGATTTTTTTTTTTGAGATATTACAGAAATAAACATAGTTGTGGTCAGGAGTTTACATACAGTGATGTGAATGTCATCTTGGATATGAATGTCATGGCAATATTTGGGTTTTCAGTCATTTCTTTGAACCGTTCTTTTTCTGTGGCAGAATGATTGTACAGCATACAGCTTTATTTAAAAAAAAACCACTAGAATTTGGTGCACAAGTTTTAATTTTCTTTGGGTTTTCTGAAATCAACACAGGGCCAAAAATTTACATACGCTCACTTAAATTATTAATTCAGGTGCGCTGAAACTTCCAAAATGTCTCTTACCTTGCCGAGGTCTCTTAACTTCCTGTTAGTGATCATGATTGACTACAGCTGGTAGCTTCTCTGTGCCTTCATAAAAAGGGCTTGTTTACAGCACTCATTGGATTGACCAACACACAATAAAATGGGAAAGTCCAAGGAGCTCAGTGCAGATCTGAGAAAGAGGATCGCAGAAATACACAACTCCGGAATGTCTCTTGGAGCCATTTCTAAACAACTGCAAATGCCATGATCAGTTCAAACAATTATATCCAAGTTATTGTGAGGTGTAGTCACTTTGCTTCAAGAAAACCCAAACTGTCACCCTCAGCTGAAAGGAAGTTGGTTCAGATGGTCAGGAACAACCTGGGAACCACCATGGCACAGCCCTGCCATGAACTGGAAACTGATGGATCACTGTCTACAGTTCAGATCACTATGGACTAAGAGGCTGCTACCCAAGAAATAACCCCCTGCTTCAAAATTGACACCTTCAAGCTTAACTAAAGTTTGATGCTGACTACACGGACAAAGAAAAAGCCTTCTGGAGGAAAGCTGTATGGTCAGATGAGACAAAGATTGAGTTGTTTGGCCACAATGACCACCATGTACAGAGGGACACTGTACTAACTGGTGGTAGGATCATCATGTTCTGGGGCTGTTTTGCTGCCAATGGAACTGGTTCATTGCACAAAGTGGATGAAATAATGAAGAAGGAGGACTACCTCAGAATTCTTCAGCATAAACCATCAGAAACTTGAACACGACTTGGGAGTTACAACAGGACAATGAACCCAAACACGCATCAGAGCTGGTTGTGGAGGATAAAGCAGGCTAACATTAAGCTTAAAACAAGTCCTGACTTCAACCCTACTGAAAATATACGAACCGTGCTTATGAGTCGAGTCCATGCCAAGAAAAAAAAAAAAATTTAATTGAACTCTACCATGAAGAGTCGTGAAATATCCAACCAGAATTCTGCCAGAAGCTTGTTCATGGTAAACAAAAATGTTTGGTCAAGGTGAATCTTGCGAAGAGACATTTTCCCTAAATATTAGGTGTGCTGTATGTATATTTTTGACCTTGTGTTGATTTCAGAAAACCCAAAGAAAATTAAAACTTGTGCACCAAATTCTAGTGTTTTTAAATTAAAGATGTATGCTGTACATTCTGCCACAGAAAAAGAACAGTTTAAAGAAATTACTGAAAGCCCAAATATTGCCATGACATTTCATATCCAAGATGACATTCATGTCACTGTATGTAAACTTCTGACCACAACTGTACATCACAATGACCAAATTTCAGAGGGAACTAAATTTCACGGATTTTATGAAATTGAAAGGCTGTCTAGCTTTAATTTCCTTTGGGATGAATAAAGTAAGTCAGTAAGTAAATATGTATATGTATGTATGTATCTTTTCAAAGTCTACTCCAGTATTCCTGCTAAGCCGATTATGACGACGACCCTTTTATTTTCTGCTGATTTGTAGCTTTATTCAGCCTTGTTTTATTTAAGCCTATAGCGTTTTGTCTTGTTCTGCCAGTTAAATGGACTTTCTAAAGAGAGATTACATCACTTAATTTTGTGGTTTGTGGATCCAAATGTTTATCCTAAGCAGCTGAATGTCTCTAGCAAAGCTTCAGGCTGGTTTCTACATTGCCTTCACTGCCTCCTGCTGATAGACCACAAATGTCATGTGCTTCCACATGATAATCATCACAAAGGAAGAGAAATATTTACTGCTGATCTCTTTTATCCATCAAAGTCATTCGACTCAATGAATCCCCAATCCCAGGTACGGTACATCAAACTCTCAAACCCATTAAGATCATACTAATACTCGACTCCGCTCAGGTCAGTTCAGGTCCCAGTCGAATCTCGCTGATGGCTTTTGGAGCTCTTTATAAATAAATAATAGCCCTAATCTGGCACCTTCTACTGAAATGCTATACAAAAGCTCTGACGGTGAGCGGCTGCGTAATGTTTTACATTATTAATATGACTTATTATGCAGACTGTTCCCTTACAGCCACGTCAGCCAAATGTCCTCATGGTGCTTTAACACCCAGTACAAGACCGGTCAGGCCTCCTGTAAAGCAGCACTTGTATAATATTCCTAAACGGCTTAAAACAGTGAATATTCACTGACAGTATAAGCTAAATCTTGGATTTTGACTTAATTATACACTTCTACCGCCCCCAATCCATCCATCATCCACCTGACCTGAACACTACAAGACCTGTACAGCTCTGTCCAACATTAACCTGAACTCACTATCTGATGCCTACAGCTCGTGTCATTTATCGGAAATTTAAAAGGTCTAAAGAACCCACAAGCAAACACTGATCCTCAATCATTTACTAAGACCTTTTATATGTCAAAGCGAACAAAAACCAATCGACAGAGGATTTTCAAAAAGCTTCAATCACTAATGCTGATTTTTCAGAGTCGTGTGCATGTTGACGAACACCAATCAGCCAAGCATGTTCATGGCACACCTGATTTATATTTAGGAACTCTTATCCGATTACGTTCAGACTGCAACCTGAAACGACCCATATCCGATTTGTTGTGAAATCCGATTTTTTTGTTAGGCCGTTCACATTACCAATTATATGAGACTTGTATGCGATCTCCAATATGAATGGAAAACGACCCAAAAGTGTCCCGCATGCGCAAATTGACACATAATAAGCACATCTACGTAATATGTAAACAAAAAAAAAAGCGCACTCTTCAAGTTTGCAAGTAAAGCATGGAGATGAGGCGAGACCTGGCGATGTGGTTTTTGTGGCGGCGGCGGAACCTCACACAATAATCTGATTAATGTGGGCAGCAGACTAATGAGACCGAAGGTGTCAAATTACTGGAAATTTCCAGAACAATCTTATAATCTTGTAATACAGGATGATTTAACATCCAGGTCCCTACCAAATCCACCATTAGCTTGATCAATTCTATAAAAGTCTATTTAAATTCTGAAAACTGTACAAATGTTGTTGTTTTCCACCAAAGAGGCGGGATTAGCCAACGCAGAATAGTGACGTTTGTCTCTTGTTGATGACGTGTAGGTCGCATGAATGCGACCTGTCCGGTCAGACTGCAGTCGCATGTGAAAATAACGGATATGCATCGGATTTAGGACCACATATCCAAGCGGCCTGGGTCGCATGTGAAAAAATCGAATCTGTGTCGTTCAGATTGTCAATAACAAATCGGATACAGGTCGCATATGGGCAAAAAAAAAATCGGATATGGGTCGTTTCAGGGTGCAGTCTGAACGTAGTCCAGAGAGCTGAAAACGGCAAACTCATGACTAAAAACAGTGAAGAAGCATCTCCGAAGCATGGTACGCACTAATCTTCCAGTAATGCAGCTCAGCCACTGCAGCCACCATAAACACACCAACTCTTTCTGATTTTATAGGGCACCATTACTTTTATGATACTCTAACAGCTAGTCTTATTTGCCCAGTTTTTTTTTAATGATTTGATTCTTTCAAACTGTGAACATGAAACAACTAAATGTTCATTAAATTGAGGTGTAATTTAAAGGTGCTGACTGCAAAGTTGAATTCTGGGCAAAATGTTCTATTTCTATTGCTGTTTCTGTTTTGAGATGTTTCGCTGCTGCGCACACACTGTGTATCCTGTGTGTGTAGATTTTGCCGAGATAAAAAGTGTCCCACGTTTTACGATTCCAGAGATTGCCGGAACAAGTTAGCAATAATATCACGTGACCATCGTGTTTGACCTACTTTTAACCAAAACAAGTCGATGTGGGCAAACATGGCAGACTTTGCTCTCTCTCCAGCTAAAAGCCAGTGGAAAAGAAAAGAAAAGCCTGCCTAGTGAGCGCAACTGGAAGACAGAGCAAGGTTAGATGACGTGTCATTTTTCTGGACAGATAATCATTCTAGCTAGTGCTTAGCTACGTATCTTAGCCTTCAAATGCATGGGCTTGACTCCACGGTAGCGAGTATGGAGTTATAGCCCGAATGTTTTGAGAAAGAAACAATAACACAGAGAAGATCTATTCGTGAATGCCAACCACAAATTACATCCCAGTGACTCAAAACTCTCAGAGGCCGATGCGAAGTCACGACGTTTTCCGTGCGTCGCCATCTTGGTGCGACAAAGTTCCAGAATTATGCTAATTAATTAAAGCTCCTTGCGTTCGGCTGTTTCCGTAGGGTCATACTGTTTGCCTCAAGGTCCCAAAATGGAGAAAAGTGACCGTCAACACATCAAAATGATCACATCTCGTCCGCATGATATTGTTCTTGCGAGACGAGGAAGCCATGGACTTAATGGTTAAAGAAACAGCGTTGGGACCAAAAGGTTGCTGGTTCGATTCCCTGGACCAGCAGGAATGGCTGAAGTACCCTTGAACAAGCCATCTAAACCCCAACTGCTCCGGGTATGTTGTACGTCACTCTGGATAACAGCGTCTGCTAAATGGCATTAATGTAATGAGACATAGGAAAATGCCATGTACAATAAAAAGTTAGAAAATTAACATTTTCTTTGCAGTCAACACCTTTAAATAAAGAAACCGCAACTCATCAGCAATTACAAGATCGAAAGCCTCACGTTCGGGAGTCTCCTCAGATGTAAATTTGCAGAAACACAGGAGAATGTGTTGGATATGGACGTTTCTCTGAGATAATTGGATTTTTATATGCAAATGATGCATTTCTTATGGAAACGTCCCTGTGAATGATTTATGCACATATTCATTCAGGTCAGTTTGATAAATGAGAGTTAGTCTCATGAACTGAACATTCAATACCTACAGTCTCAACACACACCCAAACACACCACACACACACTTTCCAGACTTACAGTCTTGTATAATTTGCAGTCTGTTTAGATTCGCATGTTTAATTACACCATGTGTTTGATATCGATGCTGCTCCTGTATTATCTCCCTCCCTGGTTATGCACTGTCCTGGTCTAGAATGTTCTATATTTCTGCATAAATATGACCTAAAACATCATCAGATTTTCACACAAGTCCTAAAAGTAGATAAAGAGAACCCAGTTAAACAAATGAGGCAAAAATATTATACTTGGTCATTTATTTATTGAGGAAAATGATCCAATATTACATATCTGTGAGTGGCAAAAGTATGTGAACCTTTGTTTTCAGTATCTGGTGTGACCCCCTTGTGCAGCAATAACTGCAACTAAACGTTTGCGGTAACTGTTGATCAGTCCTGCACACCGGCTTGGAGGAATTTTAGCCCATTCCTCCGTACAGAACAGCTTCAACTCTGGGATGTTGGTGGGTTTCCTCACATGAACTGCTCGCTTCAGGTCCTTCCACAACATTTCGATTGGATTAAGGTCAGGACTTTGACTTGGCCGTTCCAAAACATTAACTTTATTCTTCTTTAACCATTCTTTGGTAGAACGACTTGTGTGCTTAGGGCCGTTGTCTTGCTGCATGACCCACCTTCTCTTGAGATTCAGTTCATGGACAGATGTCCTGACATTTTCCTTTAGAATTCGCTGGTATAATTCAGAATTCATTGTTCCATCAATGATGGCAAGACGTCCTGGCCCAGATGCAGCAAAACAGGCTCAAACCATGATACTACCACCACCATGTTTCACAGATGGGATAAGGTTCTTATGCTGGAATGCAGTGTTTTTCTTTCTCCAAACATAACGCTTCTCATTTAAACCAAAAAGTTCTATTTTGGTCTCATCCGTCCACAAAACATTTTTCCAATAGCCTTCTGGCTTGTCCACATGACCTTTAGCAAACTGCAGATGAGCAGCAATGCTCTTTTTGGAGAGCAGTGGCTTTCTCCTTGCAACCCTGCCATGCACACCATTGTTGTTCAGTGTTCTCCTGATGGTGGACTCATGAACATTAACATTAGCCAATGTGAGAGAGGCCTTCAGTTGCTTAGAAGCTACCCTGGGGTCCTTTGTGACCTCACTGACTATTACACGCCTTGCTCTTGGAGTGATCTTTGTTGGTCAACCACTCCTGGGGAGGGAGGGTAACAATGGTCTTGAATTTCCTCCATTTGTACACAATCTGTCTGACTGTGGATTGGTGGAGTCCAAACTCTTTAGAGATGGTTTTGTAACCTTTTCCAGCCTGATGAGCATCAACGACACTTTTTCTGAGGTCTTCAGAAATCTCCTTAGTTCGTGCCATGATACACTTCCACAAACATGCGTTGTGAAGATCAGACTTTGATAGATCCCTGTTCTTTAAATAAAACAGGGTGCCCACTCACACCTGATTGTCATCCCATTGATTGAAAACACCTGACTCTAATTTCACCTTCAAATTAACTGCTAATCCTAGAGGTTCACATACTTTTGCCACCCACAGACATGTAATATTGGATCATTTTCCTCAATAAATAAATGGGCAAGTATAATATTTTTGTCTCATTTGTTTAACTGGGTTCTCTTTATCTACTTTTAGGACTTGTGTGAAAATCTAATGATGTTTTAGGTCATATTTATGCAGAAATGTAGAAAATTCTAAAGGGTTCACAAACTTCCAAGCACCACTGTGTTATATATATATATATATATATATATATATATATATATATATATATATATATATATGAAATAAACTAAACTGTTTTGCTACATAAACTGGACATTTCCAATCCTTCCTTTATGCTGTACTGTTTGGAAATCTTGGTGGCTCATGAGAGCTGTAACCGTCGTCACGACACACAGAAGCTCCAAGCAACGACTGCGTCCTACTCGCACACAAAACAAAGAACACACTCTACTATGAACAATCCTACTGCTGTTAAGGATTCACAAATACACCACCGATCAGTGGGACACACTAATGGTTCAGTGACACAAAGAGTGGAGTGCAGCATAAAATAAAACCAGCGCTATATGAGATTATATCAGCGTGAAACATCTTTATACAAAACAACTCTCTGATGAAAGATAAAACGTTTTAGTATTAACTGTGTCATTAACAAACAAAACACTTGCTCTCAGAGGAACCCACGTGGTTGGGTGTTCCACTGTGCGTTTTAGCCTCTGGGTTGACGGTGTGTGTATGTATGGTGTGAAATCCCAAATCGATGTCAAAACAGGACACGAGTGGGACTTTAAGAAAACAAGAATGAGTACGGAGAATCACTGTTTTTGTGTGTTATCAGGAGTGTACACACACACTGCGCCCTGCCCCCCCACTTCCTGTCTCACAGTCTCTTAGTCAGGAAAGCTGGCGTTCTATCTGAGGCTACGTCCCAATCCATACTAGTACTACTCTCTACATGGTGGTAATTAAAATACAAAAAAGATTCAAGACATGTCCCAAATCACATCCTAATGCACTAATCGGTATGTCAAAATAGTACGGATGATTAAAGTACTTCAGGACTCAGAATGCCAAACTGCGTACTACAGTACTAAATTGTATTCAAATAGAATGAGTTACAGGCCAAGACTCAGGATATGACCTTTGATGAAGTAATTAGTGTGTCAAAACACTTCTGGTGATCACAATACTACCTCAGGACACATCCCAAACCACAGACTAATATACTAAATAGTGTGTCAAAGTAGTACAGGTGGGAGGCGTCATGGCTCAGGTGGCTCAGGCGCCATACCATAAATCCGGGGACCCGGGTTCGATTCCGACCCGAGGTCATGTCCCGATCCTTCCCCATCTCTCTCTCCCACTCATTTCCTGTCCTGTCTCTGCACTGTCCTATCCAATAAAGGTGAAAAAAGCCCAAAAAAAATCTTAAAAAAAAAAAAAGTAGTACAGGTGATTAAAATAGAGTTTTGGGACTCAGGATACTGACAAAACTGCATACTAATGTACTAAACAGTGCATCAAAGTACAACCCCAAATCAGAAAAAGGTGGGACAGGACGTCAAATGCAAAAAAAAAAAAAAAAGGGGAAAGAAAGCAGTGATTTCTAAATCGACTTTGATTTGTATTTCATTACAGACAGAATGAACTCAAGATATATGTCATGCTCTCTCTGGTCAACTTCATTTCATTTGTTAATATACATCCATTCCTGTTTTTCAGGCCTCCAACACATTCCAAAAAAAGTTAGGACCGAGGCAATTTAGGGCTAGTAATGAGATAAAATGATTAAACAGTCAAGTGGTTTGAAACAAGTGATGTCAACAGGTGACTTGGTAATGATTTGGTAGAAAAATCAGTATCCAGGAAAGGCCTAATCTTTGAGGAGCAAAGAAAGATGGGATGAGGCTTTCCAGTTTGTCAACAAATGCATGAGAAAATTATTGAAGCATTTAAAATCAATGTTCCTCAAAGAAAGATAGGAAGGGGTTTGGATATTTCGCCGTCTACGGTGCATAAGATCATTAAACGATTCAAGGAACCTGGAGGAAATTTGGTGCGTAAAGGGCAAGGGCTCAAGCCTAATCTGAACACCTGTGATAGCCGATCCCTCAGACGGCACTGCATCAAGAACCGTCATTCATCTATAGCTGATATAACCACATGGGCTTGGGATTACTTTGGAAAAGCTTTGTCAAGCTCTACTATCCACAAACGCCAATTAAAACTTTACTGTGCAAAAATTAATCCTTATGCTAACGGTGTCCAGAAGCACCGTCGACTTCTCTGGGCTTGGAGGCATCTGGGATGGACCATCACACAGTGGAAACATGTATTGTGGTCAGATGAATCGGTATTCCAGGTCTTTTTTGGAAGAAATGGACACGGTCTGGAGCAGACCAAAGACAAAAAGGCCCATCCAGACTGTTACCAGGAACAAGTCCAAAAGCCAGGGTCTGTCATGGTATGGGGTTGTGTCAGTGCCCTTAGCAAAGGTAACTGACACTTCTGTGATGAGCATTAACGCAGAAAAGTACACTGAGATTTTGGAGCAACATATGCTGCCTTCAAGACGACATCTTTTCCAGGGAGATTTCAACAAGACAATGCAAAACCACATTCTGCACACATTACAAAGGCAGGGCTGTGGAAGAAGACGGTGCGTCTCCTCTGTCTCCAACAGAGAATGTGTGGAGAATTTAGAAATGAAAAGTATGACAACAGCGACCCTGGATGTCTTCAGTCTCTAAGGCTACATCCACACGACAACGGCAACGAGATTTTTTTTTTAGCGGGTAAAAAAAATATCGCATCCACATGGGCAACGGATCAGTAAAATATCAGGTACATATGGCAACGCAATGCTTGCTGAAAATGATGCAATACACATGCCACACCTCTACGTGCGCTGTAAGACGGTCCCATCGGAGACACCAGAACAATAGAAGAAGTAGGACGCATGTGCATAAACCCCTTCTTCTACCTGGCGTGAATGAGTGAGTGCTGCTTGTTCTAGTCATGTGGTTGTGATGTCATCGTAAACAAATCCATTCTACTCATCCAGACGACTTCGCAACGGCGCCGTTGCCAGATTTTTCCACTCTGGAAACCGTTCTCAAAAAATTTCGTTTTGGGGCACCCAAAACGCTGGTGCCGTGTGGACGCCAGGCCGAAACGATAAAAAAATTTACTGGATTCACCTGAATCCGTTGCCATGTGGACAGGGCCTAAAAGTGTTGTGAGAAGGAATGGCAACATTACAAAGTGGTAAATGTTTTACCGTTCCAACTTTTTTTTTTTTTTAAATGTGTTGCAAGAATCAAAATTGCAATGTGGTTATCTCATCATCTCGAGCCGCTTTATCCTGTTCTACAGGGTCGCAGGCAAGCTGGAGCCTATCCCAGCTGACTATGGGCGAAAGGCGGGGTACACCCTGGACAAGTCGCCAGGTCATCACAGGGCTGACACATAGACACAGACAACCGTTCACACTCACCTTCACACCTACGCTCAATTTAGAGTCACCAGTTAACCTAACCTGCATGTCTTTGGACTGTGGGGGAAACCGGAGCACCCGGAGGAAACCCACGCGGACACGGGGAGAACATGCAAACTCCACACAGAAAGGCCCTCGCCGGCCACGGGGCTCGAACCCGGACCTTCTTGCTGTGAGGCGACAGCGCTAACCACTACACCACCGTGCCGCCCTGCAATGTGTTTATGTTGGAAAAAAAACCCAAAACCATGAGGTAAAGCATCAAATAATGTCCTGTTGTATTGTTCCGAGTGCAATACATGCCAAATATTACTTACAAATCATTGTTTTCCATTTTAATTTCAACATACCGTCTCAAATTTTTTTGATTTGGGGTTGTGGTACTGATGATTAAAATACAACCTCAGGACACATCCCAAACCACATACCAAATGTACTAAGTAGTGCATCAAAACACTGCGTCACATATGGCAAAGTGCGAGCTCCAGCATCAGATCAACAATAAAGATGTCAAACCGTAGCACCAATGGTACGTTTTGTACCGTTAGTTTGCATCTTTAACCTGAGAAGGCGCATGAGTTGAACCACCAATTAGCTGTGAGACTAAACATGTGTTTTAAGATGTCATCGGTGGTCCTGAAAGTCTAATTATGCATCTTAAACCATTTTGTAAAGGTAGACCGTGTTCATGTTTCCAGGTGAGGTACATAATAAAAGGTACATGTGCCTTTGATGGTACAACTGCAGCAAGCAACAAGGAAACGTCCAGGTTAGTACTTTTATTTCTGGGAGTGTGTATTAACACCTCACTTAGCAGAATCAATGGAGGATCAAACTCAATCGTCTTTACAAAATACATGAATATATTATTAACCTAGAAACATAGAACAATGTGAAACATGCAGCACATGCCTCTGTTTGCATTTCTGCTTAGCCGTCACATCCTGTGCTTTTTTTGGGGGGGAGAATTTGTTTTTTTTTTTAATTGGCCTGGCTACATTCTACATGAAGCAGCTTTTTCACCTCCATTAACCAATTGGACATTTTCAGACAGTAAAAGAGCAATGCAATTTAAAAAAAGGGAGTAAAAAACACCATTTTAGAAAGAAAGAAAAAAAAACTTACAGCTGCTGTTCTTCATGAGAAAGACGCATTATGCAGAAGTAGTGGGAGGAAGTGGTGATGCTTCAGCATACGTTAGCTAAAGTGAAACCCGGCAGAGGAACTCGTTCAGCCAATAAGCATCACAGACCTTTTTTTTGAAATGGTTGAAGTGAAGAAGAAAAAAAAGTGACTTCACAAAAAGCAAGGTGTCATGGAGGTACATAGAGGTTACAGTGAGGAAATGAACATGACGTGTCCTGAGTTATATATGTTAGATCGGTTTATTAATGTGGCCTCTTTGGATCTGGCAAGGCAAGGAATACAGCAACATTATTCCATTTTTTTGGGCTCAATAGTTCATCTCATCTCACCATCTCTAGCCGCTTTATCCTTCTACAGGGTCGCAGGCAAGCTGGAGCCTATCCCAGCTGACTACGGGCAAAAGGCGGGGTACACCCTGGACAAGTCGCCAGGTCATCACAGGGCTGACACATAGACACAGACAACCATTCACACTCACATTCACACCTACGCTCAATTTAGAGTCACCAGTTAACCTAACCTGCATGTCTTTGGACTGTGGGGGAAACCGGAGCACCTGGAGGAAACCCACGCGGACACGGGGAGAACATGCAAACTCCACACAGAAAGGCCCTCGCCGGCCACAGGGCTCGAACCCAGACCTTCTTGCTGTGAGGTGACAGCGCTAACCATTACACCACCGTGCCACCCGACTCAATAGTTAATAAAACTTAGGCCAAGTTTACATTAGACCGTATCTGTCTCGTTTTCTTCGCGGATGCACTGTCCGTTTACATTAAAACGCCTGGAAACGCCGGGAAACGGGAATCCGCCAGGGTCCATGTATTCAATCCAGATCGTGTCTGGTCCGGTGCTGTGTAAACATTGAGAATACGCGGATACGCTGTGCTGAGCTCTAGCTGGCGTCGTCATTGGACAACGTCACTGTGACATCCACCTTCCTGATTCGCTGGCGTTGGTCATGTGACGCGACTGCTGAAAAACGGCGCGGACTTCCGCCTTGTATCACCTTTCATTAAAGAGTATAAAAGTATGAAAATACTGCAAATACTGATGCAAATACTGCCCATTGTGTAGTTATGATTGTCTTTAGGCTTGCCATTCTTCCACTTGCAAGTGGTAAGTGACGCGCATGCCCGACATGCACTGAGATCACACACACAGCGGCTCAGTCCCGAATCACTGCTCGTGCGCTTCACTCGCGCGCTCTGTGAGCTGCGCAGGGCCGGAGTGCGCACCCTCCAGAGGGCACTCGCTGTTCAGGGCGGAGTGATTTGGAGCGCAGGATGCCTGCGGAGCCGAGCGTATCCGTGTATTGGTGTTGCTGTGTACACGCGAATCGTGTATTGGTGTTGCTGTGTGCACGCTAATCGTTTTAAAAACGTTAATCTGATGATCCGCTGATACGGTCTAATGTAAACCCCACCTTATTCTATCCACATTCACTGGATATGAGCAATCACACGCTCTGATTGGCTACTCTACTACTAAGATATCAGCTCATATACCGTGAGTAGAGAAAAACAAAATGACGGCGCATATTGCTGAACCAACCGAGGACGAAATAAAAACTCTCCTCGAAAACAAAACTCCAAAAAATACAAAAAAAAAGGAACAAAAGTATTTGATGTTAAGAACGTATCTGTTTTTGTTTTTCAAGAATTAGTATTATAGCATTTTTCACAAATTGCTCCTGTCATTTCGCCGGTTTGTTTACATTCTTCATCTTTAAGCATTAAAATTTGTTGAAATTTTTTAGACTGGTTCAAAAGCTCAAAGAAGTGTGAACAGTACATCACTGAAATGTCCAAGGAAGAATTAAATAAACGTCTAAGGCTATTCTATACCTCGGCACGACAGCAAGACGACACTTTCTACAGGAAAAAAAACAATACTAAAGCCAATTCGTGCAGCCATTGATAGGTTTTTAAGTCGTCGCCTAAGCGGAAATGATTTTGTCGGACATTCTGCGTACGGTTTTTCTTGATCGAATTTGCAAAAAATAAAAGTAAAAATGCTCAGTTTCTCAAAATCCAGTGAATGTGGATAGAATAAAACAGGTTATTCCACTCAATCTTGTCGTGCATGGCTGATAGCTGACTTGGTGCTTCGTGCCTCATCGACTATTTGCTCATGCATGACTGGATTTCGTGGAATAATTATTAATTATGCTGGGATCAGACTACAGAAATTTAGGTTGCTTTTGACACGGCTGAGACATTTCCAGCGTCATGCCTGAATACGAACGTCAGGAATGACAAACAGGCCTTGTAGTGCGACAATCAAAGAACCATGATGCCCCAGGACACCCCGACGACAAGTCTAGCATGTTAGAATTTTTGCAATTTTCTCACAGTTTGTAACTTCTATGACACGTTCCTTGATGTTCTATGATTGCCAATTTCTTGACCCTCCTTCCCAATGGACATGAATGATGATTGGTTGTTGCCAGTCTCCCGATCAAGACACGGCAAGAATTTATGACCCCATGATCGACTAATCTCACATAATGACCATCATGAAAGAAAAATCTCCTGTAGTCTGATCCTGGCATTACTCAAATAAAGAAAGAGTGCATCATCAAGAACCACTTATCCTGTAAAACCCAACAGTCAAAATCTTTACAGATAAAAAAGTTAGAACACAGAGACAGAGTTATAATCGCAGACTGTCTGAGTGGAGTCTCTGTTCAGGCCTGGTGTGGATTATGGCTCCTGGACCACAAGATGAAATCATTGAGCTCTTTCACAGCAGGAGTCGTCTGCTCAATGCTCACCAGTGTGGCCTAAAGCACATCCTGTGAGGATCAATGCCTGTCTGGCTCACTGAAGTAGGAATGAAATGTCTGTGATTTGATCGTCTGGTCTATGAAAGAAGTCTTGAAGTGCAAATCAACCAAGAGCTTTGAGAAGATAACAGGCTCAGCAAGTTATTAAATTAATCATTAAAAATTTGATCTTAACGCAGACTGTAGGACTCGAGATGGTTTGACTTGGTCTTGGAAATATTGGCACTTGGACTTGTCGAGGTCAAGAGAAGAAGAAACCTTTATTCGTCACATGCACACTGAAATTCATCCTCTGCATTTAACCCATCTGAAGCAGTGAACACACACACCCAGAGCAGTGGGCAGCCACACCAAAGCACCCGGGAAGCAGTCAGGGGTCAGGTACCTTGCTCAAGGGCACCTCAGTGCCCAAGGTTGCCCCACATCAACTTAACTTCATGTCTTTGGATTGTGGGGGAAACCGGAGCAAACCCACGCAGACAACATGCAAACTCCACCTCGCCGGCCACTGGGTTCGAACCCGGAACCTTCTTGCTGCGAGTCGACCGTGCACCACCGTGCCGCCCTTAAACTTACTGTCAGAAGTGGGATTCGAACCCACGCCTCCAGGAGAGACTGCGACCTGAATGCAGCACCTTAAGCCGCTCGGCCATCCTGACAGAGTTTGTATATGTAACCGGGTCAACGTCTGCGTTTATAATTACACAAAATATTAGTTACAGTCACTACCTGGCAAGAAAATGCCTCCAGATCACATGTGTAGACTCTGTGTGTGTGGTTCAAAGCCTCTCCTTTTTAAATTTCTTCTTCTGTGGTGTCCCCCCCGTATAAATGCCCTCTGTGTCCTCACCTCATCTCCTTTGTATAATTCTCCTGTTGGAGAAGTGAGTGCCATTGCCCAGTCAGTTAACAATCAATAATCGCCCATCTTAAACCTTTCTCCTTGTTTATTTTATATAATTTTGGTCCCAATGTTATCATTATGTCTGTCCCTCCCTAATGTGATGCATACGTCTGCAGAGTTGTATTTAAAACTATTATTTTTAAATATTGCTAGCTTAAAATTAACTTCCAGTTTGCTGACATTTTTAATATTTGTACGGGAGCTGCAGCGGGCAGCACTATTTACATGGAGGCGCTTTGTCTTTTTTGTTCATTATGCCAGGCTCACGATAAACGGAAAATCATAGCCAAAGAGGTCCCGGTGTCACAGCATCACTGTCTAAAGCACAACGCAGAACCACACCGGTCACATGTAATCAGCCGTTCCTGTTTGGGGTCGCCGCAGCGGATCTGTTCTGTACATTTTGATTTGGCGTAGGTTTTACACTGGATGCCCTTCCTGCCTGATGCAACTCTCCCCAATCTATTTGGGCTTGGGACTGGCGCCAAGTCCACACTGTCTTGTGCAACTCCAGTGGCTGGGTATTTAACCAAGAGTTCATCTAATAAGAAGTTTGCACTGTTGTTTCTTTCTGAATGCACAAAGTGTGCCGAGACATACCGGTAATTCTCTTCAAGAAAACAGCCTGATCACTGGCGCAATGCACAAATAACCCTAACCCATAACTACGTCATCGCTTGTTTACCGCAATGCATTACGGGCGATACCCGGGGTCAGCTCCGCCGTATTGTTTACTTTCGCCTTTGTTAAACACTGCATTGTTCTGTCCAACCGGTTTTAACCATGCCGAAAGTGAACTGCCGTGTGCCTTACTGTGTCTCCACGACAAAGGGCACCTCATTTGAGCTTTTATCAGCTGCCAGGCGAGAAGAAAGAAATGGATAAGTTTAATCCGCAATGAAAACCTTCGAACTGAATCGAAACGGACAAGTGTTTGTAGCTTACATTTCTCTGGTGGGAAAAAGCCGTACTTAAACTGTGACCCAGCAATATTTCCATGGTCTGCAGAATGGCCCTTGGTTATAGAAGATTATCACAATCGACACTGTTCATCGTGTGAAACTAGCGATATTCCAAAGCCTGGAAAACACAGAAGCATTCTTCAGCCTTTGCCTCTCGGCAGCTGAACGAGCCTGTCGGACTGATAAAGCTCCCAAACCACAAAGGGTTCTCTTTCGGGTACGTTTAATGCTCAGTGTACCTCACTAGCGGCATTTATTGAAGTAAATGCATTTATACCGAATATGACACAGCAGATTTCCAAAGATTTTTTTTTTTGCAATGTTTCCTGATATCAAGTTATATTTAACTAATCACTCATTTATAAACATTTTGATAAGACATTCTGAGATGTGATGTTGTTGTACAGTGTGGTAGACTCGGTCTAGACTCTTAGCTTCTCACCAAGCTTGATTTGGATTCAGATTTTCCTGCTGTAAACCCTCGACGTTATCCGCCTCCTTAAATCACCAATTTCACGACAGAGCACAGCGAAATTGCTCCTCTCACGTAAAATTAATCTAACATCTGCTGTATTGCACAGCTACCGACCCTGGCTATCCCCCATAATGCATTCCAATAAACAAGTGATGACGTAGTCGTGCTTGGGAACTACTGTATTAAGCCAACTAGTTGATGCAAAGGCTTGGTCTTGATCTTGATCCCACCTTCCTTCCAGTTCACTCTATCCTGACCTTGACTCAATCTCAATCTTGCTTTATTCTAGTCTTCGACTTGACGATGGCGGCTCTGGAACTAAAATTATTCTCTTTTGGTTGATAAACTATTCATGGACGTATTAATGCTATAGTAATCCTGGGGTTGTACTGCGAAAGAAAGAAATCGATCTGGTAAATCGTTTTGACTTGGAATTGGTGAAAGCCCTGCTTCTTTTATGAATGAGTGACTGCAACATGGGGACTACAGGGAATCCTTTTTTAAGTTTTGGTATTCAAATCATAAAAACATACACTATAATGGCCAAAAGTTTTCACACCCCTATGTGTTCTTCTGCAAACCGTTGCCACAAAGTTGAAACACACACACACAAAATTGTACGGTGTGGAACTGTATGCTGCAGCATGAACAATTTCCTTTCACTTGAACCAGGAGGACCAAACCTGTCCCAGCATGAAGAACTATGGCCGAGTTCTTTGAAGCGTGCTGCAAACTGCACAACAGGCTGACACATGTATATATGTGGGTGTTTCTTACGAAGCAGTTTATCTCTAACAGGAACACCCAGACAGTGATGCTGAGTGAAGCGCACAGAGCTGAGGGCCAAAACACGCACACGTTCCTCAATAGCTGGTTATATAAAGGCAGAACTGAGGCATGCAGAACCACAAAAACAGTCCTGTTATCGGGTCAATCTTAGCTGCATTCAAGTCTTTGGAAAAGCTGGGAAAACGTCCCATTACCCTGAATTTGTCAAAAAGGATCATCGTTGTAGTTTTCACTCTTTAATGATTAAAAGAACTCAATTTATCATTTCTAAAACACAACCTAAAATTGCTTTTGTAAGACTTTATTTCCCTGGACACACACCCTGTACATGGTCATTCCATCACTCTTTGGTTTGGCAGGAGCAACCACTGCTATCCAAAACCTCCCAAAGTTCCTATTCAGAGTTGACATGAACAGTTTTCCCAGATGGAAGACAGGAATTTGCGTTATTTAGATATCAAATCAAATCAAGTTTATTTGTACAGCGCTTTTAACAATAAACATTGTCGCAAAGCAGCTTTACAGAATTTGAACGACTTAAAACATGAGCTAATTTTATCCCTAATCTATCCCCAATGAGCAAGCCTGTGGCGACGGTGGCAAGGAAAAACTCCCTCAGACGACATGAGGAAGAAACCTCGAGAGGAACCAGACTCAAAAGGGAACCCCTCCTCATTTGGGCAACAACAGACAGCCTGACTATAATATTAACAGTTTTAACAGGTATAACCCTCAACTGTCCTCATGGGGCCGTCCTTCACAGGAGTGGGGCAATAAAACTCCGACCAGACACAGGGCACCAGGATGGATCAAGCAGGTCCGAGGGGCAGAAGAGGCCAGCATCTCAATCCCAGGATCAACATGTAACTCAGAGGGACAGATTGGGGGGGGGGGGGGGGGGGGGGGGGGGGGAGAGACAGAAAGAAAACACGTTGTTAGGTATGCCCTAAAAATGACAAGTATTAAATCTGTGTGGTAGGCTCGCAGAGACGAGAGTCTTTACATCAGGCATAACACACAACGGCATGTTAATATGGTAAAAAATATATCATGACCTGCTCTGGCTGGATGCTTGATTGGGTGATGGGAGCACACTCCTCAGCAATGATGAGATGCAGATGGGACCCTTAGGCCTGGCCAAGACAATTCAGTTACATTTCACCGGGTCTGGGACATGCGACAGAATGTCTGACGGCCGATTCCCTGCAGGCTACGATAGCCAGTCGAGGTCCCCACCGTCTCCACCAAAAGATTTCCTGTTGACTCCATGTAACTCAGAGGGACAGATTTGGGGTGGGGGGGAGGGAAAGAAAACACAGGTGGTTAGGTATGCCCAATGTCACCTGAATAAGTAGGAACAGTATACATATTGCACCGAGTACAAGCAGGGACTCCGGCAACTAACTATGACAGCATAACTAAAAGGAGAGAGCCAGAAGGTAACACAGGCATGAGGGAGCCCCGGGACATAAAGCAGCCAGCCACTACACCGTCAACAAACTCGAGTGAGCAAGCGAGTGGGGACTGACAGCATCCGTACATCCCAGTTTACCAAAACACTCTATGTCTGAGGACCCTCCAGATCTACTCCTTTACCTCATAAACACCATTAACAAAAGGCTTGACTAAACAGATATGTTTTCAGCCTAGACTTAAATGCTGAGACTGTGTCTGATTCCCGAACATTACTTGGAAGGCTGTTCCATAACTGTGGGGCTTTGTAAGAAAAGGCTCTGCCCCCTGATGTAGCCTTCACTATACGAGGTACCAGCAGATAGCCTGCACCTTTTGATCTAAGTAGGTGTGGCGGGTCATAGAGGAGCAGAAGTTCACTCAGGTACTGTAGTGCAAGACCATTTAGTGCTTTAAAAGGTCAATAGTAGTATTTTATAATCAATACGAAATTTGATTGGGAGCCAATGCAGTGTGGATAAGACAGGCGTGATGTGGTCATACTTTCTAGTTCTAGTAAGGACTCTTGCTGCTGCATTTTGAACTAACTGGAGCTTGTTTATGCACTTATTGGAACATCCAGACAGTAAGGCATTACAATAATCCAACCTGGAGGTAACTAAAGCATGGACAAGTTTTTCTGCATCATGCAATGACATTAAATTTCTTATCTTTGCAATATTTCTGAGATGAAAGAAAGCTATCCGGGTGATGTTATCAATGTGAGTTTCGAATGAAAGACTGGGGTCAATAATCACTCCGAGGTCTTTTACTCGGAGTGATTATTGAGGTCTTTTGAGATATGACATGAATGTGGTATGAGGGGAAAACCACCTTGAAATTGCAGGATTGCTTTGTTGCGGAGTTATTTTTTTCCCCCCAAAAGACTGATTATAAAGTCAAGTTTGAAAAACTTATCATCGTTCACAATTTACAACAATAATTCATCCATCTATGGCAACCACTTTAGGGTCACGACAGATCCAGAGCCACAGTGGGATCACTGGACATGAGTTAAGAGTACACCCTGGATGATGGAGGAGGGAAAGTGATTTGGACAAATGTAATCTACATTCCAGCTCCATCCTCTCCACCCCTGGACGACATCACCTCCCTGGGGGACATATCTAAGGCCCTGTCCACACGGCAACGGATTCAGGTGAATCTGATAAAATTGTTTATTGTTTCGGCCTGGCGTCCACACGGCACCGGCATTTTGGTGCCCCAAAACGAAATCTTTTGAGAACAGGTTCCAGAGTGGAAAAATCTGGCAACGGCACCATTGCGAAGTCGTCTGGATGAGTAGAACGGATTTGTTTACGATGACGTCACAACCACATGACTGTGAGTGCTTCACGCTGGGTAGAAGTGTAACGAACTCGATGCGAGTTGTCAACAAATCCTATAACTTGGTTCATGAAACGCGCTTACAAAATATTTTCACTGTGAATATTTATTGTGTAATGGTGCAAAGTGAGAGAGAGAGAGAGAGAGAGAGAGAGAGAGAATAGCCCTTAGGGCAGAGTCTTTAGTCCAAACACTGCGGAAGCAGTACCAAACCGCGCACCACCCGTGCGCTTTCCAAAAACAAAAACAATCCCGCCAGCAAAAACAGGAAAACAAAAGGAGCGATCTCACCTCTTCAGATGTTGGTTTAAGTCCGACAATACATTCCTCAAAAAGGGCGTAGAACAACAAAGTAATCCATCAACGTGTAGCATTCAATTTATTCCGGACCATTAAAGAATTCTGGAGGATATCAGAATGTTGGCGGTACCAGCTTCCATCTACCCCCATTCATTCCTCTTTCCGCGTCTTTCGTTTTACGCTACTGATTAATAATCAAAACTTTATGTGGCTAATGCTACAGAAGAAGGGGTTTATGCGCATGCGTCCTACTTCTTCTGGTGTCTCCGATGGGACCGTCTTACAGCGCACGTAGTGGTGTGGCATGTGTATTACATCATTTTCAGCAAGCATTGCGTTGCCATATGTACCTGAAATTTTACTGATCCGTTGCCCATGTGGACGCGATATTTAAAAAAAAAAATCTCGTTGCTGTTGTCGTGTGGATGTAGCCTAAGTCACCATCACCCAATGTGAAGAACCTAGAGGTCATGTTTGACAACAAACTCTCCTCCTCAACAAACATCGCTGCAGTGACCCAGATGTGACTCCTCTACAACATCTGAAGGATCTGCCCTTTTCTGACCACCTACTCTACTCAGCTCCTGGTCCAAGCACTGATCCTCTCCCACTTGGATTGCTGCAACTCTCTCCTTGCTGGCCTTCCAGCTTCTCCCATCAGACCCCTGCAGCTCGCCTGGTCTACAGCCTCCCCCATTCTTCCATGTCATCCCTCTGCTTGCCGACCTATCGCAGTTCGTATCAAATTTAAGACATTCGTGCTTTACCAGGCAGTCAAGGGGTTAGGGTCAGCAGACCTCCAGAGTCTGAGCCGTCCTTATACGCCAGCCAGATACCTACGCTCCACTACTAGTGGTCGCCCAAGACTGCGGTCTTTCCTGGTTCCCATTGGTGGAATGACCTTCCCATTGAGGTCAGAACTCCTGACTCCCTGACCACCTTCAAGCGCAGACTGAAGACTCACCTCTTCAGGCTGCACCTCTCCCCTTCTTCCCTGTCCACTGTGTAACTGTGCTTTGGTCTCGACCAACCCAGGCTGTGAACGGTCTAGCCTGGGTTTAGCTGTTTTGAGTTCTCCTAGTTGTACTTTATATGGTTGGTTTGTTTCCTTGGCTGTTTGAGTATTGGCACTTCAGCAGAATATATTACACTAGGTGCTATTCTGTCACTTGTTCAGTTGGCACAAGAACTTTCTTGTCTAGAACTTCAGCACTTCGTGTACCTGACTTTTGCACTTGCTGTACATCGCTCTGGATAAGAGCATCTGATAAATGCCATGTAAAGTAAAATCAAATCAATCAATCAGAGTTGGTTTCTATCAGATTGTACTAGTTTTAAATCAGAACTGATTTTCAAAACAGCTGATCCAATCTGGCAACCCTGTGAGCTGAGCCAGAAAATCAAGCTGAAAAAACAAGGCTAATAACTGTGTTCGTGAAACACTGCTGTAGCCGTCAGAGCAGCACACACACTTAATCCCCTGGGGCTCTTCAAACATCCAACCAGCTCATAAATCAGGTTTACCGCTGACTAAAGCCGTGTTTCTGACTTGTACAACTTTTTTTTTTTTTTAACTCAAAAACACAAATATAATGATGTTACTTAGCATTAATCGCACTATCACACTGACTATCCACTCAGTGCAGAATAACCACTTACCTTAAAGGCAAAGCTTTCACTTCAGTAGACAGAAGAAAACCCCAGACTCTGAGAAGAAACTGAACCGCTCTAAAGGAGCGGAACAAAATAGAAAGCAAACTCGCCATGTGTGTTTGACATGATCCAACACCTCACATGATACTGTTAAACCTGCCACAACAATCTGCTGGCAAAATAGAGCTTCTAGAAAAAGCAGCTCAAGCTAGCGTCCATGAATTTGAAATCACACACACACAACTTTTATTTTTCTTCCGTAAAATATGTTAATGTTCTCCTTACAATCACCTCTCCAGGTTTTGCTCTGGAGCTAGCCATCTGTAGCATCAATGGAAGAGTTTAACATCTTTATTTCATTTGACAGTCATGGTGTCTAGTAACGTTGCTAGTTGTTCAGTTTTTTTGTTTCGAAACCCCAGCTACAGCCACATTGTTTTACGCTAGCTATATTTAACGGCGGGCGGCACGGTGGTGTAGTGGTTAGCGCTGTCGCCTCACAGCAAGAAGGTCCGGGTTCGAGCCCCGTGGCCGGCGAGGGCCTTTCTGTGTGGAGTTTGCATGTTCTCCCCGTGTCCGCGTGGGTTTCCTCCGGGTGCTCCGGTTTCCCCCACAGTCCAAAGACATGCAGGTTAGGTTAACTGGTGACTCTAAATTGACCGTAGGTGTGAATGTGAGTGTGAATGGTTGTCTGTGTGTCGCCCTGTGATAACCTGGCGACTTGTCCAGGGTGTACCCCGCCTTTCACCCGTAGTCAGCTGGGATAGGCTCCAGCTTGCCTGCGACCCTGTCGAACAGGATAAAGCGGCTAGAGATAATGAGATGAGATATTTAACGGCACACATCATGGAGCGCTTTGCAAGCTAGGCATAATAATCCTGATTGTGATGCTAGTTAATTTATTACTTGGCCGCCGTGTGTTATGTGTGATCATTACACGTAGCCATGTTTGTTATTTCAGCTGATGAAAAGGTATTTATGACATCAAGGGGACTTCTTTGTCAATTCAGAAAGCTCTGCCTGGAGCATTAGAGCACTATTCATTCAGGCTTTAAATATAAAAACATGTCCCTGACAATATGGAAGGAGACATCGAATTATTAATGTGGCCTGCCTTGGATCTGAAATTCAAACCAGGAATCTGTGATGTTGGGACAAGGGTTATTACAGCAGTATGTACACTAACTCACGGTGGGATCTTAAAATGTTTTGGAGAATCGCAAAAGGAATTTGGACTAGAAAACAAAGACTTCTTCAGATACCTTCAAATAAGAGATTACTCTGATAAAAGAAAAAGACCAACATTATTCTAGCCACATTTACTGGATAAGAGCAATCGCGAGCTCTGATTGGCTACTCTACTACTAGGATATCAGCTCATATATGGTGAGTAGAGAAAAACAAAATGGCGAAGCGTGTTGCTGAACCAACCGAGGACAAAATAAAAACTCGACTCGAAAACAAAAAATGCAAAACACAAAATATGGAATAAAATTATTTGATCGTAAGAACATCTCTGTTTTTATTTTTCAAGAATTATTATAGCATTTTTCACAAATTGCTACTGTCATTTCGCCGGTTTGTTTACATTCTAAGCAGAAATGATTTGGACGTTTTGTATAAAAAGTTTTTGTTTATCGAGTTTGCAAAAAATAACAATAAAAATGCTGTTTCTCAAAATCCAGTGAGTGTGGATAGAATAAAAGTTATTCCACGCAAATCTCATTGTACATGGCTTATAGCCGACTTGGTGCTACGTGCCTCGTCGGCTATCAGCTCATGTACGACACGATTTCGTGGAATAATTGTTATATATCTGGAGAGGGTAATGCAGCAATAGAGATAACAGAAGCCTATATAAAGAAGAATGAGAAAATAATTTCCAAATTATACCAGGGCCTTCAGAAACCAAATGGGAACAACACGGGATACCTTCAAACAAAATGGGAGAAAGAACTAAATATAGAAATATCACTGGAGGACTGGTGTTCAATGCGGAGTGCACGGCATTCTTCCACAAGTTCAAAGAAGTGGAAAGAATTTGGCTGGAAAAATTTGATCCGTTTCTTCATTACACCACATATTAAAAGTAAACTATCTCAGTCACAGGAACAGTGTTGGAGGCGGTACGGAAACTTGGATGCCAATCAATCACACCGATATCATCTGGTCATGCCCAAAAATCCAAACATTTTGGGGAAATGTGTGTCTAACTCTAAGAAAGATCTTGGGATATGAAATTCCGAGTAAATGTTAAGATCTTGTACTTTTTTGTTTTAAAAGATGTGATTAAAAAAAAGACTGGTATCTAAGTAAAATACTGTTAATAGCCTGTAAAAAAAAATAAATAAATAGATAAATACAGAATTGGTATAAAGCTGAGTCCCCAAGCCTCAATCAGTGGATGGACAGCGTTAAAGAATTCTATCCTGTCTGAGGTCCAGAGGAGCAATCTTTCCCAGAAAGTGGGAGAAATAGACTGCCTGTATCAAAGGGGTAGAGGACGCTACCTGAACATGGGATACAACGGACAATTAAGGACACTGGTCATGATACATCACAACAATACAAACTGAGGTGCCCCCAACATTGTTTTTCTTTGTCAGCCTGTTATTGTTTGCTTGTTCCATATTATGCTGAAAATAATAAATAAAAAAAGTTACCATATACACTAGTGCTGTCAAGCGATTAAAATATTTAATCGCGATTAATGTCGCGACTGTCATAGTTAACTCGCGATTAATCGCAATTTAACCGCACATTTTTGTCACATGAAAAACCATTGTAATTCTCTTATCAGAATAAAGTGAATGGGCTTGTTTTGTACCAATGTTTTTTTTTTTATTGCACAGCATAACACGTCTTGTCTCAGCCACTGCAAAGTCGGGCTGGAGCCGCCGATGGGAAAACGAAACCTAAGCCAAGCACCGTGGCTCTTCGTCCCGAGGCGCGAGGCTAGCGCGCCCTGCCCGCGCTGGTTCTTTGGGGGGAGGGCAGAGGACTCTGGCTGTGCGGGGCGTGGCATTACAGTCTAGCTGCTATCGTTTTTCTAAGCAAAGTCTCTGTTCCAAGTTCCTGGCAGTTTCAAAAGCTTATGAAAAACCTACATCATGTCACAGAGCGTTAATCTCGCGATAAAAAAATTATCGCCGTTAAAATTGAGTCAAGTTAACGCGATAATAACGCGACATTTTTGACAGCACTAATATACACATTTCCGCAAGCAGCGATGAAGGGCCCAAGCACCTCCGGTTCTGCGACCCATCATATGTGGTCATCCAAATCTGGAATGAATCTGATGAACCGTCTAGGAGCGGTATAGCAGATATTGATGAAAAAGCCACTCTTTATGTTACCAAATGGTGGCACTATACCAGAGGGTCACTTTGGGCATGTGGATATCATCAGAACTGTCATATCCTGTGAAGTTTGAGCCATAACGGCAACGCATGGTGAATTTATGACACATTTCCTGTTTGCACGGCTTAACACAAACTTATTTTTTCACCTTTTCAGCATCTTGTAAGATATCGCAAATCCCTATGTAATTGAAGCCACGGCCTAATGGTTAGAGAAGCAGCTTTGGGACTAAAAGGTTGCCGGTTCAATTCCCCGGACCAGCAGGAATGGCTGAAGTGCCCTTGAGTAAGGCACCTAACCCTCAGTGCTCCCCAGGCTGCTCTGCATACGTCAGTCTGGGTAAGAGCATCTGCAAAATGCCTGGAACGCAATTCAAAAATCTGCAACATCTTGACATCACGTATACCAAATCTGGCATGAATCCAACAAACTGCCTAGGACGAGAACGTCAAAATGTAATGCGTGTCAAAACGCATAAAACCAAAAATAACTCGCTTCCTGTTGAGTATCGTTAATACAATATACATTACGATTTTGTTCGTCTTGGGGCACCCCACACACCTACCAAATTTGACACGGATAGGTGAAACTATATACAGCGCAAAAGTCTCAATGACATGTGGGGGTGCTATGGAGTCCCCCGGACACACCTGGGGTCAAGCCTCTATCCCTGAGTAGCGGTGGCCAGGACTGATGCGTGTACCAAATTTCATGAGTTTTCGCCCATCTCAAAAATGGCCAAGTCTTGAAGAAAGGTTCCTTGGGAAAATAATAGGGCGTTGTACTGCTGGTGCTCGGGCCTTAAAAACCCACACGTCCCTGACAGACTGCTTGTTTGTGTCCTTCTTGTTCGTCCTTACGCTTGCCTCCATCTTAACTCCGATCATCTTTCTGAGCTTGGGGCTGAAACTGGACACAGATTTAGCAACAGGAACTTTAGCAGAAAGCTCGTCTGATCAGCAATTTCGAAAGAAATAACTGCTGATCACTTAATTTAAAATAACTTTATTACCCAGTCAGCTAGATGGCTAAAGCAGCGATTCGGATCAAGGATACGTTTCTGCTTGTGAGCTAGCAAGCTAGATTAGTTTCAATAGGCAGGATAAAGCAGCCACAGATGTGCGATCGATTAACATTTAGAGCTGCAGTTCTATGCCGATGTAAAGCCCTTGACTGAGAATCTCATTTGTGTCACAGTCAAATACAACGTTAATTAAAAAAAAAAAGGCAATCTTTACTACCTTTTTTAAATTACTGTGCTGTTGCACTAATCCTGAGGCACCGATAAAACAAACTCCAGCTCGTAAAACATGCTGGTCTAGAACCAGCCTCATTCATTTCAATGCGTTATCCCCGGTCATGCTGCAAAAAACTATTTTCCTGGAACTAAGAGATTGCTCCCAGAGCTTTTCCAGAAGCACATTTCTGACCTAGAATCCAAGAAGAAGAAAAAAAAAAGTAGTCAGACTGCAAATAACACAATAAAACACTAAAAATCCTTCTGGCTGCCTCGAGGATGATGTAATGTTGGTTAGAGGAGGGGATGTGCTAACTTGACACCAAGAGAGACGTTCAGGTCAATAACACTTCATTATTGATGATGATGCTGCTTCATCTGCAGGAAGTTGGGATCCATTAACTCCTCATGTTACCGCTCGTTTTCTCCTGAGCACAGCTCGGCCCTGTGAGGAACACCGAATCCGACACACCTCACCGTCTGACATTGACTATTCTCTGACTGGCTCAAGCCGGAGACGAGACCTCATTCAGTAATGGAGACAATTGGACTGGCCTTCTCTCTCTCTCCGTTCCTAATTCAAGGGCAAAGGAAAAAAAAAGTCTTCTAATGGACACAATTACACATCCATCACAAAATATCATTATCTACACTAAGATATTGTATATCAAACTAAAAAGTGAACACACACAGACACAAAAACACCCCTCACCATTTGGATTCAAATAAGCGAAGCCTTTGGATAATTACTGCAGTGATTAATGTGTTTCAGCTGACACTTTTTTTTTTCACCCTAACTGATGCAGTGAGTAGCTTCTCATTTCTTACACATCCATGTTGGAAGTCATATCCTGTGCTCATGGAAAAGATGTTACGGTGTTTCAGAAGATCAAATTATTGGTTTGGATCAAGCAAAGAAAACAACTAAGGAGATTACGGAAATTACTGGAGTTGGGATAAGAACTGACCAATGCATTATTACAGCCTAGAAGGATAATGATGAACCATCAACTTCACAGAAGAAATGTAGTCGGGAAAAAAAAAAAATTCTGACTGACCATGATCAGAGATCTCTGAAACACTTGAAGTTGAATTGTAAAACATCGAGAGCAGAACTCACAGCTATGTTTAATAGTGAAAGTAAGGGCGTATTCACACCTACGTTGTTTGGTCCGGACCAAACGAACCAAATTTCCCTTGGTCCGGACCTTTTGGGTTGGTCTGAATACAAACCACCGAACTCTGGTCCGGACCAAACAAGCGGACCGAGACCGAGCTGCAAGGTCGGACTCGGTCCGGACCAAAGGAACCCTGGTGCGGACCTTTTGGAGGTGTGAAAGCAGACCGGACCTAATCCGACAGTTTTGCTTTTTTGTACCTCGGGAGCTTCCGTCGTTTGTCGAGCATTATGGGAAACAGAGTCTTGACACTCCACCGCAAAGTGCAAACACTGTTTCGGTTGTCAAGGGAACCTTACAACAGTCGTTCAGTCATTCAGACCAGTGGTAGGCTAGACTACAGAGTACAAAAAATGAGTAGGGGGCAAACGTGGGCCGAGGAAGAAACGCGTACCCTTGTGGATATATGGGCAGATGTCCACATATCTGAGCTTTTGGAGAGAACACACAAAAATGCCGACGTGTTTGCTGTATTCAGTGAGAAAATGAAGAAGGGGTTCACGCGCTCCCCAGAACAGCGCTTTGTGCGCGTGTCGTCTCTGACCAATAGCTGAACGACCTCAGGGCGCGTGGCTTTGTTGACAGATTTTGGTCCGCTTACTAAAATGTACAGTGTGAAAGCGAACCGCACCAAAATGAAAAAATAAAAAAAACATTTGGTTCGGACCAAAGCAAGCGAACTATCGAACTATCCTGGTCTGAATACACCCTAAGAGCATTTCCACACTCCCAATGTGATGAGAACTCACAGGATTGGGACTAAACAGATGTGGGTCCATAAGAAACGAATCAGGAGCATAAAGACTGGACTCTGGCGCAATGGGAAAAGGTCATGTGGTCTGATGAGTCCAGACTGACCCTATTCCTGAGTGATGGGTGTGTCAGGGTAAGAAGGGAAGCTCATGAAGCGACGCACCCATCATGCATAGTGGCCACTGTACATGTCTCTGGAGGCAGCGTTATGATCTGGGGTTGCTTCAGTTGGTCAGGTCGAGACTCAGCAACGTTATGGGGCAATAAAATGAAGTCAGCTGATGACCTGAAAATGTACTGAATGACCATCACATCAATGGGTTTTTTTTTCTTCTCCGATCACACGGGGATAAAATTAGGGCTCGGATTGTGAAAGAGTGGAACTAACCACCACGGAGTCCTGTCCTTAACTCCATTGAAAGTCTTTGGGATGCTGGAGAAGACTTTACAAAGTTGTTAGACTCTCTGATAGTCAAGACAAGACCTCGGTGAAAAATTAATCCAACTCTGGATGGAAATAAATGTTGTGACGTTGTATAAAGTTACTGAAATAATGCCATGGTGAACGCGAGCCATAACCAAAGCTAAAGGTAGTACGTTAAACATTTGTGTGGGATACTTTTTTTTTTTTCTGGACTGGGTAGTGTATAAAATTCTGAAAAGTAATTTTTCATGGACCGAAATATGTTTCTCATTCACATCAGTCTGTTTCATAACCTGAGGTTAAAAAAAAAAAAAAAGTCACTACCGAACCTCATCATGGTGTCTTCACTAGTATCACACCAGCATCGGTGCAGAAATCATGTTGGACTCCTTCACACACTTGTGCGCTTTTATTTGGCCATTTAAATCTTTGACCACTGTTGTCTGTATAAAGCATGTCGGTGCTCTTCTTTGTTTAAATGACGACGAATTGATGGCACAGGAGCATCGCAGACATTGTGACAGCCGGTATCCAAACTGATTCGTGTCCGTTTCGCGATGACACTTCCAGAAAATATCTAATAACTTGATCAAAACATGACACTTGCTGTGTAATGAAATTAGTCAGCTAGTAAGATTTTACTTCAAATAAGATTAATAAGTTAAAGATTTTACGCTTCTTAGATTTTGACTGGTTTATTGAAAATTAATGATTTTTAATTGAATGCATTTTTTACTGTCATGATTTTAGACTTCAAGTATAATTGTTTGCATTTTTTTGCATTGTAAAGCGCTATTGAGGTTTTTCACCCACGTGACCAAGTCATGTGAGGCCGCCATTTTGGACGTCACGGCTCGAATCAGTTTGAATGTGAGGAAGGCGACAAACGAAAATCGTAAAAGAAAAAGGAGCGAGATGCAGAAAACACGTTCACTATCCAGCGACGTAGGGCATTTACAGGGCGAGCAGAGGGAGAGGTATTTGCAAAAATTGAGGTTAGCAGGCTTAGAGAACGACGTTTACCTGCTTCCACCAGGATTGTTCACTGACGTACGGAAGTACACGAAGCCCTCGTCTTTACCTGACTTCGGCCCACGTGATCTGTATACCTATGTCGTTAAAAACCCATCGCCATACACAGGTATTGATCTGAAAGCGTATAAGAGTTTGGATGCCTACAAATATTTTGTGTCAGGCTGGGTAACATGCCTACATCAGCGGGTCGTCCCTGGAGCCGGCGGTCGCCATCTTATTACAGCTAAGGTTTGTTCACATTTTCATTTACTTTCGGTCCTCAGGATAAACAAAATGTTATTAAATGTCATTGAAATAACTTCTTAGTCTGTTGAGACATGGCCCGTTATAAATTTGCCGTTACCAGGCAATGACCAAGAACTGTATTATTAGGGTCGGTGTAGTTGTAGCAGTGTACTAGCAGCTAGCTGTTAGCACTAGCTAATGTCAACAACATAGTAGCTAGTATGTTACTGTAGCAATGTTTACGTTCAGTCATTTGGATGACTGTTAAAACCTTTCAGTCTCAAGTTTTTCCTTTACTGGATTTACTAGTTTACTGAGCTAGCGCGCTCGGGCAAGCTGGGAGCTAGCGCGCTCGGGCAAGCTGGGAGCTAGCGCGCTCCGGCGCGCTAGCTCAGTAAACTAGTAAATACAGTATAGGAAAAACTTGAGACTGAAAGGTTTTAACAGTCATCCAAATGACTGAACGTAAACATTGCTACAGTAACATACTAGCTACTATGATGTTGACATTAGCTAGCTTGACCTTCAAAATGGCGGACACCGGGGCGTCACGTGACCCTGTGACGTCAGGTGAAAAACCTCAATACTCATATAAATGTAATAAAGTAGACCGGCGGATACAATTAGACACCTTTACAGATTTACCAATAAAAAACAAATTTTACAAAGGTGAGTTTCAGTTACAACAGTTATTATTGGTTAATCAATCAACCGCAAGACCTGCCTCGCCCTTTGAGCTTGTTGTCTGATAACACAGCTCGTTACCGGAGATAGAATTTCTTTAGGCCACACCAATTCAATTAGTTGGTTCTCGGAATTGCTGCTTGAAGAAAATGCAAAATGAAAAAAAAAATCAAACTCCTGCCAACAGAAAAGGTCACATGACGTGAGGTCACGTGACGTCGAAAACCAATCAAATCGCCCCTTTCACTTTCGATAAAGACTTGTGGAAGAAACATGCCTGTGGAGGGGAATCCTACAAAGCCTGTGTTTGTGATTGTTAGGATATTCAGCGAACAGAAGCGTAAAATCTTTGACAGGTGTGTCGAAATTCTGTTTACTGGTTTGCCTGTATTGTTTGGTCTATTTCCACCGCTAATTTTACCATCAGAGCATTTTTTAAATTTTATTTTTATTTCGCCCGCTCGCTTCATATTTTTCCTGAAAAAAATCCAAGAACCAACTAATTAAATTGGTGTGGCCTTAAGCACGATCAGCAAGTTGAGAAAAACCCGGACGTTATCATCGCAGGTAAGCATGGTGGAAAGATCATGGGGATGTTCTTACAAATCAAATTCACCAATATTTGTCGAAACCTACTTTGTTTCTTACTCTTTCATTTGACAGTCACCATTTTGTATCTAAACGCATTTGAGAACTCACGTGAAGTGTCGATAATAGTGACCACTTTCACCGGTGTCCACCATTATCAACACCCTGTGGAATTAAGTGACATTTACAACTGTTATGGATCGATCTTTGTGTAACATTGTTGAAGTAGATTAAGTGCTTTAAAAAAAAAAAAAAAAAGTGCTGTGAAAAAAAATAATCTTTTTTTTTTCTGATTCATAACAGAATGGAATGTTTATAGAGTATTTGGAATCCGATTGCAGTCAATAGAATTAGACCAGAATTGAATTCCTAGCATACAAAAAATTCCATTCAGAAATTTTTTTTTTTGCAGTTTGTTGTAAATACAGAGGTGCTTGAAAGTTTGTGAACCCTTTAGAATTTTCTATATTTCTGCATAAATATGACCGAAAACATCATCAGATTTTCACACAAGTCCTAAAAGTAGATAAAGAGAACCCAGTTAAACAAATGAGACAAAAATATTATACTTGGTCATTTATTTATTGAGGAAAATGATCCAATATTACATATCTGTGAGTGGCAAAAGTATGTGAACCTCTAGGATTAGCAGTTAATTTGAAGGTGAAATTAAAGTCAGGTGTTTTCAATCAATGGGATGACAATCAGGTGTGAGTGGGCACTCTGTTTTATTTAAAGAACAGGGATCTATCAGAGTCTGATCTTCACAACACATGTTTGTGGAAGTGTATCATGGCACGAACAAAGGAGATTTCTGAACACCTCAGAAAAAGCGTTGTTGATGCTCATCAGGCTGGAAAAGGTTACAAAACCATCTCTAAAGAGTTTGGACTCCACCAATCCACAGTCAGACAGATTGTGTACAAATGAAGGAAATTCAAGACCATTGTTACCCTCCCCAGGAGTGGGCGACCAACAAAGATCACTCCAAGAGCAAGGAGTGTAATAGTCGGTGAGGTCAAAAGGACCCCAGGGTAACTTCTAAGCAACTGAAGGCCTCTCTCACATTGGCTAATGTTAATGATGTTCATGAGTCCACCATCAGGAGAACACTGAACAACAATGGTGTGCATGGCAGGGTTGCAAGGAGAAAGCCACTGCTCTCCAAAAAGAACATTGCTGCTCGTCTGCACTTTGCTAAAGATCACGTGGACAAGCCAGAAGGCTATTGGAAAAATGTTTTGTGGACGGATGAGACCAAAATAGAACTTTTTGGTTTAAATGAGAAGCGTTATGTTTGGAGAAAGGAAAACACTGCATTCCAGCATAAGAACCTTATCCCATCTGTGAAACATGGTGGTGGTAGTATCATGGTTTGGGCCTGTTTTGCTGCATCTGGGCCAGGACGGCTTGCCATCATTGATGGAACAATGAATTCTGAATTATACCAGCGAATTCTAAAGAAAAATGTCAGGACATCTGTCCATGAACTGAATCTCAAGAGAAGGTGGGTCATGCAGCAAGACAACGACCCTAAGCACACAAGTCGTTCTACCAAAGAATGGTTAAAGAACAATAAAGTTAATGTTTTGGAATGGCCAAGTCAAAGTCCTGACCTTAATCCAATCGAAATGTTGTGGAAGGTCCTGAAGTGAGCAGTTCATGTGAGGAAACCCACCAACATCCCAGAGTTGAAGCTGTTCTGTACGGAGGAATGGGCTAAAATTCCTCCAAGCCGGTGTGCAGGACTGATCAACAGTTACCGCAAACGTTTAGTTGCAGTTATTGCTGCACAAGGGGGTCACACCAGATACTGAAAGCAAAGGTTCACATACTTTTGCCACTCACAGATATGTAATATTGGATCATTTTCCTCAATAAATAAATGACCAAGTATAATATTTTTGCCTCATTTGTTTAACTGGGTTCTCTTTATCTACTTTTAGGACTTGTGTGAAAATCTGATGTTTTATGCAGAAATATAGAAAATTCTAAAGGGCTCACAAACTTTCAAGCACCACTGTATCTACCACATATTACAATATCAGGAGACATTTTATATTTTGGTTCGAGGAATGACATGCGACCTTTGAGCTGGATGTTCATGTGGTTACAATGTCAATTGCCTGTTGACCTTTATTGGTAAATAACAAAACTAGAAATTAATACAAACACCGAATGATTAACAAAATGTGCTCTATGAAAATACTGAGAAAGCGGGTAGAAAGTGGAACAAAAAGATTTTCTGACATGGGTTAAACATTATCCGTTCATTTGTTTACAAACATTAGAATTACTTCATTTACGTAAACACCGACATTGAAAAAATATTTTGTATTAAATACAAGTCTACGTAAAACAAATTTTAAATAAAAACTATGTTGTGTTTACTTAATACCACATACCAATTATTATTATTATTTTTAGGAATAATCATCTGGGTGTCGATAATTGTGGAATGGTGTCACGTGATGCGATGCGCTAAGTAATCGGGAATCAACTAATTTTTTTCCCAGTGGAAGTTTGAGTAACTATTCATGCACAATTTACGTATTGAAAGTCTTTTCAAAAGATCGTTAAAGTGTCGATAATCGTAGCCACTGCTCTATTATTGTTTTCGGCATTTTTAGCTAAACTGGCTCCGTACACAACATTTGAAGGAAGCTAGTCTGAAAGAAAGTAAAGTAAATACATTTCAAAATTGCTTAAAAGTGAGCTGAAGTATGTTAGACAACCTTTTTTTTCCCCCCAGAAAGACTATCATTTTTTGGCAGATTTGCCGAGATCCAGTGGGTTTTCCCAGACCACTGCGCATATTTGCTGAGTTTTTCTGCTGTTTGAGGTTATATCCGTAAACCACTTACTTATATTATTTTGTCAGAAAGTTGAGCACGAACAAATGAGCTCGGCTCTCATATTCACCCTTCCATCTTATTCGACCATTTGCTCTTTCAATGACCTCAGTCCATCTCAAGTTGTCATTACGATCTCCTTGGACGTTTCTCAACAGTCCTTCATCCTTCAAGCCGCTAAATAAAAGGTTTAAATAAAGGAAGAATCTACAGTCCTGTGCAAAAGTCTGAGGCACCGTGGGTTTTTTTTTTCATAGAAACTTTGTCATAGATTTCTATTTTATGACTTCTACATTATCAAGTCAGTACAAAAACATTTTAGAGTTCCAAATGTTCGTTTTCCAGCACAAAATTAAACGTTACAGAAAAAAAAAATTTGTATCTGAGCAGCATATTCCATAAGAGACGACTTTTCAGATTAAAAAAGAAAACATAATGAAGGCTACTGGGTTTTGGTGCAAAATTAAGAAGCGAGTGTGACAGTCAAAGTGTCCAGAAGAACTGTGGCTGGTTCTGGAAGATGCTCAGTAAAACCTACAGCTCATTTCCTTATCAAACTGCACTCACTGTACCTGAGACTATCCTCTATCTATACGCAAACGGAATTTCGTCTCGCACCAAATATTGACTTTGCTATATTGATTTATTATGGCTTTATCGTACAACCCCGATTCCAAAAAAGTTGGGACAAAGTACAAATTGTAAATAAAAACGGAATGCAATGATGCGGAAGTTTCAAAATTCCATATTTTATTCAGAATAGAACATAGATGACATATCAAATGTTTAAACTGAGAAAATGTATCGTTTAAAGAGAAAAATTAGGTGATTTTAAATTTCATGACAACAACACATCTCAAAAAAGTTGGGACAAGGCCATGTTTACCACTGTGAGACATCCCCTTTTCTCTTTACAACAGTCTGTAAACGTCTGGGGACTGAGGAGACAAGTTGCTCAAGTTTAGGGATAGGAATGTTAACCCATTCTTGTCTAATGTAGGATTCTAGTTGCTCAACTGTCTTAGGTCTTTTTTGTCGTATCTTCCATTTTATGATGCGCCAAATGTTTTCTATGGGTGAAAGATCTGGACTGCAGGCTGGCCAGTTCAGTACCCGGACCCTTCTTCTACGCAGCCATGATGCTGTAATTGATGCAATATGTGGTTTGGCATTGTCATGTTGGAAAATGCAAGGTCTTCCCTGAAAGAGACGCCGTCTGGATGGGAACATATGTTGCTCTAGAACCTGGATATACCTTTCAGCATTGATGGTGTCTTTCCAGATGTGTAAGCTGCCCATGCCACACACACTAATGCAACCCCATACCATCAGAGATGCAGGCTTCTGAACTGAGCGCTGTTAACAACTCGGGTCGTCCTTCTCCTCTTTAGTCCGAATGACACGGCGTCCCTGATTTCCATAAAGAACTTCAAATTTTGATTCGTCTGACCACAGAACAGTTTTCCACTTTGCCACAGTCCATTTTAAATGAGCCTTGGCCCAGAGAAGACGTCTGCGCTTCTGGATCGTGTTTAGATATGGCTTCTTCTTTGAACTATAGAGTTTTAGCTGGCAACAGCGGATGGCACGGTGAATTGTGTTCACAGATAATGTTCTCTGGAAATATTCCTGAGCCCATTTTGTGATTTCCAATACAGAAGCATGCCTGTATGTGATGCAGTGCCGTCTAAGGGCCCGAAGATCACGGGCACCCAGTATGGTTTTCCAGCCTTGACCCTTACGCACAGAGATTCTTCCAGATTCTCTGAATCTTTTGATGATATTATGCACTGTAGATGATGATATGTTCAAACTCTTTGCAATTTTACACTGTCGAACTCCTTTCTGATATTGCTCCACTATTTGTCGGCGCAGAATTAGGGGGATTGGTGATCCTCTTCCCATCTTTACTTCTGAGAGCCGCTGCCACTCCAAGATGCTCTTTTTATACCCAGTCATGTTAATGACCTATTGCCAATTGACCTAATGAGTTGCAATTTGGTCCTCCAGCTGTTCCTTTTTTGAACCTTTAACTTTTCCAGCCTCTTATTGCCCCTGTCCCAACTTTTTTGAGATGTGTTGCTGTCATGAAATTTCAAATGAGCCAATATTTGGCATGAAATTTCAAAATGTCTCACTTTCGACATTTGATATGTTGTCTGTTCTATTGTGAATACAATATCAGTTTTTGAGATTTGTAAATTATTGCATTCCGTTTTTATTTACAATTTGTACTTTGTCCCAACTTTTTTGGAATCGGGGTTGTATTTTTTTTAATGTTAAAACATTTCATTTCATTATTTTTGAAGCCATTTTTGGCACACACGTGCCTAAGACTTTTGCACCGTACTGTACGTCACTATATAAGCAGATGCACATCCAGCACTGAAGCTGTAGAAGGCTAACACCGTGATAAACGCAACACAACGTAGCAAGCAGTCGCCGTTCTGTCAGCAGTTATCCTGCACTGCTGACGGAAGTGGGCATGAAAAATGCAGCAATAAGGGAAGTGTGATAGGAAAGCATGGCTAGTACATCACTAAACACAGGGGAGCAAGAAGGAACTTTATACCTGCTGATTAAAGAGCAAAAATGAGTAAAGTGCATTTTTTTTTCTTACTGTTCATTTATAACTTTGCAGCAGGAGGAGACGACTGGATTTTTTTTTCCCTGAACAGCTTTTCATTTCACATAATCCAAGAAAATAGATTACACATCATAAAACAAGGTTAAGAGACCATTTTTTTTTTTTACATTAAAGGAAAACTCCAACGTTTTTAACCTCACGTCTATCCACAGTATCTGTAGCGTGTGTGTGTGTGAGAGAGAGAGAGATTACCAGGGACAAGAATTTACACCATTTCCTGTATTATGTAAAGAAGAAAGAAGAAAAAACCCTTGTAATTGGAGGCTAAGGGCAGTAAACATGTTGTATTGTGCGTGTGGCACATATTTATGATTTCTGCAAGAGGGAGGGGAAAAAAAAAAAGTATGGATCGGATACCGTAAAACTTCGAGAACATTTAAAGTAAAATGCTTTAATCTGGATAAATCACTCTGCTAAGAGTGTCCGTTTCATCCTAATACCTTCTAGACTACAGCGCCACAGCTGTCACTCTTGATTTGGCATTATATACAGCAGATCACGTTTTTAAACATTTATCACCTGGCCCTAGACATGGATAAACCGCAGCTTTTGTTCTTTTCTCATAACAGGAAAGCGTGTCGCTCATGTTGATTACACAGATGTAATGGATACAGATGGAGCGCTTCCGGAGTATTCCTTTAATGCAACTTTAAACACACAGGTCTCTTGTATATATATATATATATATGAAACTATAGATTCACTTTCTTTTTTGACTCCTCCTCCCAGTTCACATCGAAAGCTTCATCATCTGCTATCGAGGAGCTGAAGAAGGAAAGACCAGAGAAAAGACCTCCGGGACGTGCTGAGCTCAACTCAAAGCACTTCCTCTTCCTGGAGTTCACAGATTGTTCTTCACACGTCTCAGTCCTTGCGTGTGGCCTGCTCGTGTTCTGGCGAGGCTCTGTGGCTGAATTCGTGGAGCTTTTCTGTTCCACAGTCGCAGTAGTGCTTGTGTGCGTACTTTCTGCTGCGTTGGCATCTTTTTCCATGACGCCGTCCCTGGAAACGGGTGTGGTGTTCTCCTGTGTTGGAGCTGTGGTAAGATTCTGGCTGGACTTTTCCTCAGGAGAGGGAACAAAAGAGAACGCGGAAAGCTTGGCCAAGGTAGACGAAGCGACTTTAGTTTTTGGTGGGCGTGGCTGAACGGAGGACTCGGGCTCGTTTGGAGCGAGTTGCTGACGTTTGTGCTCTGCGTCGTCGGCTGTTCGGTTTCTCTCTCGTGACTTTTCAGAGGGAATCTCTCCGACTTCAGCCTCTCCGGGCTTCCTAGACGCACTGCCGCCCTCTGCTGGTTGCTCGGCGCACTGATTTTTTTGCTTCTTCTCTTTCTCTTTTCGTCTTATTTGTCTAATTTGTTTTGTGCCAATTTTAGCATCCATTTTAGAAGCCAGATCTGTGCGCGTCATTCTCTCTCTGGGTTTGAAGGTGAAGCTCGACAGGTCGACCTGTAGATTTTCACACTCGGACTGTTCCGTCGCAGGTGGACTCAAAGATGTAGCTTTTCTTTTAGAAGGTCTTTTCCTGTCCACCACTGGCGTGCTGTGGCATGGGCGCTCATACGGAGAGAACGGCTGCTCTGTATTTAATCGCTCATCCACAATGTTCTTTGTCTCGTTCTCCCTGTTCATCCCTTTCAATCGTTTGGTCCTCAGCTTTTTGGAGATCTTCTGCACCACTGAACTGCTGTCTTCATCGGCCTGCTTCTCCCACGCAGAGCCCTCGCCATGCGCCGAGCCACTGTTGCTAGGCAACACACTAGGGCACGGTGCATTAGCTGCACGATCCGGTGTAAAGGAACGAATGGGAGATGTTGGGAAGAGAGAATTCCTTTCAGCTGGCCTGGTTAAGCTGTGAAACCAGTCGAGGCCTGGGTCAGAGGCAGACGTCTCTTCACTGCTCATACTCTCTCTGCGTACGTCACTCGGCTGCTGACCTCCAGACGACTCACGAGAGCTGTTCTGCTTTCTGAAGAAAATTAGGAACAGAAATTGAATTTTAAAACTCCTTTAAACATTCTGTCCCACCTTTAATCACTTAAAATATTTAGCAGTCAAATGCGTTCATGAAAATGTCGTGTTATACGCGCCGCCACGGAGCTAAGAGCGCTCCTGAAATTTCAATTCTCTTTGGTCAGAAGGTGTTGAGTTCTTTTCCATACCAGCAGCTTTGACAGTAGTGATAACAGTAACACAAATCACACATTTATATTAAATGCACTCATTCTAATACATTAGCATTTCTATGGTAACAATAAATGTAATCATTGCTAATTTGCTGGGGGAGGAAAAAAAAAAAAAAAAACACTTCCGGATGAGAAACGATCGACTTCACGGATATAACAGTGGATGCAAACAGAAAACACTTTGCATCAGGTCACAAAATCCACCTTTTGGTAAAGTCGTCGCTTCATCTCACAGTGGGAAGAAAATGAGACAAATCCAACTTTTAATTGAAATAAATTTGTTCAAAGGGGAAAAAAAAAATCCCTCAGTAAGAAAATTATTTTCAACAAAAACACATGTTCCAGTATTATTGACACCCCTGGAAATGATAGTGAACACAGTGTAACTGAATCATGTTTGCTATTTAAATTGTACAGTATTTTTGAGTTGACTGGAGTGTGTAGGAACGTTCAAGCTGTAATCCATGACTTTCTGGGGAACAAATATGAGGTGACACAGAGGCTAAATTCCCTCAACATCGACATGGGGAAGAGAAGAGAACACGCAAACCAAATGACGGAGAAGTAGTAGTAGTGTGCTGATCTTCATAAGTCAGGGGAATGGGTATTATTTAAAAAAAAAAAAAGGCTACTCACCTGAAAATGTCCATTTCCTATAGTATGTCCTGTTAGGGTGGTGATAAAGTGGACGCCAACTGGAACTGTTATAAACTTGTCTGGAAGAGGACTCAAGTTTATTTTGCCCCCACTGTACAGTGAGGAGGGTAAGAGAGGCAAAAAAAAAAGATCATTGTTGGTGAATTACAAGAAAAAGTAAATTCTTGGGGTTTACAAGTCTCCAAAACCACCATTAGACTCCACCTCCATGTCAACAGATTATTTGGAAGGTTGTATGAGGGGGAAAAAACAAAAAAGCTTTTCTGTCAGTTAACCACAAAAAACGTAAGCACCTGGAGTTTGTGAAACGCTACTACAACTTTGACTGGAAGCGCGTTCTCTGGTCTGATGGAACAAAAATGGAGCTTTTTGGCAATAAACACTCGCGGTGGGTTTGGTGTAAAAAGAAGGATGGCTATAATGAAAACATCCCAGCTGTAAAATACGGTGGAAGTTCTGTGATGTTTTGAGGCTGTTTTTCCCTCCAAAGACCCTGGAAACCTTGTTAGGGTGCATGGCATCGTGGACTCCATGAAATACCAGGACATTTCAAATCTAAATCTGGCTGCCTCTGCCAGGGAACTAAAACTGGGTCGTCACTGGATCTTCCAGCAGGACAATAATCCGAAGCATATGTCCAAATCAACACAAAAATGGTTGAACCCCATTGAAAACCTGTGGGGTGCGCTGAAGAGGAGAGAGCACAAGAGAGGGTCGAGGACCCTGGATGATCTGGTCTCAGATCTCCTGCTCTGCATCTCCAACCTTATAAAACGTTATAGGAGAGACTCAGCCTCAGTGCTGTTTTACTGGCAGTGCGAGGGTATACAAAGTATTAAATGCAGGGACGCCAATAATAGTAGCACGTGCGTTTTTCTCTGAATAAAATGTATTTCAATTAAAGGTTGGATTTTTCCTCATTTTTTCAGTGTGAGATGAGGCGACTTCTTCACCAAAAGGTGGATGCTTTCTAACCCTTTTGAACTCATCTTTACAAGGGGTGCCAATAATTGTGGAGGGCACTGTAGGGGTGTGTGTGTATGCATGTATGTGTATATATATATATATATCTCAACCCTGCTCTACACCACGTGAGTCATTTATCCTTAATGTTCAGGCACAAACTCGGTCTTAAATAATTAAATGTAGATTTTTTTTTTTAAATGATTTAATTACTGCTTATTAGAAATATGGTCAGCCTAATGCTTCTCATGATGAATAAAGGTGATCATGTGTCATGTTTCATATGCAGCAAGTGCTCATAAAGGAAAAAAAAACAACATACATACATATACATATATACACATATATATATATATACATATATACACATATATATATATATATATATATATATATATATATATATATATATATAGGGTATTAAAATCGAAACTCGCATGCCTATTTATCCGTTTATATTATCTGTATTTAATTCCTTCTATGTCGCTCGGTACTGTACACTGAATCTCGCGCACGTCTGATGACAATAAAGGTGTTTGTATTTGTAATTAGGGATAATTCTGGGAACTCCATTAACGAGGTTTACCCTGAGAGCCTCTGCAGCTCTTTGTTGAGGATGTGAGTCAGGCCCAGACCCTCCAGAACAATCTCGCATTGGCTTCTATACTGCTCTCCAGGCTCATCAGGGAAGGACGTGTGCAGAGCGTTCACATTACCAAGCAGTGCGCCACCCTGTGGCCAAAACACACACACACAAAAATAAACCTAATTCCAGAGAGGAACACCAATGACAATTTTGACTAAGAAATCAGGAGACACTATTAGCTCATGGAACTAAATGATTTGTCAATTTAATAATCTTCAATAGATTCTTGAAATAATTCAATCAGCAGGCTCGAATGTCCTGTTCTCCAATACATCCTTGTTTCATTTATGAAATAACATCATACTGTATCTGTTATGAGATACATTCAGTGTTATGAACCTTACACTAAACATGCGACAGCAATTATAAATACAGTAACTGATCCATCACCAGCCACTTCTTTTTTTCCTCAAAGTTAAGAAGAAAACTGCATCATCATGTTAATGATAAACTGCAAAGTGTATTATTCTATCCACGTTCACTGGATATGAGCAAATGGCGCGCTCTGATTGGCTACTCTACTACTAGGATATCAGCTCATATACCATGAGTAGACAAAAACAAAAATGGCGGCAGTGGCGTGCACAGATAGACACGAGGTGGTGCTCAAGCACCTGCCCCTCTGCCCTCTGTCCAAAAAAGTGCCCTTTTGAATTTTTTTTTTACAGTTTACTGAGGCCAATGTTGACATGATCTTTTAGAAAAGCCGCGGCATTAAAAGCGTGTGAAAATAATGTCCCGATGTGTGCCCCCTCCGCGCACACACCGGACCTCTGTCTCTCTTGCTCTGTCACGTGAACAAGCGTGCAGTGCATTCAATGTGAGGTTGCAGCAGCGTAGCGTCCTGGAAGCCACGGCCTTGTCGTAGCGCAGACAGCACATCGGGCAGTCAGGCAGCTCTTCCCCTGCCCCACCAGCCAGGTAACACATGAATCGAGTGAAAATGTATTGTTTGCCCTCTAAGCCCAAGCTGTAATTATTTTGTCGTGAAGTAGCCCGTCGCATACAGAAACAACTGCACATAAGTGTTATATTTTTTGCTAGACCATTTTCAGATTTAGGAAAACAAAAATTTCTTTTTCTATTTTGTTCAACTATTGATTCCTGGCAAAGTCAAAAAGCCTTGATGTAATAAATTAACATTAAGTGGTTGTTTTACACCGTTAAAAACTAAAATGGGTCAGTGGCGACCCGAACACAAGAGGAGGGTTAAATCTCAGACTTTTATAATAAGGTGTTCCACATGCGCAAAAAAGTGCCCTTTTTTCCCCCCAGAGCACTTGCCCCCCAAAATGTCTGTGCACGCCACTGAATGGTGGCACGTCTTGCCGAACCAACCGAAGACGAAATAAAAACCTTTACTCGAAAATAAAAACCCCAAAAACACAAAAATAAAAAAAAGCAACAAAATATGGAATAAAGGTATTTGATGGTAAGAAGATATCTTTTTTTAAAATTTATTTTTCAGGAATTATCATCGCATTTTTCACAAATTGCTTGTCATTTCGCCGGTTTGTTTACATTCTAAGCGGAAATGATTTTGTCGGACGTTTTGTATAAAGCTTTTATTTATCAAATTTGCAAAAAATAAAAGTTTCTCAAAATCCAGTGAATGTGGGTAGAATAAAACAGTTATTCCATTCAATCTCGGTGCTACGCGCCTCGTCGGCTATCAGCTCATGTACGACTTTCGTGGAATAATTCTTAAACATCCTCTGTCCAGAAGACTTTCCTGTGCTGGAAACCTTGTGACCAAGCTTTATCTCTGACTGTTACAGAGACGCCAAACAAACATCTCCTCACAGAAAACAAACAACCCCCTGCCCCTCCCAAAAAAACACCTTAAAAACACAATCTTGTTTGTGCAGTTTCTGTTCTGTTGCTACTGTAGAAATGATAATTTATTCCAAAAAGCACAAAACAAGCATATTCCCGTATACAAAAGGAAAAAATATGGGAGTTCGGTTTGTTCTGTATTTAACCTTTGATCAAAATGTACAAAAAAAAATAATAATTCATTACAACTATGTACTACCGTATTTTTTGGACTATAAGTCGCACTTTTTTTCATGGTTCGGCTGGCCATGCGACTTGTACTCCGGTGCGACGTATATATATATATATATTTTTTTTTTTTTTTCACCGCGGAATAACTGGAGCTGATGCTGAGTCTGACGACAGCCACGCAGAAGAGGAGGAAACGGCGCTTCATCTGCCGCTGGAGGCAGAGTTGTTCAGAAGCGACACCGAGGATGAGGAATTCAATGGATTTGCTGATTTGGAGTGAAATCATCAGCTTGATAAACTTGATTGACCTGTGTTTTATTCTTAATGATAGGCCTATAGTTATTTAAATAAGTTATGTAGTGATTTTAGGCAGTGCTTAATTTGTGAAGTGGGAGGTCCCAGAACGCAGGAGGTGGGTGGGTCCGGCGACTTAAAAAAAAAAAAAAAAAGGCGGGGGATGGTTTACTATAACTTTACGCTTATTGTGTGTGTAAAATAATAATAATAATAATAATAATAATATCAGACATTATGATCTTAGAAAACGCTTTAGTGACAAACAGTTACAGACAGTAATATGTCGTGATATTATAAAATATTAATTTTTATTAGTCTATATATTAAATTATATATTACATTTATCTTCTAAAATAACAGACTGTACTCATCACAACCGGTTTATTTCACCATTGGAGATCAGATCACACAAGACACGAGTTAAATGACTCATTTTAAGGATTTAAGTAGGGGATTTAAAAGCGGTTGTTGTTTTTTTTTTCACTAGATGGTTGTTTTTACTACCGTACCTGTCTTTGCAGATGATATACCTATAGCCTACTTGACCTCTGATTTGATGAAATAAAATTCGACAAAAATGAAGAATGACACTCCTCGATGATGACTACAGTTTAATAACACAGATGAAAGAGCCATGGGGCGATAATAAGCCCTACCGGTAAAAATATTCTAAAAGCAAACTGATTAATGCATCAGTAATAGGCTACTAATATTAGTTATAATAATAATATAGGCTATTAGTAATAACGATAGTGATAGTATTAAAGATGGTAGTAGATATTTAAAATAATCAGACTAGGCTACTTACAGGGCAAAGGCCGCGTTATCACTGCTCAGCTGTTCGTTTATTAAATAAACGATGCAGTCGCGCAGTAACCACGCGCCGCTTATCAGATACAATCACAGATTCTATGGATAGAATAACCCTTCAAAAAAGTGCGACTTATAGTCCGGTGCGACGTATATATGTTTTTTTCGTCTTCATAATGCATTTTTTGGCTGATGCGACTTAAACTCCGGAGCGACGTATAGTCCGGAAAATACGGTATATAAACACGCCGAACTCAGAGTCGAGGTTATTTACAGCAGTGTTGCTCTTTTGTTCTTATTATCCACTCAGGTGTCAGCCATCTTATCATACAGGCTACACTGCTGTAGGTCGACAGTTACTGACTGGAGCCCATCTGTTTCTCTGCATAATTTATTGCCCCCCCTTCACACACCCAGCACGTCCTTTAATGAAAAGAAGCTGCTGAGCAAATATTATATAACACTCTCATGCTCCTGGAGGTGACGTACCTGCATGGAGCACTCCATAACAGATACCACCACTACGGCATCCTCCACCGTCACGCTCTCTCTGAACATCAGCTTGGCATGAGCTGGAAAACAGAAACAGATTAAAAAACAAAAAAAGGAAGTAACAATGTGGCCCTTTTTGCGCTGATTAGTGCTCTAATGCAAGTTGGCATTTTAAAAAGGAGCCATTACTCTAAATATACATTAAGAGAAGTGATAAGGCAGAGGAATCAGTGTGTGCGTGTGTGTTTGGGATCCAACAGGACACCCAATAAATAAATAAAATGAAATAAAATAAATCCTGGTCCGATACGTATCTCAGTTTTGAAGTCACGGTTCGGATCATTTTTGGTACAGTAAAAGGAAACTAAATCGAGACTGCGACTGAAGGTCACAGTAATTTGCGCTAGCTGTTATAAACTGGGACGTCTGGTCACTGTACCCTAGAGATCTGGAACGGTAAGAGATAGAGAATAAAAAGAGATAAGAGATAAAGTTGCGCCCTGAGCAAAATAAAAAAAAAAAATCATGAAAATTGACAAAGTGATTGGAAAAAAAGCCCGTTTTTCATGGATCATTCTGGTTCGGTGATCCGGATCACCACCAAAAGCCAGCAGCGTAATTCAGCCCAGAGGTATTCTTCATGTGAAATTTGGTGAGGACTGGCTGAAAACTGAGGGAGAAATAGTGTCCTAAAAAACGTTAGGATAATAATACCAATAAAAATAATAATAATAATAAAAGAAGAAAGATCCTGAGTGTGAGTAAAAATTTGCACCAGTGCTGCTAGCGCAAATTAAAAAGGCACAGCATAAAATTGCAGGTAGAGCCCTGCACTCCCACGGGAGTCCGGCGGGACCCGACGCAAAGCAGTGCGGCGCGGGACAAATTTTGAAAGCTCATTGCGGGCGCGGGCGGGAGGGGGAGTGCACAATGCGGGCGCGGGCGGGAGAGGTGATAAGCTGCAGTCCCGCTAACTAAAAACGTGTTTAAAATAAAATTTATAAATTATTAATTTATGTCTATCATATATCATTTGTGCTGGATATTTTATTTGGCATTAATAAAAACATTTTAAGATGCCTAAATTTGCGGACGTGGTCTAATCTCGCGTACATTTCTGATTCCTTTCCGCTCTTCCGTGTTTGAGATCTCCGATCATGGCAGAAGAGCAGAGCTCCTCTAGTGAAGCTCACAATGGGTATCTCTGTAAAGCCTCAGCTGCGCATGCCGCCTGGCAACGCGCACCCTCGCTACGTGCGCTAGGTGAAGGATCGGTCAGTGGAGAGCTCAGCTAAGCTCAGCATGTTTAATTCCCCAAGCCAATGACAAGAACTTTCGTGAGAAATAACGTGAACGTCTGCATCATGTGGGATTTGCGGGCGGGAGCGGGACAAAATATGGCAGGCGCGGGACTGCACAATGCTGGAGCGGGCAGGAGCTGGACTGAAAATTCTGTCCTGCGCAGACCTCTAATTGCAGGTTGTTTATTATGAACCTTCTGTAAACACCAATGTTGTAGTTGAGTCGCTAAACCTCGAGTCCGAGTCCAGTCTCGAGTCCCCAGGGTTCAAGTCCGAGTCATTAAAGAAAATTTCAAGTCGAGTCCGAGAACAAGACTCCACCCGCACCATATAACGGTGTCTGTTGTTGCCTTTATGTGAAAGCGTCTCTGCTACTGCGTTGGACTAACGTTCCTGCTCGACTGCTCCATTTTAGTTAACAGGCTACAGATAAAAAGCTTGTTCCTTGCTCAGCAAGCCCCGCCCATTATCAACAGAGCGATAAACACAGTGTGTCACTTCCTTCTCTGGGTGGAGTCTTGCCAAATAACGATTGAAGTTCGAGGTCGTCCCCGTCGTCTCCTCGATAGTTCTTCTACATATGGAACACACAGCAGTGCATTTTTTCCCACTGCACGAGAAGTCTGTATAAGCGAAGCGGACAATCCTAGCGGCGTCTCTCCAGGCATTTTAGCGCCGTTAACGTTAGTTTTTTCCTGAACATGATGCATGAACAGGTGAATGTGCATTCACTTGCACGAAATTAGTATAAAAATTTATGTAGATATAAATCTCTTACGCCAAAGTATTATGAGAAGTTACAAAAAAATAAAGAAGCAATCCGAGTCCGAATGCAATTAATGCACGAGTCCGAGTCATCAGTGCTCAAGTCCAAGTCGGACTTGGGTACTACAAGCCTGGTAAACACCAACAGTTTATAATGTTTAACAACATTTTAAATGCAACCTACTAAAAAAAAACAAAAAACCCTAGAATAAAAAATTAAACACTGCTGCAAACCACTGATAACTTCTCGAAGAAATAAAAGTTCCCCCCTCCCAGAAAAATTAACTTGTCCGCATTGTCCTGTGAAGCGACAGATCTGCAGCTGGCAATGACGATATCTGAGTGTTCGAGTTCGAAGTGTTGCCAGACGCATCCTTGATCGCTCCTTAACAATGTCGACACGCTGATTTCATCTTATCGACTTGTTTTTGTCCGTCGTTGTATTTCAACGGGATAACGATAAGGGCGGGTCTTCAAGCTCTGGCTTCTCGTTCATATCACCCATGACGTTCGCCAGCTTGGCGGAGACTTGACAAATATGTTCGTGTGGGAACTCGGATTTGAAGTGTGTTCCGCACGCAAAAAAAGATGACTGCTAACTACTGTTAAAGATTGCATTTGGTACACACCTGCAGTGTAGAGAAAGTCCTGCACCGAAGCAGTATGAACTGTGCCGTTACACCCCTAGTATGCGTGTGTGAGACAGCGAGACAGGAGGACAGACCTTCTGCGAGACGGCCAAGGCTCTCCAGCATGCGGATGGTGGTGCGTGCGGCGTTACGGCTGTCGCTCTGCCTCTGCAGCTGGTAGTAGCGGGTCAGGATGGCGTTGGCGTCCTGCGTGACGCGCGGCTGCAGCCTCTTTATCACACAGAAGTATGCTCTCATCTTCTCCATACTCCATAACGATGAAGGCTGAGTCGGGACACCTCGGGGAGACAAGGATAATAAAGACGACGATGATGAAAACGTAATGCGATTTTGTTTCCATTACGTGGCCATTTTATCATTTGCTATCAATTTTGCTCAAACAAATACAGCAGAAAAAGAAAAGTAAGTAAGGGCTCTATATATCCTGGTTAGTGTTGCAATGAATCTGGAGCCAATCCCAGGAAAGATCAAAAGATCGCAAACGCCCATGCCCTTATTACACGGAAGGATCCAGACAGATAACAGGGTGATCTGACCTTTCCCATGATTCATTACTGCATCATAGCAGAAGCCGGTCTCTTTCTTCTGCTCCACTGTGTGTTTGTAGCTAGCGCTAACTGCTAGGTAGTTAAGCTCAAAGATCACTAAAATATGGTTACGCGGGTCCGATTTTCTGACGCGCTCTGGGGAGAATATGATCGAAGTGCCCCATCCGTCCACCCTCACGGAATGGAGAGACGTGAAGAAGTTGTGGCCTGACGTCAGCTACGTTGACATTGCCAATTATTTTATTCTTAGCGATGGCGTTGATGACAAAAAAAAAAAAAGGAAATCCTGCAGTCATGCAGCAGCTATCATCTGGAAAGTAGGCTATGTCAGAGTAGAGCAACTGTATTACTGGTTTTTTGTTTGTTTGTTTTTTTACTAATAATGTACACTACCGTTCAAAAGTTTGGGGTCACTCAGACAATTTTGTGTTTTCCATGAAAAGTCACACTTTTATTTACCACCATAAGTTGTAAAATGAATAGAAAATATAGTCAAGACATTTTTCTGGCCATTTTGAGCATTTAATCGACCCCACAAATGTGATGCTCCAGAAACTCAATCTGCTCAAAGGAAGGTCAGTTTTATAGCTTCTCTAAAGAGCTCAACTGTTTTCAGCTGTGCTAACATGATTGTACAAGGGTTTTCTAATCATCCATTAGCCTTCTGAGGCAATGAGCAAACACATTGTACCATTAGAACACTGGAGTGATAGTTGCTGGCAATGGGCCTCTATACACCTATGGAGATATTGCACCAAAAACCAGACATTTGCAGCTAGAATAGTCATTTACCACATTAGCAATGTATAGAGTGGATTTCTGATTAGTTTAAAGTGATCTTCATTGAAAAGAACAGTGCTTTTCTTTCAAAAATAAGGACATTTCAAAGTGACCCCAAACTTTTGAACGGTAGTGTAGTTTTATATACTAGTGCATCTCAAAAAATTAGAATACCATGAAAAAGTTCCTTTTTTTCCATGATTTAATTCAAAAAGGTAAGCTTTCATATATTCTATATTCATTACATGTAAAGTGAAATATTTAAAGCCTTTTTTGTTTTAATTTTGATGATTATGGCTTATAGCTCATGAAAATCAGAAATCCAGTATCTCAAATTATTAGAATATTCCCTAAGATCAATCAAAAAAAAGAATTTACAATACAGAAATGTCCAACTTCTGAAAAGTATATTCATTTATACACTCAATACTTGGTTGGGGCTCCTTTACCATGAATTACTGTATCACTGCGGTGTGGCATGGAGGTGATCAGTCTGTGGCACTGCTGAGGTGTTATTGAAGCCCAGGTTGCTTTGATAGCGGCCTTCAGTGTGTCTGTATTTTTGGGTCGGGTGTTTCTCATCTTCCTCTTGACAATACCCCATAGATTCTCTATGGGGTTCAGGTCAGGCAAGTTGGCTGGCCAATCAAACACAGTAATATCATGGTCAGCAAACCATTTGGTAGTAGTTTTGGCACTGTGGGTAGGTGCCAAGTCCTGCTGGAAAAGGAAATCAGTATCTCCAAAAAGCTCATCAGCAAATGGAAGCATGAAGTGCTCTAAAATGTCCTGGTAGATGGCTGTGTTGACTTTGGACTTGATAAAACACAGTGGACCAACACCAGCAGATGACATGGCACCCCAAATCATCACAGACTGTGGAAACTTCACACTGGGCTTCAAACACGTTGGATTCTGTGCCTCTCCACTCTTCCTCCAGACTCTAGAACCGTGATTTCCAAATTAAATGCAAAATGTACTTTCATCTGAAAAGAGGACTTTGGACCACTGAGCGACAGTCCATTTCTTTCTCTCCTGAGCCCAGATAAAACACTTCTGACGTTGTCTCTGGCTCAGGAGTAGCTTGATATTAGGAATGTGAAAGTTGTATCCCCTTTCTTGAAGATGTCTGTTCGTGATGGGTCTTGATACACTGACACCAGCCTCAGTCCACTCCTTGTGAAGCTCTCCCAAGTTCTTGAATCAACTTTTCTTGACAATCCTCTCAAGACTGCGGCCATCCCTGTTGCTTGTGCACCTTTTCCAGCCACCCTTTTCAGCAATGACCTTTTGTGGCTTACCCTCCTTGTGGAGGGCATCAGTGATCATCTTCTGGACAACAGTCAAGTCAGCAGTCTTCCCCATGATTGTGGTTGTGTGTACTGAACTAGACCGAGAGATACACTTTTGGACAAAAGTGTCTGTCAAATACCATACAGGCTCAATATGTATATGTCTAGGCTCAAGAAGCAAAGGCTAACCATTTTACTGCAGATGCTGTCAAACTTTGAAAACAAACATACTACACTTAATAATTCCTTGTCTATGTACAGTATTTGTCCAAGCTTCTTCAACTTCTTAACTCCCCTGATCATTCCAGATATTGGATGGTATTTGTAGGCTGTTTGTCTGGTCGCTCTTGGATTCTCTTGGCTACGTGCACTTATTGTGAGTCGCTTTGAATAAAAACGTCAGCGAAATGACTGTACTGTAGTGCAATGTTTGAATAATGTACAATGTCTAAACCAGTGTTTCTCAACCAAGCGCCATCTAGTGGGCTGCGAATTTTTTTCAAGTTTGAAGCTAAACAGTTCAGGATGTCGTTGTGTCCTAAATCTGGTAGCAGGTTTGCGAAACACTTTTCAAATAAAATAAATACATTTGTGGGTAAATCAAGATGAACAAGCCTTTATTTTGTCACATTCCTCCTCTACATTTAACCCGCATGTGTGCGCGGACACAGAGCGCACATGTGCGCGTCCACACACGCTGCAAAAAATGACATCTTAGCAAGTGAAAATATCTTGGAAATAATTGAAATAATCCAGCATTTCCTATTAGAAGAATACAAGACACCAATTCCGAGATTATTAAACCTCGTTCTAGATTGCAACCAACGTATTCTAAGATGTCTTATCAAGTAAAAATATCTGTCCATGCAAGCAAGATGATTTCACGAGTATTAAGTAATTTTCTCCTCAAATTCAGTTTTCAATTTTTTTGCAGTACACACACACAGCGCGCGATAAATAGATACGTTTGTGGGTAAATTCTATGGATCTGCGATATCTGCTGGAAGAGCAGAACAGGGAGGATTGGGAATCAAGTGGCTGTTGTTTATTTACACCCGATACCAAAACTTGTAGCGTCCTAGCAACCATCACAAAGACGCAGACAAAAACAATAGTGTGCTGATCCCCAGATCTTTAACCCAACCACATAAAAAAAGTTGTTCTCCTCCATGCTCTTCCAGGTTTTCATCTGTTTGTCTGTGTAGAACGATGTCTGCAGCACCAGGTAGTTTGAGATGTCGGAAAAATCAACGGATGGATTAATTTTCCAGCTCATAATGAATGACTTTATTTAAAACACGATACGTTGATCAGCAGAGCCGGTGGGGTCGTGCATGTACAGATACAAATACAACCCCGATTCCAAAAAAGTTGGGACAAAGTACAAATTGTAAATAAAAACAGAATGCAATAATTTACAAATCTCAAAAACTGATATTGTACTCACAATAGAACATAGACAACATATCAAATGTCGAAAGTGAGACATTTTGAAATTTCATGCCAAATATTGGCTCATTTGAAATTTCATGACAGCAACACATCTCAAAAAAGTTGGGACGGGGCAATAAGAGGCTGGAAAAGTTAAAGGTACAAAAAAGGAACAGCTAAAGGACCAAATTGCAACTCATTAGGTCAATTGGCAATAGGTCATTAACATGACTGGGTATAAAAAGAGCATCTTGGAGTGGCAGCGGCTCTCAGAAGTAAAGATGGGAAGAGGATCACCAATCCCCCTAATTCTGCACCGACAAATAGTGGAGCAATATCAGAAAGGAGTTCGACAGTGTAAAACTGCAAAGAGTTTGAACATATCATCATCTACAGTGCATATCATCATCATCAAAAGATTCAGAGAATCTGGAAGAATCTCTGTGCGTAAGGGTCAAGGCCGGAAAACCATACTGGGTGCCCGTGATCTTCGGGCCCTTAGACGGCACTGCATCACATACAGGCATGCTTCTGTATTGGAAATCACAAAATGGGCTCAGGAATATTTCCAGAGAACATTATCTGTGAACACAATTTACCGTGCCATCCGCCGTTGCCAGCTAAAACTCTATAGTTCAAAGAAGAAACCGTATATAAACATGATCCAGAAGCGCAGACGTCTTCTCTGGGCCAAGGCTCATTTAAAATGGACTGTGGCAAAGTGGAAAACTGTTCTGTGGTCAGATGAATCAAAATTTGAAGTTCTTTATGGAAATCAAGGACGCCGTGTCATTCGGACTAAAGAGGAGAAGGACGACCCAAGTTGTTATCAGCGCTCAGTTCAGAAGCCTGCATCTCTGATGGTATGGGGTTGCATTAGTGCGTGTGGCATGGGCAGCTTACACATCTGGAAAGACACCATCAATGCTGAAAGGTATATCCAGGTTCTAGAGCAACATATGCTCCCATCCAGACGACGTCTCTTTCAGGGAAGACCTTGCATTTTCCAACATGACAATGCCAAACCACATACTGCATCAATTACAGCATCATGGCTGCGTAGAAGAAGGGTCCGGGTACTGAACTGGCCAGCCTGCAGTCCAGATCTTTCACCCATAGAAAACATTTGGCGCATCATAAAATGGAAGATACGACAAAAAAGACCTAAGACAGTTGAGCAACTAGAATCCTACATTAGACAAGAATGAGTTAACATTCCTATCCCTAAACTTGAGCAACTTGTCTCCTCAGTCCCCAGACGTTTACAGACTGTTGTAAAGAGAAAAGGGGATGTCTCACAGTGGTAAACATGGCCTTGTCCCAACTTTTTTGAGATGTGTTGTTGTCATGAAATTTAAAATCACCTAATTTTTCTCTTTAAATGATACATTTTCTCAGTTTAAACATTTGATGTGTCATCTATGTTCTATTCAGAATAAAATATGGAATTTTGAAACTTCCACATCACTGCATTCCGTTTTTATTTACAATTTGTACTTTGTCCCAACTTTTTTGGATTCGGGGTTGTAATTACGAATACAAAAGACTAAAAACATACATAATCTTTTCACAAAAAAAAACTTAAAATCTGTTGATTATCTGTTAATTATCTTCACATTCAGTTAATTAATAGTATGGGTAACTACTGTCTTTGTATTTAGTTACGGCGACAACAGGATCAAAATTTATTCTACTAACATCAAATTTAGGTGGTAAATTTTTCTTTCATAGGAGGAAAAATCCTTCTTTGTTAACGTGTAAGGATCTAATCCCATTGAGTGGTTTCTATATCCACTTCTTGGTTGTAATAACTTGCTCGTTTGCTGGACACAAACATGGCGATAAGTTCCTGTGTGAATGGGCCAGACTCCACTTTTGGATCATTAATCCCTTTTGACTGAGAATGCCCTGCATGCAGGGTTTGGCTTCTGGAACATTCATACAGTTTTAAATACAATACCAACAATCTAAAAAATAGTTTTTATTGCATTTATTAATTCCCATTTGTAACAGGGAGTGATGTTGCATCCCATTAATACACTTTACAATAGATTATTAGATTTTAATAGAATAGATGAGCCAAAAATAATTGGGGTCTTGTTTAATGGGACCCCGACTCGGTACAAGTATGAATAGGTGGGCCTTAAAGCAGAAATGGTTGAGAACCCCTGGTCTAAACAACAATTACATGGAATTAACGCTGTTGATTCAGATCCAAAATGCAGTGGTTAGTGAAAGACAGGAATCGCATGTACAGATGAGCAGTGTATGGAGCTGGACAACACGTCTTACTAGGGCTGTGCCGATAGACGATGCCATCGTCCATCGACGATGGTGGTCATCCATCACGATGGAGAGCCACCATCGTGATACCACGCCCCTTCCTGTCATAAACATGCATATACGGTATCATCTAGGCCTATTTAACCTAAAAAGTTAGTTTTTTGTTAGTTTAGTTAGTTAGTTTTGTTTAATATATAAATATATTATAGAACATATAATTATATATAAATACATAATTATATAAATCATTATAAAGTAATATCCTATTACCGCTTGTTCACGTAGGCTATGGTGCAGGGACGTGCTAGTGAACATAACATGTGGTTACACAAATACAGTATGCTACTAATAATAAATTTTGACTTCATTTTTTAGCCTACACTATACTTTTAATGTAAAATTTGTCATGTTGTTCAAACAAATAGCCACTATTAACGACTTCAGTCGGGAAATATTGCACCTTATCAAACGGCAGTGAAGCGCAGACTTCGGCAGAAGTCAAATAACTTTAATCTGGTAAATAGGCCTACTTTCAGACACAAAATGGTCCACTCTAAGCCATAATGTCAAACCAAATGGAAGAATGAAGGTGATTCTGATAAATGTAAAGACAGTAAAAAAAAAAAAACAATATTAAATCATGATTTTAAAAGCTGGTGCAATAATTCAAACACTAATAAATTGGAAAAATTAGCGCGTTCAAGTGCGCACTAAAGGCCGAAACGCATCTTCAATTGATATGGTGTAAATAAACAATGAGTAATAGCTTAAGTGTAGTTTCTTCTCATAGTTTGAATATTAGTCTTTCATTGTTAGAGCAGATTAATATCTTGCCGTGATCAGTGAGTGCTCGGGGAGGTTCATTTCCACCTGCGCTTTGCTCAGCTCATTTCTCCGAAGCCAGCTGTGCGCAAACGCAGTGTTGACTGCTCGGCAAACTCCAAACGCTCGGTCTGTACTGGCCCTCTGTTGTGCAAGCGAGTTGGTTATGGCCAGGTTCAAATTGTGCCCAAAACAACTTAACCACGGCCATTTCAATTGCCTGATGGCTGTGACAATATTCGCCCCGTTGTCCGTTGTTATGCAGGCGATCTTTTTCTCCTCTATTTTCCATTCGGCAAGTGTCTCGCGCAATGCGTCTTCTAAATTGTCCGCTGAATGTGTCTCTGGCATGAAACTCGTCTGCAGGCATTTGGACTGCGTTGCCCACTCTCGGTCCACATAATGTACGGTAGCTGACATATAGGGCATCATGTTGCAGCTGGACCACATATCCGTTATCAAGGCCAAATATTCCACATCACCTCGCGCTTTTTTTTCTTTACGTGCCAAAGCCTCGGATGAGTATCTAATACTTTTAATAATAATAATAATAATAATAATAATAATATATTTAATAATGTGGTATTAAAATCCCCCCCGCCCACGATATGATCGTCCATCACGATGTTTGCACTGTAAACATTGTCGATGCCAATTAAGGGGACATCGCACAGCCCTACGTCTTACGAGTCCGTTTGTGCTCAAAATAGATTCCATTCATAAAATCTTTAAGCTTTCGTGAGTTGTTTGTGCACCCGACGATGGCACACGCTGAACCAGAAAAAGGCATAATTTAAAAAAAGACGTTATTCTCTGACTAAAACATGCTTGTCGTAGCTAGCTCCGCTCAGCTCCCTCGACCTCAGCTGATTTCTGGTTTATCCAAGCAAAGACTGCCATCTGCGAGAGGCGGGTGTGTCATGGCGACCCCCCCCCCTCCCCCATTGTCTCTCGCAGGAAAGTCGTGGATAACATTCCCCGAGTGTAGCTGCTAGGCTACAGTAACATGTCTTTAAAACAAGAACGTGAGAGATAACTGAGCGCTACCTTTATTGTGGAGGATAAACGAGGAGATGATTTTATCCCACTCTGGGTTCTTGGTGTCCAGCAGGACGAGGACCAGGTCAAAGCGGCTGAGGAGAGGACTGGCCAGAGCTACGTTTACAGACACGGACACATTGGGGTCGTACTGGCCCTTTGGGTTGGTAGCTGCAAGAATCGTGGTCCTTGTGTCCAGTTTACACACCATTCTGTACGGGAGAACACACGCATCATTAGTGTTGACCGATAAAGTTTTCTTTCATAATAAAATAAAAGCCATAATATGACTGTTCAGGAAGCTTTGCAAGAAAACATCTGTCGAGAGATGAAGAAGTGTAGGTCGCTGTACAATACAATGGTTTAGATCATAGCAGTGCACACGATCACTGGACTGTTACCGTCTAAACTGAAATGGTTCCAAAACAGCCATTTTTCACTGTTCTCGAATCTGTTTTGGGGTTGTGTCTAAGGCTACGTTCATACTGCAGGCTGAAGTGACTCAAATCCGATCTTTTCGCCCATATGTGACCTGTATCCGATCTTTTATTGACAATATGAACGACACAGATCCGATTTTTTCAAATCCGACCCAGGCCGTTTGGATATGTGGTCCTAATTCCGATTCCTATCCGCTCTTTTCATATGCGACTTCAGTCTGAACCGCCAGGTCGTATTCATCCGACTTACACGTCATCAACAAGCCACAAACGTCACTATTCTGCGCTGAAGTAGGCGGCGGGTCTCTCAAAAAAGTTACAACAACATGGCGCATAATCACGGGCGCAGATAGAGGGTGGGACGAGTCATATTTAAATTCACCTCGTTCGGTCCCCCCCCCACTTATAGGGAGGAAAAAACGTCTATGCTGTCTTTCTTTGCATAAGGCAAACCTCACGGAAAAATCAAAAGACTAATTACCATTCGGTTTATTGAGGTGCACGGCAGTGTATACATAGTTGCAACAACTCACATAAAACAAAACAAAGACTGATATTCGGTTGGTTGAGCTGCGCAGACTGCACAGGTTGCGAGCTCGAGCTTGGTTGCTATGGTTACTAACAACAAGTTTGACAGGCATATCGGGGTTGGTTTGCTGGCAGCTTTGTTCCCCCCCCCCCCAGTTTTTTGTCCCCCCCAGTTCAAAAAACGTATCTGCGCCCCTGCGCATGACATCAATGCGAGGGACGCTTCGGGCTGTGAAGGTTCTGAATCTTCTCAATGGAAGGACGCAGAGGTTAGGGAGCTGATTTCCATTTGGGGGGATGCAGCTATTCAAGCTAGATTGGATGGGTCATACCGCAACCGGGCGGTTTTACTTCCGTAAACACTGGCCATGCTCACTGCGTGTGACGTCGTCGTATCCTGCAGTGCGCATGCGGAACACTTAGGTCGCTTTTCGTTCATACTGAGGATCACATACAAGTCGCATATATTTGTTAATGTGAACGACCTCACAAAAAAATCGGATTTCACAAAAAAATCGGAATTGAGCATTAAGCCTTGCAGTGTGAACGTAGCGAAAATGTGCAAAAACCAAAAAAGGTGGCACGGTGGTGCAGTGGTTAGCGCTGTCGCCTCACAGCAAGAAGGTTCCAGGTTCGGACGTCACTGCTAGGGTTCCTTTCTGTGTGGCGTTTACATGTTCTCTCTGTGGGTTTCTTCCCACAGTCTAAAGACATGCAGGTTAGGTAAAAATACCCAGCCACTGGGGATGCACATGCCAGCGCATACTTCGTGCTTGTCCCAAGCCCGGATAGACTGGGGAGGGTTGTGTCAGGAAGGGCATCCGATGGAAAAACCTATGCCAAATCAAATACGCAGATCATGATGAGCCGCTGTGGTGATGCCTAATGGGAGCAGCTGAAAGAAGAAAGCAGCAGCAGTAGTTCAAAAACCAACAATGCCAGGAGAGCATTTTTACCTGAACATTTTCAGTCCTGTTTACAGCGATGTACTTGTCTAATTCCATCATTCACCGATTAATTAACTCAAAATATTCTATCCACGTTCACTGGACATGAGCAATCGTGCGCTCTGATTGGCGACTCTACTACTAGGATATCAGCTCATATACCGTGAGTAGACTAAAACAAAATGGCGGTGCGTCTTGCTGAACCAACTGAGGACGAAATAAAAAGTCTACTCGAAAACAAAACCCGTAAAATCGTTATCAAGTATTTAAAAGAAACAGAAGTAGCTAAAAATATATATATATATATATATATATATATATATATATATATATATATATATATATATATATATCGTTCCCACTCCAATATCTCCTGTTCCACTCCAGCCCAGTCAGTGGCGGAAGAAAACCCAAAAAACTAAATATGGAATAAGAAGTATTTGATGTAGCCTGGCTAACGCGACTTCAAAGCTCTCCGAGCTATTGGTCTGGCCAAGATATTAAGCCCAACCGTTTCCCAGAGCCCGTGGTTGACCCGCCTCCCTGAAATGCCTCAGTTTGCTACTGGTCGAAGCCAGAAAAGGCTGTGATGAAGCTTAAACCAATCACATCACTCTTTCCTCTGACGTATGCGACGCGACGGGGCTAACTGGTAGATTAAACTCTTACCGAAGCCGGTCGGGAGCAAGGCGAAAACGTCCTTCCTTTCAATAAATACCTCCAGGGCTGCTCTTTGCTCCGTTTTCAATGAGAACTTGCTCCATGTTTGTAATGTTTCTAGTGAATGAAGCGCTTCCGGCATAGATTCTGTAAACAATCTATGGCTTCTGGTCGCAGTTCTACTACATCAGTGCCTTGAACACGCCTCTACCCAGGGCCGTTGGAGATGCTCAAAGTTGATTGGTTCCCGATTTTTCGGGAGCTTGGAAGAGCTGGAGATAGCTTGCTTGGCCAGACTAAGCTCGCAACAGGCCCTCGTGTTGCGTCACGCTTAGGATGGGCGGGCCCAGGCTATATTTGACGGTAAGAACGTATCTTTTTTTAATTTATTTTTCAAGAATTATTATGAGAGCATTTTTCACAAATTGCTCCTCTCATTTCGCCAGTTTGTTTACATTCTAAGCGGAAATGATTTTGCATAAAGTTTTTAGTTATTGAATTTGCTTAAAATAAAAATGCATAACCCAGTGAATGTGGATAGAATCAGTTATTCCACTCAATCTCGGTGCTACGCGCCTCATCGGCTATCAGCTCATGTATGGAATCAATTTTGTGCCAAAATGTTCATACAATACTTTTGAAATATCAAACAAAAACGATAAATCAAAATTTTTAAAAAAGTCCATTTTTTTTTAGACTGGCAAACAAATTATTTGTGTAATCGTGCAAAATTACAAAAGTCTATTACTCTTCAGAAACCTTTTATTTTTGTTCCGCGTCTTTCTCGGTTTTGTTTGACGTAATTTATTTCGGTTGCGATTCCAGCTTTCTCGTTTGCGCTCCCTGACTTTTTGCTTGCAGTTTTGGCACAAACTTCACGTGTGGGTGGGCTGTCCAGGAATGCATTCCCATTGGCTAACTTGTGTTTGACTGACAGCTACGCTCAGCGATTCCCCCGGAGGCTGTTGCGGCCATTTCCTACTCGGATTCTGGCGGACTGTTTGACGAGTGACTGATCCATTGACGGTAAACAAGGATCGAGTGGACTTCAGTGGCAACTATGATATTGAATTAATTCAACAAAGTGTAAGTACGGGACAAATGTGTTGTATGTGTTGCAGTAGTACACATTATGCAGGTGTGTTTAACGTTAGCAAGACAGCTATTATATTGGGTAGTGGAGCTAAGGCTAACATTTGACTTGCCACGAAACACCTGCATAATGTGTACTACTGCAACACATTATGCAGGGGGGGTAGAGACGTCAAACACAGCAAGGCTTCCGATGGTGTCGAGATCAAAGCTCAAAACACCTCCAAAATTTTTAATTGTTCCAGATTCAAGTGATAACTTGCACAAGGCCAGCTGTAATGTGCCATTTCGTACAGGCTAATCTAAGCAGACTCAGACCTAATCACAGTCCAGTGCGTGTATGGAGTGTCATTTTTTTGTGCATCATAAAGCTCAGTGAAAAACAGAAAATGTTTCTGGTGTGGTGCTGCAGCACAGGATCTTACACACAGTGACATGTAGTAAAAAGTAGAAAAGCACTATAGTTGTTGAGGTTGGTGCAGGTTTAAGACAGAGCGTAGTGTTGCTAACCCAGCTTTCGCCACGCTGATGGTCTGCTGCTCCATGGCCTCGTGGATGCTGGTGCGGTCATGTTCCTTAATGCTGTTAAACTCATCGATGCAGCACAGGCCTCCGTCAGAGAGAACCAGCGCTCCTGCCTCCAGGTGCCACTCTCCAGAGTCCTTCACTGCTGCTACCGTCAGCCCTAATGATCTCACACACACACACACAGTATCAGACACCTGACTGCTCACTTCTGTAGATGTAAAGGTACAATATTTACAGTAAAACCCGAGTCAGCACCTGCATTAGTGGAGCCGATGCCAGCAGTGAGGACCGAGCGTGGCGTGATTTTTGCTGCGTACTTCAGAAACTGAGATTTTCCAGTGCCTGGATCACCCACAAGCAAGAGGTGAGACTCACCTGCCAAAAAGCAACATCTTTACTGAACGAGAGAGCTGCTGAATTCTCAATTTTGATTGGTCAGAATGGTGTATAAATATACAGAGGTACTTGAAAGTTTGTGAACCCTTTAGAATTTTCTATATTTCTGCATAATGACCTAAAACATTATCAGATTTTCACACAAGTCCTAAAAGTAGATAAAGGGAACCTAGTTAAACAAATGAGACAAAAATATTATACTTGGTCATTTATTTATTGAGGAAAATGATCCAATATTACATATCTGTGAGTGGCAAAAGTATGTGAACCTTTGCTTTCAGTATCTGGTGTGACCCCCTCGTGCAGCAATAACTGCAACTAAACGTTTGCGGTAACTGTTGATCAGTCCTGCACACTGGCTTGGAGGAATTTTAGCCCATTCCTCCGTACAGAACAGCTTCAACTCTGGGATGTTGGTGGGTTTCTTCACATGAATTGCTCGCTTCAGGACCTTCCACAACATGTCGTTTGTATTAAGGTCAGGACTTTGACTTGGCCATTCCAAAACATTAACTTTATTCTTCTTTAACCATTCTTTGGTAGAACGACTTGTGTGCTTAGGGTCGTTGTCTTGCTGCATGACCCACCTTCTCTTGAAATTCAGTTCATGGACAGATGCCCTGACATTTTCCTTTAGAATTCACTGGTATAATTCAGAATTCATTGTTCCATCAATGATGGCAAGCCATCCTGGCCCAGATGCAGCAAAACAGGCCCAAACCATGATACTACCACCACCATGTTTCACAGATGGGATAAGGTTCTTATGCTGGAATGCAGTGTTTTCCTTTCTCCAAACATAATGCTTCTCATTTAAACCAAAAAGTTCTATTTTGGTCTCCTCCATCCACAAAACATTTCTGGCTTGTCCACATGATCTTTAGCAAACTGTAGATGAGCAGCAATGTTCTTCTTGGAGAGCAGTGGCTTTCTCCTTGCAACCCTGCTATGCACACCATTGTTGTTCAGTGTTCTCCTGATGGTGGAATCATGAATATTAACATTAGCCAATGTGAGAGAGGCCTTCAGTTGCTTAGAAGTTACCCTGGGGTCCTTTGTGACCTCGCCGACTATTACAAGCCTTGCTCTTAGAGTGATCTTTGTTGGTCGCCCACTCCTGGGGAGGGTAACAATGCTCTTGAATTTCCTCCATTTGTACACAATCTGTCTGACTGTGGATTGGTGGAGTCCAAACTCTTTAGAGATGGTTCTGTAACCTTTTCCAGCCTGATGAGCATCAACAACGCTTTTTCTGAGGTCCTCAGAAATCTCCTTTGTTCGTGCCATGATACACTCCCACAAACGTGTTGTGAAGATCAGACTTTGATAGATCCCTGTTCTTTAAATAAAACAGGGTGCCCACTCACACCTGATTGTCATCCCACTGATTGAAAACACCTGACTCTAATTTCACCTTCAAATTAACTGTTAATCCGAGAGGTTCACATACTTTTGCCACTCACAGATATGTAATATTCAGCGCTATCCGAAGAGGAACGTCTGGAGAAAGACCTGCACCGCTTGGGATGGAATGTGTCTGGCGTGAGGAGTAATCGTGCGCGTGTGGATCGTAAACTTCTTAATGTGATGGAAGGATTTCTTGGCGGACTTGGTGAGACCGTTTCAAATAGTCTAGAATAGGGACAAGTACAGTGGTGTCTTTAATGTTACTATAACTTGTTTACTCTCCTTTTCTGTAATGCACTTGTTATGGCGAACTAAGGGGACTTATTTTATCATTCCAGCATTCAGCATTGTTGTTATACAGGCTACCTTACTACAGGCTATGTATGGACAATGGGCCGTTGTTTTTGTTAATTGATATAGACGATTTCAGTCTAATCTTATTAGAGCATCTTCTGTTTATTGGCTATTATTATTTGGCTATGCCTATTCTTTACTGTATTTTATTATTATTTTCTCTTAATGGCCAAGTCCCATTCTTTCACACACTTTTTTTATTCGGAGTCCGAGCTGTCCATTCTTCTTATAACCTAGGCCTAATTTTTAATTTTTTTTTTTTTTTTAGAGTTAATAGCCTAACACTTTTGTACTTTTCATACTTTACACAATATAGCCTCCAGTTTTATTGTGGGTATGGTCGTGGGACAGGGTTTTTGCACCTCTTGATAGTGGTAAGTGTGGGATTTAGCCTCCCACCCAGCGGTGAACATCTAACGCTGAAGGCCCAGGTGGTGCTTAGGCTACCTGGAAATTCCTTTTCATTTGTTGTCATGAAGAAATATTACTTCTTGTTGTTGTTTTTGTTACTACCTCATGGTTCTTTGGGGTATTTGTTTGTTTTGTTATTATGCTCAAAACAATTTTGGCACTTATGTACAATCAGCAAATCATTACTTTTTTGTTGTTGTTGTTGTTTTTTTATTATGATGTATCCCCCCCCCCGTATTTGCTCTACAATTATTTCTCAAGGTGCCAGTTGAAGTGCTGTGTGTCTGTGGTTTTGGTACACTGCGATGGGAGTTAAATTAATTAGTTATAATGTGAATGGTCTTCATAGTCCTGTGAAGAAAAAGAAGATTCTCCATCAACTGAAACAAAGTAGCTGTGGAATAGCATTTCTGCAGGAGACACACCTTTCAGATGCTGAGCATGGCAAACTTGGTAGAACATGGGCTAACAAAGTCTATTTCTCATCTCATGCATCAGGGAGAAAACGAGGGGTAGCAATACTGTTAAATAGGAGCCTGAATTTCACTCATGTCTCCCACTTTGCAGACTCTGAGGGTAGATATATATTACTAAATGGAATAATTGATGGTATGCATCTCTCTTTGTGTAACATTTATGCCCCTAATGAAGATGACCCATTATTCATAAGACAGGTATTTGGTTTCATTTTAGACAAAAGCTCTGGGGTTCTCATTGCAGGTGGTGATATGAATTGTGTAATGTCTCAGCTTAAAGATAAAACCCCATTAGCATCATCCAAGTCAGGGGCCAATATGAGCAGAGCTCTTAATTATCATTGTCAAGAAATGGGCTTGTTAGATATTTGGCGATACAAACATCCAAAAGGCAAAGATTTTACATTTTATTCCAATAGACACTCTTCCTATTCACGTATTGACCTACTGTTTACACCTAGGGGGGAGATACATAGAATTACAGAGTGTAAAATACTTCCAGTCACTCTCTCAGACCATTCCCCAGTACTGGTGGATTGGCATCTGGGGGTGAGAAACATATCAAAAACCTGGAGACTCAATACATCCCTCCTTAATAACCCAGATTTTGTGCAGTTTGTCAAAACAGAACTAAACTATTATTTGGAGTTAAATTCTCTTCCGGAGACCTCCCCATTAATATTATGGGACTGTGCAAAGGCATATTTAAGGGGTCGTATTATAGCTTTTTGCAGCGTCAAAAAGAAGGAAAAAGATTCTGAACGTAAAAGGTTAGAAAGTAAAATTAAGAATCTTGAGCAACAACATAAAATTACACAATCCACAGAGATATCGGAATCACTGATGAATACACGCAGATTACTAGACTCTTTATTTACTGACAAAGCAGAGCGGTGTTTACGGTTTACTAGACAGAGATACTATGAACATGGGGCAAGGGCGAGCCGTTTACTTGCATTTCAATTAAGAAAACAACAATCCTCCAGGGTCGTGACAAAAATTAAAATAAACACCCCTCCCACAATGTTGACAGATCCAGTACAAATTTCTGAAGCATTTGCTAACTTTTATAAGTCTCTATACACCAATTCAGGGGTCTCCACTTGTGAAAGTGAGATCCAAAACTTTCTAGACCAAATTAATATTACACAACTGCCTGATGGCGTAAAAGAGGAGTTGGATCGGCCTATTGCCCTTAATGAACTGGAGGAGGTTATTAAAGATCTTAAGAATAATAAAACCCCTGGCCCTGATGGGTATGTAAACGAGTTTTATAAAACTTTCAAGGATATATTGTCTCCTTTGTTACTAAAGGCGTATAACTGCATATTAGAAGAAAAGAAGCTGGCCCCATCATGGAGAGATGCCATTATAATAGTTTTACATAAAGAAGGCAAAGATCCTTCTGAATGTGGCGCGTATAGACCCATCTCTCTCCTCAATGGAGATCTGCGCCTACTTTCATCTATGTTGGCCCGTAGACTGAATAAATATATCACTGAAATTATACATCCAGATCAAACTGGATTTATTCCTGGGCGCTATTCAGGGAACAATGTGTGCAGACTGCTAAATGTCATGTCCTGTGCATCCACCCAGACTTCTGAAGCCATGGTCTTATCCTTAGATGCAGAAAAAGCATTTGACCGTGTGTCATGGAAATATTTATTTCAAACTTTGGTGCGGTTTGGATTTGGTAAGAAGTTTGTGTCATGGATCCGCATCCTTTATTCTGAACCTAGGGCTGCAGTTAGGGTCAATGGGCATTTATCAGAGCCCTTCAGTCTTGAAAGAGGTACACGCCAAGGCTGTCCTCTCTCTCCTGTGCTCTTTGCCCTTTGTATTGAGCCATTTGCTCAAATGATTAGAGATAGTTCAAATATAGTTGGAATAATGGCAGGAGACGAAGAACATAAAATCTCATTATACGCTGATGATGTTCTTTTGTATCTCTCGAATTTGCCTTGCTCCATTTCTGCGTTGATGGATACTGTTAAACTGTTCGGACACTACTCTGGCTATAAGATTAATGTTAACAAAACAGAGGCGTTAGATATAAATAGATGTATTTCAAAACAAATTAAGGATAATAGTGGTTTTCGTTGGCCCGCTGAAGGTATTAAATATCTTGGCATTATAATTACTCCTTCACAAGACAAGTTATACAATGCAAATTATGATAAAATAATGAGACAAATCAAACAGGATCTAGCCCGTTGGTCATCTCTCCCCCTGTCCTTGCTAGGCCGAATAGAATCCATGCGTATGAATGTTCTCCCAAGGTTGTTATACCCATTTCAAATGCTTCCTATTCCTGTACCGAAGTCCATTTTTGATATTTGGGATAGGTTGATTTCCCGTTTTATATGGCAAGGTAGGCGGCCAAGAGTACGACTAAAAACGCTACAGCTCCCTAAATCTGAAGGGGGTCTTGCCCTACCTTGTCTGAAATTATATTTCTGGGCTGCACAGCTGAAGCCCTTCCTGGCTTGGATCACAAATGATATCTCCACCAGATGGCTGGACATAGAGGTATCACAGTGTGAATATACTCTACAACAATTAGCTTTCTCAAGTATTTCTCTGAAATCCTGTAGGGTAAGCATATGGTCTAAACACAGCATTCAGATATGGAGGGAAGTACAGAAGAAATACAAATTAGCAAACTCAATTTCAAGTCTAACTTTAATTAAATCTACTCCCAACTTTAAGCCGTTGCAATTAGATGTAGGATTCAAACACTGGGCTAGATATGGCCTTACTTATATTCATCAGCTAATTGAGTCAAACAGGGTTAAGCCCTTTTCCCAAATTAAGGAAGAATTTGATCTTCCTAATACTGACTTCTTTAGATTTTTACAAATTAGGCAGTTTCTTAATAAACTTGAGAATCCTGAAAGAATCCTCTCACCATCTGCAATAGAACAATATTTTATTGGGGTTCAACTTGGTGTCTTTTGTAAGAAGACTATTTCATGTCTATACAATTGCCTCCAGAGTATGGAAACTTGTGATACACTATATATTAAACTAAAATGGGAGACAGAGCTTCAGCTAGATATTTCTCCAGACACATGGGCTGAAATTTGTACAGAGGCACACAAGGTGACATATTCTAATAGTTGGCGGGAATTCAGATGGAAAATGGTTGTTAGATTTTTTAGGACCCCATACATAACAGGGAAGTACGGATCTTCATCCTCTAGTTCTTGTTGGAGGGATTGTGGTGAGAGTGATTCGAACTTTCTTCATACCTTTTGGTCGTGTGTAAAGCTGAGGAAATACTGGGATGATATATTTTCTGCATTGGTTGATATTTTTCGTACAGATATCCCTAAAGAGCCCCTGTATGGGTTGTTGGGAGCGGTCCCTCAGGGCTTTGAATGTAGAGATGATATATACCTCTTACAAATCCTCCTAGTAGCAGCTGTCAAAGGGATCACTGTAAATTGGCTGAAACCTGCTGTTCCAACATTTCAATCATGGAAAGACAGAGTATGGGAAATATATAGGATGGAGGAGATAACTCACAACCTAAGGCTTCAGAAAGAGAAGTTCCTAAGGAGATGGTCTCCTGTATCGCTTATGATGTTTTGAGAAGAGCAAAGCCCCCCCCATTTTGTTGTTTGGATTTGGTTTTTGTTTTATGGTCTGTGTTTGTCTACTGTCTCTAGTATTTGTATGGTTGCTGACTGTCTGTGATTTCTGTTTTTGATTAATAAAAAAATAAGTTTAAAAGACAGATATGTAATATTGGATCATTTTCCTCAATAAATAAATGACCAAGTATAAATAAATGAATAAAATAAATGACCCCCCCCCGGAAAATTTTGAAAAATAAGGCCTTACAAACCACTTGTCCTGCAATCTGAGCTGTAGTAGATAAAAAATATATCTGTTGTCTTTTTTATATATTTACATGAAAATGTTTCAAATCAATAGGAGTATTGTTTGAATTCAAGATAAAATCACATTCTACATTCAAGGGTATGGTTATAATTCATGATCAACAAAAACGACAAACTAAATTCACATTAAACTTAAGTTTTATTAATTATCAAAATGTCCATATATTAAATAAAATTTTAGGGTGACTGACCTTTTCTCCCTATGTCCTCATTAGTTGCATATGATTCTTCAAAAAGTCTTTTGAAATAGTTAAGTTTTCAAAACTGTCAGCATTAATTCAGATTTACTGACCATCATATACATGTTCAATGTATTAAATCAAACGAATGCTAAGTTTATGGGATAATGTCTATGTACACTTTATACAATTATTTATAGTTCACAGTCACTTATCATTTTCATTTAATCATTTCGATGACTTCTTCAGCCTTTTGGCCAAAGACAAGAGCTTGTCAGTCCTCTCTCTGTTTTTTATACCAGCATCGATTTCACGTACCTTTGCTTCGTCTCGCTTGTCAATTGTATTCGGCATTTTGAGTAAAAAAGCCGATACGAAAGAGAAACGTATTTTTGAAGAGCAGCGATGATGAACATGTGCAAGTTTCGATAAAATAGAACAGATGCGGGTACTTTTGTAAGAACTATTATGATTGGCTATCATGCTCTCATCAGTGATGTTTTGGCCAATTACATTGTAGATAACACGTATTCTACCGCGAGACTAAAGATGGCGAAAATGTAAACATGTAACATCATCGTAGGAATGAATTACGCTTGAGTATCACGAAGGAACATACCCCAACCCCCCTCAATAAATGAAAAAAAAAATCTCAACGGATTTGGCATAATATAAAAAGGTTGATTTTTACTCAAAAAGCAGAAATACGCCAAAAAGCGGAAAACTCTCATCCCTGAATCACTGCTAAGTTAACGTTTTCTGTAAGACATGATTTAATATGAGCTACCTTTTTTTGGCTGATGATGGAAAAACTGTTTTTAGCTTCTATAACACGAGTGGTAACAGGAAATAATTTCTCAGATGTTCCACAATATTAAACATAACTATAAATGGATTAAAACAAACGTTTAATTAATTTAAAAAAAAAAAGCCATCGTTGATGAAAATCGTTTTGACAGAGGAGGAAGAAAACACCTTGTACAATATTATACCAAGTACTCAGCGTGTAATGTAACACAACATACAGTAGGGATACGGTCACGACCTTGAAGTTGATTATTTACCCATAACAACATGATCCGGGGTGTTTTATTCATTCAGAGGAACTCACATACCTCTCACCTTCATTCCTGAGGCATCGACTCGCTGCACTCCACCTGCCAAAACCAAGGCTACAGCCAACTTGACCACATACATCCCAAACACCTGGGGGCACAAACTCATCAGAATCTGGTTCCTGCCTTCAGATTGTCAGAACAAGGAAAGAAAGAGAAAAATGAGAGTTTTGGATAGAAAAATCAGAGTTTGAATGTCTTCACACTCGCTATGTAGCGACATGGAGTTTAATAATCGGTTAATACAATATATTTGGAATTAAAAAAATCATTAATTTTACACCTAAAATCTAAGGAGGTGGGAAGTAAGTTGAGCTGAGTGCTATTATTAACGGCTAATGCAACAATAAAAACGTGATGTGCTTTAGCAATGTATCCAGTTTAACACTACGAGTAACTTGTTTAATAGTTATATAAACTAATAATGATTTCCTAAATCTTTGCACCCATTCAGTGCATATGCATTTACATCATTACAACAACCCCTAGTGCTGTGAGGAGGGAATAAGGATGTAGAACGATTTAGAAATAACTAAGGGTTTGATAAAGGTGGGATGGACTTCTGCAAACTCCTAAACTAAATGTTAGATAGTTGTTACAGTCTGACAGGAATCATGCATCCTTTTTTTTTTTTTTGGAAGACATGTTTACAATAAATGTACATTAATATCCCCCGCAGGCAACTCGGCCATAACTCTGGTAAAATGCTAGCCTAGTAAACTAGACCCACCCGCCTAGCGGCCAAAAATATTTTTGCCTACGAGTGGGTCTAGCCTCGCACCATATCAACAAAAACACCCCGGGCATCAAATCGTGCCCGCCAATCACAACGCAAGGTTTTTGTTTGAATTCTTTGGGCGGGCTTTTGCAGGAGTGACGACAAGGCTGCGCGACGCTGGAGAAAGCACAACAGGAAAGATGGCTACCGCTAGTGAACAGCGCGCGTTTGACTCCGCTTTGGAATCAGTTTTAGAAGAATTAGACTTGGAGTTTTTGTTGAAACATGAGCAGGAAGAGGCTCTCCGCTCATTCCTTTTCAAGAAGGACGTTTTCGCTGTTTTGCCGACCGGCTATGGGAAAAGTCTGATCTACCAGCTGGCTCCGCTCGTAGCCAAAAGGATGGGGCTAGTTTGTGCAGTACGAAGAATTAATAAACAGCTTTGAAACATTACTTTTTGATTGTTTCTTATTTTCCCATTATTTTAAATTTAAGGGAAATTATTTCACCAAACACCACTAAATAAAAACTCTCAAAAACAGTTTAAGCAAACCCTTGAAAAACACTTGAAAAAAAATAAGAGTTATGTGGTACAGACTCCAAACTTGTGGTCATTATCTCCAAACTTCTTAATATCTAGAACCTGTTTATTACGTAATACGCATTTTGAAAAATTATTTATTTCAAGGCCTCCCCTACTGCTTTCTGTCGCTCTGATTACATCACAGTCACTGTTGCGCTGATTGGTCAGAGCGTTGGCCTATACGCACAGAGACAGTTTGAAAGACAGCGGGTTGTTCCTCCCACACCCTTCGGAAATGTCTACGGATCGAGGCCAGACTAAATATTCACATTTAGTCTGGCTTGCCAGGCTAGTAAAATGCGACTGAATTGAACAAAATTGCAAGATGCGTGTTACCGATATATAACAAAGAATCCTGTCAAGTTTCGTGAAATTCCTCCAAAAATTGTGAGAAGAGTTGATTTCAGAAGGTGAGTACCCTTCCCGGGACGGACGGACGGACGGACGATTACCATGACATAATCCCCCTTCGGGCCTTTCGGCCAGCGGGGGATAAAAATTGTGAGGGAAGTTGATTTCAGAAAGCAAGCACACCTTGATGAAATTGCCAAAGTACAAGTTTGTTAATATTCAAGAGCATAACTCTGGTAAAATTTGCCCAAATTAAACGAAATTTCAATATGCGTATAACTGTCATATAACAAAGCCTGTTGCCAAGTTCGGTGAAATTCCTCCACAAATTATGAGAGGAGTTGATTTCAGAAGAACGTACACCTTCATGAAATTGTCAAAATAGAAAATTATTTAATCAAGGGTCAAAACTCTGGGAAAATTTTCACAAACGAAATTAGATCGCAATATGCATATTACCGTCATATAACAAGGCCTTTTGTCAAGCTTCGAGAAATTCGTCCAAAAATTGTGAGAGGAGTTGATGTCAGAAAGCAAACACACCTTCATGAAATTGTGAAAGTATAAGGTTGTCAATCAAGGGCTGGAACTCTGGAAAAATACGACCGAATTTAATGAGATTCCAATATGCGTACTACCGACATATAACAAAGAATCCTGCCAAGTTTGGTGAAATTCCTCCAAAAATTATGAGAAGAGTTGATGTCAGAAGGAAAACACACACTTATGAAATTGTCAAAGTATCATTTTGTTAATCAAGGGCTGTAACTCTGGTAAAACGTGACCCAGTTTAACAAAATTACAATACGCATATTACCAACATATAACAAAGATTCCTGTCAAGTTTCGTGAAATTCCTACAAAAATTGTGAGAGGAGTTGATTTCAGAAGGCGAGTACCCTTCCCGGGATGGACATCGCCACGACATAATCCTCCTTTGGGCCTTTCGGCCAGCGGGGGATAAAAAAACAAATCTTAGTCTTCGGCACATGGAAAGCAAAGATGGCTTTAAAAATGGTGAAACTGAACTTTTCCTATATTAAAAAAAAGTGTTGTAAGTAGTAATAAACTAAAAGTTAGCATGTGATGAGACAAGAATTTCCATTAAATTAAAAAAAAAAAAAAATCCCCACATCTCCAGTCTGAGGTACACTGTTGAGTTTTCTAAGGAAATTAGCCAGTAAGGTTTTCTGAGTATCTTGGAGAACCTGCTACGGTTCGTCTGGAGATTCTGACTCTTAACTCCTCCTCTGCTTTTGCAGCTAAAACCCGACAGACTTCGGCCGAATCCCATTTCACCCCTTGGACCAACCCCTTGGCCCTTCCCCTCCATTTTGCGCGTTCACGTGAAGGGGTAGGGGTATCCCAATCCCAGTTAACGCGGAGGGGTAGGGGAAGGGCTCCTGTACCCCTCCAAACGGAGATTTTCCTGGAGCTGACTCCGAACGAAGGGGTTTGAGTGATTTCCCACAATGCCATGCGGATTTCAGCGAGATTTCATGCGGATTTCAGAAAGATGGCGGTTCCCGCGGCGAAAGATTGTCATAAATGTATTTTCTCCATTATTTACGTGTTTTAAGTTGTTATCCAGAGGAAACACGCTGCTTGATTCGCTTTCGAGCTGAGAATGAGCAGCGATTTCTGAAATCCAAGCTGCTGCTAAAAAGCTTTGGGAGTGAGTATTGTTTTCGGTTGCTTTACTGCGTACGTTTTGTTCTGTTATTCTCGCTTTTATTGTTTACATGAGTGTTCTGACACCTCATTCTGTCGGATGTGGTGCACGAAGCGCCAAAGATATCCCATTCAGTGGTGTTAGTTAACAAATCACACCCTGCCAGCAGAGATTTCTGGTTCTGGCTCTGACTGTAGCGGCTGGTCGCAGCCAATGACGCATTTGGTCGCGTTTTGCTAACGTAAACGCTGACGGAGGTACGCGATGACGTATGCGATCGTTGAAGGGCTATCCCAATACGTAAGGGTTGAATTTCAAGCCCTATCCCTTGTAGCTCAGTTTCAAGGGGAAGGGCCAAGGGGAAGGCGGAGGGGAAGGGGGAGGGGTAGAAATTAGAATTGGGATTGGGCCTTCATTATGTTGTTCTGTCTGAAAAGATGTCCGTTTTATAAAGTGTTGCATTCTTTACTGCCATGCAAACGTTTTTCTCTAACATTTAATTTAGTTGGAAAAGTACTGCTTGGAAATCTATGAAGGTTTTTGTGCTGACTCGATAATGCAAAAGCTACAGAATGAACATCTACCACAAAAGTTGTATGAAAGAAAATTAGACTGCTGTATCTATAAGCATAGACGTACAGTATACAGAGATTGATGTGGATGGGGGCGGGGTCTTTCTGGATGAGACCACACCCACTGGGATAGATCTGTCCCATCAGTCAGAAAAATACTTTGTAATAATTGGATTAATTAGGCCAATTCCAGTGGATCCAGCTGCCTACTTTCCATTATTTTTTAGTTTTATATACCGTACCAGCCAAAAGTTTGTACACCCCTACTCGACTCATTTATAGGTTTTTTCTGTATTTTCTACATTGTAAAACAGTACTGAAGACATCAAAACTATGAAATAACATCTGGGACGCATATGGAATTGTATGTCCAAAAAAAAAAAAAAGTTTGATAGTTTAGATTCTTCAGCGTATCCAGTGTGTACCTTGATGATGCTTTGCACACTATTGGCAATATCTTAACCAGCTTCATGAGGTCGTCACCTGGAATGCTTTTCAATTAACAGGTCTGCCTCGTCAAAAGGTCATTAGTGGACTCATTTCTTGCCTTCTTAATGCGTTTGAGATCAGAGTAAATAATAAATAATAAAAATACCTTATAATAAATAGCCCTATTCCATAACTGTAGTAATCCATATTATGTCAAGAACCGCTCAACTAAGTAAAGAGAAACGACATCCATCGTTACTTTAAGACAAGAAGAAGTGTCTTTTAATGAATAAAAATAAAGAAAAAACACTGAATTAGAAGGTGTGTCCAAACTTTTGGTTGGTACTGTATATTATTTAAATATTTAGTGTCACATTATTTTATATATATATATATATATATATATATATATATATATATATATATTACACTCACACACCCGCTATAGGGTTCTGCTTGTGAATTTCCCAGAATTCCTCAAATTCCTTCTGAAAGTCCTCTAGCGCTACTGCTGCTGTGGATTGATCGTTGTTGATTTCAATGTAGTTGGCCTTCAGCACAATCTCCACATCACAGCGAGAGTCCTGGTACAGTGGCTTCCAGCGCTGACACACCACCCCATACACCGTAATATCATCTCCTGGAGGGGAAAAATAAACAAAAACACAAATAACCTGTGATGCTCTCAGTGAAGATGAGGTTATGGCATTGCTAGCAAGCATTTCATTCTACGTGTATCCATTTCATTCTGCACATATCCATTCTTATGGCTAAAAGGATGTGGTTTTCCCCAAACTGTTGCCACAAAGTTGGAAGCGCACAAGTGTATAGAACGTCTTTGGATGCTGGAGCTTTACAATTTCCCTTCACTTGAACTACGAGGCCTGAACATGTTCCAGCACGACAATGCTCCTGTGCACAAAGCTCCGTGAAGACATGGTTTGCCAAATTTGTACTGGAAGAACTCGACTCGAGGGTCCTGCACAGAACCCTGACTGAACACCTTTGGGATGAACTGGAACGCCAACATCAGTGCATGATCTCACGAATGCTCATGTTGCTGAATGAACACAAATCCACGCCCCAAAATCTAATGGAAAGCCTTCACAGAAGAGTGGAGGATATTATAAGAGCATCTGGAACGGGATGTGGATTTGTTCAACAACCAGGATAAGCTAGTAATTACATAGTAACTAACTTTTTTTTTCCCCCTCAAAGATGCAAATAGTGGCATCGTTTTTATTATATGACGTGAGCACAATATCACTCGCTGGTGACTATGCCATAACTCTGGTAAAATGCGATTGAATTGAACGAAATTGCAAAATGCATATTAGCGACATATAACAATTTTTTTTTTTTCACGGTCCAAATCCTGTGCTCTGATTGGCTAGCGAGTGGGTCCATATCCTATGGTACGGACCCCGGTTACGGACCTCTGGCGACTCGCTCGTTCACAACAAACAAACAACATAGTAGAATTTTTTGTCAACATTTATCTTTTTTTTAAAAAAAAGATTTATTCGTAAGATTATCAAAAATCTTATACATTTTTGCCAGCATGTCTCAGGAGCATAGCATTAATTTTACATCGTGGATAGCGATAACGACAGTCTTCACAGCGAAAGCGAGTTTTACTACCCTGAGGAAGAAGAAATTTAAAAAAAAAAATTTCAGGAGAAAGCTAAAACCTGTAATTTGCTAACACTGAGCAAAAACATGGCTGAATCCTGAATGACTCCTATTTGCATAAATAGGGAACTACGTAGGCGGCAAAATGCAGTTTTTTTTCCTGCCATGGAAGTGCACTTGTATACCGAGGAGAAAGCGATTTGCATTACAGCCGTGAATGAGGATTCAAAATGGTGGCTCGGCTCGGTTTTCCCTTTCGGGCACTCTCGTTTTCTGTTAGAATTTGGTAAAGAAAAAATAAATATATTATTTACCAGCTTAAGGTCGGTCCGTATGGTGAAATACCGTGGCCTCGGCCCAGAGGGCCTCAGTCAGTACTTTCAAGACCTCAGTCACGGTATTTCACGATATGGACCTCCCAGCTTGTAAATAACATATATGAATTCTGTCAAGTTTCCTGAAATTCTGCCAAAAATTGTGAGAGGAGTTGATGTCGGAAGGCAAGCACACCTTCATGAAATTGTGAAAGTAAAAGGTTGTTAATCAAGGGCTGGAACTCTGGTAAAATGCGACAGAATTTAACAAAATTACAATATGCGTACTACCGACATACAACAATGCCTTTTGCCAAGTTTCGTGAAATTCCTCCAAAAATTGCGAGAGTTGATTTCAGAAGGAAAGCACACTCTCATGAAACTGTCAAAGTATAATTTTGTTAATCGAAGGCTGTAACTCTGGTAAAATGTGACCGAATTGTACGAAATTGGAATACGCGTATTACTGACATATAACAAAGAATCCTGCCAAGTTTCATGAAATTCCTCCAAAAAAGTGAGAGAGCCGTTGATTTGAGGTGGTGAGCACCCTTCCTGGAACGGACGGATGGACACCACCACGACATAATCCTCCTTTGGGCCTTTCGGCCAGCAGGGGATTAAAAAAAAAATATGTAAAATACTCACTCACTAAAGCTCACATCCCCAGATGGATTAAATGCGGAGAGTGAATTTCACTATGCTCTAATGTACGTGTGATGAATAAAGGCTTAAAATTCCCCAAATTTCCCCCAATGTATGCTACAGCCTATTGTCTTTTTATTAAATCATTAAATAAACATGACTTATTGGATAAAACTTTCTTTCTAATTAGTACGAGTACTACAATAAAGAACTGTGCTCATTACAAATGAAAAATGTTAAAATGGTATTAAATATTACATTTTCACATCTTGAATGTTAAAATGGGAAATGAAAATATTTAAAAAAGTTGTAGTATTAGGTAATATCTCCGAGTTCAAGTTCTTATCCACTGACTGAAACACAACGTTAACACATGAACATTGCACATGGTGTTGGCTAAAATGCTCACAAGCACTTTTTTTTAAAAATCTCACCTCTGTTCAAAAAGGTAGTCGCAATGTTTCTCCTAATCCCTGATGTTAAATTGTTTAAATTAAATAACTTGTACAAGGGCAAAGATCTCAGGAATGACACTGCATTAATCTGGAGCGAACTGGGCTTGCAGCGTTGTTTACCTGATTTGCAGCTGTCCACCAGATCGTCTTCTAAAATGAGCAGCATGGAGCGAGGGATGCTGCCCACGGAGAGTCTCTGGACCTGCAACCAGGCATCATAACCCCTTTACTCAGGAGGGCATTACATTCAACTGTCATTAAGGCTGTTTCACAATCTTGGGTGTCTTTTTGAATAGCACCAACTAACTCCTACAACTAGATCCTGTGTGTGTGTGTGTGTGTGTGTGTGTGTGTGTGTGTGTGTGTGTGTGTGTATACTGGAGTTTCTTATACATCATTTTACAGGGACACACCATCCCTACCTACAGCAGTAATGTCTCTTATAAGGTCTTATAAATACGTTTAAGAGTCAAATCCGGTCTCAGTTTTGACCTTGTAGTCATTTCATTTAATTCTACTTTAATTATTACACTTAGATTTTACTGGTTAAATTCAGAATTGCTTTTTTTTTTTTTTAGCACTAATTAGGTTTTACTCTGGGATGTATACAGTACTTTCATTCACAGTAGAAAGATATTTAAGTGCAAGTTATTTTTTTTGTGAAACTAAGTGCCTCTGACAGGAACCTTTGTCTGTTAAAAACTTCCTCTCTGTAAATCACTCACCATATGATGAGGTTGTAAATGATTATCTAACCCTCTGGGGTCTGAGGGTATTTTCTGGCACTCTAATGATTTTGGCATGCTCTGATTTTGTTGTTAATTTCAACAAATCTAAGCAGTATTTTCAATGTCATATGACTTTTTTTTGTATTCAGCACAAGTTCAGCTACAATAATCTCTCTGTAATATGTATGTCATGATTGTATTTTAAAAAATACCAGATAAATGTTGTAAAAAGCAGTTTTAGAGCTGTGTTGGAATATGTAAAAAACCATGACCTTACCCATTGCAGGGTTTTTTTCTAGAAAAATTTAGTATGAGGGCGCTCACCATGGCGAGGGAGCGAAGCAGGGGGGCGGGGGGATGGTGCCGGTTGTCCGTCCCCCTCTCTGCCGTGCGAAGCCTTTGAAAAATTGAGGCTACAATGGGACATTCTGAGGCTATCTGAGAGGGAAATTGTAACAAATTGTCTGTCAACATTGAAAAAGAAAGAAGTAATCTTCTTCTGCCCCGGACAGTCTTTGGCTTTCTTCCGTTTCGTGCCACGGGATGACATCTTTAAATGCCCAAGTGTCAACAAAAACAACTTGCGAACAATTCTGTCAAAAACTCCCACGCCGGTGGGTGAAAGGTCATTCAGTCTCGAGAAATCTCGCTCTATAAGTCAGCTGACCTTGTATGTAACCCATGTCAAATCTCACAAGAGCAGCCGCAACAAGTAAACAACTAAACAACATGGCGCCTCAGTCTGGAAAATGCCAATTCGGATTGTTTTTGCACCGTCTGGCGGTGTATCTACTATGATTGGAATATTTTTGGAGTAATTATAACGTATTTGATGATCAGACACATTGTCACGTGGTGTTGCTGGGATGTTTTCACGGAGAAAAGATCGCATGTTGTGCAGTAGCATATAAGTGCATGGCCTAAGTGTGATTTGGGGTTCAATCGGCATTTCGGTAAGGGGGCGCACACCGAGAGTAAGAGGGCACAACGCCCCTGTTCCCCGGTTTAGATGAAAGCCTGCATTGTGCTGAACTGTTTTGGTCACTTGAGGTGATTCTGTTCAGTCTTAGGAATGGATCAAGCACAAAAAAAAAATCTGCTCCATTGATTTGGACAATTAACTGGTCATTAAAAAATGTATATCCTATTGTTTTGGGATAAAGGGCTGGCAGTGGGAAGGGTATTCAATGAGAAGAGTAAAAATTTCCATTTCATTCAATGAGAAGAGTGAAAAACCCTCCCACAGCCAACTCTTAATCCCGTCAGGTCAAGTCACAATGGGTAAGGTCATGTTTTTTCACACATTCCAACACAGTTCTAAAACTGCTTTTTACAACAGCTTCATTTATCTGGTATTTGACTCGATTCAGTGTGTCTTGAAATTAACTCTTGTACTATTTTACTCAGTTCAGAGCCACAACCTACTCGGTTACATAATTATTCTATAATTTTGCTCCCACTCCAACTTTTACTCTCTAAACTCAAAATACAGAAAAATTAACCATTTTTGAGGAAAATACTTTTAACTCTGGAAAAACTGCTCAGTCGTTTTTCCTGTGTATGCACTACAGCGCACACACATCAACCGATCTGCTCATCAGAAATAGAAGAAATATTTACACTTACTCGAGTTGATCTTCGGCTGGATCGAGTCAAAGTTAAAAAAAACAAAAAAAACAAAACACCACTCATCATCAGTGTCGCAGTTCTCAAGATTGAATTGAATCACTGTCCAGAATCATCCAAAGCGCATAAAATCCGTGTGCCATCTCACAACAAGTTTTAGCGCCAAATAACCTAAACTATATCTAAAAGATTTGGTCCTGTTTACAGTGGGCGTGCCCACCACGAAAGAGAAACCAATCGAAACCAAAAGAGTGAAAAAGTGATTATTATGCTGTTACCATGTGAATAGTCTTTTATGAATGTGTACGTGGCACTCAGCGCTCCGACTCCGGTGTGACTGAATAAGGCTACATCCACACGACAACGGCAACGAGATGTTATTAAAAAAAAAATATCGCGTCCACATGGGCAACGGATCAGTAAAATATCAGGTACATATGGCAATGCAACGCTTGCTGAAAACAATGCAATACACATGCCACACCTCTAGGGGCGCTGTAAGACGGTCCCATCGGAGACACCAGAACAATAGAAGTAGTAGACACATGCGCATAAACCCCTTCTTCTACCCAGTGTGCACAGATCTATGCCGGTGTGAAGCACTGTCAGGAACAAACACACAACAAGAAGAAGATGGGTGCGACTACGCGAGGAAATCGTGCCTTCTGTGTGTACAAATTAGTTTTATTAGTGTGCATAGTTTTATATAACTTACTTTTCTTATTGTGTGTGAACATTTTGAAAAGCTTTTTTATATAATTTATATAACTTTTTATATTGTGTGTGAACATTTTGAAAAGCAGTCTTATCCAATAAAAAAAAAAAAAGAAATTCAAGAAATGGTTCAGTTACTTGTTTATTTAAAAGAAAAGCTGTATACAAAAGTGAATGCAATGCAGTGGTTCATACAAAACAGCGAGAGTGCTGCTTGTTCTAGTCATGTGGTTGTGACGTCATCGTAAACAAATCTGTTCTACTCATCCAGACGACTTCGCAATGGCGCCGTTGCCAGATTTTTCCACTCTTGAACCCGTTCTCAAAAGATTTCGTTTTGGGGCACCCAAAACGCCGGTGCCGTGTGGACGCCAGGCCGAAACGATAAACAATTTTATTAGATTCACCTGAATCCATTGCCGTGTGGACAGGGCCTAAGGTGACAAGTTTTAAGTTTCATCTAATTTAGATAATTTAAAAGCTATAATATTTGACAATGGGCACATAGGAAAGTGTAAAGTTTGTCAATATGTTTATCATGCTTGTATGATGATAAACTCGAAGATATTTATTTAAAATACATGACCTACTCATTCTAAACCTGTTGAGCTTCGCTGGCGGAGCTCTCAACCCCAGAGGGTTAAGAAAATATTTCTCTCTTTTGAAACAGAATACTCTGTTGCTGCTAAAAAGAAAAGGGGAAAAAAAAAACATGACTTGAAACACATGTGAGACACATTTGATCTGCAGCAGAACTTCACGTAGTTGAAATGTGAGGCCATCAAACAGTGTCCTCTCCAGAAAACCACAAGGATCACCACCACTTCAGTTGTTATTACAGTAACCACTGTGTACAATCATCGCTGCACAGGATTTGAAAATTTGTAATTAACATAGATTATATCCATTTCAACAGTTTTTAATTTCGTATCCCTTACTCTTGTGGACTATTAGTTAGGTGGTCAGTTTTAGAAACATGCTACGTGCCGGCTTCTCACTACAGGTAACATGCGCAGGATACGACCTGTAGCTCTGAAATTCTGCAGTTCATTTCCATCTCAAAAGGTCATTTTTGGCAGCAGAGAAACATAAAAATCTGAAGTTTGAATTTTGGACTATTGTGGATGTGATTGTCAAACAGCCCTTTTAAAACCACTGGTACGGAAGCCGCGAGAGGCCCTTCATATAATCTTTTTTTATTCACCTTGTTATCCCGAGATAACGACATAATTAATTCAGGATCTCGAGAAAACAACACAACTAATTTGAGATCTCGAGAAAACAAAACAATTATTCCGTGATCTCGAGAAAACAAGACGATTATTCCGTGATCTCGAAAAAACAGCTGAGATTTCTAGCAGAGCTGCGCCCCCCTGTGGGTCAGACAACGAAGACTTAGAAATTGGCGGACATGTAACAGAGCAGAAATGGCTTTTTACGATGCCTTGAGAGAGAGGGGGGTCCCAGAGAAGATTATTCCAGACATTCTAATGACCAAAGTTGTGTCTATACAGAATGAGAAATAGCCCCAAAGTCAGCATATCACAAGTCTCTTGGCGCACCTGAATGAACCATTTCTCAGCTGTTTACTCGAGATCATGAAATAATTGTTTTGTTTCTCGAGATCTCGAATTAGTTGTGTTGTTTTCTCGAGATCCTGAATTAATTATGTCGTTATCTCGGGATAACAAGGTGAATAAAAAAAAAGGATTATATGAAGGGCCTCTCTCGGCTTCCGTACACTGGAGAAGGTTAGACTTTATTTAAAACGCCTCATAATAAATCTACAATTCACAACCACTCGATTTCCCCAGAACACCTCTCTCTCGCCCGAGGTCCTGACCTGCTCTTGGATCTTGATTTCCTGGTAGTCTCTGCAGGATGACGGCGGGGTGTCTGCTTCTGTCAGGCAGGTGAATTTGAAGGAGCTGCACTCGTCCTCACTGGGGCAGCGGCTGGGTGGCGTGAAGCTGTAGTACTGCTCGAAGTCGGCCTGCACGGAGAACACGTGTCTGCACTTGTTGCACATGTAGTCCCGCTGGTACTCCAGCACTTTGGTCATGCTGGTGCGGATGACGGTGCCCGTGACGGACAGGAAGTGACCCACGTCGCGGGCTTTAGGGATGTGCTCTCTGGTCATCTCAGGACACATGGGCAAACCTGGAGTTTCAGACACGGTGGATGAGGGACAATTTTGGCCAAGTATAAAAAAGTGGGTTGCATTTAGAAATTATTAAAATGATTAGAATAAAACATGCCATGCCATCCACGGCGGCGTTTCTGTAAAGAATGGCAGGTTTAAGAGCTGCACCGACAGCACAGGTTACTCCACTTACCCTCCACAAAGACGGCATTGAAAAATGGAGCTGAGAGATCATTCACATCCAGGGCTCAACTTGAAAATCATCTCAAACATTTACTATTATGAGAAGGTTAAAGGCGCAACAGTGGCAGCTTGGTGATGCTGGGACTTGAACTCATGACCTCACAGAGACTGTGATATGTACTTGAATATAAATCAATCAGTTATATTGAGTGTATAAAAACATTTTTAGACTGAGGTGTGAATAATTGAACAAGCGAGTGAGGTGATTTGTCTGTAATATAGTTTTAAAAACAGTCCTTGTCTACATATCCATTATTCACATACAGTGGTGCTTGGAAGTTTGTGAACTCTAGAATTTTCTATATTTCTGCATAAATATGACCTAAAAAAAAAAATCATCAGATTTTCACAAGTCCTAAAAGTAGATAAAGAGAACCCAGTTAAACAAATGAGACAAAAATATTATACTTGGTCATTTATTTATTGAGGAAAATGACCCAATATTACATATCTGTGAGTGGCAAAAGTATGTGAACCTTTGCTTTCAGTATCTGGTGTGACCCCCTTGTGCAGCAATAACTGCAACTAAATGTTTGCGGTAACTGTTGATCAGTCCTGCACACCGGCTTGGAGGAATTTTAGCCCATTCCTCCGTACAGAACAGCTTCAACTCTGGGATGTTGGTGGGTTTCCTCACATGAACTGCTCGCTTCAGGTCCTTCCACAACATTTCGATTGGATTAAGGTCAGGACTTTGACTTGGCCATTCCAAAACATTAACTTTATTCTTCTTTAACCATTCTTTGGTAGAACGACTTGTGTGCTTAGGTTCATTATCTTGCTGCATGATCCACCTTCTCTTGAGAGTCAGTTCATGGACAGATGTCCTGACATTTTCCTTTAGAATTCGCTGGTATAATTCAGAATTCATTGTTCCATCAATGATGGCAAGCCGTCCTGGCCCAGATGCAGCAAAACAGGCCCAAACCATGATACTACCACCACCATGTTTCACAGATGGAATAAGGTTCTTATGCTGGAATGCAGTGTTTTCCTTTCTCCAAACATAACGCTTCTCATTTAAACCAAAAAGTTCTATTTTGGTCTCATCCGTCCACAAAACATTTTTCCAATAGCCTTCTGGCTTGTCCACGTGATCTTTAGCAAACTGCAGACGAGCAGCAATGTTCTTTTTGGAGAGCAGTGGCTTTCTCCTTGCAACCCTGCCATGCACACCATTGTTGTTCAGTGTTCTCCTGATGGTGGACTCATGAACATTAGCCAATGTGAGAGAGGCCTTCAGTTGCTTAGAAGTTACTCTGGGGTCCTTTGTGACCTCGCCAACTATTACACGCCTTGCTCTTGGAGTGATTTTTGTTGGTCGACCACTCCTGGGGAGGGTAACAATGGTCTTGAATTTCCTCCATTTGTACACAATTTGTCTGACTGTGGATTGGTGGAGTCCAAACTCTTTAGAGGTGGTTTTGTAACCTTTTCCAGCCTGATGAGCATCAATGACACTTTTTCTGAGGTCCTCAGAAATCTGCTTTGTTCGTGCCATGATACACTTCCACAAACGTGTTGTGAAGATCAGACTTTGATAGATCCCTGTTCTTTAAATAAAACAGGGTGCCCACTCACACCTGATTGTCATCCCATTGATTGAAAACACCTGACTCTAATTTCACCTTCAAATTAACTGCTAATCCGAGAGGTTCACATACTTTTGCCACTCACAGATATGTAAAATTGGATCATTTTCCTCAATAAATAAATGAGCAAGTATAACATTTTTGTCTCATTTGTTTAACTGGGTTCATTTTATCTACTTTTAGGACTTGTGTGAAAATCTGATGTTGTTTTAGGTCATATTTATGCAGAGAAACAGAACATTCTAAAGGGTTCACAAACTTTCAAGCACCACTGTAACTAATAAATCAGCCTACACCGGATTCTGGTCACGTTTTGATGAGAGGATACAAATTGCAGGAGATCTGGTGTTATAGTCATATTACACTGACGCCTCAAGAACTGAAATTATATACATTATTTGGACACGAGTGTTTTACTGGGAAACACACCACTCATTTTTCATACGAGCTTCTTTTCTTTCAAAACAAAATCACATGTTGGCTTGAAGATATAATGTTTATCTTCTCGTGTTGAAAAACTCGCATTTTTCATACGAAATACATCACGGATCTGAGTGACATATTTAAATAATATTGGCTGGCGTTGAGTGGTCTATCCGATATATTCCGTTCAGCTAGCATGATGCTGAACGAGTCAAACTCATGAATGGAATATATCTGATATACCACCAAAAAAAAAAAAAGCCATTAAGCTCTGACGTGTTGTCTTGACAAGGCCACACCAATTCGATTAGTTGGTTCTCGGAATCGCCGCTTGAAGAAAATGCAAAATGGAAAAAAAAAATCGAAATCGACTGCAGGTTGAGGTCACGTGACGTCAAAAACCAATCAAGTCGCCCCTTTCACTTTAGATAAAGACTTGTGGAAGAAACGTGGCTGTGGAGGGGAATCCTACAAAGCCTGTTTGTGATTGTTAGGATATTCAGCGAACAGAAGCGTAAAATCTTTGACAGGTGTGTTGAAATTCAAGAGGGAGAAAACTTTGTACAGTTGTACTCAAGATGCCGTGAGCTTGTTAGCCTGCAATGTGCCAACATGGACAATGACTCTGTGGAGGTGGGTTTGATTTATATATTTCATTGATTGATGTGAGGGGCAAACAAAAAATCATTCGAAGTATTTAGCCATCAGATGTTCAATTGACTGTAATTCAATCGTTTATTTAGCCTATCTGTTTACTGGTTTGCCTGATAAAAGACGTGCAGCCAGAGCTAGCCCTTAATGCATACGGGTGGAAATAAGAAAAGCTATTAAAAGAGCCATATGAAATGTGTAACAATAATGTATTGTCTTTGTTTTGTTTCTCTATTATGAAAGCCCTCTATTTCCACTGATAATTTTACCATTAGAGCATTTTTTTTTATTTTATTTTTATTTCGCACGCTCGCTTCATATTTTTCCTGAAAAAATCCGAGAACCAACTAATTAAATTGGTGTGGCCCAACCATGCAATATCGTAAACCATATTCAGCGCTCATTCTCCATTGGGTAGCATGGCGTAATACATGTAGGATAAGCGATATGTGAACAATATTGCATGCTATCGAACCAAATGAATGAAACCTGTTAGAAGGGAATAGAACATGTTTTTACTCCATGGAAAAAAAAAGTGTCTTGTACTGTATGTATAATAGTTCCTGATATTTCACTCTGATGACATCACTCCCAGTGGGACATCAGATGGTCTTATTTCTGATAAAGAGAAGCTGTACAAAATGCTAACTTCCTGTTCAAGAAAATGTATTGTCCTGAACTGGGTAATGGATAAACCTCCTTCTAAAACACAATGACATAAGGTCATAATAGAATATTATCATTAGATGATCTAACATGTACCGTATGTTGCATGATAATGTCTTTCATGAATTATGTTATACATTGGACTGGACATTGCAACTATATTTACAAGGTTTACATCCTGCAGATTGGAATGGATGGTGCATCTAACTACCCGTTACCTACTTCTATGTTAAATGAAAAACCCTGCAGTGTAATTTACACAGGAAACAAATGCTTATTACTGATAAAAAGTCAGTCGATCAATAAAAATTGGTTAAGATTAGGTCACACTGACTAATTAGATTATACTTTGAGAGGAAAGAACAAACTCTGCTTGACAGAAAATATCTGACAAGTACAGACAACAGCAGCAGCAGCAGTCGCAAGTGGGAATGGGATTTAAAAATAGATACAGTGGGGCAAAAAAGTATTTAGTCAGTCACCAATTGTGCAAGTTCTGCCACTTAAAAAGATGAGAGAGGCCTGTAATTTTCATCATAGGTACACTTCAACTATGAGAGACAAAATGAGAAAAAAAAAATCCAGAAAATCACATTGTCTGATTTTTAAAGAATTTGTTTGCAAATTATGGTGGAAAATAAGTATTTGGTCAATAACAAAAGTTCATCTCAATACTTTGTTATATACCCTTTGTTGGCAATGACAGAGGTCAAACGTTTTCTGTAAGTCTTCACAAGGTTTTCACACACTGTTGCTGGTATTTTGGCCCATTCCTCCATGCAGATCTCCTCTAGAGCAGTGATGTTTTGGGGCTGTCGCTGGGCAACACGGACTTTCAACTCCCTCCAAAGATTTTCTATGGGGTTGAGATCTGGAGACTGGCTAGGCTACTCCAGGACCTTGAAATGCTTCTTACGAAGCCACTCCTTCGTTGCCTGGGCGGTGTGTTTGGGATCATTGTCATGCTGAAAGACCCAGCCACGTTTCATCTTCAATGCCCTTGCTGATGGAAGGAGGTTTTCACTCAAAATCTCACGATACATGGCCCCATTCATTCTTTCCTTTACACGGATCAGTCGTCCTGGTCCCTTTGCAGAAAAACAGCCCCAAAGCATGATGTTTCCACCCCCATGCTTCACAGTAGGTATGGTGTTCTTTGAATGCAACTCAGCATTCTTTCTCCTCCAAACACGACAAGTTGAGCTTTTTCCAAAAAGTTCTATTTTGGTTTCATCTGACCATATGACATTCTCCCAATCCTCTTCTGGATCATCCAAATGCTCTCTAGCAAACTTCAGACGGGCCTGGACATGTACTGGCTTAAGCAGGGGGACACGTCTGGCACTGCAGGATTTGAGTCCCTGGTGGCGTAGTGTGTTACTGATGGTAGCCTTTGTTACTTTGGTCCCAGCTCTCTGCAGGTCATTCACTAGGTCCCCCTGTGTGGTTCTGGGATTTTTGCTCACCGTTCTTGTGATCATTTTGACCCCACAGGGTGAGATCTCTCGTGGAGCCCCAGATCGAGGGAGATTATCAGTGGTCTTGTATGTCTTCCATTTTCTAATAATTGCTCCCACAGTTGATTTCTTCACACCAAGCTGCTTACCTATTGCAGATTCAGTCTTCCCAGCCTGGTGCAGGGCTACAATTTTGTTTCTGTTGTCCTTTGACAGCTCTTTGGTCTTGGCCATAGTGGAGTTTGGAGTGTGACTGTTTGAGGTTGTGGACAGGTGTCTTTTATACTGATAACGAGTTCAAACAGGTGCCATTAATACAGGTAACGAGTGGAGGACAGAGGAGCCTCTTAAAGAAGTTGTTACAGGTCTGTGAGAGCCAGAAATCTTGCTTGTTTGTAGGTGACCAAATACTTATTTTACCGAGGAATTTACCAATTAATTCATTAAAAATCCTACAATGTGATTTCCTGGATTCTTTCCCCCCATTTTGTTTCTCATAGTTGAAGTGTACCTATGATGAAAATTACAGGCCTCTCTCATCTTTTTAAGTGGGAGAACTTGCACAATTGGTGGCTGACTAAATACTTTTTTTGCCCCACTGTAAATAAAATATTCAGACCGTTCCTTTAAAGTAAAGCAGCACAATTCCGTCTGTTCAGAATACAACATTTCAGTATAACAAGTATGACAATGTAAAAACAATAAACCAACACTACGCTGCATAATTATGTCCACTAGATGGCACTGTAAACTCCTCTATGGAGAAGAGAAGCTCTTGGCCTTGAAAATGAGACCACAAATTGGAGGGAAGGAAGAAAAAAACATTACAAAAATTACACGATTCTCTGCTTCACTGAAGGCAACAGCAAATAAAGCAACCCTGAAAGTATTTTTAAAAGGTCAGTGCTGTTTAATAAATGAAAGCAATGCCTTAACAACTTTAATTTGAGGGAGATAAGAACAGACACAGTTCCCTTGTGCCAAATAAATGTGCAGGAAACGGTGATGCAAGGATGTCTGGACTTCCTGATCCGTCATATCTGTAAGTGTACAGAGGGTTTCTGTAATTACAGGTGACATATATCCTCTCCATCCCACGTGCCCAGAAACAGACGCAAAAGGGGAGGAGAGAAAAGAAGAGGAAGAAAAAAAAAAAGGTCTGCTTCATTGTGATTCAGTCCAATATTTTACCACACAAACAGCACTGGGGATAAAAGGCCTCTCTCTGTTCCTCCTACAAGGAATCTTAAAAAAATAAAAAAAATAAAAATTCCTCCTCACTCTTTTGGGTGTTTGTCTCTGCTTCAGCAAACCTCATCCCTGCAGATCAGACTGAAAGTCAGATGGAACAATGCCCTTCAGTGAAGGCTGGTTAAAACAGCGCTTGTCCTCTGTACAAATCAGACCCGAGCTGCTGTCTGATAACCGCCTGCTTGCGCTCTCTCTTTTTCTGTCTGTGTGCTATTTATAGATCGTCCATTATGTTCTCATCATGTCCCTGAGTGAAGAACAACCTGCGGCTATTTTCAGTCCGATTGTACACCAGCTCATAACGGTAAAGGTAACAGTATTTTATAAAAGCCGTATGACGCAGGCACAGAGCGAGTAATTTCCTCCATCTGAGCTCCATCTCTAGTTACAGGAGCTTGATTTTCTACAGTAGGGGTTGAATCTTTTCACAGTATTTCGAAAAGCTCCATCTCTCCCCGAGTCTGGCTGAAACTAGAGCGGGCTAGTTATATATGATAAGATAAATGATATAATGATGGAGATTGTTATGAATTACATCACATCACACTTTTTCAAAGAGATCAGACATTTTTATTGTTTAATATTTTCAATTTCTTTTGTAATATTTAAGAACTGCTACAGTTGAAACATTTCAAGTCAAGTTTATTTGTATAGTATGGAAGCCGAGAGAGGCCCTTCATATAATCCTTTTTTTTATTCACCTTGTTATCCCGAGATAACGACATAATTAATTCAGGATCTCGAGAGAACACAACTAATTTGAGATCTCGAGAAAACAAAATCGTTATTCCGAGATAACGACATAATTAATTCAGGATCTCGAGAGAACACAACTAATTCGAGATCTCGAGAAAACAAAACCGTTATTCCGAGATAACGACATAATTAATTCAGGATCTCGAGAAAACACCACAACTAATTTGAGATCTCGAGAAAACAAAACCGTTATTTCGAGATCTCGAGAAAACAAAATTATTTCATGATCTCGAGTAAACAGCTGAGAACTGGTTCATTCAGATGCGCCAAGAGACTTGTGATATGCTGACTTTGGGGCTATTTCTCATTCTGTATAGCCATTTCTGCTCTGTTACATGTCCGCCAATTTCTAAGTCTTCGTTGTCTGACCCACAGGGGGCGCAGCTCTGCTAGAAATCTCAGCTGTTTTCTCGAGATCATGAAATAATTGTTTTGTTTTTTCGAGATCACGGAATAATTGTCGTTTTCTCGAGATCCTGAATTAATTATGTCGTTATCTCGGGATAACAAGGTGAATAAAAAAAAGATTATATGAAGGGCCTCTCTCGGCTTCTGTAGTATAGCGCTTTTAACAATAAACATTGTCGCAAAGCAGCTTTACAGAATTTGAACAACTTAAAACACGACCTAATTTTATCCCTAATCTATCCCCAATGAGCAAGCCTGTGGTGACGGTGGCAAGGAAAAACTCCCTCAGACGAGGTGCTACGCACTTCCTGGTTCCCGAGTTGTTTGCGACGAGTCTTTTCCGCGAGTGTTGGCGTTAATTACTAATCTTTAAAAAAAAAAATTCTACAAATAATTTTCCAGTATCCTCTTCATTTTTTTTTATTGTACTTTGGCTTTCCTTTTTCCGTTTTTTTCCCCCTCTCTTTTTTCGGAAGAACACCGAGACCGGAAGCTTTCTTTTTTTTCCTCCTCCTGTGCAAAGACCACAAGCGGAGGCCAACCACATCGGATCTGCTTTAATATCAACAGATCTTCGATTAAGGTACGCAAATCCTTTCATCATGGCACACCTTCAGCCTGTTCAGTGTGCTGAGTGCAGGATGTTTAGTCATTCTTCCTCCATCGCTAGCGATAGCTTTATTTGTGATAAGTGCAGATTAGTTAGCTCTCTGATGGAGAAGATTATAGTGCTAGAAGCGTGTATCCAGGCTTTAGAGGTCAGTGAGAACGAGAACAGCAGGGAAGAGAGTGGGTCCTGATGAAAAAAAAGCAGAAAATCCGTAAAATGTCCTGAGGGCGCCGAAGGCGCCCAAAGTAGTAAAGGGGGTCCAGGGGGACACCCCCAGTGAAATTTTTCAAAATGAGACCTTACACACCCCATTTCCTGCAATCTGAGCTGTAGTTAATTAAAACACCTGATGCCTATTTTCATACTTATTGAAATAAAAACACTATTATATAGAACAATATGTATCAAAATTCAGAATATCTACATTTTATGGGGACTGGTTAGGCCATCCTTAAAAAAAAAATCCGTTTCCTGTCCACCGGGTGAGCAAAAAAATTTTCAGTCAGGAGGGAGGGATTTTTTTTTTATATGGATGGATAAGAAATCGCAATGCTGTTTGCTTTTTCTTTCAGTACTTTATTACAAAAGCGGACACATTTAATAAAATGACAGTTTAATCAACTGAAACTTGTACAAAAACTTTGTTAGCATTTTAAATGCTGACTGCAACATTTGCAAAACTTTTACAAAGGTACTTAAAATGTCCGACACACAGACTTTTTGTAGTTCTAAATCGACCGTTAGGCCTAGTTCGGATGAAATTACACTATTAAAATGATCACTGAATGATTTGTTTTTCTGAATCTTTACTATTTTGTTGTTCGCTAGAATACCATTTTGCGATTTCACACTTAAGCAAATGTTTGAAAACTCCGGATCTGCTTCCTTCATGGTGGCTGCCATTTTTTTGTGCCGCACGGCGCATGCGCAGAGCTGATTCAGTTCAGAGTGCGCGCGCACTCGGCGGAGGCAGTAGTGTGTCGGAGGGAACAGAAGCAGAGATGACGCTTATTTTGTCTCCTGTAAACCAGTCTTCTCTTGTTCAGTTACGTGCTGGCATCAAAAGACACCGTTGGTTGTAAATGAAACCAAACTGAGTGGTTGGAGTGTATTTTCATACACAAATGGAGAAATGTTCGCTGAGTGTTTGTGTAGCCCCACTGCAGACCGTTGTCGTTGTTAATTCATAGCATGCTCAGCTGCGTGAATGTGTCATGCACCGAAAATAAGAGATTTACAAGCCAGGAACGCCTCATGATGCAATACGCAAGAAAAGAAAGAAGATTTACTGCCATTTTACTTTGTATTTGAGTAAAGTGAATAAATAAATGGTCTGTGGAAAATACATTTAATCCTGGGAACTGCGTGCACAGGAGTTTATTTTGTGTTTAAACCCCCCCCCCCCCCCCCCCCCCAGCTGGCTACTTATTTGTCATGGCTGGCTAGTATGAGCCTTAGTGGAAAGCCCTGGGAATGCGGAAATGTGAAGTTCGATTTTAGATTTACGAACCTGAAAAAAATGTTGAAAAACCGGCGTTAAAAAAAAAAAATTTCAACTGCACAAACAGCACTCACCCGGCCGGTGGACAGGAAACAGAACATTTTTTAATAATGGCCTTATTACTCATTGTCAACATCACTTGTTTTTCTAAAAAAATGTCCATTAAAATTCAGTTATTTACAGTTCCATTAATAATTCAAATTTTCATCTATTCAATATATTGAATTAAATAAAAACATTTATATATCTTAGAGACTGACGTTTTCCTAATGTCCACATTACTTGTATATGATTTCTTCACAATGTCTTTTTAAACTTTAAAAAGTTGTCAACACTGTCAGCTATAATTCAAATTATCATATATTCAATGTATTGAATCAAACAAATGCACGTTATGGGGACTGTCTTTCTCTTATTGTCCACATCACTTGTATGTTTTCTTCAAAAGGTAGAGCATATGTCTATTCACACTTTTTACAGTTAAAGTTGTTTACAGTTCCCAGTTATTTTTGAAACAAATTTTCATTACATCATTTAGAATTCTTCTTCAGCTTCTTGGCCAAAGCCAAAAGCTCATCAGTCCTCTCTTTTTTCCTTTTTCTTTCATTAGTCAGCTCCTCCTGTGTTTTTACTGTACATGCTCTAACCTGGTTCTCTTCTGCTCTCTCTCACACTCCTCTCTTGCTTTCCTTTTGCTTTGCTAAACTTGTTTTTTATCCCAGCATCAATTTCACGTGCCTTCGCTTCACCTCGCTTGTCAATAGTCTTCGGCATCTTGAGAAAACACGGCGATTAGAGGAACGTATTTTTGATATGCAGCTCACGAACATGTGTAAGTTTTGATAAAAGAAAACGGCTGTGGGTATCTTTGTAAAAACTGTTTTGATTGGCTATTATGGTCTCGACATCGATGTTTTGACCAATAACAATGTAGAGAACACGAATTTTACATCACATTCAACGAGATTAAACAAGACTAAAGATGGCGACTTACAAATAAATGTGTAAACATCGTTGGAGTTAATCAAGTTTGAACAACAGACATCCCAAGTCTCCCGGAAGTTCCGGGAGTCTCCCGCATATTGATAGCGGCTCCCTGATGCCCGCAAATTGGATAATATCTCCCAGAATCTAGAGCAAGCAAGCAAGAGCATGCACGCGAAACATTAATGTCTGCATCGCGCATATGACTGATTGCGAGAGAGACTGCACGTGTGCCTGTTCATGTAGCGCATGCTAGACAAAGAGCATCCTGATTGGTTTACAGACATCCCAACCTGCTGAAACTCCCCCCCCCCCCCCCCCCCCCCCATGGGGGAAAAATTTGTGCGGCATGACTTTTTTTCTCCATCAGCGGGGGGGGGATTGTCGTCGTCATGACACCTCCCTGAAATGAGTTTCTGCAGGTTGGGATGTCTGGAACAACATGAAGGAACATACCCCAACCCCCCTCAATTAATTTAAAAAAATTCTCAACGGATTTGGCATAATATAAAAAAAGGTTGTTTTTTTAACTCAGAAAAAGCGGAAATCCGCCAAAAAGAGGAAAACTCTCATCCCTGGAACAGTATAATTTCTGTAGAGGAAAGTCTGGATGCCCTAGGTGGAGTTAGCAGTCCCCCAACTCCAGCAGTAGAGCCCTTAAAGCAGGGCGAATGGGTGACGGCTCGGCAGCATAAGCGTCGAGCCAAAGCTAGCGCTGAGGCTCACCCACGGGAGCACCAATCCTCTCTGTGTCACGTGTCGAACAGGTTTGCTCTCCTTAGTGATGCACCCACTGAGAAACTTGAAAGAGCTCTGGTTATAGGGGACTCTATCATACAGCACGTGAAATTAGCTCAGTCTTTAGGGGCACCAGCAGCTTTAGTTAGGTGTATACCGGGAGCCAGACATAGCAGGTAATCTTAGGGTCCTAGGCAAGCACAGGTTCTCAAAGATAATTATCCATGCAGGAGTTAATGATATATGCCTTCGTCAGTCTGAGGTTACCAAGAGTAACTTTGTAGAGGTGTTTAAATTAGCGAAGGCGATGTCCGATGCTGTAGTATGCCAGATGTAGCTTACAGCAGGTTATGGTCGCTGAACTGCTGGTTGTCCAGGCGGTGCTCTGAAAACAGTGTGGGCTTTATAGATAATTGGGCTAATTTTGAGGGCACTACTGGCCTGTTTGTTAGGGTTTTGCTGGGATTCAAACCTGGTTTGTTGGTGTGATAATCCAGCAAACCCCCACTAGGCCACCAGGGGGATGACTCAAATGCAGAGGCGTGAGGCGGAAGTAGAAAAGTATCAAAAGGTTTATATACAATATATATAGTCCAAAAGAAAAAAATCCAAAACGCTCAGAAGATGAAGGGAAAAATAAGAAATATCCAAAGTACAAAAGTCAAAACAAAAGCCAAAAAACCAGAAAAGGCAAAAAATACCAACGCTCAGAAGATCCAAAAAACAGTAAATACTAGGTCAAAAAAGTCCAAAAAGCAAAGCAAAGTGCAAAACCAAAAAGACAAAGGCAAGGAACACGGTACAGAGGAAACTGGAGCTAAACATAACAGCACAAAGACTCCGTGACAAGAGGACTGAACTCAGGGGTATAAATACGTACACAAACTAATTAAGGACAGGGCGGAGAAGGAAACAGGCAATAAGACAAAAACAAAACACAGAACACAGTGGTGACCTCTAGAGGCCAAAACAAACATGACCAGAAAAGGAAATAACAGCGGCCTCTAGAGGCCAAAACAGTCCCAGTCCTAACACTGTTAGGACGGGACGGTATCCATCCTACTCGGGAAGGTGCTGCTCTCATTTCCTGCAGCATAGGTCATAGTCTCAGAACAGGCCTAGTTAATTTCTGACAATCCAGAGCCAAGGCCAGGGAGCAGACGAACAGGCTAAACCGACTGTCTGCGAGCTGCACAGAGTCGTCACTCAGGGTCCACTACATTGAGACTGTGTCTGTTCCCCAAGCTCAACAAAAAGGTAGAAATATTCAGAGGGTTTGCTCCAGTAACCTAATCAATATAAAATTAGATCATGCTGACTGTACAGCTGCTGCCAGCACCTTTGATCTAAAGGTGGGGCTATTAAATATTAGATCTCTTACATCTAAAGCGCTAATGGCTAATGAACTCATTACTGATCAGGAGTTTAATGTACTTTGTTTAACTGAAACATGGATTAAGCCAAATGAATATATAGCATTAAATGAAGCGAGTCCTCCTGGATACAGTTATATACACCAGCCTCGTCTAACTGGCAGAGGAGGAGGCGTTGCGGTTATTTATAATGATTATCTAGGTGTAACACAAAAACCTGGTTATAAATTTAATACAATTGAAGAAGTTCTTCATACTCACATCATGTATGTAGCCTCGAAAAATAGGTCTACCCAGTTAATTGTGTTACTTATTATTTACAGGCCCCCGGGGCCATATTCTGAGTTTCTTTCTGAATTTGCAGATTTTATCTCAGATCTGGTTATTTCCTTAGACAAAGCTTTAGTTGGGGATTTTAATATTCACTTCGATAACCCAGAAGACCCTTTGAAAACAGCTTGTGTGTCCATTTCGGATTCAGTAGGGATTAATCAGAATGTCATAGGACCGACCCATAATGGTGGTCACACCCTCAATCTAATACTAACATTCGAGTTAAACGTAGAAAATATAGTCACACTTCCACAGTCTGAAGTTATCTCAGACCATTATCTCATCTCATTCAAACTATGTCTGAGTAATAATATATGCACCTCACCACGCTACTGTATTAAACGTACATTCACGTCAACTACTGCACAGAGCTTTATAAATGATCTCCCAGAGTTATCAACTTTGATTGGGTCACTGTCAGCCCCTGCAGAACTTGATCAGGCAACTGAATGCTTAGAGTCAATGTTCCGCTTTACTTTAGATAATGTAGCTCCTCTTAAATGGAAAATGGTCAGATACAAAAAATTAGCACGCTGGTATAATGATGACACTCGCACATTAAAACAGACCACTTGAAAATTGGAACGTAAATGGCGTCAAACAAAATTGGAAGGAGAGCTTCCTGAAGTATAGAAAAGCTCTTAGTGCTGCAAGATCAACATATCTCTCCTCCATAATAGAAAATAACAAAAATAATCCTAGATTCCTATTTAATACTGTAGCAAAATTAACCAGGAATAAGTCCACTATAGACACATGAACACCTGCAGTATGTAGTAGCAACGACTAAATGAATTTTTTTCATAACAAAATTGAGAATATCCGACAAAAAATTCAAACTACTAATTTAAGGTCAGACAATGTAAGTGACCCTGTAGTTAACAATATAACTACCAGATCATCAATTAGAATGTTTTACTCCCCTTAGAGAAACTGAATTACTTTCATTAATCTCGACATCTAAAGCCTCAACTTGTGTACTAGATCCCTTACCTACACGTCTATTCAAACAGATAATACCTGAAGTAACTGAACCTCTTTTAAAAATAATAAATTCTTCTCTTACGATTGGCTATGTACCCAAATCCTTTAAACTAGCAGTTATCAAACCCTTGATTAAAAAACCTGACCTTGATCCCTGTCAGCTGTCCAATTATCGGCCAATATCAAACCTCCCCTTTATCTCCAAGATCCTTGAAAAAGCTGTGGCACAGCAGTTATGCTCATATTTACATAGGAATAACATCCATGAAATGTATCAGTCAGGATTTAGACCTAATCATAGCACAGAGACAGCTCTGGTTAAAGTAGTAAACGACCTACTGTTGGCGTCTGATCAGGGCTGTGTCTCGCTGCTTGTGTTGCTTGATCTTAGTGCAGCATTTGATACCACTACTCATTCAACTCTACTGGATAGACTAGAAAATGTTGTGGGAGTGAAGGGAACGGCCCTCTCCTGGCTCAGCTCTTATTTAACTGATCGTTATCAGCATGTTGATGTAAATGGTGATTTTTCTAGACGTACTGAGGTAAAGGTTGGTGTTCCACAAGGTTCTGTCTTGGGTCCATGCTTTTTTCTTTATACATGTTACCTCTGGGTGATATTATTCGTAAACATTGTATTAGTTTCCACTGTTATGCTGATGATACACAGTTGTACGTTTCTGCAAAACCTGCTGAAAGACACCAGCTTAAAAGAACTGAGGAATGTGTTAAGGACATTAGACACTGGATACTTATTAACTTCCTTCTGCTTAACTCTGACAAGACTGAAGTACTTGTACTAGGACCACATGCAGCTCGAAGTAAGTTTTCTGATTACACAGTAACTCTGGATGGCCTTTCCGTTTCTTCACGTGCAGCAGTAAAAGACCTCAGAGTGATTATTGACCCCAGTCTTTCATTCGAAACTCACATTGATAACATCACCCAGATAGCTTTCTTTCATCTCAGAAATATTGCTAAGATAAGAAATTTAACGTCACTACATGACGCGGAAAAACTAGTCCATGCTTTCGTTACCTCCAGGTTGGATTATTGTAATGCCTTACGGTCTGGATGTTCCAATAAGTGCATAAACAAGCTCCAGTTAGTTCAAAATGCAGCAGCAAGAGTCCTTACTAGAACTAGAAAATATGACCACATCACGCCTGTCTTATCCACACTGTATTGGCTCCCAATCAAATTTCGTATTGATTATAAAATACTACTATTGACCTTTAAAGCACTGAATGGTCTCGCACCACAGTACCTGAGTGAACTTCTGCTCCTCTATGACCCGCCACGCCTACTTAAATCAAAAGGTGCAGGGCTATCTGCTGGTACCTCGTATCGTGAAGGCTACATCAGGGAGCAGAGCGTTTTCTTACAAAGCCCCACAGTTATGCAACAGCCTTCCAAGTAATGTTCGGGAATCAGACACAGTCTCAGTGTTTAAGACCCCGTCCACACGTAGCCGGGTATCTGCTAAATCGAAGATATTGTTCTAAGTTTTGGCCTGTCATCCACATGAAAACACATCAAAAACGAATATTTAAAAAAAACTCCGGGCAAAGTGAAGATTTTTGAAAACTCCGTGCATGCCTTTTCGTGTAGACAGAGATAACCGGAGTTTTGCGTTTTAGAACGTCACAATCTGCGCCAAAAAAATGACAACAAATCTGCCCTGACGTCAAACATGCGACCTTTGTTTACTGCAGAAGCCAGATTAAGCATGGACAAAGAGTAATGGATCGGAGTAGTGCCTTGAAAGCGTTAATTATTGTGCAGGTGCTATTTACATGTTTAATTTTAGAAGCCCAACTACTGACAAGATTCCCAATCAACGTTTTCTTGCGTCTTTTGAAGTTTATACTCCAAAATTGTGTTTAGAAGCAATTCGGTCTCCGAGTCTGTCCAGACGAACGAGCTTGGCGCCATGTTTTATGTTTAGGCGGAAGTGACGCCAACAGAGGGCTATTCTGATGTGATTAGGGGGTAGGATTTGGGGAAATAATGCCATCTACAGGTTTGGAATGCTTATGAATGTGATTGAAAACGCAGATGTTCGGTTATGTGTGGAAGGGATTTTTTTCGAAGATGAGGTGGTGTGGCTAAAACATTTTTATAAACGGAGGGGGGGAAATGTTCGGTTTTAAAAATACCCGGCTACGTGTGTACATGGCCTAAGTCTCAGCTGAAAACATATCTGTTTAGTCAAGCCTTGTGTTAATGGTGTTTATGAGGTAAAGGTGGAGATCTGGAGGGTCCTCAGACATAGAGTGTTTTAGTAAACTGGGATGTATGGATGCTGTCAGTCCCCACTCGCTTGCTCACTCGAGTTTGTTGACGGTGTAGTGGCTGTTGCTTTATGTCCCAGGGCTCCCTCATGCCCGTGTTACCTTCTGGCTCTCCTCTTTTAGTTATGCTGTCATAGTTAGTTGCTGGAGTCCCTGCTTGTACTCAGTGCAATATGTATATACTGTTCCTACTTATTCAGGTGACACTGGGCATACCTAACAACCTGTGTTTTCTCTCTCTCTCTCCTCCCCCCAAATCTGTCCCTCTGAGTTACATGTCAATCCTGAGATCGAGATGCTGACCTCTTCTGCCCCTCAGACCTGCTTGATCCATCCTGGTGCCGTGTCTGGTTGGAGTCTCATCGCATCGCTCCTGTGGAGGACGGCCCCATGTGGACAGTTGAAAGTCACACCTGGAGGACGCTCTGGACTCTTACAGTAATGCTTTTATGGCTGAGGACTACAGTTGACTTGCTAACTTTAGGACTGCAGTTGTCATGAACAGTTTTGCACTCAAGTTTCCATCAATGAAGAGTTACATCATCAACGAAACTGACTTCATGTTACAACTGTTAATGTTATAGTCATGTTGTCTGTTGTTGCCCAAATGAGGATGGGTTCCCTTTTGAGTCTGGTTCTTCTCGAGGGTACATTTCAAATACAAACTTTGTTCAGATTTCCCCCTTCTTCCCTGTGTCTTGTTGAGGCACCTGTCTGTATGTGTAACTGAGTTCGAGCATGTTTAAGAATGTAATTGGCGAGCCAGCCTCAGGTGGTGATTCCACAGTCATGGTGTGGCGCCAGTGTCTACTCACTATGTAAGGGCAGGGCTCTACACTAACTTTTTTTTTTCAGGAGCACACGTGCTCCTAAGTTAAAAATTTTAGGAGCACAGGGAAAAAAATGGGGGCACAAGTAGGTTTTCATTTTAAAGGTTTATTGCAGCGCAAACCTTAGACACACCAACACACAAAACGCAAAATTCAATTGAGAATGAATGAATGAACAAACAAATGAATAACGAATAACTGAATGAATGAACAAACAGTAGCTAAACAGAGAGCAGAGCTCAGCAGAGCTAACAACATCATCAAGGACAGCTCCCACCCTGGCTCTGAGTTCTTTGACTTGCTGCCCTCAGGCAGGCGTTACAGGTGCATCAAAGCAAGGACCAACAGACTCAAAAACAGTTTTTTCCCCACAGGCCATAACCACCTTGAACAATTAGCCTTTTTCACATTACGTCACTTGCAGGGGAACTCGTATCCGTTTTCAGCCTTTTGAATGGAAGAAGAGGTATACGGCGGCAACATATGTTAACAAAACTATGTCATTCACAGATAAGATTGATAATAATATTGTGCATTGCTGTTTATCATTACGTATTGTTAGCGACCATTTCAGTCACCTATCTGCCTTGTTTTGGAAAGGAAGTTTACTGACTTTCTATGGTTGCTACTTGTTAGCCAGCAGATTAGCATGCCGCCTCTTCTTCCATTCAAAAGGCTGAAAACGGATGTGAGGTTCTTCTGCAAGTGATGTAATGTGAAAAAGGCTAATTACATGCACTGACTGATGCCACTTCTGGCAGGTGCAACAATGCACCACCAAGGACCTAAAAGGACAATATTCTCACACTTACCTGATACAGTGCAATACTTATTACAGTGCAACCTCACAGAGCAACTTTTTAGTTTTTATAGCTTTTGTATATTTTATATTTATATTTCTACACTTTTACATCCATACCCAATACAATGCAATACCAAATACAGTGCAATATCCTGAGTTTTGTAGCTGAACTGAGTTTCTATAACTAATGTGCAATTAACATCTGCAACTCAACACGCCCGGTTGTATATATATTCTTTGTTTTTCTGCTGTGTTGTGACATGCACCATTTGTATATACTGTATATTATTTGTTTTTCTGCTGTGTTGTATGTTCCCATCTAAATGTTTGCACTGGGGTATGTGCTTTCCATCTCATTATATAATTTTCCCGCACCTTCTCCCGTCGTTCTAGCTTTCTTCACTACACTTTCTTCCTCTTCCGTTCTTTTATTCTTGTTTCCACCATCATTGCTTGTAAAAAAAACGCCGTTATTCTCTGCATAGCGAATATATTTCTCAGTTCGGTCCGAACCAGCTCTCAGTTATCTCTCAGTTGAATGATCTGATGAATCCCTAAAAAGCACTTTTCCCACCTAATGCCACACCCACAACATACAACCGCGGGAAAGAGGGGCAATCACAGAAAGATGAGTAGAAAACGGGAAATGTTACGGGGGATATTTATTGTGATAGTAGGCTATTGTAACGTCAGCACAAAAGCACCAGACTCAACTTTAACTGACAGTGTTATTCCGTAGCCTAAACTTATTCAAGCTACAGACCGAGAAGAATAAAAATGCTGAAATCTCATGTCCCGGTAAAACGCACTAGCATGGCAGAACGGCAAAAAAATTTAACTTTTTCACTCCCCCCCCGGCTACCATGGGAACCACCGCAGTGCAAGACAGAGGCAATGCACGCAACTACAGACAGGGAGCAAGGCGCAGGCAGAACACACACACACGTACACAACACTGAACACACACACACAACAATACAGGCCGTTACTCGTTACACTACATTAGGTAGGCTATCCAGCGCTGGATTTACATACTTTGCAGTTTAACGCTTGATACATTTTAGAATGCTAAACTCATCGCGTCTGTGCTCAGTGCTTTCCTAAATTTTCGGCCGCAAGAAGCCCTCGCACGAATGCGCGTTTTTTTTCGTCGTTCGCATGCCAAAAAATTCGCTCGCAAATGCGAGTGAAATGTGCGCACTGTAGAGCCCCTGTGTAAGGGTCATGTTACATAACCTCCATTCACAATGTAATCCTCCATGGCAGAGCGGTCTAGAGCGTGATCCAGGAAAGGAACTGATTTTGCAATGTTGGTTCGAATCCTGGCGTTGACGTAAAAGGCTGAGCACAGACCTGCACAGGTCTCTAGTTTTTATGAAAAGTCTGTATTAATGTAATTTTTTTTTTATTTAGTACAATTGTAGAGAAACTGTTCATAATCCTATACTATCGTCATATATACGAAAGCACTTCAAAAAGTTCTCAGCCTCGCCCAGAAATGAGGGGCGTAACTCCCATTTTGGGGCATAACTGTACCCTAAAGGAGCCTTAAATCACTGTCCACAAAAACTCAAATGAAAGAAGCCATCAAAGAAAAAAGGAAAGGAAAGCTTCGAGCTGGCGTGCTGTTGTTCCAAGACAATGCGCCCTTCCACACAGCACAGATGGCGGGGTGAGTAAGGTGCCCTGTGGACCTTACTCACCCGACCTGGCACCGCCTGACTTCTGTCTGTTTCCCAAACTGAAATCCCACTCGCATGGTCACCATTTTCAGAGTGATGATGAAGTCATCCATGCTGTTGAGGAGGATCTGGAGGCTCAAGATATGACCACCTTCCGCGAAGGGATAGCGAAGCTTGAATATCAGTGGACCAAGTGCATTGACATTAAAAGAGACCATGTTGAAAAATAATGCAAGAACAATCTTTCTCCTGTGACGTTTTCTGGGCGAGGCCGAGAACTTTTTGAAGTACCCTCGTATCATGTATCATAGAAATGCCTTTAAGAATCATGATCTTTTTTGTCCCATCACCCCACCCGTAGCTACAGGAATATGCCTCATTATACTATAGCGCTTGACTCTGATTGGTCAGAAGGCATGATGAAGTAAGGAATAAACCACTCTGTGGTATGTGGTGAGAGGAAAATCATCCACGATGATGCAGCCTGATGCAAAGCAGACTGACTTTTCCCACAATGACTTAAGTCCTGGAGTGTTTTATGGCTCTTACACCGCAGCGGTTTGTCAATATTTACGAATTTAAATTCTTGAATGAGCGACATGTTTATAGTTCTGTGTCGACTGTTCACAGAACAAGTTCATTTGTGGAGACTTTCCATTCACGTTCAAACAGACATCACTGATTAGATCAAAGATTGTGTGAAAGAGTGGTTACGATAGAAATAACGTTTTGAATGAAACTGAGCGTGAATGGTGAGCGAGCCACGTAATCCTAGAATAAAAATAAACTCATGACAAATTAATATAATATTAGTCGTCTTATTCTTGAGCCTTCATGACCAAGTGTCTCATAGCGCCTTGATAAGCCTCGACCATTCCTTTCTTCCATTGACAATCGTTCCCGTTTCTTCAAACATGATGGAACGTCCTTATAGGTCTCTGAGAACACTCTCCATCTCATTCTTTGTCAATCAGGCCTTCGTGTTCCTAATGGGTTCCAAAAGAGGAGGAGTCTACGGGTAATTCTGGAAGGTGACATCCTTACTACGTGGTCAGACTATGTTACTTGTTTCTTTCATAGTATATTTATCACTGGAGGTTGGTGAGTCAATCAAAGTCCCTTTCATGCCAGAATCTGGTCTTCCCAGGCAGTCTCCTATCCCAGTACTAACAAACTCTTTAAGGCATATGGGTGCAGCGTCGATCTCTGTTTTGACAGCCCTTGGCCTCTTGCCGATACAGCTAGGGTTACAGTAGGGGGGCTAGTCCTCTGGTAACCGCGAGAGTTTGACTTCCCCACTCGCACGTGTATTGCAGCGTGCCTTGCCAGACAGTAGTGGGTACCATTTTTATGACAGTCTTTGGTATGACCCGACCGCAAGTAGAATTCGCGATCTTCCGGTCGAGAGGCAGGCATGCTAACCACTAGGCCAACTCATGGTGAGGTTGGTGAGTGTGTTGGTATAATTCTGCATTTGAGCTGTGGTCCATCCAACTGATCTTGAGAATTCTTCTTAGACAGCGGTTATAAAAGGACGAAAGACGTTGTTCTTCTCCGATAGTCGTGTTGGTAGTGGTGGTAACTGCTGCTTGGAAAATCTTCAACTTTGTGGTTCAACTTGTGCTTTATTATTGATATTTCATTCAAAGCGCCAGCTGCCTTTCCAATTCCATTATCCATTTCTTGAGCGAGTTCTCCATTTGCAGTGACAGTACTTCCAAGATAAGTAATCTCCTTCACATTTTCTAGTATCTCATTGCATCTCAGTGTGATGCTAAGCATTGTTGGTGCTCTTGTGACGGACATCACTTTACTCTTCTTTGCATTTACAATCATTAACATATGTAATAATGTCGGTGAATAAATTCATAGTGGCTATCCCTCGAAAGCAAGGATGACGTTCTAGTCGTTGGCAGCTCAGTCGTGGTGGGTTCTCAGGTGGCTAAGGAGCCCAATCTTTGATTTAGAGGATTTGTTGCAGATAGTGGTGGTGGTGGGAAAGCGCAGGTAGTATGGATTTTGTGCACATTCTTTCCTTTGCCTCCTCTCCTCCTCGATGTGGCTCATCCTCTGGTTTTCGAAATTCTTGACTCTTTCTATGATGGTTGCTCTCCAGGTAATACGGTTTCTGGCCTGGTCTTCCCACTTGTTCCAGTCGATGCTGCAGCTTTTCAGGTTTCGTTTCAGCAGGTCCTTGTATCGTTTCTTTTTCCTCCTCTGGACCGCTTTCCTTCTCCGTGTTGGGAGCAGAAGACCTGTTTCGGAAGTCGGCTGTCATCCATTCTGATGATGTGGCCAACCCACCGCAGCTGGCTTTAGATGACGATGGACTTGATGCTCGGGAGTTTAGTTTCAGCCAAGATGCTGATGTTAGTACGGTATTTCTCCCAGCTGATGTGAAGGATGCTCCTCAAGCAGCGTAGGTGGAAACGCTCAAGGGTCTTCAGGTGGCCCGCGTTTCAGATCCGTACAGAAGAGTTGGGATGACGACAGCTCTGTAGACACGAATCTTCATTTCGTCTCAGAGGTCTCCGTTTTGGAAGATGCAAGAGCGCAGGTGGCCAAAGGCTGTTCCAGCACATTACTTAAACGTAATGTACGGATCTCGTCGTCAATGTTGGCGTTCGATAACACATGGCTGGTGAGGTATGCAAAGTGGTTCACATTCTCAAGAAGTTATCCCTTCAGTTTCACAGCTGGGATTTTTGGGTGGACCTCACGGGGAGTGGGTTCTCAAATTAAATGTGTAGTCGTTGATGTGGAGACGTTTATCTAAGGGCAGGTTTATTTCACAGTATTCGGAGGAGACTTCGATGTCCTTTGGTAAATGTTTATAGCTGCTATAGCACAAGCGATAACAGGAACTAATACCTCTGTCTCCAGAGGGCAGTTTTGTGGCATCTTGGTGCAACAAGCTGCATTTTCTCTGATGAGAAAAGTCAGGATCGGTCATTTATAACGGTTATGTCGTGCCTGACAACAGATTCTGAGAAGCTCCGCAACATTAAATGCAGCTATAAATGGACAAAAAGTATTACTTGTTCATGAAGAAAAAAAAAAAAAGAATTGGAAGACTGCTGTTGTATAACTATATAAGAAAAAGAATAAAACACTTCACATCACACTGTAACAGGAAAATAATCAACTTCACAGTGCCGATGTACCCAGAGACGAAATGTTGTTAGCATCACAACCCTGAAGTTGATTAATTTCCTCCAACACCACCAACTGTTTTTGATTCCTTACTTAAAATTCAAGTTCACGCTGAAAACTTTATCACCCAGAAACAGACTTGTGTTCCTGCACAACGCAATTAAAGTTAACTTCACACAGTAAATACACTGCACAGCGGGTATGTTGTTGTAATAAAAATCGCTCTTAAAAAAAAAAAAATCATGAGCCAAAAGCTATAATAATTCGCTCACAGACAATACTGAGAGACTCATGTGCGCCATCAGCTCGGAGATGAAAGCATCTGATCGATAAAGCTCCTGCGGTGCGCAGTTCCTCCTCATGCTCGTCTCGTCACTGTATCACGCTGGGGTTTTACTTTTTACCCAAACGCCTGCAGGGAAACCCGGCGTCTCTGTCTCTTTACTGTGAGAAGCCGCAGATCAAACAGAGCGAATGAAAAGGGATAAAATATAATTCCTTTCAGGCAGCTGATAATCAAAGCGAGGATTCGGTTATGTTAATTCTGAGCTTGATGCTTTTCATGCCCTAGTTTGCCAGTGGCAACATGGATTCAGGCTGCAGAAATCTGAGAAATGTCAAGAGAAGCGTTCCAGCTGCAAAGCTTTTGACGCGTTTGTCATTTCTTCCGCAGACCTGAACAGTTTGAACACTCAAGTATTTTGGTTACTTTATTTTATTTATTGGCTTCCTATTCCCCAAGTGCACCAAAGCAAGTAGGCAGTGAAATAGTGCTTTCTCGACCCTATCTAGTGCACTAGATGTTCAAATAGCAAGTCATTCGGGATTCAATCAAGCAAAGAACTTCTTGAACTCCCTTCTCCGACTCTCACCTCAAGCTCTCTGTGCTTAAAGTCGATCTATCGGACGAGTAGCTTACAACCAGAAACAGGAGAAATGTTTACATCCCAATTAGCTAATCCTGTTTTTTATTAAAGCACCTAGAATCCAATAACATGATACAAAAAGAGTGTGATCATTTAAAAAGAAACTTCTTTATAATCAATATAATTGATGTTATTATCTAACAGTGCATACACTGGTATAATTTCTCATCTCATTATCTCTAGCCGCTTTATCCTGTTCTACAGGGTCGCAGGCAAGCTGGAGCCTATCCCAGCTGACTACGGGCGAAAGGCGGGGTACACCCTGGACAAGTCGCCAGGTCATCACAGGGCTGACACATAGACACAGACAACCATTCACACTCACATTCACACCTACGGTCAATTTAGAGTCACCAGTTAACCTAACCTGCATGTCTTTGGACTGTGGGGGAAACCGGAGCACCCGGAGGAAACCCACGCGGACATGGGGAGAACATGCAAACTCCACACAGAAAGGCCCTCGCCGGCCACTGGGCTCAAACCCGGACCTTCCTGCTGTGAGGCAACAGCGTTAACCACTACACCACCGTGCCGCCCCTGGTATAATTTGTTATAGTTATTTATTTTTCTACAAAACATCCTCGAAATCCTAATTGAAATACATGAATTGATTTAGAATTGAAATTCTTTGAAAGTGAATTTGAAAAAGGAATTGAAATTTGAATGTGAAATTATCTGAAAATGAAATAAATTTTTCATTTAAAAGAGCTTTTTTAAATTTTATTTCTTTTTCTGTTTTTTTTTCCTGTGTGTTTGTGTAGTTTGATGTTTATTTGAATGTTTTGTTCCACCGGTTGTGGTGTAGCTCCGGACCTAGTTTTGGGCGTTGGTTCCCTCCAGGTCTTGGTTCGCTGTGGGTGATGCCTGTGCTCCCAGCTATGGACTGCAGCGAGCTCGTTTCTCATTTTACATCGTGGTTGTCCAGCGCTCTGCGCTTTAACGCTTGGCGTGATGTTCCGAGCGATGTTGCTCGGTGGTGTCGCAGCGGCTGTGCAGGCGGTTTGGGACACACCAGCGCTCTGCGTGGCGGAGCTTCTCTGCTCGCTTTGTGGATCCATGGCGTGGTGTTCGAGCGATGTTGCTGACGGCGTCACGGCGGCGGTGCTGGAGATGTGGGACTTGTTTTCGTGCGCCTTTTGGTGGGACTGTGGCTGCTACACCATGGGAATTACATCCTGACCCCTACTTGGTGGACTTAATTATTTTTTCTTTCCTTGTCTATAATTGTAAAGCGTCCTTGGGTTTTTTGAAAGGCGCTATATAAATTTAACTTATTATTATTAAATTAGAATTGAAATCCCTGAACTGAATTAGAACTGAAATTCTTTGAAAGTGAACTGAAATAATCTGAAATCAATTAGAACTGAAATTTAATTGAAAATCCATGAACTGAATTAGAATTGAAATTAGTTGAAACTGAATTTGAAAATAATCATTTAGAATTGAAATTCTAATTGAAATCCATGAATTGAATTAGAATTAAAATTGAATTCGAAATTATTTGAAAATTAAATCAATTAGAATTTAAATTCTAATTTCAGAGCCTTTATTATTGGTGTGGTAGTTGATGTTCAATAAGGTGCGAGAGAGACTTCAATCGCGGCTCTTCAGGGTCTCACAAAAATGCTAAACATTTGACCTTTTTTGTAACCATTTTGGAATCGAAATGGGGAAATCGATAAGAACCAGGACCAATAACCAGAATCAGGGTATATAAAATTCGCTCAAATGATACTCAACCCTTTTACACACACACAAACAATACAAAGAGAATTCAGGACTGGGACTAAACAGCTGTGTGTCCATAAGAAAACCACTGGTTTCACTAACAAATCAGAAGAAAAGGCTTCAGTTTGCTCGGGAGCTTAAAGACTGGACTCTGGCGCAATGGGAAAAGGTCATGTGCTCTGATGAGTCCAGACTGACCCTATTCCTGAGTGATGGGCGTGTCAGGGTAAGAAGGGAAGCTCATGAAGCGACGCACCCATCATGCATAGTGTCCACTGTACACGTCTCTGGAGGCAGCGTTATGATCTGGGATTGATTCAGTTGGTCAGGTCGAGACTCAGCAACGTTATGGGGCAATAAAATGAAGGCAGCTGGCAACCTGAATGACCAGGTTATCATCGCATCAATGGATTTTTTTCTTCCCTGATGTCACGGGAATAAAATTAGGGCTCAGATTGTGAACGTGTGTTTCAGGGACCATGAAGAATCGTTTTCACATATGAATTAACCACCAGAGAGACCTGATCTTAACTCTACTGCAAGTCTTTGGGTTGCTGGAGAAGATTTACAGAGTGGTTCAACTCTCCAGTCGTCAAGACAAAAACTCGGCGAAAAATCAATGCAACTGAAAAAAGTGACAGCCTTAATAATTCACATCTCCATTTATTTAGAACGCAGATCGAATACACACTGAAATGCCTTCTAAATAAACGTTGGCCCTCTAGTGGAGACAACAGAATGCACTTTTCCGTCCTCATCCTCTCGTTTATTACCGTTTTTTCCGCACTATAAGGCGCACCTAAAAGCCCTCAATTTTCTCAAAAGCCGACAGTGCGCCTTATAATCTGATGCGCCTTATATATGGATCAATATTGGTTAATCACGGCTACCGTAGTCAGGGGGCGTCACCGTAGTAACAACGGTAGGAACGCGGTAACGGTCCCACACCATTTGTGTGTGTCAGAGATTTTATTTGAGGATATATATATATATACACAGACTGACTTTGTGTGTGTTTAAAGACCCCAAAATGGCTCCTTTGAAGAGAGACGCTTACGACGCAGAGTTCAAACTCAAGGCTATCAGTCACGCAGTAGAACAGGGGTGTCAAACCTGATCCATAAAGGGCCGTGTGGCTGCAGGTTTTCATTCCAGCCATGCAGCAGCACCCTGATTTGGCTTATTCAATCAACTGACACACCCACCCTTTAATCAAGGGTGGGTGTGGCTGCAAGTATTTGACTGTGTGAAGACAGTTCAGTTGATTGAATGAGCCAAGTCAGGTGTGCTGCTGCATGGCTGGAATGAAAACCTGCAGCCACAAGGCCCTTTATGGATCAGGTTTGACACCCCTGCAGTAGAACATGGGAATAGAATTCGGACACTGAAGAAGAAGAATTCGAGGGATTCGTGGATGAGGAATGAACTGATAAAGTGAAATGATAAAGTGAGCTTTACATGTTTCTTTTGTGTGTTCACAACTGAACAAGGTTGGTCATATTGTGAATATGAACGTTAACGTTTCAACAACGTTGAGTTATTGATTTATTGTTATTGCTTTGCACTATTTCGAGAGTTACTATATTGTGATTGCACTAACGTTTGATTTACCGTAACGGTATCGGTTTCTTTTACATGTTTACTGAATCGAGGAAAAGTTCCCCTCCACTACGTGATAAAAAAAAGTTGCACTACTTGTTATACCATGCTGTTGTTAAGAGATAATCTGTTTCGCGAATATACTACGTCACTGACGTTACCTCGGGGAAAACAATAAAACTGTTTATTCATTTTGGGAGTGAACGGAGTTGTCAGAACGCTGGTCTGTATTATATTAATAAAGTTTGACTGCTAACTTATCTGACTGTTTTGTTGACATTCCCTTTAGCGCAGCTCCATCTAGTGGATGCATAACGCAACCCCAGCCACTACTGTAGGTTCTATTCTATGCGCCTTATAATGCAGTGCGCTCTATATATGAAAATAGTTTTAAAATAGGCCATTCATTTAAGGTGCGCCTTATAATCCGATGCGCCTTATAGTGTGGAAAATACGGTACTTTTAAATGTAGGTGGATTGGCTTTTTTTTTTATTAAAGGAAATCTTCTGTTGTTTTGTGAGATTTCATTGCTGCTACTTTACTTACCTGAGATTTTAAATTGACAGGATAAACGGATATTGGACTTATTTATTTATTTCTCTTTTGTAGCAGCGAGAAAGTTCATTTAAGGGACATATTTTTGAGTGAAGTATTCAACTTTACTGTCTGTACTGTTAGTTAGCACAGGCCTAAAACAACCTCAGGCTAAATTTAAAAGCTGATTGCTAAATAAGAGCCATTGCATAATCGTGCAATTCATAATCCAAATAGTCGATTACTCATTTCAATAATCAACAGATTATTCGACTATCAAAACAGTCGTTAGTTGCAGCCCTATTAATTACATCAAGCCAGCACATGAGCGTCACCGTGACTTATTTTTTTTTCACTTGGAGTATCTATTTTAGTGATGTGTATCAGGATGCAAATGCAATTTCGCATAAGTGTTCGGAGACAAATTGCTTACCGCTGCTTTAATTTAAAATTTTTCAGTTAGCACATGACAAAAACCACCTCAAAATAAGTGCCATCATATAAGCATGCAATTCATAATCCAAATAGTTGGTTTGCTTCAATAATCAATAGATTATTCGACTATCAAAACATTATTAATTGCAGCCTTATTAATTACATCTAGCCAGCGCATTGCTTTTTTTTTAAGGGTTTGCCATACAAGTGTAAAATGATTTAGTGATTACAGATCACCAGAGCATCACTGTGACTTATTTTTTCATTCAGAGTATCCATTTTAGTGATGTGTAACAGGATGTAAATGCAGTTTAGCAGAAGTGTTTGGAGACAGATTGCTTACTGCTGCTTTAATTTCAATTTTTCAGGCAATCCAGCTCCTACGAAGCAGCCACATTTGATCATTACTGTCGGTATGTTGGCCTGAGAGACTTGGTGAGCTCAAAACTATCCAAAAAAACCCTGTTTAAGTCTGCAAAAGTTGGATTCCGGTTATTACTCACTTGAATTCAAGGTTCCCTTTAAAATCTAACTATTGCAGATAAATACTAAAACATTCCGTCTCTTTCCCCACACACCTCAGATCTATAGCTACATGATCGAAACTTACTTTGGCGTACAATTGTACACCGTTGTCGTACCTGAGATGCGGACGTGCAGGTTGTGTTTCAGCCTGAAGGAGCTCTGCAGCGGCTCGGACCGGGAGACGGCGAGCGCGGCGGCGTGAAGAGCCTCGTCGAATATGGGCAGCACCTGGCTGGGGAAGGCGTTGAAATACTCGCCCACCTCCATGTTGGCTTCAAATAAGGTCATAGCATTAACTACGAGCGAGTAATGAGCATCTTCATCGGGTTCCTGTAGGATCTGCAGGATGTCATTCCTGTGATGCTCCATCACATAGGTTTCAAACATCAGGCCTGTGAGAGCCGCCTGCTCCGAGTTCAGCCACATCTTCACCCTGGACAAGAACCGACGCTTCAGTCTTCAACCCATTAAATATTCCTGTAGTCTGATCCCTGACTGACCTTCCTTTATTAATTTTTAAATACAACCCCAAATCAGAAAGAAAGTTGGGACGGTATATTGAAATTAAAACTGAAAACAATGGTTTGTAAATAATCTCTGACCTGTATTGCACTCAGAACAATACAACAGCATATTATTTGATGTTTTACCTCGTGATTTTTTCTTTTTCAAAATAAACACATTTCAATTTTGGAGGTCCTCGACTCATCTCCGCTCTCCAAAGACTAGGCCTTTCCTGGATACTAATTTTGTACCAAATCATGCCGACAATCACCGGTTTCAAATCCAGAGGTGGACAAAGTACCCAACTTCATTACTTAAGTCAAAGTACAGATCTCGCTGGTCAAATGTTACTCCGATACAAGTGAAGGTTGTCCAGTCAAATTTTTACTTAAGTTAAAAGTACTTGCTTTTAATAATACTTAAGTATTAAAAGTACATTTTCTGTCAACGCATTGTTGTATTATTGCCACAATGCTTACAAAACCTAATGCCTCTGAAGCAACCAACTGGATTTACAAAATGAACGCATGCCGTGCCATCATGGTGGTTTAACCTTAAGCTAGCTAGTCAGTCAGTGAAGCTCCACCTGACATGCTAGCAAACTCTTTTCAAACTTGAAATCATATTGGGTAGCTAAGGTTACTTGAATTCTGTTCATTTGCCAAAACATTTCTGAAAGGACTTCAGATAAGTTAATGTTATTCATGTTAGTGTAACTCCGTTTTTACATGCTAACTAACAGTGCCCAAGTTAATGTTAACGTTAGCCGTGGACAAGGCTGTAGCAACTTGGCAGGCAAATCCGTAGAAAGTCATTTGACTAACCAGACTACGTTATCGCTAGCTCTAAAAGCACAGACAACCTCATTACAAACTTTCTCTTGGAATAAAATGTTTACATGCCTCAATATGCTTCCGCAGGTTGGACGAGTTTTTGTAGGCTGTGATGTGGTTCGTTTTAGGCAAACAAAGCAAACATTTAAAACGAAATAAAGCTTTATTCCTTTCAGAAAACTGAAACATGGGTTCTGGGTATGGCCATGACTCTTCTGGGCATTCTCCAGAAGAACCGCCTCCTTCCATTCTGTCATCAACTGATCGTGTTAAATAATGCTGCTGAGAAATCATTGAACTTGATTTTATAGTCTATGGACGTGACGTGACCCGAGTGATTTACTGACAGGCTGTCTCAGTGTCACCTGCGAAAAAAACAATCACGTTTTAGAAAAGAAAAAAAACATCCACTTTCAAAGCCGCTTCATAGTAACGAGGACCTTGATAGAAATGTAGTGGAGTGAAAAGCACGATATTTGTCTTTCAAATGTAGTGAAGTTAAAGTCATAGGTTTCCAAAAAAAAAAATACTCAAGTACAGATACTCAAAAAGTGTACTCAAGTAAATGTACTTCATTACTGTCCACCCCTGTTCAAATCACATCATTATTTAATTGTTTTACCTCATTACTAGCCCTAAAGTGCCCCATGCCAACTTTTTTGGACTGTGTTACAGGCCTGAAATACAGAAATGGATGTACAACCCCGATTCCAAAAAAGTTGGGACAAAGTACAAATTGTAAATAAAAACAGAATGCAATAATTTACAAATCTCAAAAACTGATATTGTACTCACAATAGAACATAGACAACATATCAAATGTCGAAAGTGAGACATTTTGAAATTTCATGCCAAATATTGGCTCATTTGAAATTTCATGACAGCAACACATCTCAAAAAAGTTGGGACAGGGGCAATAAGAGGCTGGAAAAGTTAAAGGTACAAAAAAGGAACAGCTGGAGGACCAAATTGCAACTCATTAGGTCAATTGGCAATAAGTCATTAACATGACTGGGTATAAAAAGAGCATCTTGGAGTGGCAGCGGCTCTCAGAAGTAAAGATGGGAAGAGGATCACCAATCCCCCTAATTCTGCGCCGACAAATAGTGGAGCAATATCAGAAAGGAGTTCGACAGTGTAAAATTGCAAAGAGTTTGAACATATCATCATCTACAGTGCATAATATCATCAAAAGATTCAGAGAATCTGGAAGAATCTCTGTGCGCAAGGGTCAAGGCCGGAAAAACATACTGGGTGCCCGTGATCTTCGGGCCCTTAGACGACACTGCATCACATACAGGCATGCTTCTGTATTGGAAATCACAAAATGGGCTCAGGAATATTTCCAGAGAACATTATCTGTGAACACAATTCACCGTGCCATCCGTCGTTGCCAGCTAAAACTCTATAGTTCAAAGAAGAAGCCGTATCTAAACATGATCCAGAAGCGCAGACGTCTTCTCTGGGCCAAGGCTCATTTAAAATGGACTGTGGCAAAGTGGAAAACTGTTCTGTGGTCAGACGAATCAAAATTTGAAGTTCTTTATGGAAATCAGGGACGCCGTGTCATTCGGACTAAAGAGGAGAAGGACGACCCAAGTTGTTATCAGCGCTCAGTTCAGAAGCCTGCATCTCCGATGGTATGGGGTTGCATTAGTGCGTGTGACATGGGCAGCTTACACATCTGGAAAGACACCATCAATGCTGAAAGGTATATCCGGGTTCTAGAGCAACATATGCTCCCATCCAGATGACGTCTCTTTCAGGGAAGACCTTGCATTTTCCAACATGACAATGCCAAACCACATACTGCATCAATTACAGCATCATGGCTGTGTAGAAGAAGGGTCCGGGTACTGAACTGGCCAGCCTGCAGTCCAGATCTTTCACCCATAGAAAACATTTGGCGCATCATAAAACGGAAGATACGACAAAAAAGACAGAAGACAGTTGAGCAACTAGAATCCTACATTAGACAAGAATGGGTTAACATTCCTATCCCTAAACTTGAGCAACTTGTCTCCTCAGTCCCCAGACGTTTACAGACTGTTGTAAAGAGAAAAGGGGATCTCTCACAGTGGGAAACATGGCCTTGTCCCAACTTTTTTGAGATGTGTTGTTGTCATGAAATTTAAAATCACCTAATTTTTCTCTTTAAATGATACATTTTCTCAGTTTAAACATTTGATATGTCATCTATGTTCTATTCTGAATAAAATATGGAATTTTGAAACTTCCACATCATTGCATTCCGTTTTTATTTACAATTTGTACTTTGTCCCAACTTTTTTGGAATCAGGTTTGTAGGTAAAGCTATGAAAACTCACCTCAAAGTCTCCTGCGAATCATAACGTCAAAAGTAGCTGACGGAAAATTTTGCTGAATACTTCATCAGAAACAGTGAGAGCTAGAAAACATCCCTATGGAAAAAAAGTAATCTGGTTGATATTCACAAGTAATACAGTCAGAAACCGATCAGAAGAGAGACAGAGAGCGAGCCTGACCGCTTTCCCGTGACTTAAAAAGCACCGGCAGTTTCCCGACGTCCTGCGAGCAGTGTGTGTACCCTGTTGTACCGACTTCAGCTTGGCGTTACTCCCAAAGTACTCAACAGATCTTAACGTGATGAATTTCTTTGGAAAGCAGAGATAAGCTTTTTAATGAGAGTATTCACGATAGAAAATGTTCAAGAGTTAAGCAACGACAGATTTGGAAACTTAGATGAGCGTCTGCATGCAGAGTTTTCACAGCACGGCCAGTGAGTGTCTGATATGCCGACTTTTACTCGTGTAACAGCAACTTTTATAGGCATGTTGGCAATATTGTGGGCGTAGTGATAAGGAAACATTGTGTATCGGCCCGATACGCTGAAAAGGCCTAGTTAGAACCCTGCAGTTAATTTGGACAAAACTGGGTTTAGATTTAAACTGAGTTTATCAGGAGACTGTGTTTACCCAAATAACCCTGAAACGTACACAATTTCCTGCAAGATATTTTTGAAGTCAAAAATGGAAAAAGTCATTCATTTTGCCCAAAATGTCCATTTTCCCTTGACACTTTGTGCATTACACTTTATATGTATTACATCAACTCTATGCAACTCTCACACTCACCTCAAACTGCGCCGAGTTGTTCAATGCATACCTGGTTTCTGAAACACTTCTTATCTATCAGAAAGTGACAGAAAGTAAAAAGTCACAGATCTTAAAGCATATACGCAAAACCATGGCCTCATTTTTCGTTTATAAATGCCTTGAGACCTCAAGAATGACATAGGAACAGTTTTAAGCATTAACAATAAAGCTAATATAGTAATTTTTATGATTAAAGTGATTCATATAGGTAGCGGTCTGAGTGAATGACCTTGACATCTGTGACGTCACAGCGGGAAGGCTATCGGTCTCATCGCCATTTCCGCTATACTAAAACACAGAGCTGACTGCAACTTTTGAGCTAATTTACTGCCATGGCATGTAGATGCGTTGCTGGCAGGTGCAGCAACACGACAGAAGGTGGATTTGTGTTGCATTCATGGCCCAAGAATGTTCAGACTAGGGCTTTGACTTCGAACTTCGATATTCGAATACAATTCGAATGTTGTGAAAAAAAAAGAGATGTTCGAACGAATATTAGGCAGCTCTAAATATTCGAACCTGTATATGGTATCATTAGGCATAATTCTTTTATTTTTGTGAATGTGGTTGTAAACGTTTTCAGTTCAGGTCGCAGGTTTTTTTTTTTTTTTTTAACGTCTGTGGAATTTATGTGAATCGCGAAGGTCATTGTCTTTTGTCTTATCTGGGCACCTGTAGACGTTAGCGTCAAGCTGGCACGCATTGAACAATGGAGTCAGATGCTAGCACGTTGGAGATTTGCACTCCGGAGAATTTAAAAAGTGATGTGTGGTGCTATTTTGGATTCGAAAAAAAAGATGGAGAATGCGATAAAAAAAAAGGTTACCTGTAAAATATGTGGAAACAAATTGGCCTATCAATCAACAACTTCAAACTTGAGGGCCCACTTGAAGACATTGCACGCGGGAGTGCTAGAAGGTGAGAGGGGGCTGCTAACGTAGCCCCTTTTTATTACTAACGCAGACTATGCGACACTGCGCAGTAATGCTTTCATGCGCTGTTATTTTTGTCAACTTGGGATAGTTGCTAAAATAAAAAATAAAAAAAAAACTATTAGCTTACTTGTGCAAGTAGCCTATAGGCCTAAATTAATTTAGCCTACACATGGTGGAATTTACGTACCATGAAGTTCATAAGTTAACGAAGTGAGCACGTAAAACTAATCTGTGATCTTATAACATATCGTGTCCGTGTTTGTTTGAATTGTGAATCAGAGACGCGAGCAGGAAGCAGTGACATGACAGCTGACACCGGTCTCATTCAAAACAAACATTCTCAAAAGCCAACACGAATGGGCTCGGAACGGCAGTGTTATAAACTCACAGATTAGGTGTAGGCCTAGCAGTACCTGCTCATTTTGTAAACGTTCCCCTTTGATTGTCAGTGAGGCTACAGTTTAGAGGCTTTCATCAGTACAAGCAACCAGGAAACCGAAGGAACAGCGTTTCACACAAAAAAGGCAACGGACAAACGACGAAGTTTGTGGATTATGTAACGTTAAGTGTCAGCCGGTATAATGCCAATTACTACGACACTGCACGTTTCATTAGTAGTGGTTGTAAAAACACGCCTGAATATTTCATATTTCCTGCACGTAATCTTATTGACATTGACTGAACACTGCCCCCTGGTGGACTGAATATCATTTAATTTTGATGCCGAGGTGTTAGTGAGGCATTTAAGAATAATATAATTAATAAAAAAGTTCGAATACTATTCGAATGTCTAGATTAATTTCCAAACGAACTTCAAATATGATTTTTGGGCCAAGGTCAAAGCCCTAGTTCAGACTGCAAAGATTTGGACGCATTTTGCGAGTTGTTCGTGGCACATTGGGCCACGAAGTGGTCTCTCCTCTGCTCTGCACATTTTACTGATAACTTGTACGAGACCTCTGATCTGTTGAGGAGCGTTGGCTATAAGCCCGTATTGAAAGATGGTGCAGTACCAACAATTAAAGGAAAAGAAAACTACAAGAAAAGGAAAGTAAGTTCAGTTGGACCAGTTCTCCCGGAGTACTCAGTATGGAGAAAATGGAGAACGGGTGGACCAGCCGTCAGATTTCTCCGCTGGATATGCTTGCCTCAGCAGCAATATCTCACCCTTACATGGAAGAAGCGAATGAACAAAGAACTGAAAGTCAGATTGTTTCAAAACAAATCGGCCACAAGCTCAGCCTTCAAGAAGCGAGAACACAGACGGGTAAGATGCGACTCTCGTTTGGTTACATAACAGCAGCAGCACTCGTCGTTTAACTGCATTTAGATTAATACATGTAACTTGTATTGTGTGTTTAAGTTACCGGTATAAGATTATTTAATTTGCTTCAGAACGTGATTGTCTCAGTTCATCTGATTATTTAATTAGCCTTTTACGTTTTATCAGTGAAAATGCATGCACGTCACGGGCGATTGCTCTAAGACAACGAGGGAGGCTCAGCCTCCTCTAAAAATGAGGAACATCGTGTAGGATGAATTGCGCTAGGCTTATGTTATAGCCGACCTTATAACATTGCTATTTCAGATCCAGAATCATAGAAATATATGTGCTCAACCCACTACAGTGTGAAATCATTCCGTTATAACTTTCCCCAGTTCGCCTAATGTGCGCGTGAGTTTTTCCCCCTTGTGACAGCCGATGCAGCCCAGCCTCAGTGGATTGCGAGCTATGTGCTTGTCAATCTCAAAATGCAAGACAATTATTGGACAAATACTGCGAAAACGCCCGCCCACGGAGTCTCACGGACTCCCAGCCTCAGTGGACTTCAATGGCATTTGGGAGCTATGCGCTTTTCAATCTCAAAATGCAAGACGGTTATTGGACAAATACTGCGAAAACGCCCGCCCACGGACTCCAAGCCTCACATGGGAGGGACATGGCAGTTTCCGCGAGGAGACTGGTGATTGGTGAAAGCGGCCGGATATTTTCTTTGATTGACAGCTCGTTTCAACTATAGACAGGCAGCACAGTGTTGCCAGATTGGGCGGTTTCCTGCCCAATTGGGCGGTTTTAAGTGCATTTTGGCGGGTTTTGAACATATTTTGGGCTGGATAACGTCAGCAATATCTGGCAACATCAGTTCAGTCCCATGCGGATTCGCAAGTGCTGTGGTGTATTGTAAGAGATCGGCTTACATTTCGATTTCATTCATTACATACGGTTTCTACCAGCTTTTTTAGTTTGTATATATTTTCATTGTAAATAAAGTGTAAATATAGTGTTGTCAAGTTTGCTATCTTAGTTCCAGAAATTTCGTTTATTTGAGTGACTGAACTTGAACTTGAGGGGGCTAGTCAGCTAGCAAGAAAGCTGCGCACGGATGCTGAGCATTGCTGATTTAATTTTGGCGAAGCCATTTGCCAGTCTTCCTTTCGAGGAAAAAATTAAAATTAAAGAGCAGGGTAGACCAACGTCTCAAACTGACTTGGTGAAAAAGGTAGGGAATAATACTCGTTCCTTTCAGCTCTCCTGGTACGAGAAAGTGAATTGGCTAACAGCAAGTGACCCACATCAACAACAGTAAATAGGCTACTTTAGTAATATGTCATGGATGGACCAAAAATATAGAATCTATTTAAAATGTTTATGCTGAGTATATTATATTGGAATATATGTTTTTCGGGATATGAATTAAACACCGCTACAATTTGGAAAACATTTTTAAACAAAAACACAGCCGAGGTCAATTTTTAAACAACATGCCACAATTTTAAACTATAAAATGTTAAAATATACCCCACCCAACACCACCATCATGTATATTGGACAGTAGGCTAATGGGCCAAAAGAACCTGTTATTTCACAGTTTGTGACCCTGCCAACAATCAGCCAGATCAGAGGCAAGAGTATGGGCAAAATTGATGTGTTTTTTCTTTTAAAATCTGGAAATATCGTAACCGACCAGCCTCCCCTGTTTGAAAGACTACCAGCCGCCACTGATGCACGTACATGTATGTTGCAGAAGTTATAACACCTATCCGGTTTTAATGAGAGTCACATGAGACCATCCGTTCAATTCCATCCAATTCTCTAGACGGCTTTGTTCTCTGACTTTATTTTGTAAGGTGGGGGCCTCCGTGGCCGGCGTGTTACAATCGGATTCACTTTCCGATGGTTCGAACTGATACGGTTCTACGTGTATAGCAATAGCATGTACACACACTCCAATTTCAGGACCATCACAGTCAGATGTACTACTATCTGAGGAATACTCCAATAAATCCGAATGAAGAGGCCGTTGCAACCACTCTCACCTGCCGAGTCTGGCTTTGGTCGATAGCTGTCAAAGGCCTCGGCCTTAAAACCGGTTACCGCTGTGACGTCACGCACTCAGGGCTGGCTGGCTCAGCGGGGCAGCTCGAATGCCAACTTTGTGGTCGATTTTAACTCTCAAAAATATTTCTTCATTCTCATTTATGCAGCATACAAGAGTCAAGGACGGAGATACTATCCACTCAGAAATGTATTTAAAAATAAAGGTTCTGCGTATCTGCTTTAAACCTGATACAGCTCCATCTTAAAGCAGCTACTGTCTTCCTCAGCGCATACTGTAGCTTCAACAAAGAACATCAGACCTTGGTTCGAGGCGTTTTAAATCATCAGACTTGCTTCGGAAGTCAGGGCTTGGAAGTACGTCATTTTCAAACTCTGTATTTGAGCTGCAAAATGTGGAAGGGGGGTGTGTGATGATGCGACCTATGAGCGCACCATCACGGCGTCTGCTATGGCAGCTGCCATTGAAAGCATGTACTGTCATTTCCCCCATTCAAACTTTCCTCGCACTGTTATGATTGTTCATGGACTTTACAAACTGTAGTACGTGAGTTTTAACCCTTTTACTGTGCATGGTGGTTTTGTTAGTTAACATGGGTCGACACATGTTCAGCGTAACAACCATTCACGCACATAGCATTAAAACACATTACATTCCTACACATCGACGCAAACATAAATAACTCAGAAACAACGTTTTGTTTCTTTATTGTGCCTAGTCATAATATCTAGCCTTAATGAGTGCAAACGAGTGTTTTTTAAGTGTTTAAAAACACCAACCAATGTTCATTTGGCATTTAAAAATTCCATGTCTTACCGGTGTCGCAGCGCTTCCTTGTTGTGGCAAAGGGTTGCGTGACGGTTCTGAGGACGTTTTTATTATTGGGCACGTTTACGTGTGCGCGTCCTCGCGGTGACAGTTAAACGTGTAAAATGTCTGAATGGTTGGTATTTGGGTATCTATATGTATATGTACTTGTGTATTATTTTTTTTTTTTGCAAGGCCTGAGAATATGTATTTCTTTATAGCGCTATTTTAAAATGTTTAAATTAATTATTATTGAGTGCCTAACTAAAACTCCCTGTTTTTTGGTTCAGGCAAGTGTATTGGCCAACTATAGGGAGGATACAGGTATCATTCATAATGGTGATGTGTTCAGTTGTTGGGAGAGCCAGGTAGAGACAAGACCTGTGTTTATATTGCTCTGTCCTACACTCAGCTGTGTGAGTACATTGACTTGAACTTTGCATTCTTGAGCCTTAGGCTAGTTTATCTTTTTTTTATGTTTATTTTGGCTCCACGTAGCCTGTTTATTTTCTGTATATTTGTAAATATTGTGCAGTTATATTTTTCTACATTTTCATTTTGGTTTAGTTTAGTTGGTTATTGGTCTCTGGCTCATTATCTTACCCGTGATGGCAAAAATAAAAGGCAAAAACGTCATCTCTTGCCTCCTGCCGTATCTGTGTGCCAACTCCTAAGACCCTCGACACTCTGATCCCTTAACAGGGGGGAATCATCGAAGCCTCCATGTTTGTCTTTTCTTCACAACAACCTATCGCTTTAACTATGAGTGATGCATATTTACCTCCTCAAAACAGCCTACTGTGTAGACAGTATTATAGATTTAGCAAGCACTTGTCTGGACAGTATAACTCTTCAAGGTAAAGTAGTACTACTCTGGCTCCCGTTGATGTTGTGAAACAAAGTAGCCGTTTTGATTTGAGATCACTTGCTGAACTCGGGGATGAGGAAACACGATTTCATCATGGCCGACAAATTTCCAGCCCCGGAACGTGGGATGCATCAGGACACCTCAGAATTTTTTGTATTTTCACAAGGACATAAACGATGATTGGTCGGGGTCACATTTGTGGTGTTGCCAGTCCCCCAACCAAGGGACGACAAAAACGTGTCACCATGATTGCTTAATCGGACATGATGACCATCATTAAAGACAAAAATATTGTGCGGTCTGATTCCGGTATGAGTCGTATTCAAAAACTCTGACTGACTGGCAGCGGCTGCTAAATTACAGGTACAGATTTATTTCGGCATGTTATGATTGATAACATTTTGTTTTTATGTTTTATTCATCTTCCATCCAATACTGCCACTTTTACAATGTTTTTATTTTCATTCATCACAATTCTTGTTTTTAGCACTATTAATGCATATTCACCTGTACAAAGCAATTACAGTGGTGCTTGAAAGTTTGTGAACCCTTTAGAATTTTCTATATTTCTGCATAAATATGACCAAAAACAATCAGATTTTCACACAAGTCCTAAAAGTAGATAAAGAGAACCCAGTTAAACAAATGAGACAAAAATATTATACTTGGTCATTTATTTATTGAGGAAAAGGATCCAATATTACATATCTGTGAGTGGCAAAAGTATGTGAACCTCTAGGATTAGCAGTTAATTTGAAGGTGAAATTAGAGTCAGGTGTTTTCAATCAATGGGACGCCAATCAGGTGTGAGTGGGCACCCTGTTTTATTTAAAGAACAGGGATCTATCAAATGGCCCTTTTCCACTACCCTTTTTCAGCTCACTTCAGCTCGCTTCAACCCGACACGGCTCGCGTTTCGACTACCAAAAACCAGCACGACTCAGCTCGCTTCAGCCCTGCTTAGCCCCTAAAACTCGCACCGTTTTGGAGTGGGGCTGAAGCGAGCCAAGCCGTGCCGAGTGAGGCTGGGGGCGTGAGCAGACACTCCCCTGTGCACTGATTGGTGAGGAGGAGTGTCCTCACATGCCCACACACGCCCCGCGAGCACGCTGGGATCTGTAAACACCGCAAACCCGGAAGAAGAATAATTACGAATTACGAGAATTTCTGAAGCCTTATGCGCCTCGCCTCATCTATACGCTCTTGCCAGTATCTGTTGGCGTTGTCGGTGACAACAAGCCACAGCACCAAGACCAGCAACACTAACGACACCATGTCCTCCATGTTTATTGTTTACTATCCGGGTCATGAGACTACCGCTTAAAAGCTCACTGAATCAGTGACATACAGAGCATCGTGGACGAGTTCGCGGAGCGCAAGGCTCGTCGTATGCCCTTCAAATAATGCGCGCAGTAGGCTATTGATGTTTTATTATGAGCCATGTACAGTATGTCGCCTAATGTTTTTTTGTTTCTGAGTTACATGTTCGTTTGAAGGACTTAATGGACAAAATAACATAGTTGCACCCGGTAGTGTTGAAATTGGTAAACACAGTGCATTCAGTGAGGTTTGCACCGCCCTCCTTTTATTTCTGACTCTTCCTGTCACCGTTGCAACCTCTGAGTGCTCATTCGTATGCCCTTCAAATAATGTGCGCAGTATAGGCTATTGATGTTTTATTATGAGCCATGTACAGTATCCTAATGTTTTTTGTTTCTGAGTTACATGTTCGTTTGAAGGACTTGATGTACTAAATAACATAGTTGCACCCGGTAGTGTTGAAATTGGTAAACACCGCAGTTGCGGACATTTTGTAGCCTAAAATGATGTTATGATAAGCTTTAATAAAGGGCCCGGTCATTTGCCCCGCCCCCGGCCCGGCTCTGACTTGTTCCGCCACTGTCACTGATGTCACTGTTTGCGCTGCTTAACGACATCACGTGACGTCCACCCACTTTCGCTAACTCCACCCAATGTGTCCACCCACTTCCAGCCAGCACGGTTCAGCGCGGTTGTAGTCGAAATGCAACTCCAACAGCCCCGCTCAGCTCGACTCAGCCCAACTCGGCACGGCTCAGCCGCGTTTGTAGTGGAAAAGTGGCAAAAGTCTGATCTTCACAACACATGTTTGTGGAAGTGTATCATGGCACGAACAAAGGAGATTTCTGAGGACCTCAGAAAAAGCGTTGCTGATGCTCATCGGGCTGGAAAAGGTTACAAAACCATCTCTAAAGAGTTTGGACTCCACCAATCCACAGTCAGACAGATTGTGTACAAATGGAGGAAATTCAAGACCATTGTCCCCCCCCCAGGAGTGGTCGACCAACAAAGATCACTCCAAGAGCAAGGCGTGTAATAGTCGGCAAGGTCACAAAGGACCCCAGGGTAACTTCTAAGCAACTGAAGGCCTCTCTCACATTGGCTAATGTTCATGAGTCCACCATCAGGAGAACACTGAACAACAATGGTGTGCATGGCAGGGTTGCAAGGAGAAAGCCACTGCTCTCCAAAAAGAACATTGCTGCTCGTCTGCAGTTTGAAGCATTATGTTTGGAGAAAGGAAAACACTGCATTCCAGCATAAGAACCTTATCCCATCTGTGAAACATGGTGGTGATAGTATCATGGTTTGGGCCTGTTTTGCTGCATCTGGGCCAGGACAGCTTGCCATCACTGATGGAACAATGAATTCTGAATTATACCAGTGAATTCTAAAGGAAAATGTCAGACATCTGTCCATGAACTGAACCTTAAGAGAAGGTGGGTCATGCAGCAAGACAACGACCCTAAGCACACAAGTCATTCTACCAAAGAATGGTTAAAGAAGAATAAAGTTAATGTTTTGGAACGGCCAAGTCAAAGTCCTGACCTTAATCCAATGGAAATGTTGTGGAAGGACCTGAAGCGAGCAGTTCATGTGAGGAAACCCACCAACATTCCAGAGTTGAAGCTGTTCTGTACGGAGGAATGGGCTAAAATTCCTCCAAGCCAGTGTGCAGGACTGATCAACAGTTACCGGAAACATTTAGTTGCAGTTATTGCTGCACAAGGGGGGTCACACCAGATACTGAAAGCAAAGGTTCACATACTTTTGCCACTCACAGATATGCAATATTGGATCATTTTCCTCAATAAATAAATGACCAAGTATAATATTTTTGTCTCATTTGTTTAACTGGGTTCTCTTTATCTACTTTTAGGACTTGTGTGAAAATCTGATGATATTTTAGGTCATATTTATGCAGAAATATAGAAAATTCTCAAGGGCTCACAAACTTTCAAGCACCACTGTACATACGGTAGGTTTTTTTAAATTGTTACATTTTTATATTGTATTGTTGGTTTGTTTTGGGGATTTTTTAAAAATTCCATTTTATGTTGTACAGTGTGTTTTTCTTTTTGCACGTCTGATAACTTGCTGCTGTAGCATAATATCCCAGCTTGGGATCAATAAAGTAAACCAATCCATCTATAAATGCATCCCTTGTGCGGCAGGGTGGTGCAATGATTAGCACTGTCGCCTCACGGTAAGAAGGTTCCAGGTTCGAACCTCTCAGCTGACAGGGGCCTTTCTGTGTGGAGTTTGCATGTTCTCCCTGTGTCCATGTTGGTTTCCTCCGGGATCTCCAGTTTCTTCCCACAGTTCAAAGTCATGCAGATTAGATAAACTACCCAGCCAGTGGGACTGTACATACATAGTACCGGTCCAAAGCCCAGATAGACTGGGGAGGGTTGTGTCAGGAAAGGTATCTGTAAAACCTATGCCAAATCAAATATGCAGAGCCACTGTGACCCCTAACAGGAGCAGCTGAAAGAAGAAAATGACGTAAAAACACATCCTTTATGAACTCCTCCCATTTTATGAGCAAACCTGTACAGGTAGTCGTCGACTTACGACCTATGCAACTTATGACCGATCGACTTTACGACCGTCTGGTTATGAATGGCAAGTGTTTCCCAGCTGAGCTAGCTAACCGTACGACAGTTTCCGCCCCAGCTCCTGGCAGCGCCTCTCGCCGCGTACAACAGTTTCCGCCCCAGCTCCTGGTTTATGAAACGAGCAAATGCTCCCGCCAGCCCGAGCGCTGCAACAGCTGATGATGACGTAGACGACCCACAGCCAAGCACCAGTGATGCCAGCGGTCACTAAGTCTTGTATTTTGCTATGTTTTACATTTGTATTTTATGTTTCAAACACTTTCTACAGAGGCACCATCGAGAACATTCTGACCAGCTGCATCACCGTGTGGTACGGCGCCTGCACCGTGTCCTGCTGCAAGTCTCTGCAGCGCATCATGAGAGCAGCTGAGAGGATCATTGGTGTCTCTCTCCCTCCTCTAATGGATATTTATAACTCCCGCCTCACCCGCAAAGCCATCAGGATTGCAGGTGACCCCACCCACCCATCCATCCATCTCACAGCCTCTTCAGCCTGCTGCCGTCGGGGAGGAGACTGCGGAGTCTCCGGGCCAAAACCAGCAGGCTCAAGAACAGTTTCTTTCACCAGGCGGTCAGGAGGCTCAACTCCCTCCCTGTTCTGCCCCCTGCCACAGATTCTGCCCGCACACCCCCCTGCCCTCCCTTCAGCATCTGATATGTCATCCTCACAGTCCCCCACCCCCCCCAAACACACACATCATTCATTAACACACTGAACTCAGGGACCGCACATCTCACTTTACCTCGCTCATTGGCACTATTCCGCACTACCTCACCTTAACAACTACTAGTTTGTTTATACTGCTTATTTCATGTTTACCTGCTATACCTCAAGTGCCCTTGACTGTTTATTTATTTGCACCAATTTACATGTGTGTGTATATACATGTATGCATATATGAGTGCTTAGTCTACGTCTAGTTCTTATCTAGAGTGTTTATACTGTTTATATTGTTTGTTTTTTCAATTATTCTATTTTAATTTATTGCATTGCGTGTTTGCACCATGGGTCAGAGAGGACTGAAATTTCATCTGTGCTGTATGTCGAGCATGTATAGCATATTTGACAATAAAGTTGACTTGACTAAAATGTTTTCTATTTTTCACACCTGTATTTCGTATTTTTTTGTTCTGCACATATTAAACGAGTTGTACTGTACGCAGTGTTTGACTTAAAGTGCTGATGACACGAACATGACTCTATGCAATTTCTTAAATAAACTATACAACATGGCAAACATGTTAGATTTCTGTTATAATTACGTGAAAAGAAGCTGTTGTTACGCGAATATCTCATCTCATTATCTCTAGCCGCTTTATCCTGTCCTACAGGGTCGCAGGCAAGCTGGAGCCTATCCAACTTTTAATTGCACAGCGCAAGAAAACTGGGTCCGTGGCTCGCGGCCATGTTGTGACGTCAGCGGGAGAACACACTGCGGTTCACTGGCTGTTCTACTCAATGGAAATGGCGCATGAAAACGCCGGTGAACTCTCTAGTGCTAGCTCTTCCTCTTCTGGGAGTCTAGAATTGTGTTGATCTCTTCCGAATAGAATCTATGATAGTCTACCCTCTTTACCCTTTGCCTCTCGTTGCTAGGCGGCAGTTACATGAAAGCCGCAAGCTTTCACAAGCAAATACATGACTGATATCACGCCGACTTTATGATTACATTTATGATTATCATGTAGAATCTATAGCTCTACGTACCTTTATCTTATGTCGTTTCACAACACATGTTCTGACAGGAGGACTGTCTTTGGATCCGGCATAACTACTAGTAGACCCCCTCCAGAATACTGGCAGTGTTGCCAGATTGGGAGGTTTCCCGCCTAGTTGGGTGGTTTCAAGTGCATTTTGGTGGGTTTTGAACATATTTTGGGCTGGAAAACTTCAGCGGTATCTGGAAACAGATACTGCTGACGTTTTCCAGCCCAAAATATGTTCAAAACCCACCAAAATGCACTTGAAACCGCCCAACTGGGCGGGAAACCTCCCAATCTGGCAACACTGTGTAGGCACTGCTGTAGGTAGTAACACATGTTTGTGCTGAACTGAACACCCAAGAGATTCTTTTAAGCTGGGAAGGGTGTCAAAACAATCCAAATCGAAGTGTTCAGAGCACAGGACGGATGTTGGTGAGGGCTCCCACTTGTCACGAGTGCGCCTGACTTGCTTCACCCACTTCGCATGCAGCTCGGGATCTCTGGGAAACTTGAATAAACTTACCCCATCCTTGTGGGTTTTGGAGCAAAAGCCGGCAACACAATGCGAAGGCATAATTAATATATGAGTGATTCCACGCTTATGGGTACTGAAATGGGGACATGAACTTATTCACCTAAAACCATTTCTTTTTTTACCATCAGGTCACAAAACATGTAATCTTTAATGAATGATATGTTAAAAGATAACTTTAATTTTCTGAGATGTAATAAAAACATATTTATATGCCAAAGTCAAGCCTATGAGTTCCAAAATGATGTCTGTTACATTACTTCTGTTACGATTGTCCATCTCGCGTCTGTTACAAATTAATTACAATCTAGCTATATACCATGTTAATCTTATTGAAAGAATGTGTATGTTTATTCTACTACACATGTTTATTAATTATATTTGCTAAAACATCACCTTCCTATGTTTCAAAAAGTAATTCTACATTGTTAAAATTGAGAATATATATGTCCACAACACTTCTGTTACGTTCTGACTTTGGCATATAAATATGTTTTTATTACATCTCAGAAAATTAAAGTTATCTTTTAACATATCATTCATTAAAGATTACATGTTTTGTGACCTGATGGTAAAAAAAAGAAATGGTTTTAGGTGAATTTTTAAAAATAAGTTCATGTCCCCATTTCAGTACCCATAAGCGTGGAATCACTCATATATATATATATATATATATGTATAATAAAAATACTAATAATGATAAACTGAACACCTGTCGCATCAACAACAAACTGGTAAGTTAGGAGGAAGGTTCTTTCGCTGACGTCATATAGCTCCTCCTCCTCTTTTGTCTCCTGGGTGCAGCAGCCCCGTCAAATTTGCCCAAATAGCCGCGTTTTTTATCATAACTTGTAAAATAGGCGCCTTCGTGAATTAATATATGGATCATCGGGAATTACTTTTTATGTTATAAAACATCGCCAAAGATGTCAAAAACGTGTCATCAGCACTTTAAACACTGCATACTACTGTATATCGTGATATATATAATATCGCGTGTCAAGAATCGTGATACGATATTTCTGTCATATCGCCCAGCAAATTAAACACTTAGAGCTGCTTTAATTTCTCTGCGTTATTAATTACACATATTTTAACAGACATATCAGTCTGTTTTTAAGTAACCATCTAAACTGAGACACACAGAAGTCAGTTAAGGATATTGTGTAGCACCGGATATCGACTTATAATTACTCACTAATAACATAAACACAAAATGGCGGCCATTAAAACTTTTTTTAAGCCTGAAAATGCCCTGTTTAGCATGTTAGCCAGCAAGCTAACGTGCTAAAATGATATTTAATAACTTTCTCGTTAACAAATGGCTCTTATTTATTATTTGAAAACTTTATAATAAAATATTAACCTACTAGTGGATGTGTTCACAACTTCTCCAGCTTTCAACACTGTGTAGCTGAATTATAGAAGTTAATCCGCACACCTGTGCACATAAACATGCTTTAGATTTGGCGCCGGGTCTTCATTTCCTTCAGATTTAGGGGTGAGTTGAACTACAAAAATACAAAAAAATCACTTAACTAAGAATAAATTAGTAAATATGCAACATGGCGGTAAAAACTGTTTTAATAAAGTGTGTAATATATAGTGTTACATAATCTTATCTTTTTTTTTCGAAGTTCATACACAACTTGAATTAGCGGTTCCACCCGCTTTATATTGATGATGGTACGTTCCAGGAACCATTAAACTCAGCACAAGGCTGAATCCCAAATCCCAAATAGCGTATAACTCGCTACCCAAGTGCACTACGTAAGGCTTAATAATAACGGTTGACGTAGTGCGCTACTCGTTCACTACACCCAGGAGTTGTTTGAGATTTGACGTCAAAGCGTTCTTCTTTTTTTAGACGTACAGAGGAGAATAATACAATCGCAAAAATGAATAAAAATATGAAACCCTAAGCAAATTTAATCTCATATTAGTCAAAAAGCTTTTATAGAATGTTTCAAATATATATTTTGCACGTTTTTTTCCGTGCAAAACAGCAACTCGAGGTGCCACCACTGAGCTCTATGTACAATTTGAAGCGCTCATAGGCTCGTCAGAGTGAAGCCACCTGGCTGCCATCTTACCACTCGCATCGCCTGTATTTGGATTGTGTGTTGTTAAACCGTCCTATCTGATCAAACTTGCCCCAAGAAAAGTATCTCCTGTTTTTTCCCCTTTCATTGCCTCCTCTTATTTTCTCAACTTTACCCCCATTCCTTATATATCTTTATAGTGCTCCGCTTCACTGTTATTTTTTTCCTTTTCCAGTCTAGTTTCTGATAATTTTTTTGAACGGCTGTTTTATAGCTACTATAATTATTTTTAGGGAAATTATTTCAGTTTTTCTCTTATACAGTGTATCTTTCTCTTTCATACAGTTCTTCCTTTCTATCTATATCTATTATACCAACACAAAGGCTGGACAATACTTCCTTTCTACTTCGGACAGTTGTTGAAACAGGATTATTTTCTCATGTTATTTACCATTTTCACTTCATTCTCACAGTCATGTTTTAACAGTATCCACTGTCACATATTCCTGCGGCTTGCGATCGATAAATACTGTTAAGACATGACTGTGAGAATGAAGTGAAAATGGCAAATAACATGAGAAAATAATCCTGTTTCAACAATTGTCCTAAATAGAAAGGAAGTATTGCCCAGCCTTTGTGTTGGATGGATAGATAGATAGATAGATAGATAGATAGATAGATAGATAGATAGATAGATAGGAAGAACTGTATGAAAGAGAAGGATACACTGTATAAGAGGAAAAACTGAAATAGTCTCAGTTGAAATAATTATAGTAGTAAAAGAGCCATTCAAAAAATGATCAGAGACTGGATTGGAAAAGAAAAAAACAGTAACAGTGAAGGGGAGCGCTATAAATATATATAAGGAATGTGGGTGAAGTCGAGAAAATAAGAATAGGTAATGAAAAGAAAAAAGTCAGAAGATACTTCTCTTGGGGTAAATTTGATCAGATACTATGGTTGAACACAAGCCAAATACACATGATGTGAGTGGTAAGATGGCGGCCAGATGGCCATGTGCTCTCCAGGCTTTATATGGAGCTCAGTGGGTGCCACTCATTGAATCTGAATAATGGAACATTCCAGAAATAAACAAACAAAAAGGTCACAAAGGAGAAATCTGGGCTCAGGATTTTCATATGAAACTGTACATTCTTTCTGTCTTGTTTATTATCACTTTTGCACTTTAATAGGTTAACTGATGAGAAATGACACGCTGTTAAATCTCACAATAATCATTTATTCTGTAAGCATACATACAGAGTAATATAAATATAAAATATGCATTTTTCTTTTTAAAATTGGCGAGACATCATTGTATCTGTGTTGAGACAACCATACAAACAGTTTTAATTCTACCAAAAGTGGATTTATGCAGCTGTAAACAAACTCTCATTACGGTGCCAATAATCTAAAATAAGATACAGGGAGAAGGACAAGGACTTTATACTGCATTTAACAAACCATCGTCATCATCATCATCAGAATATGCACTACTCTTTAGAAACTCCATGAGATGCAACGTCAAACAAACCTAATTTTATTATTATTATTTTTATTATTAATCACTGTACAAACAAGAAACCCATTCACAGTGGAGAAATAAAACAGAACAGTTAGAAGGATGTAAAGATGAAGATAGCTTTTTATTTATTTGTTTTCTTTCTTTCTTTTTTCATCTTTTGGCTTGGCTGACATGCTTCGGAGATGTTAAGAGTCAGAAGGTGAAGTACTGGGCGAACCACTCTTGTCTTTGAGAATCTGGGGAGGTCGGGGGTGAGTCTTCTGTCTCAGGAGGGCTGTGGAGAAAGAGAGAGAGAGTGTGGGGGAGACACAAAGAGAGAAATAGAGAAGGGGGAGACAGAGAGAGAATGAGAGAGTGAGTGGGGGAGCGAGAGAGAGAGTGGGGGAGACAAAGAGAGAGAAATAGAGAAGGGGGAGAGAGGGGAGAGAGACAGAGAGAGAGAGAAATAGAAAAGGGGGAGAGGGGGGAGAGAGAGAATGGGGAGACATGAAGAGAGAGAGAAACAGAGAAGGGGAGAAAGAGTGCACGAGAGAGAGATAGAGAAGAGGGAGAGAGAGGGGAAGAGAGTGAGAGAATGAGAGAGAGTGGGGAGACAAAGAGAGAGAGAGAGAAATAGAGGATAGAGAGTGGGGGAGACAGAGAGACATGGGGAGAGAGTGAGAGAGAGAGAGGGAGACGCAAAGAGAGAGAGAGAGAGACAGACAGACAGAGTGGAGAGAGAGTGGGGGGACAGACAGAGAGGGGGAGACACAAAGAGAGAGAAGGGGGGAGAGAGAGAGAGAGAGAGAGAGAGAGAGAGACAGACAGAGTGGGGGGAGAGAGTGGGGGGACAGAGAGGGGGAGATGGGGAGAGAGTGAGAAAATGAAAGAGTGGGGGTGGAGAGAGAGAGAATAGGAGGAGTGCAGTGGTTATACTGCAAACTGTAGTTTATGTGCAACGTTTCAACCTCCATGCAGTTTTCATTCATTCATGCAATTTTCAAATAAATATAGATAATTCATTAATTCAAATAAAAAAAAGTGAATAAAACCCCAAACCTATGAACTGATGATTTTAACCTTCTGACTTTCTGTGCCACCCTGAAATAACAGGGTTTTCTCTCTCTCTCTCTCTCTCTCTCTCTCTCTCATGCTCGCGCACTCTCCAGTGTCTTGCAAAAGTATTCATCCCCCTTGGTGTTTATCCTGTTTTGTTGCATTACAAGCTGGGGTTCAAATGGATTTTTTGGGAGTGAGTGCCATTTGATTTACACAACATGCCCATCACTTTAAAGGTGAAAATTGTTGTTTTATTGTGACACAAACAATAATTAAGATGAAAAAACAGAAATCTGGAGTGTGCATAGGTATTCACCCCCTTTCATATGAAACCCCTAAATAAGAGCTGGTCCAACCAATTCACTTCATAAGTCACATAATTAGTTGATTAAGATCCACCTGTGTGCAATCAAAGTGTCACATGATCGGTCACATGACGTCTGTATAAATCAACCTGTTCTGGAAGGACCCTGACTCTGCTACACTACTAAGCAAGCAACATGAGAACCAAGGAGTCTCCAAACGGGTCAGAGACAAAGTTGTGGAGAAGTATAGATCAGGGTTGGGTTATAAAAAATATCCCAAACTTTGAATATCCCAGGGAGTACCATTAAATCCATTATAGCAAAATGGAAAGAATATGGCATCACTACAAACCTGACAAGAGAAGGCCTCCCACCAAAACTCACAGACCGGGCAAGGAGGGCATTAATCAGAGATGCAACAAACACACCAAAGATAACACTGAAGCACTGAAGGAGCTGCAAAGATTCATAGTGGAGATGGGAGTATCTGTCCATAGGACCACTTTAAGCGATACACTCCATAGAGCGGGGCTTTATGGAAGAGTGGCCAGAAAAAAAGTCATTGTTTAAGAAAACATGTTTGGAGTTTGCCCAACAGCATGCGACAGACTCCCCAAGCCCATGGAAGAAGATTCTCTGGTCAAATGAGACTAAAATTGAACATTTTGGCCATCATGGGAAATGCCATGTGTGGCGCAAACCCAACACCCTGAGAACACCATTCCTACAATGAAGCATGGTGGTGGCAGCATCATGCTGTGGAGATATTTTTCATCTGCAGGGACAGGAAAGCTGGTCAGGACTGAAGGAAAGATGGATGGCACTAAATACAGGGCAATTCTGGAGGAAAACCTGTTTGAATCAGTCAGAGGTTTCAGACTGGGATGAAGGTTCACGTTCCAGCAGGACAATGACCCTAAACATACTGCTAAAGCTACACTGGAGTGGTTTAAAGGGAAACATTTACATGTCTTGGAATGGCCTAATCAAAGCCCAGACCTCAATCCAATTGAGAATCTGTGGTATAACTTGAAGATTGCTGTACACCAACGCAACCCATCTAACTTGGAGTTGGAGCAGTTTTGCCTTGATGTGCTAAGTTAACAGAGACATACCCCAAGAGACTTGCAGCTGGAATTGCAGCAAATGGTGGTGCTACAAAATAACGACTTTGGGGGTGACTACCTATGCACACTCCAGATTTCTGTTTTTTCATCGTAATTATTGTTTGTGTCACAATAAAACAACAATTTTCACCTTTAAAGTGATAGGCATGTTGTGTAAATCAAATGGTGCTAATCCTCCAAAAATTCATTTTAATTCCAGCTTGTAATGCGACAAAACAGGACAAACACAAAGGGGGATGAATACTTTTGCAAGACACTGTATCTTTTTTTGCTTTTTTTTTGTTTAATGAGCTTCTTCTGGAGAGATTAAGTCAACTACCAACCCTCTGACCCCCTAAAATTAATAAATAAACAAGCAAACAGAAACTCCAAAACAACTGTTGATACAACCGGCAGGCCCAAAAGTAATTAATAATAATAAATTATATACACAGAGGAGATTACATGACTATGCAAAGATATGAAGCTTATTTTCAAGTGGTGAATGTAGATATCACGAATGAGCGAAGCGAACAAGTGAAAATATTTTCAACACGAGAAGATAAACTTCATATCTTCACGCCACCATATAATGTTCTTAATTTATATGGACACATCCACAAAAAACCCCAAACAAACAAAAAAAACCCCGCAAGTAAATCCAAAGAATTTCAATGTTGAACCTGTTTGCCATTTTGACAACATGTGTCTATTCAGCAGGAAAACACTGGGAGTGATGTCATTGGAGTGAAATATCGGGAGTTATGTTACAGAAATCCGCGATGTAGTTCATATGAAAAAGGCGTGTTTTTCAACACGAGAAGATAAACTTCATATCTTCAAACCAACATGTGATGTTCTATTTGTTATATAGACACATTCACAAACAAAAAAGTACCCAAATTTATCAAAACAATTCATCGATTTCTTCATGAGTGACAATATAGAGATTTATGTCATGGTTTTGGTTCTCCATGTCCCGGATGGAGCTTGTATGAAAAATACCAGTGCTGTATTTCCCAGTAAAACGCTCATGTCCATATTTTATATAAATTAGAATCCAAAGACTATGAACTGATAAACTCTCTGTTCAACCCTAAAATAAAATTTCATAAAATCCCAGTTCAACTCACGTTTTGAGAAAATTTGTAATTATAAGGCAAGTTTATAATTTCTTTCAATGATTTTTTGTGCAGAAAAGCAAAATGGACCTTCAAACAGAGCATCTGGTCCTAATTAGGCCTGACAGCTGCATTTGGAAACTTGAATGTCTTTAAGTGTCTTAAGTTTAATTGAGAGAATTTTAAAAAGCATTCATATGATGAGATTATTTATATGAGATTATTTATATTTATATATTATGCATGCCCTTCCTGTGTTGAGTGTCTGCATGCTGTTCTCATTCAGTCTTAGAGCCATCAATTAGAATCCCTTTACTGTCATTGCACAGAGTACAACGAAATTGGTTAGCAGTCCTAATGGTGCACTGACACAACAAAACAAGAAGTAGCAAGAGCAAAATAAATAGGCATATATATCCATACACACTTTATACACCCACACACACATGCAAAGAAGAAATTGTGCAACGTTAGTAGGCAACTGAGAATGTACCATACATTCAGACAAATCCAGGACAATATCATCCTGGGATCCAGACAAACATCATGCTGGGGTATTTACAAACATCACCCTGGGAACCAGGCAAACATCGTCCTGGGGTATTTACAAACATCACCCTGGGAATCAGGCAAACATCGTTCTGGGGTATTTACAATCATCATCCTGGGAACCAGGCAAATATCGTCCTGGGGTATTTACAAACATCACCCTGGGAATCAGGCAAACATCGTCCTGGGTTATTTACAAACATCACCCTGGGAACCAGGCAAAACATCGTCCTGGGCTATTTACAAACATCATCCTGGGAACCAGGCAAACATCGTCCTGGGGTATTTACAAACATCATCCTGGGAGCCAGGCAAACATCGTCCTGGGATCCAGGCAAACATTGTCCTGGAGTATTTACAAACATCACCCTGGGAACCAGGCAAAACATCGTCCTGGGGTATTTACAAACATCATCCTGGGAGCCAGGCAAACATCGTCCTGGGGTATTTACAAACATCATCCTGGGAGCCAGGCAAACATCGTCCTGGGATCCAGGCAAATATCGTCCTGGGGTATTTACAAACATCACCCTGGGAACCAGGCAAACATCATCCTGGGATATTTACAAACATCATCCTGGGATCCAGGCAAACACCATCCTGGGGTATTTACAAACATCATCCTGGGGTATTTACAAATATCACCCTGGGATCCAGGCAAACATCGTCCTGGGGTATTTACAAACATTACCCTGGGAACCAGGCAAACATCGTCCTGGGGTATTTACAAACATCATTCTGGGATTCAGGCAAACATAATCCTGGGGTATTTACAAACATCATCCTGGGATCCAGGCAAACACCATCCTGGGGTATTTACAAACATCATCCTGGGGTATTTACAAATATCACCCTGGGATCCAGGCAAACATTGTCCTGGGGTATTTACAAACATCACCCTGCAGGGTTCTCCACGAGGGGTTTTAGAGGTGCAGGCCGCCCCCCTTTCTGTTATTCCCGCCCCCGTTTAATTTCTGCCGCCCCTTTACAAAAGGAAGAGACGTCCCTTTGTTTTCTTTGTGACAGATAGCCTTTCTCTGTTGGAGTACCAACAATGCGACAACACCCGAGTGTGAAACTCATTTACCAGCAATTAGTTTAGTCAGTCTGACGATTATAGTCTAAGAAAAGCGTTTCACACTTCGGCGTTTTTGACACATTGTTCTTGCGCCGGGAGATAACACGCCTTTATAATACGTGTGAATCGACACCAAGTTCGAGATAACTGATTGTTATTGTCGGCAGAGAAATAAAGTATAAAAACAAAAAGTTCAAAGTTGGTGAGTTTAAATTACAATGTCATTTTTCTTTTTTATCTTCTTAGACTGTTAACTGGTGAACATGGATGGAGCAGTGTAAATATAGCCATGGAGCAGTGTAAATATAGTTAAAACAACATCTTTTCAATGTACTTTACTCTCTAAAAAAATTATTTTTTCCAGTGGTGCCTGCAATTACATTTCCATTTCAAACAATGTCAGCTTTTGTGGAGCAGTGTTAATATAGTTCATACAAAAACTTTTCTGTACTTTTCTGTTCTTTTTTTTGTAGTTTGCTAAATAAAAAAATATTTTTTCCAGTTCCATTTCAAACAATGTCTGAATATGATGTATAAGTGTGTAATATTTGATGTATGATGTGTTTTGTACCAGTCCAATTGATTCCTCTATTCTAAATGATTACTATTTGAGAGTATTTAATGCAAATTCTATGCAAATGACATATGTAAATTTATGCAAATTTGTTTCAAGGTCAACCGATTGACCCCCACCCCCCTATATTTTCAATCCGTAGAGAACCCTGACCGTGGGAACTAGGCAAACACCATCCTGGGGTATTTACAAACATCACCCTGGGATCCAGGCAAACACCATCCTGGGGTATTTACAAACATCATCCTGGGATCCAGGCAAACATCATCCTGGGGTATTTACAAACATCATCCTGGGATCCAGGCAAACATCACCCTGGGAACCAGGTAAACATAATCCTGGGGTATTTACAAACATCATCCTGGGATCCAGGCAAACACCATCCTGGGGCATTTACAAACATCATCCTGCAGTATTTACAAATATCACCCTGGGAACCAGGCAAACATCGTCCTGGGGTATTTACAAACATCACCCAGGGAACCAGGCAAACATAATCCTGGGATCCAGGCAAACATCATCCTGGAATATTTACAAACATCATCTTGGGAACCAGGCAAACATAATCCTAGGGTATTTACAAACATCATCCTGGGATCCAGGCAAACACCATCCTGGGGTATTTACAAACATCATCCTGGGGTATTTACAAATATCACCCTGGGAACCAGGCAAACATCATCCTGGGGTAGTTACAAACATCATCCTGGGATCCGGGCAAACACTATCCTGGGGTATTTATAAACATCATCCTGGGGTATTTACAAATATCACCCTGGGAACCAGGCAAACATCATCCTGGGGTATTTACAAACATCATCCTGGGAACCAGGCAAACATCGACCTGGGGTATTGACAAACATTATCCTGGGAACCAGGCAAACATAATCCTGGGGTATTTACAAACATCATCCTGGGGTATTTACAAATATCACCCAGGGAACCAGGCAAACATAATCCTGGGGTATTTACAAAATCATCCTGGGATCCAGGAAAATATCATCCTGGGATCCAGGCAAACACCATCCTGGGGTATTTACAAACATCACCCAGGGAACCAGGCAAACATAATCCTGGGGTATTTACAAAATCATCCTGGGATTCAGGCAAACATAATCCTGGGGTATGTACAAACATCATCCTGGGATCCAGGCAAACACCATCCTGGGGTATTTACAAACATCATCCTAGGGTATTTACAAATATCACCCTGGGAACCAGGCAAACATTGTCCTGAGGTATTTACAAACATCACCCTGGGAACCAGGCAAACATTGTCCTGGGGTATTTACAAACATCACCCTGGGAACCAGGCAAACATCGTCCTGGGGTATTTACAAACATCACCCTCGGAACTAGGCAAACATCATCCTGGAGTATTTACAAACATCACCCTGGGAACCAGACAAACATCGTCCTGGGGTATTTACAAACATCACCCTGGGAACCAGGCAAACAACGTCCTGGGGTATTTACAAACATCACCATGGGAACCAGGCAAACATTGTCCTGGGGTATTTACAAACATCATCCTGGGATCCAGGCAAACATCGTCCTGGGGTATTTACAAACATCATCCAGGGATCCAGGCAAACATCATCCTGGGATCCAGGCAAACATCAACCTGGGAACCAGGCAAACATAGTCCTGGGGTATTTACAAACATCATCCTGGGAACCAGGCAAACATCGTCCTGGGGTATTTACAAACATCATCCTGGGAACCAGGCAAACATAATCCTGGGGTATTTACAAACATCATCCTGGGATCCAGGCAAACACCATCCTGGGGTATTTACAAATATCACCCTGGGAACCCCCTGTGATGACCTGGCGACTTGTCCAGGGTGTACCCCGCCTTTCGCCCGTAGTCAGCTGGGATAGGCTCCAGCTTGCCTGCGACCCTGTAGAACAGGAAAAAGCGGCTAGAGATAATGAGATGAGATGAGACCCTGGGAACCAGGCAAACATCGTCCTGGGGTATTTACAAACATCATCCAGGGAACCAGGCAAACATAATCCTGGGATCCAGGCAAACATCACCCTGGGAACCAGGTAAACATAGTCCTGGGGTATTTACAAACATCATCCTGGGAACCAGGCAAACATAATCCAGGGGTATTTACAAACATCATCCTGGGATCCAGGCAAACACCATCCTGGGGTATTTACAAATATCACCCTGGGAACCAGGCAAACATCGTCCTAGGGTATTTACAAACATTATCCTGGGATCCAGGGAAACACCATCCTGGGGTATTTACAAACATCATCCTGGGGTATTTACAAATATCACCCTGGGAACCAGGCAAACATCATCCTGGGGTATTTACAAACATCATCCTGGGATCCAGGCAAACACCATCCTGGGGTATTTACAAACATCATCCTGGGGTATTTACAAACATCACCCAGGGAACCAGGCAAACATAATCCTGGGGTATTTACAAAATCATCCTGGGATCCAGGAAAATATCATCCTGGGATCCAGAAACATCATCCTGGGATGCAGGCAAACACCATCCTGGGGTATTTACAAACATCATCCTGGGAACCAGGCAAACATTGTCCTGGGGTATTTTCAGACATCACCCTGGGAACCAGGCAAACATTGTCCTGGGGTATTTACAAACATCACCCTGGGAACCAGGCAAACATCGTCCTGGGGTATTTACAAACATCACCCTCGGAACTAGGCAAACATCATCCAAGGAGTATTTACAAACATCACCCTGGGAACCAGGCAAACATCGTCCTGGGGTATTTACAAACATCACCCTGGGAACCAGGCAAACAACGTCCTGGGGTATTTACAAACATCACCATGGGAACCAGGCAAACACCATGCTGGGGTATTTACAAACATCACCCTGGGATCCAGGCAAACACCATCCTGGGGTATTTACAAACATCATCCTGGGATCCAGGCAAACATCGTCCTGGGGTATTTACAAACATCATCCAGGGATTCAGGCAAACATCATCCTGGGATCCAGGCAAACATCAACCTGGGAACCAGGCAAACATAGTCCTGGGGTATTTACAAACATCATCCTGGGAACCAGGCAAACATCGTCCTGGGGTATTTACAAACATCATCCTGGGAACCAGGCAAACATAATCCTGGGGTATTTACAAACATCATCCTGGGATCCAGGCAAACACCATCCTGGGGTATTTACAAATATCACCCTGGGAACCCCCTGTGATGACCTGGCGACTTGTCCAGGGTGTACCCCGCCTTTCACCCGTAGTCAGCTGGGATAGGCTCCAGCTTGCCTGCGACCCTGTAGAACAGGAAAAAGCGGCTAGAGATAATGAGATGAGATGAGACCCTGGGAACCAGGCAAACATCGTCCTGCGGTATTTACAAACATCATCCAGGGAACCAGGCAAACATAATCCTGGGATCCAGGCAAACATCACCCTGGGAACCAGGTAAACATAGTCCTGGGGTATTTACAAACATCATCCTGGGAACCAGGCAAACATAATCCTGGGGTATTTACAAACATCATCCTGGGATCCAGGCAAACACCATCCTGGGGTATTTACAAATATCACCCTGGGAACCAGGCAAACATCGTCCTAGGGTATTTACAAACATTATCCTGGGATCCAGGGAAACACCATCCTGGGGTATTTACAAACATCATCCTGGGGTATTTACAAATATCACCCTGGGAACCAGGCAAACATCATCCTGGGGTATTTACAAACATCATCCTGGGATCCAGGCAAACACCATCCTGGGGTATTTACAAACATCATCCTGGGGTATTTACAAACATCATCCTGGGGTATTTACAAACATCACCCAGGGAACCAGGCAAACATAATCCTGGGGTATTTACAAAATCATCCTGGGATCCAGGAAAATATCATCCTGGGATCCAGAAACATCATCCTGGGATGCAGGCAAACACCATCCTGGGGTATTTACAAACATCATCCTGGGAACCAGGCAAACATTGTCCTGGGGTATTTTCAGACATCACCCTGGGAACCAGGCAAACACAATCCTGGGGTATTTACAAACATCATCCTGGGATCCAGGCAAACACCATCCTGGGGTATTTACAAACATCATCCTGGGGTATTTACAAATATCACCCTGGGAACCAAGCAAACATCATCCTGGGGTATTTACAAACATCATCCTGGGATCCAGGCGAACATCATCCTGCGATCCAGGCAAATATCATCCTGGGATCCAGAAACATCATCCTGGGATCCAGGCAAACACCATCCTGGGGTATTTACAAACATCATCCTGGGGTATTTACAAACATCGTCCTGGGATCCAGGCAAACATCATCCTGGGGTATTTACAAACATCAGCCTGGGAACCAGGCAAACATCATCCTGTGGTATTTACAAACATCACCCTGGGGTATTTACAAACATTGTCCTGGGATCCAGGCAAACATCATCCTGGGGTATTTACAAATATCTCCCTGGGAACCAGGCAAACATCGTCCTGGGGTATTTACAAACATCACCCTGGGATCCAGGCAAACATCGCAAACATAGTCCTGGGGTATTTACAAACATCATCCTGGGAACCAGACAAACATCGTCCTGGGGTATTTACAAACATCACCCTGGGAACCAGGCAAACATCATCCTGGGATCCAGGCAAATATCCTGGGATCCAGAAACATCATCCTGGGATCCAGGCAAACACCATCCTGGGGTATTTACAAACATCGCCCTGGGATCCAAGCAAACATCATCCTGGGGTATTTACAAATATCACCCTGGAAACCAGGCAAACATCGTCCTCGGGTATTTGCAAACATCACCCTGGGATCCAGGCAAACATCATCCTGGGAACCAGGCAAACATCGTCCTGGGGTATTTACAAACATCACCCTGGGATCCAGGCAAACATCATCCAGACAAACATCATCTGTTGATCCAGACAAACATCATCCCGGGATCCAGACAAACATCATCCTGGGATCCAGACAAACATCATCTTGGGATCCTTACAAATATCATCACATCTTACACACCCACATCTCAACCTCCCCACAGAGGAAACCAGATGTTCGTTTTAAACATTTTGGGATCCTTACAAACACCATCCTGAGATCCAGACAAACCCCATCCGGGTACCCAGACAGACAAACATCCTCCTGGGATCCAGACAAACATCCTCATGGGATCCTTACAAAAATCATACTGGGATGTTGACAAAAATTCTGAGATCTTCACAAACACCCTGTGATCTCTATAAGAGCCCCTGAATTATGAGATACTAAACAACCCTAAATCATCCATGGTAAGAAGTTTTTTTTTTCTTTTTTCCTTGAAAAGTAAACAACAAACCCAAGGAATCTGAGGGAAGGGTGGGACATGCATCTTTGGTGGTAATGTGTGTGAAAAGACTTTAGTAGCGAGTCAGTGAGTGGGTAATGAGTGAACAATATTTTATGGCTTTGCTTCATTAGTACTGATGATGGGAAGGAGCTTTACTCTGCTCCATTCTCTCTCTATCCACTCTCAGTCTCCATTTTAGTTCATCATATAGAGACTGTTCACCTCACCATATTTTATTTAGTTCTGGTTGTCATGGTTTCCAGTAGAGCATGGCCAGTGCAATATCCACACAGCCAAAGGGAACTGTACAAGCTAGCTACAGATCAGACATCTTCCCACAGACGACTCTCAGAACAAATCTAATATTGTTGAAAAGTTTCTCACAGCTCAGTTGTGATCCAGTGTTGTTTTTCAGTATCGCCAAACGCATGGAATTTAGCGGTTAATACTCAGCATAATTACAATATCTTACAGATTTTAGTCCCTCTGAACCTTTTGGCAGCATTTTCCCACCACATCTGAGGGAAATGTCGATCCTCCTGATGATTCTGCCTTGTTTCCATTGTCATCCTTCCTTTACATTTTTCACATGAAAGACTTAATCGCTAGATAGTTAAGTAATTAGCCTCTCATTAACCACACTGATTTCCCAGTTGCCTAGCAACCGTGTTCTTATGGCACTTTAGGCACTTGAACAGTGTAGCGTGCGTACTGTGTGTTCATCTTCCTGTGTTGAAGGCACAAATCCACACACCATTAAACACAGGCAGCTAATGCTAGCTAATTAACTTAATGCTTAAAATGACGAGGGAAAAGAGCCTTGGTGCAAAGTGCCAAATAAATCCCTTCATTTGTTTCCTAAAGACAAAACCACCATCCTCTAACTGTTCTCCCAAATCCTTACACTCAAACTAAAGCACACTTATGCACTCAGAGCATTAGCATGACTATAACAAATTGATTTAATGACATTATTTATTTATCCATCTATCTATTTGTTTATTTATTAGCAGTTTCCTGTTTAAATCTGGAACAGCAGCAGGTTCTAACAAGAGTGCTCTGAGAGCACAATCTCCTTCGCTGGCAACTAGGCCATCTGGTAAAATGCAACTGAATTGAATGAAATTACAATATGCGTATTACCGACATATAACAAAGAATTCTGCCAAGTTTCCTGAAATTCCTCCAAAAATTGTGAGAGTTCATTTCAGAAGGTGAGTACCCTTTCTGGGACGGACGGACATCGCCACAACATAATCCCTGTTCGGGCCTTTCGGCCAGCGGGGGTAAAAATTGCAAGGGAAGTTGATTTCAGAAAGCAAGCACACCTTGATGAAAATGCCAAAGTACAAGTTTGTTAATAATCTGGTAAAATTTGGCCAAATTAAACAAAATTTCAATATGTGTATAACTGTCATATAACAAAGCCTTTTACCAAGTTTGGTGAAATTCCTCCACAAATTGTGAGAGGAGTTGATTTCAGAAGAACCCACACCCTCACAAAATTGTCAGAGTGCAAGTTATTTAAATAAGGGTCAAAACTCTGGGAAAATTTTCACAAAGGAAATTAAATCGCAATATGCGTATTACCGTCATATAACAAGGCCTTTTGCCAAGCTTTGAGAAATTCGTCCAAAAATTGTGAGAGGAGTTGATGTCAGAAGGCAAGCACACCTTCATGAAATTGTGAAAGTACAAGGTTGTTAATCAAGGGCTGTAACTCTGGTAAAGTGTGACGGAATTGAACAAAATAACAATATGCGTACTAATAACGTATAACAAAGCCTTTTGCCAAGTTTGGTGAAATTGCTCCAAAAATTGTGAGAGGAGTTGATTTCAGAAGGAAAACACACTCTCATGAAATTGTCAAAGTATAATTGTTAATCAAGGGCTGTAACTTTGGTAAAATGCGACTGAATTGAACAAAATTGCAATATGTGTATTACGGACATATAACAAAGAATCCTGCCAAATTTCATGACATTCCTCCAAAAATTGTGAGAGGAGTTGATTTCGGACTGTGAGCACCCTTTCCGGGACGGATGGAAATCGTGACAACATAATCCCACTTCAGGCCTTTCGGCCAGCAGGGATAAAAAAAAAAAGGATTCTATTAATGTGTAAAACATTGTTTGTTAGCTAGTTAGCTGATAGATAGCCAAGATATCCAATGAAATTCAAGCCAAGAGTATAAACTCACCTCGGCACATTATTACTATTATTACTGTTATTATTATTATCAGGGTGCGATTTGTCAAAAAACCAGAAGGGGGGATGTTTTTTTTAATCATGAAACGTCACAAAATTAAGGTAACAATAGGCTAACAGCTCAATAACATCCGATGATATGAAATGAATAACACTAAATGAAAACGAACACTAAACCAGAGATAGTAAATTCATCTTCCTATCTCTCTGACTAAATACACGAACACTAACACACAACAAAGTTCGCATTGCTTGTCGCGTTGCTGTGATGTTTCTCTCCCTCCGGATTAAATGGACAGTGACTCGAAAATCACTAAAATACATGAATACTAAATGAACAGTTTGCTCTGATGGCGCAGTTCACATTGTGCGCAGCTTTCCGATTTAAACTGTTTTTTTCTCATCCTTATACTTCCTGTTTCATGGACTGTAACGGATTTGCTTATTTAGTAATTTTAATACAGAATTTACTTTGAAATTATAATCAGACACTCCAACGCCCCCCCCCCTAAAAAAAAAAAAAATCCGCCGTGAAAAAGGCAGCATCCGCCAAAAGGCGCGCTGTTTGCATTCCTGCATAGAACGCAAAGATATTGTTATTATCTACAATGTATCTGTTTGCTGGGGACGTTCGTGAACATCAAAGCTGCCACTTCGGGTCATTTTGAAAGTGAGTGCAATGTAGACCATAGAAAACTGTGTCACAACATGCCTGTCATGTCAACTTTTTTTTTGGTTTGTTTGTTTTATTGACGGGGTTGTCCCCGAGGATTTTTTTTCAGCAGAGATAAAAACCAGAGGGGGGGATGATCCCCACCATCCCCCCCAGCAAATCGCACCCAGATTATTATTATTATTATTCACATCCAGCATCCATATTTCAGAATGTATATGTCAACTAACGACTGTTAATAAACATTAGCATGGGGTCAAATATTAATGATGAGAGGGCAGTGAAAGCTGGCTGTGATTTGGACAGTCAGAGACTGACATTGCAACAATTTATTAAAACATAACATGAGTTTTAAAGCAAAAAATCAACGTGTTTTATAGATACTCACTACCAAAACTTATAAAATAATAAAGTATAGCACCTTTAAAATTTTAATCCGTCTCATCATCATGAAGTGGCCCATAGTGATCAATATACTGTGTGTGTGTGTATATATATATATATATATATATATATGATAGGAATGAAAACCTCAAACCTGAAATATTCGGGGTTTTTTTTTCCTCCACTCCATTTTAGGAAGTGTGTAAATATAAGACGGAGAACACAGGACAGCTGAACTAAAATACATTCTACTGTTTGTATTTAGACAACACACATTTTACAACACTTTTATTACACCAGGAAGAAGTAAAATTACTTTTGTAAATAATACAAAACAAAACAAAAAATCATTAGAGGAAAAAAAACAAAACAAAACACTTATGTTGTCCATATACAGTACGGTGCAAAAGTCTTAGGCACATGTAAAGAAATACTGGAGACCAAAAATGGCTTAAAAATAATGAAATTAAATGTTTCAACATTAAAAAAAATACTATAAACAGCAATAAGCCATAATAAATCAATATTAAGTCAATATTTGGCACGAGACGAAATTCCCTTTGCTTTAAAGAAAAAAATAGTAGTCCCAGGTACCGTGAGTGCAGTTTTATGCGGAAATGAGCTGTAGGTTTTACTGACCATCTTCCAGAACCAGCCACAGTTCTTCTGGACACTTTGACCATCACACTCGCTTCTTCATTTTATACCAAAACTCAGTAGCCTTCATTATGTTTTCTTTTTTAATCTGAAAAGTGCTCTCTTATGTAATATGCTGCTCAGATACAAACTTTTTTCTGTAACATTTAATTTTGCGCCCTGTGATGACCTGGTGACTTGTCCAGGGTGTACCCCGCCTTTCGCCCGTAGTCAGCTGGGATAGGCTCCAGCTTGCCTGCGACCCTGTAGAAGGATAAAGCGGCTAGAGATAATGAGATGAGATGAGATTTAATTTTGCGCTGGAAACCCCCCCCAAACGTTTGGACTCTAAAATGTTTTTGTGTTGTTGACTCGATAATGTAGATAGAAATCTATAACAAAGTTTGATGGAAAAAAAAATAGGGGGCTAAGACTTTTGCACAGGACTGCATATCCTGGGGTCATTTTTGACATTATTGACTTTTAAACATGATCGCTAAATACTGAATCTCTTTTTCCTTTTTCTATAATTTTTGCAGTAAAAATGAATAAATCAATCAATGAGGCCTGTTTTTGGAGTGACGATACCCTTTTCATCAGATACCCCTACCACGCAGGTCACTTTGTAGCCGTACAATTACTGACTCTCATCCATTTGTTCTTATAAATATTTGCCCCATCTACCTCCATCAATAACCATAAGCAGCTCTGAGCAGATGTTTTATCGGTGATGTTTTATTCTCACAGTACACTACACCAACACTGGTGTAGATCAGCGACAGTAGTTTTCTTTGTAACGTTTTAAACAGTGTACACTTTTAAACCAGACTTTAAATTGTAGGTTTTAAGTTAATTCGCAACTTAATTAATATCTTCAATTAAAAAATAAAATAAAATTTCATAAATCTTCAAATAAAAAAAATCTTCACTTTACAAAAAAAAAAGAAGCATGCGACAGTGTGACTACTATATTTTCACACAGTCAAAACAGCAAGAAAAATAACATACACTTTCTTATGTAAGGAATAAAAACACCCAGGAATGTGCTGCTGTAGGAAAATAAGCAACAACACTCTGAGAAGTGTTTAATTCCTCTTACAGCACAGTATAATTTGCCAATAATTAAAATTTTTATTTTATGAATGAATAAGTATGTAATTATATATATATATATTCGTGTGATGATATTTAACAGTTATTCCATAAAATCGAGTCGTACATGAGCTGATAGCTGATGAGGTGCGTAGCACCAAGTTGGCTTTAAGCCATGTACGACAAGATTGAGTGGAATAACTGTTTTATTCGATCCACATTCACTGGATTTTGAGAAACAGAGCATTTTTATTTTTTGCAAATTCGATAAATAAAAACTTTATACAAAACGTCTGACAAAATTTCCGCTTAGAATGTAAACAAACCGGCAAAATGACATTAGCAACTTGTGAACAATGTGATAATAATAATAATAATAATAATAATAATTCTTGAAAAAAAAAGATACGTTCTGACCGTCAAATACTTTCATTCCATATTTTGTTCTTTTTTTTTTGTATTTTTAGGGTTTTGTTTTCGAGTCGAGTTTTAATTTCGTCCTCGGCTGGTTCAGCAACACGTGCCGCCATTTTGTTTTTCTCTACTCACGGTATATGAGCTGATATCCTAGTAGTAGAGTAGCCAATCAGAGCACGCGATTGCTCATATCCAGTGAATGTGGATAGAATAATATATTGGGTAAATAATTACTGTTGATCATTAAGAAAATGAAACAAAAGGAATATTTAAGCTGATAAAAATAAGAAAATGAATGTTTTTGGTCATAAAATTTTCATTTAGTTTCAAAAACATGGGAAAATCGAATCGTGAACCAGACACTGGTGACGCCTTCTATAAAATAAATCAACACACAGAAAGGTACAGAATATTCAGATTGCTAATGGATTCGGTGGCCAGATTCTTCGACTAATTATTATTTACAAAGTGACCTAAATGTTAGGTGTATCCCACATGAGCGTCTCAGTCTACATATTATATCATACACAGGCGCTGGCTTGACATGGCACCATTTAATGTGACTGTGCGTGTGTGTGCTTAACTAGTTGCTGTGCTGTGGTTTGGCTCTGGATTCAGGGTCACCTTGTCCTGCTCTGAGCCTGGCAGCTTGTGAGTGTGTGTTTGAGGAAATGGACGAGTCCCATGACAATGTAGAGCAGTCCGCCTCGCTCACTTCATTCCCATTCAGGACAGCATGCATGCAGAATCGTACAGCGGCGCCACCAGACACGAAGCACAGCCATGCATGCTCAATAAACCACACCATAACACGCACGCACACACACACACACACACACACATATACACAAACATGCTGAGGAGTCACAGCTTTAAGAACAGTGTTTTATCAGAATGCAGTGAAACACATACATACAGAGAACAATAATGAAAAGTTCAATACAAGATTAGCTCACATGACCTTAAAGTGCGGTTCAGAAAAATGAAGACGTTACACATGAGCTTGATATCACATAGACAGAAAGACACCAACTCCCAGTGTGCACTCTGACGGTGGGGACACATGCTCCCTTTTGCATTCCAATGCCATTTATAATAGTAATAATAATACTCAGACATAAACATTAGGGTTAGGAAGAGGTATCCCCTTTTTCCTGTCATCTGGAAAGAAACCAAGCTGTGTCTCTGGTACGATACGATCGATATCTCTTAGGGACAAAATACAAAAAAAAGTTCTTCTAACAGCATACTGATCGAGGGGGAATCTTCGCCCCACCCCTCCTTTAAGCCAGAGAGCTTAGAAGGTCGAGGGCTTTCATTACTCAAGTTAATGACATGTTTCAGAGGGTTGCTTCGGGTTTCTAATTCCTGATTTCACGCCCTCTGTTTATCAGAGAAAAGTGATCCTCAGTGTCACGTTGGATTCTTTCCAGTTTCTCAAAAGGGATACGGCAGCAGTGGTTAGAAATGTTTGGAGATGAGCGGACAGGCGAGTGACGTGCTGGCGTGCTCGTCCACTGGGCGAGAGAGATAGAAAATGAGAGACAGAAAAAGAGAGACAGAAAAAGAGAGAGGCGTCTGTGGCGGAGAGAGGTGCAGCTCACCTCGTGAATTTCTTGGGTTCAGAGGGAGGGGTCGGTGGGGGCAGTGGTTTGCTGGTGTTGAGCTCCAGCTGGTGAATGGGGGAGTTGGGGATGGGTTCGAGGCGATTAGGCTGGGGCGGCCCGCTCCCCGTCCCCCCAGCCTCTGCATTGGCCCTTAGATTGGGCGAGCTGCTGAATCGGGTGGATGATTTGTCATTCTTTCGCTTTTGCTACACAGAAGAACACAAAAATAAACAACAACAACAAAAATACGTATGTAGAGAAGCTAAGAGAGCTGGAGTAGCCTGACGCTCTCGAATAGAACTTCTATCCTGCACAGATTGAGATCAGATCAGGTGTCGATGGTCAAGCTTAGAGGCGCTCAGCTGTGGAAAGTGACAGTCGCGCTCAGCCAGATGTGTCGGAAAGAGTTTGAGTTGACAGAATGGCTTGGAAAGCAAAGAGTTGGAGGTCTAAATGCAGATGACACACACTGGACACACACCCACACACACAGAAAATGAAATATATGCGACAGAAACTTTTTTTTTCCTTTTCCAAATCCAGTTTGAGACAAGTTTGGTGTTTTACCTGCTCAAACTCTTTCATTAATCCGATTCGATGAAATGTGTTGGAGCAGAAAAAACAAAAACAAACAAAAAAACCCACCAAACGTGTTTACGTAGCATTTTCTAGAGCGACAGTGTTAGTGACATCCCTCTTGCTCATGCGCTCAGGCATGTTAAGTGTGAGCTGAAGCAGCGACAATGGAATGGGAAAGACACTTTAGACCTCTTCTGTCTAGATCAGTGGTTCTTCTGAATTTTTTTTTTTGTTAAATTCAGCTACAGCAATGGAAATCACTTCTCACTAAGTCACTAATAAAAGGTTATTATATTCATCCTTGATATTACTGAGTATAGTTTTTAGTTATCTCGTTTGACCAGTCAGTTGAATTGAACGGGTTTAATCCGAACCTCTAACTCAAACACCAGTAGGTCTTGATGGAAAGTTCAGGAAGAACAAGCTCCATGGCTTCAATAGATACGAGATACTGAGGGCTCCGTGGAATTTATATTACAGTGAACAAAAAGTGTGAGAACTGCTGATCTAGATCACTCTTCACAAAATCCACCCTCGTGCTCAGATGATGTGGACGATTTGACATTGCTCCGTAACAATGTTTACGATGAACTGCTTTTAGTAAGTGCAGCAAAACTGATTTAGGCGAGTCGCGGCTTGATGGGGATTTCTCGATTCAGACACAGAGCTTTATCCTGGATATTCAGTCTGTATGTACTGCCTTTGATTACGCTACATAAGAATCACATTAGTTAGGTGAGATCGCTGGTATTTTAAAGGGATTGATCACATGCAGCTCTGTCTTATATTTATTTCTACAGTCAAGGATTAGAAACCATGGTGCTGTTGAAAGAAACTACGTTAAACCTTAGAAACACCCATGGGATGACAAAAAATGGGATTTCAACATTTACATTTGATAGAATGCAAAGAAATGTAGCCACTACACTACAGGATACAAAGCAAAACTACGTACACAGCTGATCTTCCAAACAAACAAAGCTGCCAGATAAAGACTTTATTTTTTGTGATAGAATTTAAAAAAAAACCCCTCATTATCCCTTACTTCCTTTATAGAGAAAAAGTGGGTTTGGCCCAACAACAAGATCTAGGCTGCATCCGAATACGCATACTTCCATACTATTAGTATGCAAAATGCAATATGTAGGGTGTCCGAATACTCATGAGGCATTTAATTGTAGCCAAATGATCTACTACACTGTCAGAAATAGGGATACAGTTACAGTAGGAGTCCATTTCTGTCCCCCAAGGTACAAGCTACACTAATGTACCCCCTGAGGCTCATTATTAGACTTCAAGGTAACTTTGTATACCTTTTTATGGCTAAAAAGGTACATATACTGCTTGGGAACATATATCTCATCTCATCTCATCTCATCTCACCTCATTATCTCTAGCCGCTTTATCCTGTTCTACAGGGTCGCAGGCAAGCTGGAGCCTATCCCAGCTGACTACGGGCGAAAGGCGGGGTACACCCTGGACAAGTCGCCAGGTCATCACAGGGCTGACACATAGACACAGACAACCATTCACACTCACATTCACACCTATGGTCAATTTAGAGCCGCCAGTTAACCTAACCTGCATGTCTTTGGACTGTGGCGGAAACCGGAGCACCCGGAGGAAACCCACGCGGACAACATGCAAACTCCGCACAGACAGGCTCTTGCCGGCCATGAGGCTCGAACCCGGACCTTCTTGCTGTGAGGCGACAGCACTAACCACTACACCACCGTGCCGCCCCAAGCAGTATATAAAGGGTACAAATAAGCACCTTAGAGGGTACTGCACCAGTGACAAACCGTTGTACCCCTAAAGGTACAATAATATACTTTATTTTCTGAGACTGTACATCTGTAGCATGCAAACGTACCACACAGTATGTCATTAGTACATACTGAGAATTCGGATTCAGCTATAGCTAGCTTGATGGATGATATCAAAGTTTATTCACCATTACTTGGTCAATAAGTAAGGAATAAAACACTAAAGGATGTGTTTTTATAGCGAAATTATCAATGATAGGGTGGTGTGATGGGGAATCCATGGCCTAATGGTTCGAGAAACAGCTTTGGGCCCAAAAGGTCGCCGGTTCAAGTGCCTGGACCAGCAGGAATGGCTGAAGTGCCCTTGAGCAAGGCACCTAAATCCCAACTGCTCCCCAGGCTGCTCTGGGTATGTTGTACGTCACTCTGGATAAGAGCGTCTGCTAAACGCCTGTAATGTAATGCAATGTAATGTAATGTAACGTAATGCGATGTGACTGTCACCAAGCTGATTATGTTCTGACAAAAGCATAGAAATAAAAATAATGTGCATTAATATAAACCTGGGATTTGCCTTGAAGTGGAAACTATAATTAATTAATCACCTTCTGATGAATCAGAATCGAGAATTCAACAGCGTTATGATATAAAATACAGCAGTTTACTTACATTTGACAAGGTTATTAAAATATTAGCACCTCTGATAATAACAGACATGACAGAGTCATGGTGCATTTGTTCTGGAGCAAGTAACAGCTATTAATATCATCTTTGCATGTCAAATGTTTGGTGACAACTCACTTTAGACATTTTTTAATCCTGGTTGGGGTAGATCCAAGGCTGTCCAAGGAACACTGGGTGTGAGGTAGTGTTCATTACAAGGCACCATATATGCGTGCATTCAAATGCTCATTTGGACAATTTGACATTGCCAATCTGGCTACAACAAATGTTTGGAAGTTGGGATAAATACGGAGATTAATCCCACATGGTGAAGCTTCAAATGGACTGTAACCCAAACTCAGGATCCTGAACTAGGGACCCTGGGAGCTGTGAGCCAGCAATGCTGTAAATAATTGAGATTAATTGTCCTTAAAAAAAGAAGTCTTTAAGGAGCTCTAACTGCTTCACACACTTCCTCTCAGGAACAGTCAGCATTTCTATAAATTTCTCACAGATGCCCTGTTGTGTCTCTTGCATAAAGTCTGACAAGATTGTGGAGATTTGGTTTCGGTTGAGGTCCTGAACTGGTCGTTCTCAAAGGCACTAATTTCTTCCTTTCACTCAGCTTTTAAGGTGGGGTTTACATTAGACCGTATCAGCGGATCATCAGATTAACGTTTTTAAAAACGATTAGCGGGCACACAGCAACGCCAATACACGATTCGCGTGCACACAGCAACGCCAATACACGGATACGCTAATCACATGACTAATTCGGCACGTAAGTTGAAATGTGTCAGTGCGGCTCATCGCTTCCTCCTCAGCGGCTGTGCTCCAAATCACTCCGCCCTGAACAGCGAGTGCCCTCTGGAGGGTGCGCACTCCGGCCCTGTGCAGCTCACAGAGCGCGCGAGTGAAGTGCACGAGCAGTGATTCGGGACTGAGCCGCTGTGCGCAAGTCACTTACCACTTGCAAGTGGAAGGATGGCAAGCCTAAAGACCATCATAACTACACAATGGGCAGTATTTGCATCAGTATTTGCAGTATTTTCATACTTTTATACTCTTTAATGAAAGGTGATACAAGGCGGAAGTCCGCGCCGTTTTTCAGCAGTCGCGTCACATGACCAACACCAGCGAATCAGGAAGGTGGATGTCACAGTGACGTTGTCCAATGACGACGCCAGCTAGAGCTCAGCACAGCGTATCCGCGTATTCTCAATGTTTACACAGCACCGGACCAGACACGATCTGGATTGAATACGTGGACCCTGGCAGATTCCCGTTTCCTGGCGTTTCCAGGCGTTTTAATGTAAACGGACAGTGCATCCGCGAAGAAAACGAGACAGATACGGTCTAATGTAAACTTGGCCTAAGTGTGTTGGGAGGAAAATTTCAAAAGCAAGCACGATATCCTTCAACTTTGGACAGGCATATATTACGGTATATTACAGTGTGTGTGTAAACTATACAACTGAAAGTAAATGAAAATGACCCTGTTTCTAATCCTTGACCATATTGCAATGTATTTCACGCGATGTATGTGCTCCTGGAACCGATACAGGAGCATTGTTCCTCTGCCCAATTCACAGTACTGGTGGGACGTGTGTTTAAAGATGCAGCTGTTACTGAACAATCTGTTATACAGCAAATCTGTCATTTTTTTTGATTAATAACACCATAGAACCTTGACATATATCTTCATATTTTCTGAATATTCTGCATCACTGACACCATTCACTTACGTCAACAGAAATGCCAGAAAATCATGAAAACAGCCAACAGCGAAGAGAGGAAGTTAGCTTACCTTAATGAGAGGGTTAATTACACCGACATTGGGGCTGGCGTTGAACACTTTGTTGAAGTTGGTCTCTCTGTTTACGAGCTCTAGCTGGTAGAACTTCTTGTCATCCTGTACACAGCAGGAGAAATCTCAGATCACTGTAGACGCATCACTGAGATTAAAGCAAACAATACTTATGGGATGGATGGCTTACAGTCATGTGAAAAAGAAAATATACCCTCTTTCAAGCCTAGGTTTTAAGTATCAGGACATAATAAAAATCATCTGGTCCTTACCAGGTCTTAAAATTAAGCAAATACAACCTCAGATGACCAATAACGCATGACATATTCACCCTGTCATTATTTATTTAACACAACGCAAGCCAAAAATGCAGTAGCAGTAGGGCTGGGTATCACCAGATACCTCACAATACGATACTATGGCGATATTTTGCCCACGATAACGATAATATCAAGGTACAGCGATTCTGCGATAATCGATATATTGCAAGAAATTTCAACCACATCACGATATCTGTGTCACTGAAGAAAATGAGAATTTATTGACCACTGTAAAATTACATTTCACATACATAACTACACACTCTTGCCAGACATATATTTGTCTCTATTCCACTGCTGGCAAAACCAAGAGTTGCTTTACTACAACATACAGAAAATTCCCATTTCTGTGCTAGTATTATCAACTTTTCTGTAAGCATGGACACATCAGTGCTGCTTAACAAGCAGAATTAAATTGTTTTATGAAAACTTAAAACTTGCACTGCAGACTGCACATACATTTCAGTGCTAACACTAATATCAATTTGTTCTTTGTAAACTTGAGAACATATACCTGAGAACATTTAACTTGTGCTTATTTTGCAGGAACAACACTGTCTGAAACACATTGAAAAGTGCAGTGTGCATCTTAGTCTCCTACTGCGCATGCGCGAAGCCTACTGCGCATGCACAGAACACATGAATTAGCAAGTTCTCATACAGACCGGTTTATTATTCAAAACAAGGCATTACAAATTATTTGACTCGGCCAAAGACTCGACCAATACGCACAAAACATAAAAATCGGCAAATGCGTGAAATACTCACCAATTTTCTATCAGCCCAGCTGATCAGTAGGACAAAACTACTGTTGAATTTTCCTACCCTCCTGGATTTCGCGCATGCGCAGTAGGCTTGGTAGGACAAATCCAAGAGGTAGGATAACTTTACAGAACACCGGCTCACTGTTTTTTTTTCTCCTTTCCTTTGGAATCCAAAATGCCTCCAAACATCTGCCTTAAAGTTCGGCGGCATCTCTAGGTTTACGTTAACAGCCATGCTTACTTGTTTTTTTTCCTCACTGCAACCGCCGGGGAAAAAAGAGAAGACGAAGAGTGCCTTGCAGTGAGGGAGCAGCACAGCGACACCTCGCGGAGCGGAGGTGCGGAAGTCGTACTGGATTTACAACCCGTCTGAAACATGATTTATTATTTGAAAAAAATATCGATATTCAAATTGAGTATCGATATTGAATCGGAAGACAAAGTATCGCGATATATCGCCGTATCGATATTTTTGCACACCCCTAAGTAGCAGTGTGTGAAAAATTAAGTACAACCTTACTGCTTTCATAGAAATTATAAAGGCAATTGGCAGCCAGGTGTTGCTGATCAAATGAATTTGATTAATTGATCATCAGCAAGTGTGGCCACCTCTTAAAGGGCTGATGACACGTTTTTGACATCTTTGGTGATGTTTTATAACGTAAAAAGTAATTCCCGATGATCCATATATTAATTCACGAAGGCGCCTATTTTACAAGTTATGATAAAAAACGCGGCTATTTGGGCAAATTTGACAGGGCTGCAGCACCCAGGAGACGAAAAAGGAGGAGGGGCTATATGATGTCAGCGAAAGAATCTTCCTCCTAACTTACCAGTTTGTTGTTGATGCGAGAGATGTTCAGTTTATCATTATTAGTATTATTATTATACATTATTATAATATATATATATATATATATATATATATATATATATATATATATATATATATATATATTAGGGCTGTCAAAAGATTAATTTTCTTGATCGCAACTAATCTCAGAAATTTCATAGTTAATCGCGATTAATCTTGATTTACTTTGCATGTGTAAAATTGATATTTTGCAGTAAGACCGTTCGAATCTAAAGTTAAACCCACAATGCAAAGTATTTCTGACCATTGTGTCTTAAATTGGAATAAAATGAAGACAGAGACAAAAGCAGAATTTATCTTTTGGCCTTTTTTATTTCAAAAAGAGTGTAGAGAAAGGAAAACAAGTATTAAGAATGAATGACTGGCTACTGCTTGACACAGGGTGCATTTTACTCTCGTCTTGTCGACTTGTCCGTCTGGATGTTTTTTAAATTCAAACAAACCATTCAGAGGTCCAGAAAACCGTTGCTTATCTATCACAAAAGAGGACTAAACTGAAGACAACAGCGTGTCCTTCCATGCCAATGCCAACGACTCGATGGAAACCACACGATTCCGCTCGAGCTGCCTGCGGATGCGTAGAAGGAACAAAAGACTAGCAAACTCGAAATAGCGCGTTTAACCGAAAATGAGTTTAATTAATACAACCAGAGGAACTGCATGTGGATGGTAGAAGTGCGGAAAATGCTGGTAAACTCTGATCGCGATTAAAAAAAATATTCGCGATCACAATTTACATTAATCTAATCGCGATTAACGCGTTAATATTCCCAGCCCTAATATATATATATATATATAGTTATTATGCCTTCGCGTTGTGTTGCCGGCTTTTGCTCCAAAACCCACAAGGATGGGGTAAGTTTATTCAAGTTTCCCAGAGATCCCGAGCTGCATGCGAAGTGGGTGAAGCAAGTCAGGCACACTCGTGACAAGTGGGAGCCCTCACCAACATCCGTCCTGTGCTCTGAACACTTCGATTTGGATTGTTTTGACACCCTTCCCAGCTTAAAAGAATCGCTTGGGTGTTCAGTTCAGCACAAACGTGTGTTGCTACCATCAGCAGTGCCTACAGTATTCCGGAGGGGGTCTACTAGTAGCTATGCCGGATCCAGCAGTCGCCTGGGACAAGGCGACTCCTCCAAAGACAGTCCAATTGTCAGAACATGTGTTGAGAAACGACATAAGATAAAGGTACGTAGAGCTACAGAGTGCTCCGACATGATGCTAAAAATAGTAACCATGCGGTCTGCGCGGCCATCTTGGAAGTGACTCACTCTAGAGCGCTCACAGAGTACACATTCATGATAATCATAAATGTAATCATAAAGTCGGCGTGATATCAGTCATGTATTTGCTTGTGAAAGCTTGCACTGTCTTCGATGGTGTTGGATGGTTTGTTTACGTCTTCTTAGTACTAATACAAAAAAAACTGATCTATGGGTATGGGCATCATATCGCCTAGTCTTCCTCCTCACTTGCTGGTTTGTTGATGTGACAGATTTGTAGTAGCAGTTGTAGTATGTTGCCTTTGCATTGTGGTCTCTTATTGCCAAGTTGAAAGAATTTGTTTCTCAAAGCAAACACTGAGGGAAAGCTAACTTAGCCAGACAAGTAGGCTACAGATTGTCATTTGCTTACGCTGATGTAGGTTATCAAATATTTTGCTTCATTCAAGGATAAAACTAAGAAGCCATAAACTAGAAGACGTGCCTGCCAATATTATCCTAAATGTATCACGGATCAGGCATAGTCGTAAGCTTATTATGTTAGCCGTTTGCATGCTCCATTAGGAACTATGTATTCAGTGTAGCATACGGCTTACATGATATAAGCAGTGTTTACACATGCAAGACAACAATACACAATATTAAAATATTGATTCCGTAACATTTTGAACAAATACGGGTTGACCTACCAATCCTTGTTATCCAACCTTGTGGTGTTCAATGCTGGGCTGTCTGCCTGTCTGCTGTCCATGTCGGAGTCGGAGTCGCTCTCAGATTGGTGCACAGTAACAGGTTCAAACCTGTACGGTTGGATGCACCCGTGTTCGTCATCACTTGATTCTTCCGATCTATCCCATACACAACACAATTCTAGACTCCCAGAAGAGGAAGAGCTAGAGAGTTCACCGGCGTTTTCATGCGCCATTTCCATTGAGTAGACAGCCAGTGAACCGCAGCGTGTTCTTCCGCTGACGTCACAACATGGCCGTGAGCCACGGACCCAGTTTTCTTGCGCTGTGCAATTAAAAGTTGGATATTCGCGTAACAACAGCTTCTTTTCACTTAATTATAACAGAAATCTAACATGTTTGCCATGTTGTATAGTTTATTTAAGAAATTGCATAGAGTCATGTTCGTGTCATCAGCCCTTTAAAAAGCAGAAGTTTTGGCAGTTTGCTGGTCTGGAGCACTCAGGTGCACGTTAACACAATGCCAAAGAGGAAAGACATCAGCAATGATCTTAGAGAAGCAATTGTTGCCGCACATCAGTCTGAGAAGGGTTATAAGGCCATTTCCAAACAATTTGAAATCCATCATTCTACTGTGAGAAAGATTATTCCGAAGTGGAAAACATTCAAGACACAGTTGCCAGTCTTCCCAGGAGTGGACGTCCCAGCAAATTTACTCCAAGGTCAGACCGTGCAACGCTCAGAGAAATTGCAGATAACCCAAGAACTACATCTAGGACTCTACAGGCCACAGTTAGCATGTTAAATGTTAAAGTTCATGACAGTACAATTAGAAAAAGACTGCGCAAGTATGGCTTGTTTGGAAGGGTTGCCAGAAGAAAGCCTCTTCTATCTAAAAAGAACATGGCAGCACGACTTAGGTTTGCAAAGATGCATCTGAACAAGCCACAAGCCTTCTGGAACAATGTCCTTTGGACAGATGAGACCAAAGTGGAAATGTTTGGCTATAATGCACAGTGCCATGTTTGGCGAAAACCAAACACAGCATATCAACACAAACACCTCATACCAACCATCAAGCACGGTGATGGAGGGGTGGTGATTTGGGCTTGTTTTGCAGCCACAGGGCCTGGGCACCTTGCAGTCATTGAGTCAACCATGAACTCCTCTGTATACCAAAGTATTCTAGAGGCAAACATGAGGCCATCTGTCCAACAGCTAAAGCTTGGCCGCAATTGGGTCATGCAACAGGACAATGATCCCAAGCACACCAGCAAATCTACAGCAGAATGGCTGAAAAAGAAAATAATCGAGGTGTTGTAATGGCCAAGTCAAAGTCCAAACCTCAACCTAACTGAAATGCTGTGGCGGGACCTTAAGAGAGCTGTGAATAAACAAATGCCCTCAAACATGAATGAACTGAAGCGATGTTGTAAAGAAAAGTGCACCAAAATTCCTCCACAACGGTGTGAGAGACTGATAAACTCATACAGAAAACGATTGCTTCAAGTTATTGCTGCAAAAGGTGGTTCTACAAGCTATTGAATCATGTGGTGTACTTACTTTTTCACACATGGATTCTGCATTTTCACTTAGTTTTTGTTAAATAAATAATGACACGGTGGAATCTGTTGTGTGTTGCTTTACACCTGAGGTCAGATTTGCAGAATTTTAGGACGTGGTAAGGATCAGATGACTTTTTGTTATGTCTTGAATGGTAAAACCATGTAAGTGGAAGAGGGTGTACTTTCTTTTTCACATGACTGTATGCCTTATCCATCACAGAAAAACCTTTGGAAAGTTCTGCTGCTAATTTAGACAGCTGCTTGATTGTGCAATGTAATGAAATACCGATGAGTGGTGTATAAATCACGACTGAGACACACTCACCACCAGCTTCTTGACCAAGGCTTCTCTCTCTGCCACCATATCTTTGAGCTCAGCAATCACCTGCAGATCTTCTGGCCTGCTCTCCCGATTCCTGAACTTCTCTTCTGTCCCCTCAAGCCTGAAGAAAGTAGCAAAAAGTTCTCATCTTCCTCACAGGGGGAAAAAAAAAATAGATAGGCCTGTCTGGTACCAGTAAATGGGCAATTCAACTTCGCTGGAATGCCTGATTCAATTAAGAGAATGTTTTCGAGCACTCTGAAAGCCATTAGTTTGAAATCGATGTAAAAGTTACATCCCACATCATTGTCTGCACTTCAATCTCACATGGTAATTAAAATCAGCAGCACCTCTGAATACCTGTGTGTCTCAATGCATCCTTCATATTCACACATCCCTCCATTCTCAGCATGGACAGAATCATTATGAATCAATATCTACTCTGTGTCTGGATTCATGATTATTCTAAGTTCATAAGGGATGTACAGAAATCACGAAGCTAATGCTCTTTCTGTATGTATTTTTATGACTAATGTGGGTTTGCATGTCATAGTTTTCATAAACATAAACTATTAAAAAGCTCATCTCATCTCATCTCATTATCTCTAGCCGCTTTATCCTTCTACAGGGTCGCAGGCAGGCTGGAGCCTATCCCAGCTGACTACGGGCGAGAGGCGGGGTACACCCTGGACAAGTCGCCAGGTCATCACAGGGCTGACACATAGACACAGACAACCATTCACACTCACATTCACACCTACGCTCAATTTAGAGCCACCAGTTAACCTAACCTGCATGTCTTTGGACTGTGGGGGAAACCAGAGCACCCGGAGGAAACCCACGCGGACACGGGGAGAACATGCAAACTCCACACAGAAAGGCCCTCGCCGGCCCCGGGGCTCGAACCCAGGACCTTCTTGCTGTGAGGCGACAGTGCTAACCACTACACCACCGTGCCGCCTATTAAAAAGCTTACATTCACAAACTAATTGCTTTATTCTCAACTCCTAGCATTAATCCATATATTCCTCCCTTTATTCATCGAGCCTGAAAGCCATTCAGACATCCATACAATAATCCACCCATGCATGCACACATTTAGACTGCTAGCCACCCACCCAATCAAATATCCATCCATCCATCCATCCATCCATCCATCCATCCATCCATCTAATTATCTCATCTCATCTCATTATTTCTAGCCGCTTCATCCTGTTCTACAGGGTCGCAGGCAAGCTGGAGCCTATCCCAGCTGACTACGGGCGAAAGGCGGGGTACACCCTGGACAAGTCGCCAGGTCATCACAGGGCTGACACATAGACACAGACAACCATTCACACTCACATTCACACCTACGGTCAATTTAGAGTCACCAGTTAACCTAACCTGCATGTCTTTGGACTGTGGGGGAAACCGGAGCACCCGGAGGAAACCCACACGGACACGGGGAGAACATGCAAACTCCGCACAGAAAGGCCCTCGCCGGCCACGGGGCTCAAACCCGGACCTTCTTGCTGTGAGGCGACAGCGCTAACCACTACACCACCGTGCCGCCCCTCCATCCAATTAGATATACATTCACAAACTAATTGTGTAACATCCATCAATCCATACATGCATTCACCAGTCAACCTATCTATCCATTCATCCATCAATAACTCCAGCCCTCCCTTCATCCATCCAACCTGAAAACTAGTCAAACATAGTCAATAATTCATCCATGCATATATACACATTTAATATACAGTTGTGCTCATAAGTTTACATACCCTGGCAGAATCTATGATTCTTTGACCATTTTTCAGTGAATATGAATGATAACACAAAAATATCTTTTCCACTTATGGTTAGTGGTTGGTTGAAACCATTTATTGTCAAACGACTGTGTTTTCTCTTTTTAAATCATAATGACAACAGAAACTACCCAAATGACCCTGATCAAAAGTTCACATACCCTGGTGATTTTGGCCTGATAACATGCACAGAAGTTGACACAAATGGGTTTGAATGGCTACTAAAGGTGACATCCTCACCTGTGATCTGTTTGCTTGTAATCAGTGTGTGTGCATAAAAGCTGAGTGAGTTTCTGGGATCCAGACAGACTCGTGCATCTTTCATCCAGCCACTGACGTTTCTGGATTCTGAGTCATGGGGAAAGCAAAAGAATTGTCAACGGATCTACGGGAAAAGGTAGCTGAACTGTATGAAACAGGAAAGGGATACAAAAAGATATCCAAGGAATTGATAACGCCAGTCAGCAGTGTTCAAACTGTGATTAACAAATGGAAAATCAGGGGCTCTGTTAAAACCAGGCAAATGCCACAAAGTATCTCGCCTACAATACGCCAAACAGCACAGAGACAAGCCTCAAAACTTCTGGAACAAGGTAATTTGGAGTGATGAGACCAAAATTGAACTTTTTGGCCACAACCATAAATGTTACATTTGGAGAGGTGTCAACAAGGCCTATGAAGGAAGGAACACCATTCCTACTGTAAAGCACGAAGGTGGATCGCTGATGTTTTGGGGATGTGTGAGCTACAAAGGAACAGGAAACTTGGTCAAAGTTGAAGGAAAGATGAATGCAGCACGTTATCAGCAAATACTGGAGGCAAATTTGCACTCATCAGCCCGGAAGCTGCGCATGGGACGTACTTGGACGTTCCAACATGACAACGATCCAAAACACAAGGCCAAGTCGACCTGTCATTGGCTACAGCAGAACAAAGTGAAGGTTCTGGAGTGGCCATCTCAATCTCCTGACCTCAATATCATTGAGCCACTCTGGGGAGATCTCAAGCGTGCAGTTCATGCAAGACAGCCCAGGAATTTACAGGAACTGGAGGCTTTTTGCCAAGAAGAATGGGCAGCTTTACCATCTGAGAAAATAAAGAGCCTCATCCACAACTACCACAAAAGACTTCAGGCTGTCATTGATGTTAGAGGGGGCAATACACGGTATTAAGAACTGGGGTATGTAAACTTTGATCAGGGTCATTTGGATATTTTTTGTTGTCATTATGATTTAAAAATAGAAAACACAGTTGTTTATCAATAAATGGCTTCACCCAACCACTACCCATGAGTGGGGAAAAAAGTTTTTGTGTTATCATTCATATTCTCTGAAAAAAGGCCAAGAAAGCAAAAATTCTGCCAGGGTATGTAAACTTATGAGCACAACTGTATGCCAGCCATCCTGCTAGCCATCCACCCAATAAGACACCTTCAACAGGGCTTTCCCCAGAAAAAAAAAATCAGAGCAGTGCTACTGATGCAGAGCCCAGCCCTTAAGGTCTGGCCCAGCCTGGAGGGCTGGCTACTAAGGGGGATCCAGGGGCATGCTCCCCGGAAAGTTTTGAAATTCGAGACTTCAATGGTGCATTCTGGTGGCATCGAGGGCTGATTTAAGCACAATTCAACATTATTAAATTTGCTTTTTTTCCTTGTCAAATATGCAAGGGGCAAAATTTAAAGGCCAAAATTAGATTTGAAATGAAAACACTGGAAGAAGTCAATTCAGAGAAATATTTAATTTTACTGCACAACAAAAATGAATAATAAATAGCACGGCTCTTCATATTCCAATTCCAGGATGCCAGGAACAGAATCGAGGTCAAATCATTCAACAGTGCCATCAAGCGACCAGCGCCAAGAACGTGGTTTTTATGTATGGTTGCGAATGGCAGTCAGCGCACGCAGCGAAACCCTTTATTTTCACTTCTGGGTTGAGTACCAAAATAGTCTTGACCTAGATATTACAGTATCTTCCTATTTCTATAGTTATTACTCATTTTCATAGGGGAATAGGAGACATTTAGGTGTGGAAAGTACTCTGCATTGTTCAATTTAGGGTATTGATTTTTTTTGGTGTGCAAGTGCAGGCTTGTAGTACTCGAGTCCCACTCATGCTCTAATTTTAAGGACTTGTGACTTGACTTGGACTTGAGCACTGATGACTCGGACTCATGCATTAACTGCATTCGGACCCGTAAATTGGAGACAAGGACTAGGATTTTTTCTTTATTTTTTGTAACATGCCATAATAATTTGGCAGAAGATATTTATATCTACATTAATTTTTATACTAACTTTGTGCAAGAGAATGCACATTCACCTGTACATACATCATTTTCAGGAACGAACTAATGTTAATGGCACTAAAATGCCTGGAGAGAATGCCTCAGGATTGTCCGCTTTGCTTATACAGACTTCTTGTGCAGTGGGAAAAAATGCACTGCTATGTGTTCCATATGTAGAAGAACTATCGAGGAGACGACGGGGATGACCTCGAACTTCAATCGTCATTTGGCAAGACTCCACCCAGAGAAGGAAGTGACACACTATGTTAATTGCTCTGTTGATAGCGGGGCAGCCCTACCAATATTCAGCCGCTACTGTGTAATCACGATCAATAAAAGCGATGTCCTAACCTGAGCAAGGATTATATGGCACACAAAGGGTTAAATGTATGACACTGCTAATAATCCCCCCTCTAACGTAGATATACATTCTCTGATTAGCTACCTGTTTCTCGCTAACTTACATGGTTGGCTATCCCAGCTGTCACTCCATCTGCTGTAAAAGCAGCACACTTCCCACAGCAGCCATGACTACCCGCCCATCAACCCCCCGTATCTCACACGTACACATCTGACCTACCCCACGCACCCCCCACTCTCCGTCAGCCTACAAATTGAGCTGGACTTCGATGTCCATGCATGCTTGCCCTACGACTCGCATGCTGACTTGAGTATCATGGATGACAGCCCCCCTCCCAAGAAATGAGACATTCGTTCATTCTTCTTCAAAGTCAAGAATGTAAGTGCAGGGTTTCCGTCGAGCTTTAAAAACTCAACAAAATCCTTTTGATGTATGGAAACCCTTCATAAAAGTATTGCTGCGGCTCCTTAGGCAGGTTTAGCAACGTGACAGGACGCATCAGAGCTAGGCTACGAATATTGGTAACTGCAGCATGAACATAAACGAAGTCACAAGCACATCTGCAGTGAAAATCACAACACATGTTACGAACACAGAAACAGGCAACAAAAAGATATAATATGGAAAATGGAGGGGCAACAAAAAGACAAAAAATGGGGGGTATACTACAAATGCAATACTAATGTAATCATAATCATACTATAATAGGCAATCACTAAATTATATATCCAAATATCATTTTAACTAAATTTGAGCTTAATTACAGAATAGAAAATGCCACCAGTAGCACCTATTTATGAGTGTCTCAATAAGGCAGTCAGTGAATTTTGAGACACCCCCCCCAATGTCAAACAATACAGATATTGAATTAAAAAAACCCCAATATTTAATGCTAAAAATGCTTAAAGTTTTTAATTCTTATTTTCATGTATTTCTGTGGAAGAGACAGAACGACTACTTAAACACAAATTAGGAATTGTGTGGTGTAAAAGTAATAAATCATCAGACTCTAGCAATGTTGGGTTAGGCGCCTTGCTCAAGGGCACTTCAGCCATGGATGGAGATGTAGGGAGAGGTAAGGGTGGGATTTGAACCTGCAACCCTGGGATCCAAAGACCAACCATTAGGCCACGGCTGCCCTCATTAACCTATAAGATTTGCATGACATGAAATTATGATTGCTAATGGAAAAAAAAAAAAAAACACCTTTCGGAAGCTCTGCCTTGGATCAATTTTGTGTCCCCACCAATGTCAAAACCAAAGTTACTCCCTTGGCGGGGCTTACTTGCTGACCTATGAACTAGCTAGTGTTAACTCTCTCATGTTATTTGCCGGGCGGCACGGTGGTGTAGTGGTTAGCGCTGTCGCCTCACAGCAAGAAGGTCCTGGGTTTGAGCCCCGGGGCCGGCGAGGGCCTTTCTGTGTGGAGTTTGTATGTTCTCCCCGTGTCTGCGTGGGTTTCCTCCGGGTGCTCCGGTTTCCCCCAAAGACATGCAGGTTAGGTTAACTGGTGACTCTAAATTGACCGTAGGTGTGAATGTGAGTGTGAATGGTTGTCTGTGTCTGTGTCAGCCCTGTGATGACCTGGCGACTTGTCCAGGGTGTACCCCGCCTTTCATCCGTAGTCAGCTGGGATAGGCTCCAGCTTGCCTGCGACCCTGTAGAAGGATAAAGCGGCTTGAGATAATGAGATGAGATGAGATGAGATGTTATTTGCCCTGTTGATAGTGGGCGGGGCTTGTTGAGCAATGAACGAGCTTTTTATCTGTAGCCTATTCACTAAAATGGGGCAGTCGAGCAGTAACGTTAGTCCAACACAGTAGGAAAGACGGTTTCACATAAAGGCAGCAACAGCCACTGTCAAATGGCGCGGTTGGAGTCTTGTTCTCGGACTCGACTTGGATCAATAGTGGATTTGACTCGAAATTTTCTTTAATGACTTGGACTTGACTTGGAATTGAACCCTGGGGACTCAAGACTGGACTTGGATTTGAGACTGGACTTGGACTCGAAGTTTAGTGACTTGACTACAACACTGTGCAAGTGACATTGTGGCACAGATGTCGCACAGCGTAGCGCAGCATCATGTATTTGCACTTTCAGGAAAGCCCTGTTCAGTCCATTCGTCCATCTATCCAACCAACCATCCATTCAGTCAGACATACAATAATTCATCCATCCATCATCACAAAGATATTTGTCAAGTTGGATGGATGGCTGTTTGGATGGTTTTATGGATGGGTGGATGGATGGATGGTTGACTGGAGGGTTTTATGGGTGGATGGATGGCTCATTGGATGGTTTTAAGGATGGATGGCTGAATGGCTCTTTGGATGGTTTTAAGGATGAATGGACGGCTGATTGGATGGTCTTATGGATGGATGGATGGCTGACTGGATGGTTTTATGGATGGATGGATGGATGGATGGATGGATGGATGGATGGATGGATGACTGTATAGTTTTATGGATGGTTGACAGACTAGTTGCAAGATAGAGGGATGGACTGATTGATGAAATCAGACATCCAATGAGCCATCCATCCCTCCATCCATCCATCCATCCATCCATCCATCCATCCATCCATCCATCCATCCATCCATAAAACCCTCCAGTCAGCCATCCATCCATCAATCCATCAAACCATCCAATCAGCCATCCATCCATCCATCCATCCATCCATCCATCCATCCATCAAACCATCCAATCAGCCATCCATCCATCCATCCATAAAACCATCCAATCATCCATCTATCCATCAAACCATCCAATCAGCCATCCATCCATAAAACCATCCAATCAGCCATCCATCAATCCATCAATAAAACCATCCAATCATCCATCTATCCATCAAACCATCCATCCATAAAACCATGCAATCATCTATCTATCCATCAAACCATCCAATCAGCCATCCATCCATAAAACCATCCAATCAGCCATCCATCCATCCATCCATCCATAAAACCATCCAGTCATCCAGTCGATCATCCAGCCTGAAACAAATCAGACATCCATTCATTAATTCCAGCCAGCCAATTATTCAGCCATTCATACATACCGGTACATCCCATTCAACCAGTTACCCAGTCAGACATCCATCCATCCTTCCATGCATACATACATTCAGCCCAGACATTCATCGATCCAACGAGCCAATCTCATATCCATGTATCCCATCATTCCGCCTATCCAGCCAGACATCGATCCACTAAATCCACCCACCCATCAATCTATCCATCCATTTTTCAGTCAGCAAGCCAACTTGCTACTTAGTTACAGTATTAGGGTAAAAAAGGATCCTTAAGGGTTCTTTTATTGATGAACAGTCCTAACATCCTGTTGTAGGATTTCCCGGTTGGAAAAATCTAAAATCCTTTTAAGGTGCTAGACAGATTTTTATTATTTTATAGGAATGCACTTATTCACATTCCTATTGACATTCAATCATTCATCTTACTTTCTAAATGTGTTAGTTTGCTGGAGGCTGGAGGATGAGGCGGTGAGTTTATACAGATGGAGTCTGCTGGAGGCTGGAGGTGATGACTCTTGTGGCCAGGCTTTCCTAAATAAATCATCACTCTGTTGATTTTACATTCTTCACAAAGACACAACACCCACTCAGCTCAGTCCTGCCATCATTCCAGCAGATAAAACGAAACACGAAGAAAAACACAGCCATCAAATATGCATGAGAATTAAATGGGTTGAAATATAATGACTGTTTGGGGAAACTTGATTGTCACTGTGATTAATTGCGACAAAGATGCGGCTGGCATTAAGAAAGATTTGTGTTGCGCTTAATTAGCAAGCTGTAAATCCAGGCCCTGTGGGGACGCCCCAGGAAACTATGTGAAAAATACCAGTTAAGACTGCTCCACTTGAAACCTTATTCTGTTTGGCAGTAAAGGACTCCGTTGTCCTCGAAAATGTTTGTAAGTTGTTAATTTTCTTAATAGGATGTGAAACGGGATGGCACAAGTTCAGCATTTAAAAAGTCAAAGGCAAAAGGATTGAATGCATACATATTTTAACGTTTTTAAACAAACAGTATCTTACTTGCCCAGGACACAGCTGTTTCATTTCATTTGCTTTAGCCTTGGGAAGACTTTCCTGAGGCAGAAAACTTACTCACTGTTACCAAGTGCTAACACTGGAGACACCTTCCATAAATGTTAAAAAAAAAAAAAAGTTCAAGAAAATGTCACCATATCAACAATTATAATAAATACAGAACACTTTTTTCCATGGAATAAAAACATGTATTCTGTTCCCTTAAATATAAAATAATGATCCGTGTTTAAGGACTTCATAAACTCTGATTCTAATAAGACTCTAAGTGACTGCTTTATTAAAATCAGGGCTTTGAACCGGTTCAAGGAACGAAAACGAAAACCGGGAACTTTTTCTATTTCACATGGAACAGAAACGAAACCAGAAACTTTATTATCTTTTATGTTCCGGAACAGAAACGCTTATTAAAATTAATGGTAACCGGTTAATACCGGTTTTTATTTCGTTCCTCAAAGTTTCCGTAGCCTACAAATAAAAAAGTCATTCTTCTCCTGCGCAAGTTTCTATGACCCGCTGGGGTTCACTTCCTGTGTGACGTTCGCTGACTGAATGGAGAGAGCGGGAGGGTGGACTACTATCACGTCTCCACATCTTAAATAAGAGGTAAACATTGCAGTCTATCGTTATTCAAAAACGTCAATTTCAAACACGATATCAATATATTTGTCCACGTTAATGAGAGGCTCGCGAACATTAAATGACGTTAACCTCTGTTAGCCTATCAATGCATAGGGCCTGACTAGCCTTTGGTAACACACTAAATGAATTCTCTTCCATTTTTGGCACTTTTTCTGTTTGTGTAGATGGGAAGACATACTGAGAATCCAAATCGCCAACATTTGAAATAATAATTGTTTTGAATTATTTCTTGTCTTATTTAATGAAGGTTGTAATAGAATTAGCCTACATTTGGCTTAAACTGGATGAGACAGAGACATAATTTTATAGCCATTTGTTAAACAGCTGACAGGGAACGTAATTAACCGTTCCGGGAACGAAATTTTTTTGTTCTAACCGGTTCGGGAACATCTATTTAATGGTGGAACCCAAAACCGGAAATGTTAAAATTCCGTTTCTGTTCAGAACGAACCAATAGGAAAAAAATTCTGGTTCAAAGCCCTGATTAAAATCGCTTGTATTCTTTACTGTAAATTACAATACATTACAGTTAAGCCTAGATTTATTTCTCAGTTGATATTATACACTTTTAGTCTTATCGATCAGACAAATCCATGTTGTCACAAACATTTCTCCCTTCACGTACATCCATTTCTCACTTTGCTAATTCTAGAGGATTTTATTTGAACTCGTATGTTGAAGTGAATTCAGGGTGTTCGAAAACTTTTGTTTCGTCAGTGTATTTGTGATTCTTGGTGTTATGGTGCTGCCTGAATGCAGCATGTGAACTCACAGGATCTGCAGGGCCGAGATTTTGTCCTTGAGCAGCTCCTGGGCTTTGTTGAAGTCGGAGAGCATGTTCTGCGTCTCCCTGTTGTGCAGGGCGTTTAGCTCGGCCATCTCCCGCTCATGCTTCTTACACAGGTCCTGCTCATGAGCCCTGAGAACACACGCACACACACACACACACACACACACACACACACACACAGCTCATTTGATCACACCATTAACTTTCATCCATCCCAGGGCTGTTCTGCCGCTTTCGCTCTTCCATCTTCTGTAGTGGCCATCTTCTGTATGAAAGCTGTGTATAAATCACGACATCCCCAGTTGAATGGGATCATTGCGTTTTATACACTTCCTTCTGTTTATTTATTGATTTTCATTCAGGACAAACTGAGCGCATCCCCCCTTCAGGAGCAAAGTCCTCTTCATACTGGAGCGGCAAATTATACTTTTAAACACGCTCATATCTGGTATACACACTCACAATCTCTCTCTCACACACACACATACACACCATCCCTGACAGATCAACAAATGTGTGTGCATTGAGGGTGTGTGCAGGAGTAGGCTCTGCTTTCCCACACTCATTTCTCCACAGGAGAGCCGAAGTGATTTGTCATTTGCTATTATTAGCACAAGGCTCAAGATCTGCTGCCATGTTAAATAATTAGAAATGAAACCTTGTGTGAAAAAGTGCATGTACAATGCATTATAGTACAGCTACACAACATATGTGCAATATGTACAACCCCAATTCCAAAAAAGTTGGGACTTTTTTTAAACCGTAAATAAAAACAGAATGCAATAATTTATAAAATCATGGAAACCCTATATTTCACTGAAAATAGTACAAAGACAACATATCAAATGTTGAAACTGAGAAATTTTTATTGCTTTTTGAAAAATATATGCTCATTCTGAATTTGATGTAAGCAACACATTTTAAAAAAGTTGGGACGGGGGCGTGTTTACCACTGTGTTGCATCACCTCTACTTTTAATAACACTCTGTAAACGTTTGGGAACTGAGGAGACCAATTGCTGTAGTTTTGAAAGAGAACTCTTGTCCCATTCTTGACTGATATACAATTTCAGTTGCTGAACAGTTCGGGGTCTCCTTTGTTGTATTTTGCACTTCATAATGCACCAAATGTTTTAAATGGGAGACAGGTCTGGACTGTAGGCAGGCCAGTTTAGCACCTGCGCTCTTACTACAGAGCCAGGCAGTTTTAATATGTGTAGAAAGCGGTTTGGCATTGTCTTGCTGAAAGAAAGAAGGCCTTCCCTGAAAAAGATTTTGTCTGGATGGCAGCATATTGCTCTGAAACGTGTATATATCATTCAGCATTAATGATGCCTTCCCAGATGTACAAGCTACTCATGTCATGTGCACTAATGCACCCTCATACCATCACAGATGCTGGCTTTTGAACTGTGTACTGATAACAACCCGGATGGTCCCTCTCCTTTTTAGCCTAGAGGATGTGGTGTCCATGATTTCTAAAAAGAATTTCTACTTTTGATTCATCAGACCTCGGGACAGTTTTCCACTTTGCCTCAGTCCATCATAAAAGAGCTTGGGCCCAGAGAAGGTGGTGGTGTTTCTGGATATTGTTTATATCTGGTTTTAACTTGCATTTGTGGATGCAGTAATGAACTGTTTTCACAGACGATGGTTTTCTGAAGTGTTCCTGAACCCACTACAGACATGTGTCTGCTTTTAATGCAGTGTCGCCTGAGGGCCTGAAGATCACAGGCATCCAATGTCAGTTTTCAGCCTTGTCTCTTGCATACAGAGATTTCTCCAGATTCTCTGAATCTTTTAATGATATTATGGACCACAGATAATGTGATCCACAAATTCTTTGCAGTTTTACATTAAGGAATGTTATTCTTAAATTGTTGCATTGTTTGTCCACGCAGTCTTTCACAGAGCAGTGAACCCCTCCCCATCTTTACTTCTGAAAGACTCCGCCTCTCTGGGATGCTCTTTTTATACCCAGACATGTTACTGACCTGTTGCCAAGTAACCAAATTAGTTCTTTGGTTTTTTTTTTTTTTTAGCATTACACAACTTTTTCAGTCTTTTGTTGCCCGTCCCAACTTTTCTGAAATGTGTTGCTGACTTCAAATTCAAAATGAACATATATTTAAAAAAAAAATGTCTCAGTTTCAACATTTAATATGTTGTCTTTGTACTACTTTCAATGAAGTATAGGGTTTCAGGGTTTCCATGATGTGCAAATCCCTGGCATCCCTGGAAATGATAGTGAACGCAATGTAAGTGAAGCATTTTTCCATTTATATTGTACAGTATTTTTGAGTTGATTGGAGTGTGTAGGAACTTTCAAGCTGTAATCCATGACTTCCTGATTAACTGGGGAACAAATGTAAGGTGACACAGAGGCCAAATTCCCTCAACATCAACATGGGAAAGATAAGAGAACGCACAAACTAAATGAAGGGGAAGTGTGCTGACCTTCATAAGTCAGGGAAAGGTTATTATTAAAAAATAAAGAAATAGCTACTCGCCTGAAAATGTCCATTTCCAATTAGGGCAATAATTAAAAAAGTGGACACCAACTGGAACTGTTACAAACTTGCCTGGAAGAGGCAATCATGGAGGGTACTGTGTATGATATGCTTCTCCATGTTGGGGGAAGGAGCAGCCGACAAGACCGCAACAGAGTTGACAGTGTCACGTCTTTTACACCACATTGGGCCAACAACACCTTCGTGTGTTCACAGTGAAATGATGTTATGATATACATAACCATTTCTACTGTAAGATACATTTGCAAAGGCTGGGAGAAGAAAAGGTGGATTATGTAGTGGATAACGTCATTACATCAGAAATGCGTGTGTACCACAGTACCTGCCTTTTTGAGGGCTAGTTTCAGGAGACAATATTAGCTCTTCTACATGTGCACCTTGCAAACCGTGGCAATGATGATGGGAAACACACCTGCTGTATCAAACTCAGTTGAACAACGGTACATTTAAAACGATTCGAAACGAGTTGCTAGTCGGTTATAACGTATTATTCTGTCTTATCAAAATCTCTTTAAAGCTGTAGGGCTGAGTGGGACTTTGTTCTTGAGATACTTGATTGTTTAGTGGCTTGTATATCTTTCACAGGATGACAAATGATTTGAAGGATTTATAGGGTATTATCTCAAGATGTCAGAGTCGACGCCGTCACACTTCACCACGTTTTGGAGAACTGATTCCACTGAATATCCGAAACCAAGGTAAAAGCCAGAGCAAATATGATTACCCAGAACTGATAGGCGTGGCTATTAGAAGCTCCAGGGGCTAATCTGAATTTTGATGAATATTAACAGTGCATCGGAAAGCAATCCGAGTAGGTGATAGTACATTGAGAATGCTTTGCTTTTAAAGTCAATGGAAACAGCAAGATTAGAGAATATGACTAAACTTTGTGAAGTCTTTATGAAGCCCTTTCATCGACTTAACTATTAATGCAGCTAATTCATGCTATAATATACCTAAATCTAACCTTAACATTAAGCTTAGTAACTAAAAGGAAACTTTTGGGTCAAAAAAAAAATTAAATAAACGTTTTTGTGAACCCACACATGCACACACCTGATCTGTTGATTGGCTTCGCTGCGGATCTTCAGCACCTCTTTGCCCTTGAGCTCCAGCTCCTTGGTGAGAGTGCTGATGTTCTCATTCAGCGTGTGGATCTCATGATCCAGATCGGCGATGTGTTTTTTCCTGCGAGTCACTTCCTCCTGGAGCTCCGATATACGACTCAGCAGCTCCCGTTCCTTCAACACAAAAACACAAACACACGCCACCTTAGAAACAACCACTGATGACCCTGCTATTCATGTGGCAACAGGTTAAAACTACTAACAGGTGAAGTGAATAACATTGATTATCTCATTACAGTGGCACCTGTCAACGGGTGGGATATATTCAGTGGCAAGAGAACACTCAGTTCTTGAAGTTGATGTGTTGGAAGCAGGAAAAACGGGTAAGCGTAAGGAGCGACTTTGATGAGGGCCAAATTGTGATGGCTAGATGACTGGGTCTGAGCATCTCCAAAATGGCACATCTTGCGGGGTTGTTCCCGGTATGCAGTGATTAGTACCTACCAAAAGTGGTCCAAGGAAGGACAACCGATGAACCAGCAACAGGGTCATGTGTGTCGAAGGTTCATTGATTCGCATGAGGCATGAAGGCTAGCCCATATGGTCCAATCCCACAGAAGAGCTACTGTAGCAAAAAACTGCTGAAAAAGTTCACCTTTCTGTTTTTTCACCAGTTTGTGCTACAGTAGCTCTTCTGTGGGACTGGACCGTATGGGCTAGTCTTCATGCCCCATGCAAATCAATCATGACCCTGTCACCGGTTCACCGGTTGCCCTTCCTTGGACCACTTTTGGTGGTCCAGAAGCTCCAGATGTCTTAAAAAGAACACAGTTGACTTATAATTTGTTTTCATTGCTGAAATATTGAAACAGCTTCCATTTTCTTAACAAATTCACCTCAGCTGAACTGTTCCTGAAGAGAGATTTAGTCTGAAAGAAATGAGTGAAAATAAAGGCTAAGCAGCATTCTAAAAAAAAAATTAAAGATAAGATAATAGAGTTTCGTAACTTGTAAAATTAGATCTAAGAGGCTGGACATGCCAGTAAGCACTGGTGGCTCAGTAGTGAGGAAGAAGTGGAAGCTGCCTCACACCACCCAAGCAGTGCTTAGACAAGGCTGTCCCTCAAAACTCAAATGCAAAACCAGACAGAGGGAAGCTACAGTGAGGCCAGTAGTTACTCTGAAGGCGTTAGAGTACACTGGCTGAGAGTGGACTGAAGGTGCACCATAGAACCATTTCAGGAGTTCTGCATAATTAAGGACTGTATAAGAAGGTGGCTAGAAAGAAACCATCGCTCAAGAAGAGGCTTATGAAAGGGAAAGAACTCACAAAAAAGCCACAAAAGTGAAGAAGTGTTTATTTATTTATTTGGTGTGATGAGACCAAGATCAAGATTTGTTCTGGTTTCAAACCTAACAGGCCATATGTCAATTAATACCATCCCTATAGTGAAATATGGTGGCGACAGCATCATACATTTGGGGATGCTTTTCGTCCTCACAACCCTGGGCATCTTGTCTAAATTAGGCTAGGCTGACACTTGCACGATTCCGTGGCACGCATTGGCACGACTCGAGTCGTGCCAGTGCGCAAACTAGTCGTAAACTGGCGTGAAGTGTGCGTAAACCCGTCGTGACTGCGTGCCATGTCGGGACGAGAATTTTGAAATGTTCAAAATTTTGGTCACGACAAAATTTCGCGACCTGGTCGTGAACTATGCGCAAACTGTTCGTGATCTCGTCGGGAGGATGCGTGCCAGTGCATGGAAGTGTGCGCCATGCCACGACTGTCACGAACTGCCATGAATAGTTCACGAACAGCTCACATCGAGTTCACGAGTAGTTCACGACATGTTCACAAATTGGTGCGCGTCACAGCGTGGCCGTGCCTTCCCACTGACACGGTCACGCATTGATGGCACAAGCAGTTCACGACTAGTTTACGCACTTCACGAACAGTTTGCGCATGGCACGAGCAGTTCACAAGCAGTTCACGACTACTGCGCGACAGTGGCGCTCGCGTCGGTGCGGGGGTATATATAGGGCTTCCCGGACACTTCTCGCCATTCGCAATTTTTTTTCTTGCTTTTTTCTTTAATGTCTTTTATTTTCTAATCCTTCATGACTTTTTTTTGTGGGGGGAGTTTCATTTCTTTTATTTCAAAAATGGAACAACTGTGGATGCAGCTCATGAAGCTACTACCATTCTTTCTTGCCAAGGGACAGCACCAGCAGGGGACATGTAGTAATGTGACAGGTAGTCTCGCTGATCCTTTGCATCCTTCTGGGTATGATGGCCGGTTAGAGGCAGCAGCCCCTGCAGGTGTCGGTCAGTCCTCCATCCACCAGGGATCAGATCATGTGTGTCCGGATCTTCGCGGTCCACTTCTGAAATTGCGTGTGGGTATCTGATGAGGATGAGGTTGTGCATGACACAGGCGTGCCCAAGTCGGCACGACACCGTCCGAATTGCGCAAACTCGTCGTGCCAATGCGGGAAGTGCGTAAACTATGCGCAAACTATGCGTGAACTCATCGTGCCAGTTCGTGAATGTGGACGGGCACGCATTCGTGAACTCATCGTGAACTATGCGTGAACTAGTCGTGAACAGTGCGGGAGCCTCCCAGTTCGTGCCCCAAAATGGCACGACTTGCCACGACAAAATCATGGCCAAAAGTCATGCAAGTGTCAGCCTAGGGTTAGATTAGACTAAGGTTTGTCATTGTGCAGAGTACAGGTACAAAGCCAATGGAATGTAGTCGCATTTGAAGGGAGAATGGATGGAGCAAAATACAGGGGATATTACAAGAAAAACTGTTTCAGTCTGCTAAAAACAATCAAACAAACAAAAAGCTTGGGCGAAACTTCGCCTTTCAGCAGTACAATGGTTCCAAACACAAGGTGGTTAAAAACAAAGTTGTACAGCGGCCAAGTTAAAGTTCAGATCCGAATCCTATTGAGAATCTGTGGCACTGTTTGAAAATTACGGTCAACAAATGATACCCACACAACGTGGAGCAAATCTGCCAAGAGAAATGAGTGAAAATCTCTCCCAAACAGTTTACAAAGCTGGTAGGAACATAACCGAATACTCTTAAAGCCGTTACTGCAGCAAAAGGTGATTATACCCAGGACTAGTCTGAAGGGGTTAAAGAATTACTCAAGCAGCATTTTTCAGTTTAAATTTTTTAAAGGATCCGCTGACAAATAATGAATTTCGTATTTGAAAATGCACTTTTCGAGCACATTGATTTGCAGTAAACATGCTGGCTGGAGCAATCTGTGGAAGCATCATTTGTAATCAGACAAATCTGATGACTTAAGGGAGTTGAATACTTTTGCAAAACACTGTACGTGCATTAGGGCTCAAACAGCAAGAAGGACTTATGGCACTTACGGCTCAAACTTCACAGGTTATAGGATATGATGGTTCTGATGAGGGTGGCACAGTGGTGTAGTGGTTAGCACTGTCGCCTCACAGCAAGAAGGTTCTGGGTTCAAGCCGAGTGGCCGATGGGGGCCTTTCTGTCTGGAGTTTGCATGTTCTGCCCGTGTCTGCGTGGGTTTCCTCCGGGTGCTCTGGTTATCCCCACAGTCCAAAGACATGCAGGTTAGGTTAATTGGTGGCTCTAAATTGACTGTAGGTGTGAATGTGAGTGTGAATGGTTGTTTGTCTCTATGTGTCAGCCTTGCGATGATTTGGCAACTTGTCCAGGGTGTACCCCGCCTCTCGCTCACAGTCAGCTGGGATAGGCTCCAGCTTGCCCGTGACCCTGCACAGGATAAGCGGTTACGGATAATGGAAATGTATGTGCACTATGATCAGGGTTTCCAGATCCACAACAAAAGCGGCACAATTGACAAGTAGTACAAAAAACAAAACAAAAAGACATAGTTATTTCACCAAGATCCTCAATGATCTCATAAGATCAGACCTTCACTTGGGTGTCTCTTCTTAGCAACCGAAATTACTATGGCCCAAGATGTCCTGAGTAGCTTTTTGCTTTCAAATACAGCCAAACAAGAAGTCACCCTTCCTGGAGATGGGGAAAGTGAGTAAATAATTCAGATGCTTCCTGAATGAGATGAGATGAGAAAAGGCATCTAATAGCTCTTGCCCAATTCCCTCAGCACTCTGGACACGTTTTCAAGAGCAGTACCCACATTTATAAAGTCCTGCTTTGAATATATAATCAAAAAAATCTTAAAATAATAATAATTATAATAATAACCTTGATGATTTTAAAATGTCATCATTAACATATAGTCATCATCATACATTAAGGAATACATGAGCAGAACTAACAGCTCAGTATGATTAAGTGGAGTGTAGTTTAATTAGCCAGTGCAATGCACATAATCTTTCACTCTAATGGCATTGACTTTTTAAAACGTCAGCTCTTCCTATGGCACAATGCCCAGCCTATAGCTGCATTTAAGGACAAAATGAATCTTGCTTAATTGAATTATAATCTGCTCATCTCGTTTTACAATTTTGTAAATACCATTTCACACCTCACAAGTAGCTTAATAATAGGATAACAGTGAGTCTTGGAGCTAAAAGTGTACGTTGGTGCTCTTCAGGTTAGTGATTCTATTAGCTCATGACAGAAAACCTTTGACGGAGATCTAGCATGTAAGTGTGTGCTAAAAAATTATCCAGCACCTAAATAAAAACTGATCAGACATTTTATTGATATACGGAGTAGAAAACTACATCGTGCATATCAGCATATGGCCTACAGCTAGTAACTGTACATCTACAAATTAGCATTTTGTATTATATTCGAATTAAGTGTCTGAAATGGTTAAATGTATGTATGTATGAATTTCACTTGTTTTACACTAGTGATATACAGTCTCCTTTAAATGTTTTGGAATAACAAGACCAATTTTTACGCGAGACCTCTCAATCCTTAGGTGATCAAAAGTATCGGAACATATACTCTTAAAGTAAATCACACTTATTATTATACATACAGGACACTTTTTTGATGGAATAAAACATGTGTTCTATTCCCTTCTAGCAGCTTTCATTCATTTGGTTTGATAGCATGCAATATTGTTAGCATATCGCTTATCTTATGTGTGTTACGCCACTCTACCCAATTTAATCGGCTCCCCGGCCCAGCTTGCTGGGTGAGGCGGGTGTGTGGGGCACCCAGAAGGATTAAAACAAGACCTATCAAAGGGTGGATGAGCTCCTAGTGAGCCAACGCCCACCCCTGCACAATAAATTGCCTTGCAGCAGCGTGCCTCCACTGGCATCCTGAACCTCATTTTTGCCCTCGAGTCTGGGACATGTTGTCAAGAGGATGATGGATAGTGCGACCAGCATCGTCACCAAGCACACGCTTCCACGATGATAAATAGCCACCAAGTAAAATCATCATGGCACCTTACTCGAATCGAGTGGCAGCGACGACGATGACCCAATGGAGAACGAACGTTGAATATGATTGTCAAGACAACATGATGTCACACGTCAGAGATGTAAAACTTCCACACTAGTGAGCGATTGTGACAATTTGCAAACAAACATGGCCGCCAAGTTCGTTTGGTTAAATATGGAAGATTTTGAAAGACCTGTTGAACACCCAAAAGGAATCTCATCTCATTATCTCTAGCCGCTTTATCCTTCTACAGGGTCGCAGGCAAGCTGGAGCCTATCCCAGCTGACTATGGGCGAAAGGCGGGGTACACCCTGGACAAGTCGCCAGGTCATCACAGGGCTGACACATAGACACAGACAACCATTCACACTCACATTCACACCTACGCTCAATTTAGAGTCACCAGTTAACCTAACCTGCATGTCTTTGGACTGTGGGGGAAACCGGAGCACCCGGAGGAAACCCATGCGGACACGGGGAGAACATGCAAACTCCGCACAGAAAGGCCCTCACCAGCCCCGGGGCTCGAACCCAGGACCTTCTTGCTGTGAGGCGACAGCGCTAACCACTACACCACCGTGCCGCCCCCAAAAGGAATGTATAATAATAATAATAATAATAATAATAATGGCTGGCCTTTTTTCGTGGTATATCAGATATATTCCATTCAGCTACTCATCGTTGACTTGTTCACTATCATGCTAACTGAATGGAATATATCTGATATACCACTCAATGCCAGCCAATATTATTTAAATACTTTGTTGCATGTCCCTTGCTTGCAAGAACCACATCAACCTGGCAACCCAGTGAAATCTCCAAACTGTTGCATTCTTTTTTGTAATGCTTTTCCAGGATTGATTTCAGTAGTTGTTTGTTTTACAGTGTTTCTCCTTTCAGTCTCCTCTTCAGTTGGTGAAATGCTGCTCAACTGGGTTAAAGTTTGGTGATTGACTCAGTCAATCTAAAACCTTCCACTCCTCCCCCCGATGGACTCCTTTATTGTGTTGACAATGTGATCTTCATCATGATGAAATTCATTCATTCATTCATTATCTCTAGCCGCTTTATCCTTCTACAGGGTCGCAGGCAAGCTGGAGCCTATCCCAGCTGACTACGGGCGAAAGGCGGGGTACACCCTGGACAAGTCGCCAGGTCATCACAGGGCTGACACATAGACACAGACAACCATTCACACTCACATTCACACCTACGGTCAATTTAGAGTCACCAGTTAACCTAACCTGCATGTCTTTGGACTGTGGGGGAAACCGGAGCACCCGGAGGAAACCCACGCGGACACGGGGAGAACATGCAAACTCCGCACAGAAAGGCCCTCGCCGGCCACAGGGCTCGAACCCAGGACCTTCTTGCTGTGAGGCGACAGCGCTAACCACTACACCACCGTGCCGCCCCATGATGAAATTATGTCATTAATAAAGATTATTGAGCTCATTCCAGAAGCAGCCATGCAAGACCCAGCCATGACACTACCTCCACCATGCTTGAATGGTTTGGTTCATGAGCAGATCCTTTCTTTCTTCACACTGTGACCTTTCCATCACTTTGGTAGAGGTTAAGCTTGGTTTCTGAACTTTTGTGGCTCATCTCTGTATTTCTTTTCGAATTCCAGTCTGGCTTTTTGATTCTTACTGCTGATGAGTAGTTTGCATTTTGTAACATGGCCTCTATATTCCTGCTCTCGAAGGCTTTTTTGAATACTGGTACCTTTGTGGTACCTTCACCTCTGCTCTGTGGAGGTTATTGGTAATGTCACTGACTGTTGTTTTGGGGTTTTTCTTCACAGCTCTCACAATGTTTGTCATCAACTGCTGTTGTTTTCCTTGGCCAACCTGTTCAATGTCTGGTTGTTAGTACACCAGTGGTTTCTTTCTTGTTCAGGGCATTCCAAATTATTGTACAACCCCGATTCCAAAAAAGTTGGGACAAAGTACAAATTGTAAATAAAAACGGAATGCAATGATGTGAAAGTTTCAAAATTCCATATTTTATTCAGAATAGAACATAGATGACATATCAAATGTTTAAACTGAGAAAATGTATCATTTAAAGAGAAAAATTAGGTGATTTTAAATTTCATGACAACAACACATCTCAAAAAAGTTGGGACAAGGCCATGTTTACTACTGTGAGACATCCCCTTTTCTCTTTACAACAGTCTGTAAACGTCTGGGGACTGAGGAGACAAGTTGCTCAAGTTTAGGGATAGGAATGTTAACCCATTCTTGTCTAATGTAGGATTCTAGTTGCTCAACTGCCTTAGGTCTTTTTTGTCGTATCTTCCGTTTTATGATGCGCCAAATGTTTTCTATGGGTGAAAGATCTGGACTGCAGGCTGGCCAGTTCAGTACCCGGACCCTTCTTCTACACAGCCATGATGCTGTAATTGATGCAGTATGTGGTTTGGCATTGTCATGTTGGAAAATGCAAGGTCTTCCCTGAAAGAGACGTCATCTGGATGGGAGCATATGTTGCTCTAGAACCTGGATATACCTTTCAGCATTGATGGTGTCTTTCCAGATGTGTAAGCTGCCCATGCCACACGCACTAATGCAACCCCATACCATCAGAGATGCAGGCTTCTGAACTGAGCACTGATAACAACTTGGGTCATCCTTCTCCTCTTTAGTCCGAATGACACAGCGTCCCTGATTTCCATAGAGAACTTCAAATTTTGATTCGTCTGACCACAGAACAGTTTTCCACTTTGCCACAGTCCATTTTAAATGAGCCTTGGCCCAGAGAAGACGTCTGCGCTTCTGGATCATGTTTAGATATGGCTTCTTCTTTGAACTATAGAGTTTTAGCTGGCAACGGCAGATGGCACGGTGAATTGTGTTCACAGATAATGTTCTCTGGAAATATTCCTGAGCCCATTTTGTGATTTCCAATACAGAAGCATGCCTGTATGTGATGCAGTGCCGTCTAAGGGCCCGAAGATCACGGGCACCCAGTATGGTTTTCCGGCCTTGACCCTTACGCACAGAGATTCTTCCAGATTCTCTGAATTTTTTGATGATATTATGCACTGTAGATGATATGTTCAAACTCTTTGCAATTTTATACTGTCGAACTCCTTTCTGATATTGCTCCACTATTTGTCGGTGCAGAATTAGGGGGATTGGTGATCCTCTTCCCATCTTTACTTCTGAGAGCCGCTGCCACTCCAAGTTGCTCTTTTTATACCCAGTCATGTTAATGACCTATTGCCAATTGACCTAATGAGTTGCAATTTGGTCCTCCAGCTGTTCCTTTTTTGTACCTTTAACTTTTCCAGCCTCTTATTGCCCCTGTCCCAACTTTTTTGAGATGTGTTGCTGTCATGAAATTTCAAATGAGCCAATATTTGGCATGAAATTTCAAAATGTCTCACTTTCGACATTTGATATGTTGTCTATGTTCTTTTGTGAATACAATATCAGTTTTTGAGATTTGTAAGTTATTGCATTCCGTTTTTATTTACAATTTGTACTTTGTCCCAACTTTTTGGAATCGGGGTTGTATTAGTTCTGCCCAGTGCTTGTGTAATAAAAATCTGATTGATTTTCCTTCTTTTCTCAGCTAGGAAATGGCTTGCCCTGCCATAGGCAGCTCTCTGGTCTTCATGTTGGTTTTCCTTTTTTTTTTTTTAAACAGCAAATGCGCTTTTCATAGGTAAAACCCAGGACTCAAACCAAGTACAGATATTCACAGCTATTAACTGTTTAAACAATCAATCAGTCTAACAGGACAAACCTGGGCAGCAACAAACACCTGTTCCAATATTTTTGGGCACTTGAAAAACAGGTGGGTTCAAAACAAAGGCACCATGTTTGAAGTTGTTTAACACGTCTAGATGTAAATAACAGAAAACGAAAGCTGAAATTCTGATCCATCATTGAGCTTTTGAGCTCAAACCCAAATGTCAGTGTCTAGCAAAACAACAGAATTGGATTTGTGGTTCCAATACTTTCTGAGGGGACTGTATGAGCTGTATAAACTGTAGGCCAGCCATTCTCAAACATTTTGTAGTCTGAGGTGCATTTCAATGTAAAAAAAAAAAAATCATTAGAATTTATGACTGCAGTAGATTATAAACATATCTATTTAACTATTAACCACATTTTGCAAGTATGTAATATCCTGTTTATTTATTACAGCCATTAGAGCTTTTTATTCCTCCTCATCTTACCTCATTATCTCTAGTCGCTTTATCCTGTTCTACAGGGTCGCAAGCACATCTCATATAAACAGCACTTCTCCTGCTTTTAGCCAAATTGCACTTACTGTAGATTCAATGTGACAGAATTTATGATTGGTTTAAGTAATTAAGTTTTAGATTAAAAAGTAAATTTTTAAACACTATATAGCACATCAGTGTGAGTGGCAACCTTTTACAGCCATTTACGCAGGTGATCAGTCAATAATTCAAGTGACCAAATAAGAACTATATAACAACAGTGGTTGATAGTCATAAAATTGTATTAACCCCCTCCCCCCCCCAAAAAAACCCCCCAAAAACTATGGACCCTGTTGTTGAAATAGTGTGTTACAGACCTCATGATCCTAGATGATGCGGCAAGTCTTAGCAAATTCCCCATAATCAGGGTTCTAACTAGGCCTTTTCAGCGTATCGGGCCGATACACAACGTTTCCTTACTGCTAGGCCACAATATTGTCGATATGCCTATAAAAGTTGCCGCTACACAAATAAAAGTAGGCATATCAGATGCTCGCTGCCCGTGCTGTGAAAATTTTGCATGCAGACACTCATCTAAGTTTCCAAATCTGTTATTGCTTAACTCTTGAATATTTTCTATCATGAATACTTTCATTAAAAAGCTTATCTCTGCTTTCCAAAGAAATTTATCTCGTTAAGATCTGTTCAGTACTTTGGGAGTAACGCCAAGCTGAAGTCAGCACAACAGAGTAAAAACTCTGCTCGCAGGACGTTGGGAAACTGCCGGTGCTTTTTGAGTTATGGGAAAGTGGTCAGGCTCGCTCTCTTCTGATCGGTTTCCGACTGGATTACTCATGAATATCAATCAGATAACTTTTTTTTTAATAGGGATGTTCTCTCGCTCTCACTGTTTCTGATGAAGTATTCAGCAAAATTTTCCATCTGCTAATTTTGACGTTATGATTCACAGGAGACTTTGAGGTGAGTTTTCATACTGTAGCTTTACCTACTTATTTTTTTTTCAAATAAAACTGATTCCTGTAAATAAATAACTACTTTACAATATAATTGTAGTTGTTTTGATGAAAAATATTGAGATCTTAGTGGTTGGAATGATATTTTTAAAAAAACCTGGAAGTCAGAAATACAAGTGTCAATTTCAGTTCAATTAATTGGAATTGCTTATTGGATGTGTCTCACACAGTTTTTTCAAGGCTCGCCTTGAAAGCTGTGAATATTATCATTTATATTCTTTAATATAAACACTAGCAGGCCCTACTTTTGAGAAATACAAAGGCCTACAGAGCACAAAGAGGGTATTAGAAGTATTCTTTTATCACTTTTTTATTGAGTGTACTGATTTAATGTTTTTTTAAACCCTAATTAGCATAAGTAATAGTAATTAAATGCTATTTTGCATAATTGGGTTCTACTAATTTTTCAAACTTTGTATTCAGTATACAACCATCTATGTGCCTGCCAATTTCCATGTAAATATCTTGAAAAATAAAAAAGTTATTAAGAAAAAACATTTGATCTCATTTGTTAATGAGGCCCATTTTGGACCATGAGATCCTCGTACAGAATATTACGGCAGTTTTCTAAAAATTAAGCCGTTTCTTCAAGCTTTGATTTGTAATATCTCAGGAACGGATAAACATATTTTAATTCTGTGAAAAGTATGTTGTTCAGCATTCATTTCTGAATTCAGTGAAACCAGTTTCAAGCTATTTGGATTGAATTTAAAATTTCACCTAATATGCCTAATAAAAAGACTTGTCAATCGTGAAAATGTGGTCTTTTGTTTAATTTTCTCTTGTTATCCCGACACGGCAGTGACAGCGCACAGCCATTTGAATGTTCTACATTCGGACATACTCCACTCCCAGTGCATAGTTGCCCAAGTAGTTCCGTGTGGAAATCGTCACTGATCATGCTAGTCCGGTTTACCTCCTTCCTTCTGCTGTGTTTGCGGTAAAGTACCATCCGTGTTAAGAGCCGCTTACGTGTCATGCACGTAATATGTGCTGGTCCCTGAGTTAGATCTGGAGAGTCATGTATTGTAACTGAATGGCTGAAGCTGAAAATAAAGCTGACCCTTGGTGAACATCAACTGGTTGTTTTATTCTTAGTCCATAAATATGTCACTAATAGAGTTAAATATTAATGATAATAAGTCTTCAGCAAAAGTGCTAGGAAATGCACAAGAATGCATCTCAAGGCATGCAGAACCCGTGAGCTTTCAGGGGCCTAAGGTGGCCCCTGAACCCCCAGCCGTTATGACTGATGCCACTACATTGATATTTTGGTCTAGTTAGAACCCTGCATAATCCTCCACATTGTTGATATTTCCATCATCAAGTACTTATTTATCCATTCCGTATATAAATTTGTTTACTCCTCTTACCCAGGTACGAGTTATGAGCCAAGTTGGGACATGTAGGCGGAGCTAAAAATACTGCAGACCCTTGTCTACTAAAATAAACATCTTCAGTACTAGACTAGTGTAGTGGCTGCCAAAGTTTCCCACTTGTCTCAAACATCCATTGCTTAAAGAACAAATTAAAGTTTCAGATTCATTTTAATTCATTTACCCACAGAAATGTTTTATTATAGCTATTTAACTTGATCCAGGAGAAATCTGCGTAGGGATTTCACTGTCAAGACCGTATTCACATTTGATCTAACATAATGGGATGCCGTATCTAGTGCCTTCACATATAATGTAGGAAGATGTTTGCAATTCAACCACAGACATTTTGCACTCAAACTCCTTTCATTAAACATGACGAAAGAAAAAAAAACCCAAACAACTGCCATTAAACATAAAAGTTTTGGCACTTTTAGCTGTAATTGGGTGTATATGGGTAGCGATTAAATGAAATTTTGCTCTTATTCAGTTTCACACGCTACCCTTAAAACACATATTATTAATTCACTCCGAGAGAGAAATGCAGCAGTAACACATTCATCTCATCTCATTATCTCTAGCCGCTTTATCCTGTTCTACAGGGTCGCAGGCAAGCTGGAGCCTATCCCAGCTAACTACGGGCGAAAGGCGGGGTACACCCTGGACAAATCGCCAGATCATCGCAGGGCCGACACACAGAGACAAACAATCATTCACACTCACACCTACGGTCAATTTAGAGTCACCAGTTAACCTAACCTGCATGTCTTTGGACTGTGGGGGAAACCGGAGCACCCGGAGGAAACCCACGCAGACACAGGGAGAACATGCAAACTCCGCACAGAAAGGCCCTTGTCGGCCACGGGGCTCGAACCGGGACCTTCTTGCTGTGAGGCAACAGCGCTAACCACTACACCACCGTGCCGCCGCAGTAACATCTCATCTCGTTATCTCTAGCCGCTTTATCCTGTTCTACAGGGTCGCAGGCAAGCTGAAGCCTATCCCAGCTGACTACGGGCAAAAGGTGGGGTGCACCCTGGACAAGTCGCCAGATCATCGCAGGGCTGACACAGAGACACAGACAACCATTCACACTCACATTCACACCTACGGTCAATTTAGAGTCACCAGTTAACCTAACCTGCATGTCTTTGGACTGTGGGGGAAACCGGAGCACCCAGAGGAAACCCACGCAGACACGGGGAGAACATGCAAACTCCGCACAGAAAGGCCCTCGCCGGCCACGGGGCTCGAACCCGGACCTTCTTGCTGTGAGGCGACAGCGCTAACCACTACACCACCGTGCCGCCGCCGCAGTAACATACTATATATAAATGGTTTCATTTTGGAAATATAGCCGCAAGCAGCAATACCAACCCTGCGCTAGAAGTCATTCACTGGATTGGTTACACATGCTGTCACTCACGAGACTAGTCAAGGAGCCCAAAAATCTGTTCAGAGGTGCCCAAATTAATCCTTTCCCTATGATTACACTGTCTAACATATCAAAATTTCCTTCACAATACAAAATCAAGACACCCATGAGTTTATGTACACCAAATCTGGAATGAATCTGATAAACCGTCTTGGAGCGGTATAGCAGTTATGGATGGGATGAAAAAGCCACCCTTTCTGTTGCCAAATGGTGGTGCTATACCAGAGGGTCACTTTGGGCATGTGGATATCATCAGAACCATCCATCCATCTATTATCCGTAACTGCTTATCCTGTGCAGGGTCGCGGGCAAGCTGGAGCCTATCCCAGCTGACTATGGGCGAGAGGTGGGGTACACCCTGGACAAGTTGCCAGATCATCGCAGGGCCGATACACAGAGACAAACAACCATTCACACTTGCATTCACACCTACGGTCAATTTACAGCCACCAGTTAACCTAACCTGCATGTCTTTGGACTGTGGGGGAAACCGGAGCACCCAGAGGAAACCCACGCAGACACGGGGAGAACATGCAAACTACACACAGAAAGGCCCCCGTTGGCCACGGGGCTCAAACCCAGAACCTTCTTGCTATGAGTAGATAGTGCCAACCACTACGCCACTGTGCCGCCCTGATCAGAACCATCATATCCTATATGCTGTGAAGTTTGAGCCAGAACAGCTATGCATGGTGAATTTATGACACATTTCCTGTTTGTGTGGCTTAACATATAAATTTATTGTTTCGCCTTTTCAGCATCTTGCAAGATATTGCAAACGCCTTCGCAATTCAAAATCAGTAGCAGCTTGACATCACGTATACCAAAACTTGCATGAATCCAACAAAGTGCCTAGGAGGAGAACATCAAAATGTAACACGTGTCAAAACGCACAAGACCATAAATAACTTACTTCCTGTTGAGCATGGCTAATACAATGTACATTACAGTTTTGTTTGTCTTGGGCCACCCCACACACCTACCAAATTTGACACAGATAGGTGAAACTATATACCAGGCAAAAGTCTCAATGACATGTGGGGGTGCTATGGAGTCCTCCAGACACACCTGGGGCCAAGACTCTATCCTTGAGTAGCAGTAGCCAGGACTGATGTGTGTACCAAATTTCATGAGCTTTCGCCCATGGGAACCACCTCAAAAATGGCCAAGTCTTGAAGAAAAAGAATAATAATAAGGGGAGGAATAAGAATAAGAATAAGAATCCTTAGGAAAACAATAGGGCCTTGCACCTCTGGTGCTCAGGCTGTAATGATTGACTTGACGCTGGAGAGTATTTCTGTTGAGATGGAAGGCCAAACTGTGAAACACTTGTGCCTTTTTAAATTCAATAGATGGCTTGGCATAATATATGGACTACGTCTGGATACCAGATAAGACTGTCTGGAATACTAAGCATCATTTCAACAGTCATTTTCTCTCTCTCTCTCTCTCTCTCTCTCTCTCTCATTTGTTTGACGAGGTTTTGAACTTCATGAGTCCGTGACTGATGCATTCGTCATGTCTCGCAGACAGACAGAATCTCTGAGGAAATCATTTTGGGGAAAAGCTCTGTGCTCGAGTTCACTGACTGCTCACTGTGCCTTGAACTACAAACCGAACTCTGACTGGTGATATTTCTATCCGCACTAAAACAAAAATGTTCAGGACCACCAAATCCTCTTTAGCAACAAGCATATGAGGAGAAGGTCCATATCTGCTTTCTACATACTTTCTCTATTTTCTTGCCTTTTGTAAAGCAGAGCGATATAAACAGCATTCTAGATATCAGTTAGGAAAAGGACAACTGCTTTCTAGATATCTGTGCCACATTTTTCTATCACCTACAGTGTCTTGCAAAAGTATTCATCCCCCTTGGTGTTTGTCCTGTTTTGTCACATTACAAGCTGGAATTAAAATGGATTTTTGGGGAGTTAGCACCGTTTGAGTTAGACAACATGTCTACAACTTTAAAGGGGCAAATTGTTGTTGTTGTTTTTTAAATTGTGACACAAACAATAATTAACATGAAAAAACAGACATGTGGAGTATGCATAGGTATTCACCCCCCAAAGTCAATACTTTGTAGAGTCACCTTTTGCTGCAATTCCTGCTGCAAGTCTCTTGGGGTATGTCTCTATTAGCTTAGCACATCTAGCCACTGGGATTTTTGTCTATTCCTCAAAGCAAAACTACTCCAACTCCTTCAAGTTAGATGGGTTGCATTGGTGTACAGCAATCTTCAAGTTATGCCACAGATTCTCAGTTGGATTGAGGTCTGGGCTTTAACTAGGTCATTCCAAGACATTTAAATGTTTCCCTTTAAACCACTCCAGTGTAGCTTTAGCAGTACGTTTAGGGTCATTGTCCTGCTGGAATGTGAACCTCTGTCCCAGTCTCAAACCTCTGGCTGACTCAAACAGGTTTTCCTCCAGAATTGCCCTGTATTTAGTGCCATCCATCTTTCCCTCAGTCCTGACCAGCTTTCCTGTCCCTGCAGATGAAAAACATCCCCACAGCATGATGCTGCCACCACCATGCTTCACTGTAGGAATGGTGTTCTCAGGATGTTGGGTTTGAGCCACACGTGGCGTTTCCCATGATGGCCAAAAAACTCTGTGGCGCGTACGGCTTAAAGTGGTCCTATGGACAGATACTCCCATCTGTGCTGTGGATCTCTGCAGCTCCTTCAGTGTTATCTTTGGTGTCTTTGTTGCATCTATGATTAATGCCCTCCTTGCCAGGGCCAAGAGTTTTGCAAGACTCTGTATTTGTTTTTGTGAATATTCGCACATCATTAAGACCAGAGTTGTTCTGAACTAGAGCTATAAGACACTCACATAAAAATACTACAGAATTAACCTGGGTGGAATTACGGAAGCTAGTGCTCAGTATGACCACATTATGTCTCTCCCCCCCCCTTAAAAAAAGTGATAAAAAGAATTAACCATGAGCCTTCAGATTAACCATACTAACTCATCACGTTACTGTTACCACAATGCAGTTGATTATTTTCCAATAACAAAGGGTGCTGGTATATTTTTCTGCTCTTCTGTCATATCAATTTGTCAATGATTACTTTTTATCCATTTATAATGATGTTAAATGTTGCTGAATGTCCCTGAAACAAGTTATTTCCTGTTATCACTCATGTTATAGCAGCTAAAAAGCGTAGCTGCCTTGCGAACCTCTTTTTTTGACTGTAATAAGGCACTGACATTGGACACTCCTTCCGTAAATGTGAAATAAACTTCTCCTTACAGGAAAAAGAAAAATCACCACATCAACAATTACACGGGTTTTTATCCGTTTTATACGATTCCTGTACTACACAAGATTTACAAATAAAGCCGATTTTTTTAAAAAAAAGTCACCTGACAGACAGAGAGTCCAAATCCCAAACAGCTTCCTACTTATTTACGATATACACTCCCTGGCCACTTTATTAGGTACACCCTAATAAACTTGTGTGAAAATCTGATGTTGTTTTAGGTCATATTTATGCAGAAATACAGACAATTCTAAAGGGTTCACAAACTTTCAAGCACCACTGTGTATTTCAATAGAAATGTCATATCTAATTTGAAAAAGGTAAAAAAAAAGTGTGATTTATTTCGAAAAATATCCTTTATATTGATATATTTTTAAATTATGAATCTATATTGTAGCCTTTTTTTAATCTGTGAGAAAATGTGAATAGGAAAAAAAATAGAAATATGAAAAGAAATTTTAACTTCCATAGTCTCGACAGGGAAACACGAGCCTCTTATCTTCCTTTGAAGTTCGACAGAAAGTCTTACAATCCTTCTGATCATTCTCACACACAAACTGAGACTGAGAGATGAGGAAGGAAGGCGTCTTTTGAAACGCTAAGACAGTCGTGTTGTTTCATGTAGTCTGACTTCACTGTACTCTAAAAGGTTAGAAAAGTCAGTTGTGCTTCTAGCCAGTGGAGAAAATCAGATTCATCAGCGGCTGGAAAAGCCACAATAGAAGAGAACGTGGTTATGGCAATTTATCTTCTAAAAGACTTCAGCGGCACTGTGCATCATAAACACAAATATTAATCAAAGAGCCGTATCAGCCGTGCGTTTGGTGTAAAGATTTAGCGATTCTGTTTATTGGCTCTGACGCAGTCGAGCACATTAGGCGAGCATGATGTGTATGTTCATGTGCGAGAGAGAGAGAGAGAGAGAGAGAGAGAGAGAACTAGTGGACAGTAAAATGGCACGCAGCTCTGCTGACTGTCATGATGATAAAACTTGATTCTTCACGCTGCAGCTTTGACCAGCCCATCGCCCACAGCTCATTACACCGGACACACACTGATATCTCACAGGGGAACAATCAATGAAGAAGAGAAAGAAAAAAAAAAAGAGTGATAGTGAAAGGGAGGAGAAAATTAGAAAAAAGACAACAAAGCAAGAATGCAAGTAAGCAAGCAAGCTTAAAGCTGTACAGACAGAAGGATGGAGAAAGTAGGAGAAATGTTCTGCCATGATGAGTGATCGGGGTAATTATTTTAAAATCACTGGCGTATTGATCTCAAACACTAGCGAGGCTTTATTCCTGTTCTCACTGCCAGCCATCTTGTTAACAGCTGCCTGTACGGGAGACGAACTGGATATTTGGCCGCACAGATTTTCTTTGATTAAACGTTAACAGGTTTGTAGAAGAGCTATTTTGATTTCCTGTGGAAAACAGCATGGACTTTTAAAAAGCTCGGAGCTACATTACAAACCGCATACTTGTTACGATAATGTTTCCTGATCTCTTGCCAAAGTGGCTTCAAATAATACTCATTAATTCTTTGGTTAAAAAGCATCAACACGCAGGCCCAAGCTGCTGGGTGGGAGCATGTCTGAGGGGAAGCTTAAGCTCCCATAAAGTCTTTTCCATATTGATAATTAGGGCTGTCAATCGATTAAAATATTTGTGATTAATCGCATTATTGTCCACTCGTGACTAACCGCAAATTAATCGCACATTTTTTTATCCGTTCTAAATGTACCTTAAAGGGATATTTTTCAACTGTTTGAGGAGTGGGAGTGGACAAACATGCTTGCTTTATGCAAATATATGTGGTCAGGTCAGGAAGGATAAAGCTGGACGTAGCAAAAATAATTTGTCTGGGTATTTTATTCCTCCACTGCATTAAAAAACAAGTTCTCTGATAGCCCTTTTCCACCAAAGCAGTTCCAGGGCTGGTTCGGGGCCAGTGCTTAGTTTGGAACCGGGTTTTCTGTTTCCACTGACAAAGAACTGGCTCTGGGTCAGAAAAAATGGTTCCAGGGTAGCACCAGCTCTTTGCTGGGCCAGAGGAAAGAACTGCTTACGTCAGCGGGGGGCGGAGTTGTTAAGGCCAACAACAATAGCAAGACCGTGAGAGGGCGCCATTTTTAAATAAGCGACGAGATATCATGGATGCAGTAAAGCAGCAGTCATCCATTATTATTGTTGCTGTTGTTGTTGCTTCTTCTTCTTCTTCGTGTTGTTGTTGCTTCGATGTTCACGCCAAGGTTTATGCAAACGCAGCAACGTAACTGACGTATAAAGTGACGTAATGACGTGGCTCCCCTTAGCACCCCGAGCTATGGAAAAGCAAACTGGTTCTCAGCTGGTTTGCAAGTTGAACGAGTTGTGAACCAGCACCGGCACTGGCCCCGAACCAGCCCTGGAACTGATTTGGTGGAAAAGGGGTATGAGAGCACAATATTCCCCGCTGGCAACTATGCTATAACTCTGGTAAAATGCGACTGAATTGAACGAATTTGGAATATTTGTTTTACCGACATATAACAAAGAATCCTGTCAAGTTTCATGAAATTCCTCCAAAAATTGTGAGAGGAGTTGATTTCAGAAGGTGAGTACCCTTCCTGGGATGGACAGACGGACATCGCCATGACATAATACCCCTTCGGGCCTTTTGGCCAGCGGGGGATAAAAATTGTGAGGGAAGTTGATTTCAGAAAGCAAGCACACCTTGATGAAATTGCCAAAGTACAAGTTTGTTAATAATCAAGGGCATAACTCTGCTAAAATTTGCCCAAATTAAACGAAATTTCAACATGCATATAACTGTCATATAACAAAGCCTGTTACCAAGTTTGGTGAAATTCCTCCACAAATGGTAAGAGGAGTTGATTTCAGAAGAACGTACACCTTCATGAAATTGTCAAAGTACAAGTTATTTAATCAAGGGTCAAAACTGGGAAAATTTTCACAAACGAAATTAAATCGCAATATGTGTATTGCCGTCATATAACAAGGCCTTTTGCCAAGCTTCGAGAAATTCGTCCAAAAATTGTGAGAGGAGTTGATGTCAGAAGGCAAACAGACCTTCATGAAATTGTGAAAGTACAAGGTTGTTAAAAGGGAACTGAAGTCATTTTTAAACTTGCTTTATTTCTTAATTAACGTGTTATTCAATTACGTTTTCGGTTTTATTAACCTTATATCGTAACTCATCTCATTATCTCTAGCCGCTTTATCCTGTTCTACAGGGTCGCAGGCAAGCTGGAGCCTATCCCAGCTGACTACGGGCGAAAGGCGCGGTACACCCTGGATAAGTCGCCAGGTCATCACAGGGCTGACACATAGACACAGACAACCATTCACACTCACATTCACACCTACGGTCAATTTAGAGTCACCAGTTAACCTAACCTGCATGCCTTTGGACTGTGGGGGAAACTGGAGCACCCGGAGGAAACCCACGCGGACACGGGGAGAACATGCAAACTCCACACAGAAAGGCCCTCGCCGGCCACGGGGCTCGAACCCGGACCTTCTTGCTGTGAGGCGACAGCGCTAACCACTACACCACCGTGCCGCCCTATATCGTAACACATATTGGCATATTATATTACACTTATCTGCCTTTTCGGTTTTTAGCCATGTTGAATGTAGTTCGTTTGGTCCACGGCAGGCGTCGCTTATCCACGCGATCTTCACAAGACTTGTGCGAGATTTCAAACTTGAAGTGTCAGTGTCACCATTTTGAAAACTGTTTACACAGTGGCCAGATCGTCATATCATTCCACTGTAGATTAATTTTGAGATTTGCCAGCTTCATCAGTGATGGAGATTATTCCATACGACTTCGAACCAACGTGGAGTAGAGAAGAGTTGGAAAGACAGGATAAGGTCGAGTCCGTCGTGCTGGTATTTACATCATTATTGTCGCACAATTAAAACATGCCAGATCAGGCGGCTGGTGGGTTTTCAAAATAATAAATGCATGCATGTATTTTTGTGATAAATCCATATTACACTGAGCGCATTTCCCACATAATCCTCACTAAGGTTTCGGACAGAACTACAAAATGGCATCCCTACTATATAGTGACCTATATAGTGAGTAGGGAGCGATTTCGGACACAGGGAAAACTTCCAGCTTGATTACATCAGCATTCGAAAGAAGGCATGCGCGTCTTTTGACAACGTTGGCAGATGTTGGTCACTTTGATTTCCGCTGTATGTATTACTTCCGTCCTACGATGTCTCGCATAGGTCTCAGCGAATCTCGTTTACAACCATTGCTTTGACATATGGACTGATATATTACAGAGCATATTTCAAACACTCATAACTTGCTATAGTAGTGACAAAATAGCGATCAAAAATGCATTCCGATATTTAATAAAATGAGATTTTGATCATAAAAAAATTTGCCTTCAGTTCCCCTTTAGGGAACTTAAGTCCTTTTTTAGGACTTGTGTGAAAATCTGATGTTGTTTTTGGTCATATTTATGCAGAAATATAGAAAATTCTAAAGGGTTCATAAACTTTCAAGCGCCACTGTATGTCATTAGTACGCATATTGTAATTTCATTAAATTCGGTCACATTTTACCAGAGTTGTGGCCCTGGATTAAAGGGGAACTGAAGGCAAATTTTTTAATTTTATTTTTATTTTATTAAATTTTTTATTATATTTTTTTATTTTACTTTCAAGCACCACTGGACCAATGCCTTTTGCCAGGTTTGGTGAAATTCCTCCACAAATTGTGAGAGGAGGTAATATCAGAATGAAAACACACACACTCATGAAATTGTCAAAGTATAATTTTGTTAATCAAGGGCTGTAACTCTGGTAAAATGTGACAAAATTTAACGCAATTACAATATGCGTATGTGGCAGCGGGGGCGTGGTCAAGCAACGGTCTGTGACAGGAGGGCGGCGTCAGGGAAGGTAAGTGGCAGAATCACTACACCTGATGTCAATTAACCTGTGTCTGTGTGTCTTCCCAGTGACCGCGCCCTACTTAAGGAGGGAGAGCGAGAGCAGAGGAGCTCTTCCCCGAACCAGACGCCGATTGTGTGTGTGTGTCTGTAAATTTCGCAGTAATTGTTCACTGAAAAGTGTCGCAATAAAACGCTGTATCAACCTGAACTCTGTCCTGCCGTCTTCTGCGCTCCACCTGTTAGGGTTTTGCTGGGATTCGAACCTGGTTCGTTGGTGTGATAATCCAGCAAACCCCCACTAGGCCACCAGGGGGATGACTCAAATGCAGAGGCGTGAGGCGGAAGTAGAAAAAGAATCAAAAGGTTTATTTAAACTATATACACTATATACAGGGCAAAACAAAAGACAAAAAAAACCAAAGAGTATAATCCAAAAGAAAAGCAAAGTGCAAAAATTCAAAAGCTAAGAAGATCAAAAAACACAGTACAAAGGAAACTGGAGATAAACATAACAGCACAAAGACTCCGTGACAAGAGGACTGAACTCAGGGGTATAAATAGACAAACTAATTAAGGACACAGGTGAAGATAATTAGGCAATTAACACAAACACAAAACACAGGAACAGTGGCGGCCTCTAGAGGCCAAAATAAACACGACATGAAAAGGAAATAACAGCGGCCTCTAGAGGCCAAAACAGTCCTAGTCCTAACAGGACCCCCCCCTCTAGGAGCGTCTCCTGACGTTCCCAGGGCGATCCGGATGGGCCGAATGGAAGTCCCGACATAGTTCTTTATCAAGGACATCCCGAGCAGGAACCCAGCAGCGCTCTTCAGGACCATAGCCCTCCCAGTCCACCAGATATTGCAACCCGCCGCGGACCCGGCGGGAGTCAAGCAGGCGATTCACAGTGAACACAGTCTGCCCCTGGAAGATGCGGGGGGGTGGGGGGTTCCTAGGGGCAGGGGCATACGTAGACGTCAGTACGGGCCGTAACAGGGAAACATGGAAAGTGGGGTTGATCCTCAGAGTCCGGGGCAACTGGAGCCGGTAGGAGACAGGGTTCACCCTGCGCACCACCTTGAAGGGGCCAATGTAGCGAGGAGCAAGCTTGCGGTTCTCCACCCGCAGTGGAAGGTCCTTAGTGGACAGCCAAACACGCTGCCCAGGGCGGAAAGCGTGTGCAGGTCTTCTATGGCGGTTGGCCTGAGTCTGGTTGGTTCTGGAGGTCTGTATGAGGGTCTTCCTGACCTTGCTCCAGGTCTTGCGACACCGTCTCACATATTGGTTGACCGAGGGCATCCCCGCGTCCTCCTCCTGGTCCGGGAACAGAGGTGGCTGGAACCCGAATTGGCACTGGAATGGCGACAGCTTGGTGGCCGATGACTGCAGGGTGTTGTGGGCGTACTCCGCCCATGGCAGCCAGGTGCTCCACGATGTCGGGTTATCCATAGCCAGGCCTCGCAGGGTGGTTTCCAGGTCCTGGTTGAGCCTCTCCGTCTGACCATTGGACTGTGGGTGAAACCCAGAGGAGAGGCTGGCAGTGGCTCCGATGACCTTGCAGAACCCGTGCCACACTCGGGAGGAGAACTGGGGCCCTCGGTCTGAGACGATGTCCTGTGGAAGACCAAAGACTCGGAAGACATGATTAAACAAAAGTTTCGCAGTTTCAAGAGCAGAGGGGAGTTTGCACAGTGGTATGAAGCGGCAGGCCTTGGAGAATCTGTCAACTAAGACCAAAATGACCGTGTTACCTTGTGACTCAGGGAGACCCGTGATAAAGTCGACTGCCACGTGGGACCAGGGACGCCGGGGAATGGTCAGAGGATGCAGGAGACCCTGGGGACGCTGTCGTGGGTTCTTGGTTCTGGTGCAAACCTCACAGGACAGGACAAATGACCTTACTTCCTTCTCCATGTTAGGCCACCAGAAGCGTCTTTTCAGGAAGTCCAGGGTCCTCCGAGCTCCCGGGTGGGCGGTGAGAGGGGAAGAGTGACCCCACTGGAGAACCTTGGCCCGGGCTTGATGTGGGACGTACAAGAGGCCTGGTGGCCCCGTCCCAGGACCGGGGTCCTGGCGTTGGGCTCGTCGGACAGCCTCCTCAATACCCCAGCGGACAGGGGCCACAATCCGGGACACAGGGATAATAGGCCCGACTTCATTCTCCCTGTTAGTGGCAGAGAACAGTCTGGACAGTGCGTCAGGTTTGGTGTTCTTGGAGCCGGGGCGGTATGAGAGGGTGAAGTCAAACCGACTGAAAAACAGGGCCCACCTAGCCTGTCGAGGGTTCAGTCTCTTGGCTTGCTGGAGGTACTCCAGGTTCTTGTGGTCAGTCCAAACCAGGAATGGATGTTGTGCTCCCTCCAGCCAGTGCCTCCACTCCTCAAGGGCCAGTTTGACCGCTAGCAGTTCTCGATCCCCCACATCGTACCGGGACTCAGCAGGACTCAGGCGGTGGGAGAAGTAAGCGCAGGGGTGCAGCTTTCCTTCCGAACGTTGAGAGAGCACCGCGCCGACACCACTGTCCGAGGCGTCCACCTCCACGATGAATGGTTGGGAGGTGTCCGGGAGAACCAGAATGGGTGCCGTGCAGAAGCGGTCCTTGAGGTCTTTGAACGCCTTTTCTGCCTGAGGAGACCAGCCATAAGATCCACCTGTCCCTTTGGTGAGGTCTGACATGGGTGCTGCCACAGAACTGAAGTTCCTGATGAACTTGCGGTAGAAGTTAGCGAATCCTAAGAACCGCTGAACCTCCTTAACGGACTTGGGAGTAGGCCAATCCCGGACGGCCAGGGTCTTGGCAGGGTCCATTTGGAGTTGGCCTGTCCGTACAATAAATCCCAGAAAGGAGACCTCGGGAACATGAAATTCGCATTTCTGGGCCTTGGCGAACAGATTGTTCTGTAGCAGCCTCTGGAGAACCTGGCGGACATGGTGGCGGTGCTCCTGCACGGTCTTGGAAAAGATAAGGATGTCATCGAGGTAGACAAAAACGTATAGGTTAATCATGTCCCTTAAGACGTCATTGATTAGGGCCTGAAAAACAGCTGGTGCGTTGGTGAGTCCGAAGGGCATCACCTGGTATTCGTAGTGCCCAGACGGGGTGTTAAAGGCAGTCTTCCACTCGTCTCCCTGTCGGATACGGATGAGGTGGTATGCGTTCCGTAGGTCCAACTTGGTGAAGACGGTGGCGCCTTGGAGCAGGTCGAAAGCTGTGGACATCAGCGGAAGGGGATATCGGTTGCGCACAGTGATCTTATTCAGGCCCCTGTAATCAATACATGGTCGGAGCCCCCCATCCTTCTTGCCGACAAAGAAGAAGCCGGCTCCAGCAGGTGAAGTGGAGGGTCGAATAAACCCAGAGACCAGGGCATCTTTGAGGTATTCCTCCATGGCCTTGCGTTCTGGCTGAGAGAGTGAAAACAGTCTGCCACGAGGAGGGGTAGTCCCAGGGAGCAAGTCGATGGCACAGTCGTAGGCCCGGTGCGGAGGAAGAACGGCGGCCCTGCTCTTGCTGAATACCTCCTTGAGATCCCAGTACTCTGTGGGAACTTGAGATAACTCGGTGAGATCAGGGGGCTCGGCAGGAGACACAGGAGAGCTAGAGAGCAGACAAGAGGCATGGCATGCAGGGCCCCATTCCACAACCTGGCTTGTTACCCAGTCTATGCGAGGGTTGTGGCGAGTAAGCCAAGGAAGGCCTAGAATAACTGGGAACTCAGGTGAAGGAATCAGGTGCAGGGATATTTCTTCCTTGTGACCTTGAGACTGGAGGAAAACTGGAGAAGTAACTTGGGTGACTCTTCCATCACCTAACGCTTGGCCATCGAGGGCAGACACAGACAGTGGGACTTCAAGAGGTGCAGTCGGAATATTGATGCTTTGGGCGAAGTGAATATCCATAAAGTTCCCAGCCGCCCCTGAGTCTATCAAAGCTTGACAAGAGTGGACAGACTCACCCCAGGAGATGGAGACCGGGATGTAGATTCCTTGGCCAGGGAGTCCGGGAGAGAGGGTAGGCCCCGTCACAACCCTCCCTCGGCTGGACGGGGCGGTCCTTTTCCCAAGAGTTCGGGACATGATGCTCGGAAGTGACCAGGCTTGCCACAGTAGATGCAGCACTTGTCCCTCCTTCTGCGCTCCCTCTCAGATGCGGAGAGGCGAGTACGACCCACTTGCATGGGTTCTGGACAGTCACTGAAGGAGGTAGACGGTCTCCAGGTAGAGGTAGGGAGGCTGGGGGGGCTCAAGGCTTGGTGGCGTTCTCTCATCCTGTTGTCCAGACGAATAGCATGTGAGATGAGGGTTTCGAGGTCACTTGGGCATCCAATAGAGGCCAGACCGTCCTTGATGGGGTCAGACAGACCATGGTGGAAGGCTGACACCAGGGCAGTCTCGTTCCATCCACTTACTGCTGCGAGTGTTCGGAACGAGATGGCGTAATCTGCGACGCTTCCTCCTTGCCGGATGGACATGAGCTTTCGGGCTGCGTCGGTACTGATGTCTGCCTGATCGAAGACCCGAAGCATCTCTTCAGAAAACAGCTGGAAATCAAAGCACTCAGGTCCCTGTCTTTGCCAGATAGCAGTAGCCCAGGCTCGCGCCTTACCAGCTAATAAGGTGATCACAAAGGCAATCTTGCGGCGATCCGTAGTGTAGGTGGTAGGCTGAAGCTCAAAGGTGAGTTGACACTGGGTAAGGAACTCTCGGCACTCACTGTGCTTGCCGTCATACCTCTGTGGTGCAGGAAGGCTGGGTTCGCGAGGTGAAGAAGGCAGCATTGCAGGAGGCACTGGAGCAGGAGCAGGAACTGGATCAGGAGCAGGAGATGCAGGCAGAGATGTCAGCTGTGCCAGGGTTTTCCCAATTTGCTGAAGCAGTTCCTCGTGGCGAGCGAGGGCCTCACGTTGGCTGGTGAGCGTACGTCCATGAGCGTCCATGGTCGCTCCGAAGCGTGTCAAAGCTGCCATAATTCCCTGAAGGTTGGCCGGGTAGACAGTTGAAGCAGCCTCTGCTGAGTCGGTCATGACGGAGTCTTTCTGTTAGGGTTTTGCTGGGATTCGAACCTGGTTCGTTGGTGTGATAATCCAGCAAACCCCCACTAGGCCACCAGGGGGATGACTCAAATGCAGAGGCGTGAGGCGGAAGTAGAAAAAGAATCAAAAGGTTTATTTAAACTATATACACTATATACAGGGCAAAACAAAAGACAAAAAAAACCAAAGAGTATAATCCAAAAGAAAAGCAAAGTGCAAAAATTCAAAAGCTAAGAAGATCAAAAAACACAGTACAAAGGAAACTGGAGATAAACATAACAGCACAAAGACTCCGTGACAAGAGGACTGAACTCAGGGGTATAAATAGACAAACTAATTAAGGACACAGGTGAAGATAATTAGGCAATTAACACAAACACAAAACACAGGAACAGTGGCGGCCTCTAGAGGCCAAAATAAACACGACATGAAAAGGAAATAACAGCGGCCTCTAGAGGCCAAAACAGTCCTAGTCCTAACACCACCCTTATACAAGAACCGCTACAGTGGTGCTGAAACCTGGGATCTGGAGCGCAGACGCCGAACAGCCCCATGGAGTCTTCCCTGTTCGCCGACCTGGTCCACGCCCTCGCCACGGCCCAGCAAAGCCAGCACCAGGCGCTAGTCACGCTCCATAAGGAGCAGGAGCAGCGATTCGAGGCCCTGGTGTTGGCCCAGCAAGAGGATCGACAGGCGTTCCGGCACCTCCTCGCATCGGCGGGGTCTACCAACGCTCCCACCGCGGGCCCGTCCCCCCCCCGACAAAGATGGGCCCGCAGGATGACCCCAAGGCTTTCATCACGCTCTTTGAGCAAGTCGCGGAGACCTCGGGGTGGCCGATGGATCAACGCGCGGCGCGCCTCTTCCCCCTGCTAACGGGGGAGGCGCAGCTGGCCACGCTACAGCTCCCTGCCAACCGCCAGCTGGCCTACGCAGACCTTCGCCGGGCTGTCCTCCAGCGTGTGGGGCGCACCCCCGAACAGCAGCGCCAGCGCTTCCGCGCTTTGCGCTTGGAGGAAGTCGGCCGGCCGTTCGCGTTTGGCCAGCAACTCCAGGACGCCTGCTGGCGGTGGCTGAGGGCCGACAACCGCGACGCCGAGGGGATCGTCGACCAGGTGGTACTGGAGCAGTTTATCGCGCGCTTGCCAACAGGAACCACGGAGGGGGTCCAGTGCCACCGCCCGGCGTCGCTGGATCAGGCCATCGAGCTGGCGGAGGACCATTTGGTGGCTGTCCCGGCGGCAGGACAGCAGACAGCCTCTTCTCTTCTCTCCTCATCTCTCTCTCCCCCTCCTCCTGTGTCCCGTCCTCGCCCCATTCCCCCACCGCGGAGGCGGGGGCCGGCGCCACCCCAGCCAGCCTGCCGCACCTGCGGTGCCCTCCCGTTTCTCCCTTCTGTGTCTGTCCCCCCCCCCCAGGTGAGTGAGCCCCAGAACACAGGTGCAGAGAGAAAGCCCGGGCCGGTTTGCTGGCGCTGCGGGGAGCCGGGCCACCTCCAACAGCAGTGCACGGCAATGGAGGTGGGCACGGTGGTTCGGATCCCCGACGCGCCAGGAGCCGCCCTCGATCAGGCCAGAGCATATCGCATACCGGTGAGTATTCAAGGGGATACATATCAGGCGTTGGTAGATTCCGGTTGTAATCAAACCTCAATTCACCAAAGCCTGGTGCAAAACGAGGCATTGGGGGGAGCACAGAGGGTGAAGGTGTTGTGTGTGCACAGGGATGTTCACAGCTACCCTTTGGTGTCAGTCCACATTTTTTTCCGAGGGAAAAAATTTATAGTAAAGGCGGCGGTTAATCCTCGCCTCACCCACTCTGTAATTTTGGGGACTGATTGGCCGGGATTCAGGGAGTTGATGAGCCATTTAGTGGAGAGTGGGTCCTGCCATACTTCAGCAGGGGGAAGTCCCGGTGTCGCCTTGGCGGGAGCAGCTGTCACAGAGCCGTCTACGTCATGTCCGCGTCAGAGTGAGGAGCTACAGGCTCCTCCTCTCTCTCTCGGGGAATCCCTCGCGGATTTCCCATTAGAACAGTCGCGAGACGAGACTCTGCGGCATGCGTTTGACCAAGTGAGAGTAATTGATGGTCAAACGCTCCCGCCGAACGCCACCCCGTCCTTCCCCTATTTTTCTATTATGAAGGATAGATTATACTGAGTGACCCAGGACACTCAGACGAAAGAGCAAATCACGCAGCTGTTAATTCCAAAGAGCCGCCGGGAATTGGTATTCCAGGCAGCTCACTTTAATCCCATGACTGGACACTTAGGGCAGGATAAGACACTAGCCCGAATAATGGCCCGATTCTATTGGCCGGGGATTCGCGGCGATGTTCGTAGGTGGTGTACGGCGTGCCGCGAATGCCAGTTAGTAAATCCAGCGGCCATTCCAAAAGCACCTTTGCGCCCTCTACCATTAATCGAGACCCCGTTCGAGAGAATTGGGATGGATCTCGTCAGGCCATTAGATTGGTCAGCACGAGGGTACCGCTTTATATTAGTTCTGGTGGACTATGCAACACGATACCCGGAAGCAGTGCCTCTGCGCAATATCTCAGCACGCAGTATTGCGGAGGCGCTCTTCCGCGTTATCTCCCGAGTTGGAATCCCGAAAGAGATTCTGACTGATCAAGGCACCATGTTTATGTCACGGACACTGCGCGAACTGTATGGGTTATTGGGGATTAAGCCGATCCGCACCAGCGTGTATCACCCACAAACGGACGGTTTAGTTGAATGGTTCAACCGCATCCTCAAGAATATAATTAAAAAATTCGTAAGTGAGGACGCACGTAATTGGGATAAGTGGCTCGAGCCCTTGCTGTTTTCAGTGTGAGAGGTTCCCCAAGCCTCCACGGGGTTCTCCCCGTTCGAATTATTATATGGGTGTAAGCCGCACAGCATTCTAGATGTGCTGCAGGAAAATTGGGAGGAGGGACCTTCACAAAGCAAAAACAAAATTCAATACGTTATGAACCTGCGCGCAAAACTCCACACCCTCACCCACCTAACCCAGGAGAATTTGCGGCAGGCCCAAGAACGGCAAACCCGCCTGTACAACAAGGGTACGCGCCTTAGAGAGTTTGCACCGGGAGATAAAGTACTCGTACTGTTGCCCACATTGAGCTCCAAATTGGTTGCCAAGGGGCAAGGACCCTTTGAGGTCACACGGCAAGTCGGGGACGTCAACTACGAGGTGAGGCGAACGGACGGGGTGGGGCGCTACAGATTTACCACCTCAATCTGCTTAAACTCTGGAATGAGGAGGTCCCCGTGGCGTTGTGTCGGTGGTTCCGGAGAAGGCGGAGCTGGGGCCGGAGGTTCAAAAAGGGGCATTAGTGTCACGTACCCCTCCGGTCCCCTGTGGAGACCACCTCTCCCCGACCCAACTCGCGGAGGTCGCCCAGTTGCAGACCAAGTTTTCGGATGTGTTCTCGCCCCTGCCCGGTTGCACTGACCTCATAGAGCACCACATAGAGACGCCCCCGGGGGTGGTAGTGCGTAGCCGCCCTTACAGGCTACCCGAACACAAAAAAAAGGTGGTTCAGGAAGAGCTCGAGGCCATGCTCGAAATGGGCATCGTCGAGGAGTCCCACAGTGACTGGAGCAGCCCGGTGGTCTTGGTACCCAAGGCTGACGGGTCGGTCCGGTTCTGTGTGGACTATAGAAAAGTCAACGCGGTGTCTAAATTTGACGCGTACCCAATGCCTCGGATTGATGAGTTGCTCGATCGACTAGGCATGGCTCGCTTTTATTCGACACTGGATTTGACAAAGGGATACTGGCAGATCCCCTTGACTCCACTATCCCGAGAAAAAACGGCATTTTCCACACCATTCGGATTACACCAATTCGTCACACTTCCTTTTGGGCTGTTTGGGGTGCCCGCTACGTTTCAGCGGCTGATGTACAGGGTCCTCCGCCCCCACGCCACTTATGCGGCCGCTTACCTCGATGACATTATCGTCTATATCAATGACTGGCTGAGGCACCTCGAACATCTGAGGGCCGTCCTTAGGTCGCTGAGGCGAGCGGGGCTCACAGCCAACCCAAAGAAGTGTGCGATTGGGCGGGTGGAAGTATGGTATCTGGGCTTCCACTTGGGCAACGGGCAGGTGCATCCCCAAATTAACAAGACGGCAGCAATTGCGGCCTGCCCGAGGCCCAAGACCAAAAAGGGGGTGAGACAGTTCCTGGGGCTGGCTGGCTATTATCGTAGGTTTATACCTAATTATTCGGACGTCACCAGCCCGCTGACTGATCTGACTAAAAAGGGGGCACCAGATCCGGTCCAGTGGACGGAGCAATGCCAGCGGGCTTTCTCTGAGGTAAAGGCTGCACTGTGTGGGGGGCCACTTTTACACTCCCCTGACTTTTCTCTCCCCTTTATGTTGCAGACGGATGCGTTGGACAGAGGGCTGGGGGCTGTTTTGTCCCAGGAGGTGGAGGGGGAGGACCGCCCAGTCTTGTACATCAGCAGGAAGCTGTCGGTGTGTGAGGGGCGCTACAGCACCATCGAGAAAGAGTGCTTGGCGATCAAGTGGGCGGTCCTCGCCCTCCGTTACTACCTGCTGGGACGCCCTGTCACCCTCTGTTCGGACCACGCGCCCCTCCAGTGGCTCCACCGCATGAAAGATGCCAACGCGCGGATCACCCGTTGGTATCTGGCACTCCAGCCCTTTAATTTCAAGGTGGTCCACAGGCCGGGGGCGCAGATGGTCGTGGCAGACTTCCTCTCCCGTCAAGGTGGGGGGGGGGGGGGGGGGGGGGGAGTCAGCTGCAGGCCGGACAGCCGCCCGGCCTGAGTCGGGCGGTGGGGGTATGTGGCAGCGGGGGCGTGGTCAAGCGCCAGTCTGTGACAGAAGGGCGGAGTCAGGGAAGGTAAGTGGCAGAATCACTACACCTGATGTCAATTAACCTGTGTCTGTGTGTCTTCCCAGTGACCGCGCCCTACTTAAGGAGGGAGAGCGAGAGCAGAGGAGCTCTTCCCCGAACCAGACGCCGATTGTGTGTGTGTGTGTCTGTAAATTTCACAGTAATTGTTCGCTGAAAAGTGTAGCAATAAAACGCTGTATCAACCTGAACTCTGTCCTGCCGTCTTCTGCGCTCCACCCTTATACAAGAACCGCTACAGCGTATTACCGACCTATAACAAAAAATTGTGAGAGGAGTTGATTTCAGAAGGTGAGCACCCTTCCTGGGATGGACGGACGGAAATCGCCACGACATAATCCCCCTTTGGGCCTTTCGGCCAGCGGGGGATAAAAATTAAACAGTGTTGACTTTATAATTTTGAGGGTTTTGCACAATTCATTGTGAACAAAACAATATTCATTTTTCTCTAGTTCTGTCCTTAACGTCCCGCCTCAAACTACGCAGTAAAAACCGAGTTTGGTTAGTAAAAAATAAACTAACCAAACTTGGTGATGTGGACTCTGGACAACAGTAGCGGCCATTTTTAAATAAAAAAAAAAATACAAAACCCAAATAAATACTTTTGTTGAGCCACACAGATCATAAAGATGTTTTCCAGTAAAATGCAGTAACTCACTGGTAAATATACAGAACATTCATGAGCAAAAACTGCATTTATACACACTTTTATATCACTCTCATCTCAGAATAAAACAAACTCGCACTCCAGTGTACAGCCTGCGTGCTTACACACACACACACACACACACACACCTGGACCTTAACACGTCTTCTTTTCTCCCCTCTGGATCATCTAAAAAATATCTAAAAAAATACACACATTTTTTGTAAACAGTCAGAATGCAACAATATAAAGTTAATTCTGTACATAAGTGCACTTTATCACGACTTACGACCACCAGCTACTCGCTACATCACTTTCTGATTTCCCAAACAACGGGGAAGGGGGGCAGAACGTACATGCATTAATCATGCGTGAAAATAATTCGTGGCGTTAAAAGGAATTTGCTTTCATGTGTCATTATCGCATTCACTTCGACAGCCTGATTGATCGTGTTAAAGGTGTTTGTGGGAAATTCTGCTTGCACTGCAAAGAAAATGACATCTTACCAAGTTAACATATCTTGAAAACATATATTCAAAATAATCTGGAAACCAAATCAGATTTCAAGCTTGAAATAGTTCTATTGGTAGATAATTTTAAGTATTTATTTCTAAAAAGATGCAAAATTATCTGTCAGTCGAGAAAGAAGACGGAAAGCTTGAAATTGGTAAAAAAAAGTCTAGAAATAGATTTAATAATCTTGTATTTATTTATTTTATAATAGGAAATACTAGATAAATATGACTACGTTCGAGATATTTACACTTGCTAAGATGCCATTGTTTGCAGTGTACCAGCTTACTACGGCTCATTACATTACATTACATTACATTAATGGCATTTAGCAGATGCTGTTATCCAGAGCGACGTACAACATACCCAGAGCAGCCTGGGGAGCAGTTGGGGGTTAGGTGCCTTGCTCAAGGACACTTCAGCCATTCCTGCTGGTCCAGGGAATCAAACCAGCAACCTTTTGGTACCAAAGTTACTTCTCTAACCTTTGGCCATGGATATTTCTAGGGAAATATCTCCCAGATAGTATCCTCCATCCAAGAAAGTCTGGTCAGTGAGGTATAGAGAGCGTGCACGTGACGTCACGAGGTCACGTGATATTTGTTTATCTGCCATCTTGGATGGCATGGCCGCGCATAGAACTTAGACAAACCCGTTCTAATTATCAAGTGTGTGGGAGTAGATCTTTCGAGAATGGTTATATCTTGTTCAGCATTTGGTTGTACCAATAGACAGGGCCAAAAGGAGGGCCTGTCATTTTATAGATTCCCCGCAGACGAGGAGAGACGCGCAAAATGGGTGTCCGCTGTGCGAAGAGAAAACTGGAACCCCAGTTCTACCAGCCGAATTTGTAGTGAACACTTCATATCAGGTAGGTGTAATCTTCTAATTCAATACTCCTAGTACATCTGTTAAGTTGATTTTCGGATTGAATGATAACTGCATACTTAGAAACTAGACAGAACAGTGTTTGTGGCCGTCAGTCCGCTTGATCTCTAACGTTTAAAATGGCTATGCCTAGCCCTACTACCCTGGCCTAGTCTATGACAATGTTTTATCTTTTTGGCTCATATATGCCTTTGAAAGGCCAATCCATAGTAGGGATGGCGAAAACTAAAAAAAATCTTGACCGACCACCGAGCCTCATTAGCCGGTTAAAGTCGGTTAACCTATGAGTTTAAACAGGGATGCAAACGGCGCGCCTTTTGGAGGATGCCGCCTTTTTCATGGCTGAATCGTGCAGATCCGATTTTTTTTTAGGGGGGGCGTTGGAGTGTCTGAATAATTTCATCAGAGTAAATTCTGTATTAAAATTACTAAATAAGCAAATGCCGTTACAGTCCATGAAACATAGGAAGTATGAGAAGAAAACAGTAAATCGGAAAGCTGCGCACGTTTTCGCAGCTTTCTGATTTACTGTTTTCTTCTCATATCTGGAACTGAGTTTAGATTTCGAACATTCTTACGATAAAACGTCCTGCATAGTCTCTTTATGATAAACGTCTTAATGCCACTTACCCGTGAGGTTATCAAGTAGACATTCTTCTTCGGAACCTTCCAGAGGTATAGTTGGGATACCCATCCCGCAACAAAATACAGTTGTGCTCATAAGTTTACATACCCTGGCAGAATTTTTGCTTTCTTGGCCTTTTTTCAGAGAATATGAATGATAACACAAAAACTTTTTTCCCCACTCATGGGTAGTGGTTGGGTGAAGCCATTTATTGATAAACAACTGTGTTTTCTATTTTTAAATCATAATGACAACAAAAAACATCCAAATGACCCTGATCAAAAGTTTACATACCCCAGTTCTTAATACCGTGTATTGCCCCCTCTAACATCAATGACAGCCTGAAGTATTTTGTGGTAGTTGTGGATGAGGCTCTTTATTTTCTCAGATGGTAAAAAAGCCTCCAGTTCCTGTAAATTCCTGGGCTGTCTTGCATGAACTGCACGCTTGAGATCTCCCCAGAGTGGCTCAATGATATTGAGGTCAGGAGACTGAGATGGCCACTCCAGAACCTTCACTTTGTTCTGCTGTAGCCAATGACAGGTCGACTTGGCCTTGTGTTTTGGATCGTTGTCATGTTGGAACGTCCAAGTACGTCCCATGCGCAGCTTCCGGGCTGATGAGTGCAAATTTGCCTCCAGTATTTGCTGATAACGTGCTGCATTCATCTTTCCTTCAACTTTGACCAAGTTTCCTGTGCCTTTGTAGCTCACACATCCCCAAAACATCAGCGATCCACCTCCGTGCTTTACAGTAGGAATGGTGTTCCTTCCATCATAGGCCTTGTTGACACCTCTCCAAATGTAACATTTATGGTTGTGGCCAAAAAGTTCAATTTTGGTCTCATCACTCCAAATTACCTTGTTCCAGAAGTTTTGAGGCTTGTCTCTGTGCTGTTTGGCGTATTGTAGGCGAGATACTTTGTGGCATTTGCCTGGTTTTAACAGAGCCCCTGATTTTCCATTTGTTAATCACAGTTTGAACACTGCTGACTGGCATTATCAGTTCCTTGGATATCTTTTTGTATCCCTTTCCTGTTTCATACAGTTCAGCTACCTTTTCCCGTAGATCCGTTGACAATTCTTTTGCTTTCCCCATGACTCAGAATCCAGAAACGTCAGTGGCTGGATGAAAGATGCACGAGTCTGTCTGGATCCCAGAAACTCACTCAGCTTTTATGCACACACACTGATTACAAGCAAACAGATCACAGGTGAGGATGTCACCTTTAGTAGCCATTCAAACCCATTTGTGTCAACTTCTGTGCATGTTATCAGGCCAAAATCACCAGGGTATGTGAACTTTTGATCAGGGTCATTTGGGTAGTTTCTGTTGTCATTATGATTTAAAAAGAGAAAACACAGTCGTTTGACAATAAATGGTTTCAACCAACCACTAACCATAAGTGGAAAAGATATTTTTGTGTTATCATTCATATTCTCTGAAAAATGGTCAAAGAATCATAGATTCTGCCAGGGTATGTAAACTTATGAGCACAACTGTATTTATAAGCTTCCAGGCTCTTGTAAGCTTTGAGAACTTTGCCAGTGTAACACGATTCACGATTAACAAGAAAATTGTAAATGTCGTGGTAGGCCAGATCGGGCAAATCGCCGGCACCGCAGCTCCGAATTTCCCTGAACAAGGATTGCGTCAAGTTGTACGGATCTGCAATCCCCAACCTGGAACACTTTTCCACGTAACGCTGCCTCACGTCACCTTCAAGATGCTGAACAAACTTAGACAAGTTATCGCGCGATGTAGATGGGGTATTTTTCGAATTTTCTTGGGGATTACTCCCTGGATCCATTACGCTCACACAAGGTAAACAATCCTGAAGCCGTCCAATATGGCGGAGTAAACACGGACGGGTCACGTGACTGCACATCCTCTATAAAGGCAGCTCTGTTGAAGTACACGAGCTTCCATGCTGTGTGTTCTCAGTTTCAGAATCAACAGTCAGATGAGACACATGGATGTATCGTTGTGGACATCTATTGCACCGATTTATTTTTGTTTCTAATAACAGAGTAGCCGAAAAAGTGACCAGAACGTCAAGGACGTAGTAGCTCATCTGGCCCGCCATCAAAACGACCATGACGACCAAAACATCAAACAGAACTGAAATGTGACAATGTGAGAGAGGACCAACCTCCACGCCAATTTGTTTACAACAGGAAAACCAACAAAGGACTAAATTTTGTTCCCCGAGCGAAGATCGACCCAAAACATCGATCAGAACTGAATTCACATGATAAATGAGAGAGGAGATACAATTCTAGTCAGAAGAAAAATGTGTTAAGTTGACCTAATTACTAATTTGTTAGCAAAAAATTGACAATACAATGACCAAGTTTTTGTATTGAGGGAGGGAGGAGATATGATTTAAATGAAAATAAAGTACTGGAAAATTAACAAAATAAATGACCAAGTTTTGTTCGTCAAGGGAAGATTTATCCAAAACATCGATAAGAACTGAAATTGGATGAGAAGTCTGAGAAGAGATACAATTCTGTAGAACAGGATAAAGCGGCTAGAGATAACGAGATGAGATGAGGACTGGAAAAAAACGTTAATTTGGCTGAATTACTAAGTCATTAGCAAAATATTTGACAAAACAATGACCAAGTTTTGTGCGGAGTGATGATTTCTTTCAAAACAAAACAATCAGAACGGGAATCCGTGGAGAATTGACGAAGGAGATAAGATTTAACTTAATTGTGGATGACGGACGATGGACGACAAACGCCACGCCATGGCAACAGCTCATCGGCTTTATGACCAGATGAGCTAATAATAATTGAAGTGCGTTTTGGTGCGTTCTTTCCTGTTGCTTACCAGAATTTAACCGCGATAATAAAAACAGCTGAAAAATAGCCAACTACTTTCTTTAATTACTTGTCAACTAGGCTTAGTCCTTAACAGCTTGGGATGATGCAAGCGCATAAATTAACTTTTTAAAATGACACACTTCACTACATCAAGTCTAATTGACGCGTGATCATCTATAAAAACAGATAAAAGCATGTTACAGAACGAAACCATCTTGAAGCTGAATCTCTTTCTCGGTAAATAGTTTGCTCAGATAGGACGCGCTGTCTACACGTGAAGGACGATAATATGTCTAATTTGATTTGCATATTTGTTGAATACAGACTTAAGTTCATTTATGAGCTATGACACTAAACCAGTCTTCATATTTTCTCCCAACGCTGCTGATGGATCCATCCATACACACAATCGTTTATCAACAGAAGAAATCGCATGCTCCATGTGCGTCATCAGTGCAGTCTGGCAGCTGAGAGATAATTAAAATTTCCTCCTGCTAGCTTCAGCGCTTTGATTCGAAACAGTGAACTTCTGTAACGCATGATGTGCGTCAGTGAAAGAACATCTGGCTGAGCCATCTGCATGACGTAGTCCAGTGATCACGAGAACTGAATGAAGGTGATTGATGCAGGAGTGACATCAGTGAAGGTGTGGGTGAAACAGAGACGAGACCCTGCTGTGGAAGTCACAGAGCTCCAGCTGGCCTCCGGCTTTACACTCATTCAGCACCAGTGCGAACGGGGATGATGTGATGTTTACTCACTCGGCGAGGATGAAGTGGAATCTCCGGTTTCTAATAATCAGCAGTTAGACACATGCAGAATAATGCAGACAAATGAGTGTGCTTTTATAGTACGAGAGCCATAGGGGGTTATTATTACACTGTGTGTGTGTTTGTGTGTATGCGTCTCTACTAAATATCAACCGCACTGACTCATTTCCTTTGCCAACAGTCCTGACAGATCGCATCTGTGTTTTGCGCGAGCACCAAAGTTTGAAGGCTTTTGTGCTCTTATTCTGTCACAAGTTGACAGTGCACTGTGATTAATTAGCTCCTTTTCACATGGGTGTGCCAAGAGCTGTTCCGAGTTCCCACTGTTGATATTAAACCCTGATTTTAAACAGCATGCTCTGTCCATTTTAACAGCAAAATTAATGAGAAATGTAAGAAGGCTGGTATAGTACACGTTCGGCTCATTGCATCTTTGCTCGTGCAATTGGTCTCAGCTGAGCTGAAGTGTGTTTCGCCATTTGTACTAATGTACTTTGGTGTCCTGATGACATATTGGTTTTAATCACTTGAGGTCCATGTAGTATTTTTGGAAACAAAAACGTACCCATTTTTTTCATGTGTGTTCGCGCTATCGTAGTGAGATCGCGAGTTCAAATCCTGACAACGCCACAGCCATGGAGCAAAATTGGCTGGGAGGCATGGCATACTCTATACTCTCTCTATACTCTCTCACCTACCAATCACAGAGACACTAGCCAATCATGGACTTCTATAAGCTCGTGTATGCGGAAGCGGGCGGATAGCGCTTTCCTTTCCATCGAATGTGAAGGAGCAGGAGCAGCAGATTAAAAAGATGTACTGTACGTACTAGTTGGCTTCCTGTGGCTTGGAGGAAGCATGTGTTAGCCTCCCTGGGCGACAAAATTGAAGAGAAATACAGAATTCGCTTCTTAATAACCAGAATGTCAAGGACATAGTAGCTCATCTGGCCTGAAATCAAAACAAAGCACGACTACCAAAGCATCAAACAGAACTGAAATGTGACAATGTGAGAGAGGACCAACCTCCACGACAAACTGTTTACAACAGGAAAATCAACAAAGGACTAAATTTTGTTCCTCAAGGGAAGATCGACCCAAAACATCAATCAGAACTGGAATGGGATGAGAAACCAGAGAGGAGATACAATTCTAGTGAGAGGCCTGGAAAATTTGTTAATTTGGCCTAATTACTAACTCATTAGCAAAAAATTTGACAAAACAATGACCAAGTTTTGTGATGAGTTTTTTCAAACAAAACAATCGTAACGGAAACCCGTGGAGAGTTGACAGAGGAGATATGATTTAACTTAATTATGGATGACGGACGCCATGCCATGGCAACAGCTCACCAGCCTTACGGACAGACAGTGGCGGTTCTAGACCAAAATTACTAGGGGGGCCGAGGTGGGGCCAGTGTTTTTTCAAGGGGGCACATATGGACAAAACATGGCAATATTTAAGCGTTCAAAATGTTTTGTTTTGTTTATTTAAAACCAAAACAAAATACATTGAGCATAAATACAATGAGAAACATTCTGTCTCAATAGCCTAAACATAAAATAAATTGTGTTCAATAAATCTTAAAACCATGTTTCTCTTTTTTGTAAAATAAGATTTCTATTTTTGCATACAATGAATCTTTTCTTCAGACGTGGCTGCACTGGAGTGTCGTCCAAGCACTTGCTGATATCTGGAGAAAGATGAATACAGTAAATATGAGAGTGCTACTGAGAACAACATTTATCATTATTCATTTATTAATTTATTATTATATCTATTATTTTTATTTTATATTTATTAATTATTATTCAGACTTCACACTTTCAGGGTAGGCTATATGAATTGTAGGCCAACACTGCTCACACACACGCATTTGTTCAACATTACAAACCTGATGGTGCTGTACTTGATATGCATGGTGAATCTGGTTGTCCCAATGACTCGTTGGGTTGTCCCTCATTCTGTCCCTCAATCTGATCCTGAATGTCTTCATCCTCACTCTCAGATTGCCTTTCAGATGCCTCACTTTCCACCTCTCCAACCACCACCTCTGGCTGTCTCTCCACCTCTGGCTCACTCTCCTCTTTCATAATCTTCATCTTCCTTACTCTCTCTATGTTGCTTTTTGCCAACAGGGGCAAAAAAGGACATAATGTCCTTCTTGCTCCTTTTCATGATAGCCTACAGTAGGCCTATACTAAAAAGTAAACGGAGAGGAATGTAGCCTCTACATATCACAAGGCCATTCGAGTTTTACAAGAAGGTTAAACACTGTCGGTTATTTTACCCATTTCACAAAAATATTAAGTTAGGCTACTTATTGCTGTGCAACGCACTTTTAAGAAAGCGCAATAAAACGGATTTATTATTGTAGTGAACAACAACAGTAAAACACGGATATGTGCAAACACTGATGTTACAAAATTGAATAATTTTCCTTACCTTCACTTCTTTGCAGTAGCCTAGTTCTTGCAGGGCTGCAGCTGTTATCTCTCACGTCCGAAGTTTACAATTCGCGCTGCTGCTGATCTTTCTGCTGCAGGTAACAGTGTGTGTGTAGCGCTTTAAGGAGTCCGTGTAGAACACTCCGTCATGTCAGTTCCGATCTTCGAGCCAGCGCATGTCAAAATTAATAAAGCTTATTATCTGTTCAGCACAGGGGCCACAACAGGGGCCAGGAGCAATTTTACAGGGGCACTGGCCCCCCCTGGCCCCCGTTTAAAACCGCCTATGCGGACAGATGAGCTAATAATAATTGAAGTGCGTTAGATCCTCTAATTTTTGACAAACAACATAACACACGACAAGCTTCATGAAGTCAAAGCATTGCTAGAAAGCAGACGCAACCTCTACTAGAACAAATGAGCGTCTCTGACATTGTAAAAGTCTGAGAAAGAGTGAAAATGATTGGGAAATACAGGACATGTTGAATGGATTTGGCTGTCTAGGTAGCATACTGATTGATATTCTTTGTTTGCAATCACGTGACTTCTTGCCTCCTGGTTTACTTCCGGTTTCCAAGTGACGGGCAACGATCAAAGATGGCATCCAAGCCAAGTACGTGTCCGTCGTCATCTTGTGGCACTCATTCTCTATCTGACCATGTTAATGGACTCGAACCAAAAGCAAAATCAAGGTCTCATCTCATCTCATTATCTCTAGCTGCTTTATCCTGTTCTACAGGGTCGCAGGCAAGCTGGAGCCTATCCCAGCTGACTACGGGCGAAAGGCAGGGTTCACCCTGGACAAGTTGCCAGGTCATCACAGGGCTGACACATAGACACACACAACCATTCACACTCACATTCACACCTACGCTCAATTTAGAGTCACCAGTTAACCTAACCTGCATGTCTTTGGACTGTGGGGGAAACCAGAGCACCCGGAGGAAACCCACGCGGACACGGGGAGAACATGCAAACTCCACACAGAAAGGCCCTCGCCGGCCACGGGGCTCGAACCCGGACCTTCTTGCTGTGAGGCGACAGCGCTAACCACTACACCACCGTGCCGCCCCAAAATCGAGGTATCAAGAAAAAAAAATATTTATGTGATGGATTGGACTCCTACTGCTTAAAAAAGACAGACTTTTCAAGCGATTTCGACAACTTTCCAAACATACAGTTTCTGGACATTTCCAATTATCTGGTCATCCAAACATCGTTTTACACGAAGAATCAAATGAAAGCTTTCAAAAGTCTTGAAGCCGATAACTTTTTCATTTGTGGCTGGGTTCATGATGTTGGAAAAAGACTTCTAAAGGACAATAATCATCTTATTTTTGCGAGAGTAAGTAATGTAAGCCGGTGTAATACATGATTCAAGTTGGCACTGCTGGAGGCATTTTTGCAATGATAACTTCCATTTTATTTCATGACATTTCAAACGACATCATCGGACAACCTGAAACAATACGTCAACAATCGAGTTTCAATCGAGGCTGACCTACAAACTAGTTTCATCATTTCATCAACGACATCCAAAACGTAAGAAAACTCATTTAACATTAGAAGTTTTGAGTTTAGATCCATAAAGTTGATGGACGTACCTTTAACAAAATGATCGCTGCAAACACGAGCATGTAGACTCTCGATTCCTTTCCAATACAGTGAAAAGTTTGCGAGCCATTTTTCATGGCGTCTTTTTGAGATATTTTTCATTCTTTCACCCTTCTGCACGACTTATTTTAGTATCCTATTATACTGTACCTTTTGTCTTTTTCTCAATTTGATCGGTTTGAACATCCAAATACAGAGCAACAATCTGGTATATCTGGAGGCGAAACACAAGAAACTACTGCACAGTGACTGTAAACAAATGCGATGGCTGCCCGTCAGCTGGAAATCTGAATACATAATGAGGTGGATCACTACCAGAAGTGATGTCACAAACGAAGAATTCTGCTATTCTATTGTAGTGTTGATGTTAATGTTGGTTAAAATTATATGAGTGTTTCTGCGAATCAGTGTTGTAGTCGAGTCACTAAACTTCGAGTCCGAGTCCAGTCTCGAGTCCGCAGTGTACAAGTCTGAGTCAAGCCCAAGTCATTAAAGAAAATTTCGAGTCAAATCTGAGTCACGTCCAAGAACAAGACTCTAACCGCACCATTTGACAGTGGCTGTTGCTGCCTTTATGTGAACCCGTCTCTGCTACTGTGCTGGACTAACGTTACTGCTCAACTGCCCTATTTTAGTTAATAGGCTATGGATAAAAAGCTTGCTCATCGCTCAGCAAACCCCGCCCACTATCAACAGGGCAAATAACATGAGAGAGGGTTAACACTAGCTAGTTCATCGCTCAGCAAGCAAGCCCCACTATCAACAGGACAATGAACATAGCGTGTCACTTCCTTCTCTGGGTGGAGTCTTGCCAAATGATTGAAGTTCGAGGTTGTCCCCATCGTCTCCTCGATAGTTCTTCTACATATGGAACATATAGCAGTGCATTTTTTCCCACTGCACCAGAAGTCTGTATTAGCAAAGCGGACAATCCTGGGGCGTTCTCGCCAGGCATTTTAGCGCCATTAACGTTAGTTTGTTCCTGAACATGACGTATGAATAGGTGAATGTGCATTCTTTTGCATGACATTAGTATAAAAATTAATGTAGATTTAAATATCCTCTGCCAAATTATTATGGCATGTTACAAAAAATAAAGAAAAGAATGAGTCCTCGTCTCCGATTTACGAGTCTGAATGCAGTTAATGCATGAGTCCAAGTCCAAGTCATCAGTGTGCAAGTCTAAGTAGAGTCACGAGTCCTTAAAATTAGGGCACGAGTCGGACTCGAGTACTACAAGCCTGCTGTGAATACAGAGAAATTTGGGGTGGGCAATTTGGCAAAAATGAAGTATGTTGGGTTTTGGTATAAATACTGCCAAATGATCATAGCACATCCCAAGTAAAAGGTACACAGCAGAGCCATGCTCAAATGCTTTTATATTTTTCAGTATACAACACTAATCACATACATCATTTTGTGAGATGTCCACTATGTGACAGATAGACCAGCTGCCATCTATTCTTGTAATACAATCCTGGTGGTGGTCATCCTTAAGTATTTTGTATAAATGACAGAAAATACTAACTTGTAACGATTTTTTTTTTCACTGTGGTGTAGTGGTTAGCGCTGTCGCCTCACAGCAAGAAGGTTCTGGGTTTGAGCCCAGTGGCCAACGGGGGGCTTTCTGTGTGGAGTTTGCATGTTCTCCTCGTGTCTGCGTGGGTTTCCTGTGGGTGCTCTGGTTTCCCCCACAGTCCAAAGACATGCAGGTTAGGTCAACATAGGGCAGCCATGGCCTGAGGTTGGGCTGAAGTGCCCTTGAGCAAGAGCATCTAACCCACAACTGCTCCCTGGGTGCTGTAGCATAGCTGCCCACTGCTCTGGGTATGTGTGTGTGCTCATTGCTCACTTGTGTTCACTGCTTCAGTTGGGTTAAATTTCACTGTGTGCTAAAGTCTGTGCCTGAGTGTACATGTGACAAATAAATGCTTTTTGGATTTTTATCTTAATTTGGGACTAAATATGGTCAAAATAACAATAAGCTAATAATAATAATAATAATAATAATAATAATAATTTAATAATAACTTGTTACTTTTTGTGTACCCCCTACTTTAAAGTCAAAATCAAATAGCTTGTTGTCTAGAATTTGGCTTCACCAGTAGACATTGTTGGTTGAATTGTAGCCTGCACTGCAGTATCCAGCAGCACTGGCAATGCTAAATCTACCTTAAAGTAGACGTTTGATGTCACATAGTTGACAAAGTTTGGGCGTTTTGCCTTGCCATGTCCATTGGTTGGCGGCTGTCCATCGCTAGCGATGATGACTACTTCATTAGGATGTGCAAAAATGCAGATGGGCCGCGAGGCCCACACTAGAGTGACAGAGCCGTCCGCAGCGGCGGTATGAATGGCCCAGCCGAGCCACCATGGAATGCCTGGGCTCATGAGTATATTATTCTCCTCTCCTAGCAAAGCACCTTGCACAGTAAGGTAAGACAAACAATGTCGTGCCCCTATCATGTTGTCTCTCTAGGCCTCCAGACCTGATGCCAAGTGATGCACAAAAGTGCCACAGACCTGATGGGTATGGAAGTTGCCCTGCAGTGACAACTGACTTGCTGAATGATGCCATCCATTGGCCATCTGAATGGCTCTTCCGCATGCCATCTGGTGGTGCGCCATTGACCTTGTTGGTTGAATTGTAGTCTGCACTGCAGTATCCAGCAGCACTGGCAATGCTAAATCTACCTTAAAGTAGGCATCACATATTTGACAAATTTTGGGCATTTTGGCTTGCCAATACACCCAAAATTGTACATTTGTTTGTCTGAACCAACAATTCAACCGACAAGTATTCATCTCATCTCATCTCATCTCATTATCTCTAGCCGCTTTATCCTTCTACAGGGTCGCAGGCAAGCTGGAGCCTATCCCAGCTGACTACGGGCGAAAGGCGGGGTACACCCTGGACAAGTCGCCAGGTCATCACAGGGCTGACACATAGACACAGACAACCATTCACACTCACATTCACACCTACGGTCAATTTAGAGTCACCAGTTAACCTAACCTGCATGTCTTTGGACTGTGGGGGAAACCGGAGCACCCGGAGGAAACCCACGCGGACACGGGGAGAACATGCAAACTCCACACAGAAAGGCCCTCGCCGGCCCCGGGGCTCGAACCCAGGACCTTCTTGCTGTGAGGCGACAGCGCTAACCACTACACCACCGTGCTGCCCCCGACAAGTATTAGTATACTTTTAATTATAATAACATTCACCACATTATCATTTTACTGAACCATCACCATTGTTATGTGATGCAACTAAATTTTGCATCACACCATAGTTCTATTTTACTAAAAGCAAAATGGGGTTAATTATTGCTGCTATGGAAATGTAAGCTAATTATATCAAAATACTTCACTTACGTCAACCTTCTGTAGAAGTACAAGTAAAGATTAATGATTATTTGTATGAACACACCTTGATAATATTTGTATTTCAAATCTCATCTCATCTCATTATCTCTAGCCGCTTTATCCTGTTCTACAGGGTCACAGGCAAGCTGGAGCCTATCCCAGCTGACTACAGGTGAAAGGCAGGGTACACCCTGGACAAGTCGCCAGGTCATCACAGGGCTGATACATAGACACAGACAACCATTCACACTCACATTCACACCTACGGTCAATTTAGAGTCACCAGTTAGCCTAACCTGCATGTCTTTGGACTGTGGGGGAAACCGGAGCACCTGGAGGAAACCCACGCGGACACGGGGAGAACATGCAAACTCCACACAGAAAGGCCCTCGCCGGCCACGGGGCTCGAACCCGGACCTTCTTGCTGTGAGGCGACAGCACTAACCACTACACCACCGTGCCGCCCGTATTTCAAATCATGAGTCAATATAATGTACTGATCATACTATTGTATACTATGTAACTTACATAGATTTAACATTACTATTTTGTATTTTCATTGTTTACAATTGTTGGCAATAGTTTGACTCAGAGTATTTTTGGCCCTGTATTTTTTATAAATTATTTGATTATATATATATATATCATAGAACTTTTCTAAGAGTAAATGTTTAAGCATTATCAGCCGACATGAGACAATAAAAATTCATAATTGCCTCTGAATGAGCTTGTCTATCTGCTATTGGTGTCAGGGGCACTGATTCCGTGTTATCCGTAACTGTTGATTTCGCAAGTGTTCCCCAATGGCTGACATCATGAGCATCATCAGGCTTCGCTTTGAAAAACGATGATCCAAGAGAATAGTTTGCTCGTCTGAAAGCACGTTTTTTTGGTGTGCTTCTTCATTTTTGTATGTTCTGTGATCGCAACACATCCTCGACTCCCATAATTTATCAAGTCATTGCAGTATGTGGATAAAACTTTGCCAGGTCAATTGGCTTTCTCGACAAAATTTTCAAGTTTCTCCGGGATTGTCTCTTCTTTGCTACGGATTTTCACCTCGATTGTCACTGTCTTTTGCATCCATTCCTACCTAAATTTATTTTTAACTTCCTTGTCAATTTCAAGAACTTGAGATTCTTGTTCTCGTGTGAGAGTTTTCACCATTTTCATCTTTAGATTTCAGCTGAAAGCATGGTCTATCGATCTGCCATTTGCAATAGTGATATCTATGTATCGAGACCGCTGATTGGTTCAAAGATCAAAAGATAGTTTGGGTCAGCCAATCGCTACACGTTTTGCAAAATTTATGGCTTTTGAGAGGTTTTCTGGTTACGGAAAGAAGTGATTTGCTCCAAATGTTCCGCGGGTCACGTCTACGCTGAGAGGGACTTGGCAAAAATCGAACCTCCTTGGATTTGGACGATTCACAAAAATGACCCATTTGGCTAACAAAACTGCGGAAATCTGCGGCTCCACGGAAAATTGTCATCCCTGCTGTTGGGTTCATCTACCACATTGCACCAAAAAGCACCCTGCTGCCAGCGCCTTATTGTTGATGTACTATTTAACCCATAGCTGGAACCCAGGCAGGTGCTATCACCTAGGAGCAATGGTGATTAAGGGATAACTCCACTTTCCCCAATACTCAAGTACTCCCAAACCTGAGACTCACCACCGGTTGCAGTTTAAAGTCATAGCCAGTCATACCCACATGGGCGCCGCCAGGGGGGGAAAGGTTAGAACAATTCTAGGGGCCCAGCACTGCCATGGGGCCCTTTAAGGGACTGATAATATGCTTTTAATGATTTTAATAAGACTTTTGAAATAACAACAATGCAATATTCCATCTGGTAAAATGAGCTAATTGAACAAGGTTGTCTATTTCTTGAGTTCTTCAACATATTGTCATTTAACCCTCCCCCTTTTGCGAAATGGTACGGTCCAGTTCTGGTAGAAGCGCGATGCGTTAAATCTGTGTGCTGATCAGTGCAACGCTACTTGCTGCTGTGTCGCGGTGCAGCAGCCAGCCAGCCAGCAGTCTATGATCGCTAAATATGAAGCGTGGCTGTCAAAAACATAAAGAAAGGCAGCTGAAAGCTGAGAGGGACCGGAGAGGCAGGCAACTGGTCACTCAGTTTTTCCCAAAGAAAGGTAGCTATCGCTCACATGTGTGTTCAAAATATTAGCGAATGGTAAATGAACAGTATGAACGTGGTTGGATTAGCCTATCAAGAGAACACTTTTACAGTTTGTACAGTGACATTTTTTCCATTTTAATAACTGAACTGACTTGTGTGATAAACAAGATGAAATATTACGTTATGCTGGTGCTAATAACTAGTGCTAATAACCAGTTTCATAACTAATGGGGTGCCCTAAATATGCACAGATTCAGCCTCAGGGGGACCTCTGCCCTACCAAACCACTGAACCCCCCTTTGGAGAAGGAGGTAAGCAGCAATACAACCCATAAATGCTTTAGGATTGAAGTTTTTAATGAGCAAGCGCCATATACAGTTTGCTAGATTAAAGTGTTGCTAATAACGGACACCAGCCAAGTGTTTGACATGGTTACGTGTGTGGAATGTTCACACGTTCTAAACCATTGGTTTCAAATTGAGGAGCTGGAGAAAGCGCAGCACACATAAAAAAGGGATAGAGGTTACAACATATGAAGAAATACGTATGTAATTGATCAAATTGAAATGTGTCACTTTGAAATAAATTTATAATAAGATGTTTCCTGTCTTTTATGGGTAACATTTGTAAGGCTACTGAGTATGGAGTTCATTTAAATGCATCAAACTTGTCCCTGGTAGGTTAATACATAAAATGTAATAACAAAGTCACAAACTCAAGGTCCATGGGCTATCAAAAGTCAAATAATGACAATAGTGCAATTGTGACGAGGGTGGGCAAAGTTGGGGGGCCCAAAATTCTAATCTTTCATGGGGCCCAAAATTTCTGGCGGCGCCCCTGCATACCCATGTCCACTGGTATCAACCTATTATCACCCAGGGTCATGTGTGTGAAGGGAGTGGGCTGCCACTTCGTTTCATCATACTGACTACTTACCGCAGTTAATCACGCGGATGTAATCACCGTCACATAGTTGACATGTAAAAAAGGCACGCATCAATTTTTACACCCTCAACTCCACGCAAAAAAAACCATACCAAAAGCAGTAGACAAGATCGTGTGTATGAGATGTGATAACATGAGGCAGGCGAACCTTGTATCTGAGTAACCGTTGCAGCACTGGGGCTGAATTCAGCGCCGTCACAGAGTTGACGGCAAGTTCGTGGGACGCTTACTTTGGCTGAGCTGCAGTCGAAATGATTGAAAGCTGCATCAAGTTTCATTGCATTTTCTTTAAACACACTCATACCCGTGACATGCATGGAGGACAATCATGTCTGATGGCTTTCAGTGGAGAAATAACACTTCGTTCAAACCAAGGTTGCAGGTGGGATGAGCCAAGTTGGCCATTTTCACACTTATTTCGATTTTTTCCAACAACTAAGAAATGTCAGAGAGGTCTGCTGAATTTTTTCCACAGTAGGCCACAGGGAGTTCTTGCTGTATGGAAAGGGTTTAGATCACCCCACGTTACACAGGCCGAGAGATGGCTCTGGGGGAACACATTTCTCAGTATTCACAGAAACACCCGTATTGACTCATCTGTGTGGCTTTTTCCAGATTTCTCAGTATTAATCAGACTGTGGCTGTTCAAATATTGAGCTAATGCAAGCAAATGCATCCTCGACCTAATGAAGTCTGGTCATTTTGCCACCGAGACACACCATTGGCTGAGCAGCAGCGAAGAACTTGAGCTGATACTCAACTTTAGCTGTTAAGTTCTGAGTGTAATGAAGGAGAGCTGAAGCTGCAGTAAAATCAGCACCATTGTCCAACACACTGATCATTAGAGCGGGTGGTGAAGATGTTGTGATCACCTGTATCCTGCTCTGCTCCAGGGCGTTCTCCAGCTCCTGCTTGGCAGCTGCAGTCTCCTGCTGATGAGTCTGCCGCAGGTGCTCTATAGCCGAAGCGTGGAGATGATTCAGCTCTGAACGCAGAGATGCTACACACAGAGAAAGAGAGATAGAGAGAGAAAAATATTATTCTTGTGACACGAATCTCTATGTTATATTAAAACTCATCAATCACTGACGTTCGATGCACAAAAAAGTCAAGTCGAAGAAGTAATTGCTTTTATTCTAACAATAGCAATATTCTCCCTCCCTCAATCTAGTTTTCTCTGCACTGTACACTTTCTCATATTTATGGCTACATTCCAGAGAAAATTGGTGCCTCATAATTCTTCAATGTGAAAGTCACGAGGAAAATCACATTCAGACTCGGAAAAACTTTAATTAAACCTGGAGCCATATACCACCAGCGCTCCATGATACTGCAGTTTTAGACTTCTTACAAATCAGCTTAGGAAAGTTTTAGTGCTAACTCTAAGTTGCGCTTTTTTTTTTTTTTTGGTAATATGACTTCACATTGTTAAGACACCTTACCACAGTGTGATTTTTGAACGATTCCATCGCAGTGGATTTTTCAAGTTTCTCCGTTTCATTTTTCTCTGGTCTGGAAATAAGCTCCACCCCCCACTCTCATCTCATCTCATCTCATCTCATTATCTCTAGCCGCTTTATCCTTCTACAGGGTTGCAGGCAAGCTGGAGCCTATCCCAGCTGACTACGGGCGAAAGGCGGGGTACACCCTGGACAAGTCGCCAGGTCATCACAGGGCTGACACATAGACACAGACAACCATTCACACTCACATTCACACCTACGGTCAATTTAGAGTCACCAGTTAACCTAACCTGCATGTCTTTGGACTGTGGGGGAAACCGGAGCACCCGGAGGAAACCCACGCGGACACGGGGAGAACATGCAAACTCCACACAGAAGGGCCCTTGCCGGCCCCGGGGCTCGAACCCAGGACCTTCTTGCTGTGAGGCGACAGCGCTAACCACTACACCACCGTGCCACCCCCCCCCACTCTGCATAATTAAATACTAATTATATAGATTATTAATAATAATCTAATTCTCCCGGTATTATTATAAGGATTATTAGTAGTTGTGTTTGTGTTAGTGGGAGCACAGCTGGCAGCGTCGTCACATCACAGCTCCAGGCTTCCTGGCTTGAGTTCCACGTGTTCTCTTCATGTACAGTACATATGAGTTTCCTCTGGGTTCTCCAGTTTCCTCCAACCAGGCTTGTAGTACTCGAGTCCAGGACTCAGACTCGAGTCAGACTCGTGCCCTAATTTTAAGGACTTGTGACTTGACTTGGACTTGTGCATTAACTGCATTCAGACTCGTAAATTGGAGACTCAGCCTTTCTTTATTTTTTGTAACATGCCATAATAATTTGGGAGAAGATATTTATATCTACATTAATTTTTATACTAATTTCGTGCAAGAGAATGTACATTCACCTGTTCAAACTTCATGTTCAGGAGCAAACTAACATTAACGCTGCTAAAATGCCTGAAAAGAATGACGCTAGGATTGTCCGCTTTGCTTATACAGACTTCTCGTGCAGTGGGAAAAAATGCACTGCTATGTGTTCCATATGTAGGAGAACTATCGAGGAGACGACGGGGACAACCTCAAACTTCAATCATCATTTGGTAAGACTCCACCCAGAGAAGGAAGTGATACGCTGTGTTCATTGCCTTGTTGATAGTGGGCGGGGCTTGCTTGCTGAGCGATGAACTAGCTAGTGTTAACCCTCTCTCATGTTATTTGCCCTGTTGATAGTGGGTGGGGCTTGCTGAGCAATGAACAAGCTTTTTCTCTGTAGCCTGTTAACTAAAATGGGGCAGTCAAGCAGGAACGTTAGTCCAACACAGTAGCAGAGACGCTTTCACATAAAGGCAGCAACAGCCATCGTCATATGGTGTGGATGGAGTTTTGTTCTCGGACTCAAATCGAAATTTTCTTTAATGACTTGGACTTGAACCCTGAGGACTCGAGACTGGACTCTGACTCGAGGTTTAGTGACTCGACTACAACATTGCCTCCAACAACTTAAAACATGCTGGTAGAAGGACTGATGACTTTTAATTGCCCTTAGTTGTGAAAGTGTATGTGCATGGTGACCTGTGATGGACTGGAGTTCCATCCAGGGAGTATTCCCACATCATGCCCAGTGTTCCTGGGATAATCTTGACCAGAATAGAGCGGTTACTGAAGATGAACGAATGAGTTGTATGAGTAGTTGTAACAGGTCTATTTAAAATGATCTTAACTGATAGAAAGAATGTAGAAAGTGATACCATTTAACAATGATCTAACAACTATTATTATACATACAGGACACTTTTTCGATGGAATAAAAACATTCTATTCCCTTCTAGTGGGTTTCATTCATTTGGTTCGATAGCATGCAATATTGTTAGCATATCGCTTATCCTACATGTATCACGTTACTCTACCCAGTGGAGAATGAGTGTTGAATATGGCTTACGATATTGCATGGTTGTCAAGACAACATGACATCACACGTCGGAGCTGATGAGAATATTCAATGAGAGAGTTTTCTGCTGTGCATGCACAGAAGCATTTCTTTGTTTGCCGGGAAAGAGAAAGGCGTGTTGAACACCCGAAAGGCTACCAAAACTTCATTAGATATTCTTCGCGCATATTTACAAGCAGTGATGAACCGTTACTATTAGAGCTGCGATTTCAGCTCAGCCAAAACTTAGCCAGACACACCAAAAAAGCAACAAGGCAAAGGATTTTGTAAGGGATTAGCGGCAGACTGCCAGGTTGCTCCGTTGTGTGTACAACCCCGATTCCAAAAAAGTTGGGACAAAATACAAATTGTAAATAAAAACGGAATGCAATAATTTACACATATCAAAAACTGATATTATATTCACAGTAGAACATAGACAACATATCAAATGTCGAAAGTGAGACACTTTGAAATTTCATGCCAAATATTGGCTCATTTGAAATTTCATGACAGCAACACATCTCAAAAAAGTTGGGACAGGGGCAATAAGAGGCTGGAAAAGTTAAAGGTACAAAAAAGGAACAGCTGGAGGACCAAATTGCAACTCATTAGGCCAATTGGCAATAAGTCATTAACATGACTGGGTATGAAAAGAGCATCTTGGAGTGGCAGCGGCTCTCAGAAGTAAAGATGGGAAGAGGATCACCAATCCCCCTAATTCTGCGCCGACAAATAGTGGAGCAATATCAGAAAGGAGTTCGACAGTGTAAAATTGCAAAGAGTTTGAACATATCATCTACAGTGCATAATCTCATCAAAAGATTCAGAGAATCTGGAAGAATCTCTGTGCGTAAGGGTCAAGGCCGGAAAACCATACTGGGTGCCTGTGATCTTCAGGCCCTTAGACGGCACTGCATCACATACAGGCATGCTTCTGTATTGGAAACCACAAAATGGGCTCAGGAATATTTCCAGAGAACATTATCTGTGAACACAATTCACCGTGCCATCCGCCGTTGCCAGCTAAAACTCTATAGTTCAAAGAAGAAGCCGTATCTAAACATGATCCAGAAGCGCAGACGTCTTCTCTGGGCCAAGGCTCATTTAAAATGGACTGTGGCAAAGTGGAAAACTGTTCTGTGGTCAGACGAATCAAAATTTGAAGTTCTTTATGGAAATCAGGGACGCCGTGTCATTCGGACTAAAGAGGAGAAGGACGACCCAAGTTGTTATCAGCGCTCAGTTCAGAAGCCTGCATCTCTGATGGTATGGGGTTGCATTAGTGCGTGTGGCATGGGCAGCTTACACATCTGGAAAGACACCATCAATGCTGAAAGGTATATCCAGGTTCTAGAGCAGCATATGCTCCCATCCAGACGACGTCTCTTTCAGGGAAGACCTTGCATTTTCCAACATGACAATGCCAAACCACATACTGCATCAATTACAGCATCATGGCTGCGTAGAAGAAGGGTCCGGGTACTGAACTGGCCAGCCTGCAGTCCAGATCTTTCACCCATAGAAAACATTTGGCGCATCATAAAACAGAAGATACGACAAAAAAGACCTAAGACAGTTGAGCAACTAGAATCCTACATTAGACAAGAATGGGTTAACATTCCTATCCCTAAACTTGAGCAACTTGTCTCCTCAGTCCCCAGACGTTTACAGACTGTTGTAAAGAGAAAAGGGGATGTCTCACAGTGGTAAACATGGCCTTGTCCCAACTTTTTTGAGATGTGCTGTTGTCATGAAATTTAAAATCACCTAATTTTTCTCTTTAAATGATACATTTTCTCAGTTTAAACATATGTCATCTATGTTCTATTCTGAATAAAATATGGAAGTTTGAAACTTCCACATCATTGCATTCCGTTTTTATTTACAATTTGTACTTTGTCACAACTTTTTTGGAATCGGGGTTGTAGTTGTCGATGTTGATTTAAAAAGTAACGAAGTAAATTACACAGGGAAATGAATACTTAAGTCTGAGTGAAAAATACTGTAGCAAGCGTGCAGCATGGAAGATGAGTCTGGAGACAGAAATCTTAGTTTCTCGGTCGTTAGCCTGTACTACTTGCTCTCGATAGCACTGGCTTGACTGCTTTATTAATATTCGCTAACACTACTGATGAACGCTACACTGGCTGGTAGGGGACTTCACTGCTGCACTGATGGCGTCGAGTCACAATTAAGCTCATGTTGGCCTTTGAGAAGGCCGAGGGCGATACATTTTTGGTCCCTCTCATTATAAATCAAAATATGATTGGTTAATTCGTCTGTCACTTCCTACATAAACATACACTGCCATGGCCTTCTGTCCCGGCAAAGAAGTCCTAATCAATGAGCGAGCCAGCTCTAAACTCTTCTCAGCCTAGAGACAACAAACAAAAAAATCTCACTGGATAACTCGATTTTAATGTTTTCAGTACAGTAACCCTATCAGCAAATTTGATAGAAAATGAGGCCGAATTAGAATTGGAAGAGAATAATTATCATGAAATTATGAAAGAAATTAAATATAACATTTGAAATGCTGATATGTTTGGGCCTTCTCTGAAGGCTGAGAAGGCCCTGACAGTTCCCCCTCCATTTACAAGAGAAAAACATACCAACGGACATCGAAAAACTGGAAAAGAGTATAAATCCAGTATGTATAATAATAATAATAATAATAATAATAATAATGACTTTTGTTTGTGGTCTATCAGATATATTCCACTCAGCTACTCGTCTTTGACTCGTTCAATATCATGCTAGCTGAATGGAATATATCTGATAGACCGCTCAACGCCAGCTAATATCATTTAAATATTTGGATTTATTGATTTAACCCTTTCGATTATTCATAACTCCTGCGAATTCTTCACTCGCAGAACTGTTAGGGAGTTAAAAATAAAACATTTCTACAAAGAATCTTAGTGACAGCATTTCGTTATCACAGTAGGTTCCAAGTAGAACCATGTTAACTGGCTACAAATCCTTATTTATCTTTCAAGAGCCTGTTTTTCTAACTGAGATGCATGCAGAGTGGATGATGAGTCCTTGAAGCTACGGTATGCCTGGAACAAAACAAGTTTTACATTTTTGCCCTGTGGTTACGCTGGAAGAAATTGTGTGCCTTGAAATTTGCCCGCCAAAAAGCCGAGCTCAAATCCACCGTGTCCTCTCAGTAGGGGCAAACGGCAGATGTCCTTCAGCCCGGACTCCGTCGCTGTGCTTCTTACCTAGCATTGCTTTCCCCTCGTCCTCCAGCTCGAAGCGTAGCGTCTGCAGCTCCTGCTCCGACTGCTGCTTCAGCGTCTCGATTTTCTGCCTGTGGGCTTCTCTTAGGGACTGCAGCTCCATGTGATGCTGCTGCCGCAGACGCTCCTCCAACTCCTACACCAACACACACACGCACACTTTTTAAATCTCCGGAAAGCAAACTCTATTAAAACAGAATCTTTTAGTAACCACAAATTAGACATGGACTCTAATGGACTTTCTCCAAAGCCATCAATTAAAGCAGTTTGCAGCCTGGGGATCATTAATAAGTCTTTGTCGGTCAGAAAAATTGCATAAAAATCAAAAACCACTTACACATATTAGCAACTTATTGTGGATTTTAAATGGCTGTTCCGTTCAGGTTGTCAGTGTAAGCGAAGCAGACATTATGTCGTGCTAATCTGGTCAGTCATGTTACCACCAACGACAGATGTAGAAATCACTAATGAAATGGAAGTAGAGGCAATTACGTCTCTCGATGCTTTAGGAAAGCTTAATCTGCTGCATCTGCACTTTACAAGTTAGAAAAAGAAGTCAGCAAAGGTACCTTCTTACCTAACACCCTAACCAGAGACGAGTTTCTCTTTCTCAGTCTCTCTTTCTCTCAACAAATGGTCTTAAGTTCACAACACTTTTGGGAAACTGGATCCAAATTGATCAACAGCGGGAAATTTTTTTAAATTCAATTCTTAGTTGTTAATTTTCTATTTAAATTATTCTGATTTGAATTCTGTTGTATTATTTATAGTTTCAAAGAAAAGCCGATAAATTTGATAAACTCGAGCCAAGCTAGTCTGAAGATTTGAAGATACAGTACCTAAGACACCACGTGGTGGTGTAGTTTATTGGGTGGAGCTTAAAGTGTGTGTAATCATGAGTCAAAAATAAGGAGGAAGCGCTGAAATCAAGCAAGGTGCAGAGCATGTAGAGAACTCAAACAGGAGTGCTAGGAGAGCACAACATCCCCCACTGGTAACTATGCCATAACTCTGGTAAAATGCAACTGAATTGGACGAAATTACAATATGCATATTACCAACATATAACAAAGAATCCTGTCAAGTTTCATAAAATTCCTCCAAAAATTGTGAGAAGAGTTGATTTCAGAAGGTGAGCACCCTTCCCGGGATGGACAGATGGACATCGCCACAGCATAATCCCCCTTTGGGCCTTTCAGCTAGCGGGGGATAAAAATTGTGAGGGAAGTTGATTTCAGAAAGCAAGCACACCTTGATGAAATTGCCAAAGTACAAGTCTGTTAATAATCAAGAGCATAACTCTGGTAAAATGTGCCCAAATTAAATGAAATTTCAATATGCGTATAACTGTCATATAACAAATCCTTTTACCAAGTTTGGTGAAATTCCTTCACAAATTGTGAGAGGAGTTGATTTCAGAAGAACGTACACCCTCATGAAATTGTCAAAGTACAAGTTATTTAATCAAGGGTCAAAACTCTGGGAAAACTCATCTCATCTCATTATCTCTAGCCGCTTTATCCTTCTACAGGGTCGCAGGCAAGCTGGAGCCTATCCCAGCTGACTACGGGAGAAAGGCGGGGTACACCCTGGACAAGTCGCCAGGTCATCACAGGGCCGACACATAGACACAGACAACCATTCACACTCACATTCACACCTACGGTCAATTTAGAGTCACCAGTTAACCTAACCTGCATGTCTTTGGACTGTGGGGGAAACCGGAGCACCCGGAGGAAACCCACGCGGACACGGGGAGAACATGCAAACTCCGCACAGAAAGGCCGTCACCGGCCACGGGGCTCGAACCCGGACCTTCTTGCTGTGAGGCGACAGCGCTAACCACTACACCACCGTGCCGCCCCTCTGGGAAAACTGTTAGACAAAATTAAATCACAATATGCGGATTACCGTCATATAACAAGGCCTTTTGCCAAGCTTCGAGAAATTCGTCCAAAAATTGTGAGAGGAGTTGATGTCAGAAGGCAAGCACACCTTCACATTGTGGAAGTACAAAGTTGTTCATCAAGGGATCTGGTAAAATGTGACTGAATTTAACGAAATTACAGTATGCGTACTACCAACATATAACAAAGAATCCTACCAAGTTTGGTGAAATTCCTCCACAAATTGTGAAAGGAGTTGATTTCAAAAGGAAAACACACTCTCATGAAATTGTCAAAGCGTAATTTTGGTAATCAAGGGCTGTAACTCTGGCAAAATGTGTCCCAATTGAATGAAATTACAATATGCATATTACTGGCATAGAACAATGCCTCTTGTCAAGTTTCGTGAAATTCCTCCAAAAATTGTGAGAGGAGTTGATTTCAGAAGGTGAGTACCTTTTTCTGGGACGAACAGACAGACGGACAGACATCACCACAACATAATCCCCTTTCGGGCCTTTCGGCCAGCGGGGGATAAAAAGACAAAGTGATGTAATCTATCCACATTCACTGGATATGAGCAATCGTGTGCTCTGATTTGCTACTCTACTACTAGGTTATTAGCTTTATATACCATGAGTAGAGAAAAACAAAATGGCGGAGTGTTTTTCTGAACAAACCAAAGACAAAATAAAAACTTGACTTGAAAACAAAACTACCCAAAAAAGATCAAAATCTGGAATAAAAGTATTTGACGGTAAGAACGTATCTTTTTTTACTTTTCAAGAATTATTATTATAGCATTTTTCACAAATTGCTACTGTCATTTCGCCAGTTTGTTTACATTCTAAGCGGAAATTATTTTGTTGGACGTTTTGTCGAAAGTTTTTATTTATTGAAATTGCAAAAGTAAAAATGCTCTGTTTCTTAAAATCCAGTGAATGTGGATAGAATAAAACAGTTATTCCACTCAATCTCGTTGTACATGGCTTATAGCCAACTCAGTGCTATGTGCCTCGTCGGCTTTCAGCTCATGTACGACTTGATTTCGTGAAATAACTGTAAATTAGCAGGTCAACTGCAAATGTCAAGTTATGGCACAGTATAAATAATGCACAAATCATGTATAAATGATCTTGAGATGTGTCAAGAATCATTTTATACTCACATCATGGCACTCTGAATCAAATTAGCATTGAATCCCTATATAATACATAATGGAAAGGTTTTTTTTTTAACGATTAGAAAAACATGTTTGTTTCTAAGTGTAGTGTCATGTGGCAGGATTTTCAGGATGGTATCAGAGCAGGACAACGTTTCCTAGTTTTCTGGTATTTCCAGGAAATAATGTGACGTGATGCTTGCATTTGATGGAAATTACAGCAATTCAAAATAGCACGTTCTTGTAACATCATGTGACAGCTTGCATTGTTCCTGTTCCATCTTGTAGTGTTATTAAGTGAGAAGAATAAGGAGTTGAAAAATGATCAACATTAGTAGTTTGCAGATTATGTAGTCAGTAATGGAAAAGTCAAACTGTAATAAGAGGCTAAACGGTCACATTCTCGCCATTACCACTTCCTGTTGCATTTGCATGAGAATAACACCATCTCGAACATTCTTTCTTTACTGATTTGTTATTCGATGACACCTCCATCGAATATTTTTTTTTCTTCATTGACTGCATTTCCTGCTTTATTTAATCTCACATATGTGCCCTTGCACAACTTGCTGTTAGAGGAAAATAATCAGTCTTGTGTGATATTTCTGTTACCACCTCTAAGTTGACTATTTTCCATCATTACATAAAATCATTTTCACCTCAAAAACTCAATTTGATGGAAAGTTGTCAAAAAAATTTTTTTTTCTTGCATTATACACACCAGAGCATCAGTGACAGTAGCTTAGACGGCTGTACCATGAGAAACCAGACTCGTTTATAATTAGCCAATTTGTTCTTCATGAGAAAAATTAGATCTTCCAAACAAAAGAAATCAGAATCAAAATCCATTGAAAACTCAGGGAGGAGTAGCGATTTTCCTCAAAGTTCATTAACCGGCCTAACTAGCAACTTGTTAATGAGAAATCACAAAACCAGGGAGTAACTTTTGTGCAGATGGATTAGATCTTCCAAACAGAACAATCAGAATCAAAATTCATTGAAAACTCAGGGAGGAGTAGCGTTTTTTGTGAATTGTGGGCGGACAGATGATGGGTGCCGCATGATTGCAATAACTCACTGCCCTACGGCTGGTGAGCTAATAAAGCCAACTGAGACTTGAAACTGAAACCAAGTCTTAAAGTTTAATAGCTAAAAACTTTTAAACTGGCTTATTAGTTTATCCTCAGTAATCAGGATCAGTGTCAAACTTTAGATTTTCAAGCTACAATGCCTACAACGCAGTAGCGGCTGGTGGTCTTTGAAATATGGGAAACTCAGTTTTAGGTCTACAAAATAAAACTTTTCAATTATTTGTTATTTGTTGTTATTTATATGTGAATTCTGCCATGTTCTACTCTGACTCTGCCAAGTAAACTTCAGTGTGCACATGAACTTAAGTGTTCTTTGTTTTTCTTATGCCTTTTGTATATCCTGTCAAAGTTGGCCAAATCTCCAAAACCCAGTTTTGACCCAATAATGGGATGGTCTCAGTAGCAAAGCAGTGACCTTATTCTGCCTTGAACCCAAGTCTACAGGGTACCAAACCTGCACCCTGACCACAACACCAAAGAGCCAGGCTTGTTGGCATGGCAGAGCACATCCTCAACTGTAGTGACAGGCATTCTGTCACACTGCCCTCCCCTTTGGGAGGTGCACACAGGCATCCCTCAGCCATACTTCTCCCATACCAGGGTGCCCCACCCACTCATGCTTCACCCATCTCTGGGGTCCTTCACACAGGGCCACCTATCCCTCGTATACAGGGCACACCTCCGATGGCCTTCCAGCAAGCCATCCCACTCCTGACACCATCTGGAGCAAAGCAGGAGAACAGTGACCTTATCCTGCCTTGAACCCAGGTCTACAGGGTACCAAACCTGCACTCTGACCACAACGCCAAAGAGCCAAGCTCGTTCATATGGCAGTCAGAGCACATACTCAACTGTAGTGATGGGCACTCCATCACAGTCTCATTAAGAGACAAGTCCAACAGGACATTCTCTTGGTCAAAGCCCTCCCAGTGAACCAGTTTACTTTGTCATACCAAGACAGCTGAAATGAGTGATTGTGCCTCCTTGACTCTTGAATTAAATCAATTTTGGGCATTGATCTGCCATGTTGTTTAATTCTGAGCATCTCCTCATAAAGCCTGGCGCACACAGGTGATTTTCCGTCGCTTGGTTGTGCAACTTTTTGATGCAAGTGAAAAATTGCTTTGTTTGCGGATATTTGCAATGACGATTTTTTTGTCAACTGTGACAGATCGCAGGTATCAAACATGCTTGATATTCTACGACAAAAAAAAAAAATCGCCAGTTGCTGACTTGTTGCAGAGCTATTGTTGCGTGTGCGTGTCTTTGCGATAACAAAGTGATCACCTCCAAAGGCTAACCCAATCCCTGCCTGCAAAGTGATTTCCACGTGACTTGCATCCCCCTCCCCAAATCGCCCACTGGTCACAGATAATGCACGCATGCAGCTACCCGAGAAGGGAAACTTGCGTCCAAAAATAGCAATACGCTTGTGATGGGAAGTTGCTCGTGTGCATCGGGCTTAAGGAAGAGCATCAAAATCAGGTCTTCTCCAAAATCAGGTCAACAACATTAGTAACGTTTGCCATTTCCCATTTTGCACAGCTAATAGCTAGCTAGCTGGCGAGATTTCCCCTTAAAATAAACAGCCTTTACTGATCCGAAACATAAGCAAGTAACAAACTCACAAACTCACAAATATTTACAATTTCATTTACAGTATATACAAATGGAAATAGGAACTGCATATTGGTAGGAAAAGAACGAGAATGAGCAGCAGCTAGTCTCAAGACTTCACTTGCCAACACACCGCATGATGGACTGAGCTTGAATCCCTCCGATCGATGTGACGTATAATTTTAAAACACTGTCAGTCACATGACATTCAAAAGAGATTTGAGAGTTCCTCCACTCATCCGTCATCATACAGAAGCCCAGTGTCCAGTCCCGCCTTAATGTCAGCGACTCTCCATAGACCCCCAGTGAAGCCGGGAGTCCAGAAGTTACGTTTTAAAAGAATATTGTCCAATAAATGTCTCTAAGATCAAAGCCTATCCCGTAGTGGCATTGAACTACAAAGACGCTGAGCATCAATGGGTTTTCAGTGGGTTTTGCTTCCACAGGCTTCTCTGTGGGAAAAACAAAACAAAACACATTATCAGATTATGACGACCAGCGAGAAAGAACTGCTGAACAAACCAGCCATAAAGCTGAGCACTTTCTAGCACAAAATATCAATTTGGAATAAGAGTCATGTAAATACAGTGGTGCTTGAAAGTTTGTGAACCCTTTAGAATTTTTTATATTTCTGCATAAATATGACCTCATATTTATGCAGAAATATAGATTTTCTGGTCCTTCCACAACATTTCGATTGGATTAAGGTCAGGACTTTGACTTGGCCATTCCAAAACATTAACTTTATTCTTCTTTAACCATTCTTTGGTAGAACGACTTGTGTGCTTAGGGTTGTTGTCTTGCTGCATGACCCACCTTCTCTTGAGATTCAGTTCATGGACAGATGTCCTGACATTTTCCTTTAGAACTCGCTGGTATAATTCAGAATTCATTCATTATTCCATCAATGACGGCAAGCCGTCCTGGCCCAGATGCAGCAAAACAGGCCCAAACCATGATACACCCATCACCATGTTTCACAGATGGGATAAGGTTTTTATGCTGGAATGCAGTGTTTTCCTTTCTCCAAACATAATGCTTCTCATTTAGACCAAAAAGTTCTATTTTGGTCTCATCTGTCCACAGGACATTTTTCCAATAGCCTTCTGGCTTGTCCACGCGATCTTTAGCAAACTGCAGACAAGCAGCAATGTTCTTTTTGGAGAGCAGTGGTTTTCTCCTTGCAACCCTGCCATGCACACCATTGTTGTTCAGTGTTCTCCTGATGGTGGACTCATGAACAGTAACATTAGCCAATGTGAGAGAGGCCTTCAGTTGCTTAGAAGTTACAGTGTTTCCCACAGACCAGGTAGCAATTTGTGGTGCTCCACTGTGCCAATGAGGGAATCGTGCGCGGTGGTGTCGTGGTGGTCGGTGGAGTCGGTCATTGGGGTGTATGCAAAGTGTTTACAGCGGGCGGTGTTCAAACACATAGTATTTTTCTTCAGAGTCACCTGCTGGGACTATTTTAAAGCTACAAGAAGCATTTGAGATTATTCAGTTCAATCTAAATTCTTTTAAGTTCTTTAAGAGAAGACAGCTAAAACAATTTTTACCAGAACCCTGCCTGGTTTCATTCCTTGACCCAACTTTACATTACAGGGAAGGCCATTAGTTTGCTGGGCTTGATGTTGGTGGAAAACCTGTCTTTTAAATTTATGAAAATTACTCACCAAAATTGAAGTTGAAGTTTAGTTTTTACCTTAGTTTTTGGCCTTTTTGGTGGCAATCTTTCAATCATTCTTTAGTTGACATTCAAGGAATAAATTGCAAAAAACAAGCTGGAGGTTTTTATTTTAAATACTGAACTCAACACTTACCTCAACCAATAGTAAAATGAAATAAATAGTATAATGTAACAACAAAATAATAATAAAATAAAATATCATAATTAGATATAAGAAACCACTTAAGGTAACACCAAAGCAACTAACAATAATGAAAAAGCATTACCCTAATTGGTGCAAAGCCTGCATGCCCTATCAGAACATTTAATTCTCCATGGCTTCCTGAAAAAAAACTCAAGTGCCCTATCATAAGGGAAGTCATTGGGTTCGGGACCATTTATGGAGATTCATAAGCAGGCTGAGCCTATTCCTGAGGTCTGTTTTAATCTATGGATAAAAAAGTACATTTTCTTCATCATCAAAGCACTACAAATTTCATTATATCAAAAAAAATACAAAGGAATACTGAATTTCTATGTGCTTACCCTATTCATAGCTGAGAAATCCCGTTCGCAATTCTACTTCGCCAATAAAGCTAATAAAGATGTTTCTTAAAATATTCAGATTTTATGCTTCAGACAGCATCAACTAGGCATCCCTGCGAGTATAACAACATTTTATTTAGGCTAGTGGGAAATCCTTATTTATTGTGAATGTCAAGCCATTATTAATAACTTGCATGAATGCTGAAGCAGGATAAACGGGATAATGCAATAAGGCCGGTTCCTCGCGTCAAGCTGCTACTGTATGCATCAAAATTGGTTTATAGCCTGACTCAGGGATGTCCGTTTCATGTAAGCCAAGAAGGCTATGATAAAGCTCATCACGAGCACGACGTAGGCTACCTTTTAAAATAAGGGGTTGGAAGGCGAATCGGGAAGGCTGCGTTATTTTTAATTAGCCTAACAGGCCTACTTGCAGTCCGGGTATATGCGCAACGGCAGGCCTGTGCACACGCCTCTCTCTCTGTCTCTGTGTGTGGGTGTGTGTGCGCGCGCGTGAACGAGAAGAAAGAGCACTATGAATGAACGGAACGATACGCAACGGAATTTTTTTTTTCAAAATCGCGAGTCTGATGTGGTGATAGGAATCCATTGTGTGGCACTGCGCCACACAATGGTCTATGTATGGGAAACCCTGAGTTACCCTGGGGTCCTTTGTGACCTCGCCGACTATTACACGCCTTGCTCTTGGAGTGATCTTTGTTGGTCGACCACTCCTGGGGAGGGTAACAATGGTCTTGAATTTCCTCCATTTGTACACAATCTGTCTGACTGTGGATTGGTGGAGTCCAAACTCTTTAGAGATGGTTTTGTAACCTTTTCCAGCCTGATGAGCATCAACAACGCTTTTTCTGAGGTCCTCAGAAATCTCCTTTGTTCGTGCCATGATACACTTCCACAAACATGTGCTGTGAAGAGCAGACTTTGATAGATCCCTGTTCTTTAAATAAAACAGGGTGCCCACTCACACCTGATCGTCATCCCATTGATTGATAACACCTGACTTGTCATGCTTCGCCCCGGACTTCCACTCTGGAGATTTATTATCTCCCAATTCAGCACTAATCTGGATCCAGGACGGGACTTTCATCTTGCTGGCATTCACTTCCTGGTTTGCTCTGCTATGTATAAAAGGCCGTTCTCAGAAGGGGACTTTGTCAGAACATCTCGTTGGTACTGTTTTCATGTCGTCTCTGCGCCCTTATTGCTTCTTGGATTTTTGCTCTCTGTTTTGCCTGTTCCTTGTCACAGTTTTTGCACTACGTTTTTTTTTGGTCTTTTTTCATGTTTGTTGAGCTACGTTTTTGTCTCAAGTTTTTTGTTTGGACTATTTTTATGCTAGCGTTTTTTGTCCTTGCCTGCCTCTTTTTTTGTCCCTAGTTTTTTCTGGATTATTTTTACTCCTATTAAATCTTTTTTATCATTGGATTTACTGGTCTGTGTTCTGCTCTTGGATCCTACTCACCACATCTCACCTCCCATAACACGACTCTAATTTCAGCTTCAAATTAACTGCTAATCCTAGAGGTTCACATACTTTTGCCACTCACATATGTAATATTGGATCCTTTTCCTCAATAAATAAATTACCAAGTATGATATTTTGGTCTCATTTGTTTAACTGGGTTCTCTTTATCTACTTTTAGGACTTGTGTGAAAATCTGATGATGTTTTAGGTCATATTTATGCAGAAATATAGAAAATTCTAAAGGGTTCACAAACTTTCAAGCACCACTGTACACATTTAACAGACAATTAACATTTAACAGACATTTCGTGACATTTTACAGGAAGCTTCCCTTGTAGTCTTACAGCAGTCGCCTCTGCTACAACCTCATGCTTAAGTATACGATATAAAATCGGTCTTCAAGCCCAAACAAGACACGCAGCCGGAAGCTCTGTCTCTGCAGGAATACTTGTAAGACTGAGAAGGTCAAATCATATCAGTCATCCAGACAGCTATCAGGAGACATGCCCCAGCCTTTCTATTCGACACGTACACAAACCAACACACAAAACCCCTCTACACACTCTCCCTCAGGAGCTGTGGGCTGTGCCGCTGTTTTCAGTCTGACTGACAAGACTCCCAAACCATCTCGCTTTCACTCTCTCCCTCATTTTAACACACAGCACCATCCAGGACGCATCTGAATTCTCAGCACGTTCAGTACAAACACTGTAGCAACCGTCCCAGAAGACAGGATCCCATTTGCACCTCCACAAGTGTTACTAGTGTGGTAGCACATCTGAATAGGCTTTGAGATCTAGCTTCCCCTCCTCTGGAGATGTTACACACTGGCAGGGTATGAATAGTGGACGGCTCATACGCTGCCATGTCTCAGCACTGAATGAATGACACTCAGTGAGAAAGCAGTGTATACATATAGAACATTCATACAACTGGCATATAATGGCCCACAAATCAATATAGACTCATGAGGATCTCGGACAGATTTGTGGGTCAGATTTTGGTCTGAACAGGCAACTGGATTAACATTTCAAAGACATTACTGAACTGTGATTTTGCACTCTTCCATTCCATTGCAAAGATGCCTTCAAAAATAATGAAATTTAATGTTTATACATTAAAAAACGACTATAAATCAGCAGTAAGCCATAATAAATGAAATAAAGTCAATATTTGGTGTGAGACGACCCTTTGCTTTAAAAAAAAATAGTAGTCTCAGGTACAATGAGTACAGTTTTATAAGGAAATGAGCTGTAGGTTTTATTGAGCATCTTACAGAACCAGCTTTTCTTTTAGACACTGACTGTCACACTCGTGTCTTAATTTTACACCAAAACCCAGGAGCCTTCATTATGTTTTTTTGTTTGGAAAGTGTCTCTTATGCAATATACTGCACTTTCTTTACAGAACATACAAACATTTTTCTATAACATTTATTTTATGCTGGAAAAAAAGTTTGGAAACCTAAACTGCTTTTGTACTGACTCCATAATGAAGAAGTTATAAAATAAAAGACTTTTGCACAGTATTGTATATTTAAAGAAATCTGCTTCATGGAAAGGAAAAGAAAGGAAAGGAAAGAAGAAAGTAACTCAAGTTTTTTTTTTTATTTGTTATGTATATTTAAACAAAACAAGAGTGCTCTGAGAGCACAATATTTCCCGCTGGCAACTAGGCCATAACTCTGGGAAAATGTGACTGAATTTAACACAATTGCAATATGTGTATTACCAACATATCACAAAGAATCTTGTTAAGTTTCGTGAAATTCCTTCAAAAATTGTGAGAGGAGTTGATTTCAGAAGGTGAGCACCCTTACTGGGACGGACAGACAGACATCGCCAAGGCATAATCCCCCTTCGGGCCTTTTGGCCAGCGGGGGATAAAAATTGTGAGGGAAGTTGATTTCAGAAAGCAAGCACACCTTGATGAAATTGCCAAAGTACAAGTTTGTTGTTAATCAAGGGCATAACTCTGGTAAAATTTGCCCAAATTAAGCGAAAATTCAATATGCGTATAACTGTCATATACCAAAGCCTTTTACCAAGTTTGGTGAAATTCCTCCACAAATTGTGAGAGGAAATTGATTTCAGAAGAACATCCACCCTCATGAAATTGTCAAAGTACAAGTTATTTAAAACTCTCGGAAAATTTTCATCCAAAAATTGTGAGAGGAATTGATGTCAGAAGGCAAGCACACTTTCATGAAATTGTGAAAGTACAAGGCTGTTAATCAAGGGCGACCGATTGAACAAAATAACAACATGCGTACTACCGATGTATAACAATGCCTCTTGTCAAGTTTTGTGAAATTCCTCCACAAATTGCGAGAGGAGTTGATTTCAGAAGGTGAGCACCCTTCCTGGGATGGATGGACAGATGGACATCGCCACAACATAATCCCCCTTCAGGCCTTTCAGCCAATGGGGGATGAAAAGGAAAAGAAACTTGCTACTGACATTTGCAAACCTCGTTTTTATTATTTGGTATATATTTTCAACAAACATGCTTCACAGAATGGAAAGAGGAAAAAAACGTACTACTGACTCTTGCAAAATAAAGATTTTTATTTGGAATGTATATATGCTTTATATTCTCTCTATCTACACATATTTCTACTACTTGGACTGTGACCTTGTAGCAGTGTAGTAGCTTGCGCGCCCCTGTGAGCCCAAGAGCTCATGCCAGCGGGGGTCCCTATAAACCCTCAGCAGGTTCAGCCTTGCCGGATTTGGTCTTGGGGGACAGGCCCGACAAACAACAGTCCACCCATTTCTCTCTAGACACGCACCTGGTGATGTGTGTCTCCCTGTGAGTCCACTCCATGCGTTTCTGAAAGAAGGATGCCGTATGGAAGATGGGCAGCCTACTTGCTAGCAGCAGTGAGGCCAGCACCCTCACTGCAGTGAATTTTTTAACATACGAACTCTTCAATCATGACATCACTATAGCTTCAAGCAAATGGGAAGTGTCACAGCAAGAATGATGGGGTGAGGGTAAAGCCCACGGGAACCCCCCCACACCTGAAAATTCAGGATGTCATCACAAATACATCTGTCAGATCAAGATCGCATTTCATCCATCGATAGCCATGACGGGGACCATAAGTAAGTAAGTAAGTAAGTAAGTAAGTAAGTAAGTAAGTAAGTAAGTATTCTTTGTACAACCCCAATTCCAAGAAAGTTGGGATGCTATGTAAAACAAATAAAAACAGAATGCAATGATTTGCAAATCCTTTTCGAACTACATGCAGTTGAATACAATACAAAAGACAATATATATAATATTCAAACTGATAAACTTTATTGGGACAGGGGCATGTTTACCACTGTATTACATCACCTTTCCTTTTAACAACACTCAGTAAACATTTGGGAACTGAGGACAATAATTATTGATATTTTGAAAGAGAAATTCTTTTCCATTCTTCCTGGATCAACAATTTCAGTTGCTCAACAGTCCCAGGTCTCTGTTATTGTATTTTACACTTCATAATGCACCATCCATTTTCAATTGGAGGCTGGCAGGTCAGTTTAGCACCTGCACTCATTTACTATGAAGCCACGCTCTTGTAACACATGCAGAATGTGGCTTGGCATGGTCTTGCTGGAATAAGCAGGGATGTTCCTGAAAAAGGCATCATCTAGCTGGCAGCATTGTTACTCTAAAACATATGTACTTTTCAGCATTAATGGTGCCTTCACAGATGGTGGCTTTTGAACTTTGTACTGATAACAATCTGGATGGTCCTTTTTCTCTTTAGCCTGGAAGACATGATATCCATGATTTCCAAAAACAATTTAAAATGTGGACTCGTCAGACCACAGCATAGGTTTCCATTTTGCATCAGTCCATCTCAGATGAGCTTGGGCCAAGACAATTCAGCAGCATTTTTGGATGTTGTTGATATATGACTGTGGCAGCGGGGGCGTGGCCAAGCAGCAGTCTGTGAATGGAGGGCGGGGTCGGGGAAGGTAAGTGGCTAAGTCATTCCGCCTGCTGTCAATTAATGTGTGTGTGTGTTTGTTACAGGGACGGAGCATTAAAGGAGGGGGAGAGCAGAGAAAAGAGGCTCCCAACCAGAATGCATGTGTGTGTGCATGTGTGAGGCTGAAAAGCTAGATATCTCTCTTTAAAAAAAAAAAGAAGTTTGTAAGAACCTCAGGTCCCGCCTGCCATGCTTCTGTACTCCACCCACATCAGGGATTTGCTACAGTTTTGCTGAAACCCAGGAGCGAGTACAGAAGGGAACCACCCCATGGAGTCCTCGCCAATTATGGAGCTCGTCCATGCCCTCGCTGCTGCCCAGCAGAACCAGCATCAAGCACTGACCGCCCTCTGGAAGGACCAGGAACAAGGCTTGGAAGCCTTGGTGCTGGCCCAGCGGGAAGATCGCCAGGCGTTCCAGCATCTGCTGGCGTCGGCAAGGACATCCAACATTACCACCCTGGACTCCCCTCACGTCACCCTCACGAAGATGGGCCTGCATGACAAGCCTGAAACCTTCATCGCTCTCTTTGAGCAAGCGTCCCAAGCGTAGGGGTGGCCAATTGAGCAGCACGTGGCTCGCCTCCTCCCGCTCAACAGGCAAGGCGCAGCTCGTGGCACAGCAGCTCCCTGCCGACAGCCAGCTCAACTACGCCAACCTCAAGAGGGCCATTTTGCAGCGGGTCGACCGCTCCCCGGAGCAACATCACCAGCGGTTCCAAAAGCTGACCCTGGAAGAGATCGGCCGACCGTTTGCATTTGGCCAACAACTCCGGGACGCCTGCAGGTGGTGGCTGAGGGCGAAAGACTGCGACACCGACAGGATCATCGACCTGGTGGCACTGGAACAGTTCATCTCCCGGCTTCCGGAAGGAACGGCAGAATGGGTCCAGTGTCACAGCCCAGCATCGCTCCAGCGAGCCATCAAGTTGGCGGAGGACCATCTGGCGGCGGTTCTGACGACAGGTGGACGAGGCGAAGGTGCCTCTCCTCATTTCTCTTCTCCCTCCCCTCCCTCTGGCCCCATTCCCCCACCGCGGAGGCAGGGGCCGACTCCCTCCCAGCCGGCCCGTCGCACCCGTGGTGTCCTCCCGTTTCCCTCGTCCGTGTCTGTGTCTTTCCCCCTTCAGGTGAGTGACGCCCTTAACACCGGTGCAGAGGGAAAGCCTGGGCCAGTATGCTGGTGCAGCGGGGAGCCGGGGCATCTCCAGAATCAGGGTTACGCAAGGAAGGTGGAAGCTGTGATCTGGATCCCCGACACGCCAGAGACTGCCCCTGATCAGGCCAGAATGTATCGCATACCAGTAAGTGTTCAAGGGGATACATATCATGCTTTGGTGGATTCCGGTTGTAATCAGACCTCAATTCACCAATGCCTGGTGCAAGGTGAGGCATCGGGGAGAACACAAGCGGTGAAAGTGTTGTGTGTGCATGGGGATGTTCAAAATTATCCCTTAGCGTCTGTCCGTATTCTATTCCAGGCCCAAATGCATAGAGTAAAGGCGGCGGTTAGCCTTCGTCTCACCCACTCGTTGATTTTGGGTACTGATTGGACAGGGTTTGAAAAGCTGATGAAATATTTAACACGTAGTGGGTCCTGCACTAGTAGGTCATGGGAAGATCCTGGTGTGGCGTTGACTGGAGAAGCTGTCACAGAGCCGTCTACGTCAGCACTGCGTCAGAGTGAGGAACAGCCCACTCCTCCTCCCTCTCTTGGGGATTCCCTTGGGGATTTCCCATTAGAGCAGTTGCAAGACGAGACTCTGCGGCATGTGTTTGACCAAGTGAGAGTAATCGATGGTCAAACTCTTCAGCCAAGCGCGGCACTGACCTTCCCTTATTTTGCTATTATTAAAGATAGATTGTACCAAGTGATGCAGGACACTCAAACTAGTGAACGAATAACCCAGTTGTTAATCCCAAAGAGCCACAGGGAACTCGCATTCCATGCGGCTCACTTTAATCCCATGGCTGGACACTTAGGGCAAGATAAAACACTAGCCCGAATAATGGCCTGGTTCTATTGGCCAGGGATTCGCGGGGATGTCTGTCGGGGGTGTGCGGCATGCCATGCATGCCAATTAGTAAATCCCGCGGCCACTCCAAAAGTGCCTTTGCACCCTCTTCCTCTAATCGAGACCCCATTTGAGCAAATTGGGATGGATCTCGTCGGGCCATTAGATCGGTCGGCACAAGGGTATCGCTTTATTCTAGTTCTGGTGGACTATGCAACGCGATATCCGGAAGCAGTGCCTCTCCGCAATATCTCAGCACGCAGTATTGTGGAAGTGGTCTTCCGCTTTATCTCCTGGGTTGGGATTCCAAAAGAAATCCTGACAGACCAAGGCACGTCGTTTATGTCACGCACACGGCGCGAGCTGTATGGGTTATTGGGGATTAAGTCTATCCGCACCAGTGTCTATCACCCACAAACGGATGGCTTAGTAGAGCGATTTAATCAAACGCTCAAGAACATAATCTGGAAATTCATAAGTGAAAATGCACGTAATTGGGATAAGTGGCTCGAACCCCTGTTATTCACAGTACGAGAGGTCTCGCAAGCCTCCACAGGGTTTTCTCACTTTGAATTATTATACGGGCGTAAGCCGCATGGTATTCTGGACGTGCTATGGGAAAACTGGGAGGAGGGACCTTCACCTAGCAAAAACGAAATCCAGAATGTTCTTGACCTGCATGCAAAACTCCACACCCTCACACACCTAACCCAGGAGAATTTGCGGCAGGCACAAGAACATCAAAGCCGGCTGTATGACAGGAGCATGCGCCTTAGAGAGTTCAAGTTGGGAGACAAAGTGCTCGTATTATTGCCCACGTCGAGCTCCAAATTAGTCGCCAAGTGGCAAGGGCCCTTCGAGGTCACACGGCGAGTCGGGGACATCAACTATGAAGTGAGGTGAACGGATAGGTGTGGGGCATTGCAAATCTACCACCTCAACCTTTTAAAATGCTGGAATGAGGGGGTCCCCGTGGCGTTGGTAGTCCTGGAGAAGGCGGAGCTGGGGCTGGAGGTGAAAAAGATAACGTCTCGGACCACTATGGTCCCTTGTGGAGACCACCTCTCATCGGCCCAACTCACGGAGGTGGCCAAGTTGCAAAAGGAATTTTCCGACGTGTTCTCGCCCCTTCCTGGTCGTACCCACCTCATAGAACACCACATCGAAACGCCCCCGGGGGTGGTAGTGCATAGCTGCCCTTACCGCTTACCTGAACACAAGAAAAAAGTGGTTCAGGACGAACTCAAGGCCATGCTCGAAATGGGCATAATCGAGGAGTCCCACAGACCTTGGTTCCCAAGACCGACGGGTCGGTCCGGTTCTGTATGGACTATAGAAAGGCCAACGCGGTGTCTAAATTTGACGCATACCCAATGCCTCGCATTGATGAGTTGCTTGATCGGTTAGGTGCTGCTCGCTTTTATTCAACATTGGATCTAACAAAGGGATATTGGCAGATCCCCTTGACTCCTCTATCCCGAGAGAAAACGGCCTTTTCCACACTGTTTGGATTACACCAATTTGTCATGCTCCCTTTTGGGTTATTTGGGGCGCCCGCTACATTCCAGCGGCTTATGGACACGGTCCTCCGCCCTCACGCTGCCTACACGGCCGCATATCTGGATGATATAATAATCTACAGCCATGATTGGCAGCGGCACTTGGAACACCTGAGGGCCGTTCTAAAGTTGCTGAGGCGTGCAGGCCTCACAGCTAACCTGAAAAAGTGTGCAATTGGGCGGGTGGAAGTACGGTATCTGGGTTCCACCTGGGTCATGGGCAGGTGCGTCCCCAAATTAACAAGACTGCAGCGATTGCGGCCTGCCCGAGGCCCAAGACCAAAAAGGAGGCGAGACGGTTCCTGGGGCTGGCTGGCTATTATCGTAGGTTTATACCTAATTATTCGGACGTCACCAGCCCCCTAACCGATCTCACTAAAAAGGGGGCTCCAGATCCGGTCCAGTGGACGGAGCAGTGCCAACAGGCCTTCTCTGAGGTAAAAGCTGCACTGTGTGGGGGGCCACTTTTACACTCCCCTGACTTTTCTCTCCCCTTTATTTTGCCGACTGATGCATCGGACAGAGGGCTGGGGGCCATTTTGTCCCAGAAGGTGGAGGGCAAGGAGCGCCCCGCGCTGTACATCAGCCGGAAACTCTCAATGCATGAGAGCAAATACTGCATGATAGAGAAGGAATGTCTTGCCATCAAGTGGGCGGTCCTCGCCCTCCAATACTACCTGCTGGGGTGCCCTTTCACTCTCTGTTCAGACCACGCGCCCCTCCAGTGGCTCCACTGCAAGAAGGATGCCAGTGTGCAGATCACCCGTTGGTATCTCGCCCTCCAGCCATTTAAGTTCGAGGTGATCCACAGGCTGGGGGCACAGATGGTGGTGGTGGACTTCCTGTCCCGTCAGGGGGGGGAGTCAGCTTCAGGCCAGATGGCTCCCTGGCCTGAGTCAGGCGGTGGGGGTATATGGCATCGGGGGCGTGGCCAAGCAGCAGTCTGTGAATGGAGGGCGGGGTCGGGGAAGGTAAGTAGCTAAGTCATTCCACCTGCTGTCAATTAACGTGTGTGTGTTTGTTACAGGGACAGAGCATAAAAGGAGGGGGAGAGCAGAGAAAAGAGGCTCCCGACCAGAATGCGTGTGTGTGTGTGTGTGTGTGTGTGTGTGTGTGTGAGGCTGAAAAGCTAGATATCTCTCTTTTAAAAAAATAAAATAAAATTTTGTAAGAACCTCAGGTCCCTCCTGCCATGCTTCTGTACTCCACCCACATCAGGGATTTGCTACAATGACTTTCACTTTGCATTTGTAGATGCAGCGATGAACCATGTTTCCTGACAATGGTTTTCTGAAGTGGTCCTTAGCCTGTGTAGTAATATCCTTTGTTCAATCATGTCGGTTTTTAATACAGTGCTGCCTGAGTGATCGAAGGTCACAGGTGTTCAAGTGCTGGTTTTTGGCCTTGCCCTTTACATACAGAGATTTCACTAGATTCTCAGAATTTTTTTGATATTATGGATTCTCAATGGTGAAATCACTAAATTCCTTATAATTGTTCATAGAGAATTGTTCAGGCCTGTGATGACCTGGCGACTTGTCCAGAGTGTCCCCCACCTCTCACCCATAGTCAGCTGGGATAGGCCCCAGCTTGCCCCCGACCCTGCACAGGATAAGCGGTTATGGATAATGGATGGAAGTGCTGCTCTTAAACTGTCAGACTATTTGCCCCATCCTTGCTTGTGAAAGACTGAGCATTTCCAATGACCAATTAACCTGTTTACTGCATTAGGTGGTCACTTTTGGATGGTTTCTCCTCAATGCTAGCGGCGTTATAGGCTTGGAAGGCTGCCTCGCACTCACTGTCCCAGCAGGGGATATAGCTGTTACGTCTGCCCCGGGGAATGGAGGCCTTAGCGGCTGAGTTGAGCATGGATGTGAAAGCCTTGTACGTCTCTGACGCTGGTCAAGAGGGGTCTGGGAGCTCGGAGGATAGCGAGTTGGCGAGCGAAGTAAATTTACTCCAATCTGCTTTGCGAAAATTCCATCTCTTTTTCCCAAGACTATTGACGTTCATCCCTACTTCGGTACTGATTATAATTGGGCAGTGCCCAGATCGGGGAAATTTATCCAGTACAGATCTTTTACATGAGCTCGCCAATAAGTTTGAGACAAAACATAGATCGGGGTTAGTCCAGGTCTTGTGTCAGCCAGAGAAAAACGACTTGCCGTCATTGGCGTCATAGAGCAGGTAGAGGTCCGATGCTTCGGCCCATTGGGCAATCATCTCTCCATTAGTATTGGTATCCAGGTAGCCCCATAGGGTGTTTCCCTGACCATCCCTGCTATCTGGCGCAAGGCCAATGTGGTTGCTATCCTCAAACCTAAGAAACCTGCTGAAGATCCCAAGAGCTACAGGCCAATCTCACTGCTTTGTATACCATACAAGCTGGTGGAGAGAGTAATCCTGGCGCGCATAAACGGCATTGTGGAAACAAATCTTCCACAAGCCCAGGCAGGCTTTCGTAAAGGCAGATCCACAACAGACCAAATAGTTCGCCTTGTAAATGACAAAGAAGGTGCCTTTCAGAAGAAAGAAAAAGTTGAAGTTGTATACATCGGTCTAACAGCCGCCTACGACACCGTGTGGCATCGTGGCCTCTATCTGAAGCTCCTACAAATGATCCCTGACGTGAAGCTCATGAATTGCATTATGCTCATGCTCCAGAACCGATCTTTCTATGTCACCACCTCAAGCGGTGAGCGAAGCAGAAATCGCCAGCTCCGAAACGGCTTACCACAGGGATCCGTACTTGCTCCCATTCTCTTCAACATCTACACCGCGGTCTACCCCGCCACCTCGGCAACTAAGTACCTATATGCGGACGACAGTGCAATTGCGGCCCAAGCCAAAACATATGAGGAGATCCAGACCATCCTAGAGGCAGATTTATCTATTCTCTGCAGCTACTTTCATCTTTGGCATCTGAAAGTAAGCGAGTCAAAGACTATCTGTTCGATCTACCACCTGTCGACCCGACTTGCCAAAACAGAGCTTGAAGTGAGAAAGGAGGGCAAGAAGCTAAGATTCGACCCTGTACCTGTTTACCTGGGCGTCACACTTGACCGCAGCTTAACATTTGGGCCTCACCTAAAGAACGTAACCAAAAAAACATCCAAGCGCGTCAACCTGATAAGGAAACTCTGTGGCCTAGAGTGGGGAGCCAGTTTCACGACATTGCGCACATCAGTCCTTGCACTTGTGTACTCTACTGCCGAATATGCTGCAGCGGCCTGGTCTCATAGTATCCACACCAAATCAGTCGATGTTGTCCTCAACGAAGCAATGCGCATCATCTCTGGCACTCTGAAGCCAACTCCAACAGAGATGCTACCCGTACTATCCGGAATCCATCCATCAAAAACAAGGTGCGACTTTCAGATCCTCAAACTCGCAGAGAAGGCAATTCAACCTGGTGGAAATAGCATCATCTCAGCACCGCAGGACACACCCCAATGGATCTCGAGGCAACATTTCGCCACTAGAGCTGCCGAGCTTATAAGATCTGGCCCTGCCTCCGACACATGGATGGAAAGGAGATGGAGCGATGAATGGAAGGACTTAAACACCAACCTGCACTCCTTCATCAGCACCCCTTCTACAACACCACCTAGACATACCCTCCCATGGAAGGCATGGGTTCGGCTCAACCGCCTCCGAACAGGTTGGGGGAGGACCAAGTCCTTCCTGAAGATGACAGGAGCAAGCCCCTCAGATGCCTGCCAATGTGGGGCTAGCCAGACGGTCTCACACATCATCAATGAGTGCCCGACCTTTGGCACCCCACATGGCCATAGAGGCCTGGCATTGTTGGACCGAGACACGATCAACTGGCTGTTTAACGTAGCAATTCCTATATGATGGAAATTACACGATCGACGTCGACGAACCTGTTTACATGTAGAATGTTACAAACGGGTATTTTTTAAGCATTCCACAACTTTCCCAGTATTTTGCTGCCCCGTCCCAACTTTTTTGGAGTGTGTTGTAGGCATCAAAGTCAGACTGAGTGCATACTTCAAAGAAACAATAAACTTTAATCAGTTTGAACATTACATGTGGGCAACCATGGCCTGAAGGTTAATAGAAGCAGCTTTGGGCTGAAAGGGTCACTGGTTTGATTCCCAGGACCGGCAGGAAAAATGTGAGTGAAGTTGAATGAATGAACAGCACTTTCCCTTCCTTCTGTATTATAGCTGAAGTGCCCTTGATCAAGGCACTTAACCCCCAACTGCTCCCCGGGCACTGTAGCATAGCTGCCCACTGCTCTGGTTATGTGTGTGTTCACTGCTTCAGATGGGTTAAATGCAGAGGAAGAATTTTGCTGTGCTTGTATACATGTGACAAATAAAGGCTTCTTCTTCTTCTCTTTATTGCATTAATTGAATTCAGGTCAAAAAGGATTTGCAAATCACTGCATTCTGTTTTTATTTACAGTTTACACAGCGTCCCAACTTTTTTGGAATTAGGGTTGTAGTTAAGCATGTCAAGAAAATGAAGACACTCGTCAGACTCGAACAACATGTTTTGTGTATGATGTGAAGAGAAACCACCGCAACTCACTTTCAAACCTCAGGCACTTTCTTCAGAAAGTGGATAACATAGTCATTATTCTATGTGGAAACTTATAAACTCGTCTGTGTCTGCGTTACTGCCATTAACTACTGAACTTGAGTGCCATACGTACGTTGCATTATTGTTTTAGCTTAGTTAGGCTCAAGCAAAACATTCAATAAGTGGCAGCACTATGTGGGAAAAGTAATCTCTCCACCAGGTGTATGGAAGTTCAAGTCACTGATGTTTCTGACTGTTAGCTGGCCTCGATTTACACAATCACACATTTTACTTACAGTTATTCAGCAGTCTGAGATGACAGCATGAGCTGTGAAATTCTATGAGGTTCAGCAGGCTAATGAGGCAGTTAGCCCTGTTAACATGTCAATTAAAACAGAAATGAAATGTTTCAGTGTGCTCTGATGCCAGAAGGAGTCTCTCTGGATTTGTGCGGATTTGTGTTAATGGAGAAAACTGGAAATATTCACAAGTCAATCAGTGTCACACTTGGCATACACGCCACACTTTAACACTACATGGAAAGTACGGACTCGCCTAAAATTTTATTAAAATGCACCAATTGAACATTCACCTGCGTTATTCATCAGTCTTGGTGATGAATCAAAATATCAAATATTTCCCACCAGTATTGCGCTGTTCGTTCATTCATTCAACTCAATGGACAGGACAGCCTATGAGAACATGTCCATTGAAGCCCACTTAGCTGGGAGTCAATGAGTGCCTCAGGAGGAGGTTTTGCATAGAAAACAATATCTCAGTATTAACTGGAGAGCTGATCTTCATAATACATTTTATCCATGATTAGTTCTCTCATAAAAAAATGTCAAGAATGAACCTGCTTTCATTGTTAGTTCATGAAAACAGGACACATAACAGGGTTGTGTTTATGTCTGTTATCCTTCTTTTTCACTTTTCTATCCAAGCAGGATCATTGGGACCATATGTTCTCCTCTGGCTCCTCGGCCAATGTGGGTAGAGAAAATAACAACTCTCTCTGGTGCAGCTCGTGGGAAGTATGTATGGTCTTTCCGGATAAATCAAAGAAAAGTAAAGGTAGTTTTCTAACATCAGCAAAAAATGCTACAGGGATGTTTGGTGAGTTTTTTTTTTTTAAAGAGTTGTTGGAGTAAAAAAAAAAATCTCCAGTACAGAAAATAGGCTTATTTTGCCTGGGAAGACAGTGCTTTATAGGAAATGAGGCAATCCTTCTCCTGTCTCCCTTCTCCTACCATTCCAGTATTCAAAGATTTCCTCTATAGGACAAAGAAATCTCATCTGGACACGATGAAGAGGATTTTAAAAAATGCTGTTTTCCACTACCTTTACCACTACAAAAAAAAAAAAAAAGAGGAGATAGAACCCACTTTGTTCTCCACTAAACCCGTCTTATTTATTAAAAAGCAGTGAATAAATCAACAGCACACTGTCCTGTTTAACCAGAGTGCCTGCTTAGCCATGCTGGTGCTGGGCTTCAGAGCGGTAATGTGTAAAAACCAGCCCTGCTGATGGATCTCTCCCACACTCATACTGAATAATGAACAAACAGATGGAAAAGGACCCTTATTTTAACGGCCCTGTAGCTGGGTAGAACTTTCCAGAGACTGCATTGGTCGAGCGGTCAATTCGCTCCATTTAGCACTGAAACTCGATAGTTCTAACACGATACTGAATACCACCAGTGCCGTTTCTTTTCTACCTTCAATCTTTTTAAATATTAATAACCCATTTTTAAAGGTGTTGATGAGTAAAAAACTAGCTGTTTAACCTGCAGTTCAAGTTTATATGAAAGCTAAAGCTGTTGTCTGCGTGATCTGCTGGAAAACGTTCAAGCCATAACGGATAAGCTGTAAAACCAAGACCATGAGATTATTAAATTTCCTAACTGTATTGAAATCGTGCCAGCTCGATGTCGGATTTTAACCTAACCACTGAGGCCTCTTGGCATTATAAGCTGTGAATTGTATTCCTCGCTGTCAGCAGTGCAGAGCAAGGCATTGATTATAAAAAGGTGATTAGACATACAGAGCTGTGTATCACATTTATTCTAATTTAATGTGAAAGTCTGAGGAAACGTGCCATCCAGTGGAAAAATGCTTTTCCAACCAGGATTTCACTTTATAACCCAGAGCAATCCAATTCACACAAATCAACCTCAAGGTTATCAGTCACGAGGAATTTGGGCTTGTGTGGACTCTTTACTTAATTGACTGTGCAACCAAGAATCTTTTGAATGAGCTCTTTTTTTAATTGATCTCAGCTTTTTCATACTAAGAAGGTTAATTTTATTACACTCAGCAATTTGAAAGTAAATGGCAGTCTTACACACACACAGAGCCCAAAGAATATAGTTCAATAGCAATTGCTCCTAACCAGTGATGAGAATAACGGCGTTAGAAATAAACGGCGTTACTAACGGCGTTACTTTTTTTTAGTAACGAGTAATCTAACTAATTACTTTTTACATGGTTATAACTCCGTTCCCGTTACTTACAATAAAATGCTCTGCGTTACTTTATTAAAGCTGTTTTCATCTGGCACGCTGCTCGTTCAGCCTTTCTTTACTCTGCTTTAGTGTGGGGCGGGGAGACGCGAGACAACGGCATAGTCAGCCAATCAGAGTAGATTTGGACAACATACGTAGGTAGGCTCCGCCTACTGCACTACTGCGCACACTTTCAATCAGAAGACACAGCGATGGTGAGCGGTCAGCCCAACACTGCGCTTTCACATTAGAAATACAGCCATTACTTTTCATTACTTGAAATAAAAGGCAAAAATGTCTACATGCAATGCACATTATGTCGAGGAACAAAGCGTTTGTCCTCGTCAGTGGCCAGTAATTAGTAACAATTTTAATAACTACAAAAATATATTACATTTGATAGATGTCTTATCTCACATTGTCCCACAAAAATATTAATATAGTGTAGATAATGTTACTAACTGGTTCTGTTAAGTGTCCATTTTGGTCATTAAACACATTTAACATTCACTTTTATTATGATTACACTAATTGAATTTTTTTTTTTTGTGGGGGGGACACAAAATGTCACGGAATAATTACTTTCCCTGGTAATTAGTTACTTTTATGACAAAGTAACTCCGTTACTAACTCCGTTACTTTTTGGGAAAAGTAACTAGTAACTATAACTAATTACTTTTTGAAAGTAATGTGCCCAACACTGCTCCTAACTACCAGTGTCCCTCAGGGTTCTGTCTTAACACCACTTCAGTTTTCATTCTATACAGAGAAGGTGAAGAACCATAGCAGCACTTCTGAGTGGTTTCAATCCGCAGATAAATTAGGGATAAAATTAGCTCAAGTTTAAAGTCTTTAATTTTCTGTAAAACTGCTTTGTGACAATGTCTGTTGTTAAAAGCACTATGCAAATAAACTTGACTTGAGATAACAGGCTGGACCATAAAGGGACCATTCAGAGCTCTTTTCAGTCCAATGCAGAGGGAATTAATGCTATCGAAACACTGCTGCACTGTGTGATCCACTTGTCATATTAATTGGAGCATAGTTCTACGCCAGATGCCCTTCCTACCACAACCCTCCCATTTCTGGGCTTGGAAAACACACATGGACAATTTAGAGTAGCTAGTTAACCTAACCACATGCCTTTGGACTGTGGGGGAAACCGGAGCACCCGGAGGAAACCCACGCAGACACAGGGAGAAAACGCAAACTCCACACAGAAAGGCCCCCGTCGGCCACTGGGTTTGAATCCAGAACCTTCTTGCTGTGAGGTAACAGTGCTAACCACTACACCACTGTGCCGCCCCTCTGGGTCAGACAGTATATAGGTTATAAACAATATTTTATCATCATCATCATTTGTAAATACAGTGGTGCTTGAAATTTTGTGAACCCTTTAGAATTGTCTATATTTCTGCATAAATATGAACTAAAACATCATCAGATTTTCTCACAAGTCCTAAAAGTAGATAAAGAGAACCCAGTTAAACAAATGAGACAAAAATATTATACTTGCTCATTTATTTATTGAGGAAAATGATCCAATATTACATATTTGTGAGTGGCAAGAGGATGTGAACCTTTGCTTTCAGTATCTGGTGTGACCCCCTTGTGCAGCAATAACTGCAGCTAAACGTTTCCGGTAACTGTTGATCAGTCCCGCACACTGGCTTGGAGGACTTTTAGCCCATTCCTCCGTACAGAACAGCTTCAACTCTGGGATGTTGGTGGGTTTCCTCACATGAACTGCTCGCTTCAGGTCCTTCCACAACATTTCGATTGGATTAAGGTCAGGACTTTGACTTGGCCATTCCAAAACATTAACTTTATTCTTCTTTCACCATTCTTTGGTAGAACGACTTGTGTGCTTAGGGTCGTTGTCTTGCTGCATGACCCACATTCTCTTGAGATTCAGTTCATGGACAAATGTCCTGACATGTTCCTTTAGAATTCGCTGGTATAATTCAGAATTCATTGTTCCATCAATGATGGCAAGCCGTCCTGGCCCAGATGCAGCAAAACAGGCCCAAACCATGATACTACCACCACCATGTTTCACAGATGGGATAAGGTTCTTATGCTGGAATGCAGTGTTTTCCTTTCTCTAAACATAACGCTTGTCATTTAAGCCAAAAAGTTCTATTTTGGTCTCATCCATCCACAGAACATTTTTCCAATAGCCTTCTGGCTTGTCCACGTGATCTTTAGCAAACTGCAGACAAGCAGCAATGTTCTTTTTGGAGAGCAGTGGCTTTCTCCTTGCAACCCTGCCATGCACACCATTGTTATTCAGTGTTCTCCTGATGGTGGACTCATGAACATTAACATTAGCCAATGTGAGAGAGAGGCCTTCAGTTGCTTAGAAATTACCCTGGGGTCCTTTGTAACCTCGCCTTGCTCTTGGAGTGATCTTTGTTGGTTGACCACTCCTGGGGAGGGTAACAATGGTCCTGAATTTCTTTCATTTGTACACAATCTGTCTGACTGTGGATTGGTGGAGTCCAAACTTTTAGAGATGGTTTTGTAACCTTTTCCAGCCTGATGAGCATCAACAACGCATACATGTCAACCTATACAGAATGTCCGTATTTTATACGGATTTGATTCAATAAACGTAGTATACGGGCGTACAAATAAAGTTATACGGATTCTTTAAAAAAAACTTCAATATTTATTTAGAGCTATAATCAATTCCCACGATGATAAAAGAGCGCATAACATTTACAAATGTACTGTACACCACAGAAAGCACAAACAGCCAGTAAAGAGTCTTATGAAATTGCACGTTATCTTGTGGTAGCGAGACTTCATTCCACTTTTGATCATGCGCACACCACATTGCGAGAATCCCGCCAAACGGGAAGTAACATTTTGTTTGAAACGCGTATTTCCACCTGAGCGACTTTCACTAGCGACTGAAAAGATTCTGAATGGGCGCTCCGGCAAGATCAACACAGACACTTGCTGTGACATGCAGCCTAGTGAGCATTGGTGCAGACTGCTAAAAAAAGCTGTCATGGAGTACAATTCAGAACATTAGAGTGACACTTTGTGTTTTTGTCGAACATTGGGGCTTTGTATTCATTCTGAAGGTTTATTGTTATTAATATTGAATAAAAAGTAACTGGGATATATCATTGTTAATTATCATTCAAATTTTAGGTAAATTATTTTAATTTGCATCTTATACGGATTTTATAAGGGAAATACAGATTTTGGAGGTTGGTTATACAGGTTTGATTGACCAAAGGTTGACATGTATGACAACGCTTTTTCTGAGGTCCTCAGAAATCTCCTTTGTTCGTGCCATGCATGGGTGATTGCTCTAAGACAACGAGGGAGGCTCAGCCTCCTCTAAAAATGACGAACATCGTGTAGGATGAATTGCGCTAGGCTTATGTTATAGCCGACCTTATAACATTGCTATTTCAGATCCAGAATCATAGAAATATATGTGCTCAACCCAACTACAGTGCGAAATCATTCCGTTATAACTTTCCCCAGTTCGCCTAATGTGTGCGTGAGTTTTTCCCCCTCGTGACAGCGCGATGCAGCCCAGCCTCAGTGGACTTCAATGGCATTTGGGAGCTATGCGCTTTTCAATCTCAAAATGCAAGACGATTATTGGACAAATACTGCGAAAACACCCGCCCACGGAGTCCCAGCCTCACAGTGGGAGGGACATGGCAAAGCTTTCCGCGAGGAGACTGGTGATTGGTGAAAGCGGCTGGATATTTTCTTTGATTGACAGCTCATTTCAACTATAGACAGGCAGCGGTGAATTTCAGTTCAGTCCCATGCGGATTCACAAGTGCTGTGGTGTATTGTAAGAGATCAGCTTACATTTCGATTTCATTCATTACATACAGTTTCTACCAGCTTTTTTAGTTTGTATATATTTTCATTGTAAATAAAGTGTAAATATAGTGTTGTCAAGTTTGCTATCTTAGTTCCAGAAATTTCGTTTGAGTGACTGAACTTGAACTTGAGGGGGCTAGTCAGCTAGCAAGAAAGCTGCGCACGGATGCCAAGCATTGCTGATTTAATTTTGGCGAAGCCATTTGCCAGTCTTCCTTTTGAAGAAAAAATTAAAATTAAAGAGCAGGGTAGACCAACGCCTCAAATTGACTTGGTGAAAAAGGTAGGGAATAATACTCGTTCCTTTCAGCTCTCCTGGTATGAGAAAGTGAATTGGCTAACAGCAAGTGACCCACATCAACAACAGTAAATAGGCTACTTTAGTAATATGTCATGGATGGACCAAAAATATAGAATCTATTTAAAATGTTTATGCTGAGTATATTATATTGGAATATATATTTCTCTGGATATGAATTAAACACAGCTACAATTTGGAAAACATTTTTAAACAAAAACACAGCTGAGAACATTTCACACTACAGACCTGGATTAAAAGTGAAGGGTTATCAAAATTATCAATAAAACATTTCTCAGTCAAAATAAGTAAAATATAGGGAAAGTGTCACTGAATGAAATGTGTGGCACCCAGCTCTATGTTTGGCTCCCCAAGGTCAGTGCTTGTGCCTATTCCAGAACACTCTGCTGTTACTGCTGAGGTTCCTGACAAAGAGCTGCTTTCAATAATAATCAATTTTTAAACAACATGTCACAATTTTAAAATATAAAATGTTAAAATATACCCCCCCAACACCACCATCATGTATGACAGTAGGCTAATGGGCCAAAAGAACCTGTTATTTCACAGTTTGTGACCCTGCCAACAATCAGCCAGATCAGAGGCAAGAGTATGGGCAAAATTGATGTGGTTTTTCTTTTAAAATCTGGAAATATCGTAGCCGACCAGCCTCCCCTGTTTGAAAGACTACCAGCCACCACTGGTGCCATGATACACTTCCACAAACATGTGTTGTGAAGATCAGACTTTGATAGATCCCTGTCCTTTAAATAAAACAGGGTGCCCACTCACACCTGATCGTCATCCCATTGATTGAAAACACCTGACTCTAATTTCACCTTCAAATTAACTGCTAATCCTGAGGGTTCACATACTTTTGCCACTCACAGATATGTAATATTGGATCATTTTCCTCAGTAAATAAATGACCAAGTATAATATTTTTGTCTCATTTGTTTAACTGGGATCTCTTTATCTACTTTTAGGACTTGTGTGAAAACCTGATGATGTTTTAGGTCATATTTATGCAGAAATATAAAAAATTCTAAAGGGTTCACAAACTTTCAAGCACCACTGTACAGTATGAATGTTGATCTATTAAAGATGACCTTTCAAAGTTGTACCATTTATTATGGCAGCTTGGACACCAAGAGTAAAAAGAGAGTCAAATCTTCAGAAGATTGCAGTTGGCAGGCAAGGTCAGTATGAAGAAAGAGGCAGAGTCAAATTTTTACTGGCCACCCCGTCTCATCTACTTAACAGTTTAAAATGATGTGCTTTGGGGGACAATTCAGGAAACGGTCCAATAAAAACATCTATAAAAGGTATGTTATCCTTTACCCTATAAAAACCTCTAAATAAAAATATGTAAAGGACCAACCAACAGTGAATGTTAACCTTTTATGCTCATCAGATTTTATGTGTGTTTTATTGTCTTTAGATATTTTTGTGTGTTTGATGTTTCATGGTAAGGCCAACTGGGTCTGTCTGACACTAGCTATTCCAGATGACTTAATTACATCAAGGTTCAGACATCTGGGAGGTACTGAAATATCTAATAATAGTACCAGCTCATAGCAACTCTATTCGCGGTATAATCCTGAAGTCATTCCGTCTGAAAGTGACACCTGGCTCTGGTTAATCATTCCTTGCCTGAATGAGAACTCAAATCACAGAGGCCAGGTAATGCATGACTATGCCTCAGAGCCAATTACAGCAAGCACTCAATTGTCGCTCAGCTAAGCACCAAGTTGTTACGAAAGCTCTTTGTTGCCCAGAGAAAGAAGCTGGGACTGCACTGAATCAGTCTGGATTACCAACAGACCTTCCCCCTGCATTGATCCAGTGGTAGAGGAGTTTTCGATAGGATCATCCAAAGGTGCCTTGTTGTCTTGCTGCCGACGATGCCTTATAAGGGAGTTTTCCGAAAAGTTAGGCAGTGCTTCAATATCTACAAAGGTATGCAGCTGTAGTTGACTGCATATCAGAAGGCAGGCACTGAATGTTTTAGGTAATCCTAGTGCAGGGGTTCTTAACCTTTTCTTCTCTAAGGGCCACCTATTCATACTTGTAACGATTTGAGGCCCATTAAAAAAAGATCCACTTATTTTAGCTCATCTATTCTATTAGAATCTAATAATCTATTGTAAAGTGTATTAATGGGATACACCACTCCCTGCTACAGATGGGAGCCCAGGAATTAAATAAATGCAATAAAAACAAACTGTTTTTTTAATTGTAGGTATTGCATTTAAAACTGTATGGATGTGCAGGAAGCCAAGATAAAACCACGTACAGTATGCAGGGCATTCTCAGTCAAAAGGGATTAACGATCCAAAAGTGGAGTCTGGTCCATTAACACAAGAACTTATTGCCATGTTTGTGTCCAGCAAACAAGCACGTTATTAAAACCAAGAAGTGGATATAGAAACCACTCAATGGGATTAGATCCTTACATGCTAGCAAAGAAGGATTTTTCCTACGAGTTGGAAAATTATCCATCCGTTGAGTTCCCAGACATCTCAAACTACCTGGTGCTGCAGACATCGTTCTACACGGACAAATAGATGAAAACCTGGAAGAGCATGGAGACGTACAACTTTTTATATGTGGCTGGGTTAAAGATCTGGGGATCAGGACACTACAAAATAAATTCTGTGTCGTTTATTATTGTGAAGTATTCTGTCAGGTATGCGGTGGTAGACGGATCTAAGTGCAGGAAGGAGTGTTTATTAGCAGGCGTGATATTTACAAAAACAAAACGTGAGGAAAGGTCAGAGTAACAAAACACAAACAAAAGCAAAATCATAAAGCAGATTATTTAACCAGAGCCATAAACATGGGTAGAAACAAACACTACAGTGATAACGATACAAAATCTCTGTGAAAACAGTGTCTGTATATGCACATGCTGATTGCGCTCAAATCTGCATCAGGTGTTTCCCATAATGACTAGTCCCAAGCGCGCACACAACACGCTCTGTGAGTGGGCGTGGCCGCTCGAGCTGCACTAGACTCAAGCACGCGAAGGCATGGCAGTCAAGTGTTTGCCTGCTGTGTGACAACAACTTTTAGTTCACCTGTATATCATCAAGCATCGCCGCCAAAATGCCTCGTTTTCATCAATAACCCATCGTGAAGCAGTGTGGGCTGTAGTGTGACCGTAGCTTAATGAGGCGGATGAGACGTCGGATGCAACCCAGCAGTTGCACCTTACTATGAGTAAAAACAAGTGTTGCCAGGCAAAATAAACCTCGCCCGGCAGCACTTATTTTATATCTACACGTTGATAATGGTAACATTTCTCAATCATCAGCTGTCAGCTTATAGTCATATGAAAATCCATGACCTTGAGTTTGACATTTCAAAGTCATTCAAGGTCAAAGGTCATGGTGCCAAACGAAAGCCCATATAGCACTTCCTATAAGGTGATAATGGTAAATATCTGTCTACCATCAACCGTTTTCAAGTTACGGCCGTCTGAAAATCCATGACCTTGAGTTTGACCTTTCAAGATCAAAGATCATGGTGCTAAATGAAAGCCCATATGGGAGTTCCTATAGGTTCATAATAGTAAACATTTGTCTATCAGCAACTGTTTTTGAGTTATAATGGAAAATATGTTATTTTGACCGAAAGGTTGACCTTTCCAGTGACCTTGACCTTCACCTTGACCCGATTACCCACAAAATTTAATCAGGTAATCTACGGAGCATTGCCCACCTACCCTGGACATTTGAAGTCAATTGGTGCAACCGTCTAGACCAGGGGTGGGCAATTATTTTTTCCATGGGGCCACATGAGAAACAGAAAATTTTGTGGAGGGCCGGACCAAAAGGCTGAACTAAATTCTGCATAATATTAATTGTATTTCTTTATATAAAGCAGTAAATAACATTGTTTTTACAAGCTGCTAAAACTGGTAAGAGTATGGAAAAAACGAGGTTGCCTTACAAAAAATGTCATTTATTCAATCAAATTTCCCAAAACAATGGTTAACAAAATGTGAACGTTTGTACCATTTTTTTTCAGTCACATTCACCCCAAAACACAATAAAGACATCACAATATTGCATTTCTACTCCAAATATCAAGCAAGATGCATCATATTATAATAATGATACCGTGTCGATTCGGTGTAGGTATCAGATCTACAGATCGGCTCGGGCTCCGGCGCCTGCTGGTGACGTCACACTATGTGAATGGCTGGACCGTTTGAAGGATGACGTACAAGTTTGTGGTTGGTCTGGACAAATTACGGAAGTAGTTATCGCGGGATTAGGTTTCGTGGGATTTCATGTCATGTTCATGTCGCGCGCATTGCGTTTTTGTTGAACACAACTTCAAAATAAAAGCACTGCACATTCAGTCCATGCATGATGTAAAATTAGAAAATACGTTTATTTTGTAATTTCTAATTAACCTTACGCGGGCCGGTCAGAATGAACCAAAGGGCCGGATGCGGCCCGCGGGCCGTAAAATGCCCAGGTCTGGTCTAGACGCTAGATTGTTAACAGACAGACACACAAACAAACCACACTGATTACAATATCTCGCCCCACTTACTCTGTTGCGGGCGAGGTAATTAGCTTCGACTTGGGGGGAAAAAAGTGACCCACTAGATGGCACTTCGCAGCCCACTAATGGGCCAAGGCCCAGTGGTTGAGAAACACTGTCCTGGGGCATTAGACAAATGAAAGCTTTATAAGATGGTTATCCATGTAGGAGCTAACACATGTCTTCGTCAGTCAGAGGTAACTAAGTGTAACATTGTACAGGCATGCAAGTTAGCGAAAGTGAAATACGATGCTGTAATATGCTCTGGCCACGTCCCAATCCGACATGGTAATACAACTTGGTTTAATATTCGTAGCAAGTGGTACTCTGAAAACAATGGGCGGGAAAGAGTGGGACAGATGAGGTGTGGCAGAGAGCTGGTTAAAGACTGCTCCGTAGAATGAGTCGCAGGGTGATAATAAATATGACAATTATAAATGAGAGAGACCTTGAGGTCATGCTGGCGTGCCTCCTGCAGGTCGTGGATGGCGCAGCAGTGGGCCTCGCGCAGACGCTCCTCCCTTCGCTGGTGCTCCAACTCCAGCTCCTGCAGCTGCTGGCCCAGGTGCTCTCGCTCCTGATTAAACTGAGCCTGCAGCTGCTGCAGAGAATGCTGTGACTGCGACAGCTGCATCTCCAGACTCTGCTTCAACAGAGAAATCTGCACCACCAGATAGAGCGAGAAAGAAAGAAAGAAAGAAAGAAAGAAAGCACGCAAATACTTATCAGTACAACCTGAAAACCACATAGCAGAGACCTACAATCTATCAAATGTATCCTAGGGATAAAGAGAATGCAATGAGAAGAAGCAATAAATAAAGCACTTGCAGGGGCACATATTTTGTTTTATTCCTCTGGAGCATCCATTAGGCTCGAGCCAGATATAATCAGCGATTGTGAGGATGTTATTTGTCCGCTTTTTTGTCAGAATCTTAACCACAATCTTCTCTCACTGCTGTAAGACTCAGCTTGCTCGATCTGTTATATAAACAGCTCCCTGGATGCGGGCCAACAAACGTAAAAGAGACTGCAGCTAAGTAAAAGGATACGAAGTTTGTTACAAAATCAGCAGGGTGTTAATATAATAAAATGACAAATCATGACAAATAAGGCTAAACACTTCCTGTAATTATGATGTGGAGCTAGAGCTAGGAGAAGAGCAACTTTCTGCCAACCGCAGATGCTCCTGTTGAAGAAGAAGGAAAAAAAAAGACTAACCTACAAAAGTATAAAGAGATCAGTTCATTGCTAAGAAATCAGATTCCTATAAATGGACAGTCTTCGCCTCCATGTTCGACTCCAACGTGTTGCGTGTGTGTGTGTGTAAGCTGCCATGTGGTTGCTAGTCTTGCTTCAAAGATGAGAGAATGAGAGATCGACAGCAGACATTCTCCCTTTACTCCAATCGATATCACTGGAAGAGGCAGGCAGAAGGCAGTGGATTTGCAATTAATGAAGCTCACTGTGCAGCCTGCTCATGTCATTAGCACAGTCTCTCACTGCTGAGTGAGCAGCCTGCTAGCCCGACATGCGAACTCACCATCATACCCCTTACAAAAGGTGCCAAAAATCTGGGTCAAACCAAGAAACCTAACATAAGAGCCCGGTCCCACAACACTAATAACTCTGACTATCCCTCTGCCTGAATTTAGTTCCAGTCTGGAGCAGTCACGCCACTCAGGTAGATAAATGCATGCAACTTAGGAATAGTCATGGAAGTTCCCCCCCCCCAAGTAGTAGCACATTATTCCGGGTCATACTGTATAGGCTGGACTTCAAAACAACCCATGTGCATACTCTGGTGGTTGATATAATACACATACAGTGGTGCTTGAAAGTTTGTGAAGCCTTTAGAATTTTCTATATTTCTGCATAAATATGAACTAAAACATCATCAGATTTTCACGCAAGTCCCAAAAGTAGATAAAGAGAACCCAGTTAAACAAATGAAACAAAAATATTATACTTGGCCATTTATTTATTGAGGAAAATGATCCAATATTACATATCTGTGAGTGGCAAAAGTATGTGAACCTTTGCTTTCAGTATCTGGTGTGACCCCGTGTGCAGCAATAACTGCAACTAAACGTTTCCGGTAACTGTTGATCAGTCCTGCACACCGGCTTGGAGGAATTTTAGCCCATTCCTCTGAACAGAACAGCTTCAACTATGGGATGTTGGTGGGTTTCCTCACATGAACTGCTCGCTTCAGGTCCTTCCAAAACATTAACTTTATTCTTCTTTAACCATTCTTTGGTAGAACGACTTGTGTGCTTAGGGTTGTTGTCTTGCTGCATGACCCACCTTCTCTTGAGATTCAGTTCATGGACAGATGTCCTGACATTTTCCTTTAGAATTCGCTGGTAAAATTCAGAATTCATTGTTCCATCAATGATGGCAAGCCGTCCTGGCCCAGATGCAGCAAAACAGGCCCAAACCATGATACTACCACCACCATGTTTCACAGATGGGATAAGGTTCTTATGCTGTAATGCAGCGTTTTCCTTTCTCCAAACATAACGCTCCTCATTTCAACCAAAAAGTTCTCTTTTGGTCTCATCTGTCCACAAAACATTTTTTCCAACAGCCTTCTGGCTTGTCCATATGATGTTTAGCAAACTGCAGATGAGCAGCAATGTTATTTTTGGAGAGCAGTGGCTTTCTCCTTGCAACCCTGCCATGCACACCATTGTTGTTCAGTGTTCTCCTGATGGTGGACTCATGAACATTAACATTAGCCAATGTGAGAGAGGCCTTCAGTTGCTTAGAAGTTACCCTGGTGTCCTTTGTGACCTCACCGACTATTACACGCCTTGCTCTTGGAGTGATCTTTGTTGGTTGACCACTCCTGGGGAGGGTAACAATGCTCTTGAATTTCTTCCATTTGTACACAATCTGTCTGACTGTGGATTGGTGGAGTCCAAACTCTTTAGAGATGGTTTTCTAACCTTTTCCAGCCTGATGAGCATCAACAATGCTTTTTCTGAGGTCCTCAGAAATCTCCTTTGTTCGTGCCATGATACACTTCCACAAACATGTGTTGTGAAGATCAGACTTTGATAGATCCCTGTTCTTTAAATAAAACAGGGTGCCCACTCACACCTGATTTGTCATCCCATTGGTTGAAAACACCTGACTCTAATTTCACCTTCAAATTAACTGCTAACCCTAGAGGTTCACATACTTTTGCCACTCACAGATATGTAATATTGGAACATTTTCCTCAATAAATAAATGACCAAGTATAATATTTTTGTCTCATTTGTTTAACTGGGTTCATTTTATCTACTTTTAGGACTTGTGTGAAAATGTGATGATTTTTTAGGTCATATTTATGCAGAAATGTAGAAAATTCTAAAGGGTTCACAAACCTTCAAGCACCACTGTAGGCCATGGATTACAGAAAAAATACGGATGCAAATAATTTACGGATTGGTCACAGACGTTTCTGTAGATTACAGATTGGTTATGGATTTTATACGGATGATGCATCACGGATAAAAAAAAAATTAAGAAGTCATGGAGAAACAATTAAATGTTTGGACTGCCGAGGTTCATCATTAAAACATCTTACCTGCATGTACTGTATATGTTTACTTTATTAATCTACTATTGATATGTCACGGAAAATCATATATCCGTGAATAAAAGATCCGTGCTTTGCATTATGTTTTTTATTTTCCGTGACTTCATGATGCAACAAGGATGTACAAAGATGCCCTGGAGAAATAGCACATGCTCAGATAACATCACATGGAAACAATTACCTGATTGGTCAGATGTTTAATCGGATCAGGTCCAGGCCTGGAAAAATTGCTCTAGAATCTCACCGATACGGATAAATCCAGGCCTGGACTATACTGTAGGTATCTTTATCGGTCTGGTGTGAGCACCGAGCACATAAACTGCAGGGGACCCAGTTATTTATAGTTATCGATAATTATTGTGGGACGAGGCCTCAACCCCAGCTGACGGTTCAGTATTAACCCTACGTTACCAAGCTGCTCATTTTGCTTGCAGTTTGGTCTTGTGGGCGTCTTGCGTCCGCTAATGGTGCTGCTTGTGGGCGTGGTCTGTTCTGGCTTTTTAAATTCTGACATGGAGAAACTTTCAGTCAGTCCATGCAAGACACACAGTGTATAAATAGGTCTAACCACTCATTCATTACCTACTCATTCTCTGCAACTTCTCCTCCCATTCACAGCCGGTGCTTGACCACGTCCCAGCTGAAACAGTTATCTATACTGTAGTTAAAGCTAAGAAAATATGATCAGAAATGGAATAAAACGCCATCAAATTTGGTTGTGTAAAGTCTAAAGTCCTTAAACATGGGTAGGAAGTGAACTTGTAAAAGATACTAAGGAGAGATATCTGTGACGAACCTCAGTCATCCAGGTACATAGTATTCTGTGGTTGGTTGAAGAGAGCAACTGGACTTGCTTGAAGATTCTTGAAAACGTTTCGCCTCTCATCCTAAAGGCATCCTCAGTTCTGTCTGACTAATAGGGAGTATCCAGTATTTATCCTCTCATGGATCATCATAGAATCTGAATCAGAATGCTGATGGCTGCATTGTAGGTGGCTGATAAAAGATGTCATAGACACCCACCTCTGTTCAATGATGGTCGTTCCAGGTTGACTTAAATGAATGATCCTCTCTGGCTAAGATGTCTGCCAGTTTTCTGGAAGTCCTCTCATACTCCCGCACCAGTTGAAGGGATCTCATCCCAAAGTGCGTAGAAACATATCTCTGACGAATCTCAGTCATCCAGGTACATAGTAATCTGTGGTTGGTTGAAGAGAGCAACTGGACTTGCTTGAAGATTCTTGAAAACGTTTCGCCTCTCATCCTAAAGGCTTCCTCAGTTCTGTCTGTCTAATAGGGAGTATCCAGTATTTATCCTCTCATGGATCATCATAGAATCCGAATCAGAATGCTGATGGCAAAACGTTTTCAAGAATCTTCAAGCAAGTCCAGTTGCTCTCTTCAACCAACCACAGATTACTATGTACCTGGATGACTGAGATTCGTCACAGATATGTTTCTACGCACTTTGGGATGAGATCCCTTCGACTGGTGCGGGAGTACGAGAGGACTTCCAGAAAACTGGCAGACATCTTAGCCAGAAAGGATCGTTCATTTTTGTCAACCTGGAACGGCCATCACTGAACAGAGGTGGGTGTCTATGACATCTTTTATCAGCCACCTACAATGCAGCCATCAGCATTCTGATTCAGATTCTATGATGATCCATGAGAGGATAAATACTGGATACTCCCTATTAGTCAGACAGAACTGAGGAAGCCTTTAGGATGAGAGGCGAAACGTTTTCAAGAATCTTCAAGCAAGTCCAGTTGCTCTCTTCAACCAACCACAGATTACTAAGGAGAGGCTAATAAGGAGGTTTCCAGGAACAACCTGTGCCAAGGAATTTACTGTAGTCAATCATTTGCATTTGTCAACTTACTGTGTCATTTAATTTGTGCATTTTCTTGCTGTCCGGTCTCTGTATTGCTTACTGCTGTTGTTGGAATTGCAGCTGCATGTTGCGCAGTCACAGGAAATAAACTTTACCTATCGCTTGCTGTTGTAAACTTCGTGTGAGGCTACGAGTTCACAGACAAACTAAGATCTTTGTGCATGGATATTTCATAGAGCTCGATTTCATTTCATCATCCACACAAAGCCTTAGGCTTGATCAGATGTCCTTTTGCAGCGTGGCCTGAAATGGAGCCTCTCATCAGACAGTATGAAGAAATCTTGGATGCCTTGTGTGTGTGTGTGTGTGTGTGTGTGTGTGTGTGTGTGTGTGTGTGTGTGTCTGTGTGTGCGCCACTCATCTACTTCACCTGCTCCAGCAGGTCCTCCACTTTTCTCTGCCAGCTCTCTCGCGCATTGCCCAGCTCTTGTTCTTTGGCCTGAGCAAGCTGTGTGAGCGCTGCCCTCTTGTCCTCCTCATGTTCCTCTCGCAGCTCCTCACGTAGTTTCTTACACTCCTGCCTACACACACACACACACACACACAAACCCAAATGCAGATGTTATGAACAAAATATATACTAGTCCTAATATTTAACTATATAAGGCCACACCTCCATCATAGACGCCATGGAGATACACTCATTATACACTCACTGGCCACTTTATTAAGGACACCCTAATAAGCACCTGCTGTTTTATGCACTTATCTAAATCAGCCGATCCCTTGACAGCAGCACAATGCATAAAATCATACAGATACAAATCAAGAGCTTCAGTTCATGTTCACTTCAAACATCAGAATGGGAAAAATTGTGATCGCACAGTGAAGTGTGACTTTCTTTCACTGTGGCATGGGTGTTGGTTTGAGCCAGATGGACTGGAATCTGCTGATCTCCTGGGGTTTTCACACACAACAGTTTCTAGAGTTTACACAGACAGAATGGTGCGCAAAAAACAAAAAAAAACATCGAGTTGAGTGAGTGACAGTTCTGTGGGTGGAAACAAACACCTTGTTGATAAGACAGCTCAGAGGAAAAATGGCCAGATAGGTTTGAGCCTGGGCGGCACGGTGGTGTAGTGGTTAGCGCTGTCGCCTCACAGCAAGAAGGTCCGGGTTCGAGCCCTGTGGCTGACGAGAGCCTTTCTGTGCAGAGTTTGCATGTTCTCCCCATGTCCGCGTGGGTTTCCTCCGGTTTCCCCCACAGTCCAAAGACATGCAGGTTAGGTTAACTGGTGACTCTAAATTGAATGTGAGTGTGAATGGTTGTCTCTGTCTATGTGTCGGCCCTGTGATGACCTGGCGACTTGTCCAGGGTGTACCCCGCCTTTCGCCCGTAGTCAGCTGGGATAGGCTCCAGCTTGCCTGCGACCCTGTAGAACAGGATAAAGCGGCTAGAGATAATGAGATGAGAATGAATGAGGTTTGAGCCCTTTTTGCCAGAAAGGATAAAGCAACTCGTATAATCACTCTTTACAACCGTGGTGAGCAGAAAAGCATCTCAGCATGCAACAGCAGAAGAACACGTTGGGATCCACTCCTACAGCCAAGAACGGGAATCTTAGAATCAAGAACATGCTCCTGTAAAAGTGGCTGGTGAGTGTAAATATTACTGGAGGATATTCATCGGGAGGTGACTGACATCTAAAACGGAGAGCTTTATGCACAGAGAGGCACCATAGAGCTTTTTCATCGTTGGATGATGTATGCCGGAGTTTCCCATCATTGACTATCAACTGTAATGGTGAAAAATGTAGCTTAAAAGCACAGGCTGTTGCATTCTGTCTCATCCTGTGTCGCCAGCTGTTATACAATGATTACATAATAGGCTGCCATCGGTATGTAGATCAATGTTCTGTTGCTGTTTCTAGCAGATGTTTCACCTGTATCTTGCTTGAACTGTGTAGTTCAAATTAATACCGTAGTGGTGTTTATCTCACAGCATTGTGACTACTGTAGGCAGCGCAATGTAGATCTGTGTGTGATGAATATGCTTCTGTTCTGTGCATACGTGGGTATAAATTATTGAATAGCACACAGGAGAGATAGTAAAGCCAATTTAGGTTGCTTAACCCCTTCGGACACAAGGAAAAATGCTATGGAACATCATGCTATGGAACTTCACGTGTACAATTATAGACGTTATGTCCGAAGGGGTTATATGTTTAAATATTGTAAGTATTATGAAAGGAAATTTTTTTATTGTTTACAGTGTGATCATTGGCTCCATCTTGCAAAACAGAACTGCTGATTTCAAAATCAGTGTAAAGCTAAGGATTAACTATACTTACAGACATACAACCCTGATTCCAAAAAAGTTGGGAGAAAGTACAAACTGTAAATAAAAACGGAATGCAATGATGTGGAAGTTTCAAAATTCCATATTTTATTCAGAATAGAACATAGATGACATATCAAATGTTTAAACTGAGAAAATGTATCATTTAAAGAGAAAAATTAGGTGATTTTAAATTTCATGACAACAACACATCTCAAAAAAGTTGGAACAAGGTCATGTTTACCACTGTGAGACATCCCCTTTTCTCTTTACAGCAGTCTGTAAATGTCTGGGGACTGAGGAGACAAGTTGCTCAAGTTTAGGGATAGGAATGTTAACCCATTCTTGTCTAATGTAGGATTCTAGTTGCTCAACTGTCTTAGGTCTTTTTTGTCGTATCTTCCGCTTTATGATGCGCCAAATGTTTTCTATGGGTGAAAGATCTGGACTGCAGGCTGGCCAGTTCAGTACCCGGACCCTTCTTCTATGCAGCCATGATGCTGTAATTGATGCAGTATGTGGTTTGGCATTGTCATGTTGGAAAATGCAAGGTCTTCCCTGAAAGAGACGTCGTCTGGATGGGAGCATATGTTGCTCTAGAACCTGGATATACCTTTCAGCATTGATGGTGTCTTTCCAGATGTGTAAGCTGCCCATGCCACACACACTAATGAAACCCCATACCATCAGAGATGCAGGCTTCTGAACTGAGCACCGATAACAACTTGGGTCGTCCTTCTCCTCTTTAGTCCGAATGACACGGCGTCCCTGATTTCCATAAAGAACTTCAAATTTTGATTCGTCTGACCACAGAACAGTTTTCCACTTTGCCACAGTCCATTTTAAATGAGCCTCGGCCCAGAGAAGACGTCTGCGCTTCTGGATCATGTTTAGATACGGCTTCTTCTTTGAACTATAGAGTTTTAGCTGGCAACGGCGGATGGCACGGTGAATTGTGTTCACAAATAATGTTCTCTGGAAATATTCCTGAGCCCATTTTGTGATTTCCAATACAGAAGCATGCCTGTATGTGATGCAGTGCCGTCTAAGGGCCTGAAGATCACAGGCACCCAGTATGGTTTTCCGGCCTTGACCCTTACGCACAGAGATTCTTCCAGATTCTCTGAATCTTTTGATGATATTATGCACTGTAGATGATGATATGTTCAAACCCTTTGCAATTTTACACTGTCGAACTCCTTTCTGATATTGCTCCACTATTTGTCGGCGCAGAATTAGGGGGATTGGTGATCCTCTTCCCATCTTTACTTCTGAGAGATGCTGCCACTCCAAGATGCTCTTTTTATACCCACTCATGTTAATGACCTATTGCCAATTGACCTAATGAGTTGCAATTTGGTCCTCCAGCTGTTCCTTTTTTTGTACCTTTAACTTTTCCAGCCTCTTATTGCCCCGTCCCAACTTTTTTGAGATGTGTTGCTGTCATGAAATTTCAAATGAGCCAATATTTGGCATGAAATTTCAAAATGTCTCACTTTCGACATTTGATATGTTGTCTATGTTCTATTGTGAATACAATATCAGTTTTTGAGATTTGTAAATTATTGCATTCCGTTTTTATTTACAATTTGTACTTTGACCCAACTTTTTTGGAATCGGGGTTGTATAAACTGTTGCTTTTCGTACCCACTGTGCTTTCTTCCAGCATGAAGAGGGCATGTATGTACACACTAGCCCACGTCAGTCTTTACTGTACGCTTTGGCTCCAATTTTCATCTTCTGCACAAATGCAAACATTACACGCGCTTTTTAATTTGGCTTTTTTTTTTTTTACTTAACAGCACAGTGGACACCAGCAGTGCTCCATGATATCCAGTGATTAGGACTGGGGCACCCAAACTGCCCAAATACCAGGCTTGTAGTACTTGAGTCTGACTTGTGCTCTAATTTTAAGGACTCGTGACTCGACTTGGACTTGAGCACTGATGACTCGGATTTGGACTTGTGCATTAACTGCATTCAGACTTGAAAACTGGAGACGAGGACTCAGATTCTTTTCTTTATTTTTTGTAACATGCCATAATAATTTGGCATAAGATATTTATATCTACATTCATTTTTGTACTAATTTCGTGCAAGGAGTGTCACACCTTATTTACTGAGCCTTATTTCCTTGTTTGGTTTCCTGATTTCCTGTTTCTCGTCTTTGATTCTGCTGAGTCTACGCTAGCCAGTTTGTGCCTCGCTTGACCTATTGCCTGTTTCACTGTTTTACGATTTTGCCTGTCGTTCTGGGGTAGGTTTCCCAATAATGTTGCCCTTTAGGGCTAAACAGCAAGTTGAGAGACTTTCTTCAGCAATGAACGTTGTCTCTGTATGTGTTTTTTCCGAACTCACTCGTCAGAAGGAGTCTTAACAGAAACGTTACAAAGAGCTTCTTTGAAATACGTGTCCCCGATATAGGCATTAGTAGTTGCTAAATCCAGTCGAGGAGGTCGCATGGCATTTGTTTTTTACAAAAAAAATATATAAAGTGTTTAAAACGCTAAAATATTGTATTGTCATTAAGCATTACATATATAATGTGGTGATTAATAATTTAAACTATTTTACATTTTTGGGCAATAGTTTTTTTTATTCCAAGTATGCTTTTTTAATTAAATGAAAGAATGAGCAAACAATAAACTAAATAATTCAGTAAATGTGTGTCCCATGCCTGCTCATTTCACTGTTAGTCAAACATACAGTCAGGATTATTTCAACTGTTATCCACAATGCCAAGTGGGCAATGTTCTTCCTTATAATGTACGCGTGCAGAGAGAGAGAGAGAGAGAGAGAGAGAGAGAGAGAGAGAGAGAGAGGTTTTAATCTGTTTGTACCTAAGGAGGTTGAATTGACCATATATACCGGTAAGATAAAACTTTATTAATCCTGAGGGAAATTCTTGTGCCAGAAGTCGCTCCATAGCAATACAGTACAAGTTAAAATACAATACAAGTGTGTGGGGGGGAGCACGTAATAAGAACTGTGCAAGAAATAAATGCCTAAAAAACAGTGCCTAATAGAACAACAGAGATACTGTAAGTTACATAAGGGGAATGGAAAAAGCAAAAACCAGTGCCTCGATGGTGAGCATTCTAACTGTAGAAATAAGGTACGTTATGTAAGAAAGTAACCTAATGGTGAAAGTAAATCTTGCACATATGGTATGTTGGGGAATATACACAGTGGATGTAAAAAGTGTACACACCCCGTTAAAATGATGTAGTTTTTTCTGATGTGAAAAAATGAGACCACGATATATAATTTCAAAACTTCTTCCACCTTTAATGTGACCTTTAACCTGTACAATTCAATTGAAAAACAAACAAATCCATTAGGGGGGAAAACAAAACAATAAAAAATGTACAATAAGCTGGTTGCATAAGTGTGCACACCCTTAAACTAATACTTTATTGAAGCATCTTTTGATTTAATTACAGCATTCAGTCTTTTTGGGTTCATACCTGCTATCAATTAAAATGACTCTGATTAACTCCAAATAAAGTTCAGACATTTACTCAGTCGCATCCTCCAGCAAAAGCCGGGGTTCACAGAGAGCTTACAAAGGGATCTCATTGCTGAAAGGTATTAGTCAGGAGAAGGGTACAAAAACATTTCCACAGCATTAGATATACCATGGAGCACAATGAAGACAGTCATCAAGAAGTGGAGAAAATATGGGACAACAGTGACATTACTGAAAACTGGATGTCCCTCTAAAATTGATGAAAAGACGAGACGAAAACTGGTCAGGGAGGCTGCCAAGAGGCCTACAGCAACACTGAAGGAGCTGCAGGAATTTCTGGCAAATACTGGTTGTGTACTACATGTGACAACAATCTCCTGTATTCTCCATATGTCTGGACTATGAGGTAGGGTCAAAGAAAAACATCCAGGCCCAGCTAAATTTTGCAAAAAATACATAAACTCTCCCAAAAGCATGTGGGAAAATGTGCTATGGTCTGATGAAACCAAGGTTGAACTTTCTGGCCACAATTCCAAAAGGTATGTTTGGCGCAAAAACAACACTGCGCATCACCAAAAGAACACCACACCCACGGTGAAGCATGGTGGTGGCAGCATCATGTTTTGGGGTTGTTTTTCTTCAGCTGGAACAGGGGCTTTAGTCAAGGTGGAGGGAATTATGATTTTTGGCCCAAAACCTTCAGGTGTCTGCTAGAAAGCTGAAAATGAAGAGGAATTTCATCTTTCAGCATGACAATGACCCAAAAAAGTTTTGGAATGGCCCGGCCAGAGTCTAGGCCTAAATCCAATTGAAAATCTGTGGGGTGACCTGAAGAGGGCTGTACACAAGAGATGCCCTCGCAATCTGACAGATTCGGAGCGCTTTTGCAAGGAAGAGTGGGCAAATATTGCCAAGTCTAGATGTGGCAGGCTGACAGACTCCGACCCAAAAAGACTGAATGCTGTAATTAAATCAAAAGGTGCTTCAACAAAGTATTAGTTTAAAGGTGTGCACACTTATGCAACCAGCTTATTGTACGTTTTTTTTTTTTTTATGTTATTCCCTCCTACCAGATTTTTTTGTTTTTCAACTGAATTGTACAGGTTATCGGTCACATTAAAGGTGGGAAAAGTTTTCAAATTATTTATTATAGTCTCATTTTTTTACATTAGACCTATCATTTTAACGGGATGTGCACACTTTTTATAACCACTGTGTGTGTGTATAAGGTCAGTTCAACCTCCTTAGGTACACACACATCAAAACCTCTCTTTCATGTGCACGTGTGCACTCACACATGCACAATGTTAGAGGTGCAGAAATGTGTCTCATTTATGGCACTAAATGAGATAATCACTCGTCTTATGGGGTTAAATTTAATTAAAACGTGGCAATATTAATGTGATATTCCGATATCCATACGTGATTCCAGACCATATTGAAATATATTCATAAATGTTTGTCGTATAGGACAGCATGGTGGTGTAGTGGTTAGCACTGTTGCCTTACAGCAAGAAGGTCCTGGGTTCGAGCCCCATGGCTGACGAGGGACTTTCTGTGCGGAGTTACTAATGTTAATGGAGCTAAAACAGCCACTGTCAAATGGTGCGGTTGGAGTTTTGTTTTCTGCCTCGACTCGGATCAGTAGTGGACTCAACTTGAAATTTTTTTTCATGACTTGGACTTGGGTGGCACGGTGGTGTAGTGGTTACCGCTGTCACCTCACAGCAAGAAGGTCCGGGTTCGAGCCCCGTGGCCAGCGAGGGCCTTTCTGTGTGGAGATTGCATGTTCTCCCCGTGTCCGCGTGGGTTTCCTCCGGGTGCTCCGGTTTCCCCCACAGTCCAAAGACATGCAGGTTAGGTTAACTGGTGACTCTAAATTGACCGTAGGTGTGAATGTGAGTGTGAATGGTTGTCTGTGTCTATGTGTCAGCCCCGTGATGACCTGGCGACTTGTCCAGGGTGTACCCCGCCGTTCGCCCGTAGTCAGCTGGGATAGGCTCCAGCTTGGCCGCGACCCTGTAGAACAAGATAAAGCGGCTAGAGATAATGAGATGAGATGAGACTTGGACTTGACTCAGACTTGAACACTGGGGACTCGAGACTGGACTAGGCCTCAAGGTTTAGTGACTCGATTACAACACTGCCAAATATAGCATCATTGCTTGTGGAAGCCATGGTCTAATGGTTAGAGAAGCAGCGTTGGGACCAAAAGGTCACTGATTTGATTCCTGGACCAGCAGGAATGGCTGAAGTGCCCTTGAGCAAGGCACCTAACCCCAAGCTGCTCCGCAGGCTGCTCTGGGTATGTTGTACGTCGCTCTGGATAAGAGCGTTTGCTAAATGCCATTAATGTAATGTAATCATTGACAGTGACTGTACAGCACCATCGCCAAAACAAGAAGCACAGCTTGTTGGATCTGTCCAACAGCTTGAGCTGGCAGCAAAGAGATAGAGACAGAAAAACACCAGCAGTGTGGGAGAAAAAAATAAGTGGTCTTTCTAATTAAACATTTTTCTGACCCATTCTAAGCCATGCATCCACTCCAGCTTAACTTTCTGCAAGTACACCTCTGGTATTTAAAGTGGGACCTCTGCATAACCATAAAAATATACAATATTATATATATTTACATATTATATATTTGAAGGCAGGTGGCACAGTGGTGTAGTGGTTAGCACTGTCGCCTCACAGCAAGATGGTCCTGTGTTCGAGCCCAGCGGCCGGCGAGGGCCTTTCTGTGTGGAGTTTGCATGTTCTCCCCGTGTCCGCGTGGGTTTCCTCCGGGTGCTCCGGTTTCTCCCACAGTCCAAAGGCATGCAGGTTAGGCTAATTGGTGGCTCTAAATTGACCGTAGGTGTGAGGGTGAATGGCTGTCTGTGTCTATGTGTCAGCCCTGTGATGACCTGGCGACTTGTCCAGGGTGTACCCCGCCTCTCACCCATAGTCAGCTGGGATAGGCTCCAGCTTGCCTGCGACCCTGTAGGACAGGATAAGCGGATACAGATAATGGATGGATGGACATTTGAAGGCAAGATTTAATTGATTTCGAGGTTATGTTTTCAGCGCGGTTTGTTTGTTTGGTGTAAGCAGGTTGCCGCAAAACCTACCAATCCCATTTCCATGAAACTTGGTGGAAAGGTGTAGCATGGGTCAAGGAAGAACCCACAACATTTTGGTGTGGATCCCAGTCATGGGGCAGATCCACGGATTTAGTTTCCCTCTCGCTAACATTGTAAGATAAAGCATTTGGCCTTGTTGGAAGTCTGTGCTCAACAATGTCATGCATCTTGCATTCCAGTAGATAGCAGTAAAGTTCAACAGTGACAAAACATAGCCAATGTAGAAATATGATGACTCCAAATTACAATCCCGATTCACAGGTAATACACTAGTAATCCTCTGTGATACACATGCAGACACAATTCTAATAGATTTAGAAATATATCCAGACATATATATAAAGTGTCAAATATTGTCCTTGGCAGAGGTCTGCGCTCTCCAAGTTACAGTTTGAAAGGTTGATACTGTGGACCTGCATGAGCTATTACTTCAGTAAATAGAGGGACAGACAGAGAGATGAGAGAAATCACCACCACTGTGCATTTATAATAAAAGCCCCCTTTTGCTCCTGCACTGCGGAGCCTGCAGCTCATCATTAAACCTTGTAATGGAGGTAGCCGTGCCCTGGGCCCTCTATAGCTGAAAATGCCACCAAGCTATTTTATGTCCAGTTGAATCCCAGCACACCATAGTGGTGGTTTAGTGGTGTGAAATTTTCATAATTGCTAGCTGTCTGAAAATGGCATGTTAAATGAGAGCATGGACACCTCATTGGGGCTCTGAAAGCACTACAGCGGTGGTGTGTGGGTGTAGACGCGGGGATGAGGGAGGGAAGGTGCTTATCAGAGAGATTTCTCTCAGGAATACTCTGTGAAACAAAAAGTCATTATCGCAGACTCCGGATTCCACATTCAGATCTGAGGTTGTTTGTGTGCTACCTTAAAGCAGCATGGTAGACACAGCAGCCCATCACACAAATAATTTGGTGGTTCTTTGTACGTGAAAAACACTACTGTGTAAATGTAAAACACGCTGGATGTTGTAACAGGACCAGGATATGTCTTTATTAATGTTGGCAAACTTCAGATTACCTTACTTTGGATAGCTTGGATCGGCTTTGAGCTTGATCACTCAGGCCAAGCATATCACATATCTCCACCGCCGATTCCCAGGGTAGCAGCTATTAACACTTGCTACCGACCCACTTCAATAACACGTTCCTATTCACTCCAAGGTACCCAGGTGTAGGCACAGTCGCTACATGCCCCAATACACAGTCATCCTCGGTCTTCTTTTCCTACAAGTTATGACACAGAAAAATCCCCAAAGCTGTAATTCATGAACGGTCCACTCCACATACAATCTGTCGGTCTCCATTTGATCACAAAACAATAAAGGGTTCCTGAATCACCACGTCAGCAACTTCAAATCAATATTCATGCCCCCTGCTGCTGATTTTCTGAATCGAGCCGAAAAGTTCGTCTACTCCGCCGGCGCTGCCATGATTGAAAATCATGTGATTGCATTCCTGCACACTGATTGGCCAAAGCTCAAAGCAGTGTGAACCTTGCATGCCGTGCTGTTTTACCTATCAGTATCCCCCAATCACCGTGCCCAAATAAACTTGAGATTACTGATTTGAAGCCACACAGTGTATCATAAATTTAGACTTTGCGTACTACTTCTTTCATTTCCAACCCTTCCATAACATGACACGGTGTGTTGTGAGCCTAGTCCCGTTTTTGTTACTCATTTTGACAGTTCACATTTAAAACATTGGTGCATGGTTTCTTGCAGACAAATTCAACATCACTTGTCTTTCAACCAATCAGCGCACAGCAATGCATCATGTGATTTCTAAAATGGCAGCGCTGGTAGACTGGAAGTTTTCTTCTTCGTTGAAAGAAATCAACTGTTTGGGTCAATATTATCGACTTGAATTGAATAACACGTTGGGCTGAGTAATCTATTGATTCGTGATCAAAATAAGGTTGGTAGACTGGCCATGGCGCTAGCAGTTTACGAAATACATGACTTCTAACATGGGAACTCCCAGCTTTAGGGTTTTTCCATGTCATAACTTGTAGGAAAAGAAGACAGAGAAGGATTGTGTATTGGGGCATGTAGCGACTGTGGGTTTAGGTGGAGTGTCAGGGAATGATCTGAGCCAGGGGTTCCCAAACTTTTCCATGCCAAGGCCCCCCAAACAGCATTAGCTTCTGGCCAGGGACCCCCTTTGCAAACCCACAGACAATGCTACAAAATATGTAAAGAAACATCAACTTTTAGAATGTTTTCTCTTACTTTTATTCAGTATTCAATAATTGTTACATTTGTTTAGCATAAGAATATTATTAACTAACATGTTTTCAACACAAATATTTTCGCACTGAACAATAAACTGTATAACCTCCTGTAGTACCTGATTCAACTCGTTATCCATCCTTTTTGCGACCAGTGCCTCGCGATGGAGCATGCAGTGTGTGGCCACTACATGCGGGGCCTTCTGCTTAATGAGAGCGGTCACTCCACTGATCTTCCTGGTCATCGCCGCGGCTCCGTCCGAACACACCCCCACACAACGGGTCCAGTCCAATCCGTTAGACTCGATGTAATCGTCCAAAACTTGATAAATGTCTTTCCCAGTAGTTCTTCTTTCAAGTGCTTTACAAAATAGTATTTCCTCCACAAATCTTTCCTGTGAAATAAATCTGATGTACACAAGCAGTTGGGCCTCATTGGATAAATCTGTGCTCTCATCCAGCTGAAGTGCGAAGTATTTGCTGGCTCTCACCTGCTCCAACAGCTGAGCAGATACGTCTTGAGCCATGTCACCAACCCGTCGGCTCACGGTGTTATCAGAGAGTGGGACAGCATCGATTTTTTTGGCAGCATCCTCACCAAGCAATTCTTGGACAATGTCTTTGGTGGCTGGTAAAATCAAATCTTCTCCAATTGAGTGAGGTTTTTTAGCACGAGCAATGTGGTACGAGGCTAAAAATGATGCCTTCAGGGCCCGCTCGGGGACAGTAGCTTGCTGGGTGAATGCAGCAGATTGCCTGACCAAATGCTCTTCTTTGTGTCTGAAGAAATCTACTGTTGTTTTGGCATCTGTCGGATGTTTTTGTACCAAGTGACGCTGAAGTTTCGAAGGTTTTAAGCACTCGTTTGACAGGGTCTCCAGACAGAGGACGCATTTCGGGCAATCATGGCCATTTTTCTGTATGGCTGTAAAGCCACACATAATGTATGCTGCTTCATATTTTCGGATTTTATTTGGCCAGGACTTCTTAGTTTTTTTCGCAGCAGTGTCCTCCACAGCAGGGCTGTTGGTTTGTTCCTTCGGTCTCTTCTTCGAAAACCTGTCCATTTTGCGCTAGCAATACGCTAGTTTGAGGAGCAAAGCAGCTTGATAAATGGCGCAAACCGCAACGTCACAGGCAATCGGAGAGATGAGCATGGCAAACAACGTTTCAATATGATGCATTATTATTAAAAATTATATTTTATAATAATGATTAAAAAACTAATTACAATATATTTAATAATTATTATTTTTAAAAAGTATATTTTTTTTCCGCAATTTTTTTGTTATCGTCCCTCCAACTTTCTGAGGCCCCCCTAGTGTCCCCTGGCGGCCCCCCAGGGGGCTGCGGCCCCCACTTTGAAAACCACTGATCTGAGCCACTTATTAAAGGTGTCATTGCATCGTTTTTTCATTAATTGTACAGTGGTCTCTAGTATGAATGAATGCCCTGTGAGCCAGTTTTGGTGAAAAAAACGCTGTGGTGCTCCTGTTTCAGGCTGTTCTAGTTTGGTGGAGGACTGGGTGGGGAGAGAACGACAGGATTTCAGCTCTTACTCATGAATATTCATGACATGTAAACATATCGCTTCTGATTGGCTAACAGCACTATGACGCTCCCTCCAGTGGGTTATAGGCGAGGCCATGACGACTAATTTTCGAAGTGACGCAAGTTCGTAGGGCTTTTTCTGATTCGCTCGTTTTTCCATCTATTTTCTTTCATAGGCTAACACAGGGAATGGGGGTAGAAGAATATTTTCACGTGCAGCATGCATATGCAACTCGGAGTGACCTATGGTATTTCAAAAAGAGCAAGTATTAAACGGTTTGTCGTGGAATGACACCTTTAAGTTCTATCTTGAAACTCATCAGGGGAGGGATTGACTTGATGTCTTCTGGCACCACATTTGAGAGAGCTGGTGCGACCGATGAAAAAGAGGTGAATATCGTCATGTTAACACTGCTGTACTGTGAATTGCCAAGAGGTCTGATAAATGTCATTCCTCATCTAGCAGATTAATTGGACTCAATATTGATGCAATTGGGTACAAGATTGTTTTGTATCTTCCAGATCAAGATAATGGCGTATTGCTCATGGCACCTTTGTAAAGAATAGAGGTTGAGAGCCTTAAGTCTGTTCCAATAGTTTGTAGTTCAAAGACTGCTGATTTTTCTTGTGAAGGATGTTTGTATGCTCTCAGTCTTGATGGTATCACATTGAAGATGCAGCAACCAGAGTGGACTCTACAATGGACCTTACATATGACTTGTATAAGAGAATCACTGTGTCCTTGTCCTGACATGAGAAAGTTCTCAAGACCCAACTGGCTTTTTTTTTTTTTTTGCTGGCTTCAGCTACCTTAATATTGATATGAGCTCTCCAGCTGAGACTTTGATTGACGTAGACTCCAAGATGTTTAACACACCCCTCACCTGACAGTAGCTCTCCAGATGGTAAAATGTAAGGAAGTTTAAGCTCTTCATTTTTGCCATGTTGGAGGAGTTGGAACTTGGGTGGATTTAGCTCCATGTTATTATCAAGGGACCATTTCACAGCTTCAATATCTTCCTGGAGAAAGTATTTCATTTGTGATTGAACCAGTGTTGTAGTCGAGTTGCTAAACCTTGAGTCTGAGTCCAGTCTCAAATCCCCAGGATTCAAGTTCAAGTCATTAAAGAAAATTTTGAGTCGAGTCCAATATTGATCCGAGTCGGGTTCAAGAACAAGGCTCCGGCCCTGTCCACACGGCAACAGATTCAGGTGAATCTGATAAAATTGTTTATCGTTTCGGCCTGGCGTCCACACAGCACCGGCGTTTTGGGTGCCCCAAAACGAAATCTTTTGAGAACGGGTTCCAGAGTGAAAAAATCTGGCAACGGCCCCGTTGCGAAGTCGTCTGGGTGAGTAGAACAGATTTGTTTACGATGACGTCACAACCACATGACAATCCCGCCAGCAAAAATAGGGAAAAAAAGGAGCGATCTCACCTCTTCAGATGTTGGTTTAAGTCCGACAATACATTCCACAAAAAGGGCGTAGAAGAACAAAGTAATCCATCAATGTGTAGCATTCAATTTATTCCGGACCATTAAAGAATTCTGGAGGATCTCAGAATGTTGGCGTACCGGCTTCCATCTACCCCTGTTCATTCCTCTCTCTCTCCATCTACCCCCGTTCATTCCTCTTTCCGCGTCTCCATTCAAAAAACGAGCACGTGATTTAAAGGGACTATAGCCATAGGATAGGGAGTGAGAAGGTGTGCGCGTGTGACAGTGACAGGGAAGAACCTAGGCTCATGCTCGCCCTGAATTTCTCTTAAAGTGAAGGCAGAAGAACGTTCAGCGCCTGGCCAGGCTTTCTATGTATTAATTTACATAGACGTTTTAATATGAAATATAAATAAGTGTCTTAGACAATAGATACTATTTAACGCTACTGACTACTAATAAAAACTTTATGTGGTTGATGCTACAGAAGAAGGGGTTTATGCGCATGTGTCTACTTCTTCTATTGTTCTGGTGTCTCCGATGGGACCATCTTACAGCGTACATCGAGGTGTGGCATGTGTATTGCATCGTTTTCAGCAAGCGTTGCGTTGCCATATGTACCTGATATTTTACTGATCCGTTGCCCATGTGGACGCGATATTTAAAAAAAAAAATCTCGTTGCCGTTGTCGTGTGGATGTAGCCTCCAACTGCGCCATTTGACGGTGGCTGTTGCTGCCTTTATGTGAAACCGTCTCTACTACTGTGTTGGACTAACGTTACTGCTTGACTGCCCCATTTTAGTTAACAGGCCACAGATAAAAAGCTTGTTCATCACTCAGCAAGCCCCGCCCACTATCAACAGGACAAATAACATGAGAGAGTTAACACTAGCGAGTTCATCGGTCAGCAATAAAGCCCCTTGGATGGAGTCTTACCAAATGACCACTGAAGTTCGAGGTTGTCCCCGTTGTCTCCTCGATAGTTCTTCTACATATGGAACACATAGCAGTGCATTTTCCCCACTGCACGAGAAGTCTGTATTAGCAAAGTGGACAATCCTAGGGGCGTTCTCTCCAGGCATTTTAGCACCATTAACGTTAGTTTGTTCCTGAACATGACGTATGAACAGGTGAATGTGCATTCTCTTGCACGAAATTAGGATAAAAATTAATGTAGATATAAATATCTTACGCCAAATTATTATGGCATGTTACAAAAAATAAAGAAAAACCCAAGTCCTCGTCTCCAGTTTACAAGTCCGAATGCAGTTAATGCAGGAATCTGAGTCATCAGTGCTCAAGTCCAAGTCAAGTCACAAGTCCTTAAAATTACGGCACGAGTTGGACTCGAGTCCTGGACTTGAGTACTACAAGCCTGGATTGAACTATATTTGGGCATGCAGCAACGTAGATAGATGGACGTGCATATGGACAATGGAAAGCTGTCTTTTTTCTGATTGGTCACTGCTACATGGTTGCTGTTTGTAATTTAATACAATGCATCAAGTTAAAAACCAGCACAATGTTTCTCGCTGGGCTGAAACACCAGTTCTCACTGCTCGCTATCCCACAATCCCTTGCACTGGAAGGAATCCAGGATCCCCATTAGAAATGAACTGGAGTGAAATTTCAGTTGACGAATTTGCACATCTTGGATGTGTCCCATTAGAGTTCATGATTCATAATTCTCCATCATTTAGACAAAATAGCTTAGTTTTCACATCTGCTATAGAAAGCTGGTAAAACTATTCGAGTCACTACGATTCCCAAACCTTCAATCATGAGAGACCAAACAGATGATGTCACTTTTTAGTCCATCTTATTGTTATCTAATCAGAGAACTAAAAATTCTTATTGTAATTTAAAGACATATCCACATAAAGATGCTAAGGTGACAAAATTGGCTTGGCAACTGAAATCAATATTCTTGATTTCAGTATTGACCAAAATAATCGTAATTTTCATTTGACTCATTATCATTACAGCTGGGCGGCACGGTGGTGTAGTGGTTAGCGCTGTCGCCTCACAGCAAGAAGGTTCTGGGTTCGAGCCCCGGGGCCGGCAAGGGCCTTTCTGTGTGGAGTTTGCATGTTCTCCCCGTGTCCGCGTGGGTTTCCTCCGGGTGCTCCGGTTTCCCCCACAGTCCAAAGACATGCAGGTTAGGTTAACTGGTGACTCTAAATTGACCGTAGGTGTGAATGTGAGTGTGAATGGTTGTCTGTGTCTATGTGTCAGCCCTGTGATGACCTGGCGACTTGTCCAGGGTGTACCCCGCCTTTCGCCCATAGTCATCTGGGATAGGCTCCAGCTTGCCTGCGACCCTGTAGAAGGATAAAGCGGCTAGAGATAATGAGATGAGATGAGATCATTACAGCTTGCACTGTGATTTCAACACTGCAAAAAAGCCTTAAATCGTTTGCTGAGGAAGGAAAAAAAAGAAGAAAAAAATGAATTAAAGTAAACGAAGACCATTTGGAATAATAAATCCAGGATTCATGCAGGACGATGGTACAGAGCAGGATTAGACCCGTGTTTAAGAGATGTAGCGATATCTCAGCAAATCCTTACTGTAGTGTATTAAGACTTTAACGGATTTGAAGAGCTAATTCACAACTTTTGTACTTCGCATGAATAAGTTTCTCATAGGCTCTTAACTGCCCTATTGTAGCACAGGGCCATTAAGATTCAAAAGTTTATTCACAATTTGACATTCCATACAGCCTGCAAGGGTTTGAAGCTCCTACATCTCAATCCCCTGCTCTCTTCAGCTCGTTAGCAGCTCATCATCTGATCATTAACGACCTCCACCAAAGAGCCTGACACACCCAGTGACAAAAGTACTGCCCGAGTTTCAGACGCAGTAATATACTTGCTTCAAACGCACAAAAATCCTAGCAATGGTGATGTCTCTGCACTATTATTTCGGTGAGATTGAAAACCGGTGTGGGGCGGCACGGTGGTGTAGTGGTTAGTGCTGTCGCCTCACAGCAAGAAGGTCCTGGGTTCGAGCCCCGGGGCCGGCGAGGGCCTTTCTGTGTGGAGTTTGCATGTTCTCCCCGTGTCCGCGTGGGTTTCCTCCGGGTGCTCCGGTTTCCCCCACAGTCCAAAGACATGCAGGTTAGGTTAACTGGTGACTCTAAATTGGCCGTAGGTGTGAATGTGAGTGTGAATGATTGTCTGTGTCTATGTGTCAGCCCTGTGATGACCTGGCGACTTGTCCAGGGTGTACCCCGCCTTTCGCCCGTAGTCAGCTGGGATAGGCTCCAGCTTGCCTACGACCCTGTAGAAGGATAAAGCGGCTAGAGATAATGAGATGAGATGAAAACCGGTGTCACAAGAAACTCACAAACTAGAACACTATGTTCAATTCCTCAGACCCAGAGCCTTGACACATGGCACCCAAACATTATCGATTTATAAGACAGTGCTGTGATTTCTTCAGAGGTTTCGAATTATAGTTTCACTCGGCTGTCGTGGTTGATGTAAACTGCACACGCCCTGTCCCCTAAAACAAAACTATTAAACTCTTAAAAACTTCTGCACACATCCTGAAATATTGTAGAAGTCACCCACAGCTGGGAAACCTGCTGGCAGGTTACATATCCATCATGTTTTTTTCATTCACAGCTGCCTAAAAGAAACAACTGTTCATATAATAGCTACTAGTATTTTTCTGATGTATTTTTTTTTCTTCATTCATCCAACAACCAGAGAAGGGAAAAAAAAAACTACTTCCTTTTATATATTTTCACAGAACGCCACCTTTCATTTCAAATGTAAAAAGTAATACATGCTGTTATATAGAAATAATACAAGCCCTGGAGGTGCGATACAGCCTGATATTATTATCCTAAGTGTGTTATTCCACTTGTACGTACTGTGGTTCTGAAGAAGAACGTAGGCCACTGACAATCCTCCTCCACTCTGTCTTGTTCTGCGCTTCTTTCTCCAACTGCTTCCAGGTGTAGCCAGCTGTCTGGATCTCTACTGTTGTGTTCCGTCTCCAGGTATTCCAGGGGCGGCCTCTCTTTCTTTTCCCCTGGGGGTTCCACTGTAATGCCTTGTCTTGTGATGTTGTTCCTAGGTTTCCGTAGGGTATAGCCAATCCACCCCCATTTTCTTCGCTGCATTTGGGTTAACAGGGGCGCTTCTTTTGTTCTTGTCAGCAACTCTTCATTGGTAATCTTTTCTGGCCACCATATCCTTAGGATCCAATGTAGGCATCTGTTGACAAAAGCCTGGAGCGTTTTTGTTGTTTGCCAAGTTTCTACCCCATACAACAAAACCGATTTCATATTCGAGTTGCAGATCCGCAATTCTGTGGGGGTCGAGATGTTGTGTGCCTTCCAGTTTCCCGGCATTACAGTACAAAGGCTGTCCTGGCTTTTCCCATTCTGGCTCTTACACCCTTTTCTGTTCCTCCTGTGCTGTCTGTGATGCTGGAAATCCTCGACTTCCTCAATGATGTTTCCCTTTATCCTCACCGGCTCTCTGTTGTTGGTGTTAGCTATTAGCACCTTGGTTTTGTTCATGCTGATGATGCGTAGTCCAGCTGATGTGGCATATCCATCCAGTAGATCTACCTTGTCTTGCATTTGTTTATGGGCACAGCAATGTCATCCACAAAATCGAGGTCATCCAGCTGGTCACGGAGTGTCTGCTAGATCCCATTACGTTTGTTTACTGTTGTTTGTCGCATGATCCAGTCGACAGCCAAGAAGAATCGTATCCCACTTATACCACAGCAATTTTCCGATGATTATAATGTTTCATTTATCAATGAATGAATGAAGGAGCACTTTTTAATGTTTACAGTTAGACAGTTATAGTTAGGAATATTGCTAGAACTATATATAAGAACGTCCATGATACAAGTTAGTTCTATTATCGCTTATGTTATAGCAGCTATAAACAGTCATTTGATCTCTCTCTCTCTCTCTCTCTCTCTACCATTCTCAAAAAAAAGTTTTGAGAAAATACTGGGTACCTTATAAAATAGCCAACAAGAGGAGCAAAAATCATAATCGTAACTGCTGGTAAATAAAATAAGATTACACAGATAAGAAGGGAGTTTACACAGTATGGCATTGTAAATAAAAATATACCAATGCTGCTGTCTCCTTAGGCTTAATAAAGACCAAGGAACCAGATCAATAAGTACACAGTGATGTGTTCTGGACAATGAATTAGACATAAAATGAAAAGAATACGAGAATATGATACAGCGAATCAAGGCAGTGAAGTACAGATGAGGCAGCATGCATGTAAATAATGTCCCCATAATCTAGAACACTTAAGAACGTAGCCTGTACAAGAGTTTTCTAGTTGCTAAATTAAGACAGGCCCTGTTTCGATTATAAAAGCCCAGGCTGACTGTCGACTTCTTCACTAGGTGCTCAGTATGCACTCTAAAAGAAAACCCATCGTCCAACCAAATACTTATAGGATGATACTTTTCCAGTCGAGTCTCCTCCTAAGGTATGAATGCCAACAATATACATTATTATACATACGGGCCACTTTTTCCATGGAATAAAAACATGCATTCTATTCCCTTCTAGCGGGTTTATTGATGCCATGCAATATTGTTATCGTATCGCTTATCCTCCATGTATTACTCCACTCTCCCCAATGGAGAACGAGTGTGCGGTATTGTTATAATATTGCACGTTGTCAAGACAACACGACGTCATACACGAAAATCCAATGACAAAACTCTTCTGTTGCGCATGCGCACAATCATTTCTTTGTCGGCCGGGAGACAGAGAAGACGGGGTTAATTCAGTGCTCAGTTTAAGCACTAAATAAATAAACTGAAACTAAAGACACGCTGAACACCCAAAAGGCTACCAAAACTCATCTCATCTCATTATCTCTAGCTGCTTTATCCTTCTACAGGGTCGCAGGCAAGCTGGAGCCTATCCCAGCTGACTACGGGCGAAAGGCGGGGTACACCCTGGACAAGTCGCCAGGTCATCACAGGGCTGACACATAGACACAGACAACCATTCATACCTAGGGTCAATTTAGAGTCACCAGTTAACCTAACCTGCATGTCTTTGGACTGTGGGGGAAACCGGAGCACCCGGAGGAAACCCACACGGACACGGGGAGAACATGCAAACTCCGCACAGAAAGGCCCTCGTCGGCCACGGGGCTCGAACCCGGACCTTCTTGCTGTGAGGCGACAGCGCTAACCACTACACCACCGTGCCACCCCCTTTTAGAATATTAGAATATTATTAATAAAAATTGAAAATAGGGCAGCACGGTGGTGTAGTGGTTAGCGCTGTCGCCTCACAGCAAGAAGGTCTGGGTTCGAGCCCCGTGGCCGGCGAGGGCCTTTCTGTGCGGAGTTTGCATGTTCTCCCCGTGTCCGTGTGGGTTTCCTCCGGGTGCTCCGGTTTCCCCCACAGTCCAAAGACATGCAGGTTAGGTTAACTGGTGACTCTAAATTGACCGTAGGTGTGAATGTGAGTGTGAATGGTTGTCTGTGTCTATGGCCAAGTTTACATTAGACCGTATCTGTCTCGTTTTCTTCGCGGATGCACTGTCCGTTTACATTAAAACGCCTGGAAACGGGAATCCGCCAGGGTCCACGTATTCAATCCAGATCGTGTCTGGTCCGGTGCTGTGTAAACATTGAGAATAGGTGGATACGGTGTGCTGAGCTCTAGCTGGCGTCGTCATTGGACAACGTCACTGTGACATCCACCTTCCTGATTTGCTGGCGTTGGTCATGTGACGCGACTGCTGAAAAACGGCGCGGACTTCCGCCTTGTATCACCTTTCATTAAAGAGTATAAAAGTATGAAAATACTGCAAATACTGATGCAAATACTGCCCATTGTGTAGTTATGATTGTCTTTAGGCTTGCCATCCTTCCACTTGCAAGTGGTAAGTGACGCGCATGCCCGATATGCACTAGGATCACACACACAGCGGCTCAGTCCCGAATCACTGCTCGTGCGCTTCACTCGCGCGCTCTGTGAGCTGCGCAGGGCTGGAGTGCGCACCCTCCAGAGGGCACTCGCTGTTCAGGGCGGAGTGATTTGGAGCGCAGGATGCCTGCGGAGCCGAGCGTATCCGTGTATTGGCGTTGCTGTGTGCACGCGAATCGTGTATTGGCGTTGCTGTGTGCATGCTAATCGTTTTAAAAATGTTAATCTGATGATCCGCTGATATGGTCTAATGTAAACCCCACCTATGTGTCAGCCCTGTGATGACCTGGCAACTTGTCCAGGGTGTACCCCGCCTTTCGCCCGTAGTCAGCTGGGATAGGCTCCAGCTTGCCTGCGACCCTGTAGAACAGGATAAAGCGGCTAGAGATAATGAGAGAAATTGAAAATAAATCAGGAGCTAAGACTGAACCTTGTGGGACTCCGTTAGAGATCTCCATAAAACATGACTTGTCCATCTGCATATACTGTATACACTGGGTTCTATCTGCAAGGTCGTTCCGAAACCACTCTATAGCCTTATCACCAATACCAATATAACGGAGTCTGCCTCACAGCAGCTTATGGGCGACAGAATCGAACGCCCTGGACAAATCCACAAACTGGGCAGCACAATGTTGCTTTCTGTCCAAGACACTGATGATATTATTGGTTACCGACATAGCTACTGTTATGGTACTCTGACCTGATCTAAAGTCAGACTGAGTCTCGCTTAAAATATTATTGTCAGCTAAGAATTTTTCAATTAGGGGTTTATTTGAGATTCTAAAATCTTAGCATGTATACAAAGTTAAGATCGAGTGTTCAAGCAACCATTCATTCTACTGTACTTTCATTCATTCACACCGAAAAACACCCTGACCAATATGACAGTGCCGTAGATGTATGAACCAGAGGCTGATGCGGCGTCTACGTCTATATTTCTCTGTTCTCGGCTCATTCTATAAATGTTAACTAAAGTTTGCAAACAAATAAACAAACAAACAAACAAACTTTACCACATTAATGATCACACATTTTTCTTTGTTAAATAAGAATACATTTTTAAAAGTCAGTTTATTATTAGCCTTAAATTCTGTGTAGCATCTGCCATACAAGTCCTTGTATATGAACTGTTACTAGAGCTGTCGAAGTGAACACGATAATGACGTGTAAATGCAAATTCCTTTTAATGCCATTAATTTTTTTGACACGCGATTAACGCATGGGCGGCACGGTGGTGTAGTGGTTAGCGCTGTCGCCTCACAGCAAGAAGGTCTGGGTTCGAGCCCCGTGGCCGGCGAGGGCCTTTCTGTGCGGAGTTTGCATGTCCTCCCCGTGTCCGCGTGGGTTTCCTCCGGGTGCTCCGGTTTCCCCCACAGTCCAAAGACATGCAGGTTAGGTTAACTGGTGACTCTAAATTGACCGTAGGTGTGAATGTGAGTGTGAATGGTTGTCTGTGTCTATGTGTCAGCCCTGTGATGACCTGGCGACTTGTCCAGGGTGTACCCCGCCTTTCGCCCGTAGTCAGCTGGGATAGGCTCCAGCTTGCCTGCGACCCTGTAGAACAGGATAAAGCGGCTAGAGATAATGAGATGAGATGAGATTAATGCATGCACATATCTGTTTTTGATAAGTTTATTTTTTATTTCATATTTTATGCTATTTACATATATTTACATATTTTTATATGCATTTGATGGTCCAGAGGGGAAAAAAAGATGTGTTAAGGTCCAGGTGTGTGTGTGTGTTTGTGCTTGTGTGTAAGTGCGCAGGCTGCACACTGGAGTGAGAGAGTTTGTTTTATTCTGAGAAATGTGTGAGTTACGTAAAAGTGTTTATAAATGCAGTTTTTGCTCATGAATGTTCTGTATATTTACCAGTGAGTTTTTGCATTTTACTGGAAAACATTTTTATGAGCAGTGTGGCTTAACAAATGTATTTATTTGTTAAGCCACATTTATTTGCAGTGTCTTGCAAAAGTATTCATCCCCCTTTGTGTTTCTCCTGTTTTGTCACATTACAAGCTGGAATTAAAATGGATTTGGGGGGGGGGTTATTACCATTTGATTTACACAACATGCCTACCACTTTAAAGGTGCAAATTTTTGTGTTACTGTGGGAAAAACAATAATTAAGGTAAAAATAAAAAAAAACAGAAATCTGGAGTGGGCTTAGGTATCTCCCCCCCCCCCCAGGTTTTTCTGGGAGCAGTTTTCCCCATGCCTCAAGGCAAAACTGCTCCAACTCCTTCAAGTTAGATGGGTTGTATTGGTGTACAGCAATCTTCAAGTTATGTAACAGATTCTCAATTGGATTGAGGTCTGGGCTTTGACTAGGCCATTCTAAGACATTTAAATGTTTCCCTTTAAACCACTCCAATGTAGCTTTAGCAGTACTTTTAGGGTCATTGTCCTGCTGGAACGTGAATCTTCGTCCCAGTCTCAAACCTCTCACCGACTCAAACAGGTTTTCCTCCAGAATTGCCCTGTATTTAATGCCATCCATCTTTCCTTCAGTCCTGACCAGCTTTCTTGTCCCTGAAGATGAAAAATATCCCCACAGCATGATGCTGCCACCACCATGCTTCACTGTAAGAATGATGTTCTCAGGGTGTTGGGTTTGTGCCACACATGGCATTTCCCATGATGGCCAAAAAGATCAATTTTAGTCTCATTTGACCAGAGAATCTTCTTCCATGTGTTTGGGGAGTCTGCCACATGCTGTTGGGCAAACTCCAAACATGTTTTCTTAATTTTTTTCTTTGAGCAATGGCTTTTTTCTGGCTACTCTTCCATAAAGCCCCACTCTATGGAGTGTATGGCTTAAAGTGGTCCTATGGACAGATACTCCAGTCTATGCTGTGGATCTTTGCGGCTCCTTCAGTGTTATCTTTGGTGTTTTTGTTGCATCTCTGATTAATGCCCTTCTTGCCCAATCTGTGAGTTTTGGTGGGTGGCCTTCTCTTGTCAGGTTTGTAGTGGTGCCGCATTCTTTCCATTTTGCTATAATGGATTTAATGGTGCTCCGTGGGATATTCAAAGTTTGGGATATTTTTTTTTATAACCCAACCCTGATCTATACTTCTCCACAACTTTGTCTCTGACCTGTTTGGAGGCTCCTTGGTTCTCATGTTGCTTGCTTGGTAGTGTTGCAGAGTCAGGGTCCTTCCAGAACAGGTTGATTTATACAGACATCATGTGACAGATCATGTGACACTTTGATTGCACACAGGTGGAACTTAATCAACTAATTATGTGACTTATGAAGTGAATTGGTTGGACCAGGATTTATTTTCATATGAAAGGGGGTGAAGTATGGAATCAATTTTGTGCCAGAATGTTCATACAATACTTTTGAAATATCAAACAAAAACGACAAATCAAAATACAAAAAAACAAAACAAAAAGTCAATTTTTTTAGACTGGCAAACAAATTATTCGTGTAATCGTGCAAAATATCAGTCTATTACTCTTCAGAAACCTTTTATTTTTGTTCCGCGTCTTTCTCGGTTTTGTTTGACGTAATTTATTTTGGTTGCGATTCCAGCTTTCTCGTTTGCGCTCCCTGACTTTTTGCTTGCAGTTTTGGCACAAACTTCACGTGTGGGTGGGCTGTCCAGGAACGCATTCCCATTGGGTAACTTGTGTTTGACTGTCAGCTACACTCAGCCATTCCCTACTCGGATTTTGGCGGACTGTTTGACGAGTGACCGATCCATTGACAGTAAACAAGGATCAAGTGGACTTCAGTGGCGACTATGATATTGAATTTACACTTTGCTGAATTAATTCAATATCATAGTCGCCACTGAAGTCCACTCGATCCTTGTTTACCGTCAATGGATCGGCCACTCGTCAAACAGTCCGCCAAAATCCGAGTAGGAAATGGCCGCAACAGCCTCCGGGGGAATGGCTGAGCGTAGCTGTCAGTCAAACACAAGTTAGCTAATGGGAATACATTCCTGGACAGCCCACCCACACGTGAAGTTTGTGCCAAACCTGCAAGCAAAAAGTCAGGGAGCGCAAACGAGAAAGCTGGAATCGCAACCAAAATAAATTACGTCAAACAAAACTGAGAAAGATGCGGAACAAAAATAAAAGGTTTCTGAAGAGTAATAGACTGATATTTTGCACGATTACACGAATAATTTGTTTGCCAGTCTCAAAAAATTGATTTTTTTTGTTTTTTTGTATTTTGATTTGTCGTTTTTGTTTGATATTTCAAAAGTATTGTATGAACATTTTGGCACAAAATTGATTCCATAGTGAATACCTATGCACACTCCAGATTTCTGTTTTTTCATCTTAATTATTGTTTGTGTCACAATAAAACAACAATTTGCACATTTAAAGCTGTAGGCATGTTGTGTAAATCAAATGGTGCTAACCCTCCAAAAATCCATTTTAATTCCAGCTTGTAATGCGACAAAACAGGACAAACACAAAGGGGGATGAATACTTTTGCAAGACACTGTATATGTCCACTCCCACTCCACAAAACCTTTTAAAGTATCCCTTTAAGGTACATTTAGAACAGATACAAATGTTCAATTAATCGTGAGTTAACTACGGACAATAATGCGATTAATCACGATTGGATATTTTAATCAATTGACAGCCCTAATATAAACCTATTGCTCATGTTACAGCTGAAAATTCTGTCCAAGCTGTTATGAAAAAAAATCATCTCATGCACATCTTATAACCAATCAGATTCAAGAATTAAACTGTGCTGTGATATATAAGTTTCTTTAAATGCAACATGTTCCAGTTAACTGATTCATACTGTACATCAAGCACCTCGGTTCTACACACATGCATGGACATGGCTGCTTTGGGGATTTTTTTTTTATTACTAAACAATTTTTATGAGACATATCAATTAGCTTTGATTGATACTAGACGAACTTTCAAGAATCACAAATGAAAAAGGAAACAGAGACTAAACTGAGGAAAATACGGTACACTGCGGCGCAAAAAGCGTTATACAAGTCTAACGCTAGCACAATACACAGCCGAGATGATGACAGGACATCGCTCATGACCAAAGTTTTAGCCAGAGATATTATCATTAGGGGCGGCACGGTGGTGTAGTGGTTAGCGCTGTCGCCTCACAGCAAGAAGGTCCTGGGTTCGAGCCCCGGGGCCGGCGAGGGCCTTTCTGTGCGGAGTTTGCATGTTCTCCCCGTGTCCGCGTGGGTTTCCTCCGGGTGCTCCGGTTTCCCCCACAGTCCAAAGACATGCAGGTTAGGTTAACTGGTGACTCTAAATTGACCGTAGGTGTGAATGTGAGTGTGAATGGTTGTCTGTGTCTATGTGTCAGCCCTGTGATGACCTGGCGACTTGTCCAGGGTGTACCCCGCCTTTCGCCCATAGTCAGCTGGGATAGGCTCCAGCTTGCCTGCGACCCAGTAGAACAGGATAAAGCGGCTAGAGATAATGATGAGACATTATCATTAGAGGATAAGTACTGTAGCTACATAAAGTCGTCGCTCAGAAGGATTCTTTAAAAAAAAGGCACCTACGCACACACACGTAAACCCACACCCACCTACCTGAGTGTTTCAGTCCATTTCAGCTCCAGCTCCAGAGCCATTTTGTCCATTTTGAGCTTCTCATCCTCTTTAGTGGAGATGAGTTTGGCATCGTGTTGTTGCTTCTGAGTTTCCATCTCTCCCTGTTGAGAGCAACACAGAATGAAGGCGCAGTAAGGAGCTAAACAATATGCGAAAGCTCAACATTGTAAAACCTGTTCACAACCATCAATCAACACACAGTTTTGTGAGGACCGGATGATTATGAAGTGCTAAGTACATGTAGACAGACAGACGGACACACACACACACACAGACAGAGCCATCTTTTGGATAAAAGCTGTTAAAAAAAAAATAAAATTGTGAGGACCGGATGACTGAGGTCATTCGGTCTTTTTAGGTCCTCATAAAACCTGAAATACTGTACATGTACATGTGAGAGAATTTTGTCTCTAGCTTGTGGTTTTAAGCTTCAGAATGTATTGGGACTCCCATAGACTTTTTGTCTCTGGAGACATTTTGTTTTGGGGTGGTCCTGGGGTGGTCCAAGGCCGGGTCTCCCAAAAAGGGACCGGACTTAAAAACTAATGGAAGAAACTTAGACTTCAGTGTTTTGCCAGGAATCACTCATGCTTGTATTGTTTCTGTGCAATAAAAGCTTTTCAGGCGACTTCTTTCATGTAAAGTATAATTTTTGGCTACTTTTGAGGTATAGAAGTCCACGACACACACACACACCCCACTATCCAAGGTCAGAGTGAGATCATGTTCTCCTGGTCAAAGGAAGGAAAAGTTTCAGTGTCAGAGTCTTGCTCTAATGAAGTGTCAGTATCACTGTTCTTCACCAGCACCCAAAACACTGCGATCCATAATTCATCACAGCACCTGTCACATGCCCCCCTCCACTGATCTCATTACAGATGTCATCAGCATCACTATTCATGAGGAAATAAGGACATGACTGACAGCCAGACTACACTTCAGAGGAGATATTAACCCACCCCGCCCTTAACCTGCGCCGTCAATGACATTCCCTCTCTTTCTCTGTGCTGTAAAAGATCTGTGCAAACAACGCCGATGATGATGTTACCTGATGAAAACCTTTCTGTAACATGGGTGCATTTTTAATCAGCAAGGAAGTACTAACAAATAAAACGGGACTGTCTCTACACTTACTGTATGTCTCCAAGTCCTTGAGCAACCCAAAATAATCACGAACAATAGCTAGCTTAATAGCTACTCATCTCATCTCATTATCTCTAGCCGCTTTATCCTGTTCTACAGGGTTGCAGGCAAGCTGGAGCCTATCCCAGCTGACTATGGGCGAGAGGCGGGGTACACCCTGGACAAGTCGTCAGGTCATCACAGGGCTGACACATAGACACAGACAACCATTCACACTCACATTCACACCTACGGTCAATTTAGACTCACCAGTTAACCTAACCTGCATGTCTTTGGACTGGGGGGGAAACCAGGGCACCCGGAGGAAACCCACGCGGACATGGGGAGAACATGCAAACTCCTCACAGAAAGGCCCTCACCGGCCACGGGGCTCGAACCCGGACCTTCTTGCTGTGAGGTGACAGCGCTAACCACTACACCACCGTGCCGCCCGGTGAATAGCTACTGCTCGTAAAATATCTTGGATTTGTTACATGTAGATGAGAATTCAATTCCAATTTCTATCATTATTTTCTCAAGCCTTGGGATATAACGTAATCATCAAAAACCTGTTCACAACCATCAATATTACTCATGACTAATATTCACTTTGTAGTTAGCAAGATTAGTATGCAAGATCCGTGTCTAGAACTTTCTGTGTACAAGGTCATCCCGTAATCTCAGGCATGCATCATTATCTGAGCTTATATTATACAGGAGCACTTACAAAGTCTCTGAGTAAAAAATTAGAATGATTATAAGAATTAATATGTGAGCTTCAGAGCAGCCATCTTGGATTTTGAAATCCATGTCGGAAAAAAATCCTGACTTCAGGGGCGTTCCAGTTGACATGTCTGACTAGGAACTTGGAAATCCTGACTTCCCAGTACACATGGAACACACCATTAGCCCTCACTTTATTTCTACCTAAACAGAGCAATGCAGCGGCACTTTATTCTTTAGTTTGTCCAGTTCTTTCATCACATTATCTATAAACAAACTGGCTTCCAAAGCTTTAAAGTTCATGTTTATACTACCATCAGTGCCGCCACACTTGTCATCTTGCAGCTCACGGACTAGCCGAGTACAACTGTGTTGTATGGCTGCATACCATTCTGTAACCGAGTCCAAAGTTTGGAAGATAATGAGTGAGAAACTTCAGACCTGAAGTGCTGCGAGGAGATTGGTGGTCTCTCTCAGTCTGGCCCGCGTGGCATCCAGCTCTTCCAGAAGTTTCTCTTGAGCCTCCTTCAGGCTGGAGATGTGTCCCTTAGCCGAGCCCAGACCCAGCTCTCCTTCCTTCACCATCTCCTGAAGCTGGCTTACCTAGCGAAAAGAGAAAGGGTGCTTAAAGATCCACATTATAGCTGAGTGCAAAAGTTTGTACACCCTTGGAGGTAAAAAAAAAAAAAGTGTAAATTTTGATAAATGCTCCTTTATCATCACAAAGAGCAACAATGCTCCAATAGTAAACCATGATGGATACATAATGGTATACTTACTGTGCACAAACTATATCCACTTGAAATTTACACACAATGTCTTTTGACTTCTGAGTATGTATTCATCAGCATATACACTAAATTGATAATGAAAACATATTCAGATATTACATTAAAACGTTCCGTAAAAATAAATCAATTTCTGCATATAAATGCTGCAAAAAAGTATGTCCATTCCACCCAGTGTCCTTATAAAAGAGGCTGCCATTGCTGCAGATTTCACACAGCAAGTAGCAATTATGGTGAAGTTCTCGGGGACGATATGTCAGGACAGCTGGTTTGATAATACGGAGTTGGAAATTTCATGAAACCACAACTAATCATCCAATCATCCCTGAACACTTGCGCCATATAAAATTCCACAATACGCTCTCAGACTAATGACACGGAAAAGGTAAGAGAAAGCCAGCAGCCACTTGAAAAAAGTTGCAGGATGACCTGAAAGCAGCAGGAACAACAAGAAGCAAGGACCTGTACTGCAATCATCTGTAACTACTCGTACACCTCATATAAAACTCCTCTGCTAGAACAAAGCGCAGTGATGCATGTTTTACCAGTTAGACAAATCCGAACAATAATGGAACAAAATCTGAAACAAAAAACAGAACTTTTGATCAATAATTCAGCTCATCATTTTTGGAGAACCATATGAGGTCCAAGAAGTGGGTCTGCTTTTCTGTAAATGCTCCTGGAGCATCACACATCATTATCAAAGGACACATGAACAGAGCAATATACTGGGACATCCTGTTTCACTCAATCTGATTGGTCAAGCAACTGAATCTGGGAAGAAAAACATTTCAACAAGACAACGACTCCAAAGATACAGCTAAAATAACTCAAGAAGGCCTTGCATGGCATAACCTCCTGACTTGAATCCTATTTAAAATTTATAGAGAAGTTTGAAATTGGGAGCGGCACGGTGGTGTAGTGGTTAGCGCTGTCGCCTCACAGCAAGAAGGTCCTGGGTTCGAGCCCCGGGGCCGGCGAGGGCCTTTCTGTGTCGAGTTTGCATGTTCTCCCCGTGTCCGCGTGGGTTTCCTCCGGGTGCTCCGGTTTCCCCCCACAGTCCAAAGACATGCAGGTTAGGTTAACTGGTGACTCTAAATTGACCGTAGGTGTGAATGTGAGTGTGAATGGTTGTCTGTGTCTATGTGTCAGCCCTGTGATGACCTGGCGACTTGTCCAGGGTGTACCCCGCCTTTCGCCCGTAGTCAGCTGGGATGGGCTCCAGCTTGCCTGCGACCCTGTAGAAGGATAAAGCGGCTAGAGATAATGAGATGAGATGAATGAGTTTGAAATTGGAGAAGATCCATTAGTAGGACCCTCATAATCTTGGGGGGGAATGAAGATTATTTGCCAAGAGGAATGGACCAAAGTTGGCCACAATGCTGCAAAAAGCTAATTACTTCTTACCGTATACATCTTGAAGCTGTAACTGCCAACAATGGCTTTGCAACAAAGTGTTTTTCCCTTACAACTTTGTCTTGAACATTTGTTTATGCTTATGAATGCATCCGTTTTTCTTCACATTTATAAGTACAAAGTCAAAAGACATTTGAAGTGAATATACTGTATGTACTAGAGGTATATTCAATAACAAACTAAAGTGTCCAAATACGTATTTTCTCTCATTCCATGTTAAGGTACTATTACTGTACCTCCACTAAGGAGTTTATGTTTTCCATGTGGTTTGTTTGTCTGACTGTAAGCAGGATTGCACAAAACCTACCACCCACATTTCTACCAAACTTGGTGGAATGGTGTAGCATGGGCTAAGGAAGAACCCATTAAATTTTGGAGCAGATGCATCCCGTGTCAGGGTGGATCAATGAATTTAGCTTCACTATTACTAACAATGCGAGATACAGCATTTGGCCTTGGTGGAAGTCTGCACTCAACAATCTTCTTCTTCTTTCATATGAGCTACACAAACGGCAAAATCTACAAAGTCAAATCCAGGGATGATATCCAGGCAAGGACAGCACTGGTTGTTCTTTCTGGCTCTTTGAAACTCCCAGTGAAATGCCATACACAGCAATGATTCACAATATGATGAATTGTCTGGTCTTGGTGGTCACAATCGCAGGCAGGGTTGTCTGCCATCCTCCATAACGCAGATGGTGTCTTCTTCTTGAGTGGAGGGTGCGTATGTGGTTCAATATCTGCTTGTGTGGGAGGTTGAAACCATTTGGCTTCACTGTGGGATCTGTAATGGTGGTGTGGTCCCAGCTGGAACTGGCATCTGCCCATGCCCTGCGCCATTTGGTCTTAATGTCAAAGTTGTCCGGAGATTCAAAAGACAACCAGACAGGCTTGCGAGACTTTAAACACATGGCCAGCAGGTTGTTGAGGTCATCATGAATGGGAAGGTCAAGGTTGGCCTAAATGGCAATCATGTCCATCATTTTTTCCTTTCTGCATATGTTGGGGGGAGTGTTGTGTGAGAGAGGACGGGGAGCCACGGAAGGGGGGCTGATTTCAGTGTCCCTGTGATCACTCGCATTGCAGAGTTCAGGACTGTATCAACTTGCTTGGTATGGCAGCTGTTGGCCCAGGTTGTTGAACAGTACTCTGCTGTTGAGTAGACTAAGGCTAGACTTGCAGTGCAAAGGGTGTTTGCCTTGGATCCCCAACTGTTGCCTGCAAGCTTCCTGATGATGTTCACCCTTGACTTCAATTTGTCGGCTACCGTTTTCAGTTGTTCATGATATGTGAGGGTGCGATCAAGCGTGACCCCAAAGTATGCACTCAATAGTGCCATACTTCTCAAAATCTAGAACATGGCAATAAAGTTCAATAGTGACAAAACATAGCCAATGTAGAAATACAATACAATGACTCCATATCACAATCCACATTCATGGTTATCAGTAATCCTCTGCGATACACATGCAGGCATGTAATTCTGACAGTTTTAGAAATATATCCAGACATATAAAGTGGTTGTGTTTGGAAATTTGCATATGAAAGAGTCGTCAACTATTGTCCTTGGCGGAGATCTGAGCTCTCCGAGTGCTGTTCTAGTTCTCTAAGAAATCATGATGGATGCCAACTTTTGCACCTGACAGCAAGGTGTCACTTTAACTTCACCAGCCTCACAGATGTTTTACACCTGACCCCAGTATTCCTATCACGCTCTTCTAATGAAAAGAATGAAACGAGAAGCCAGAGAACAATAAGGATTTGATGCCAAAGTGGAGTCCTTGTCCTGTAGCAGTGGTGAGACTTTGTGCGACACACAACCAGCTCTGAGAGCAGAGAACCCATTAAAACAGAAAGAGTAATGAGACGCAAAACACACAGTGCTGAAATTAATCACTCTGAAATGGGTCCAAATTGTCCACCCACTAGAGAGCTAAAGATCTACGGAGCTCGACTCCGAGAACAGCACGAGGCACAGCGCCTCAGAGAAACGTGTATGAAAACAAGGACCACAGCCAGCTCCAATTCACCGATTTGGGCTCTATAGTAGAATGAACATTAAGAGTTTATTCAAGCCTGTCTTTCTTAATTTCGTCACATTTGGTATGCTTTTTTTTTTAAAACAGCACTGCTGTAATGGAAGTAGTGTTCTGCCAATTCTTATGACTGAAACAAACAAGAAAGACAAACTGACAGCTACAGTGGTGCTTGAAAGTTTGTGAACCCTTTAGAATTTTCTACATTTCTGCATAAATATGACCTAAAACATCATCAGATTTTCACACAAGTCCTAAAAGTAGATAAAGAGAACCCAGTTAAACAAATGAGACAAAAAATATTATACTTGCTCATTTATTTATTGAGGAAAATGATCCAATATTACATATCTGTGAGTGGCAAAAGTATGTGAACCTTTGCTTTCAGTATCTGGTGTGACCCCCTTGTGCAGCAATAACTGCAACTAAACATTTCCGGTAACTGTTGATCAGTCCTGCACACCGGCTTGGAGGAATTTTAGCCCATTCCTCCATACAGAACACCTTCAACTCTGGGATGTTGGTGGGTTTCCTCACATGAACTGCTCGCTTCAGGTCCTTCCACAACATTTTGATTGGATTAAGGTCAGGACTTTGACTTGGCCGTTCCAAAACATTAACTTTATTCTTCTTTAACCATTCTTTGGTAGAACGACTTGTGCACTTAGGGTCATTTTCTTGCTGCATGACCCACCTTGTCTTGAGATTGCAGTTCATCGACAGATGTCCTGACATTCTCCTTTAGAATTTGCTGGTTTAATTCAGAATTCATTGTTGTATCAATGATGGCAAGCTGTCCTGGCCCAGATGCAGCAAAACAGGCCCAAACCATGATCCTACCACCACCATGTTTCACAGATGGGATAAGGTTCTTATGCTGGAATCCAGTGTTTTCCTTTCTCCAAACATAACACTTCTCATTGAAACCAAAAGTTCTATTTTGGTCTCATCCATCTACAAAACATTTTTCCAATAGCCTTCTGGCTTGTCCACGTGATCTTTAGCAAACTGCAGATGAGCAGCAATGTTCTTTTTGTTGAGCAGTGGCTTTCTCCTTGCAACCCTGCCATGCACACCATTGTTGTTCAGTGTTCTCCTGGTGGTGGACTCATGAACATTAACATTAGCCAATGTGAGAGAGGCCTTCAGTTGCTTAGAAGTTACCCTGGGGTCCTTTGTGACCTCGCTGACTATTACATGCCTTGCTGTTGGAGTGATCTTTGTTGGTCGACCACTCCTGGGGAGGGTAACAATGGTCTTGAATTTCCTCCATTTGTACACAATCTGTCTAACTGTGGATTGGTGGAGTCCAAACTCTTTAGAGATGGTTTTGTAACCTTTTCCAGCCTGATGAGCATCAACAACGCTTTTTCTGAGGTCCTCAGAAATCTCCTTTGTTTGTGCCATGATACACTTCCACAAACATGTGCTGTGAAGAGCAGACTTTGATAGATCCCTGTTCTTTAAATAAAACAGGGTGCCCATTCACACCTGATTGTCATCCCACTGATTGAAAACACCTGACTCTAATTTCACCTTCAAATTAACTGCTAATCCTAGAGGTTCACATACTTTTGCCACCCACAGATATGTAATATTGGATCATTTTCCTCAATAAATAAATGACCAAGTATAATATTTTTGTCTCATTTGTTTAACTGGGTTCTCTTTATCTACTTTTAGAACTTGTGTGAAAATCTGATGATGTTTTAGGTCATATTTATGCCGAAATATAGAACATTCTAAAGGGTTCACAAACTTTCAAGCACCACTGTAGTTAGGTAAGCCAAAAATCCAGAAAATAGAAGAAATTATGGTAAAATACAAATGCTGTCTGACAGAACATTAGTCAAACAGTGTCACCCATATAGATATTTCTGTCAAAAGACAACAGCACTGTTAGATGAACCTGAACTAGATGAAAAAAACCAAACACTTTGACCACATATTTCCACACATTTATTTATGCATTTATTCTCGCTGGTCCTGAAAGTAACTGGACTTTTACCTCTTGTGATAAATAAAAAATACTTTAGTTCCTTAAAGCTATGTTAAGCTAGCGGTTCAACTGAGTCACATTTTAAAGTCAATATTAATCAAATATCTCATGCACTGAGAGGCTCCATTTGAAATTAAGGATTCTCTGAGGTGACTGGCATAGTACCATTTTGTGAAGGGCCCAGTCCCAAAGAGAATCCATAATTCCTGGTGCCTCTCAGTTCATGGTATATTTGATTTATAGCCTTCATCAAAAAATTCCCAACTAAAAGTGTTAAGATTGAATCTTGGCATAAACACACTGGAGGCAGCCATGTTTGTTGTTTACGGCAGAGCAATCTTCGACCTGCATATGTGCAATGTACCATGCTATTGCCTGCCTCACTTGGCATGATCAGATGTAGGTCTACACACACACACACACAAATGCTCGCGGAGCCACAGCTGTGACTCGAATTGGCCGTATAGCTTGAAAGTGTGACGTCTATTCATGGTATATCCAGGATATATTCTATCCACATTCACTGGATATGAACAATTGCATGCTCTGAGTGGCTACTCTGTGACGAAGCTATGAACACATATACCAGGAGTAAAGAAAAACAAAATGGCGGAACATGTTGCTGAACCAACCGAGGACGAAATAAAAACTTGGTGCTACACGCCTCATCGGCTATCAGCTCACGTACAACTCAACTTCATGGAATAACACCTAATTATACCACAGCACTATTGAATTCTCAAATCTGATTGGTCAGAAGGTGTTGGTTAGCTTTAAAGCATATACGCAGAACCATGGCCTCACTTTCGTTTATAAATGCCTTGAGACCTCAAGAATGGCATAGGAATACTTTTAAGCGTTAACAATAAATCTAATATAGTAATTTTTACAATTAAAGTGATTCATATACAACCCCGATTCCAAAAAAGTTGGGACAAAGTACAAATTGTAAATAAAAACGGAATGCAACAATTTACAAATCTCAAAAACTGATATTGTATTCACAATAGAACATAGACAACATATCAGATGTTGAAAGTGAGACATTTTTAAATTTAATGCCAAATATTGGCTCATTTGAAATTTCATGACAGCAACACATCTCAAAAAAGTTGGGACAGGGGCAATAAGAGGCTGGAAAAGTTAAAGGTACAAAAAAGGAACAGCTGGAGGACCAAATTGCAACTCATTAGGCCAATTGGCAATAAGTCATTAACATGACTGGGTATAAAAAGAGCATCTTGGAGTGGCAGTGGCTCTCAGAAGTAAAGATGGGAAGAGGATCACCAATCCCCCTAATTCTGTGCCGACAAATAGTGGAGCAATATCAGAAAGGAGTTCGACAGTGTAAAATTGCAAAGAGTTTGAACATATCATCATCTACAGTGCATAATATCATCAAAAGATTCAGAGAATCTGGAAGAATCTCTGTGCGTAAGGGTCAAGGTCGGAAAACCATACTGGGTGCCCGTGATCTTCGGGCCCTTAGACGGCACTGCATCACGTACAGGCATGCTTCTGTATTGGAAATCACAAAATGGGCTCAGGAATATTTCCGGAGAACATTATCTGTGAGCACAATTCACCGTGCCATCCGCTGTTGCCAGCTAAAACTCTATAGTTCAAAGAAGAAGCCGTATCTAAACATGATCCAGAAGCGCAGACATTTTCTCTGGGCCAAGGCTCATTTAAAATGGACTGTGGCAAAGTGGAAAACTGTTCTGTGGTCAGACGAATCAAAATTTGAAGTTCTTTATGGAAATCAGGGACGCTGTGTCATTCGGACTAAAGAGGAGAAGGACGACCCAAGTTGTTATCAGCGATCAGTTCAGAAGCCTGCATCTCTGATGGTATGGGGTTGCATTAGTGCGTGTGACATGGGCAGCTTACACATCTGGAAAGACACCATCAATGCTGAAAGGTATATCCAGGTTCTAGAGCAACATATGCTCCCATCCAGACGACGTCTCTTTCAGGGAAGACCTTGCATTTTCCAACATGACAATGCCAAACCACATACTGCATCAATTACGGCATCATGGCTGCATAGAAGAAGGGTCCGGGTACTGAACTGGCCAGCCTGCAGTCCAGATCTTTCACCCATAGAAAACATTTGGCGCATCATAAAATGGAAGATACAACAAAAAAGACCTAAGACAGTTGAGCAACTAGAATCCTACATTAGACAAGAATGGGTTAACATTCCTATCCCTAAACTTGAGCAACTTGTCCCCTCAATCCCCAGACGTTTACAGACTGTTGTAAAGAGAAAAGGGGATGTCTCACAGTGGTAAACATGGCCTCATGGCCTTGTCCCAACTTTTTTGAGATGTGTTGTTGTCATGAAATTTAAAATCACCTAATTTCTCTCTTTAAATGATACATTTTCTCAGTTTAAACATTTGATATGTCATCTACGTTCTATTCTGAAAAAAATATGGAATTTTGAAACTTCCACATCACTGCATTCCATTTTTTTTTTACAATTTGTACTTTGTCCCAACTGTTTTTGGAATCGGGGTTGTAGGTAGCGGTCTGAGTGAATGACCTTGACGTCCCTAATGTCACAACAGGAAGTCTATCGGTCTCATCGCCATTTCTGCTATACTAAAACACAGAGCTAACTGCAACTCCGATCCTCCATTTTGAGCTAATTTATCGCCATGTCACGTAGATGTGCCAGCAACATGACAGAAGGTGGATTTACGTTGCATTCATGGCCCAAGAATGTTCAAACTGCAAAGATTTAGACGCGTTTTGCAAGTTGTTCACGGGCACATTGGATGCCTACGAAGTGGTCTCTCCTCTGCTCTGCAGATTTTACTGAAGACACGTATAAAACCTCTGATCTGTTGAGGAGCGTTGGCTATCAGCCTGTATTGAAAGAGGGTGCAGTACCAACAATTAAAGAAAACTACAAGAAAAGGAAAGCATTTATTTTATTTATTTTAAAGGAAAGTAAGTTCAGTTGCACCAGTTCTCCTGGAGTGTGAGCCGAATGTTGTTGCTAAAACCCGGGACGGAACGGGATGGGACATATCGCTCAGGCAGTGGCCTCCTCACGGTTGTTGCTAAAACCGGTGATGTTCCATCCCAGGTTTTAGTAATTAATTGAGCAGAGCAGTAATGGCGGAGTACTCAGTATGGAGAAAATGGAGAATGAGTGAAGCAGCCGTCTGATTTCTAAACTGGATATTGCTGCCATCTCGCCCTTACGTGGAAGAAGCGAATGAATGGAGAACTGAACGAACAACTGAAAGTCAGACTGTTTCAAAACAAATCGGCCACAAGATCGGCCTTCAAGAAGCGAGAACACAGACGGGTAAGCTCCGACTCTCATTTGGCTATAAAACAACAAAAACACGTTGTTTACCTGCATTTAGATTAATACATGTAACTTGTATTGTGTGTTTAAGTTAGCGGTATAAGATTATTTAATTTGCTTCAGAATGTGATTGTCTCAGTTCATCTGATTATTTAATTAGCCTTCTACATTTTATCAGTGAAAATGCACGCATGTATGTTGCATAAGTTATAGCACCTATCCTGTTTTAATGAGAGTCAACCCACAATCAATGAAGTCAAATCAGTCTTAGTTGAGCAAGTCGGTAACGCTATTTCTTACTTTCACCATCAATTTTTATTTATATGACTTTGGTCTATAGCTGTAAAAGGCCTCGGCCTTAAAACCGGTTCCTGCTGTGACGTCACGCACTCAGGGCTGGCTGGCTCAGCGTGGCAGCTCGAATGCCAACTTTGGAGTTGATTTTAACTCTCAAAAATATATATTTTTTAATTCCCATTTATGCAGCATACAAGAGTCAAGGATGGAGATACTATCCACTCAGAAATGTGTTTAAAAATAAAGGTTCTGCGTATCTCCTTTAATAGGTCATTTACATAATCTTAGGCTAAAAATGTATCATTGTTGACGTGATAAAGTTTTCTAGAAGAATATACAGTATTTATTTTACATTTATGGAAGGAGTGACCAAGTGTCAACACTTTGTAATGGTAAGTTTTCCACCACAGGAAAGTCTTCAAGATGGAGGAGTTTGCTCTTTTGTGGTTTTTGTATAACATGACAAGCTGGATTTATCTTATTAACAACTGAGAGAAAGAGAGAGAGAGAGATCAATCCACAATAAATGTAACTATACGTAAATGGATAAAACTTATGCCATGTCATTTTTTAAAATAATTAAAATTGTTTGTGTTGACAAATTGCTGTTGTATCAGAAAAATCAACATTGCATTGGGACTCAGGACACTATCCTATCATTGATTTATTTCCTGCAACAGCATGCCTATTATAGAAAACATTTTATTTCTTACTCATAAGCACTTTATCGGAAATAAATCGCACATCACTTTCCACTCGCACCAAACGCTGTCGAAAGTTTGCGTCTTTGATTTGTCCTGGAGTTACAAATATAATGGAAGCTTATAGCTAGTAGCTTAGCAAACTAACTGCATGCTGAAATCATCACACACTCTAATGTACATCAAACAGACTCACATCATGTTGTACAGGTTTAAAAAAAAGTCATATCTTTAAAAGTTTAAACTTGACATAGTGTTTTGCAAAAGTATTCATCCCCCTTTGTGTTTGTCCTGTTTTGTCGCATTACAAGCTGGAATTAAAATGGATTTTTGGAGGGTTAGCACCATTTGATTTACACAACATGCCTACAGCTTTAAATGTGCAAATTGTTGTTTTATTGTGACACAAACAATAATTAAGATGAAAAAACAGAAATCTGGAGTGTGCATAGGTATTCACCCCCTTTCGTATGAAACCCCTAAATAAGAGCTGGTCCAACCAATTCACTTCATAAGTCACATAATTAGTTGATTACGTTCCACCTGTGTGCAATCAAAGTGTCACATGATCTGTCACATGATGTCTGTATAAATCAACCTGTTCTGGAAGGACCCTGACCCTGCTACACTACCAAGCAAGCAACATGAAAACCAAGGAACCTCCAAACAGGTCAGAGACAAAGTTGTGGAGAAGTATAGATCAGGCTTGGGTTATAAAAAAAAAATATATCCCAAACTTTGAATATCCCACGGAGCACCATTAAATCCATTATAGCAAAATGGAAAGAATATGGCATCACTACAAACCTGACAAGAGAAGGCCTCCCACCAAAACTCACAGACCGGGCAAGGAGGGCATTAATCAGAGATGCAACAAACACACCAAAGATAACACTGAAGGAGCTGCAAAGATCCACAGTGGAGATGGGAGTATCTGTCCATAGGACCACTTTAACCCATACACTCCACAGAGCGGGGCTTTATGGAAGAGTGGCCAGAAAAAAGCTATTGCTTAAGAAAACATGTTTGGAGTTTGCCCAACAGCATGCGACAGACTCCCCAAACACATGGAAGAAGATTCTCTGGTCAAATGAGACTAAAATTGATCTCTTTGGTCATCATGAGAAATGCCATGTGTGGCACAAACCCAACACCCTGAGAACACCATTCCTACAGTGAAGCATGGTGGTGGCAGCATCATGCTGCGGGGATATTTTTCATCTGCAGGGACAGGAAAGCTGGTTAGGACTGAAGGAAAGATGGATGGCATTAAATACAGGGCAATTCTGGAGGAAAACCTGTTTGAGTCGGCCAGAGGTTTCAGACTGGGATGAAGCTTCATGTTCCAGCAGGACAATGACCCTAAACATACTGCTAAAGCTACACTGGAGTGGTTTAAAGGGAAACATTTAAATGTTTTGGAATGGCCTAATCAAAGCCCAGACCTCAATCCAATTGAAAATCTGTGGCCTAACTTGAAGATTGCTGTACACCAACACAACCTATCTAACCTGAAGGAGTTGGAGCAGTTTTGCCTTGAGGAATGGGCAAAAATCCCAATGGCTAAATGTACTAAGCTAATCGAGACATACCCCAAGAGACTTGCAGCTGGAATTGCAGCAAAAAGTATTGATTTTTTTTTTCTGGGGGGGGGTATTATTGTTTGTGTCCCAATAAAACAACAGTTTTCTCCTTTAAAGTGGTAGGCATGTTGCGTAAATCAAATGGTGCTAACCCCCCAAAAAAATCCATTTTAATTCCAGCTTGAAATGCGACAAAACAGGACAAACACCAGGGGGGATGAATACTTTTGCAAGACAATGTAGTTTGGTTTTCCTCCACTACAGCATCAGACTCAGATAAAAGGCATGGCCTAAAGTCTGAACATAGACAAATATACAGTATTTGAACTGCTTTGAATAACAGTGTAGTTACAGTCTGATTTGTATAGTCATTTTAATACAGAGATTTTTATTCGACAATTTTATGAATGTTTTGATTCCCTTGGCTCATTAAAAAAAAAGAAAAAAAAGGTCTTAATATTGAGCCAATCATGTTTAGTCATGTAGCTCCAGAGTAAATCTATAGAACCAAACTGAAGAAAATAAAAATGACCTTGCTCTCAATTGATAAACTGCGCTGGAGAAAAAGTAAAGATATACTGTATATCAGCAAATTTAACTAATATTTCTTTTTCGTATAAATACGGAGGTGATTACAGAAAATCGCGCGCACTGATTGGTTGAGCAATTTGAACTATTTCTTGATAATCACCTCGAGCAATTCGGCAAAATGGCGGCCAATCGCTTTGTCACCATAAGTGAGGAAGAATTACAAATGATGAAAGAAAATGCTGTTCCTAAAAGCACTAAAGATGCTATGAAGTTTGGTCTAAAACTATTCAAAGGTAAGGTGGAATTGTGATTTATTTTATCGATTTCAAAACAAAGTATTTTATGTGAATCGGTGTAGATAAGTGACAAGTCTGCACTGTGCCGTTATTACATTTGCATGCCACTTTTGAAGTTTGAAATAAATGCTTTTTTAAATATGATTTTTTTAATGTATTTATACTAAAACAATTATCCGCCTCAGGCTCAGTGAATATCAGGAATTATTATACATACAGGACACTTTTTTGATGGAATAAAAACGTGTTCTATTCCCTTCTAGTGGGTTTCATTCATTTGGTTTGATAGCATGCAATATTGTTAACATATCGCTTATCCTACATGCATTACGTCACTCTACCCAATGGAGAATGAGCGTTGAATATGGTTTATGATATTGCATGGTTGTCAAGACAACATGACGTCACACGTCAGAGATGTAAAACGTCTGCACTAGTGATCGACTGTGACAATTTGTAAACATGGCCACCAGGTTTGCTTCGTTAAATATGGAAAATTTTGAGAGAATTTTGAAAGATAAAGATGCGTTGAACACCCGAAATGAATTTGTATGTATAATAATAATAATAATAATAATAATAATAATAATAATAATATTGGCTGGCTTTTTTTGTGGTATAGCAGATATATTCCATTCAGCTAGCATGATATCATGCTAGCTGGATGGAATATATCTGATGTACCACTCAATGCCAGCCAATATTATTTAAATAATAACCTTGACTTCATCTCGGTTATTATTCGCTGATATTCACTTTAGCTTCGGTGAATAATTGTTAATTATTAGGTTTTTAAACAAATAGAAGATTATTAAGCCAACTTCTAATGTCAAGCTTGGAATTGTTTTATTCATTTCTGTAATTCAAGCCTTTATTTCTAGAAAGAAAAAAAATCTGCCAATAGAATAAACACTAATTTAAAGGGGAACTGAAGGCTAATTTTTTAATCAAAATTCTATTTATCTCATTTTATTAAATATAAGTGCATTTTTGATCGCTATTTTGTCACTGCTATAGCAAGTTATGAGTGTTTGAAATATGCTATGTAATATATCAGTCCATTTGTCAAAGCAATGGTCATAAACGAGATTCATTGCGACCTGTGTGAGACATCGTAGGATGGAAGTAAAACATACAGCGGAAATCAAAGTGACCGACGTCTGCCAACATTGTCAAAAGACGCGCGTGCCTTCTTTCGAACGCTGATGTAATCCAGCCGGAAGTTTTGTTTGTTTTGATAGCAATCAGGAAAGTTTGAAAAAAGTAGGCAGTAATCGTCATTTAAACTCGTTTTTGTGCAATATTTCGTTTGGAAAACAGTTTTCAAAATGGCGGCACCGACACCTGGCTGACACTTCACGTTTCGAGGTCTCGCACAAGTCTCATGAAGATCGCTCGGATAAGCGACGCCTGCCGTGGACCAAACGAACTAAATTCAACATGGCTAAAAACCGAATAGGCTGATAAGTATAATATTTAATTGCAGTTAGTTGCCAATACGAGTCATGATATAAGGTTACTAAAACCAAAAACATAATTGAATAACACGCTAATTAAGAAATAAAGCAAGTTTAAAAATTACTTCAGTTCTCCTTAAAGCTGAAAATGAGTAAATATGTCTAGAACTAGGCTTAACAGTCTGTCAAATATTCAATAACTTTTCCTTGATTCACTTACTAAGATCATTTTTTACAGTGTGGGGAAAGATGAGAAACCGTGACCTTCAATTGTGGCCAAAGTATACCTTTAAAAGTCTTTCAGAAGGATATTTGTAACATTTAGAGGGTTGGTAAAGCTTTTGTAATGGTCTTTGTGGGACAGGCTCATACTATATGACAGAAAGCGTCTACGTGGTGAGCATCTATAGCTCACCTGTGAATCAGTAAATGAGTTTCATGTACGGCTGTACAATAAATCATATTAAAACTATGATCTCTATTCATTTCTCATTCAGGAACAGTAAACTGTGGGTGGTAGAAATGGGCAACTGGACTTGCTTGAAGATTCTTGAAAACGTTTCACCTCTCGTCCAAAAGCCTTTTGGACGAGAGGTGAAATGTTTTCAAGAATCTTCAAGCAAGTCCAGTTGCCCATTTCTACCACCCACAGTTTACTATGACCTGGATGATTGAGAATCTTCACAGACATGTTCAGGAACAGTATTGATTCATAAAACAAAGCGTCACTATGCATCGACGTGAAAGGAGGGGAAAAAACAATGTCAGAAATCTGTGAGTGAGTGAGTGAGTGAATTTTAAAATGACTCAAATGTCTGGTTGGAGTGACAAGCAACAAATTTGTCCGAAACAAATATTCAATATTACATCACACGTGGGGCGGCATGGTGGTGTAGTGGTTAGCGCTGTCGCCTCACAGCAAGAAGGTCCGGGTTCGAGCCCCGTGGCCGGCGAGGGCCTTTCTGTGCGGAGTTTGCATGTTCTCCCCGTGTCCGCGTGGGTTTCCTCCGGGTGCTCCGGTTTCCCCCACAGTCCAAAGACATGCAGGTTAGGTTAACTGGTGACTCTAAATTGACCGTAGGTGTGAATGTGAGTGTGAATGGTTGTCTGTGTCTATGTGTCAGCCCTGTGATGACCTGGCGACTTGTCCAGGGTGTACCCCGCCTTTCGCCTGTAGTCAGCTGGGATAGGCTCCAGCTTGCCTGCGACCCTGTAGAACAGGATAAAGTGGCTACAGATAATGAGATGAGATGAGAGACATCACATGTGCAAAGGATTATGAATTGATTTTGACAGAAGACCAGAATTTCATCCACAACAGGAAGAATTTAATACATACAGTCAAGCCGGAAAGTCTGCACACCTCTTTCACTTTCTCCACGTTTTATTAAGTTACAGACTTATTCTACAATAGACTGAGTTCATTTTTTGCCTCAAACATCTACACACAATCACCAATAATTATGAAGTGAAAACAGGTTTTTAGAAAATATGCAATTTTATTTTACTGACAAAAATAGGTTATTTATGGGTTACATATCTGTACACACCCATAGCCTAATACTTGGTTGATGCACCTTTGGCAGCAATTACAGCTTCAAGGCATCTTGGAAAAGAAGCTACAAGCTTGGCACACTTGTTTCTGGACATTTTTGCCCATTCCTCTTGGCATATCCTTGCAAGCTCCGTCAGGTTGGATGGGGAGTATAGGTACACAGCCATTTTCAGCTCCTTCCACAGATGTTCAATTGGATTCAGGTCTAGCCTCTGGCTGGGCCACTCAAGGACATTCACAGACTTTCTCCACAGCCACTCCTTCGTTCTCTTAGCTGTGTGCTTCGGGTTGTTGTCATGTTGGAAGGTAAACCTTCACCCCAGAGGGCTCTGGAGCAGGTTTTCTTCAAGGAGCTCTGTGTACTTAGCTGCATTCATCTTTCCCTCTATCAGGACTAGTCTCCCGTTTCCGCTGCTGAAAAACATCCCCACATCATGATGCTGCCACTGCCATGCTTCACTGTAGGGATGGCATTAGTCAGGTGATGAGTGATGCCTGGTTTCCTCCAGATGTGACGCTTGGTATTCAGGCCAAAAAGTTCAATTTTGGTTTCATCAGACCAGAGAATCTTGTTTCTCATGGTTTGAGAGTCCTCTAGGTGCCTTTTGGCAAGCTCCAAGCGGGCTGTCATGTGCCTTTTACTAAGGAGTGGCTTCTGTTTGGCCACTCTACCATAAAGGCCTGATTTGTGGAGTGCTGCCTGGATGGTTGATCTTCTGAAAGGTTCTCCCATCTCCACAAGGATATGCTGGAGCTCTGTCAGAGTGACCCTCAGGTTCCCGCTCACCTCCCTGGCCAAGGCCCGTCTTCCCTGATCGCTCAGTTTGGCTGGGCGGCCAGGTCTAGGAAGATTCTTGGTGGTTCCAAACTTCTTCCATTTACGAATGATGCTGGCCACTGTGCTCTTTGGGACCTGTAAAGCTGCAGCAATTTTTCTGTACCCTTCTCCAGATCTATGCCTTGACACAATCCTGTTTCTGAGGTCTGCAGATAATTCCTTTGACCCCATGGCTTGGAGTTTGCTCTGACATGCACTGTCAACTGTGGGACCTTATAAAGGCAGGTGCTGACAATCCCTAATCATGTCCAATCAATTGAATTTACCACAGGCAGGCCTGTCACGATAACAAATTTCTGCCAATCCAGTTTCTCAAAGATTAGTGCCCAGATAAACAAAAAGTGCAAAGTAACAACGTATTGCCAGCTGTCATTTGGATAAAAGTAACAATAATTAGAACGAGATAACATGTAGGCAAGGGCGTAGGTTTGGTATTAACACTGGTGGGGACATAAACCCAATGCCAACCCCCAGTGGCGCCAACTTCAGGTCAACATTAGAGGGTCACAATATTTTGCTTCATTGTGTTCCACCAAAAGAGTATCCATCATCTCTCCAAAGTCCAGACTTTTAAAATTTGAAGTTCAGAACTGTAGTAATTCAGGAATAATAATAATATGCAATTCATTTGATTAATTGCAAATCTTGCATGTGGTGATTAACTCATTCTACCAATTTGCAAAATGTGTTTTACAAGCGAGTAACACATTGACTGTCGGGAGGGTGTATGGTCCTTTCCCTCATAAATGGAAGTAAAACACATATGGAGCCTTAAACACTGCATTCCATTAGGCTGGCAGGGGGAGTTGGCTATCTTCTGTGTGATCTTTAACTAGTTTTAGAATGCTAGTTTAAGCTGATATGTGATTGATCTAACGGTAAAACAGGACGAGGGCTCTAGAACTTTTTTGACACGTTGAAAAGTTATAATTTTACTTGGCAATCAGAATTCCGATTGGTTGTTGGTATATTATTGCCCTTTTGTTGTCTTCTTGAGCCCAGAGCGGAGAGGGGAGGGAAAGGAGGGAAGGACAGGGTTCTACAGAGAAAAGTTTTTAGCCGACCGCTTTCAAATGAACCCCTTCGAAAACCAATCAGTTCAGCAGATGTATGTACTCCGTATGTGACGTTTTCAAAAGAGAGGCGGGAGTAACCAAAAATTTCTGATCAAGAAGGTGGAGGCCGTTATGCTTATTACGTGAAAATGTTTTATTTGATTAAAAGGTGTCTGGGCCACGAACGATGTCCACATCACCATCGGGTTGGTGTTTACCGTACATGTGTCATGTTACACGAACTCGGTCAGGGCTCTGCAGGTCTTAACTGAAGCACTTCAGATTCAAGGTTAGCAGGCTGCTAAAGTTTGCAGGCACTTCACAAGCAAGACTCAGTGCAATATTAGCCAACATTAGCACAATTTGATATGATTTAATAATGTCTTTGTGACCTTAATGAACACCAGTTGTTGTCGGTATCAAGTCGGATTATTTACATGCCACACAAACTTAGAAAACAGTCATATTCGTATGTTGTCGTTTTTACACACTGAATACGAACTGTTGTTAACTGATTAATTTTACGAGCTAATCTAACGTTACATTCCTCAAGGACAGTTTGCTAGCTAGCAGCCGGTCACTGCACTGCAACCGCACTTGCTAATTGACATGGTAGCCGAACTTGCTTGCTGTTTTCAGGACCACACCCCCAGAGCGAATATTCATGAGCGAATTTTGTGTGGTTTCGCCCAGTGGAAACCTACAGTAACCATTTGTGTACCGCGCACGGAGCGTGATTTTTTTTTCTTCAATTAGAAATATTGGTAGGGACACGTCCATACCCAATTCTACGCCTATGGTCTGTACAACAGAGCAACATGTTGTTGTCTCTTCCCCATTCAGTGGATAACCTGGCTGGATAACTGTTGCATGCTGGGAGGCCCCGCCTCTGACAGAGAGCCGCGTGAGACGACAGAAAACAGCGCGGTGTTTTATTCAGGCAATGGGTCAAGCTAATACTCTGGTGACTTCCCTATGTAGATATACAGCGTGTAAATGCCAAAATCGCGGTAAAAAAAATTACCGAGTTCATTTTCATTTAACATACGATAAGTCGGTATATCGAATATCGCGACAGGCCTAACCACAGGTGGACTGCAATTAAGTTGTAGAACCATCTCAAACAATATCAGTGGAAACAAAATGCACCTCAGCTCACTTTTGGGTTTCATGTCAAAGGGTGTGCACACATGTACATATGATATTTTGCATTTTGATTTTTAATAAATTAGCACAAATGTCTAAAAACCTGCTTTCACTTTGTCATTATGGGCTATTTTGTGTCGAATTTTGTGACAAAAAAATTAACTCAATCTATTGTAGAATAAGTCTGTAATGTAATAAAACATGGAGAAGGTGAAGGGGTGTGCAGACTTTCCGGCTTGACTGTATACAGTTCTGTTCCTTACAAAACAGCTCTTGTTTCATGCGAGGTTTCTGAAGTGTTTTTCGTCCCCAAATTATCCTCTGCTACACAGATGAGTGCACACACCCTTTCTGATCATCTATAACATGGTGTGAAAGGATCAGAGGGAGGATTTGGGGTTGCTCTCACCTCACTGTTGGCCATGTTGAGCTTGGTGGTGAGCTCCTCTCTCAGGCTGTCCAGCTGCTCCCGCAGACGGTTCTTTTGCTCCTCGAGTGAAGTGCGCTCCTTCTCAAACTGCTGCTCCATCTCCTGATGGGAGAAATGCAACACCACAATGAGAAAATGGCCCACATGTCACAGTAAGGACACTCAAGTGTACTCAACTGAAGACTGGTGAAACCTTCGACGTCAAAAATTTGCCGGAGGCTCAAGAAACTTTTGTCAAAACATTCAGGCTTAGAGATACATGACTAGGAATTACAACCCCAATTCAAAAAAGGTGGGACGCTGTATAAACTGCAAATAAAAACAGAATGTGAAGATTTGCAAATCCTGGAAACCCTACATTTCATGGAAAATAGTACAAAGACAACATATCAAATGTTGAAACGGAGAAATTTTGTTGTTTTTTGAAAAACGTATGGTCATTTTGAATTTGATGTCAGCAACATGTTTCAGAAAAGTTGGGACATGGCAACAAAAGACTGAAAAAGTTGTGTAATGCTAAAAAAACCCCAAAAAACCTAAGTTGATTAATTGGCAACAGGTCAGTAACATGATTGTGTATAAAAAGAGCATCCCAGAGAGGCGGAGGCTCTCAGAAGTAAAGATGGGGAGGGGTTCACCGCTCTGTGAAAAACTGCATGGGGAAACAGTGCCACAATTTAAGAATAACATTCCTCAATGTAAAACTGCAAAGAATTTGGGGATCACATCATCTATGGTCCATAATACCACTAAAAGATTCAGAGAATCTGGAGAAATCTCTGTATGCAAGAGACAAGGCTGAAAACTGACATTGGATGCCTGTGATCTTCAGGCCCTCAGGTGACACTGCATTAAAAGCCGACACGTGTCTGGAGTGGAAATCACTGTATGGGCTCAGGAACACTTCAGAAAACCATCGTCTGTGAAAACACTTCATTACTGCATCCACAAATGTAAGTTAAAACCAGATATAAACAATATCCAGAAACACTGCCACCTTCTCTGGGCCTGAACTCTTTTACGATGGACTGGGGCAAAATGGAAAATTGCCCTGAGGTCTGACGAATCAAAAGTAGAAATTCTTTTTAGAAATCATGGACACCACGTCCTCCAGGCTAAAGAGGAGAGGGACCATCCGGCTTGTTATCAGTGCACAGTTCAAAAGCAGCATCTGTGATGGTATGAGGGGGCATTAGTGCACATGACATGGGTAGCTTGTACATCTGGGAAGGCGTCATTAATGCTGAATGATATATACATGTTTCAGAGCAATACGCTGCCATCCAGACAAAATCTTTTTCAGGGAAGGCCTTCCTTCTTTCAGCAAGACAATGCCAAACTGCTTTTTGTACATATTAAAACTGCATGGCTCTGTAGTAAAAGAGTCCGGGTGTTAAACTGGCCTACCTGCAGTCCAGACTTGTCTCCCATTTAAAACATTTGGCGCATTATGAAGCGCAAAATACGACAAAGGAGACCCTGAACTGTTGCGTAATTGAAATTGTATATCAGGCAAGAACGGGACAACATTTCTCTTTCAAAACTACAGCAGTTGGTCTCCTCAGTTCCCAAACGTTTTCAGAGTGTTGTTAAAAGTAGAGGTGATGCAACACAGTGGTAAACACGCCCCCGTCCCAACTTTTCTGGAACGTGTTTCTGACATCAAATTCAAAATGAGCATATATTTTTCAAAAAACAAAATTTCTCGGTTTCAGTGTTTGATACAGTATGTTGTCATTGTATTGTTTTCAAAGAAATATAGGGTTTCCATGATTTGACTAACAAATCGTCATATTCTGTTTTTTATTTACGTTTTACATAGTGTCCCAAATTTATGGAATTGGGGCTGTCCAAAAACAGTCCTGATTTTTATTTTTATTTTTTTTAAAAGTTCCACATACTTCAATGTACTTCATCTGGAGGAAGCAGGCACATTTTACAGCTGTCTTATGACTTGATTAATATTTGCATACCTCTGTTTGATGAGAAGGTTAATCATCTTTTGGTGCAATATTCAAAAAAGGGAAATACAACTATAAATTATGGCTGCTCTGTGAAACATTTGCATGGAAGAGTATTATTATTACAACCCCGATTGCAAAAAAGTTGGGACAAAGTACAAATTGTAAATAAAAACGGAATGCAATGATGTGGAAGTTTCAAAATTTCATATTTTATTCAGAATAGAACATAGATGACACATCAAATGTTTAAATTGAGAAAATGCATCATTTAAAGAGAGAAATTAGGTGATTTTAAATTTCATGACAACAACACATCTCAAAAAAGTTGGGACAAGGCCATGTTTACCACTGTGAGACATCCCCTTTTCTCTTTACAACAGTCTGTAAACATCTGGGGACTGAGGAGACAAGTTGCTCAAGTTTAGGGATAGGAATGTTAACCCATTCTTGTCTAATGTAGGATTCTAGTTGCTCAACGGTCTTAGGTCTTTTTTGTCGTATCTTCCGTTTTATGATGCGCCAAATGTTTTCTATGGGTGAAAGATCTGGACTGCAGGCTGGCCAGTTCAGTACCCGGACCCTTCTTCTACGCAGCCATGATGCTGTAATTGATGCAGTATGTGGTTTGGCATTGTCATGTTGGAAAATGCAAGGTCTTCCCTGAAAGAGACGTCGTCTGGATGGGAGCATATGTTGCTCTAGAACCTGGATATACCTTTCAGCATTGATGGTGTCTTTCCAGATGTGTAAGCTGCCCATGTCACACGCACTAATGCAACCCCATAGCATCAGAGATGCAGGCTTCTGAACCGAGCGCTGATAACAACTTGGGTCGTCCTTCTCCTCTTTAGTTCGAATGACACGGCGTCCCTCATTTCCATAAAGAACTTCAAATTCTGATTCGTCTAACCACAGAACAGTTTTCCACTTTGCCACAGTCCATTTTAAATGAGCCTTGGCCCAGAGAAGACATCTGCGCTTCTGGATCATGTTTAGATACGGTTTCTTCTTTGAACTATAGAGTTTTAGCTGGCAACGGCGGATGGCACGGTGAATTGTGCTCACAGATAATGTTCTCTGGAAATATTCCTGAGCCCATTTTGTGATTTCCAATACAGAAGCATGCCTGTATGTGATGCAGTGCCGTCTAAGGGCCCGAAGATCACGGGCACCCAGTATGGTTTTCCGGCCTTGACCCTTGCGCACAGAGATTCTTCCAGATTCTCTGAATCTTTTGATGATATTATGCACTGTAGATGATGATATGTTCAAACTCTTTGCAATTTTACACTGTCGAACTCCTTTCTGATATTGCTCCACTATTTGTCGGTGCAGAATTAGGGGGATTGGTGATCCTCTTCCCATCTTTACTTCTGAGAGCCGCTGCCACTCCAAGATGCTCTTTTTATACCCAGTCATGTTAATGACCTATTGACAATTGGCCTAATGAGTTGCAATTTGGTCCTCCAGCTGTTCCTTTTTTGTACCTTTAACTTTTCCAGCCTCTTATTGCCCCGTCCCAACTTTTTTGAGATGTGTTGCTGTCATGAAATTTCAAATGAGCCAATATTTGGTATGAAATTTCAAAATGTCTCACTTTCAAAATTTGATATGTTGTCTATGTTCTATTGTGAATACAATATCAGTTTTTGAGATTTGTAAATTATTGCATTCCATTTTTATTTACAATTTGTAATTTGTCCCAACTTTTTTGGAATCGGGGTTGTATTATTATTATTATTGTTATGTGTCATCCACACAGATATTTTTGTGGCTGGATGACAGTGGTAATGTCGCACATATCCCCAATGCTGAGTCTGATTTTAAAGGGAAAAAAAAGGAAAACATGCTGAACAAAGTGTCACAGTCTGCTCAGATAAGCGGTGGCGTTATATAATCTGAGACACGGCTCAATTATGGATTGATGAATGCAGTGTAAATGCAAATCACCTGTGTAATTATAGTAAATGTTTATCTGTGTATGGAAGCACAGCTGTAATTCATAATTACAATCATTATATGTATATAAAAAAAGACAAGACAAATATTGCAAATGACAGGCTTTAATACAAAGTTGCATGTTGTTGTAAATGTGCAGTTGCCACGCCGAGCGTCAGGATGATCAATTGGAAAACGCACCGGAGTGCCGTGTAATGGAGGCTGATGGCACTTGGAGTGCACTGCTGCTCAAAAACGTGTTTTATAATTTCGCATTTAGCTCTTGGAATGATCGCACGACTTTATCATGCTCATAACTGATAGTTCTGAAACGTGAATGTGCCGCCTGATGTTGTTCATGCTGTGTGCTTTCTATGCAAATATGCATGCACTTCTTCAAACCATAAATAATAAACGAGGCTACATATAAAATATTTTACTTGTCAAAGAGAGAAAGACCATGAGAGAGAGTGCATGAGTAAGACTGCTAAAGAACGGATAGTGTGCAGAGCTGATCATTGAGTACAGCTGGCGAGCGTGCATAATTTACCGTCCCAAACTTCCAAGTGGGGAAATATGCAAATATGTCCTCATGCATGATTAATAAGGCTACATCTGTAATTGCAGTGTGATGACATCAAAGCACAGGACAAAGCTTTCGGCGTAACCAAAAGTATGCAAAAATCAAACGCACACAAATGTTCCAGTTAACCCAAAGATAAAAGATGTTCTTTGAATACCATGAAAATCCTCACGCATGTCATCCTCAAGCCTCGGTCACAACCGGCCGTACGTACTCCTACGGCCGGTCTACGTGCAAAAAACGCAAGAAACGCACGGAGGGTGCGCGTGAAATGCACGGAGGGCGTGCGTGTGACGTGCTGATTTTCGAGCCGTAGACTGGCCACAGACCGGCCGCAGAGGTTTTTTGTCATGTCAAGCAAACTCTACGGGCGCTTACGTATTTTTCAGGTTGCAAGACAAACTTATGGCCAACGTGCGTCTTTCTCCATGAACAAAAAAAACGCCAAAAATTGCACGGCCAAAAAATCGTACGTCCAGTTGTGACCTAGGCTTTAGACACAATGGTACAACCAACTTAAACGATTTATATTGAACTGAAATGTGCAGAAAGTTTTGTATTTACAAGCAACAAGTTGAGTGTATATTTTATTTCATTCTATCCACATTCACTGGATACGAGCAATCGCACGCTCTGATTGGCTACTCTACTACTTGGCTATCAGCTCATATACCATGAGCAGAGAAAAACAAAATGGTGGAGCGTGTTACTGAACCAACCGAGGACGAAATAAAAACTCTACTCGAAAACAAAACCCCAAACAATACAAAAACAAGCAACAAAATATGGAATAAAAGTATTTGATGGTAAGAACGTATATTTTTTTTCCCCAAGAATTATTATTATCGCATTTTTCACACATGGCTCCTGTCATTTCGCCGGTTTGTTTACATTCTATATCTTTATTAAGCATTAAAATTTGTTGAATTTTTTTTAGACTGGTTCAAAAGCTCAAAGAAGTTTGAACATTACAGAGCTGAAATGTCCAAGAAAGAATTAAATAAATGTCTAAAGCTATTCTATACCTCGTCACGACAGCAAGACGGCACTTTCTAAAAAAAAAAAAAAAAACACTAAAGTGAATTCGTGCAGGCATCGATAGGTTTTTAAGAAGTCCACCTAAGCGCAAATGATTTTGTCGGACATTTTGTAACATTTTTATTTATTGAATTTGCAAAAAATAAAAATGCTCCGTTTCTCAAAATCCAGTGAATGTGGATAGAATAAAATAAATATTCCACTCAATCTCGTCGTACATGGTTTATAGCCAACTCGGCACTATGCACCTTGTTGGTTATCAGCTCATGTATGACTCGATTTTGTGGAGTAACTGTTAATTATTCACTTGTTAAACAAGATCAACTGTGAGCTACTGCTCACTTGCGTATCCCCCCCGCTCTCGTTTACATCAGAAAGCAAGCAGGCGAAGGAATAGGACACTTATTATGAATGTTGACTTCAACAAATAATGAACCCTGAAACAAGTAAGTAAAGAGCAGTGTCTCTCCCCAGGGATTTCAAATAGCATCCTGGTAAACTGTCATTTTGAAATAGCATTTTGCTTCTTGAAATAGCGTCAAAATCCACCCTATATGTTTCGTGAATACATTCAGTCGGTAAACAGGAAGTTGATGCGCGACAGACCTGAAAATGGTGCACATGGTATAGAACCCCAAGCCGAAACTCGGTACCAAATATCAAGCAGTTGTGATTTGTAGTTGTTGAGAAAAATGTTACAAAAATGTTGTAAATCCACCCTACATGTTTCATAAATGTATTGTCAGTAAACAGGAAGTTGATGTGCGACAGACCTGAAAATGGTACAAATGGTATAGAACCCCAAGCTGAAGTTTGGTACCAAGTGGTTATGATTTGTGGTTGCTGAGAAAAAGGGTGTTTCGGACGGACGGACGGAGACAAAGGTAAACCAGTATACCCCCCCCTTTGGAGTGGGGGTATAATAAAAATGTCTGATCTGCACTCTGGTCCATGATCATGTTATGTCATGTCTACAATTATACTGAAAGATGTATTCTGTTGAAGAACTGACTCTTTGGACTGAACTGAGCATGACTGAGCAATAACGACAATCTCAGGAAAAAAAATGGTACTAAACTGTACCAATCCTTGCTGCTCTGGGCAGTACCCTTAACCGTCACCTAATACGCATATTTCGTCAAGATACACAAATTAAGTTTTTACTGATGTTTACAGACCACATCAGCAATTCTGACACCCATTTCACAGTTATTCCACGAAATCGAGTCATACATGAACTGATAGCCGACAAGACACGTAGCGCCAAGTTGGCTGTAAAACATGTACATTGAGATAGAGTGGAATAACTGTTTTATTCTATCTACATTCACTGGATTTTGAAAAAGAGAGCATTTTTATTTTTTGCAAATTTGCTAAATAAAAACTTTATACAACCCCGATTCCAAAAAAGTTGGGACAAAGTACAAATTGTAAATAAAAACGGAATGCAATAATTTACAAATCTCAAAAACTGATATTGTATTCACAATAGAACATAGACAACATATCAAATGTCGAAAGTGAGACATTTTGAAATTTCATGCCAAATATTGGCTCATTTGAAATTTCATGACAGCAACACATCTCAAAAAGTTGGGACAGGGGCAATAAGAGGCTGGAAAAGTTAAAGGTACAAAAAAGGAACAGCTGGAGGACCAAATTGCAACTCATTAGGTCAATTGGCAATAGGTCATTAACATGACTGGGTATAAAAAGAGCATCTTGGAGTGGCAGCGGCTCTCAGAAGTAAAGATGGGAAGAGGATCACCAATCCCCCTAATTCTGCGCCGACAAATAGTGGAGCAATATCAGAAAGGAGTTTGACAATGTAAAATTACAAAGAGTTTGAACATATCATCATCTACAGTGCATAATATCATCAAAAGATTCAGAGAATCTGGAAGAATCTCTGTGCGTAAGGGTCAAGGCCGGAAAACCATACTGGGTGCCCGTGATCTTCAGGCTCCTAGACGGCACTGCATCACATACAGGCATGCTTCTGTATTGGAAATCACAAAATGGGCTCAGGAATATTTCCAGAGAACATTATCTGTGAACACAATTTACCGTGCCATCCGCCGTTGCCAGCTAAAACGCTATAGTTCAAAGAAGAAGGCGTATCTAAACATGATCCAGAAGCGCAGACGTCTTCTCTGGGCCAAGGCTCATTTAAAATGGACTGTGGCAAAGTGGAAAACTGTTCTGTGGTCAGACGAATCAAAATTTGAAGTTATTTATGGAAATGAGGGACGCCGTGTCATTCGGACTAAAGAGGAGAAGGATGACCCAAGTTGTTGTCAGCGCTCAGTTCAGAAGCCTGCATCTCTGATGGTATGGGGTTGCATTAGTGCGTGTGGCATGGGCAGCTTACACATCTGGAAAGACACCATCAATGCTGAAAGGTATATCCAGGTTCTAGAGCAACATATGCTCCCATCCAGACGACGTCTCTTTCAGGGAAGACCTTGTATTTTCCAACATGACAATGCCAAACCACATACTGCATCAATTACAGCATCATGGCTGCGTAGAAGAAGGGTCCGGGTACTGAACTGGCCAGCCTGCAGTCCAGATCCTTCACCCATAGAAAACATTTGGCTCATCATAAAACGGAAGATACAACAAAAAAGACCTAAGACAGTTGAGCAACTAGAATCCTACATTAGACAAGAATGGGTTAACATTCTTATCCCTAAACTTGAGCAACTTGTCTCCTCAGTCCCCAGACATTTACAGACTGTTGTAAAGAGAAAAGGGGATGTCTCACAGTGGTAAACATGGCCTTGTCCCAACTTTTTTGAGATGTGTTGTTGTCATGAAATTTAAAATCACCTAATTTTTCTCTTTAAATGATACATTTTCTCAGTTTAAACATTTGATATGTCATCTATGTTCTATTCTGAATAAAATATGGAATTTTGAAACTTCCACATCACTGCATTCCGTTTTTATTTACAATTTGTACTTTGTCCCAACTTTTTTGGAATCGGGGTTGTACAAAACGTCTGACATTCCGCATGTTAGATTCGGCACAGTTTTACGCCGGATGCCCTTCCTGATGCAACCCTCTCCAATTTATCTGGCCTTGGGACCGGCACCAAGAGTATGCTTATGCACCCCCAGTGGCTGGATTTATACATGTGCATCAGTGAGAATGGGGATGAGAGTGTAGTGAAGATGCAAGGAGTAGACGTAAAGAAAGTTGGTGAATTCAAGTACCTGGGGTCAACTGTGCAGAAAAATGGGGGCTGTGATAGTGAGGTGAGAAAGAGAGTGCAGGCAGGGTGGAGCAGTTGGAGAAGGATTTCGGGAGTCATTTGTGATAGGAAAGTCCCAGCAAAAGTGAAAGGTAAGGTGTATAAGACAGTAGTGAGACCAGCTGTGATGTATGGATTGGAGACCATACCCTTAACGAAGAGACAGGAGGCAAAGTTGGAGGTGGCGGAGTTGAGGATGTTAAGGTTTGCGATGGGAGGTTGGACAGGATAAGGAACGAGCACATTAGAGGGACAGCACATGTGGAGAGCTTGGGAATGAAGCTAAGAGAGATGAGACTGAGATGGTATGGGCACATCCTGAGAAGAGATGCAGAGCATGTTGGAAGGAGAATGTTGAGGATGGAGCTGCCAGGCAAACGAAAACGAGGAAGGCCAAAGAGGAGATACATGGATGTGGTGAGAGAGGACATGAAAGTGGCAGGTGTGGTAGAGAAGGATGCGGAAGACAGGGAGCAATGGAGACGAAAGATCCGCTGTGGCGACCCCTAATCGGGAGCAGCCAAAAGAAGAAGAAGATACAAAATGACCGGCAAAATCATTTCCGCTTAGCGAACACGTGACAAACTGTATACATGTGGAGTAAAATATTCAAATTTAACAAGATTTACATCAACAGTTGATCAATGAAAACACATTTTATCAGAAAAAAAATTAAGCCTCACACTTTCTGAGTAGAGTTTTTATTTCGTCCTCGGTCGGTTCAGCAACACGCTCCGCCATTTTGTTTTTCTCTACTCACGGTATATGAGCTGATAGCCTTGTAGTAGAGTAGCCAATCAGAGTGCATGATTGCTCATATCCAGTGAAAGTGGATAGAATAATACTTGTTAGCATATTAGAAACTTCAGTCAGGTATCAGACAACTCTGATGTAGATGATTGACTGTATTCGTGATGTGGAGAAAATTGGACTATTGCTGGAAGCTTCTCCTACAGAGACTATCGATATAGTTCTGTGCTATTTAAAAAAAATAATAATTAAATGGTTTTGAAGACTACCTCTTCCAAGTGTTGGATGGAACTGACAAGCTGTCAGTGCTCAAGGGAAGAAAAGGAAGTGGAAGGAGAGAAAGAGGAAGAGGAGAAACTCCAGGTCTGGATTAAAATAGCTGTTATCGTCTTGTTTCTGTACGACTTGGCGCTCAGCTCTCACGTAATCCCTGCTCCTTCATTATTCATCCACCCTTCAATTTTTCTTTTGCCATTTCCATTTCTCAGAGCCGCGACTGATAAGCCCAAAGCGGCTCTGCGCTAATGTGATTCGGCTCTTTAGTGTCGCGCCTGCTTCAGTGTCCTGTCCTCTGGATCTGTCCCTGAGGATAGGTCCCAGCAAAAAGGGCAAAACGAGCTGCCGGAGACGCAGGTGCGACATCGGAGAAAATCAGCCATGCCTGCGTAAAAGCCTGCCTCGGGGACTTCAAGGAGACATGTTGGTGTTGGAGAGACAGACAGCGCAACGTTTGAGACTCGCTGTCATTTGGAGATGAAAAGAGAGCAGAAACAGGCGACTAAAAATAGATTTGAGATTTTTTTTTTTGCATTACTTCTCATGAAACTTGCAACCAATAACAGTTGTTATCAGTTATTACAAAGCAAAGGTCTATTTTTACCATGGCAAGATACTGCGACTGTGATTCCTGTTGGTTTTAATGTTTAATCCTGAGGAAAAATCTAGCATGTGGTCACATTTGATCATTAAAAGTTGCCAAAAATTAAACACCCCAGAAGTTATTCATGAGCCAAGACATTTAGTGGCAGTTTACTTCTGCAGCTTAGTTATGCATCATGCAAACCAAAATTTTACAACCCCAATTCCAAAAAAGTTGGAACACTGTGTAAATTGTAAATAAAAACAGAATGCGATAATTTGCAAAACACAGAAACCCTATATTTCATTGCAAATAGTGCAAAGACAACGTATCAAATGTTGAAACTGAGAAATTTTGTTGTTGTTGTTGTTTTAAATATATGTTCATTTTGAATTTGATGTCAACAACACATTTCAGAAAAGTTGGGACGGGGCAACAAAAGACTGAAAAAGTTGTGTAATGCTAAATAAAAAAATGCATTTAGTTAATTGACAGCAGGTCAGTAACATGATTGTGTATAAAAAGAGCATCCCAGAGAGGCAGAGTCTCTCAGAAGTAAAGATGGGGAGGGGTTCACCGCTCTGTGAAAGACTGCGTGGACAAACAGTGCAACAATTTAAGAAAAATGTTCCTCAGTGTAAAACTGCAAAGAATTTGGGGGATCACATCATCTATGGTCCACAATATCATTAAAAGATTCAGAGAATCTGGAGAAATCTCTGTATGCAAGAGACAAGGCTGAAAACTGACATTGGATGCCTGTGATCTTCAGGCCCTCAGGCGACACTGCATTAAAAGCAGACACGTGTCTGTAGTGGAAATCACTGTATGGGCTCAGGAACACTTCAGAAAACCATTGTCTGTGAAAATAGTTCATTACTGCATCCACAAATGCAAGTTAAAACCAGATATAAACAATATCCAGAAACACCGCCACCTTCTCTGGGCCTGAGTTCTTTTACGACATACTGAGGCAAAATGGAAAATTGTCCTCGAGGTCTAACAAATCAAAAGTAGAAATTCTTTTTAGAAATCATGGACACCACGATGGGCGGCACGGTGGTGTAGTGGTTAGTGCTGTCGCCTCACAGCAAGAAGGTCCTGGGTTCGAGCCCCGGGGCTGGCGAGGGCCTTTCTGTGCGGAGTTTGCATGTTCTCCCCGTGTCTGCGTGGGTTTCCTCCGGGTGCTCCGGTTTCCCCCACAGTCCAAAGACATGCAGGTTAGGTTAACTGGTGACTCTAAATTGACCGTAGGTGTGAATGTGAGTGTGAATGGTTGTCTGTGTGTCAGCCCTGTGATGACCTGGCGACTTGTCCAGGGTGTACCCCGCCTCTCGCCCGTAGTCAGCTGGGATAGGCTCCAGCTTGCCTGCGACCCTGTAGAACAGGATAAAGCGGCTAGAGATAATGAGATGAGAATGAGATGGACACCAGGTCCTCCAGGCTAAAGAGGAGAGGGACCATCCGGCTTGTTATCAGTGCACAGTTCAAAAGCAGCATCTGTGATGGTATGAGGGGGCATTTGTGCACATGACATGGGTAGCTTGTACATCTGGGAAGGCGTCATTAATGCTGAATGATATATACACGTTTCAGAGCAATACGCTGCCATCCAGACAAAATCGTTTTCAGGGAAGGCCTTCCTTCTTTCAGCAAGACAATGCCAAACTGCTTTCTGTACATATTAAAACTGCATGGCTCTGTAGTAAGAGTCCGGGTGCTAAACTGGCTTGCCTGCAGTCCAGCCCTGTCTCCCATTTAAAACATCTGGCACATTACGAAACTTAAAATACGACAGAGGAGACCCTGAATTGTTGAGCAACTGAAATTATACATCAGGCAAGAATGGGACAACATTTCTCTTTCAAAACTACAGCAACTGGTCTTCTCAGTTGCCAAATGTTTACAGAATGTTGTTAAAAGTAGAGGTGTTGCAACACAGTGGTAAACATGTCCTTGTCCCAACTTTTCTGAAACATGTTTCTGACATCAAATTCAAAATGAGCATATATTTTTCAAAAACAATAACATTTCTCAGTTTCAACATTTGAGGGTGGCATGGTGGTGTAGTGGTTAGCACTGTGGTCTTATAGCAAGAAGGTTCTGGGTTTGAGCCCAGAGGCTGATGGGGGCCTTTCTGTGTGGAGTTTGCATGTTCTCCCCATGTCTGTGTGGGCTTCCTCTGGGTGCTCTGGTTCCCCCCCACACAGTCCAAAAACATGCAGGTTAGGGTAACTGGTGGCTCTAAATTGACTGTAGGTGTGAATGTGAATGGTTGGTTGTCTCTGTGTCAGCCCTGCGATGACCTGGCGACTTGTCGAGGGTGTACCCCACCTCTCGCCCATAGTCAGCTGGGATAAGCTCCAGCTAGCCTGCGACCCTGCACAGGATAAGCAGTTATGGATAATGGATGGATGGAGTTTCAAAGCATATTTGTAAAGGCTGGAGTAAAATATAATAGCCTGTTAACTAAAATATTCCTTTTATTAAAAATGAAAATCCTTAATAACAAATACTCTCCTTCTTCTTCTTCTTCTTCTGGCTGCTCCCGACTAGGGGTCGCCACAGCGGATCTTTCGTCTCCATTGCTCTGTCTTTTGTTAATAAACATTTATGAACCTTTGCTCTTCCTCCATTTGCTTCTTTTTTCTTTTTCTTTCAGCAGTCTGATTTCTTGTTAAATCTATTTATAGAGTCAATCACACAGCAGCTCTTTCCCATTTTACATTTGTTTTTTTTGTGTTTTTGCAGCATTAGAGCTGTGTTACTTCCACCCAGGGTGAACGCATGCGTATTCTCGCTACTGTATTTTATTTTATTGCACCCTATACTGTCTCAACAATGCAACTACGGCAAGGAAAAACTAAGATTACACAGCCTGATAATAAGCTTATTCTTCTTCTTTCAGCTGCTTCCACTAGGGGTCGCCACAGAGGATCCTGATCCGCATATTCGATTTGGCTTTATTTATTTATTTATTTTATTTTTTACACTGGAAGCCCTTCCTGATACAACCCTCCCCAATCTATCTGGGCTTGGGACCAACACCAAGTATGCACAGTCAGTGGGAAAACACTGACTCATTGGAGTGAAATATCAGGAATTATTATACATACAGGACACTTTTTCGATGGAATAAAAATGTGTTCTATTCCCTTCTAGCAGGTTTCATTCATTTGATTTGATAGCATGCAATATTGTTAGCGTATCGCTTATCCTACATGTATTACGTTACTCTACCCAATGGAGAATTAGCGTTGAATATGGTTTACGATATCACACGTCGTCAAGATAACATGATGTCACATGTCAGAGCTGATGCAAATATCGAATGAGAATGTTTTCTGCTGTGCATGCGCAGAAGTATTTCTTTGTTCACTGGGAAAGAGAAAGACGTGTTGAACACCCGAAAGGCTACTAAAACTTCATCAGATATTCTTCACACATATTTACAAGAGAAAAACATATCAACGGGCATCAAAAAACTGGAAAAGAGAGTGTGTATGTATTATAATAATAATAATATTGGCTGGCTTTTTTTCGTGGTATATCAGATATATTCCATTCAGCTACTCGTCTTCGACTCATTCAATATTATGCTACCTGAATGGAATATATCTGATATACCACGAAAAAAAGCCAGCCAATATTAGTTCAATATGTCACTCAGATCCGTGATGTATTTTGTATGAAAAATGTGAGTTTTTCAGTATGAGAAGATAAACTTCATATCTTCAAGCCAACGTGTGATTTTCTTTTTATTATATGGTATGGACACATTCACAAACAAAATGTATCAAAACAATTCATTGATTTCCTCATGAGTGACATATAGAGATTTATGTCACGGTTGTGGTTCTCCATGTCCCAGTTGGAGCTTGTATGAAAAATACCAGTGGCGTATTTCCTAGTAAAACACTTGTGTTCATCTTGTCTAAGCCCATTTCTATAGATCGAGTGCAAAATTATACCATTCACAGGGTTTTAATAATAAGAATGCTCGTTTTTTCACAATTATATCCAGTGAAAACATTTTCCATTCATACACATCACATGCACATTTTAAATATTTTTAATCTTCCTTTAATTAAAGGTATACTTGTCATATAATTATGCATGTGTGACAAGTTTCCTTTTCAGTTTTACTCATCAGGGAGTCTCTTAGAGATGTGAAGTCATCTAAATGCAAAAATCTTATTTATATTATTTGTCCATGACATAAATCACACTATTTTTCTTTGTGTAACTCGCCTACTATCCACGCACACGGTTTCTCCCACTGCACTAGCAAATTACAGTGCGTTATTTGGGATAGAAGTAAATCAGATCATTTAATTCCGTCTTATTCGCCACATTCTCTCAGTGTACGTGTGATATTAAATGGCTAATGGGTGAAACAGTATGTGGAGGTTTTGGAGTGTGACACGCGGCTGTTTGTTGGCAGGAATGCAGTCGACAGAGATAGAAGACAGATTGTGTGTTGGCTGAGCCAATCATGCATGGCTTTTTGGGCTTACATTTCATATGCTTTCAGTCGAAAATATCACAACAGACAAGCTAGTAGTCGTGTCATTTTGTAGCTTCTGGGTTCAGCCTCCCTTGCAGACGACAAGAGAAAAGGATGTGGTGTGTCAGACAGAGTGCTGAAGGAATGTAAAGGTGTGTGTCAGCACAAACAGGACATCTAGGTTAGGGCCAGAAGAAGAGGCAGGATGTCTAATGAAGCGTGGGTTTGGAGCGGATACTCTGCTTCTTAGATCTGTGAGGCTTCCTGGAGCTTGAGCAGCTGGACTCGCACTAGCAAAAAACTATTTTAAAAGGACACACTGAAGTGCCAGCCGGGTCTGTTCAGGAAGTCACCAGCTGTGATCCGTGTCACTGAGTAGATGCATCCACCCAAAACAACTGGCAATGAACCAATCATGCTTATGGAACAACTCTTAGTCCAAACACCGTACCAGGGACATGACCAATTAAACATGTAGAATGCCATGGCATTTCTACAGCACTGTTATCCCTCTAGAAATACAGCAAACCTATATAAAATAGCCTTATAGAATTATTATGTAAAGACCCCTGACCCATAATTATGGCGACCCCTAACGGCTGAAAGAAGAAGAAGAAGAAGAAGAAGAAGAAGAAGGAGCTTATTATCAGGCTATGTAATCTTAATTTTTCCTTGCTGTAATTGCATTGTTGAGACAGTATAGGGTGCAAAAAAGTACAGTAGCGAGAATACACACGACTTCACCCTGAGTGGAAGTAACACAGCTCTAATGCTGCAAAAAACCAGACATGATGGACTGTGTATGAATGAAAATAATCCACACTCGGGTGGTGTAATGTGGCACAATGTAAAGTGAAGTAGATTATTTTCATATAACCGCACAATTGAATACACAGTCTGCTGATTATTAATAAACACTGTAATCAGCATAAACAACACTTTTTTGTATTTTAATGATTTATAATTAAACCCAGGGTAGGTAATTTTGGAGAAACCGGCAAGAGTATGCGAGAGTTTGAAAGTATCCAACCAAAATAATCCCACCCCTTTGTTTCAGCCCTACTTCCCAAGCCACTCCTTCAGAGATGTCCACAAGTGTCAGCGACCAGCGGTTTCCTCTGCCTACTGGCTACTCGATCCCAGGTTAAAACAAACAACAACAAAAAAACCCTTGCCTTTCGATGTTCAAGCGATTTTGTATAGTCTTCGCTGCCTATAATTTGCTGCAAATCCAATTATTTCACCACGAAATTGTCTTCGATTCGGGTCAAGTATGATCGGAAGCGACATCATATTTGTTGATCGATTCTCGTGCTCTGATTGGCTAAGCCGAACCACATGATCACACCGTAGCGTATGTAGTTATGTTACTGAGCCAGGCAGCGTACTACAGAGGGTAACTGAGAAAGTGAAGCACACACACACACACACACACACACACACACACACACACACACACACACATACACACACATTGGGAGGGAAATTCATACATATTTGCAAGTATTTTACAGGGAAACGGTTAGTAATTTATTAGCTGAGAATGCACCAGAAGGCATGTAAATTTCAAAATTTTCTGGGGTGGGGGGGCATGTCCCCAGATCCCCCTAGCATTAGCAACGGCAAAAATTCCAGAGCCACCTACTACTTTTTTTTTTAGCTGGCTACTTCAGATTTTCCGGAGAACCCTGTTCCTTCAAAACACATGAACGCGCACTGCCTGACTACTGCTAGAGGACGAGCCCCTGAAAGAGAGCGAGAGCGAGAGTGCAGCACGTTAATGCCATATCCATCTTCATCATGTCTCATTCGCACATAAAAAAAACCATCTAACATTATCATAATGAATGCAAATGATGAACATGGCTATTGTTAGTCCTCACAGCTGTCAACTACCTCGCTAGATTTAAAGAAGAAAGAAAGAAAGCACAACTTTATTCATCACACACTTGTGAAATTTCCTCTCTGCATTTAACCCATCTGAAGCAGTGAACACACACACGTGAGCAATGAGCGCACACACATACCCAGAGCAGCGGGCAGCCATGCTAACAGCGCTTGGGGAGCAGTTGGGAGTTCGGTGCCTCGCTCAAGGGCGCCTCAGCCCAAGGCCGTCCCATATTAACCTAACCACATGTCTTTGGACTGTGGGGGAAACCGGAGCACCCGGAGGAAACCCACGCAGACACGGGGAGAACATGCAAACTCCACACAGAATGGCCATCGCTGGCTGCTGGGTTCGAACCCAGAACCTTCTTGCTGTGAGGCGACAGTGCTAACCACTACACCACCATGCCACCCGCCAAACAATATGTCTGCAGTATGTTTGCCGAACTTGCACGTGCAATGAGCCTACGTGCAGGTAGGCAGGTCGTTATGTAGCCCATTTGAACCAAATGAAATGATTGAACGGGGTGTTTTTTTTTTTTAAACAGTCCTGCGACTGCCACAGATGACAGATTGTTGTTGTTTTTTTTCTTTTTATCGTCAGAGCATTTGATTTATTCATTGCTGTCAGGAAGGAAACAGATCTTCAAGAACTGTAACAAAAAATACTTAGCTTTAAGATTTAATGTTGTGGTACGTCTCAGAGACAAGTTCCTGTTATCACTTACGTTTTAGCAATGATAAACAACCATTCCCTCACCAGAAAAACCTACTCTCTCACTGTCTCTCTTTCCAAAAAAAAAAAAAGCAGCTTGTCTTTTAACCTGGCGGAGAAACTGTCGGAAAGCACAAACTCCTCTATCCTGAAGTCTTTCCTGGACTGGAAAACTTTACAAAGCACCTACACCTGAGACTCCTTTCATAAATGTTAAATAAACTTCTCCTCACAAAAAAAAAAAATGTCACTACAGCAACATTTCGACAACATATATTAATTAACAATTATTTGCCAAAGGCTCCGTGAATATCGGTGAATAATAACTGAGACGAAGACTTGGTTATGATTCACCAATATTCACTGAGCCTGAGGCGAATAAGTGTTTTAGTATAAATACACAGGTGTTTTTTTTTTTTTTAATTAAATCGTATAAAAAATTAATTATTTCAATCTTCAAAAGCGGCATGCAAATGTAATCACGGCACGACACGGACTTGTGTCACTTATCTACGCCAAATCACATAAAATACTTTGTTTTGTAATCAATAAAATAAATCACAATTCCACCTTACCTTCGAATAGTTTTAGACCAAACTCCGTAACATCTTCAGCGCTATAGGAACAGCATTTTCTTTCATCATTTGTAATTCTTCCTCACTTACAGTGATGAAGTGATTGGCTGCCATTTTGCCGAGAAATAGTCCAAATCTCTCGACCAATCAGCACGTGCGATTTTCAATAATCACCTGCGTATTTATGCTAATTACACATATACTGTATAATATGGACACAAGTCTTTTACTGGGCAATACGAGCTCCATCTGGGACATGGAGAACCAAAACCGTGACATAAATCTCAATATGCCACTCGTGAGGAAACTCATGAATTGTTTTGAAAAATTTGAGTACTTTTTATTTGTGAATGCATCGATATAATAAAAATCACGTTGGCTTGAAGATATGAAGTTGTAATATCTTGTCGTGTTGAAAAACTCGCATTTTTCATATGAAATACTGTACATCGCAGATCTGAGTGATATATTTAAATAATATTGGCTTGCGTTGAGTGGTATATCACCTGTAACCTCCTGGGAACCAAGAAAAAAATGTGTCTCTCAATTTCTCTTTTGTTGTGATTTCCTTACTAGGAATTTCCCAGCAACCCTCCTAGTCACATGATATATCATTGGAAAGCCCAGGATCTACTCTTTACAAGACACTAGGATTCAAATGAATAGCTTGAAAGAGTAAGAGGGTGTGCACGTAAAACAAATGTCAACTACAGAGGACACAAGTCTATGGGTTGGTTCTCAGGAGGATATTCAATTCAGCTAGCATGATTTTGAACAAGTCAAAGACGAGTAACTGAATTAAATATATCTGATATACCACGAAAAAAAGCCAGCCAATATTATTATTATTATTATTATAATACCTACACACACTCTTCATATCAGCATTCTCGAAGGCCAATGCTAGCTTACCCGCAAGTTAGCACGGCAGTGAAGTCACCTTCCAGCCGCTCTGGAGTTCATCAGTAGCACAGGCTACCAACCGAGAAACTAAGATTTCTGTCTCCAGACTCTTCCTCGCACGCTTACCACAGTATTTTTCACTTATACTTAGGTATTCATTTCCCTCTGTGATTTACTTAGCTACTTTTAAAATCGACACTGACAGCTACACACAATGGCACAACCTGGCAGCCAAAATTCTCTCAAAATCTTCTGTATTTAACGAATGTTTGTTTACAAACTGTCACAGTCACTCGCTAGCACGGAACTTTTACATCTCCGATGGGCCTCTTTTCCAGTTTTTCAATGTACATTGATATGTTTTTCTCTTGTAAATATGCGTGAAGAATATATAATGAAGTTTTGGTAGCCTTTCGGGTGTTCAGCGCGTCTAGTTTCAGTTATCATTTTATTTATTTAGTGCTTAATTATAGCATTGCTAATCCTAGTAGTAGCACTGAATTAGCCTCTTTCCCAGCGGACAAAGAAATGATTGTGCGCATGCGCAGCGGGAAAGTTTTGTCACTGGATATTCGCATGAGCGCTAACGTGTGTGAGGTCATGTTTGACAACGTGCAGTATTGTAACAATATTACACGCTCATTCTCCATTGGATAGAATGGCGTAATACACATAGGATAAGCGATATGATAACAATATTGCATACCAGCAATAAACAAGCTAGAAGGGAAGAGAATACATGTTTTTATTCCATCGAAAAAGTGTCCTGTATGTATAATAATTCCTGATATTTCAATTCACACCAATGACGTCACTCCCAGTGTTTTCCCGCTGACTAGGCACACGTTGTCAAAATGGTGAATTGGTTCAAAATTAAAATTCTTTTGATTAACTTGCGTTTTTTTTGCATATAAAGAACATTACATGGCATGAAGATATCCACCACTCTAAGATAAACTTCATATCTTCATGCCACCATGTAATATCCTCTCTCTCTCTCTCTCTCTCTCTCTCTCTCTCTCTCTCTATATATATATATATATATATATATATATATATATATATATATATATATATATACACAGTGGTCCTTGAAAGTTTGTGAACCCTTTAGAATTTTCTATATTTCTGCATAAATATGACTTAAAACATCATCAGATTTTCACACAAGTCCTAAAAGTAGATAAAATTAACCCAGTTAAACAAATGAGACAAAAATATTATACTTGCTCATTTATTTATTGAGGAAAATGATCCAATATTACATATGTGAGTGGCAAAAGTATGTGAACCTCTAGGATTAGCAGTTAATTTGAAGGTGAAATTAGAGTCAGGTGTTTTCAATCAATGGGATGACAATCAGGTGTGAGTGGGCACCCTGTTTTATTTAAAGAACAGGGATCTATCAAAGTCTGATCTTCACAACACATGTTTGTGGAAGTGTATCATGGCACGAACAAAGGAGATTTCTGAGGACCTCAGAAAAAGCGTTGTTGATGCTCATCAGGCTGGAAAAGGTTACAAAACCATCTCTAAAGAGTTTGGACTCCACCAATCCACAGTCAGACAGGTTGTGTACAAATGGAGGAAATTCAAGACCACTTTTACCCTCCCCAGGAGTGGCCGACCAACAAAGATCACTCCAAGAGCAAGGCGTGTAATAGTCAGCTAGGTCACAAAGGACCCCAGGGTAAATTCTAAGCAACTGAAGGTCTCTTGCACATTGGCTAATGTTAATGTTCATGAGTCCACCATCAGGAGAACACTGAACAACAATGGTGTGCATAGCAGGGTTGCAAGGAGAAAGCCACTGCTCTCCAAAAAGAACATTGCTGCTCATCTAGAGTTTGCTAAAGATCACGTGGACAAGCCAGAAGGCTACTGGAAAAATGTTTTGTGGATGGATGAGACCAAAATAGAACTTTTTGGTTTAAATGAGAAGCGTTATGTTTGGAGAAAGGAAAACACTGCATTCCAGCATAAGAACCTTATCCCATCTGTGAAACATGGTGGTGGTAGTATCATGGTTTGGGCCTGTTTTGCTGCATCTGGGCCAGGACGGCTTGCCATCATTGATGGAACAATGAATTCTGAATTATACCAAAGAATTCTAAAGGAAAATGTCAAGACATCTGTCCATGAACTGAATCTCAAGAGAAGGTGAGTCATGCAGCAAGACAACAACCCGAAGCACACAAGTCGTTCTACCAAAGAATGGTGAAAGAAGAATAAAGTTAATGTTTTGGAACGGCCAAGTCAAAGTCCTGACCTTAATCCAATCGAAATGTTGTGGAAGGACCTGAAGCGAGCAGTTCCTGTGAGGAAACCCACCAACATCCCAGAGTTGAAGCTGTTCTGTACGGAGGAACGGGCTAAAATTCCTCCAAGCCGGTGTGCAGGACTGATCAACAGTTACCGCAAACATTTAGTTGCAGTTATTGCTGCACAAGGGGGTCACACCAGATACTGAAAACAAAGGTTCACATACTTTTGCCACTCACAGATATGTAATATTGGATCATTTTCCTCAATAAATAAATGAGCAAGTATAATATTTTTGTCTCATTTGTTTAACTGGGTTCTCTTTCTCTACTTTTAGGACTTGTGTGAAAATCTGATGATGTTTTAGGTCATATTTATGCAGAAATATAGAAAATTCTAAAGGGTTCACAAACTTTCAAGTACCACCGTATATTAAACTAGTCCTTATATATTGAGGAACTACTTTCTGAGAAGTGCTGGTTCGCAAAAATAGTGCCCACCTTGTGTTGTGACCAATCAGATTTGAGCATTCAGCCACGTTGGATAATGCAGTCAGTGAGTATAAAAGGCAGGTAGTGAATTAGTGAAATTGAATCTGATAAGAATCTCACTTCAGGTATCTGACTAAACATCTCTCTGTATGGTAAGAACCCCTGGGTTGAGATCCACCGGTTCAGAGCAGTGAAACCCTATTGTTCAGTGTTTCCAAGGACATAAACCATCTACCATAAAAAAAAAAAATCAATAAAGCCAGTGAGATGGAAACGAGAGTCAGTTCATGAGACTGCAGGATACGAGAGCGAGACAATGAATTGCCTGTGTGTGTTCTCGATGTCAAAACACTAACCTCGCTTAACGAGGTCCAATAATAGAACAGCCAACGTGAGACGACGGCAATGACAATCAAGCGTCAGGCTACACTACAGCCTCATCTCCATCACACAGCTCCTCTTCTCCTTCTCTCTCTCTCTCACTTTCTTTACAAACAGCGTGACAAGATGATAACACGCTTCGTGTGCCGACGTGGAAAGAGATGCACTTCCATTTTCATTTTTCAGCTAATGACATCCCTCTTGTATATCCTCGTAACGCCGTTTCCATCCAGCACTGATCGAACCCAAACACTCCGAGCCATTAACAGCACAATTTACAACACGATACAACTGAGAAACAAAACTATTTGAATGCTTTAAATAATATTAAGCCTAATGTTATACTGTTCGAGACAGAATAAACATTAGCAGTACCAGTAGCAACACTGATGCAGGAGTAGTAGTTCTTTGCAGCTTATCATAATTTTATTAGGAATGGCAAAGTCTTAGATGTGGGGTTTTTTCCCCATTGTCACTTGGTTTTTGAAGGATTTTTGAGGTCGAGGTAAAAATCTGGTTTTAAAAAAATTAGAGCAGTATTTCAGGTTTAATTAAAAAAAGAAAAAGAGCTCATTCAATAACTGATGGAAATACTACTACTACTACTAATATTATTATTATTATAAACAAATTAGCATTTAAGTACGATCAAATGCGCATTACAGACATTAATAAATAGCTAAATTACAAAACATTGTCTATTGTACAAAACATATATCAAAATTCCGATATAAAACATAAAATATCTCAGGCAAAACACATTTATATTACTTATTGTCCAAAAATAATTTATCTTTATCTTCATATAAATATTGCAGGTGCAAAAATCAGTTAATAAAACGTTTCTATAAAAGAAATCAGAATGTCATAGAAATACCTCATAATAAAACATATTATTCGATCCACATTCACTGGATATGAGCAATCACGCGCTCTGATTGGCTACTCTAGTACCAGGCTGTTAGCTCATATACCGTGAGTAGAGAAAAACAAAACGGTGGAGCGTGTTGCTTAACCAACCGAGGACGAAATAAAAACTACTTGAAAACAACCCCCCCCCCAAAAAAAGGAACAAAATATGGAATAAAATTATTTGATGATAAGAACAAATCTTTATTATTATCGCATTTTTCGCAAATTGCTCCTGTCATTTCACCGGTTTGTTTACATTCTAAGCGGAATTGATTTTGTCGGACGTTTTGTATGAAGTTTTTATTGATCGAATTTGCAAAAAAATAACAATAAAAATGCTCCGTTTCTCAAAATCCAGTGAACTTGGATAGAATAAAACAGTTATTCCATTCAATCTTGTTGTACATGGATTATAGTTTATATTGGCTCACGTACGACTCGATTTCATGGAATAATTGTTAAATATAATAATGATACATTAATACGATCAGTTGTAGTATCTAAAATTTATCCATAAGCAGCCCGAAGGGGAAAAAAAAAGTTTTAACCAAAGACTTAAAATTATCAAAGTTCTTCTCATGTATTTCAATATTTCAACATTTGAAGTATTTCAATAAATACTTCAATATTTGGTCATGTTAAAGTGACACATTTAGTTCACTATTATATCCACGTACATCGTTTTAAAAAGGTGTTGAAATCAAATATGCCATAAATGACACGTTCAGAGCTGTTTTAATAATGTAACGGTCAGAAACTTATATTAATCGCTGAAAGAAAACGAAAATGAGATCTGGTAGAAATTCTGCCTTTGAAATTGTATTTTTTTAACTTCCTGTAGTAATATCTTAATACCTTAGACGATGTCAGTGTGTGCCCTTCAGTGTATTCAATATAGTTCAATGGCAACAACTACACAGGAGTTCGTTCCTTACTTTCCCCTTTTTTCATTGTGTGTGTGTGTGCGCGAGATGAAAGTGCACTCACGGCCAGCAGTCGGTTCTTCTCTTTCTCGGCCGAGCTCTGGGTGTTCTCCAGGGCGGCCCGGTGTTTTCTGGAGAGCTCCTCCAGCGCACGGCTCTGCATCTCTCTGAAGTGAGAGGTTTCCTCCTCGTATCTGTTCCGCAGGTTCATCAGCTCCTTCTCATAGGCTTGCTTTTCCTCGCGAAGATTCTGCACAGGGGAGAGGACAGCAGGACGATGTGTTGAACTCGGGAATAACGCCAGGATGAAAATCTTCCACACTTCAGACTGAGCGGTAGTGAGTGAGTTAATCTGCTTTCAGAAATGACCAATGTTTACGCTTATGTAAGGAGGAATAGAATACTTGTAGGCGTACCGTTTGTCAAAAGAAAAAAAAAATCAACGCTGGGGTCAAAGTTCTTTTTTTTTTTTCTATAGGAGCATGTCTCATTCTGCTAATAGGTACCGCAGCTGGTAAACAATTCATGAAAGAACGAAACGTTGATGAAACTAGTTCCTTATGTTATAGTCGTTTCCTCACCAGACTCTTAAAATCCTGTCCTGAAGAACAATATGTTGTACAAAGAAGCGGAGATGTCACATGTACACAAGCACAGTGAACGCTCACATGTGAGCAACGAGCACACACACATACCCAGAGCAGTGGGCAGCTATACTACAGCACCCGGGGAGCAGTTGGGGGTTAGGTGCCTTGCTCAAGGGCACTTCAGCCATGATACACAGGGAGGGAAAAGAAGTGCTGTTCATTCACTCGAGTCCCCTCACATTTTTCCTGCCGGTCTCGGGAATCAAACCAGCGACCATTTGGTCTCCAGACTGCTTCTCTAACCTTCACACTGGAGACTTCTTCCATAAAGGTTAAAGAAACATCTCCTCACATAAAGCATCAGCATCCGATTAATCATTACGCACCTTTATTTTTCAATTTTAAAAACACGTTACTTAACAAATCAACTATTCTGACCAACCAGATTTGAGTATTCAGTGTCATGGACTACTGACTACGTTCAAGCTAGACGTCTTGATATAAAAAGTAAAGATTCTTGGATTTTTTTCCTTTACATTCCATAATATAAAAACATACTGATGATCGTATTCTTGTCAGGATGTACAGTATCTGCACAACCGTTAGTGAACTAGAGGCGTCTCGTGTAACTCGCATGGTCCTAACAGGCTTACATAACCTTTTAAGCCGAAGAACGCACATGGAAACTGGCAGGGGGTGGAACTGCACAGCCTGAGGGGCACTCAGACTCAGACGCAGCATGTTAATTTCAGCGTCTGTGATGAACAGGAAGAGACGGAGACTTGTTATTCGACCATGTTTCGGATACTGACAGGCCTCAGCTCTCGGCACGTCCCGCATTGTTAGCGAATTCAACAAGCCTGAAACAAAAAAGCAAGAGACTCCATTAAAGCATCTAGGAACATCCGGCATAGTGAATCACACACTCCTGCCTTCATTTAGCCCCACGTTGTCATAGCAACGCCAAACCTCAGACCACATTCATAACACAAGGCCGTGTTCTTCTCTTCTCTACAGGCGCGCTGGCTGGGGATGTGTTCTGAGCCGGAGACTGGAGTTCAAAAGTTATGGCAATGTTTATGCAGGAAAAAAGTTCCTTATATTCAGAATTGGTTTATGCGACTGATCTGAGTGTTGGATTATGCGGAGGGTCCAAGCTGTTACTATAGAAACAATAAAGTGTTAAAACAAGTGCATTAATATTAATGTATCAGTCATATTCAAGCTTGAACTACTGTCTGACCAATCAGATTCAAGAATCGAATACCAGGGTAATATAGTGACCAAAAAAAAAGTGAATATAAAAATCGAGTATAAAGTCAAGTACTTGAGAGTATTTATAGCCCAAAGTGTAAAATTCAGTGTGACGTATTGCACTGATAATCTCTAAATACACCCCAGAGAGAGAGAGAGAGAGAGAGAGGCAGAGAGAGGAGAGAGAGAAAAAGAGAAAGAGAGAGAAAGAGAGAGAGGGAAACAGAGGAAAGAGAGAGAGAGACAGACAGAAAGAGAGGGAGAGAGAAGAGACAGAGAGAGAGAGAGAGAGGACAGAGAGGGAGATGAGAGAGAGAGAAAAGGAGACAGACAGAGAGAGAGAGGCAGAGAGAGACAGAAAAAGAGGGAGAGAGGAGAGAGAGGGAAACAGAGAAAGAGAGAGGAGAGAGAGAAAGAGGAGAGAGAGAGAGGGGGAAACAGAGGAGAGAGAGAGAGAGACGGACAAAGAGAGGGAGAGAGAGGAGACAGAGAGAGAGAAAGCGAGGACAGAGAGAGAGAGAGAGAGAGAGAGGGAGAGAAAGCGAGAACAGAGAGGGAGATGAGAGGGAGAGAAAGGGAGACAGACAGAGAGAGAGAGGCAGAGAGAGGAGAGAGAGAGACAGAAAGAGAGGGAGAGAGACAGAGAGGGAGAAAGAGAGAGAGAGAGGAGAGAGAAAAAGAGGGAAAAGAAAGAGGGAAACAGAGGAAAGAGAAAGACAGACAGACAAAGAGAGGGAGAGAGAGGAGACAGAGAGAGATGAGAGAGAGAGACAGACAAAGAGAGAGAGGGAGAGAGAGACAGAGGGAGAGAGAACGAGAAAGATATGAGAGAGACAGAAAGAGAGGGAGAGAGACAGAGAGAGGAGAGAGAGAGAAAGAGGAGAGGGAAAGAGAGGAAAAAGAGAGAGAGGGGGAAACAGGAAAGAGAGAGACAGATAGACAGAAAGAGAGGGAGAGAGAGGAGACAGAGAGAACGAGAAAGATAAGAGAGAGAAAAAGAGAGAGAGAGAAACAGAGGGAGAGAGAGAACGAGAGAGATATGAGAGAGAGAGATTATATCAGAAAGTTTCTGAATGAATGTTAGGTCCCCTTTATGAGATTTTTTTAATGAGATCCTCCCTAGATATGAGAGAGAGAGAGAGAGAGAGAGAGAGAGAGAGAGATGAGAGAGAGAGGGGGAGAGAGAGGGAGAGAGAGAACAAGAAAGAAAGAGAGAGATATGAGAGAGAGATTATATCAAAGTTTCTGAATGAATGTTAAATCCCCTTGCCATGTTGCAGAAGGTTTTATTATTGCTCACATGCTGAACTGTCAGGACATGGGGGGGGGGGGGGGGGGGTTTGAGAAGCTGAATTAAAATCATCTTGACATTTACATGGAACTGCATTGTGTGATGTGGATACTGTCTACATCTACTTTGGCCTTTTCTCCAGGCTGTAATTCACATTTAAATATTTCAACATTGAATAAAAGAAACTTTCCTTCCTTCCTTTAATTTAAAAAGTACCGACTAAAAAAACAACAACTCTGTTCCAGAAATGCATCGATGGAGGGCACTTTGCAACATATTATTCACTAAACACGGCCTAAACGCTGTACGGCTTTTAAAACTGCAGCTTGTGCAGGAAGTCCCAGCCCACACAAGCGTCTGTATTTACGAATTGTGATGAAATAACTAAACCTGTGTAATAAGAAACCGTATGCGTGAGCCAGTAGCATATATAGCTACAGCTCGGTTCAAACACGGTGCCTATTTGAGCAGGAATTACTTTGGGCAGCTTGAAGAATACACATCATGCCCTGAAGCAATAAAAATTCATTTTTAAAAATGTCATGCTGCTGCTGTCTTTACAGAATATCTTATATACAAACTAATCAAATTTGGTCTCTTTTACTTTGCAAAACAGACAAACTGTTGAAAGAAACAAATCCAATTTAAGACATATATCAGATTTACCCTGCTGCTGCTGCTGCATGAACCTCAATTTCAAGCAATAAATCATTTAAAAAAAAAGATATTTGACTCTAGTACAGTGACCAAGACTTGTCCATCATCCTGGACTTGTTCTGATTGTTCCTTGGACATCGTGGTTTCACCCAGGAACAGGTTTATTCATATCAAGCCCATGTGACATTTCCGACTGTACTGACTTCTGATGGCAGAACTACTGTAATTTCGGGGGTTTCACACCAATGGGGGGGTCAATATTTATCCAATAACAGCTTTTTTTAGTAAATATTATAGTCTAAGGGAAGTATCTCACTGGGCTGCGACAGCTTGTGAACATCATTTGCGAGAGAGTTTCAAAAGTGTCTTGAAACATTCGTGGGGCTTCTCAATTTCCTCGCATGAGTCGCAAAGTGTCGCTCCTTCGTCGCTGAAATTTTGAACATGTTCAAAAAATTAGTGCGACAAAATTTCTCTCAAAATAGCCGCAAATGCGTCGCTGGTGTCGCAAAGCCGTCACGAACCCTTCTCAAATCAGTTTCCGTCAGACAGGAAGTGCGAGTTGAGACAGGAAGTGCGAGCCAGTATCTCACTGGGCTGGAGACACAACAATTGCGGTAAAATATGCGAATATCAATTCAGTGTGATTCCAAGTCAAGTCAAGTCAAGTTTATTTGTATAGCGCTTTTAACAATAAACATTGTCGCAAAGCAGCTTTACAGAATTTGAACGACTTAAAACATGAGCTAATTTTATCCCTAATCTATCCCCAATGAGCAAGCCTGTGGCGACGGTGGCAAGGAAAAACTCCCTCAGACGACATGAGGAAGAGACCTCGAGAGGAACCAGACTCAAAAGGGAACCCATCCCCATCCGGGCAACAACAGACAACATGACTATAACATTAACAGTCCTAACATAAAGTCAACTTCGTTGATTCTATAAACCCCCCCACCAACGGAAACCCGAGTGCAAAACCGTTCACGACAACCGCAGTCCCAAAGTCAGCAAGTCAAGGTTTGCTCTCCTTAGTGATGCACCCACTGAGAAACCTGAAAGAGCTCTGGTTATAGGGGACTCCTTCATACGGCACGTGAAATTAGCTCAGTCTTTAGGGGCACCAGCAGCTTTAGTCAGGTGTATATCAGGAGCCAGGGTGCCGGACATAGCAGGTGATCTTAGGGTCCTAGGCAAGCACAGGTTCTCAAAGATAATTATCCATGCAGGAGCTAATGATATACGCCTTCGTCAGTCTGAGGTTACCAAGAGTAACTTTGTAGAGGTGTTTAAATTAGCGAAGGCGACGTCCGATGCTGTAGTATGCCAGATGTAGCTTACAGCAGGTTATGGTCGCTGAACTGCTGGTTGTCCAGGTGGTGCTCTGAAAACAGTGTGGGCTTTATAGATAATTGGGCTAATTTTGAGGGCACTGCTGGCCTGTTAGGGCAGGACAGTATCCATCCCACTCGGGAAGGTGCTGCTCTCATTTCCTGCAGCATAGGTCATAGTCTCAGAACAGGCCTAGTTAATTTCTGACAATCCAGAGCCAAGGCCAGGGAGCAGACGAACAGGCTAAACCGACTGTCTGCGAGCTGCACAGAGTCGTCACTCAGGGTCCACTACATCGAGACTGTGTCTGTCTGTTCCCCGAGCTCAACAAAAAGGTAGAAATATTCAGAGAGTTTGCTCCAGTAACCTAATCAATATAAAATTAGATCATGCTGACTGTACAGCTGCTGCCAGCACCTTTGATCTAAAGGTGGGGCTATTAAATATTAGATCTCTTACATCTAAAGCGCTAATGGCTAATGAACTCATTACTGATCAGGAGTTTAATGTACTTTGTTTAACTGAAACATGAATATATAGCGCTGTCGCCTCACAGCAAGAAGGTTCTGGGTTCGAGCCCCGTGGCCGGCGACGGCCTTTCTGTGCGGAGTTTGCATGTTCTCCCCGTGTCCGCGTGGGTTTCCTCCGGGTGCTCCGTTTTCCCCCACAGTCCAAAGACATGCAGGTTAGGTTAATTGGTGACTCTAAATTGACCGTAGGCGTGAATGTGAGTGTGAATGGTTGTCTATGTGTCAGCCCTGTGATGACCTGGCGGCTTGTCCAGGGTGTACCCCGCCTTTCGCCCGTAGTCAGCTGGGATAGGCTCCAGCTTGCCTGCAACCCTGTAGAACAGGGGTCTTCAATCCTATCCACAAAGGGCCAGTGTGGCTGCAGGCTTTCATTCCAACCAAGCAGGAGCTACACCTGATTTCACTTGTTTAATCATTTCATCCTCGTCTCCAATCAACAATCAAGTGAGCCTCCAATTTGGCTGTAATGAAAGCCTGCAGCTACACCGGCCCTTTGCGGATAGGATTGAAGACCCCTGCTGTAGAAGGATAAAGCGGCTAGAGATAATGAGATGAGATGAGATGAATATATAGCATTAAATGAAGCGAGTCCTCCTGGATGCAGTTATATACATCAGCCTCATCTAACTGGCAGAGGAGGAGGCGTTGCGGTTATTTATAATGATTATCTAGGTGTAACACAAAAACCTGGTTATAAATTTAATACAATTGAAGTTCTTCATACTCATATAATGTATGTAGCCTCGAAAAATAAGTCTACCCAGTTAATTGTGTTACTTATTATTTACAGGCCCCCGGGGCCATATTCTGAGTTTCTTTTTGAATTTGCAGATTTTCTCCCAGATCTGGTTATTTCCTTAGACAAAGCTTTAGTTGTCGGAGATTTTAATATTCACTTCGATAACCCAGAAGACCCTTTGAAAGTGAAAACTGTCGCTAATTCGCATATTTTATCGCAATTGTTGTGTCTCCAACTAGTCGCAGGCTGTTGCAGCCCAGTGAGATATAGTGTATAATCTTAATGAGCTGCGTTTGCGGTTCTTTTACGACACTCACAAAAACGATATATGACAATCAGGGTCTGCAAAAGCTGCTGAAGAGAAATGTCCATGACGTTCTTCAGCGATGTAAGAACACTTGCGAAGCTCCTTCTAGCAAGCGAACGAAGGGCTAGAAATGTAGTGTGTGCTTCGTCATAAATACACAACGAGAACATCAATGATGGCGTAGCTCACTCCGGCCCTGTCTAGTCCAGGAGGAAAGATCTTAAGTGAATATATTGATTGAGAAGAAGCAATTTTCGTGAAATGTGGACAATGCCAGACAAACAACACACAGCACATGATGGCATAAGCTCATCACCTGTCAGCCGGATGAGCTAACAACAATGAAGCTAAGAAAATGGAATTATTCTCATCTCATTATCTCTAGCCGCTTTATCCTTCTACAGGGTCGCAGGCAAGCTGGAGCCTATCCCAGCTGACTACGGGCGAAAGGCGGGGTACACCCTGGACAAGTCGCCAGGTCATCACAGGGCTGACACATAGACACAGACAACCATTCACACTCACACCTACGGTCAATTTAGAGTCACCAGTTAACCTAACCTGCATGTCTTTGGGGGAAACCGGAGGAAACCCACGCGGACAACATGCAAACTCCACACAGAAAGGCCCTCGCCGGCCCCAGGGCTCGAACCCAGGACCTTCTTGCTGTGAGGCGACAGCGCTAACCACTACACCACCGTGCCACCGGAATTATTAACAGGAAGATTAAAAAAAAAAACTTTCAAAGAGTAATGGCATTGTTTTTTTGTTTTTTTTAATAGCTCATCCGGCCGACGAACTTATGCCATCATGTGTTGTCCGGCATCATCCTCATTTCACAAAAATCACTTCTTCTGTCTCAATTCTTCACCGATTTTTATTCTTTTTGGCAGGAAGGTAGGTCTGCCTAGGGTGCATATAGCTTCCATGCAAATTTGCATAATTGCATTAATAATGAAGATATGGAGTAATTAAAGGGGAACAGAGGGCAATATATAGAGTAAATATAACAATAAAACACACATTAACGAACCTTATTCAAGACTTACAAAAGTTTTTTGTTCTAAGGTTGGAAAGTTATAGTGTTTTGAAAGTAGCTCGAGCAAACTATTTCCGCAGTTTGAACAGCCTGCCATGATATTAATTTTATCCAATCAGAATGCACGTTCATTTTCTCTGCGTAACACTCATGACGTATGTATGTGCCCAGTTGTGTTGGCTCATTGAGGTTGGGAATAGCACGTGTGAAATACCTGTTTCTGCCTCTTGCGACGATTTCGCAAGTCCACGGGTGGCGCCTATCTCATTGCAGCAAATAAATTCTGCTGGACTCGTGAGCAACTCCACGTTACATTTTCCGCACGAGCACCACGCCGTGTCACCTGCACGCATACGCTCTGCCCCACGCTCGCCATGCCCATGGTCGGCATCAGTCTCATCCTCGCCGTCATCCGAGCTTTCTTCTCTTATTTCATCACCGGAGTCGAGAGTACCTCTCCTAGCTATTTTAAGTTCGTTTCTTAAGACAAGGATTTTTTTAAGATGTTCCCTTGTTGACAGTTTCGGTGAGAATCTTCCGCCTTCTTCAAAACAGTCACCAGATGTGTCCTGGGGGAGCGACCTGACAGCAGGAGGCGTGAACTACCTGTCAAATTGGGCGGGACGTTCACGCCTCCGTAGCGTAACATCAGCTGATAAGGCACGTCACCACTCGACATCTGGTGACTGTTTTGAAGAAGGCGGAAGATTCTCGCCGAAACTGTCAACAAGGTAACATCTTAAAAAATCCTCATCTTGAGAAACGAACTTAAAATAGCTTTAATAGTTAGACATAATGAACTTGCAGTGTGTCTTGCGGGATCTCTTCGTATGATTCGACAGAGCTGTCGCTTTCACTTGATGCGCCCGACGCCATGATTACACGCTCATCTCCTCTATTTCAGAGAGTTCCGCTAGTGCAGTGGGTAGCGCTGACGTCACGGTCTTTTAAAAATGGCGACTCTTGTGCGGTTTAGCGTATAAAGTATTATATTTACAATTACCAAGATATTTCGTTGTTTTCTAGTATATAAATTTGATAGAATACTTAAGAATACGTTACTTTGTCACATCAGCAACTGTATATTTGGTACCCCTTTAATCAATCGCTAACAAGCAGTTTCCACACAAATCACTACTTCTCCCTCAATTCTTCACTGATTTTGATTCTGTTTGGCATGAAGGTAGGGCTACCTAGGGTTCATATAACTTCTACCCAGATTTGCTTAATTAGAATTATTAATGAAGTTATGGACTAATTAAGCCTTAATGAGCAGTTAAAAAAGATAATTTCTTCTTGTTCAATTCCTCGCCATTTTGGATTCTTTCTGACAAATATTCCTAGGGTGGATATAGCTATATTGCGCAAGGTGGCCCACTTTAGATCGTTCCTTCTGGACTAGACAGGGCCGGAGTGAGCTACGCCGTCATTGACGATCTCGCTATTTTTTTGCTGTTGTTCTCTGACTTTTGATTGTTTTGATTCAGCAAGCTGATCTGGCACGTTTCGTACGGGGTGAAATTGTGAAACGGACGTGATGTAGGTTTGCTAACCTTCGTCACAAATTTTAAGGACGGAGCTTCTGAAGAAGCACTGAAGGGTGGCGTGTATTTATTTGGCTGGTGACGAACATCAACGATGACGGCTCCTTTAAACACCTCAACGGTGGCCACTCGGTCGATGTTGTGTTACGAAGCACAAGTCACTCTCTCACTGTACCGACCAACGTAAACGATTCGAATGGAAATGCTATTAGATATGGAAATGCACTGCAGTTTGAAATACAAGTAGCCCGTTAAGGCTCTGTCAGTTCCAGGTTGTAACATGCTGAAAAGCTCAAAGGGTGTGAATACTTATGCAAGGCGTGGTAATAAACAATAGTGACTGATAATGATCCGATGCTAATCAGTGAGTGATGTAGTATGCAGCGTGCGGTGTAGTTCGCTCAGTACCTTCTCTAGTGTGAGGATCTGCTGCCTCTGCCTCTCGTCCAGAGCCTGACTCTTATTCTGCAGCGCTCCCCTCTCCTCCTCCAGACGCAACACCTTGTCCTTCAGACGCGACTTCTCCGACTCCAGGTCACGGATTGCCGCCTCGTGGGTCATCTGTGTAGCCTGCAGGCTGCCGATCTGACCTGAGGACACAGGTCACGTTCATAGCTTTCGGGCTTAAAACAAAGAAAGCTTCAAACTCTTCTTAACTGTAGCATGCTAGCTTTAGGTCTGTGTATCTGACATGTGTTTTTACTTTAGCGCCATAGTTCATGGATGTTACTAGGACACCAGGTGTGGCTAGATAATGTAGGAGAGAGAGAGAGAGAGAGAAGACACGACACACCAAGACCTGGATAGCTGAAAGAACAGATTTTGATTACAGCAAAGACGGTGAACGTCTGATGAGTTGTTGCTTTTCTGTTTCATCATGTGTAAATAAATCTGCAGATCACCCACGCTGTTCTGGAGCAGTACATTTATAATCCCCTTTAAAATCAATCACTATTTCAAGTTGCTACCTTCATTTCAAAGAACTCTCTTTGCCAAACATCTGACTTCATGCCTTTTATCTGCATTACCTTGTATTAAGCCTATAAATAGCACAAAAAAAAAATCAATAAAGCCCCAGCTGTTTTGTAAGGCTAACAGATGCAGCTTAAGTTAATTAATCTGAATAACAGATTACAAGCAGTCTGATTGAAAATGCTTCCTGATACAGTGGATATAAAAAAAAAGTGTACACACTTTTTTGCTTTAAAATGATAGGTTGTAAAATGATGTGTAAAAAAAAAAAATGAGGCCACGATAAATTATTTCAAAGCTTTTCCCACCTTTAATGTGACCGATAACCTGTACAATTCAATTGAAAAACAAAGAAATCTGGTAGGGGGGAAAAACATAAAAAATAAAAAACGTACAATAAGCTGGTTGTATAAGTGCGCACACCTTTAAACTAATACTTTGTTGAAGCACCTTTTGATTTAATTACAGCATTCAGTCTCTTTGGGTCGGAGTCTGTCAGCCTGCCACATCTAGACTTGGCAATATTTGCCCACTCTTCCTTGCAAAAGCGCTCCAAATCTGTCAAATTGCGAGGGCATCTCTTGTGCACAGCCCTCTTCAGGTCACCCCACAGATTTTCGATTGGATTTAGGGCTAGGCTCTGGCCGGGCCATTCCAAAACTTTTTTGGGGTTATTGTCATGCTGAAAGATGAAATTCCTCTTCATCTTCAGCTTTCTAGCAGACACCTGAAGGTTTTAGGCCAAAATTCATAATTCCCTCCACCTTGACTAAAGCCCCTGTTCCAGCTGAAGAAAAACAACCCCAAAACATGATGCTGCCACCACCATGCTTCACCGTGGGTATGGTGTCCTTTTGGTGATGCGCAGTGTTGTTTTTGCGTCAAACATACCTTTAGGAATTGTGGCCAGAAAGTTCAACCTTGGTTTCATCAGACCATAAAACATTTTCCCACATGCTTTTGGGAGAGTTGATGTATATTTTTTTGCAAAATTTAGCCAGGCCTGGATGTTTTTCTTTGACCCTACATATGGAGAATACGGGAGATTGTTGTCACATGTAGTACACAACTAGTACTTGCCAGAAATTCCTGCAGCTCCTTCAGTGTTGCTGTAGGCCTCTTGGCAGCCTCCCTGAGCAGTTTTCGTCTTGTCTTTTCATCAATTTTGAAGGGACGTCCAGTTCTCGGTAATGTCACTGTTGTCCCATATTTTCTCCACTTCTTGATGACTGTCTTCACTGTGCTCCATGTTATATTTAATGCTGTGGAAATGTTTTTGTACCCTTCTCCTGACTGATACCTTTCAGCAATGAGATCCCTTTGTAAGCTCTCTGTGAACCCCGGCTTTTGCTGGAGGAAGCGACTGAGGAAATGTCTGAACTTTATTTGGGGTTAATCAGAGTCATTTTAATTGATGGCAGGTATGAACTCAAAAAGACTGAATGCTGTAATTAAATCAAAAGGTGCTTCAACAAAGTATTAGTTTAAGGGTGTGCACACTTATGCAACCAGCTTATTGTACGTTTTTTATTTCTTATGTTTTTCCCCCCTAACGGATTTGTTTGTTTTTCAGTTGAATTGTACAGGTTATAGGTCACATTAAAGGTGGGAAAAGTTTTGAAATTATTTATCGTGGTCTCATATTTTTACATCAGAAAAACCTATATCATTTTAACGGGGGGCAGCACGGTGGTGTAGTGGTTAGCGCTGTCGCCTCACAGCAAGAAGGTCCTGGGTTCAAGCCCCGGGGCCGGCGAGGGCCTTTCTGTGTGGAGTTTGCATGTTCTCCCCGTGTCCGTGTGGGTTTCCTCCGGGTGCTCCGGTTTCCCCCACAGTCCAAAGACATGCAGGTTAGGTTAACTGGTGACTCTAAATTGACCGTAGGTGTGAATGTGAGTGTGAATGGTTGTCTGTGTCTATGTGTCAGCCCTGTGATGACCTGGCGACTTGTCCAGGGTGTACCCCGCCTTTCGCCCGTAGTCAGCTGGGATAGGCTCCAGCTTGCCTGCGACCCTGTAGAAGGATAAAGCGGCTAGAGATAATGAATGAATGAATTAATTAATTTTAACGGGGCGTGTACACTTTATATATCCACTGTAAATACACATAACCACTGGCCCTGATGATGGCATGAAAAGAGTAGGAGTGGCATTGAGTCCAGGTGTTCAGTCTTCGTGTCTGGTGAAACACTCCAGAAATTGGCTGACAGGGTCTTAGGGAGCAACAGAGCTGTGACGTTCAGTTGCTGTTGCCAGGAAACCGGCAGGCGATCTGTCACCCAAAATTTTCCCAACATAGACCCACACAGAGTGGCTGAGAAAAGCCTCAAGACAAACCAAGCACCGGTTTCTGGCTCGTGCATTAAACTCCCCAATTCCCTCCATGAATCACATACGAGACGAGCAAAGATTGGAATAAATTGCTTTGTGACCCAACAAGCAAATCAGTGCTTGGGACTGCTGGGACTCGCTCAGTGCTCCAGCCACTCAGACATAAATCACGAGGTATCAGGTGTTACTGGGGTTGCCAAACAGGGACACTGCATCCTTTATCCTTTATCAGACACTTTAAGGACAGTTTAATCAACAAGGACACCAAAGACCCACTAAAGAGTCTGGACTTGAGGACAGGACACATCAGAAACATGCCTGTTATTTTGAAAAAGTATTCCTTCTAGTCACTCAAGTGTCTCATAGAAACCTATTGACTCTTCATCCTTCATGAGGAGGCAGCTGAGACAGCTTCCACGAACAATGAGATATACTGTTGAGCAAACAGAGGTCATCGCCCGCTGTGTCAAATTCCATGGATGAACGTGGTATGCGCTGGAGCCTGCTACCACCCTGCCTCATTTGTGACTTTGAGAATCGGCGATTATTTCCTTGCAGTCGTTAAAACGGTCGTGACGTTTTAACAGCGCCACCTGCAGGACTGGAGCACTTCTGGAGGGCACGATGGCCAACAGGAAACTGCAGCAAGTACGTCAACTTGCAAGCTCACAAATCTGGTTCCATCTTCATGAAGAAAGCGTCAGTCAGACTGATCTAATCTGTCTTTCAGAACCTAGTCAAGCGTCAGGAAAATAAGATCTCCTTTACTGTCTTTAATAAATCTGGTACTTTTTTATTTATTTGAATAGTTATGATGGATCTATTATCAGATATGAATAAAAGTATTAGATACTATTCTATCCACATTCACTGGATATGAGCAATCCAGTGCTCTGACTGGCTACTCTACTACTAGGATATCAGCTCATATACCATGAGTAGAGAAAAACAAAATAGCAGCTTTGCTATCAAGTATTTAAAAGAAACAGAAATAGCTAAAAGAATATAGCTATCCCTCCGTCCCCCAGTATCTCCTGTTCCACACTCCAGCCCAGTCAGTGGCGGTAATACACCTTTAAGTTGGTCTGCCAAATGTCAAAAAACCCTGAAGAAAGAAAAGAACAAATCCTGCATCCGAAATCGCTCACTTGTTCACTACTCCCTATATAGGGAATTACTGTATAGAGGACTATACAGTGAGGTCATTGGTAAAATGAAAAAAAAAAAAACGCTTTCGGATGCTAGTCCGTTGCGCTGGTATTTACGTCATTACTGTCACACAATTAAAACGTGCCAGATCAGTCAGTTGGTGGGTTTTCAAAATAATAAACGCATGCGTGTATTTTTGTGATAAATACAAAGTATACTGAGCGTATTTCCCACATTAATCAATACAAAGTCCCTGCATCTTTCAGTTCTTTTAAATCAAGGCTGAATACTTTCTTCTTTGCCGCTGCCTTTTATTAAATCAAATCTGAGACTTTTAATTTGATTTCTTTCAGCACGACCGCAATGCATGATGGGATATATTGCTTTGGTTAGTGACCATTGGTTGTACACTGCTTTTCGTGATGCATTGTGGGATACTTTGAGTGCACTATATAGGGTGTAAATAATCCTCATTAAGGTTTCGGACAGCAGTACAAAACGGCGACCCCACTATATAGTGCCCTACATAGTGAGTAGGGAGCAATTTCAGACACAGGGAAAATAGCGGCACATGTTGCTGAACCGACCGAGGATGAAATAAAAACTCTACTCAAAAACAAACCCTCAAAAAAATATAAAAAAAAAATCAACAAAATATGGAATGAAAGTATTTGATGGTAAGAACATATCTTTTTTTATTTTTCAATTATTATGATTATTATAGTATTTTTCACAAATTGCTACCGTCATTTCGCCGGTTTGTTTACATTCTAAGCGGAAATGATTTTGTCGGACGTTTTGTATAAAGTTTTTATTTATCGAATTTGCAAAAAATAAAAATTTTATTTTTGTTTTTCTGTTTCTCAAAATCCAGTGAATGTGGCTCGAATAAAGCAGTTATTCCACTCAATCTCGTCGTACTTGGCTTATAAACAACTCAGTGCTACGCGCCTCGTTGACTATCAGCTCATGTCCGACTCGATTTCGTGGAATAACTGTTAAATACAGATATATAGATAATTACAAAAAAGTATTCATATCAAAAAAATTAAAAGGAGGTAAAGGTTTTGGGTCACTTTTAGACAAGAACAAAAGGAAAGAATTGATGTGTGTTTTGATACACAAAGAGAAATAAATCAGAGTGAGTGTATGTAGAGAGTATAAAGACTGTATGTCGATAGTTTTTGATGCGATTTAAAATTTATGGAGATATCTCACTGGCTTTGAGGAGGATCTCCGTGGCCTGCTGCTGAACTCTGTCTCTGGTGGCTTCCAGCTCGCACTCTGCTTCTTTCTGCCTGATCGCTATGATCTCCGCATCCTGAGTCACCTCATCCAGCTGTTTATGCAGCTCCTGTACACACACACACACACACACACACACACAAATAAACCCAAAGATGAAATTAAATGAGCAGTGCATCACTGATTGACACATGGTGCTGTCTTATTCTTCCCCCCGATCATCATGACCACTCTTTTTCTCTCTGTCCAGCCATTTCCTTTTTCCTTCTCATGAATTGTGAATGTGCACCTCATCTCCCTCTACTCTTCCTATCCTTTAGACTCGGTAACAATTTCCTGTGAGAGTCTTTCTTTCTTTCTTTCTTTCTTTCTTTCTTTCTTTCTTTCTTTCTTTCTTTCTTTCTTTCTTTCTCTCTCTCTCTCTATTGCCATCATGTTCAGTCCTATTATCCCATCCTGGCTATCTGTCACTCTCTGAGCAGTGAAGAGGAGCAGGCACTTTGTCAAAATATATATTTCTTACTTGTACAAATAACATGGATAATATGTAGAACATGGTAACAACATAGCAGTTTAAGTCATGACCTTGACACAAGTGACCTCTCATCAGTAATTTAATAGAGATCCACCAAAACTCCTTTACTCCGTCTCCATGTCAGTATGAAATCAGCATGTGCCCAATGCTTTCATGGTTATCAAGAAAATTCTTTCAAGTCGTCATGATGTGTTTCATCGTGGCTCCCCGTATTACCATTTCGACCCACCACCATGGACCACGAACAGATGAGACGTCTGATAAGGGAAGAATAAACATATACATCCATGACCAATTGTCTTTTTTAAACCAAACCATGTCAAGAGCAAATAAGATGAAGTCAAGTCAAGTCAACTTTATTATCAAATATGCTATACATGCTCGACATACAGCACAGATGAAATTACAGTCCTCTCTGACCCACGGTGCAAACAGGCAATGCAATAAATAAAAAATAGAATAATTGAAATAAACAATACAAACAGTATAACCACTCTAGATAAGAACTGGACATAGACTAAACACTCATAAAAATAGAATAATTGAAATAAGCAATACAAACAGTATAAACACTAGATAAGAACTAGACAGACTAACACTCAAAAATAGAATAACTGAAATAAACAACACAAACAGTATAAACACTCTAGATAAGAACTAGACATAGACTAAACACTCATATGTGTATATATATACACACACACACACACTTAAATTGAAGCAAATAAACAGTCAAGGGCACTTGAGGTATAGCAGGTAAACGTGAGATAAGCAGAATAAACAATAAACTAATAGCTGTTAAGGTGAGGTAGTGCGGAATGGTGCAAATGAGCGAGGTAAAGTGAAATGTGCAATCCCTGAGTTTAGTATGTTAATGAACGTTGAGAGTATGTATGTGTGCGCGCGCGTGTGTGTGTGTGTTGGGGGGGTGGGAACTGTGAGGGTGACATGTCAGATGCTGAAGGGGGGGCAGGGGGGTGTGTGGGCAGAATCTGTGGCAGGGGGCAGAACAGGGACTGAGTTGAGCCTCCTGACCGCGGCCCGGAGACTCCGCAGTCTCCTCCCCGACGGCAGCAGACTGAAGAGGCTGTGAGATGGGTGGGTGGGGTCACCTGCAATCCTGATGGCTTTGCGGGTGAGGCGGGAGTTATAAATATCCATTAGAGTAGGGAGAGAGACACCAATGATCCTCTCAGCTGCTCTCACGATGCGCTGCAGAGTCTTGCAGCAGGACACGGTGCAGGTGCCGTACCACACGGTGATGCAGCTGGTCAGGATGTTCTCGATGGTGCCTCTGTAGAATGTGTGCATGATGGGGGCTGGGACTCTTGCTCTCCTCAGTTTGCGGAGGAAGTACTGACGCTGTTGGGCTTTTTTGGCCAGTGATGCGGTGTTGTTGTTCCAGGACAGGTCTTCAGAGATGTGCACACCCAGAAACTTGGTGTTGCTCACCCTCTCCACTGCAGCACCGTCGATAGATAGTGGAGCATGCTGGGTGTGCTCACTCCTGAAGTCCACAACAATCTCCTTTGTCTTCTCCACATTCAGGCGGAGATTGTTGTCCTTGCACCACATGGCCAAGCGGCTCACCTCACTCCTGTAGATTGTCTCATCGCCATTGTTGATGAGATCCACTACAGTCGTGTCATCCGCAAACTTAATGAAGAGATTAGAGCTGGATGTTGGTGTGCAGTCGCTGGTCAGCAGAGTAAAGAGGAGGGGGCTCAGCACACATCCTTGGGGGGCCCCCGTGTTCAATGTGATGATGCTGGAGGAGTTGCTGCCGACTCGTACAGCCTGTGGTCTCCCCGTCAGGAAGTCCAGCAGCCAGTTGCACAGGGAGGTGTTGAGTCCCAGCTGGTCCAGTTTATGGATGAGCTGCTGAGGAATGATTGTGTTGAATGCTGAGCTGAAGTCTATGAACAGCATTCTGACATACGAGTCTTTTGTCTCCAGGTGGGTGAGGGCTGAGTGGAGGGCAGTGGAGATGGTGTCATCGGTCGAATGGTTGGACTGATATGCAAACTGGAAAGGGTCCAGGGCGGGGGGGAGGGCAGACTTGATATGCCGCATGACTAGCCGCTCGAAGCACTTCATGAGGATGGGAGTGAGTGCAACAGGGCGGTAGTCATTGAAGCAGGAGGGAGACGGCTTCTTTGGGACCGGGATGATGGTGGTGGCTTTGAGGCACGTGGGGACAACAGCCTGGCTCAATGAGATGTTGAAGATGTCTGTAAAGACATCTGTGAGCTCCTCGGCACAGTCTCTCAGGACACGACCAGGAATGCTATCAGGACCTGGGGCTTTCCGTACATTTGTCATCCTGAGAGCTCTCCTCACGCTGTCTGGGGACAGCGTCAACACCTGGTCGCTGGGAGGTGGTGGGGTCTTCCATGCCATGGTGCTATTGTCTGGCTCAAAACGAGCGAATAAGTTGTTCAGCTGATTCAGGAGAGACATGGAGTAGTCACAGGTCAGCGGCGAGGGCTTGATGGTCTGAATCCCCTGCCACAGGTTCCTGGTGTTTCTGCTGTCATTGAAATAGTCAGCAATGTACCTTGAATACTGTCTCTTGGCCACCCTGATGCCTCGAGACAGGTTGGCTCTAGCTGTCCTCAGGCCCACCTCGTCCCCAGCTCTGAAGGCAGTGTTCCGAGCCCTCAGGAGCCTGTGGACTTCCCCTGTCAGCCATGGTTTCTGATTGGCTGACAGGGGAAGTCCACAGGCTCCTGAGACGTCAACGAAAGTCTATAAAAACTCTCCATTTAGACCAAATCTCTCGATCCATGCAGCTAGTTTTTGTTCCAGTGAGCTGTCTTTAGTGACATAACTGACACAAATGTATGCGATTGGATAAAATACACAGAAGTAACAGAAGATCTACTACTACTCGAGTTGCAGAACTATGCTCGGTTCTGTCTGCTGAAATATTTCAGCTGAACTTCAGTCTGCCACTTCGTCTACAGTAGAATTTGCACAGCCCAGGGAATAATAGTACAACCCCAATTCCAAAAAAGTTGGGACGCTGTGTAAACTGTAAATCAAAACAGAATGCGATAATTTGCAAATCATGGAAGCCCTATATTTCATTGAAAATAGTACAAAGACAGCATATCAAATGTTGAAACGGAGAAATTTTATTGTTTTTGTTTTTGAAAAATATATGCTCATTTTGAATTTGATGTCAGCAACACGTTTCAGAAAAGTTGGGACAGGGGCGTGTTTACCACTATGTTACATCACCACTACTTTTAACAACACTCTGTAAACGTTTGGGAACTGAGGAGACCAATTGCTGTTGTTTTGAAAGAGAACTCTTGTCCCATTCTTGCCTGATATACGATTTCAGTTGCTCAACAGTTCGGGGTCTCCTTTGTCATATTTTGTGCTTCATAATGCGCCAAATGTTTTCAATGGGAGAGAGGCCTGGACTGCAAGCAGGCCAGTTTAGCACCTGGACTCTCTTACTACAGAGCCATGCGGTTTTAATATGTACAGAAAGCGGTTTGGCATTGCCTTGCTGAAAGAAGGAAGGCTTTCCCTGAAAAAGATTTTGTCTGGATGGCAGCGTATTGCTCTGAAACGTGTATATATCGTTCAGCATTAATGACGCCTTCCCAGATGTTCAAGCTACCCATGTCATGTGCACTAATGCACCCTCATACCATCACAGATGCTGGCTTTTGAACTGTGCACTGATAACAAGCCAGATGGTCCCTCTCCTCTTTAGCCTGGAGGACATGGTGTCCATGATTTCTAAAAAGAATTTCTACTTTTGATTCGTTAGTCAGCTGGGATAGGCTCCAGCCTGCCTGCGACCCTGTAGAACAGGATAAAGCGGCTACAGATAATGAGATGAGATTCGTTAGACCTCGAGACAATTTTCCATTTTGCCTCAGTCCATCGTAAAAGAGCTTGGGCCCAGAGAAGGTGGCTGTGTTTCTGGATATTGTTTATATCTGGTTTTAACTTGCATTTGTGGATGCAGTAATGAACTGTTTTCATAGACGATGGTTTTCTGAAGTGTTCCTGAGCCCATACAGTGATTTCCACTACAGACACGTGTCGGCTTTTAATGCAGTGTCGCCTGAGGGCCTGAAGATCACAGGCATTCACTGTCAGTTTTCAGCCTTGTCTCTTGCATACAGAGATTTCTCCAGATTCTCTGAACCTTTTAATGGTATTATGTACCATAGATGATGTGATCCTCAAATTCTTTGCAGTTTTACATTGAGGAATGTTATTCTTAAATTGTTGCACTGTTTGTCCACGCAGTCTTTCACAGAGTGGTGAACCCCTCCCCATCTTTACTTCTGAGAGACTCCACCTCTCTGGGATGCTCTTTTTATAACCAGACATTTACTGACCTGTTGCCAAGTAACCAAATTATTATTATTATTTTTTTTTAATTTTGTATTACACAACTTTTTCAGTCTTCTGTTGGCCCCGTCCCAACTTTCCTGAAATGTGTTGCTGACATCAAATTCAAAATGAGCATATATTTTTCAATAAACAATACAATTTCTCAGTTTCAACATCTGATATGTTGTCTTTGTACTATTTGCAATGAAATATAGGGTTTCCATGATTTGCAAATCTTCACATTCTGTTTTCATTTGTGTTTTACACAGCATCCTGACTTTTTTGGAATTGGGGTTGTAATAATAATAATAATAATAATAATAACAACAACAACAACAACAACAACAACTCCTCAAGAAAAGATCAGATGGCAATTTCCGACACGCACAGTGGATATAACAAGTCTATACAGCCCTGTTAAAATCACAGGGTCTTGTTTTTCATTTTTGGTGGACTTTATATCCACTGTTTACTATATTTTTTCCATTTCTGTGCATCAAACATTGTCAAAACAGACCAACATACAAAAAACAGACAACGAGAAAGTATAGAAGAAGCGACTGTCGAACGTCCCTCACTGTTGGACTGATACACGGATCAGGATACTCGCGGCAGTTTTTTTTTTTTGAGTCATGCTTTTATGGAGTCATAACTGATTTACAGAAAAAGCGATTAAATGTCACTGTTATTGAGTTTCGCTGCCTCCTGAGTCATATCTATGTTTAGTTGAAGGTACCGCCATAGTGTGTTTATAACTTTCATAAGCACTGCGTGAATGTTTGATTACGCAATTCTGGAGAATTTATGCCAACAATTATTATTATTATTATTATTATTATTATTATTATCATCATCATCATTATTTAGTAGCAGTTGGAGTTTGCATGTTCTCCTCATTTCTGTGTATGTCCCCCCCACAGTCCAAAGACATGCAGTAGATTAATCAACAATCAACATCTCATTTGGCACGATCATGTTGAAATGCTGCACTCTAAGGTTGCACAATGGCTTGGAGTTTTAAAGCGGATAAAACACCTGTTGCCTTTGTTTGCAAGGAAAATTTATGTCATGATATTAATAGTCCCTCTATCTGACTATGTGTCCATTGTCTGGGGTGAAAAGGACAATAAAATGTTAATGAACTCGCTCCAAGTACTTCATAACAAAGCGGCCAAACTACTCCTGAATCGATCACCTTGGTCCTGCTCTACTGACGAACTCAAGTGGCTGGACCTTTCAATGACTTGACTTGAAAGCTTTAATGTCCTTAAAAAAGGCAATTTGTCTTACAGCACAGCAAAGTGACAAAAAAACACATACAATAAAAAACCCATCACAACACAATAAATAGCAAAACGTGTAAATAAATACAGACCACTGGTCAGAGGCATCAATCAATGCTAGAAATGTTAAAAAAAAAAAAATCATTTGTACATTAACACAAGTATGAGTGTAGTTTTAAGTATGTATCTCCCATATCTTGTTCAACTGATTAATTGCCATGGGGATGAAGGAGTTCTTTGCTCTATTTGTTCTGATGTTAGGTATCTGTATATACGACCTGAAGGAAGTGTTTGGAATTTAACTGAGAGGGGATGGGTAATGTCAGTGCAGACTTTGCCTGCCTTCTTGGCTAGTCTATCCAGGTAAAGGTTATTAAGCTCTTTTTGCTGACACCCCATTATTTTCCCACTTGTTTTAACGATTTTACCCAGTTTACTTTTGTGCGTCACTTTGGAGTGACCATACCAGCATACAATACCATAGCAAAGAATACTTTCAATAAAAGACTTGTAAAATAACGTCATAATTGTATTGTCAACATTAAAAAAGTTAATGACGAGATGTTAATGACGAGTTAATGACGAGAACTCCATCGCTGTGTCCGCATGTATAACAAAGTATCTGAAGATGCATCAAGTTTATCTAAAGGTACAGATGTATAACAAGTACAATACGTGCAATAAAAATATGCTGAGAACAGTTAAATCTAACACGAACCAGGGTCTGTTAAGATCTCAAATCTCGTGTCTAGTCAAGTCAAGTTTATTTCTATCGCGCTTTTAACAATAGACATTGTCGCAAAGCAGCTTTACAGAATTTGAATGACTTTAAACATGAGCTAATTTTATCCCTAATCTATCCCCAATGAGCAAGCCTGTGGCGACGGTGGCAAGGAAAAACTCCCTCAGACGACATGAGGAAGAAACCTCGAGAGGAACCAGACTCAAAAGGAGCTGTCGACACAGCTGGAACTCCTTACTCGATGACAATCACTGTCCACTATTAAGAAATTTAAAAGAGTGGCGAAAAGTTCCTTCATCGTAATTAATTATGTTTTGTTAATTTTTTTTCTCCCTCTTTACCTCACCTGCGACGGAGCCAGCAGGGCGAGATATTGTAATCAGTGCGGTTTGTTTGTGTGTCTGTCTGTTAACAATGTAGCGTCTAGACGGTTGCACTGATTGACTTCAAATTTTCAGGCTAGGTGGGCAATGGTCCGTAGATTACCTGATTAAATTTTGGGGATAATAGAGTCAAGGTCAAGATCTTCAAATTCATCATTTTGACTTCAAACCAAAACCAAAATGTGCATCTTTCAATTCTGCTTCCAACCATATGCTGCATGATGGGGTAGCTTGGACGGTCTCCGTAGCAGTTGGGGGTTAAAGATCAGAGGGTTCAAGGTCATCGGTCAAAATAACATTTTCCATTATAACTCAAAAACGGTTGCCGATAGACAGATGTTTACGATTATGAGCATAAAGGAACTCCTATATGGCCTTTCAATTGGCACCATGATCTTTGACTTTGAGTGACCGTGAAAGGTCAAACTCAAGGCCATGGATTTTCAGAGGGCTGTAACTTTAAAATGGTTAATGATAGCCAGATGTTTACCATTATCAACATATAAGAAGGGCGGCACGGTGGTGTAGTGGTTAGCGCTGTCGCCTCACAGCAAGAAGGTCCGGGTTTGAGCCCCGTGGCCGGCGAGGGCCTTTCTGTGCGGAGTTTGCATGTTCTCCCCGTGTCCGCGTGGGTTTCCTCCGGGTGCTCCGGTTTCCCCCACAGTCCAAAGACATGCAGGTTAGGTTAACTGGTGACTCTAAATTGACCGTAGGTGTGAATGTGAGTGTGAATGGTTGTCTGTGTCTATGTGTCAGCCCTGTGATGACCTGGCGACTTGTCCAGGGTGTACCCCGCCTTTCGCCCGTAGTCAGCTAGGATAGGCTCCAGCTTGCCTGCGACCCTGTAGAACAGGATAAAGCGGCTAGAGATGATGAGATGAGAACATATAAGAAGTCCCATATGGGCTTTCATTATTACGATAAAATAATACACTCTCTACCCACACCCCCGAAATAGCCATAAGGTCTACACCATAGCAACGTCATGCATAGTCCAAGATAGCTGCTATGACGTTTTATCTTCGCCAACTTTGAAAGGTGAAGAGGGAACACTTGTATAATGCCGTCAGTATCAAAAGCACTAAAATAAGTGCTGCCGAGAGAGGTTTGTTTTGCCTGCGAACACTTTTTTAATACTTATTTTATCGACATTATTATTATGATTTGTCATCATCATGTTGCTATTTATCATATTATTTATTAGAATGACTTACTGTTTACTTAAGTGTAGTTTTTAATGATATGTACTTTATGATTATGTATATATAACAGTTATTCCAAGAAATCTAGTCGTACATGAGCTGATAGTCGGCTATAAGCCATGTACGGCGAAACCGAGTGGAATAACTGTTTTATTCTATCCATATTCACTGGCTTTTGAGAAACAGAGCATTTTTATTTGTATTTTTTGCAAATTCGATCAATAAAAACTTTATACAAAACATCCGACACAGTCATTTCCGCTTAGAACATAAGCAAACTGGCGAAATGACAGGAGCTATTTGTGAAAAATGCGATAATAATAATAATTCTTGAAAAATACATTCTTGCCGTCAGATACTTTTATTCCATATTTTGTTGCTTTTTTTTATTTTATGGGGTTTTGTTTTCGAGTAGAGTTTTTATTTCGTCCTCGGTTGGTTCAGCAACACGCTTTGCCATTTTGTTGTTGCTGTTCTTCTTCTTTAGGGTTTTTCGGCGGTTGGCAAACCAACTTAAATCTGCATTACTGCCACCAACTGGGCTGGAGTGTGAAACAGGAGATATTGGGAGGGGGGAAAACAACTACTCTATTCTTTTAGCTATGTCTGTTTCTTTTAAATACTTCATAACAAAGCCGCCATTTTGTTTTTCTCTACTCACGATATATGAGCTGATATTCTAGTAGTAGAGTAGCCAATCAATCAGAGTGCGCGACTGCTCATATCCATTGAATGTGAATAGAATAAGTACATACATTTTTTTTTTAAATTTTATTTTATCAGAGCCCTACTGAAAATGACTTTGCAGGACGTAGGTCTTCCGAATAAAGATTCTTCCTACTGTTAACTGGCTAGTCTAAATTGCCTGTCGGTGTGAATGTGTGTGTGTGAACGGTTGTTTGTCTGGGGAACCTGCGACATGCCTAGCAAGCCAGATGAAGATGAAGTGTGCTCAGATAAGAAGCTGGCAACTGACAGGCGAATTGGCCTACAGGGCGTCAGGGTGTGTGAGTAGTTGTTGTTGACTGACTGGCATTCTCAGTCACTGTCATTTGTGATCCATATTTTGGAAGTAGCTTGAAGGAGTATGCAGTTTATGAGGTCAAAAAAAAAAAAGTTAGTATGTAAGGAGAACAGCTGTGGCTCTCTCATCCATTAAAAATAAATAAATAAATAAATAAATAAATAAATGTGAGATGAATAGAAATAATTATTCAAGAAATAATTTAATAGGATATTAATCTCGGCTATTTTTGTCCTGCTGCCAGACTGGGATGTGGTGCAGCACCTCGAGCTTGAGTGATCACGTTAAAAAGAGTTGAGGTTTTTTTTTTTAATTAGCTATTTATTTTTTCATTTTATTGCATTTTATTTTAGGTTGTTTGTCTTTTGTTTTGGTTGGATGTCTGTATCGTGTTGATGTCTGCATTTTGTCTGAAGATGCAAAAAAACAAATATTCAATAAATATCTCATCTCATCTCATTATCTCTAGCCGCTTTATCCTTCTACAGGGTCGCAGGCGAGCTGGAGCCTATCCCAGCTGACTACGGGCGAAAGGCGGGGTACACCCTGGACAAGTCGCCAGGTCATCACAGGGCTGACACATAAACACAGACAACCATTCACACTCACATTCACACCTACGGTCAATTTAGAGTCACCAGTTAACCTAACCTGCATGTCTTTGGACTGTGGGGGAAACCGGAGCATCCGGAGGAAACCCACGCGGACACAGGGAGAACATGCAAACTCCGCACAGAAAGGCCCTCGCCGGCCCCGGGGCTCGAACCCAGGACCTTCTTGCTGTGAGGCGACAGCGCTAACCACTACACCACCGTGCCGCCTTCAATAAATATATGTTTTGAAAAAAATGACGAGGTTATTATTTATATACATCACTGCAATTTTCATTACAGCTTAAAAAAAAAAAAGTCACTTACCATTATCCAGTTCATGATTTGGATATAACTAACAGCTGGGTTGTTATTTCCACAACTGTAACAACATGAATATTTAAAAAAACTAAAAATAAAAACAATTATAGCCCCCCTGGCTATTATTCATAGACCCCATTTGGCGAGTCATGTGTATAAATGTCTTATCCTCTCATCAGAACATTTCATCATTATGACTCGAGAACAGAAAGCCTTCTTTGTTGTATGAACTGCCTTGTACAATACCATATCACACGATCTGTCTTGCAAATCACAAAATGCGTTGTGTACGCTGCTATGAGCGAAATGTTTAGAAACTATATATTTCTGAACCATTATTTTTCCTTCTCCCTGTTCATTCAGAGAAATATGGCTCGAAAGCCTGGTACTAATTGCATTCACAAATAACGACTCCTTTTCTAAAATTCAGAAAGGGCTCCGAGAGATTTAACGATGGCTCGCTCATTAACTGTGAATAAACACAAGCTGTACGCTGCACTCTTTGAAGATCAGATGAAAAAAGAAAAAAAAAGATTAAAACACACCTTTATGTTCGCTGAACATCAGCACTAAACTTAGCTGCATATATTTTATGAATCAGCGATGCACTGTGTATTCAGTGTACACAGTGTCTTGCAAAAGTATTCATCCCCCTTGGTGTTTGTCCTGTTTTGTCGCATTACAAGCTGGAATTAAAATGGATTTTTGGAGGGTTAGCACCATTTGATTTACACAACATGCCTACCATGTCTTTGAACTGTTCTTTTTCTGTGGCAGAAGGATTGTACAGCATACATCTTTAATAAAAACACTAGAATTTGGTGCACAAGTTTTAATTTTCTTTGGGTTTTCTGAAATCAACACAGGGTCAAAAATTTACATACGCTCACTTAGATTATTAATTCAGAGGTGCTGAAACTTCCAAAATGTCTCTTATCTTGCCAAGGCCGAGGTCTCTTAATTTCCTGTTAGCGATCATGATTGACTACAGCTGGTAGCTTCTCTGTGCCTTCATAAAAAGGGCTTGTTTACAGCACTCATTGGACTGACCAACACACAGTAAAATGGGAAAGGCCAAGGAGCTCAGTGCAGATCTGAGAAAGAGGATTGCAGATATACACAACTCCAGAATGTCTCTTGGAGCCATTTCTAAACAACTGCAAATTCCAAGATCAGTTCAAACAATTATATGCAAGCTATTGTGAGGTGTAGTCACTTTGCCAAGCCACTTTGCTTCAAGAAAGCCCAAACTGTCACCCTCAGCTGAAAGGAAATTGGTTTGGATGGTCAGGAACAACCCAGGAGACACATGACAACCCTGCCATGAAATGGAAGTTGATGGATCATTGTCTACAGTTCAGATCACCATGGATTAAGAGGCTGCTATCCAAGAAATAACCCCCTGCTCCAAAATCGACACCTTCAGGCTTAACTTAAGTTTGAAGCTGACCACACGGACAAAGAAAAAATCCTTCTGGAGGAAAGCTGGATGGTCAGATGAGACAAAGACTGAGTTGTTTGGCCACAATGACCACCATGTACAGAGGGACACTGTACCAGCTGGTGGTGCTGGTAGGATCATCATGCTCTGGGGCTGTTTTGCTGCCAGTGGAACTGGTTCATTGCATAAAGTGGATGGAATAATGAAGAAGGAGGACTACCTCAGAATTCTTCAGCATAAACCATCAGAAACTTGAACATGACTTGGGAGTTACAACAGGACAATGAACCCAAACACGCATCAGAGCTGGTTGTGGAGGATAAAGCAGGCTAACATTAAGCTTAAAACAAGTCCTGACTTCAACCCTACTGAAAATATATGAACCGTGCTTATAAGTCGAGTCCATGCCAAGAAAAAAAATTTGATTGAAGTCTACCAATTCGACCATGAAGAGTTGTGAAATATCTAACCAGAATTCTGCCAGAAGCTTGTTCATGGTAAATAAAAATGTCAAGGTGAATCTTGTGAAGAGACATTTTACCCAAATATTACGTGTGCTGTATGTATATTCTTGACCCTGTGTGTATAATTTTAACCATGTTGATTTCAGAAAACCCAAAGAAAATTAAAACTTGTGCACCAAATTCTAGTGGGTTTTTTTTTTTATTAAAGATGTACGCTGTGTATTCTGCCACAGAAAAAGAACAGTTCAGGGAAATTACTGAAAGCCCAAATATTGCCATGACATTCATATCCAAGATGACATTCATGTCACTGTGTGTAAACTTCTGAGCACAACTGTATAAACAGACACACACGCACACACAGTATTGTACACAGCGGTACAGAAATGGGCTCCTCCTGTAACTGCACCCCTATTTCTGACAGTGTACTGATTAATAATGGATATCTCAAATGCTACACGATGCTAATTTACAGTATTGTGCAAAAGTCTTAGGCACCCTTTTTTTTCCACACAAACTTGGTTATAGATTTCTATTTGATGACGTAAGGGCGGCACGGTGGTGTAGTGGTTAGCGCTGTCGCCTCACAGCAAGAAGGTCCGGGTTTGAGCCCCGTGGCTGGCGAGGGCCTTTCTGTGCGGAGTTTGCATGTTCTCCCCGTGTCCGCGTGGGTTTCCTCCGGGTGCTCCGGTTTCCCCCACAGTCCAAAGACATGCAGGTTAGGTTAACTGGTGACTCTAAATTGACCGTAGGTGTGAATGTGAGTGTGAATGGTTGTCTGTGTCTATGTGTCAGCCCTGTGATGACCTGGCGACTTGTCCAGGGTGTACCCCGCCTTTCGCCCGTAGTCAGCTGGGATAGGCTCCAGCTTGCCTGCGACCCTGTAGAACAGGATAAAGCGGCTACAGATAATGAGATGAGATGAGATTTGATGACGTCTAGAGTCCAAATGTTTATTTTCCAGCACAAAATTGAATGTTACAGAAAAAATGTTTGTATCTGAGTAGCATGTTCCATAAGAGCCCACTTTTCAGATTAAAAAAGAAAACATAATGAAGGTGTGGCAGCAGGGGCGTGGTCAAGCATCGGTCTGTGACCGGAGGGCGGAGTCAGGGAAGGTAAGTGGCAGAATCACTGCACCTGATGTTGGTTAATCTGTGTTTGTGTGTCTTCCCCAGTGACCGCGCCCTATATAAGTAGAGAGAGAGCAGAGGAAGGGAGCTCTCTCCCCTACCAGGCAACTGATGTGTGTGTGTCTGTGTGACTGGGAGGAGTATTTGAAGCTGAAAATAAAGAGCTTTTGCAAACTCAGTTCTGGCCGGCCGTACTTCTGTGCTCCACCCACCCGCTCAACATACTACAGAAGGCTACTGGGTTTTGGTGCAAAATGAAGAAGCGAGTGTGACAGTCAAAGTGTCCAGAAGAACTGGGGCTGGTTCTGCAAGATGCTCAGTAAAACCTACAGCTCATTTCCTTATCAAACTGCACTCATTGTACTTGAGACTACTATTTTTTTTTAAAGTAAAGGTCTCACACCATCTCATCTCATCTCATTATCTCTAGCCGCTTTATCCTTCTACAGGGTCGCAGGCAAGCTGGAGCCTATCCCAGCTGACTACGGGCGAAAGGCGGGGTACACCCTGGACAAGTCGCCAGGTCATCACAGGGCTGACACATAGACACAGACAACCATTCACACTCACATTCACACCTACGGTCAATTTAGAGTCACCAGTTAACCTAACCTGCATGTCTTTGGACTGTGGGGGAAACCGGAGCACCCGGAGGAAACCCACACGGACACGGGGAGAACATGCAAACTCCGCACAGAAAGGCCCTCGCCGGCCCCGGGGCTCGAACCCAGGACCTTCTTGCTGTGAGGCGACAGCGCTAACCACTACACCACCGTGCCGCCCAGGTCTCACACCAAATATTGACAATGTTTTATTTATTATAGTATTTTTTTAATGTTGAAACATTTAATTATGGGGCGGCACGGTGGTGTAGTGGTTAGTGCCGTCGCCTCACAGCAAGAAGGTCCGGGTTTGAGCCCCGGGGCCGGCGAGGGCCTTTCTGTGCGGAGTTTGCATGTTCTCCCCGTGTCCGCGTGGGTTTCCTCCGGGTGCTCCGGTTTCCCCCACAGTCCAAAGACATGCAGGTTAGGTTAACTGGTGACTCTAAATTGACCGTAGGTGTGAATGTGAGTGTGAATGGTTATCTGTGTCTATGTGTCAACCCTGTGATGACCTGGCAACTTGTCCAGGGTGTACCCCGCCTTTCGCCCGTAGTCAGCTGAGATAGGCTCCAGCTTGCCTGCGACCCTGTAGAAGGATAAAGCGGCTAGAGATAATGAGATGAGAATGAATGAGACATTTCATTATTTTTAAGCCATTTTTGCCTAAGATTTTTGCACAGTAGTATATATGTATACTTGTGTGTGTGCGCGTGTGCTGAACCAAAGTGAGCTTTCCAGAGGCTGACAATTTTCTGCCCTTACCCCCACCCCATGCAGAGGCACAGACCAAAATTGTTTATTTCAAGCTGAATCTGCTGTGTCCTCAAGCTACATTGTCCAATTTTATTGTTGAACTCCTATTCAGTGCTGTGTGTCCGGATATCAGAATCGGAAAAAAAACAAAAACAAAACAGACGACCGAAATAGCATGCACACCTTTCATTTAAACGTGGATATGAACTCCAGTAACATTCAAAATATCATCATGCAAAACATGCCATCATATTTGGAATGATATTCATAAAATCATAAAATAATTTGTACAATAAAAGAATAGCAGTGTTTACTCTTCCTACTCTATAAGAGGGAATAGTATTTAACGCCTCTACGTCATCCTATATTTTATAGTAGTACTTTAGTGTCTATTGTCTGCATTTATTATTATACTAATCCCAGGCTCTCTCACTCATGTTCTGAGTATCTGGGACAAACTACATTTCATTCCTTCCTGATGTCTTGTCTGATGTCTGTCTATGATGAAAGGGACGACAATAAAGCAGGGCTCGACATTAAGCATTGCCCGATTGCCCGGGACAAGTGAAGCATGCATTTGGGCAAGTAGGATATGTCCCTGACATGCCCGACCGGGCAAGTTGGAATGAGCATATATTACAAACTAGCACCACAAAAATTAGGCTTTTTGATCTTTTATTTCAGTTCCTAAAAGCGTCCCTGGCTACGTATCCGCCATAATGTCTTGGCTGTTTTTTTAGTCTCAGTTTCATTTACTGCTTTGTAAGTTATTTGATATACCCCTGCTGTTGTAGTATGGTACCTATACCGTTTATAGACCCCTTGTGCATGACGTCACGCATCACGTGATAATTACATCTGGGGTCAGACAGACACCGTCTTTCATGCAAGCAAGGCTTAATCTGTCTTCAATATGGTTCATTTTTGTGCTGTTTTTGCTTGTTCATACAGACAAATAGATAAAAGGCAGTACCGTCTCCCCGCTATCAAGAAAAATGTTAGCAAATAGAAGCAAATTCACGAGTGTATTTAAAATGTATTTTACAAAGACAGAAAGTCAGAAGTGAGTATGGAAGAGTTTGCTTAAGTATCTTGTTTTATTTTTTTTTCTGCTCGCATTTGAGTTAGCTCCTTCATGAAAGCGTTTGATTTTCTTACAGGCGAAGCCGCTTCCTTATTCGACACAGAAAACCCAGATTGGTTTCAAACAACTCGGGCATAAAAAAACTCAACAAAGAATGACATACGTGATAAATCCTGCAAGAACAGAACAGATTAAGAGCAGAGAGAGCTGGAGCTTTATTTCTGTTATCAGAGGAACCCAGTCCTGTGCAAAATATTTATATCTATCTTTTTTTTTTTTATATCATCCACCTCTAGGGTTATTTCAAAGAAACAAAACACCCAGGCTGCATCATGACAGACCGGCTGCACTGATTCAGTTACAGGTTGCCAGATCTGTATAAAACACCCATAACCTACACACTAAACAATAAATTTTAAAGTCAAACATTATCCTGTCTAGCCCTGTGATGACCTGGCGACTTGTCCAGGGTGTACCCCGCCTTTCGCCCGTAGTCAGCTGGGATAGGCTCCAGCTTGCCTGCGACCCTGTAGAAGGATAAAGCGGCTAGAGATAATGAGATGAGATGAGATATGAGATTATCCTGTCTGTCATGACGCAGCGTGTTTTTTGTTTGTTTTTTTTTAACCTTGAGGTGGATCATATAACAAAACCCCCCGATATACAAATATTCTCAAACACAGTACTGTTCAAAAGTATTGGCACCCTGTTGTTTTCTTCATACAAACTTTGTTATAGATTTCTATTTTATGATTTCGACATTATCGAGTAATGAACCGACAGTCTGAGAGAGTTCTACACAAACACACTGAACTTTACAACAGCTGCATGCATGTGAAATGGAAATAAATCAACTAAGGCAGGAAAAACTATTTTGGATAGAATTGTTATTGTCCGTTACAAGTAAAAAGTAACCAATAACCAAACTTAATACTAAACTTAATCAATAACCAAACTTCAACTCAATGTGTGATCTTCATTTTACGTTGCAATTCACAACTATTCTATGGTTTTCCTAAAAAAAAAAAAAAGTAGTACTCACAAAATAGGGGGCAAGTGATAATATTGGGGGGGGGGGTTAAAAGTTAATGTCGAGTCCTGTAAAGCCATCGTTATATTATATCTGACGTGCCACTTCACACTGTATATGTTACAGGTCAAAAAAATTTCAACCTCTGTGATTTTTTTTTTTTGACCTGGGTTACAATTTTTAACATCTTTCGTAATTTCCTAAAGCTCATAAAGATTCTTAAAAGGGATTTTCTATAATTTCTTTAGTCTTTCTTTTATCCATCCACTTCCTCTCTTTCTACACCTGCCTAGTATTTCCTCTTGTCTATCTGCCCACCTATTCAGCATTTTCTTTAAAGGACATGGGACATGAAACATAAATGCACGCTATATCAGTTTCTTTCCATTAAAAATATGAAATAATTGCATCAACAAATACAAAATTATCTATTAAATTCAGCAAAATCGTTATATTCGTGATGATTATATGGCATTTCTGCTCGAGCTCCGATATGCATATTTTACAACCGGAAGAGCCGCTGTCACGTGATCATACATCACAAAAACTTTCGGGTATAGCACAAGCGGGTAGATGAATGGAGAAGTGTGAATCGTGATGATGACGAATGCGACAAAATAGTTTTTGTGTCTTGGATGACAAGAAAATTGTTTCATTTTTAGAGTGTTTAACGTACATTGAACATCATGGTGTATTGCGACCTCCCAGTCAGTCAGACGCGCTGTCACTCCTGTTAGCAATGTAGCTAGGCTCAGCATGGCCAATGGTATTTTTTGGGGCTGTAGTTAGATGCGACCAAACTCTTCCATGTTTTTCCTGTTTACATAGGTTTATATGACCAGTGACATGAAACAAAGTTCAGTTACACAAATTGAAGTGGCGATTTTCTGTGCTATGGAAAGTCCGCACTATAATGACAGGCGTACTAACACCTTCTGCGCGCTTAGACAGCGCATTGATACCTTCACTCGGAGTTGTACCATTATTTTTTAGACAGGGCGGACGGACCAGGGCATTCGCCCGCCTGGCCGTGCCCGACGAGGAGCGCTCTCGGCCGGCTTGGGAGGCAGACGGCAGCCCCTCCTGGAAGTGTGGTTTTACCATGGGCCTCTTGCGGAAAAATGCCGAGGTGCATTCGCTAAGCGACTGAAAGCCGAGGTAAGGATTAGTATTATAATTTTGGGTGTATCAATTATTGATTATCATAATTCTGACTTGTTTCGCCATTTTGAATGTTTTCATCTCGGACTCTGGAAGCATTGTATCTCAGCAAAAAAAAACTAGCTTGCAATGGACTTTAGCTAGATCTATGATGAACTTTCAATGTATGATACAAAAATAATACTTCTTTCAACAGATCATTAGCCTTTGAGCAGAATTGTTTTTAACTTACCAGGAAGTGTTATCGAGCCGACCGCTTTCAGTTTCATGGGGATTGAATGAACTCTCACTCTCAGAATCATCTGACCCGTCAGAGTAAAGACAAGATCCATGTTCATGTGAATTTCCAGCTATCGGTTCGAATTGATAGGGTCTAACTTCACATCTCTGTGAAACATCGGGAATGTCACTGTCGATGGTGTCCATTTCGGTAACCTGTTTACATTAGATTCCCAAGCGCTGGCTCCTTGGAAAGTTTTTGTGACGTCACGGGTCACGTGACCACCTAGCTCATTAACGAATCCTTGTTTTACGCTGATGTATTAAAAAGTTGAATAATGTGATGGTTTTCACATTTTTGACGCCCTGCAGTGATTTTAGATGGCATTTCTTATGTCCTTTATACATAATTATACCCAGAAAAAAATCCATGTCCCATGTCCTTTAACATACCTGTTCTTCATACATAACCAGGATTTGAACTCGGAACCTTCTGACCAACACCTTAACCACTCGAGCAGCATTGATTGCAATGGAATGAGTGATATTTATTCTGAATTTATGAAGGAGTCCAGTTTTATTACGACTTAGCCTCCCCGTTTATATAAGTCCAGAAGGAATTATCTAAAGTGAACCACCTTGCACAGTTCTCCTCTCAATCAGTCCGGCTCAAATATTTGCCTGAAAGAATCCAAAACGGTGAAGAATTGACTGAGAAGAAGCGATTTTTGTCGAACTGCTCATTAAGGCTTAATTAGTCCATCACTTCATTAATAATTGCAATTAAGCAAATCTGGGTAGAAGTTATATACACCCTAGGTAGCCCTACCTTCATGCCAGAAAGAATCAAAATCAGTGAAGAATTGAGGGAGAAGTAGTGATTTGTGTGGAAACTGCTTGTTAGGGGTTGATTAATTATTCCATATCTTCATTACTAATGCAATTATGCAAATTTGGGTAGACCTACCTTCCTGCCAAAAAGAATAAAAACCAGTGAAGAATTGAAAGAGAACAAGCGATTTTCCTGACATGTGGACGACGACGGACGGACGATGGATGACACATGATGGGATAAGCTCATCGCTCGTCAGCCAGATGAGCTAACAAGTAGCAAATTATGAACTGGGTTAAAAATTCTAACTTAGGTTGAAAAATTCCACCTGACCTGCAACATATATTTGTTAAACTGTACTTTCTTTTTTTTTTGGTACGGTGCATGATTCGAAGCCTGTGTGAGAAAAAGAAAGATGAAACGATATGACGAGACGTGTCGATGAATAACAACAGAGCTAAGTTCAAAGTTATTTTATGTTTCCGTGGTTACCTTGATGTTGCTCTCAGAGGCGGTGAGCGAGGCCTGCAGTTTGTGCGATTTCTCCTGGCTCTCTCTGGCCTCCTCTTGAACTCGCTGCAGCTCGGAGCGCAGCTTACCCAGCGTCTTCTGCAGCGCCGCCTCCTGCGCCTGGAACTCCTTCCTCAGCTCCGCCTCGGTCTTCTTCCAGGCCAGCAGGTTCTCTGCAGTCATCTGCTGCGTGCGCTTCATGGCCTCTAGCTCTCTCTCGTAGAAGGTCTGCGCCTTGCTCAGCTTGGCCTCGTACTCCTCCACCAGGCGCTTCTTGTCCTGCTTGAGCTCCTCCATGCGCTCGGTCAGAGCCTCCACTTCCTGTTTGTGCAGCTGGCTCAGCTTCTCCTGATCTTTGCTGTAGTTGGCGTTCTGGCTCTGGTGTGATCGCAGCAGCTCCTGGACCTGCACCAGGAAAAAAGAAAAAAAAATCATCCTCATTTGTAATAAAGTGATTTTAAATGTTGATTAGTACTAACTACGACAGGATATTTAAAAAAAAAAAAAAAAAAGCTCTGAAGAGCTACCCAAGCTGTAGGAGGTGAAACCTTGGATATAAAAGTAACTTGTAGCTGAAACACGTTCTTCATACCTCCTGTCTGTGTGCGGTACGCAGCTCCTCCAGTGCCTGTCTCTTCTCCTGCTCAAACTGTGCCTGGACTTGAGCGAAGGCTCTCAGCTTCTCCTCGAAGGAGCGCCGCATCTCCTCAACCTCGCGCGACATGGTGACCACACGCTGCGTATGCTGCGCCTCCGTGCACAACTGCATGTCCTCCACTCGCTGCCGGTATGACTCGAACTCGGCCAGCGCCTGCCGCTTCATCCTGTCGTGCACCTCCATGGATTCCTCCAGTGACTGGATGCGCCGCTTCAGGTCCATCTCGTCACTGATCTTGCTCTTGTACTGCATGATCTTCTCGCGTGTCTCAGACAGGATCTGCTGCACCTCCTCTTCATGGGCCTCCTTCAGGGTCTGGATAGCTGCCTCGTGCTCATCGTTCTTTGTATTGAGCGCGTAAATCACCTGGTTTAGGAAAAGAGAGAGGTTTGAGAGAGGGAATGGGTTCTCGGGGAGTTGGGAAGACACCAAGCGTTGTTAAATAAAACTGCTAGCATATGGAGGAGAAAGGGTTTTAGGTTCCCAGTGTACAAATAAAAATTGTGTGTGTGTGTGTGTGTGTGTTTGGCAAATGAAAACTACTCTTCAATAACTAACACACATTTTTGTTAGGGTTTTGCTGGGATTCGAACCTGGTTCGTTGGTGTGATAATCCAGCAAACCCCCACTAGGCCACCAGGGGGATGACTCAAATGCAGAGGCGTGAGGCGGAAGTAGAAAAAGAATCAAAAGGTTTATTTAAACTATATACACTATATACAGGGCAAAACAAAAGACAAAAAAAAACCAAAGAGTATAATCCAAAAGAAAAGCAAAGTGCAAAAATACAAAAGCTAAGAAGATCAAAAAACACAGTACAAAGGAAACTGGAGATAAACATAACAGCACAAAGACTCCGTGACAAGAGGACTGAACTCAGGGGTATAAATAGACAAACTAATTAAGGACACAGGTGAAGATAATTAGGCAATTAACACAAACTCAAAACACAGGAACAGTGGCGGCCTCTAGAGGCCAAAATGAACACGACATGAAAAGGAAATAACAGCGGCCTCTAGAGGCCAAAACAGTCCTAGTCCTAACAGGACCCCCCCCCTAGGAGCGTCTCCTGACGTTCCCAGGGCGATCCGGATGGGCCGAATGGAAGTCCCGACATAGTTCTTTATCAAGGACATCCCGAGCAGGAACCCAGCAGCGCTCCTCAGGACCATAGCCCTCCCAGTCCACCAGATATTGCAACCCGCCGCGGACCCGGCGGGAGTCAAGCAGGCGATTCACAGTGAACACAGTCTGCCCCTGGAAGATGCGGGGGGGTGGGGGGTTCCTAGGGGCAGGGGCATACGTAGACGTCAGTACGGGCCGTAACAGGGAAACATGGAAAGTGGGGTTGATCCTCAGAGTCCGGGGCAACTGGAGCCGGTAGGAGACAGGGTTCACCCTGCGCACCACCTTGAAGGGGCCAATGTAGCGAGGAGCAAGCTTGCGGTTCTCCACCCGCAGTGGAAGGTCCTTAGTGGACAGCCAAACACGCTGCCCAGAGCGGAAAGCGTGTGCAGGTCTTCTATGGCGGTTGGCCTGAGTCTGGTTGGTTCTGGAGGTCTGTATGAGGGTCTTCCTGACCTTGCTCCAGGTCTTGCGACACCGTCTCACATATTGGTTGACCGAGGGCACCCCCGCGTCCTCCTCCTGGTCCGGGAACAGAGGTGGCTGGAACCCGAATTGGCACTGGAATGGCGACAGCTTGGTGGCCGATGACTGCAGGGTGTTGTGGGCGTACTCCGCCCATGGCAGCCAGGTGCTCCACGATGTCGGGTTATCCATAGCCAGGCCTCGCAGGGTGGTTTCCAGGTCCTGGTTGAGCCTCTCCGTCTGACCATTGGACTGTGGGTGAAACCCAGAGGAGAGGCTGGCAGTGGCTCCGATGACCTTGCAGAACCCGTGCCACACTCGGGAGGAGAACTGGGGCCCTCGGTCTGAGACGATGTCCTGTGGAAGACCAAAGACTCGGAAGACATGATTAAACAAAAGTTTCGCAGTTTCAAGAGCAGAGGGGAGTTTGCACAGTGGTATGAAGCGGCAGGCCTTGGAGAATCTGTCAACTAAGACCAAAATGACCGTGTTACCTTGTGACTCAGGGAGACCCGTGATAAAGTCGACTGCTACGTGGGACCAGGGACGCCGGGGAATGGTCAGAGGATGCAGGAGACCCTGGGGACGCTGTCGTGGGTTCTTGGTTCTGGTGCAAACCTCACAGGACAGGACAAATGACCTTACTTCCTTCTCCATGTTAGGCCACCAGAAGCGTCTTTTCAGGAAGTCCAGGGTCCTCCGAGCTCCCGGGTGGGCGGTGAGAGGGGAAGAGTGACCCCACTGGAGAACCTTGGCCCGGGCTTGATGTGGGACGTACAAGAGGCCTGGTGGCCCCGTCCCAGGACCGGGGTCCTGGCGTTGGGCTCGTCGGACAGCCTCCTCAATACCCCAGCGGACAGGGGCCACAATCCGGGACACAGGGATAATAGGCCCGACTTCATTCTCCCTGTTAGTGGCAGAGAACAGTCTGGACAGTGCGTCAGGTTTGGTGTTCTTGGAGCCGGGGCGGTATGAGAGGGTGAAGTCAAACCGACTGAAAAACAGGGCCCACCTAGCCTGTCGAGGGTTCAGTCTCTTGGCTTGCTGGAGGTACTCCAGGTTCTTGTGGTCAGTCCAAACCAGGAATGGATGTTGTGCTCCCTCCAGCCAGTGCCTCCACTCCTCAAGGGCCAGTTTGACCGCTAGCAGTTCTCGATCCCCCACATCGTACCGGGACTCAGCAGGACTCAGGCGGTGGGAGAAGTAAGCGCAGGGGTGCAGCTTTCCTTCCGAACGTTGAGAGAGCACCGCGCCGACACCACTGTCCGAGGCGTCCACCTCCACGATGAATGGTTGGGAGGTGTCCGGGAGAACCAGAATGGGTGCTGTGCAGAAGCGGTCCTTGAGGTCTTTGAACGCCTTTTCTGCCTGAGGAGACCAGCCATAAGATCCACCTGTCCCTTTGGTGAGGTCTGACATGGGTGCTGCCACAGAACTGAAGTTCCTGATGAACTTGCGGTAGAAGTTAGCGAATCCTAAGAACCGCTGAACCTCCTTAACGGACTTGGGAGTAGGCCAATCCCGGACGGCCAGGGTCTTGGCAGGGTCCATTTGGAGTTGGCCTGTCCGTACAATAAATCCCAGAAAGGAGACCTCGGGAACATGAAATTCGCATTTCTGGGCCTTGGCGAACAGATTGTTCTGTAGCAGCCTCTGGAGAACCTGGCGGACATGGTGGCGGTGCTCCTGCACGGTCTTGGAAAAGATAAGGATGTCGTCGAGGTAGACAAAAACGTATAGGTTAATCATGTCCCTTAAGACGTCGTTGATTAGGGCCTGAAAAACAGCTGGTGCGTTGGTGAGTCCGAAGGGCATCACCTGGTATTCGTAGTGCCCAGACGGGGTGTTAAAGGCAGTCTTCCACTCGTCTCCCTGTCGGATACGGATGAGGTGGTATGCGTTCCGTAGGTCCAACTTGGTGAAGACGGTGGCGCCTTGGAGCAGGTCGAAAGCTGTGGACATCAGCGGAAGGGGATATCGGTTGCGCACAGTGATCTTATTCAGGCCCCTGTAATCAATACATGGTCGGAGCCCCCCATCCTTCTTGCCGACAAAGAAGAAGCCGGCTCCAGCAGGTGAAGTGGAGGGTCGAATAAACCCAGAGACCAGGGCATCTTTGAGGTATTCCTCCATGGCCTTGCGTTCTGGCTGAGAGAGTGAAAACAGTCTGCCACGAGGAGGGGTAGTCCCAGGGAGCAAGTCGATGGCACAGTCGTAGGCCCGGTGCGGAGGAAGAACGGCGGCCCTGCTCTTGCTGAATACCTCCTTGAGATCCCAGTACTCTGTGGGAACTTGAGATAACTCGGTGAGATCAGGGGGCTCGGCAGGAGACACAGGAGAGCTAGAGAGCAGACAAGAGGCATGGCATGCAGGGCCCCATTCCACAACCTGGCTTGTTACCCAGTCTATGCGAGGGTTGTGGCGAGTAAGCCAAGGAAGGCCTAGAATAACTGGGAACTCAGGTGAAGGAATCAGGTGCAGGGATATTTCTTCCTTGTGACCTTGAGACTGGAGGAAAACTGGAGAAGTAACTTGGGTGACTCTTCCATCACCTAACGCTTGGCCATCGAGGGCAGACACAGACAGAGGGACTTCAAGAGGTGCAGTAGGTATATTGATGCTTTGGGCGAAGTGAATATCCATAAAGTTCCCAGCCGCCCCTGAGTCTATCAAAGCTTGACAAGAGTGGACAGACTCACCCCAGGAGATGGAGACCGGGATGTAGATTCCTTGGCCAGGGAGTCCGGGAGAGAGGGTAGGCCCCGTCACAACCCTCCCTCGGCTGGACGGGGCGGTCCTTTTCCCAAGAGTTCGGGACATGATGCTCGGAAGTGACCAGGCTTGCCACAGTAGATGCAGCACTTGTCCCTCCTTCTGCGCTCCCTCTCAGATGCGGAGAGGCGAGTACGACCCACTTGCATGGGTTCTGGACAGTCACTGAAGGAGGTAGACGGTCTCCAGGTAGAGGTAGGGAGGCTGGGGGGGCTCAAGGCTTGGTGGCGTTCTCTCATCCTGTTGTCCAGACGAATAGCATGTGAGATGAGGGTTTCGAGGTCACTTGGGTATCCAATAGAGGCCAGACCGTCCTTGATGGGGTCAGACAGACCATGGTGGAAGGCTGACACCAGGGCAGTCTCGTTCCATCCACTTACTGCTGCGAGTGTTCGGAACGAGATGGCGTAATCTGCGACGCTTCCTCCTTGCCGGATGGACATGAGCTTTCGGGCTGCGTCGGTACTGATGTCTGCCTGATCGAAGACCCGAAGCATCTCTTCAGAAAACAGCTGGAAATCAAAGCACTCAGGTCCCTGTCTTTGCCAGATAGCAGTAGCCCAGGCTCGCGCCTTACCAGCTAATAAGGTGATCACAAAGGCAATCTTGCGGCGATCCGTAGTGTAGGTGGTAGGCTGAAGCTCAAAGGTGAGTTGACACTGGGTAAGGAACTCTCGGCACTCACTGTGCTTGCCGTCATACCTCTGTGGTGCAGGAAGGCTGGGTTCGCGAGGTGAAGAAGGCAGCATTGCAGGAGGCACTGGAGCAGGAGTGGGAGCTGGATCAGGAGCAGGAACTGGATCAGGGGCAGGAGATGCAGGCAGAGATGTCAGCTGTGCCAGGGTTTTCCCAATTTGCTGAAGCAGTTCCTCGTGGCGAGCGAGGGCCTCACGTTGGCTGGTGAGCGTACGTCCATGAGCGTCCATGGTCGCTCCGAAGCGTGTCAAAGCTGCCATAATTCCCTGAAGGTTGGCCGGGTAGACAGTTGAAGCAGCCTCTGCTGAGTCGGTCATGACGGAGTCTTTCTGTTAGGGTTTTGCTGGGATTCGAACCTGGTTCGTTGGTGTGATAATCCAGCAAACCCCCACTAGGCCACCAGGGGGATGACTCAAATGCAGAGGCGTGAGGCGGAAGTAGAAAAAGAATCAAAAGGTTTATTTAAACTATATACATATATACAGGGCAAAACAAAAGACAAAAAAAAACCAAAGAGTATAATCCAAAAGAAAAGCAAAGTGCAAAAATACAAAAGCTAAGAAGATCAAAAAACACAGTACAAAGGAAACTGGAGATAAACATAACAGCACAAAGACTCCGTGACAAGAGGACTGAACTCAGGGGTATAAATAGACAAACTAATTAAGGACACAGGTGAAGATAATTAGGCAATTAACACAAACTCAAAACACAGGAACAGTGGCGGCCTCTAGAGGCCAAAATGAACACGACATGAAAAGGAAATAACAGCGGCCTCTAGAGGCCAAAACAGTCCTAGTCCTAACAATTTTAAACCAGACTATTCACTTATAAACTGATTGCAGACAGAAAAAAGACATCATGCTCATTTGCGTGCTCATTTGAATGCCAGACCACGCCCACCACACGAGTTTTCTGATTGGTGATTAGTCAGTTCAGTTGCTGTTTATGCAAATCAATTTTTGGATCCACAGACATTTTCTCAGTCTGGATGTTGAACAAAAACACTCATCTTTGGACTCGTATACACATTTTATTTTTATTTTGTCATATTCATACATGATCCTCTCTGGATCGTTATCTCAATCCAAACTGACTTCCACTTAAAATTAATCTCACCATACAGCATGTTTTTCCATCATACACATACTTTAAATCAGGGTTTCCCAAAGTGTGGTGCGTGCACCCCCGGGGGTGCGCGAGCTGCCACTAGGGGGTGCGCAAGATAAAAAAAAATGTAATGGCGATTTTTAACTCTTCTTCTACGCTGTAACGGTTCTGCAGTAGTTTGTGGCTTCATTCATTCATTTGCGATGCTCAACTGGTTGAAATCGGCAAAACTAAATGTGCCACCACAAATCAGGGATGAAGGAGGAGAAACCCCAACAGATAGGGACGAATCGGGGGCAATTGGTGAGGAGCGCTACAGTTGCAGTTCAAGCGAAAGGCACTTGTGGATTTCTGGACTGGGTTGATGCCGTCATACACAGTCCTGGCAAAACAGGCCTTGAGAGTTTTGATGCCCTTCGCAACAACTTATCTGTGCGAAGCTGGGTTCTCCGCTTTGGCAGCAATTAAAACTAAATATCGGCAAAGACTGGGAGATGTTGAGAAAGATTTGAGGCTGAGACTGTCTTCAATTACCCCAAACATCGGAGAGCTCTGTGCCAAGATGCAGGCCCATCCGTCGCATTAATATTGGTATGTATTTGGCCAAATGGCATTGATCTTGCTAAAAATATATACTGCTACTGAAAATAGGACCTATATAGCCTACTGACCCACCCATCGTCTGTCTGTATGTCTGTCTGTCTGTCTGTGTCTCTCTCTCTCTCTCTCTCGCTGCAGACTGAGCCGCCAGCGCTGCACTTCACAATCAGATGGATCCTCTTCTTTATCTGTTCCTGATATGCTCCTTAATTGTTGTATCTCTTTAAAATGCATGTTCATAATTATCATTGCTATTTTTACTGTTATTATATGAGTGATTCCACGCTTATGGGTACTGAAATGGGGACATGAACTTCACACATCACACACATCACATTATCTCTAGCCGCTTTATCCTTCTACAGGGTCGCAGGCAAGCTGGAGCCTATCCCAGCTGACTACGGGCGAAAGGCGGGGTACACCCTGGACAAGTCGCCAGGTCATCACAGGGCTGACACATAGACACAGACAACCATTCACACTCACACTCACACCTACGGTCAATTTAGAGTCACCAGTTAACCTAACCTGCATGTCTTTGGACTGTGGGGGAAACCGGAGCACCCGGAGGAAACCCACGCGGACACGGGGAGAACATGCAAACTCCGCACAGAAAGGCCCTCGCCGGCCCCGGGGCTCGAACCCAGGACCTTCTTGCTGTGAGGCAACAGCGCTAACCACTACACCACCGTGCCGCCCGGGACATGAACTTATTTTTAAAAATTCACCTAAAACCATTTCTTTTTTTACCATCAGGTCACAAAACATGTAATCTTTAATGAATGATATGTTCAAAGATAACTTTAATTTTCTGAGATGTAATAAAAACATATTTATATGCCAAAGTCAGAACGTAACAGAAGTGTTGTGGACATATATATTCTCAATTTTAACAATGTAGAATTACTTTTTGAAACATAGGAAGGTGATGTTTTAGCAAATATAATTAATAAACATGTGTAGTAGAATAAACATACACATTCTTTCAATAAGATTAACATGGTATAGAGCTAGATTGTAATTAATTTGTAACAGACGCGAGATGGACAATCGTAACAGAAGTAATGTAACAGACATCATTTTGGAACTCATAGGCTTGACTTTGGCATATAAATATGTTTTTATTACATCTCAGAAAATTAAAGTTATCTTTTAACATATCATTCATTAAAGATTACATGTTTTGTGACCTGATGGTAAAAAAAGAAATGGTTTTAGGTGAATTTTTAAAAATAAGTTCATGTCCCCATTTCAGTACCCATAAGCGTGGAATCACTCATATGTTAACTTTTTTGCAAATTAAATTCATTCTCAATTCATTTTCATAACCTTGTAATGACAGGGTTGTGTTGCTAGTGTTTTAAACACGGATGAAAATCATATATTTTCCCCGTATCTGGCTGGTAGACTACATGCCTCGATGTGATCTCCCTTTGTAATGAATTTGCGCATTTACCGTGTTGCAACGTTTTAAAACTGTTACATTTCAATCAAATTCTAATTCAAATACGAGAGCGCATAATATGTTAATGTGATTCGATGTTCTCATTCGAGCACGACGTGCTGCCTTTGTAAGAAAGCTTTGGTGGGTTTTTTTTTTTCACTTTTGTGGTTTCCTGCAGGTGTGGCAAACAATGTTTATCATTTTAGCACGAGTAAAGATGCTGCCTTTATAAGAAATGTTTTCAAAAATTTATACAAAAATGTTTTCAAGTACGTTTACAATTAATTTAAAGTTTAAATTAATTGTAAACGTACTTGAAAACATTTTTGCTCTTTTTTAATTTTTTTTTTTAGAAAATCACAACTCGCTAATCACAAGGCAACATTTTAGACAGAAGCTTAAATACGAAATACGCGTTAACATTTTGCACTTATAACCGGCTACAGCTCATTTTCAATTTGAAGGCATTCAGAATTTAAAAGTATATAAATTAATTGATTGATACACATTAATGAAAACATAACTGAATCATAAACACCAGATACTTTCCTCATAAATAATAAGAGTCAATGATAAAATAATAACAACAAGATCGTCAATGACGGCGTAGCTCACTCCGGCCCCGTCTAGTCCAGAAGGAACGATCTAAAGTGGGCTACGTTGCGCAATAAATGCTGCAAGCTATATACAGGCTATATATAGACGCTATAGCCACCCTAGGAATACCTACCTATTTATCAGAAAGAATCCAAAATGGCGAGGAATTGACCGAGAACAGGTGATTTTTGTTGAACTGTTCATTAAACGTGCCCTTCCACCAAAAACGTTTAATACTGGCTCTTTTTGAAATACCATAGTTCACTCCGAGTTGCATATGCATGCTGCATGTGAAAATGTAATTCTACTCCCATTCCCTGTATTAGCTTATGAAAGAAAATAGTTGGAAAAACGATCGAATCTGAAAAAGCCCTACGAACTTACGTCACTTCGAAAATTAGTATTCATGGCCTCGCCCACCTTGGCTTGCGACCGCCCACGGGAATAAAGTTCGGATTTAAGCGCGAAGAGAGATAGCAGAGCCCATCTCGTCAGTAGCTAACGAAGAGGACCTAACAGCAAGTTGAAAACATGGCTGAACAAGTTTGTGCCTGTGTTATTTGTGGCAGTAACCCATCAACGTTGCATGTTTGGGGAGGCTGGGACCTCCCCTGTGCGAGTTACGAGCGTTCAAAGTCGGGCTGGAGTCGCCAACAGAAACGAAACCTAAGCGGAGCACCGCGGCTCGCCTCGGGGCGAATTACGTCCCGAGGCGCGGGGCTAGCCTGCCCTGGCAGCGCTGGTTCGTTGGGGAGAGGGCAGAGGTCGCTGGCTGGCAAGTTTGGGGAGGCTGGGACCTCCCCTACCCGAGTTACGAGCATCCAAAGTCGGGCTGGAGCCGCTGATAGAAACGAAACCTAAGCGGAGCAATGTTGCAAGATAGAAGAGGTGAAGAAGAAATGGTTGGAATTTATCTTTGGAACACGACCAGCGAAGTATAATGCAGCGTTAGTACTGTGTTCTGATCATTTCAACCACAGTGACTTTTCAAACTTCGGTGACTTCAGTAGTGGTTTTGCTTCGAGGTTGTTTTTAATCCCTGGATCTGTACCGTCAAGACGATCGACCACCAGCTCACAAGCTGTAAGTAAAACATGAACTTTTTGTTCGAAGGTTTTTGTTACAAAATAGCATATTCATATTCTCCACGTTAGCATGCATGACATGGTCACAAGCTAGGCAGGGATGAGAGTTTTCCGCTTTTCGGCGGATTTCCGCTTTTTCTAAGTAAAAAACGACCTTTTTATATTATGCCAAATCCGTTGAGAATTTTTTTAAAATTAATTTCGGGGGTTGGGGTGTGTTCCTTCATGCTGTTCAAACTTTATTAACTCCAACGATGTTTACACATTATTTGTAAGCCGCCATCTTTAGTCTCGTTTAAATCTCGTTGAATGTGATGTAAAATTCGAGTTATCTACATTGTTATTGGTCAAAACATCGATGTCGAGACCATAATAGCCAATCGAAACAGTTTTTACAAAGACACCCACATCCGCTTGTTCTGACCCACTGGAGGTAGCATCACAGGGCTGTTAGCCAATCAGAGGTAACACGTTTACTGATTGCTGTTAGCCAATCAGAGGTAACATGTTTACATGTCATGAATATTAATGAGTAAGAGCTGAAATCCTGTCGTTCTCCCGCCACCCACTCCTCCACCAAACTAGAACAGCCTGAAACAGGAGAATCACAGCATTTTTTTCACCAAAACCGGCTCACAGGGCATTCATTCATACTAGAGACCACCGCACAATTAATGAAAAAACGATGCAATGAGACCTTTTAAGGCTTAATTAGTCCATCACTTCATTAATAATTGTAATTAAACACATCTGGGTAGTAGTTATATGCACCCTAGGTAACCCTACCTTCATGCCAGAAAGAATCAAAAGCAGTGAAGAATTGAGGGAGAAGAAGTGATTTTCATTAAATGTGGACGACGACGGACGGACGGACAACAGACCACACATGATGGCATAAGCTCATTGCCTATCGGCCGGATGAGCTAAAAATAAAAATTATTATTATCCATACAAAACACTTTTTCGATAGAATAAAAATGTGTGTTCCATTCCCTTCTAGCAGGTTTCATTCATTTGGCTTGATAGCATGCAATATTGTTAGCATACACGCTTATCCTACATATATTAAGTCACTCTACCCAATGGAGAATGAGCGTTGAATATGGTTTACGATATTGCATGGTTGTCAAGACAACATGATGTCACATGTCGGAACTGATGCGAAAATCCAATGAGAGAGCTTTCTGCTGTGCATGCGCAGAAGCATTTCTTTGTTCGCCGGGAAAGAGACAGACGCGCTGAACACCCGAAAGGCTACGAAAACTTCATTAGATATACTTGATGCATATTTACAAGAGAAAAACATACCAACGGACATCGAAAAACTGGAAAAGAGACACATTGGAGATGTAAAACTTCTGCGCTAGCGAGGGACTGTGACAATTTGTACACAAACATGGCTGCCAGGTTTGCTTTGTTAAATACGGAAGATTTTGAAAGAATTTTGAAAGAGAAAGATGCGTTGAACACCCGAAAGGAATGTGCATGTATAATAATAATAATAATAATAATAATAATAATAAAAATATTGGCTGTCTTTTTTTTTCCATGGTATATCAGATATATTCCATTCCGCTATTCGTCTTCAACTTGTTCAGTATCATGCTAGCTGAATGGAATATATCTGATATACCACTCAACGCCAGACAATATTATTTAAATATACTGTATTAGTGAGTATATTACTTTTATCTCATCTCTCATTATCTCTAGCCGCTTTATCCTTCTACAGGGTCGCAGGCAAGCTGGAGCCTATCCCAGCTGACTACGGGCAAAAGGCGGGGTACACCCTGGACAAGTCGCCAGGTCATCACAGGGCTGACACATAGACACAGACAACCATTCACACTCACATTCACACCTACGCTCAATTTAGAGTCACCAGTTAACCTAACCTGCATGTCTGTGGGGGAAACCGGAGCACCCAGAGGAAACCCACATGGACACGGGGAGAACATGCAAACTCCGCACAGAAAGATCCTCGCCGGCCACGGGGCTCGAACCCGGACCTTCTTGCTATGAGGCGACAGCGCTAACCACTACGCCACCGTGCCGCCCGTGCCTGTAATTATCACTGGAAATAAAACATGACTCCTGATTCAGAGTCTTCCACTTTGTGCATCACACTTCGAGTCCACTCCCGTAATTGTCTGTCCAGAGTCCCATTCTGCATGAACAGCTTTGTTCAAACAATGACTAAGCCACAGAGTGGACTGAAGGAGTCATCTTCATCTTATAATGGCCAGTCAAGTCCGAGAGACAGAAGAGCAGTCATTATCTTCACACTCCACTTTCACACAATGGGCTGGTGAGAAAAGCAGGTCGGTCTGAAAGTGCACTTTAGCTCTTGGATCCTTTCTGCTTACGGAATTGGTTATTCGAGATCGATCGTAATGTTTAACTGAACTCTCCAGGGCTTAGTGAATGGCTTTGGGTAATAAAAACCTCAATAGCTCATACGGAACTCAGAGCTGCTTTGCATGCACTTTTCTGAGGATTTAATAGCAACATTCCTTACACACGTCATTCATTCTTCAGACCTCTATGAATAATGTGAGGTGACATCAGAGTTACACACAGGGCGGAGTTTACCTAAGACAGAGGCGTGTCTTCTCATCTCATTATCTCTAGCCGCTTTATCCTGTTCTACAGGGTCGCAGGCAAGCTGGAGCCTATCCCAGCTGACTACGGGCGAAAGGCGGGGTACACCCTGGACAAGTCGCCAGGTCATCACAGGGCTGACACATAGACACAGACAACCATTCACACTCACATTCACACCTACGGTCAATTTAGAGTCACCAGTTAACCTAACCTGCATGTCTTTGGACTGTGGGGGAAACCGGAGCACCCGGAGGAAACCCACGCGGACACAGGGAGAACATGCAAACTCCGCACAGAAAGGCCCTCGCCGGCCACGGGGCTCGAACCCGGACCTTCTTGCTGTGAGGCGACAGCGCTAACCACTACACCACCGTGCCACCCCAGAGGCGTGTCTTATAAAAGTTATTCTGACTTAGTAACCACACTATGTCACACTGAAATGTGACCAAAAGTTTGTGCACACCTGACCACTATATGTGCGTTCCAGATTCATTCCCTCTTTGCCGTTATAATAAGCTCCACTCTTCCGCGAAGTCTTTCCACTCGATTATGAAGCCTAGCTGTGGGGGTTGTGTTTATTTAGCCACAAGATCAACTCTCTTGAGAACATTTTATACCAAAGCACTTGCTTCAATCAATCAATCAATCAATCTGATTGGTCAGAATGTGTATACAATTTTCATATAACAGCACAAGTCGGAGCAGCTGTAACATGAACGATTAATGCGCTCGGTTTGAGACATTATCATTTCTCAAGCAACAACTCATACACATGGACATGTACAGTTGACACGCCGCGTAATTTAAGATTAATAATACACAGATTTAAATATGGGTTGCTGCTCAAGAGAGTAATGCTTATAACTGTTGATGTAGTGAAGTTGTTTTTTTTTTTGTAAGGAGATCTTTAATATTTGTAGGAGGACTCTTGATTATAAGTGCTCTGAGAGAGAGAGAGAGAGAGAGAGAGAGAGAGAGAGAGAGAGAGAGAATGAATCTCTCAGACATTTCACAACATTAACCATGATGTTGTTGTCTTCCAGTTACACATGGTTTTACCATTCAAGACATAACAAAAAAAAAAAAAAATCATCTGATCCTAACCACGTCCTAAAATTCTGCAAATCTGACCTCAACACACAACAGATTCCACCGTGTCATTATTTATTTAACAAGAACTAAGTGAAAATGTAGAATCCATGTGTGAAAAAGTAAGTACACCCCATGATTCAATAGCTTGTAGAACCACCTTTTGCAGCAATAACTTGAAGCAATCGTTTTCTGTATGAGTTTATCAGTCTCTCACACCGTTGTGGAGGAATTTTGGTGCACTTTTCTTTACAACATCGCTTCAGTTCATTCATGTTTGAGGGCATTTGTTTATTCACAGCTCTCTTAAGGTCCTGCCACAGCATTTCAGTTGGGTTGAGGTTTGGACTTTGACTTGGCCATTCCAACACCTTGATTCTTTTCTTTTTCAGCCATTCTGCTGTAGATTCGCTGGTGTGCTTGGGATCACTTTCCTGTTGCATGACCCAATTGCAGCCAAGCTTGAGCTGTTGGACAGATGGGCTCACATTTGTCTCTAGAATACTTTGGTATACAGAGGAGTACATGGTTGACTCAATGACTGCAAGGTGCCCAGGCCCTGTGGCTGCAAAACAAGCCCAAATCATCACCCCTCCACCACTGTGCTTGATGGTTGGTATGAGGTGTTTTTGCTGATATGCTGTGTTTGGTTTTCGCCAAACATTTCCACTTTGGTCTTATCTGTCCACAGGACATTGTTCCAGAAGGCTTGTGGCTTGTTCAGATGCATCTTTGCAAACCTAAGTCATGCTGCCATGTTCATTTTAGATAGAAGAGGCTTTCTTCTGGCAACCCTTCCAAACAAGCCATACTTGCGCAGTCTTTTTCTAATTGTACTGTCATGAACTTTAACATTTAACATGCTAACTGTGGCCTGTAGAGTCCTAGCTGTAGTTCTTGTTTTTTCTGCAATTTCTCTGAGCATTGCACGTTCTGACCTTGGAGTAAATTTGCTGGGACGTCCACTCCTGGGAAGACTGGCAACGGTCTTGAATGTTTCCCACTTCAGAATAATCTTTCTCACAGTAGAATGATGGATTTCAAATTGTTTGGAAATGGCCTTATAACCCTTCCCAGACTGATGTGCAGCAACAATTGCTTCTCTAAGATCATTGCTGATGTCTTTCCTTCTTGGCATTGTGTTAACATACACCTGAGTGTCGTGTGTTATTGGTGATCTGAGGTTGCATTTGCCTAATTTTAAGACCTGGTAAGGACCAGATGATTTTTTTATTATGTCCTGACACTTAAAACCTAGACTACCCCTTTTCCACCAAATCAGTTCCAGGGCTGGTTCGGAGCCAGTGCTGGTGCTGGTTCACAACTCGTTCAACTTGCGAGCCAGCTGAGAACCAGCTTGCTTTTCCATCGCTCGCGGTGCTAAGAGAAGACACGTCATTACGTCGCTGTATACGTCAGTTACGTCGTTGTATACGTCAGTTACGTCGCTACGTTTGCATAAACCTTGGCGCGAATATCGAAGCAAAAACAACGCGGAAGAAGCAGCAGCAACAACAACAACAATAATAATAATGGATGACTTCATGTTTGTACAGCTGCTGCTTCTCGTCGCTTAAAAATGGCGATCTTTCGCGGTCTTGTTATTGTTGTCGGTCTTAACAACTCCGCCCCCCCCCCCCCGCTGACGTAAGCGGTTCTTTCCTCTGGCCCAGCAGAGAGTTGGTGCTAGCCTGGAACCAGTTTTTCTGGCCCCAGAGCCAGTTCTTTGTCAGTAGAAACAGAAAACCTGGTTCCAAACTAAGCACTGGCCCCGAACCAGCCCTGGAACTGCTTTGGTGGAAAAGGGGCAGACATGAAAGAGGGTGCACTTTCTTTTACACATGACATACATATACATACAATATACTGTATATTTCTATCCACATTCACTGGATACGAGCAATCGCGCTCTCTGATTGGCTACTCTACTACGAGGGTATCAGCTTATATACTGTGAGTAGAGAAAAACAAAATGGCGGAGCGTGTTGCTGAACCAACCGAAGACGAAATAGAAACTCTACTCAACAACCAAAAAAAAAAAAAAAATTGGAATAAAAGTATTTGACGGTGGGGCGGCACGGTGGTGTAGTGATTAGCACTGTCGCCTCACAGCAAGAAGGTCCTGGGTTCGAGCCCCGTGGCCGGCGAGGGCCTTTCTGTGCGGAGTTTGCATGTTCTCCCCGTGTCCGCGTGGGTTTCCACCACAGTCCAAAGACATGCAGGTTAGGTTAACTGGTGACTCTAAATTGACCGTAGGTGTGAGTGTGAATGGTTGTCTGTGTCTATGTGTCAGCCCTGTGATGACCTGGCAACTTGTCCAGGGTGTACCCCGCCTTTTGCCCGTAGTCAGCTGGGATAGGCTTCAGCTTGCCTGCGACCCTGTAGAAGGATAAAGCGGCTTGAGATAATGAGATGAGATGAGTATTTGACGGTAAGAACATATCCTTTTTTAATTTTTCAAGAACTATTATTATCGCATTTTTCACAAATTGCTCCTGCCATTTTGCCAGTTTGTTTACATTCTAAGCGGAAATTATTTTGTTGGACATTTTGTATACAGTTTTTATTTATCGACTTTGCAAAAAATAAAAATGCTCTGCTTCTGAAAAGCCAGTGAATGTGGATAGAATAAAACAGCTATTCCACTCAATCACTTCATACATGGCTTATAGCTGACTCAGCACTACACACCTCGTTGGCCATCAGCTCATGTACGACTTAATTTCGTGGAATAACTTTTAATTAGATATTATATGGAGACAAGTGTTTTACTGGGAAATACAACACTGGTATTTTTCATACGAGCTCCATCCAGGACATGGAGAACCAAAACTGTGACATAAATCTCTATATGTCACTCGTGAGGAAATCGATGAATTGTTTTGATTAAATTTAGGTACTTTTTGTTTGTGAATGTGTCGATATAATAAAAAGAAAATCACACGTTGGCTTGAAGATGTGAAATTTATCTTCTCTTGTTGAAAAACGGATCTGAGTAACATATTTAAATAACATTGGCTGAATTTTTTTGTGGTATATCAGAAATATTCCATTCAGCTAGCATGATACTGAACAAGTCGAAGACGAGTAGCTGAATGGAATATACCTGATAGACCACCCAAAAAAGCCAGCCAATATTATTATACATACGCATTCCATTCGGGTGTTCAATACGTCTTTCTCTTTCAAAATTCTCTCAAAATCTTCTGTATTTAACGAAGCAAACCTGGCGGCCATGTTTGTTTACAAATTGTCACAGTCGCTCACTAGCGCGGAAGTTTTACGTCTCCGACGTGTGACGTCATGTTGTCTTGACAACCATACAATATCGTAAACCATATTCAACGCTCATTCTCCATTAGGTAGAGTGACATAATACACATAGGCTAAGCGATATGCTAACAATATTGCATGCCATCAAAGCAAATGAATGAAAGCCACTAGAAGGGAATAGAACACATTTTTATTCTAGCGAAAAAGTGTCCTGTATGGATAACAATTCCCGATCTTTCACTCCGATGACGTCACTCTCAGTGTTTTCCCACTGACGACGCGCGTTGACAAAATGGTGAACCGGTTCTTAATTAAAATTCTCCTGATTAACTTGCATTTTTTTTTGTGGACGTGTCCATATAGTATAAAGAACAGTACATGGTGGCATGAAGATATGAAGTTTATCTTCTGGTGCTGAAAATATTTTCGCTTCACTCACTCATGGTATATCCATTCAAAACGTGAAGATAAACTTTATATCTTCACGCAACCGTGTAATACCCTCCCTCTCTTTCTCTCTCTCAAACACACACATATATATATATATATATATAAATTTGCATCATACTATATCATAATTATTATTTAATACATGAATTAATAAAAATACATAATCATTTAAAGTGTCCTTTTTTCCTGCACAGCGGACATCAGAGGAGATAGCATCTTCATCAAAGACGTCGCTTCTTGTCCTTTTGCGTGTTCATTTATTTATTTTAGTTCTCATTTTAAAAGTTCTGGAGCGATCTTTATATGCATCGAGTCATCTTTTCATCTTAAACAAAAAAGAAAATCTTTAAAACGTCAAAAGGCAAGTAAAATAAAATATATTTGAAAGATGGAGACGTTTCACATGTCGCATACTCAATTCATTTTTAATGGATGAACTGTTGAACAGCACATAAACTGCGCTGTAACTGTAGCAGATGAGCGTTTGGCCTTCATGTATCCTGAAGCAAGCACCCTTCACGTATCCTGAAGCACCATTCACATTTTCTTTACTGGAGAGCACGAAATGTACCTTGGCATCGATTCTCCAACTCTCTAGAACTGCAATGATGAACACCTTCCTTTCAAAAGCTATTCCCTTCGTTATATTCCATATATATTTGATACAAAGACAGATTTTCAGACTAACCCATTGCTTGGAACCACTCATAACATTCATACAATTCAAACAAATATGGATTTAAAAAAAAAAATTCTTGTGCTATTTTCATTGAGTTGAAAAAAGCACTCAACACAGTTGATATAATTTTTGTTAAAAAAGCTCAATTGTTATAATATTAGAGGCATAGTAAATAACTGGTTTCATTCTTACCTTTCAGAAATAAAGCACTGTTGAAATAAGTTCTTCTATGAGCAACGCTGAACACTGCCAGTGTGGGGTTCCTCAAGGCTCCGCACTCGGACCCCTACTATTTTTATTGTATATCAATGATATTACTAAATCTTCACATATTTTTAAGCTTTTTCTATTTGCTGATGATAAAAACTTTTAGGATCTACGGTTAACAGTGAATTAAGGAAGTTATCTAACTGGATCATGGCGAATAAATTACCCTTAAATGTCTCATCTCATTATCTCTAGCCGCTTTATCCTGTTCTACAGGGTCGCAGACAAGCTGGAGCCTATCCTGGCTGACTACGGGCAAAAGGCGGGGTACACCCTGGACAAGTCGCCAGGTCATCACAGGGCTGACACATAGACACAGACAACCATTCACACTCACGGTCAATTTAGAGTCACCAGTTAACCTAACCTGCCTGTCTTTGGACTGTGGGGGAAACCGGAGCACCCAGCGGAAACCCACGCAAACAACATGCAAACTCCGCACAGAAAGGCCCTCGCCGGCCATGAACCCGGCCCTTCTTGGTGGGAGGCGACAGCGCTAACCACTACACCACTGTGCCACCACCTTTAAATGTTTAAAAAAAAAATTCACCCTCACCAAAGAAAAATGTATTCAGATATTAATATAAAAATTCCTGATTATTTATTTCAGTGATTTTGGGGTTTATTGATAGATAGTATGCGTTCTTGGAAAAAAATCTGATCAATTACATTTGTACCAAAGTCAGTAAATCGATTGGTCTTATTGTTAAGTTTAGACATTTTGCACCTCAAAAAACTTTAAAATCACCTTGTATTTGGTCACTCATCTATCCTTATTTAAATTATGGAATAAGTGCTTGGGGACAAGCATCCAAATCCCTTCGAAAGAAGTTATTAATTTTGCAAACGTGAGCTCTCAGACTTATATTTTTAAAAGAATATTAGGGAAAGTGCTATTCCATTACTTATGAAAACTAATATACCTCCATTCCATTAACAAGATCAACTGTGAGCTACTGCTCACTTGTGTATCCCCCCCCCCCCCCGCTCTCGTTTATATCAGAATGCAAGCGATTGAAGGAATAGGACACTTATTATGAATGCTGACTTCAACAAATAATTAACCCTGAAACGAGTAAGTAAAGAGCAGTGTCTCTCCCCAGGAATTTCAAATAGCATCCTGGTAAACCGTCATTTTGAAATAGCATTTTGCTTCTTGAAATAGCGTCAAAATCCACCCTATATGTTTCATAAATACATTCAGTCGGTAAACAGGAAGTTGATGTGGGACAGACATTAAAACGGTATACACAGTATAGAACCCCAAGCTGAAGCTCCGTACCAAATATCAAGCATTTGTGATTTGTAGTTGCTGAGAAAAATGTTACGAAAATTTTGTAAATCCATGCTATACAGTGGTCCTTGAAAGTTTGTGAACCCTTTAGAATTTACTATATTTCTGCATAAATATGACCTAAAACATCATCAGACTTTCACACAAGTCCTAAAAGTAGATAAAGAGAACCCAGTTAAACAAATGAGACAAAAATATTATACTTGGCCATTTATTTATTGAGGAAAATGATCCAATATTACATATCTGTGAGTGGCAAAAGTATGTGAACCTCGAGGATTAGCAGTTAATTTGAAGGTGAAATTAGAGTCAGGTGCTTTCAATCAATGGGATGACGATCAGGTGTGAGTGGGCACCCTGTTTTATTTCAAGAACAGGGATCTATCAAAGTCTGATCTTCACAACACGTTTGTGTATCATGGCATGAACAAAGGAGATTTCTGAGGACCTCAGAAAAAGCGTCGTTGATGCTCATCAGGCTGGAAAAGGTTACAAAACCATCTCTAAAGAGTTTGGACTCCACCAATCCACAGTCACAGTACACAGATTGTGTACAAATGGAGGAAATTCAAGACCATTGTTACCCTCCCCAGGAGTGGTCGACCAACAAAGATCACTCCAAGAGCAAGGCGTGTAATAGTCGGCAAGGTCACAAAAAACCCCAGGGTAACTTCTAAGCAACTGAAGGCCTTTCTCACATTAGTTAATGTTAATGAGTCCACCATCAGGAGAACACTGAACAACAATGGTGTGCATGGCAGGGTTGCAAGGAGAAAGCCACTGCTCTCCAAAAAGAACATTGCTGCTCATCTGCAGTTTGCTAAAGATCACGTGGACAAGCCAGAAAGCTATTGGAAAAATATTTTGTGGAAGGATGAGACCAAAATAGAACTTTTTGGTTGAAATGAGAAGCGTTATGTTTGGAGAAAGGAAAACACTGCATTCCAGCATAAGAACCTTATCCCATCTGTGAAACATGGTGGTGGTAGTATCATGGTTTGGGCCTGTTTTGCTGCATCTGGGCCAGGACGGCTTGCCATCATTGATGGAACAATGAATTCTGAATTATACCAAAGAATTCTAAAGGAAAATGTCAGGACATCTGTCCATGAACTGAACTTTAAGAGAAGGTGGGTCATGCAGCAAGACAACGGCCCTAAGCACACAAGTCGTTCTACCAAAGAATGGTTAAAGAAGAATAAAGTTCATGTTTTGGAATGGCCAAGTCAAAGTCCTGACCTTAATCCAATGGAAATGTTGTGGAAGGACCTGAAGCGATCAGTTCATGTGAGGAAACCCACCAACATCCCAGAGTTGAAGCTGTTCTGTACGGAGGAATGGGCTAAAATTCCTCCAAGCCGGTGTGCAGGACTGATCAACAGTTACCGCAAACGTTTAGTTGCAGTTATTGCTGCACAAGGGGATCACACCAGATACTGAAAGCAAAGGTTCACATACTTTTGCCACTCACAGATTCGCAAAGGAAGTGTGTTTTAACAGTTTTTATATAGGTGCGCTGATTGCGGCTTAATCCTGTGCAGGTGTGAGTCATTTAGTCCTCGTCTCTAATTTATGAGTCTGAATGCACAAATCTAAGTCCGAGTTATCAGTGCTCAAGTCCAAGTCAAGTCACGAGTCCTTAAAATTAGGGCACGAGTCGGACTCGAGTCCAAGTCCTGGACTCGGGTATTACAAGCCTGCTCGAATGCGTAGGCTTAGCTAGCGAGCCGTGCTTTACACGTCCAAGTCTCAAAAAACACAGCCTATAAATTTTATACTAACCTGTGCTAACCAAAATTTTGTTGTTTTGTGAAGTAATTTTGTGCATTTCTGTGGACATTTTTGTTGATGGTCAGCAGTTTCCTGGCCCACGTGCTTTTCGGATATGGAAGTTAAATCGAGAAAATCAAATTTATCGGCAAAAATGTAGCGTTCTTATTGGTCAGACTTCGAAACGAGACTTGAATGGAAGCAAAATACTACGAGTTTTGAGAGCTTCGCCGGCAAAGCTCAGCAGGTTTAGAATGAGTATGTCACGTATTTAGATAAATATCTCATCTCATCTCATCTCATTATCTCTAGCCGCTTTATCCTTCTACAGGGTCGCAGGCAAGCTGGAGCCTATCCCAGCTGACTACGGGCGAAAGGCGGGGTACACCCTGGACAAGTCGCCAGGTCATCACAGGGCTGACACATAGACACAGACAACCATTCACACTCACATTCATACCTACGGTCAATTTAGAGTCACCAGTTAACCTAACCTGCATGTCTTTGGACTGTGGGGGAAACCGGAGCACCCGGAGGAAACCCACGCGGACACGGGGAGAACATGCAAACTCCACACAGAAAGGCCCTCGCCAGCCCCGGGGCTCGAACCCAGGACCTTCTTGCTGTGAGGCGACAGCGCTAACCACTACACCACCGTGCCGCCCTTAGATAAATATCTTCGCAGTTTTTTTTTAAATCATACAAGCATGATAAACATACTGACAGAAACTTTATACACTTTACACTTTCCTATGTGCCCACTGCCAAATAATATTATAGTTTTTAAATAACCTAAATTAGATGAAACATAAAACTTGTCACCTTACTCAGTCACACTGGACTCGGAGCGCTGAGCGCTCACTTCGGCATTCATAAAAGACTGTTCCCATGGTAACGTCATGATCATCACTTTCACGCTTTCGGTATTGATTGGTTTCTCTTTCGCCAAGATTTACATTATCTTAAATAGTACTTTCATAAACTACCATTATTATTGAATTTTTTGTATCGTTTACAGTATTTACATTTCAAGTAACTATCGGAAAATTTCCTTTCATTTGTAACTTCCTGTTTATTGCACTTTTTAACAGAATCAAAATGATTCCTAACATTTTGTGATGTAACAACTGCATTAGGCATCTCATCTCATTATCTCTAGCCGCTTTATCCTTCTACAGGGTCGCAGGCAAGCTGGAGCCTATCCCAGCTGACTACGGGTGAAAGGCGGGGTACACCCTGGACAAGTCGCCAGGTCATCACAGGGCTGACACATAGACACAGACAACCATTCACACTCACGGTCAATTTAGAGTCACCAGTTAACCTAACCTGCATGTCTTTGGGGGAAACCGGAGCACCCGGAGGAAACCCACGCGGACAACATGCAAACTCCGCACAGAAAGGCCCTCGCTGGCCACGGGGCTCGAACCCGGACCTTCTTGCTGTGAGGTGACAGCGCTAACCAATACACCACCGTGCCGCCTTGCATTAGGCATATTTTGTAAAATCAAAACTTGTTAAAGGTATCGATTATTTTCAGTTGTATATATTTCATAATATTAATCTTCAGAGTTAGCTGAATCTCATTTGTCGTCTCTGTTGTATATCGTAAAGATTGCAGCGATCTGTATTTTATTTTTGTCGTAAGTGCAATAGAAATGATAATTTAAGATTTCTGCTTTTATTGCAGGAATTTGTAGAAGATTTTATTGATAATTACAGTGATTTGTAAAGCTCTGGTTAATGAATGAGACGCTAAATTTAAACTTTGTTATAACGTTTTATTCAGTTAGTAAATACAATTTGTGTTAAATGCCTAATAAAATATAATTCAGACTTAAAATTAATCCCGTCTTTCATTTCTTTTTAAGGCTCAACTGCAGCTCCAGAAGTCACCAGATTGCACCAAAAAAGATGAAATTTTCAAAATTTGCCTCCCCCGCATTTACGTCTGAATGAATGAAACATGCAATGATTTGGTCTACATACTAAATCAGCTCAAAAAAGTGAAATGTTCCATGAAATAACTGGCATTATATTAAAATCTAGGTCTTAGGACTGTCATATTGTTCAGCCCAAGGATTTTCATTTCAGTGCATCATTACTCAGCGTGTGTGTGTGTGTGTGTGTGTGTGTGAAGAATACTATGAAGCGCTAAAACCAACACACACTGTGGATTTCTTTTCCCCAAAATAACTAGGAGCTTTTCTCTTCCAGGGTGCCATCATATCTCTGTCTTCTCCTCTAGCAGGCAGAGAGAAGCCTAAACACACACTTTTCACACCTGCATGTCCTGGAGGTTCGACATCTTCCCTGCTGTACACTGAAATTTCCCTTCCAAGTCATTTTTCTGGATTTTCCGGATATCTGGTCACTGCGGCTTGCAGGTTGTTATTTCTTCGTGTGACCTCTGCAATACCTCAGAATAATGTCCTTCCTCAAATAACATCCAGGCTAAAAAAAAAAAAAAAAACAAGAAAGAAAAATGTGTGCAGCTGTAAAGCGATATGGTGTTGGACTTTTTCCTGGATTGATTCAGTTGCATTTGCCTCCCAGCTTTTGTCCGCCTGCCAGTCTTGAGATCTCAATTTAAATGAGTTGTGAAACTACTCTAGCTCCGTGTTGAGTCCTGTAGAAGTACACCAAGTTTTGGCAGGCAGGTTGACTTGTGACCTAAAAGAACTTCAACCTGACAAATCTGCTCATGTCCTTCGGCGGTGGAGGTGTAATCACGTCCTCAGATCTCAGAGCCATTATAGGTGGCCTCCTATCAGTCAATACTTCGTGATAAATGATAACAGGAATTTGCTGAAGGACAGTGAAAGACGAATGTGTGCTTCGGCCTGGGAAATCTGTCCATATTTCCTATTCAAAAGAAAAGGAAAAAAAACACTCGATATTTTCTTGAACTGAAAATTGCTGTAAATTTCCAGCAGTCTGATTACCTCCTAAATGAAATGCATTTAATTATTTCACTCCAATTCCAAATCCTACACTATATGGCTAAAAGTATGTGCATCCCTGCCCATCACACCCATATCAAGTTGGAAGCACACAATTGTCGTGAATATCTGCTTATGCTGTAGCTTTAAGGCCTCTGCATGCTCTTGCGACAAGGCTTTCGCAGATAGCTTTTTGCAGACAGTTGTAATTTATTGTTGAGCGGGGAGTAATAGGCGTGCGCGATGTTATTCACTGCCACAACGCAAGGGGGCGCGAAGTCGCGAAATCGCTAGGAGTAGTTGGTGGGTGTGGTTAGTGGAGTGTTTATCCTCCGGTTACTTATAATGACTAGAACTGGAGTCATATAGATGTACGTACTTCCTCACTTCCTCGATCAACCGCTCTTCGTGCTGCTCCATCTTTGCTCGTGTTTTTAAAAATGGCGGTCGTGAAAACAAACCAAACCGGGAAAGTAGGGAAGCGGAAGTGCGTGTACAGCGGATGTAGATTGGACCAATCAGAGCCCTCTTGTCTGCGACGTTGTCTGCGAGGCTTCTGCGGTGGTCACAATTTTTGGGAGGTGCGCGCAGAGCGTCTGCGAAGGTGGGGGGGCTACGCAGACACTGTCTGCGACGCTATCTGCGAGGACTGGGTTGTTAGCAAAAATTGGCCTTTACAGTTTCGAGGCCTAAACCTGTTCCAGCACGACAACGCTCCTGTGCACAAAGCGAGTTCCATGAAGACATGGTTTGCCAAAACTGGTGTGGAAGAACTCAAGTGTCTTGCACAGATCCCTGACTGAACTCAACCCCAGTGAACACCTTCGGGATGAACTGGAACACTGACTTCACCCCAGACCTCCTGACCCGACATCACTAAAGCTCTTGTGACTGAATGATCACAAATCCCTACAGCCACGCCCCAAAATCTAATGGCAAGTGGAGAAGAGTGGAGCTTATTATAACAGCAAAGGAGGAATAAACCTGGAACAAAATGTTCAGCAAGGACATACAGATGTGATGGTTGGTGTACAAACTTTTGGATGTATAGTATATATAGTCCAGAATTCTTTGTTTGCAATCACGTGACTTTTTGCCTCCTGGTTCACTTCCGGTTTCCAAGTGGCAGGCAATAATCAAAGATGGCGTCCAAGCCAAGTACACATCTGTCGTCATCTTGTGGAAAACATTCTCCATCTGACTACATTAACTGACTCGAACCAAAAGTAAAATTGAGATATCAAGAAAAAATATATTTATGTGATGGATTGGACTCCTACTGCTTAAAAAAGACGGACTTTTCAAGCGATTTCAACAACTTTCCAAACATACAGTCTCCGGACATTTCCAATTATCTGGTCATCCAAACATCGTTTTATACGAAGAATCAGATGAAAGCTTTCAGAAGTCTTGAAGTCGATAACTTTTTCGATGTGGCTGGGTTCATGATGTTGGAAAAAGACTTCTAAAGGACAATAATCATCTTATTTTTGCGAGAGTAAGTAATGTAAGCTGAAGTGTAATACATGATTCAAGTCGGCATTGCTGGAGGCATTTTTGCAATGATAACTTATATTTTATTTCATGACATTTCAAACGACTTATGAATTGACATCATCGGACAACCTGAAACAATACGTCAACAATCGAGTTTCAATCGAGGCTGACCTACAAACTAGTTTCATCGTTTCATCAACGACATCCAAAACGTAAGAAAACTCATTTAACATTAGAAGTTTTGATTTTAGATCCATAAAGTTGATAGACGTACCTTTAACAAAATGATCGCTGCAAACACGAGCATGTAGACTCTCGATTCCTTTCCAACACAGTGAAAGGTCTGCGAGCCATTTTTCATGGCATCTTTTTAAGATGTTTTTCGTTCTTTCACCCTTGTGCATGACTTCTTTTGGTATCCTATAACACCTTTTGCTTTTTTCTCAATTTGATCTGTTTGAACATCCAAATACAGAGCAACAATCTGGTATATCTGGAGGCGAAACACAAGAAATTACTGTACAGTGACTAAACAACGAGATCAACTGTGAGCTACCGCTCACTTAGGTATCCCCCTGCTCTCGCTTATATCAGAATGTAAGCAATCAAAGGAATAGGACACTTATTATGAATGTTGACTTCAACAAATAATTAACCCTGAAACAAGTAACAAACAAGGGATTTCAATAGTATCCTGGTAAACTGTCAATTTGAAATAGCGTAAAAATCCACCCTATATGTTTCGTAAATATATGCAGTCGGTAAACAGGAAGTTGATGTGCGACAGACCTGAAAATGGTATATACGGTATAGAACCCCAAGCTGAAGTTTGGTGCCAAATATCAAGCAGTTGTGATTTGTGGTTGCTAAGAAAAATGTTACGAAAATTTTGTAAATCCACGCTATATGTTTCGTAAATACATTCAGTCGGTAAACAGGAAGTCGATGTACGACAGACCTGAAAATGGTATACACGGTATAGAACCCCAAGCTGAAGTTTGGTGCCAAATATCAAGCAGCTGTGATTTGTGGTTGCTAAGAAAAATGTTACGAAAATGTTGTAAATCCACGCTATATGTTTCGTAAATACATTCAGTCGGTAAACAGGAAGTCGATGTGCGACAGACCTGAAAATGGTATATACGGTATAGAACCCCAAGCTGAAGTTTGGTGCCAAATATCAAGCAGTTGTTATTTGTGGTTGCTAAGAAAAATGTTACGAAAATTTTGTAAATCCACGCTATATGTTTCTCAGTCGGTAAACAGGAAGTCGATGTGCCACAGACCTGAAAACGGTAAATATGGTATAGAACCCCAAGCTGAAGTTTGGTACCAAGTACCAAGTGGCTATGATTTGTGGTTGGGTGTTTCAGGCGGACGGAGATACGGACAGAGGTAAACCAGTATACCCTCCTTCCTCCGGAGTGGGAGTATAAATACGATGCCTGCCTGTCAGCTGGAAATCTGAATATGTAATGAGGCGGCTCACTAGCGGAAATGACGTCTATTGCAAACAAAGTCAAAGGTGATGAGAAATATCACTGAATGCTGAAGATTAAAATGAATACAGTTCTTAAATAAAAAACAAATTCAGCTTGTGTAGCAGACCATTCAAACCAGTCGTACAGTTGGTATAATATTGGGCAACCCAATATCACTGACAGGACAGAAATAGAGAGTCAGTGATTGAGCAGGTGCACAGGAGCCCATGATCTGTCAGGCGTGTGAATATGCATTAAGCAAGAAAAAAAAAAAAGCGCAGACTTTAATGAGCTTCATGGAGAGTGTTAATTACAGTAATTATTTTTGCTAAACTGTAAGGTGCACCTTTATCCATAAAGTAATTAGCAGCGGTTGGAAACGTGTGCAGGGAAACTCTGATTTTGACTAAATGCATATAGGAAAAATTTATGCTCCCTTTAAAAACTATCATCGACTTACAAACCTATCCTTCCGAGGCCTGATAAAGCTTTCTGTATCAGCTAATGATGAGGGGTTTTTTTTGTGTGTGTTGTGCTTGGAGAGACGATGTGATATGATATGATACGATCTGATCTGATATGGCGAGGTGTGTGGTCCTGGGATCTAGGGAGCGTCTCCTAATATTACATAAAAGCATTTGCATGTCCCTCACCATTACAAGGACGACTGGCGATTAGTTCACAACTTCATTATGTTAATGAATATTTCATACAAGTCATGCTGATGTACTATATTCATTTCCTGTTCTTAGAAATCACTAATTGGTGGCAGAGGAACAGAGGACCCATTTCACGACATAATGTGTGGTGTTTTTGTATTAATTTACCATAAGCACAGTCATGTCCAGAAGTCTGAGAGCACGAGTGAGTGAAAATGCTTGAGTGAAAAGTAGAATATCAGGAATTATTGTACATACAGGACAACTTGTCAATAGAATAACATGTGTTCTATTCCCTTCTAGTGGGTTTCATTCATTTGGTTCGATAGCATGCAATATTGTTAGCATATCGCTTATCCTACGTGTATTACGTCACTCTACCCAATGGAGAATGAGCAATGAATATGGTTTATGACATTGCATGGTTGTCAAATGAGGCCAAATTAGAATTAGAAGAGAATAACTATCATGAAATTATGAAAGAATGAAAGCAATTAAATATAACATTTGAAAGGCTGATATGTTTGGACCTTCTCTGAAGGCCTAGAAGGCTCTCATGGTTCAACTCTGTTTACAAGAGAAAAACATACCAATGGACATCGAAAAACTGGAAGAGAGCGTGTGTATGTATAATAATAATAACATTGGCTGGCTTTTTTTCATGGTATATCAGATATATTCCATTCAGCTCCTCGTCTTTGACTCGTTCAATATCATGCTAGCTAAATGGAATATATCTGATAGACCATGAAAAAAAGCCAGCCAATATTATTTAAATATTGACAAATTTCAGAATTTTAGTATTCATAGTAAACGTCCCACTTTTTTGAGCTCAACATGGACTCAACAAGTTTGCATCAAACCTGACAATCCATGTTAGAACAAATTAATTGGAGTGTCGTGTGACGTGAACACAGAGGACGAGATCAGACTTGAGGAAAATCTAGTTTGTACAAAAGAAGTTATTCTGATCAGTGTTAGAAATCTGTCTAAATTTAAATAGTGACTGAGAAATAAATAGTGGAGAATTTTGGATACTGAATATTGAGCATTTAGTTCTTTGTTTTAATTTTTATCAAAATTTCTTCAACTTCGTTTATTCCCCAAAGTAAAATTCACAGATTTTCTATGTGCTCACATCCTTCAGGACCGCACTGTACACACCAGTTATTTCCAGTCACCAGAAATTGAGGATTTTTGCTTGCCATTCAGGCCTGAGTTTCCCAAAAGCATCGTAGCACAAAGATCATTGTTAAATGGTTGAGTGAGCAACACAACGAATGCTCTCTCAACTCGTTAAGATGCTCTTAAAGTGATGATACAAGGGGCAACTTTTTGGGCAATTGCGCTTCGACCATTTCCCATTGAGACTGGGCAATGCAATTTCTATCTGAAAATTTTGGGGCAAACTTTTTAAGATCATCCAATCAGAGTGCTAGCAGCAAATCACATGACCACCTGAGAGCTTCTGAAATTTTCAACAAAGATGGCGGCATCTCCGGCAGTTGAGCGAAGGAAAAGGGAGACGACTTATGGCTTTTTATGCCGGTAAATTGTTCTGCGTAAACCCAAAGTGGTGAATTTACCTCATCAGATGCTTAGAAAACCAACTGATGTCTATTTTTAAGTGCTCAGGTTGGAATTAAGACATAGATTTTTTTCAGCTAAGTGTAAACTGCCGTTAGCTAACCACCGCTCCGTAGAGATTGAATGGGATTTAGCTAACTAGTGATGGTTTTTGCTAATATAGTTAGCTGAAAGTTATCGCTAGCTCGTGATAGTGATGGGCAGCTCATCTCATCTCATTATCTGTAGCCACTTTATCCTGTTCTACAGGGTCGCAGGCAAGCTGAAGCCTATCCCAGCTGACTACGGGCGAAAGGCGGGGTACACCCTGGACAAGTCGCCAGGTCATCACAGGGCTGACACATAGACACAGACAACCATTCACACTCACATTCACACCTACGGTCAATTTAGAGTCACCAGTTAACCTAACCTGCATGTCTTTGGACTGTGGAGGAAACCGGAGCACCTGGAGGAAACCCACGCGGACACGGGGAGAACATGCAAACTCCACACAGAAAGGCCCTCGCTGGCCATGGGGCTCGAACCCGGACCTTCTTGCTGTGAGGCGACAGCGCTAACCACTACACCACCGTGCCGCCCTGGGCAGCTCATGATTTTTTTTTTTTTGTGAGTTGTAATAGATTGTCTAACTTATCTGATCTAAAAGTGACAGCTGCAAATGTTTCAGTGTCCATCTTTGCAGTGTCTGTCTCTCTGGCAATAGATTTGCTCTGATCTGATTGGTTGTTGCCAATTGTCTGTTGCCCTGAGTCTCACCTGATTGCGCGTTGCTGGCAACATTGCCCAAAAAGTTGCCCTGTGTATCATCACCTTTAGCATTAAGAGGCTTTTGAGAACCCCACCACAGATCAGTGACCAGCTTCAGTTAATTCAGCTTCTGAACCGAAAACTGGTTCCAATCAATCTGTATCCAAGTGCAAAGAGTAAAAACATTTATTATTTAAAACAGATTTTACTCTCAGGTGTTTCAGTTCCATATAGACTACAATCCTGAATTCCATCTTTTGTCCACAGCTTACAGCTTGTGCATCACATCCTGCTTTAGTTTTAACTTCAAATCTGGACCTCTAGTGAGTTCAGCACTTAACCTAAAAAGCTACTAGTCGATATCCCATTATCTTCATAAACCAGGTTGAAACAGTCACTACATTGATATACACAAAATGCCCTTATTCTAAACTATTTCAAGAGATTTCATGGAAGATCTTGCTGAAGACCAGCTATCTTGGCGACAGACCATCAAACAAGGAGTTCTGAAATGAGAGGATGTGAAGCGCAACAGGAGAGAAAGATCGCATCCGAATGGCGAGACACCAACGGTGCCAAGCAATGGTCCACCAGCAACATGGACACGCCCCACAGCTGCAACATCTCCCAGAGGTCCTTCCAAACCGGAACAGGACTGCTGAGTCATACCATACCAGAGCACATGCGAGACGTGATGGGACAATCATAAGAAGAAGACGACTAAAGAATTTACATGGTTAATGACATGCTTGTGGGCGGCACGGTGGTGTAGTGGTTAGCACTGTTGCCTCACAGCAAGAAGGTCCGGGTTCGAGCTCCGTGGCCAGCGAGGGCCTTTCTGTGTGGAGTTTGCATGTTCTCCCCGTGTCCGTGTGGGTTTCTTCCGGGTGCTCCGGTTTCCCCCACAGTCCAAAGACATGCAGGTTACGTTAACTGGTGACTCTAAATTGACCGTAGGTGTGAATGTGAGTGTGAATGGTTGTCTGTGTCTATGTGTCGGCCCTGTGATGACCTGGCGACTTGTCCAGGGTGTACCCCGCCTTTCGCCCGTAGTCAGCTGGGATAGGCTCCAGCTTGCCTGCGACCCTGTAGAACAGGATAAAGCGGCTAGAGATAATGAGATGAGATGAGACTTGACTTGAGCACTGATGACTTGGACTCGTACATTAACTGCATTCGGACTCGTAAATTGGAGACGAGGACTTGGATTTTTTCTTTATTTTTTGTAACATGCCATAATAATTTAGCATAGGATATTTATATCTACATTAATTTTTATACCAACTTCGTGCAAGAGAATGCATGATCTGTTCATACGTCATATTCAGGAACAAACTAAAGTTAACGGCGCTAAAATGCCTGGAGAGAACGCGCCTATTATTGTCCGCTTTGCTTATACAGACTTCCTCGTGCAGTGGGAAAAAAAATGCACTGCTATGTGTTCCATATGTAGAACTATCGAGGAGATGACGGGGACAACCTCGAACTTCAATCGTCATTTGGTAAGACTCCACCCAAGGGGCTTGCTTGCTGACTGATGAACTAGCTAGTGTTAACCCTCTCTCATGTTATTTGCACTGGTGATAGTGGGCGGGGCTTGCTGAGCGATGAACAAGCTTTTTATCTGTAGCCCATTAACTAAAATGGGGCAGTTGAGTAGTAACGTTAGTCCAATACAGTAGCAGAGATGCTTTCACATAAAGGCAGCAACAGCCACCGTCAAATGGTGCGGTTGGAGTCTTGTTCTTGGACTCGACTTGGATCAATAGTGGACTTGACTCAGGTGGGGTTTACATTAGACCGTATCAGCGGATCATCAGATTAACGTTTTTAAAACGATTAGTGTGCACACAGTAACACCAATACACGATTTGAGTGCACACAGCAACACCAATACACGGATACGCTCGGCTCCGCAGGCATCCTGCGCTCCAAATCACTCCGCCCTGAACAGCGAGTGCCCTCTGGAGGGTGCGCATTCCGGCCCTGCGCAGCTCACAGAGCGCGCGAGTGAAGTGCACAAGCAGTGATTCGGGACTGAACCGCTGTGTGTGTGATCCCAGCGCATATCACTTACCACTTGCAAGTGGAAGGATGGCAAGCCTAAAGACCATCATAACTACACAATGGGCAGTATTTGCATCAGTATTTGCAGTATTTTCATACTTTTATACTCTTTAATGAAAGGTGATACAAGGCGGAAGTCCGCGCCGTTTTTCAGCAGTCGCGTCACATGACCAACGCCAGGGAATCAGGAATGTGGATGTCACAGTGACGTTGTCCAATGACGACGCCAGCTAGAGCTCAGCACAGCGTATCCGCGTATTCTCAATGTTTACACAGCACCGGACCAGACACGATCTGGATTGAATACGTGGACCCTGGCGGATTCCCGTTTCCCGGCGTTTCCAGGCGTTTTAATGTAAATGGACAGTGCATCCGCGAAGAAAACGAGACAGATACGGTCTAATGTAAACTTGGCCTCAGACTCGACTTGAAATTTTCTTTAATGACTTGGACTTGGCTCGGACTTGCACACTGGCTAATGAAGATGAAAATTCAACTAATATTCCCGTTTACATGCAGCCGTACATACTTCAACTAACGTTAAAAAAAAAAGAAAAAAGAGGAAGTTCCATGTTGATTTCTGTCCAATGCACAGAGCTGAACGTGAACAGGAAAGAGGCCATGTGTCGCAAACTACCAGAAAGCGCCAAACAAAACGGATATTCCCAATGCACTGTATACAGTGCTGTACAAACTTGCTTTCTGTAACATTTAATTTTGTGCTGGAAATAAACGATAATGTAGAAGTCTCATCTCATTATCTCTAGCCGCTTTATCCTGTTCTACAGGGTCGCAGGCAAGCTGGAGCCTATCCCAGCTGACTACGGGCGAAAGGCGGGGTACACCCTGGACAAGTCACCAGGTCATCACAGGGCTGACACATAGACACAGACAACCATTCACAGTCACATTCACACCTACGGTCAATTTAGAGTCACCAGTTAACCTAACCTGCATGTCTTTGGACTGTGGGGGAAACCGGAGCACCCGGAGGAAACGGGGAGAACATGCAAACTCCGCACAGAAAGGCCCTCGCCGGCCACGGGGCTCGAACCCAGGACCTTCTTGCTGTAAGACAACAGCGCTAACCACTACACCACCGTGCTGCCCTAATGTAGAAGTCATAAAATGGAAATCTATAACATAGTTTATATGGGGAAAAAAATAGGGTGCCTAAGACTTTTGCACAGGACTGTAGATTAGCATCGTGTAGCGTTTGAGATATCCATTATTAATCAGTACACTGTCAGAAATAGGGGTGCAGTTACAGGAGGAGTCCATTTCTGTACCCCATGATAGAATCTATACTAATGCATGGTTTTCCCCAAAGCGTTTTAGCGTATCGGGTTCGATATGCTTGCTCTGCCTGCCGATACACTTAGTCGCTTTAGTTAAAATCTGATACGCTTAGATTTATACCGATACGTTAAATTTCCTACCCACAAGTAACTAGATACATCGGAGAGCAAATAACAGATCCATTTACATATTGATTGATATTTGTGTTAAACAAGCGGTCTTTTTTTCCAGTGTTCATGTTGATTCTGTCAAAGTAATATGTCCGTGTGGTATGATGTAAACAAACTGTAATCTGTTGGCTAGGTCAAGATCACGTGTTCAAACCGTCCAATAAAAATATCGAAAGAAAACGTCAGGCATCCCGGAATTTTCCGATTCATTATAAGCCAGGCATCACCAAATGGCAGACCTCGGTCCGGATCCGGACCCAGTGATGGTTCTGTCCGGACCCGTGACCAATGGTAAATTCACGAGATTAAGTAATTTTCATGGAGCATTATTTTGGATGGTCGTGGTTATTGACAGCGGGCGCTGCTACTCCAGTTAATACGACAACAGCTTCACTCAGTTGAGCCAATAAAATCGTTAGTTTACCCAGCGCACCACAGCAGAGCAACAAGCATAGAGGAAGAGAGTTAAGTTAAGAAACAACCGACCGAGACAACATGGCTTGCTCCAAAAGGCGGCGGAAAGTAGACAAGGAAAATCGTTGTTTTAAAGATGAATGGACGGAGAAATATATGTTCATTCTTCCGGCGAGCAGTTCAAAACCAGTGTGCCTCATATGCTCCGAAAACGTGGCATTAATTAACCTTCATCCTACCAAGTGGGGTCCATCTGGACCCCGCACCTATATGTTTGTTTGCCATTTTAAAAATAAGTGACATACTGCCTCACCGTTTTATGAATTTGTCGGAATTTATGTCTTAATTAAAACACTAAAGCACCGGAAGATCAGCTTTTTGCATTGTGAAGGTATAATTAATTTGTTACTGGGGTCCAACCGGACCCCAGAGTAAAGTTTATCTGTCTTTCATTTTATAATTGAATAGCACACTGAAAGTTAACTTCTTTTATTTCTTTTATGTTCCATAATGAAACTACCAAGGCATTCCTTCTTGGGGTCCGTGTGGACCCCACTGCTGCAATAAGCACAGGCTGCAAAACAAAAGTTCTAGGCTCAACAATGAACACCTACATATCTGCATGAGAATGGCACTAATTCCATTCCAACCAAAATTTAAATTACTGGCAGGTCAGCCACATGCCCATTTTTCTCATTAAGAAAAGTAAAAGAAGAATTAAAAGAGAAAAGTTAAAAAAAAAATGTTCTGTTTGCATTTCCCCCCCAAAAAGCCACTTGTTTTCTGAAGATGTGGACTTTTTTTTCTTGAAAAGTAGGCCCTCATTTTTTTAGGCTGGGACCTCCTTATTTTAAGAACAAAGAAGAGAAAATGTGAAGTCAATTAGCCTAGTAAACTAGACCCACCCGCCTAGCGGCCAAAAATATTTTTGCCTACGAGTGGGTCTAGCCTCGCACCATATCAACAAAACACCCCAGGCATCAAATCGTGCCCGCCAATCACAACGCAAGGTTTTTGTTTGGATTCTTTGGGCGGGCTTTTGCAGGAGTGACGACAAGGCTGCGCAACGCTGGAGAAAGCACAGCAGGAAAGATGGCTACGGCTAGTGAACAGCACGCGTTTGACTCCGCTTTGGAATCAGTTTTAGAAGAATTAGACTTGGAGTTTTCGTTGAAACATGAGCAGGAAGAGGCTCTCCGCTCATTCCTTTTCAAGAAGGACGTTTTTGCTGTTTTGCCGACCGGCTATGGCAAAAGTCTGATGACAAAAGCTGGCTCCGCTGGTAACCACCTGAGCCACTACGCCCCCAGGCCTCCCCCACTGCTTTCTGTCGCTCTGACTACGTCACAGTCAATGTTGCGCTGATTGGTCAGAGCGTTGACCTGTACGCACAGAGACAGTTTGAAAGACAGCGGGTTGTTCCTCCCACACCCTTCGGAAATGTCTACGACCGAGACCAGACTAAATATTCACATTTATGCCGTTTTTCCACTACCAACGTGGCTGAGCCGTGCTGTGCTGAGTTGGGCTGAGTCGAGCTGAGCGGGGCTGTTGGAGTTGCATTTCGACTACAACCGCGCTGAACCGTGCTGGCTGGAAGTGGGTGGACACATTGGGTGGAGTTAGCGAAAGTGGGTGGACGTCAGGTGATGTCGTTTGGCGGCGCAAACAGTGACATCAGTGAGCTTTTAAGCGGTAGTCTCACAACCCGGAGAGTAAACAATAAACATGGAGGACATGGAGTCGTTAGTGTTGCTGGTCTTGGTGCTGTGGCTTGTTGTCACCAACAACGCCAACAGATACTGGCAAGAGTGTATAGATGAGGCGAGGCGCATAAGGCTTCATAATTCTCGTAATTCGTAACTCTCCTTCTTCCGGGTTTGCGGTGTTTACAGATCCCAGCGTGCTCGCGGGGCGTGTGTGGGCATGTGAGGACGCTCCTCCTCACCAATCAGTGCACAGGGGAGTGTCTGCTCACGCCCCTAGCCTCACTCAGCTCGGTTTGGCTCGCTTCAGCCCCACTCCAAAACGGTGCGAGTTTTAGGGGCTAAGCAGGGCTGAAGCGAGCTGAGTCGTGCTGTTTTTGGATAGTCGAAACGCGAGCCGTGTCGGGCTGAAGTGAGCTGAAGCGAGCTGAAAAAGGGTAGTGGAAAAGGGCCATTAGTCTGGCTTGCCAGGCTAGAAGTCAATGCTCTGTTTGCACTTTTTAGTTAATGTTTTCTGAGTTGACTTTTTTACTTGAAGTGTAGGCCTTCAATTCTTCAGGTTGGGACCTCTTTAATTTAAGAGAAAAAGGAGTTATTCCACTCTGTTTGCACTTTTTTATTTATTTTATTCTGAGGTTCCTGTTTTCTTTAATCTGAAATAAAGGCCTTGAATTAATTTTCCTGGGACTACTTTTATTTATGGTAAAAGAGATAGTTGTGCACTCAGTTCATTTCCTGCATTGGAAATGAGCAATAAATATTGTTGAAACCATATGAAAATGTGGACATAGGGGAAGGCTATAAGACACAAGCTGGACTTCGGTTTGGACCTTCTACACTCAAAGAAATGAAACATGCATGTTGCTGGAGTTAAATAACTAGTTCATGTTAAATTTATTAAATATTGTCGTGTTTAACGATTAAATCAAGTGAGTTTTGTTTTAATAACCGAACAGTATTGGCTTTTATGATTATTAGACCTTATTGAGTTGGATTTATGTAATACAGTTGATTAAACTGCATTAAGGTTGTCCCAATGCACTCTCCGTACTTTCTTGCACACGCTCAGTAAGGCAGACTAAACATTGGTTGAATTAAGGGACTTGTTGGGTATTGCACTGAAATCTTGGGAGTCCCAGTAGGTGGTACTGGTTTGTGATTGTTGGCTTGATTATATTTTTGTTAGATTGTATAAAAAAGACCACATTGTTCTTGTCAGTCCTCACTTGACATGCTGGATAAGACAATATTTTTGAGCAAGGAGCTTAGTTTATCTTTTTACTGTTGTCTGAAGTATAACGATTTTACAAAAGCACCCAATATATGATATTCATTATGTTGTCATTTTATTTTGAGTTTTTTACTTGGCACAGTGGTCAATTTGTTAAGAACAAAGCTGTGGAGGGTTACATAACTTTCCCCTACTGAAGTCTTCAGCTTGTTTTTTTATGCTGTTAGACTTTTTGTTTGCATTGGTAATGCTGCCAAATGTCAACAAGTGACTTGTTGGGTATTGCACTGAAATCTTGGGAGTCCTCGAACATCTCCCAGTAGGCATTACTGGTTTTTGATTGATATTTTGATAATATATTTGTTAATATTCAATTTTTAAATGAAAGTTGTCATTTAACCCAATTGATACCACATTAGTGTTGCCACCTGTCCCGGTTTTTCCTGATTGTCCCGGATTTTCATGGTCTGTACCGGAAAAAAAAAAAAAATCAGGGACACTGAATGTCCCGTTTTTTTGTACATGATGGGCAAAATGTGTATTTCAACTTGCGAGCCAGCTGAGAACCAGTTTGCTTTTCTGTAGCTCGCCGTGCTAAGTGGAGCCACGTCATTACGTCGCTGAATACGTCATTACGTCACTGTATACATCAGTTACGGCGCTACGTTTGCATAAACCTTGGCGCGAATATCAAAGCAAAAACAACACAGAAGAAGCAGCAGCAGCAGCAACAACAACAATAATAATAATGGATGACTTCGCGTTTGTACAGCTGCGGCTTCTCGTCGCTTAAAAATGGCGACCTTTCGCGGTCTTGTTATTGTTGTTGGTCTTAACAACTCCGCCCCCTCCGCTGACGTAAGCGGTTCTTTCCTCTGGCCCCGCAGAGAGTTGGTGCTAGCCTGGAACCGGTTTTTCTGGCCCCAGAGCCAGTTCTTTGTCAGTAGAAACAGAAAACCTGGTTCCAAACTAAGCACTGGCCCCGAACCAGCCCTGGAACTGCTTTGGTGGAAAAGGGGCATTGGAGGATGCTTGGACTAATAAAAGAAACAGATTCTCTGTTGCAATGGTGAAGGCTGAGCTTCAAGTCAGGCTAAACTTTCAGTTGTCCTGTACTGAGTTCAAGACATTCATTGAAAATCAGCCAGGACTCATAGCAGCAGCAAAGAAAAACACCAAATATAAATGGAAGATTAGGTAAGGTTTTAGTGAATTAAATGAAATAGTGTAGTGTAGTACATACTCCTGTATGTACTGTATGTGCCCAGTTATATCAGTTACATGTCCTCCTATGTATTTGTTTAGCCAAGAGCAGCAGAGGCACAGGCAAGCACAAGCAAAGCACACAGCACACTCTAAGCAATCAGGTAAGCTGTTGGACACTACACCTTACACTGTTACATTCAGGTATTCTTAGATACAATGAAAAATTAGATTATTTATTTTTATTCCACATAAGCAAACAGAACTTAATTATGTATTCCCCTTTTACCTGTGCCCACTACTGCCCCCAGGTGTCCACAACCAAAAACTGTTGGAAATAAACCAAAATAATGAAGACCTGCTATATTATGTAAAGCAATTAACTAAACAAATAACTAGCAAAAGCGTCATTTTTACTAATTAGAGCAATACAATTTCAGCGTAGAAGGGCAATTTTTGCCTTGGGTTAGATGTGCGAAGGGCGCCGTTGCTTACAAGCAAAAAGGTCGATTGGATGGTCGAAATGTCCAGGATTTTTGTCAGACACAGGTGGCAACCCTATACCACACTGATACTTATGACTTAAGTCTTGAGCTTGTTTTGGGCTGTTACACATTTTGTTTGCATTGGTAATGCTACCAAATGTTTTCTGTTTATAGATAGCCTAAGATTTTTTTATGCACTTAAAGATGCCCGTGCACTTTACAACAAAGGCGAAGGCTTTTTTTTCTTTAAAGTAACTTGAATCACCTTTCTATTTTTTTGACATTGTAATCTGCCAAAAGTTTAGTTTTTCAGATTGAAAGATGCACTTGGGCAAACAAATTAAACTGAGTTAAATAGTTATTTTGTGTTGTGTACGGTGCTTTAAGTAGATATTGGAACAAATGCAGACAGTACAGAACGCAGGAATGTAAATTAAACACAAGTTTATTAAATAAATCCAACATAACTCTGTTCACCAAAGGCAACGTGACGTTGTTAATTAAATCCAACATAACTTTGTCAGCTAAATCCAACATGGCTTTATTTAATACCGTCCATGCAACTTTGTGTAGTAAATCTAACATAACTCTGTTGAATAAACTCAACATAACTGTATTCAATACATCTAAATTAACACAGTTTCGTGGGACCGGTTGCCATAACTCGGTTAAGTAAATCCAATGTTTTATTTTTTTGAGTGTACTTGGACAAAATTTAATAACTGGACCTCAGTGACTTTTAATTGAATACCCCTGTTATAAGCGATCTCATTGGCTGCCGATGTTGTCCCCCACCAGACGGACAAAGCCGACTGATCTTAATCACAAAAGTTTGACCTAGTCTATTAGCATTATGGCTTTGATCAAAGACTGGTTGACTAAACGTCAACAAATCCACGTGAGTGATGGCGCACAAAACCAGACAACTGTCACGACAACGAAAATGTCATCAATTTTAATCACGGCGACTGGCTCAAAAAGCACTCGCTGGACAATTTGATCCACATCAGCATGGATGACAGCGAGATGGACGACGAGAGGGTTGCCCAACATTGGGCCAAGCAAAAGCCAAGGAGAATTAATCTGCTTTAAAGGAGTAGAAAGCTTCATTCATCAGTTTGGGTTTGCAGAAAGATTATGTACTTATAAACACTCTCACGAAGTGAAGTTGTCCAAATGTGTCAAATACAGCATAATTTCAAATAATAATCATAAGCATATTTGACAGTGTGATGTCACTGTGTTAAAGGGTCACAGTGACATCACACTGCCAAATACCGTACGCTTATCATTATTATTTGAAATTATGCTACATTTGACACTTAAATTCTCTTCATGAATGTGTTTATAAGTACATAATCTTTCTGCAAACTTAAATGTATGAATTAAGTTTTCTTTTCCTTTAAATATGTTTTAATCGTAATCTAGTCCATTTAATAAAGTGCCAAAATTTAAACTTTATAATATGCAGTCGCCTTACTTTTCTTTTCAGTGTATCTTAGTTCTACATATATTACGGTAACTGCATCAGAAACATTCTAAATCATTACAGTTATAGTAATACAGCAACTTATTTTAAGGTGGCAGGTCTTAGGTTCAGATCCCTTTGTGATCAACAGGAGGTCATGGTGATCGATTCTCTTCATTGGATTGCATAAGATGGAGCAAACCACTGTTCATATTTTCATGCACATTTTTGTTACAACACTACTTGATCATAGATAATTAAAGGATCCCCGTAGATTTTCAATCGATCATATACTTCAGTAATCTATAACAAAACAGTTTAACTTGCATGGTGAACTTTAAGGTGAAATTTCAAATACTATTTAGGTCAGAAATCATTGAAACCCTGGTAAAATCTATCCTATAATCATGTATTGAAAACCTCTCAGAGACCCTGAAAATGCACCTGAGAGCATCTATTTTCAAAAAATTTTCCGGGGGGGCATGCCCCTGGGCGGCACGGTGGTGTAGTGGTTAGCGCTGTCGCCTCACAGCAAGAAGGTCCGGGCTCGAGCCCCGTGACCGGCGAGGGCCTTTCTGTGTGGAGTTTGCATGTTCTCCCCGTGTCCGCGTGGGTTTCCTCCGGGTGCTCCGGTTTCCCCCACAGTCCAAAGACATGCAGGTTAGGTTAACTGGTGACTCTAAATTGACCGTAGGTGTGAATGTGAGTGTGAATGGTTGTCTGTCTATGTGTCAGCCCTGTGATGACCTGGTGACTTGTCCAGGGTGTACCCCGCCTTTCGCCCGTAGTCAGCTGGGATAGGCTCCAGCTTGCCTGCGACCCTGTAGAAGGATAAAGCGGCTAGAGATAATGAGATGAGATGAGATGCTCCGTACCTCTCCGAGCTTTGCGCGACCTCCCAGTCAGTCAGACGCAGTCAGACGCGCTGTCACTCTTGTTAGCAATGTAGCTAGGCTCAGTATGGCCAATGGTATTTTTTGGGGCTGTAGTTAGATGCGACCAAACTCTTCCGCGTTTTTCCTGTTTACATAGGTTTATATGACCAGTGATATGAAACAAGTTCAGTTAAAAAAATTGAAACGTAGCGATTTTCTATGCTATGGAAAGTCCGCACTATAATGACAGGCGTACTAACACCTTCTGCGCGCTTCGGCAGCACATTAATATCTGAGCTCCGTATCAATGCACTGCCGAAGCACGCAGAAGGTGTTAGTACGCCTGTCATTATAGTGCGGACTTTCCATAGCATAGAAAATCGCTACGTTTCAATTTTTTTAACTGAACTTGTTTCATATCACTGGTCATATAAACCTATGTAAACAGGAAAAACGCGAAAGAGTTTGGTCACATCTAACTACAGCCCCAAAAAATACCATTGGCCATACTGAGCCTAGCTACATTGCTAACAGGAGTGACGGCGCGTCTGACTGCGTCTGACTGACTGGGAGGTCGTGCAAAGCTCGGACAGGTACGGAGCAGCTCGTCTCAATTCAGATAAGAGCATATTTCATTATGGAAGTACGGTGGACTGTTCCTTTAAGGCTCATTATTGGACCTCAAGGTAACTATGTGTACATTTTAAGAGCTAAAAAGGTACATACTGTATATGTTCCCAAACAGTATATAAAGGGTACAAGTAAGTACTTTAGAGGGTACTGTCCCAGTGACGAGCAGTTGTAAAGTAATGCACTTTAATTTGAGTGTGTTCAGTGCATTTTACTAGCGTCCTGAATGACAAATGACATCGCCACACCACTGGGAGACTCAGTCCTGCTCGGTAATGATAATGTAATGACAACAATGCACATGTAATGACTGGTTTCCTCATGCTCGGTGTGTACCACCTCAAGTGAAGTAGTGTGATGGGACGCAACCTGGCAGCGAGTTTTGTGAAAATGCTGCATGCTCACAGCAAGCACGCAATGATAGCAAAGAACCCTGCTGCGAGACCTGCGAGTTGAGGCTGCTGATGGGGAGAGCAGTTTATCTCGGTGTAATTATGCAATGAGCCTTCTTTCGCAGTTTCCCCTGATTGAAAACGATGCCAGAAGCTGACTCCATCTGGCGTAGTGTGCGTCGCTCTTCTGACAGCTTCATCAGATTGTAAATGCTTTCCCCCCCACCCACTGACACACATCTCAACTCTATATTTATGTGTAGATTACTTTCACGTCCCAGCAGTATGCGTCTGTGAACCTGTGGTTGTAAAAGGATTTGTCTGCCCCATGCTCAGGTCGTCTGGAAGCATAACGCGATGAACATAAGACTAGACTTGATTTCATGTTGGGTCACCGTGGTGAAGGTTCCTCATGGATGGACAAATCAGTAGCCTGCAGAAGAATAGGTTCAATTCGCAGAAAAAGAATTAAAAAACCCTACACCTTTATCGATTTTGCAAAACAAACAAACTTTTCATTGGCTTTCATTGGTATAACGAGTTTTAGTAGTAGGATTAATTAGTGTGAGCGATGATGGGCGGTTTTTTCATAATCAGGATCATGCAGGTTTCTGGAAACCCTTAGTCTGTATTTTATGCTGTACTCGTCCTATCCATGGAAATCTTGAACTAGGAATTTTGTCATTTTTGACCTTGAGCTACAAAGTCGGGAAAAGGAAGAGGAGAAGGAGGAGGAGGAAAGAAGGAGTAGGAAGAGGGAAGAAGAATAAGGAGGAGGAGAAGGAGGAGGAGAGAAGAAGGAGGAGGGAAGAAGAAGAGGAAGGAAGAGGAAGGGAAGGAGGAGGGAAGAAGAAAGAGGAGGAAATGAGGAGGGAAGAAGAAGAAGGAGGAGGAGGAGAAAAGGAGGAGGGAATAAGAAGGAGGAGGGAAGGAAGGAGGAGGGGAGGGAAGGAAGATGGAAGAAGAAGACAGGAGGAAGATGAGGAAGGAAGAAGAAGGATGTGGTGGAGGAGGGGGGAAGGAGGTGAAGGAGGAGGAAAGAAGCAGGTGGAGGACGAGAAGGAGGGAAGAAGGAGGAAAGAGGAGGGAAGGAATGGGGAAGAAGAAGGAGGAGGAGGAGGAGGGAAGAAGAAGAAGAATCCTTCAGTGAAACTCTTTACTACACCTCTGGAATTGTATATAATGTCTTGCAAAAGTATTCATCCCCCTTGATGTTTGTCCTGTTTTGTCGCATTACAAGCTGGAATTAAAATGGATTTTTGGAGGGTTAGCACCATTTGATTTACACAACAGGCCTACCACTTTAAAGGTGCACACAGTTGTTTTATTGTGACACAAACAACAATTAAAATGAAAAAAAAAAACCAGAAATCTGGAGTGTGCATAGGTATTCACCCCCTTTCATATGAAACCCCTAAATAAGAGCTGGTCCAACCAATTCACTTCATAAGTCACATAATCAGTTGATTAAGATCCACCTGTGTGCAAAGTGTCACGTGATCAGTCACATGATGTCTGTATAAATCAACCTGTTCTGGAAGGACCCTGACTCTGCAACACTACCAAGCAAGCAACATGAGAACCAAAGAGCCTCCAAACAGGTCAGAGACAAAGTTGTGGAGAAGTATAGATCAGGGTTGGGTTATAAAAAATATCCCAAACTTTGAATATCCCAGGGAGCTCCATTAAATCCATTATAGCAAAATGGAAAGAATATGGCACCACTACAAACCTGACAAGAGAAGGCCACCCACTAAAACTCACAGACCGGGCAAGGAGGGCATTAATCAGAGATGCAACAAAGACACCAAAGATAACACTGAAGTACTGAAGGAGCTGCAAAGATCTACAGTAGAGATGGGAGCATCTGTCCATAGGACCACTTTAAACCGTACACTCCACAGAGTGGGGCTTTATGGAAGAGTGGCCAGAAAAAAAGCCAGTGCTTAAGAAAACACATTGGGCAAACTCCAAACAGCATGTGGCAGACTCCCCAAACACATGGAAGAAGATTCTCTGGTCAAATGAGACTAAAATTGATCTTTTTGGCAATCATGGGAAATGCCATGTGTGGCGCAAACCCAACACCCTGAGAACATCATTCCTACATTGAAGCATGGTGGTAGCAGCATCATGCTGTGGGGATATTTTTCATTTGCAGGGACAGGAAAGCTGGTCAGGACTGAAGGAAAGATGGATGGCATTAAATACAGGGCAATTCTGGAGGAAAACCTGTTTGAGTCGGCCAGAGGTTTGAGATTGGGGCGAAGGTTCACATTCCAGCAGGACAATGACCTAAAATAGGGGTGGCCAAACTACGGCCCGTGGGCCAACTGCGGCCCGTCGCTCTCTTTTATGTGGCCTGCCATGAATTATAAAAATTGAACTGTAATTTGGCCCGTTGTAATGTCAGTCTGAATACATTGCACTTTTTAAGTTTCAACACTGGGTGGCGCTGCAATTTTGAGCAAGATTTGGCTCCACTCTAGACTCTTTGGCTGAGTTACTCACGTTCGCTCACGTTACTGTTGTTTACTTTATTGGTTGTTGCCTTGGAGACGAGCAAAGCACTCAGATGAGCGATTACATGCGCTATCACAGTAACTGACAAAAGATGGGAGTGAAAAGACGAAAAATAGAGAGTGAGTGTAGAAAATTTCAGACTAGATGGGAAAATGAATACTTGTTCGTAGAGATTAAGGGAAAATGTGTTTGTTTGATTTGCAAGGAGTCTGTAGCAGTGATGAAAGACTATAATGTTCGAAGACACTATGAAACTAAACATCAGTCATACACTTCATACACTGGCCTGGAGAGGGAGAGAAAAGTCAAACAGATGACAGCTAACCTGTTAGCGCAACAGCAGCATTTTTTTCATGCCAACAAACTTCAAGAAAACAGCACCAGAGGTATCTCAACTGATTGCTGAGCATGGAAAACCTTTCTCGGATGGTGAATTTGTTAAATGCTGCCTCACTAAAGTTGCTGTGTCCAGAGAAGATTCAGGACTTCAGAAATGTGAGTTTGTCCAGACAAACAGTTGCCAGACGAATCGAAGACCTCTCAGCTAACTTGAATCAGCAAGTATCAGACAAGGCAAGAGCATTTGAGTTTTACTCAATTGCGTGTGATGAGAGTACCGGTGCTACAGACACAGCGCAGCTGCTGATTTTTTTATGAGGCGTCGACATTAACTTTGGCATTACCGAGGAGTTACTTGATCTTGGGAGTCTAAAAGGTACCACAACGGGTAGGGACATTTTTGAGGCTGTATCGGCTGCGATTAATGACATTAACCTGCCCTGGGACAAGCTGCGTGGAGTTACCACAGATGGGGCTCCAGCAATGACTGGCGAACGTACCTGTAATGGGGTGGCCTCTATGGTGTGCAGAAAAGTTCGCAAAAGTGGAGGTGAGGCTGTAAAAATGCACTGCATTATCCACCAGGAAGCACTCTGTGCTAAGACTGTTCAGGTGAATGATGTGATGGACACGGTGGTTAAAACAATCAATCAATCTCATTCGTGCAAAGGCACCCAATCACAGACAGTTCCAAACTTTTTTGTCTGAAGTTGAAGCTGAATATGGAGACATCATCTACCACTCAGATGTGCGCTGGCTCAGTCGCGGCACCGTTCTGCATAGGTTTTACTCACTGAGATCAGAAATTGGCCAGTTTTTGAAAGAAAAAGGCAAGCCTCTTCACGAACTGGATGATCCCCTATGGTTGGCAGGCCTGGCTTTTTTGGTAGATCTGACCAGCCATCTTAACGCACTGAACAAGAGCCTTCAAGGCAAAGATCAACTTGTCTCTCACCTGTACGCACACCTGAAAGCGTTCTGTGTCAAGCTCAAACTTTTAGAGGCGCAACTACGCGACTTCAATGTAGTTCACTTCCCCACAATGTTGGAGCTGAAGACAGCTTTCCCGAATGCCAACATCTCTGCCCCCCCAAAAAAAAATGTATCAGTGATCACATCTCTTCTGGCAGAATTTCGTAAGCGCTTTCAGGATTTTTCGGTCATTGAGAAAGACATGAAACTATTCACAACACCATTCTCGGTTGACGTGACAGATGTTGATGAGCGTATGCAGATGGAAGTTATTGAGATCCAGTGCAACAATTCACTGAAAAGTCAGCATCAGCTTCTCCCCCTACCAGAGTTTTATCAGAGTTTGGATAAGACCAGGTTTCCTCTCATGAAGCGCCATGCCGCAAGAATGATGAGTCTGTTCGGGTCTACGTACATACGCGAGCAGACATTTTCTCTTATGACTCTGAACAAAAGCCGACTAAGAACGAGGCTGACTGACAGACATCTCTGCGACGTTCTTCGCATCGCAACATCAAGGCTTACTCCTGACCTGCCAGCTATTCTTCAGTCCAAGACTCAGCATCACTGCTCCCACTGAACGACATTGCAATTTTTTTTTTTACCTGCAAATGTTTTCATCAGTCTTGTTGCACCTTTGTCACTGATCATGACCCATTTTCAGTTAGGCTACTTAAAGGTCCCATGGCATGGTGGTTTGTTGATGCTTTAAACGGGCTCGTGGAGGTTTCCGGATGTTATATCCGCAGCCTTTCTCGAAATGAACCCTTGGCACGTAGATATAGCCTCCTGGGAGAAAGCCCCATTTCAGCGCTTTTCCCAGTGCGTCGTTTTGCTAATGAGAAGCAGGAGGCGGGGAAGGGTAGAGGGTGGGGGCGGGTCTTATCATTAATATTCATGACATGTAAACGTGTTACCTCTGATTGGCTAACAGCACTGTGACGCTACCTCCAGTGGGTCAGAACAAGCGGATGTGGGTGTCTTACTATGGCGAGAGAGAAGGAACAAACCGTGAAGGGAAAAATACCGCGCACTGACGTCATTAAGGTGCGACGCGAGGAAATAAAATAAATTCAACAAATGTTTGGGTTTTTACTGAACAAACAAACAAATAAAATGAACGAGTGACTTAAAAAAAAGAATGTGGGTGTCTTTGTAAAAACTGTTTTGATTGGCTATTATAACAGAGCATGCTGCATGCTTTTTGGTTTTGTAGCGCAGAGTACCTGGCTAACTGCAGGGAGCGGTTAGCTGCACAGCTAATGTAGCCATTGCAAGGCTAATGTGGCACCGATTTTAAAACACGGCAAAACATAAGCTCATAAGTTACAGTCAATTTCCAGACTAAACTCAGTTTAACAGAGCATGCTGCATGCTTTTTGGTTTTGTAGCACAGAGTACCTGGCTAACTGCAGGAAGCGGTTAGCTGCACAGCTAATGTAGCCATTGCAAGGCTAACGCACCGATTTTAAAACACGGCAAAACGACTTAACAGTTATACACTTACTTGTTCGCTGTTTGTGGCTGATGCGGCAGGGATGCTTGGTACGGACCCAGGCTTCAGTGACAGTTGATGTGCAAAACCTGCCCTGTACTGTCCCAAGTTGTGGAAACATTCATCAGGAAAATGCTTCCGACAAACATACACCGTCTTAGGTAGACTCGATGGCGTATTATTGGAGTAAATAAAATTAAGCCACTGCGTCTTCAGGGGCTCTCCCGTCGGCAGTAAAAACAGACTCTTTTCTGTGTTGTCACATCCATGTACAGCGCAACTTCCATGTTTGGTGGCAACTTTTGAGCTGGGCGGGCAATCCATACGGTGGGTGGGAATCCAGAGGGGGGGCGTGGGGATCATCTCCCTTGCTGACGTCGTCAAGGGAAGAGCTTCTCAACGCGCTGTTTTGACGCGCCATTCTCAAATATTGGGCATAGTTTGGTTTACACATTATGACATTTCTAGCCACTGGGGTGACTTAAGAAGGTCAGAGGAACTCATTTTAACGTTAAAAAACCTCAGAAAGTGAAAATTTCATGCCATGGGACCTTTAACAAAGCACTAAGATTAGGCCTATAGAGATCTTGCAGTCACGTGACCGGAAAGTACACAGACGCCATCTTGTCGGTAAAAAACACCGCTGAATACTGCTGCACTCGTGTACAGAATGGATCAATTTCAACCGATGGACTACACGGCTCATTTTTATAATGAACAGATAACTAGATATATGTCTAAAATAAACGATCTACAGATTAGTGACCCTTATGGCTTTCCGGACGGAGTTTTCACGACCGTGTCAGTGGATATGGAACTGCCAGCGGAATACCCAGACGTGTATAATTACCTCATCAACTTTCCCTCGCTGTTCAGTGGTGAAGCACTGCGTGCTTATAAATCTCTGGACAGTTATTTTTACAGAACTTCAGGATTTGTCAGCGACTCAGATGTGGCATCTTGTAAACAAGAAAATAACAGTCCTCATTGGACGGGTAAGTCACTTAAGTATTACTAGTACTGCACTGACCAGCCGATTATAGAATAGAATAAGGTAATTCCAGCTGTAATTCCAAATCGTCCGTGTTGTTTACCATGGATCTGGCGTTGGAGAGGTAGAGGCTTAGCAGTGGAGGTTTGAGTAGCTGTTTTCTGAGCTTAGTCAACAGGCCGGCTCTGCAGCCTCGCTTTTGCTTCCGCTCCCGGCGCCGCCTCCTTCGCTTTGCTTCCGATAACAATCCACGGAGACCCCGCTGGTCTCGCTATCTCGTCCGGAATGTTTTTTTTTTTTTCTTGTCCGGAATGCTGTGCATGCGATGGAAATCGCTACAAACCGTCATTTTCTGCTGGAAACCAATGTCCAGTAAGTCCATACGGTTATAGTGGATATTGAAGTCCGGTACAGATGAACAACACGCAAAAATACACACAAAAAACATAAACCGTGCACAGGTAGGGAGAGCTTGTAGCCGCAGCCGTTGTAGTAGAATTGTATATAGTAGGGTTTTCCAGAAGAAAAGGTAGAAGTAGAAGCAGAAGTAGAAGGTGGAAATATGGCGTTTGACCGACAAGATGGCATTTGTCACAATCTGGATCGGCTGTGACGTCACATGCAAGTGCTCCATAGACAGGTATGTTTTCTTGATGTGACTGCCTGTACTGCCTTTTTCCTTTTCGGCTACATGTGAATGTGTTATTTATTCATTTGCAGACCTTTGTGACATTGTCAGTTATTAGGCTAATTGAAATTCATTTCATACCAAAGTAGGTTGTTTTATTAGGCTATGTTCTTATGTAAGCCATTCACATTTTATACCAAACTACATTAGCTTACACAGCCACTTTCTCTCAGAAGTGTTGAAACTGCCTTGACCCTCTGTGTTGTTCACTCAGACATTTATGTTCATAGTCTGTTGCATTCTACATATTTCAGGTTACATTCTGAGATTTTCAAATGTTTATTTGAATGAAACCAAGGATAAGTAAAGTTGTGTACTAGGGTGCATCAGTTGCCCTCACTTTCATAAAATCTGATGCATTTTTGTTTGGGTGTTCCTTTTCACCAATAAAGACATCCTGTAAAATTTTTTGACCATATTCAAAAGTCTAATGGTGGCACCATGAGGTTCATTTTTTGCCAAAAAAACCCGCTTATTTTATGTTTTTGCGTAAGGTTTGAATCACAATGTTGGACTCCATTTATTGATTTCTTGTGGCCCTCAAACTGGAAAACTTCATAGGTGAAGACTCGTGGCTGTTCTTTGCAGCTTTTGATATATTTGATGATCATCTGCTCTCAACACCAGTGTCACAATGGGATGGCTTGGCATCTTACCAGAGGATAAAGGCAACACTCATAAACTTCACTGTGACAAATGATGTGGCAGAGCGTGGGGTTAAACTAGCCCATGAGAAAGTTGGTTCTGCCACAATAGAAGAAAGATTCCAGAACATTGTGCAAGTTGTAGCAAAAGACAGAGTAATGGTTCCAAATCTGAGACGGCCACATAGGAAATAGACATTGAGAATTTGCTTCTTAACATTTCACTTGTATCTTCAGTTGTCTTGAAAACAGGTAATCTAGCATCATTATAACTTTAACAGGGGCTAGCATATGCATAGGTGGCAAGCTTAAAACCAGGGTTATAACATTGATAGATAATGCTAGTGACACCCTAAAATCTCATCTCATCTCATTATCTCTAGCCGCTTTATCCTGTTCTACAGGGTCGCAGGCAAGCTGGAGCCTATCCCAGCTGACTACGGGCGAAAGGCGGGGTACACCCTGGACAAGTCGCCAGGTCATCACAGGGCTGACACATAGACACAGACAACCATTCACACTCACATTCACACCTACGGTCAATTTAGAGTCACCAGTTAACCTAACCTGCATGTCTTTGGACTGTGGGGGAAACCGGAGCACCCGGAGGAAACCCATGCGGACACGGGGAGAACATGCAAACTCCGCACAGAAAGGCCCTCGCCGGCCACGGGGCTCGAACCCGGACCTTCTTGCTGTGAGGCGACAGCGCTAACCACTACACCACCGTGCCGCCTACACCCTAAAATAAACCTCCAAATATTTTTAGACATTCTAGACATACTGTCTACAGTATCTAAGATATTTGGTATGCTCTATAAGGTGCCATAATGTTTCATGAAAAGTGATCGAAATTTTGTCATAAAATAGCAGCTTTTTCCATAACTTTGAGTTCCTGGTGCCACCATTAAACTTTTGAATTTTGTCAAACTATTTCACCCAGTGTGTTTTCTTACCAAAAGGAACATAAAAACAAAAATGCATCATGATCGGAGGAACTTTTCATTTTTAGGGGTCAACTGATGCACCCTAGTGTGCACTGTAAACTTAATAAAGTACTCAGACATCATTAGGCCTATAATTCACATCATATCAAGTAGGCTACTATTGCAACAAAAATACAATGTTTTGCACAGTCTAAAAAACATTGTAACTAGTCTAAAAGACACCTTTAATTTCTATCGGCCCTTGGCGGCTCATACAACCCCGATTCCAAAAAAGTTGGGACAAAGTACAAATTGTAAATAAAAACGGAATGCAATAATTTACAAATCTCAAAAACTGATATTGTATTCACAATAGAACATAGACAACATATCAAATGTCGAAAGTGAGACATTTTGAAATTTCATGCCAAATATTGGCTCATTTGAAATTTCATGACAGCAACACATCTCAAAAAAGTTGGGACAGGGGCAATAAGAGGCTGGAAAAGTTAAAGGTACAAAAAAGGAACAGCTGGAGGACCAAATTGCAACTCATTAGGTCAATTGGCAATAGGTCATTAACATGACTGGGTATAAAAAGAGCATCTTGGAGTGGCAGCGGCTCTCAGAAGTAAAGATGGGAAGAGGATCACCAATCCCCCTAATTCTGCGCCGACAAATAATGGAGCAATATCAGAAAGGAGTTCGACAGTGTAAAATTGCAAAGAGTTTGAACATATCATCATCTACAGTGCATAATATCATCAAAAGATTCAGAGAATCTGGAAGAATCTCTGTGCGTAAGGGTCAAGGCCGGAAAACCATACTGGGTGCCCGTGATCTTCGGGCCCTTAGACGGCACTGCATCACATACAGGCATGCTTCTGTATTGGAAATCACAAAATGGGCTCAGGAATATTTCCAGAGAACATTATCTGTGAACACAATTCACCGTGCCATCCGCCGTTGCCAGATAAAACTCTATAGTTCAAAGAAGAAGCCGTATCTAAACATGATCCAGAAGCGCAGACGTCTTCTCTGGGCCAAGGCTCATTTAAAATGGACTGTGGCAAAGTGGAAAACTGTTCTGTGGTCAGACGAATCAAAATTTGAAGTTCTTTATGGAAATCAGGGACGCCGTGTCATCCAGACTAAAGAGGAGAAGGACGACCCAAGTTGTTATCAGCGCTCGGTTTAGAAGCCTGCATCTCTGATGGTATGGGGTTGCATTAGTGCGTGTGGCATGGGCAGCTTACACATCTGGAAAGACACCATCAATGCTGAAAGGTATATCCAGGTTCTAGAGCAACATATGCTCCCATCCAGACGACGTCTCTTTCAGGGTAGACCTTGCATTTTCCAACATGACATACTGCATCAATTACAGCATCATGGCTGCGTAGAAGAAGGGTCCGGGTACTGAACTGGCCAGCCTGCAGTCCAGATCTTTCACCCATAGAAAACATTTGGCTCATCATAAAACGGAAGATACGACAAAAAAGACCTAAGACAGTTGAGCAACTAGAATCCTACATTAGACAAGAATGGGTTAACATTCCTGTCCCTAAACTTGAGCAACTTGTCTCCTCAGTCCCCAGACGTTTACAGACTGTTGTAAAGAGAAAAGGGGATGTCTCACAGTGGTAAACATGGCCTTGTCCCAACTTTTTTGAGATGTGTTGTTGTCATGAAATTTAAAATCACCTAATTTTTCTCTTTAAATGATACATTTTCTCAGTTTAAACATTTGATATGTCATCTATGTTCTACTCTGAATAAAATATGGAATTTTGAAACTTCCACATCATTGCATTCCATTTTATTTACAATTTGTACTTTGTCCCAACTTTTTTGGAATTGGGGTTGTATTTTTCTTTATGTGGCCCTCAAGCAAAAAAAGTTTGGCCACCCCTGACCTAAAACATACTGCTAAAGCTACACTGGAGTGGTTTAAAGGGAAACATTTAAATGTTTTGGAATGGCCTAATCAAAGCCCAGACCTCAATCCAATTGAGAATCTGTGGCCTAACTTGAAGATTCCTGTACACCAACGCAACCCATCTAACTTGAAGGGGTTGGAACAGTTTTGCCTTGAGGAATGGGCAAAAATCCCAATGGCTAGATGTGCTAAGCTAATAGAGACATACCCAAAGAGACTTGCAGCTGTAATTGCAGCAAAAGGTGGCTCTACAAAAGTACTTTGGGGAGGTGAATACCTATGAACACACCAGATTTCTGTTCTTTCATCTTAATTATCATTTGTGTCACAATAAAACAACAATTTTCACCTTTAAAGTGGTAGGCATATTGTGTCAATCAAATGGTGCTAACCCTCCAAAGATCGATTTTAATTCCAGCTTGTAATGCGACAAAACAGGACAAACACCAAGGGGGATGAATACTTTTGCAAGACATGTGAAGTAAACATGTCGCTCCAAACATGATACAGATCTGAGAGAATGTGTAGAGCATAAGGCCGACCAATATCGAGTATATGCTGTAAATAATAAATACAAAATTAAGGATCGGTAGCTTTACTCTCATCGGTTCCTGAACTTTTAGACACCCTGTTTATACAGTGGGCTCCAGAATTCTGAGAGCATTTGTGAAAAATGCCGATTTTGTAATTTAACACAACAACTTTTATGACAACTCATGAGAAACATGAGTTTCAGAGTTCTTAGTATTTCACACGTCCTCTTTTCGTTTGAAAGACAGTGTGCACTCGAGCTGCACGGACTCCACAAATTTGTGCAAAACCTGATGATCCGTTTTTGATCAAATCCATCAGAGCGTTGTCTGATCACGTGCTTCAGTAGAGAAGAGATTAGACATGAGGCAAATCTGACCTTTTGCACAAAGCAATAACATGGTCAAGATCACAAACTTGCTTACATTTAAATAGAGACCGAGAACTAGTGCAGAATCTGGAATATTTATTCTATTAAACATAGCTTTCTTCATTTTAAATATTTGAAATGAATATTAGTGAGTGTGATGCAATAGCAAACATAGCTATAAATAGGGTTGGGAACTGAAACTCTGTTCCAAATTAAAACCCAATCACAAATGCCAGACAAAAAAATTAAAATAAATAATAATAATTTTGGTTCTGCGGCGGCACGGTGGTGTAGTGGTTAGTGCTGTCGCCTCACAGCAAGAAGGTCCTGGGTTCGAGCCCCGTGGCCATCTTTCTGTGCGGAGTTTGCATGTTCTCCCTGTGTCTGCGTGGGTTTCCCCCACAGTCCAAAGACATGCAGGTTAAGTTAACTGGTGACTCTAAATTGACTGTGAGTGTGAATGGTTGTCTGTGTCTATGTGTCAGCCCTGTGATGACCTGGCGACTTGTCCAGGGTGTACCCCGCCTTTCGCCCGTAGTCAGCTGGGATAGGCTCCTGCGACCCTGTAGAACAGGATAAAGTGGCTAGAGATAATGAGATGAGATGAATTTTGGTTCTGCATTAACCCTTTAGTTTTGCTAAAAAGGACGTATGTACACCAATCAGCCATAACATTAAAATCACTGACAGGTGACATGAATAGCATTGATTATCTCATTACAATGGCATGTGTCAAGGGGTGGGATGTATTAGGCAGCAAGAGAACAGTCAGTTCTTGAACTTGATGTGTTGGAAGCAGGACAAACGGGCAAGTGTAAGGATCTGAGTGACTTTGACAAGGACCAAATTGTGATGGCTGGATGACTAGGTCTGAGAATCTCCAAAATGGCACATCTTGTGGGGTGTTCCTGGTATACAGTGGTTAGTACCTACCAAAAGTGGTCCATGAAAGGGGAACCAGTGAACTGGCGACAGGGTCATGGGTATCGAAGGCTCATTGATCGGCATGGGGCACAAAGGCTAGCCCATATGGTCCGATCCCACAGAAGACCTACTGTAGCACAAACTGCTGAAAAAGTTAATGCAGACACCTTTCTGTTTTAGCCAGCATTCACTTTTTCAGCAGTTTGGAGATGCTCAGACCCAGTCATCTAGCCATCACAAGTTGGCCCTTGTCAAAGTCGCTCAAATGCTTACGCTTACCCATTTTTCCTGCTTCAAACACATCAACTTCAAGAACTGACTGTTGTCTTGCTGCTTAAAATGAGATGGCCTTTCGATTTTATAAAATTGGTGAAATTTAGTTCCCTCTGAAATTTGGTCATTATGATATACGTTTATTTCTGTACTATCTCACAAAATATCAGGCCATTCTGTGGCTGGGAAGTTATTTAATTTGAGGGATTCCCGAGCAAATAATGCGCATGAAATTGCAGGCTTTGCGCAGTCGAGCAGACAGAGGAAGTCCGTGTGTGTGCGCATGCGCAGGTTTACCTTTGACTGATCACACCGACATGCTCGCTGACCGCCAATATTTATTAGCTTGGTCTTGCGTTTCCTTTCCTTCGTATATAACATAACGTCTTTTCTTCTCGCTTTCCGGTATTGTATTCGGTCTTCCACATTTCATTCGCACACTCACGTCCTCCATTTTTCTCTCCTGTTTCAAATTTGTATCCCACAATGCCTTGCGCGAACGGAGAAAGCCCACCACGTTATGACATGACGTAGTATGTTGAATTGGGTCATGGTGAAACAGGAAAAAATAGCAGAGAATTTAGGGCCACATGGCCCTAAATTCATTAATTGTTCTATTAGGAAAAAAAACCCTAATAAAACTGGAAGTCTATGTTTCGAATTCGGTAGCTTTCCATCCACTAAACAAAAATAACTGGGTGTCAGGGAAAATTATTTTTATGACCTACTGTATACTTGAAAAATTTGAAAGGCAGTGTACCTTTAACATATCCCACCCATTGACAGTTGCCACTGTAATGAGATAATCAATGTTATTCACTTCTTCCCCTGACAGTGGTTTTAATTTTATGGCTGATCGGTGTGTGTAGCTGTCTGCCAGGACCTGTCTATGTGACTACTACGTTATGCATCATTATCATTTGTTTAGACACAAGCTAGCATGCGTGGCTAACGTCACAACAGTGTGAAAGATGGCCTGCAGTAAACAGTCAAAAGTTATATTTTGTTATCTAAACATTTGATCTCTCTCTCTCTCTCTCTCTCTCTATCTCTCTCTCTCTTTTTAACCCTTCTGGAATCAAAATTGGGAATCTATAAAAGCTGGAAACATTAAAATTCAAATCCAACCACAGATAGTTCATACAGTTCTAATATAAACAGTTTGTCCCAGTAGAGAAACCTTTAAAGGTTCTACAGCATGTCGAATCCTACTACAAAGAGATTTTCTTTGTAGAATCCTTTTGGTAAACTATGAACCTTTCTACGAATGAACATAAAAAAATATATATATCATCATGATGATTCAAGGAATACAGTGGTGCTTGAAAGTTTGTGAACCCTTTAGAAATTTCTATATTTCTGCATAAATATGACCTAAAACATCATCAGATTTTCACAAGTCCTAAAAGTAGATAAAGAGAACCCAGTTAAACAAATGAGACAAAAATATTATACTTGGTCATTTATTTATTGAGGAAAATGATCCAATATTACATATCTGTGAGTGGCAAAAGTATGTGAACCTCTAGGATTAGCAGTTAATTTGAAGGTGAAATTAGAGTCAGGTGTTTTCAATCAATGGGATGACAATCAGGTGTGATTGGGCACCCTGTTTTAATTAAAGAACAGGGATCTATCAAAGTCTGATCTTCACAACACATGTTTGTGGAAGTGTATCATGGCACGAACAAAGGAGATTTCTGAGGACCTCAGAAAAAGCGTTGTTGATGCTCATTAGGCTGGAAAAGGTTACAAAACCATCTCTAAAGAGTTTGGACTCCACCAATCCACAGTCAGACAGATTGTGTACAAATGGAGGAAATTCAAGACCATTGTTACCCTCCCCAGGAGTGGTTGACCAACAAAGATCACTCCAAGAGCAAGGCGTGTAATAGTCGGCGAGGTCACAAAGGACCCCAGGGTAACTTCTAAGCAACTGAAGGCCTCTCTCACATTGGCTAATGTTAATATTCATGAGTCCACCATCAGGAGAACACTGAACAACAATGGTGTGCATGGCAGGGTTGCAAGGAGAAAGCCACCACTCTCCAAAAGAACATTGCTGGTTGTCTGCAGTTTGTGAAAGATCATGTGGACAAGCCAGAAGGCTATTGGAAAAATGTTTTGTGGACGGATGAGAACAAAAAATAACTTTCTGGTTGAAATGAAAAGCGTTATGTTTGGAGAAAGGAAAACACTGCATTCCAGCATAAGAACCTTATCCCATTTGTGAAACATGGTGGTGGTAGTATGATAGTTTGGGCCTGTTTTGCTGCATCTGGGTCAGGACGGCTTGCCATCATTGATGGAACAATGAATTCTGAATTATACCAGCGAATTCTAAAGGAAAATGTTGGGACATCTGTCCATGAACTGAATCTCAAGAGAAGGTGGGTCATGCAGCAAGACAACGACCCGAAGCACACAAGTCGTTCTACCAAAGAATGGTTAAAGAAGAATAAAGTTAATGTTTTGGAATGGCCAAGTCAAAGTCCTGACCTTAATCCAATGGAAATGTTGTGGAAGGACTTGAAGCGAGCAGTTCATATGAGGAAACCCACCAACATCCCAGAGTTGAAGCTGTTCTGTATGGAGGAATGGGCTAAAATTCCTCCAAGCCGGTGTGCAGGACTGATCAACAGTTACTGCAAACGTTTAGTTGCAGTTATTGCTGCACAAGGGGGTCACACCAGATACTGAAAGCAAAGGTTCACATACTTTTGCCACTCACAGATATGTAATATTGGATCATTTTCCTCAATAAATAAATGACCAAGTATAATATTTTGTCTCATTTGTTTAATTGGGTTATCTTTATCTACTTTTAGGACTTGTTTGAAAATCTGATGATGTTTTAGGTCATATTTATGCAGAAATATAGAAAATTTTAAAGGGTTCACAAACTTTCAAGCACCACTGTTAAGTTCAGATATCCTGTGCTGTCGGTCATGTCGTTCATGACGCACTACATACTTATGTTTAAACAGAGGATCATGAAATTGGAGCGGTGCACTGTGTAATTGTCATAATGACAATATTAGTCACGTACTAAATGATCAGGGAGTGTTCGCGGCAAAAATACAGGGAACCCAGAATCGGGACTGAGAACCAGTGCTATTGAAAGCAGATTGAACGAACCTCAAACTGAGGAAGAAGCCGTGTGTTGGGTTTGATCAACCTTCCTGCTTTTTCATATTCGTTTGCGAGACAAAATTTTATAACCGAAAGTTTTACTTCAGGGGTTCTCAACCTTTCCTACTTTGAGGCCCACCTATTCATACTTATAATGAGTATTAAAAAAGATCACTAACTATTTTGGCTCATCCATTCTATTAGAATCTAATAATCTATTCTAAAGTGTATTAATGGGATCCAACATCACTCCTTGTTACCGATGGGAGCGCAGGAATTAAATAAATGCAATAAAAACAAACTGTTTTTTAATTGTTGGTATTGTATTTAAAACTGTATGGATGTGCCAGAAGCCAACATAAAACCATGCATGCAGGACATTCTCAGTCAAAAGGGATTAATGATCCAAAAGTGGAGTCTGGGTGATTAACACAAGAACTTATTGCCATGTTTGTGTACAGCAAATGAGCAAGTTATTAAAACCAAGAAGTGGATATAGAAACCACTCAATGGGATTCGATCCTTACACATTAACAAAGAAGGATTTTTCCTACGAGTTGGAAAATTATCCATCCGTTGAGTTCCCAGACATCTCAAACTACTGGTGCTGCAGACATCGTTCTAAATGGACAAACAGATGAAAACCTGGAAGAGCATGGAGGTGTACAACTTTTATATGTGGCTGGGTTAAAGATCTGGGGATCAGGACACTACAAGATAGACGGCGGTAGACGGATCTAAGTGCAGGGAGAGTGTTTATTAGCAGGCATGATATTAACAAAACACAAACGAAAGCAAAACAGAATCATAAAGCAGAGTATTTAAACAGCGTTATAAACATGGCTAGAAACAAATGTGACAGTGATAATGCTTCGCAACACCTCTGTGAAAACAGCATTCATGTCTGTATCTGCTGATTGTGCTCAAATCAGTATCAGGTGTTTCCTATAACAGCCAGGTCCCAAGTACGCGCACACACGCTCCGTGAGCACACACAGCGTGACAGTTAAGCATTCACCTGCTGTGTGACCACAACTTTTAGCTCACGTGTATACTACCACTAAAATGCCTCATTTTTCATTGATAACCCATCACAAAGCATCGCGAGCTGGAGTGTGACCGTAGCTTAATGAGGCGGATGTGACGTCGGATGCAACCCAGCAATTGTACCCTACTACGAGTAAAAATTAACTTCAACTTGGAAAAAAATTTGCGGCCCAGTGGTTGAGAAACACTGTTTTACTTTACTGATTTTACTGCACAGAATAACAAATTACAATTTTCCAAGAAATAATAAAACAAAGAAAAATAATAATACAAATAACAAGTGCTGATGGGAGCCTGGAAACAGGAATAAACTTCCCTTAGATAAAGGCTATCAAAAAAGAAATAGATAAACAAATAATTAATAACATTATTTTTAAAGTAATAACAAAGAAAGTAAGGAAAGGTAATAAAAAAGTAAAAAAAATTAAAATAAATTAAATTACAAAATTATTATTATTAGTAATAATAATAATAAAGTAAATAATAAATAAAGTTTTAAAAATTAAAAATAATTAAAAATAATTAATAATAATAAAGTAAGGAAGGAAATGTAATAAATTGAAAAAGTTTAAAAAAATTAAAATAAAATAAATTAAATTCAAAAGTATTATTAATAAATTAAAGTTTAAAAATAAAAAGAAATAAAATCAAATAAATTAAGGAAAGGTAATAAATTAAAAAAGTAAAAAAAAAAGAAAATGTATTAATAATAATAATAATAATAATAATAATAATAATAATAATAAATAAAGTTTTTAAAAAATTAATTACATTTAAAATAATTAATCATAAAGTAAGGAAAGGTAATACATTTTAAAAAGTTTAAAAAATTAAAATTCAATTAATTAAATGAAAATTTATTCATAATAAAGTAAGGTAATAAATTAAAAAAGTTACATTTAAATTAATTTATAATAATTAAAAAGAAAGGTAATAAATTAAAAAAGTCCTCAATATACAAATATGTAAAATATTAAATGTGTAATAAACATGGTCGATAACAAATGTTGGGAGAAAAAAAAGAATAATACATAAATAAATATCACCACCTTCCATACATTGGCACACCAGCCACACCCAAAAAACACAAGCAAGGCTACAAGGCTCGAAAAAACATATGAAACTACTATACAGCCACGCCCGAATGCTCCACACTCGGCCAGTGAACCAATGCATGGAAAGTCATGAATATAATAAAATAGAAACTTTAAATAGAAAATTAATTATTAATTATAAATAAAAAAGACAATACCCGAAAAGGCTGATTTACATAAAAAGATAAATTCAGTTCAGTCCTGTCAGTCAATCTGGAGGCAATGTGATCTTAGCTTGCTTTCGAAGACAGAAACTGATTCACTTTTCCTTATTAACAAAGGAAGATTATTCCAAAGCCGAGCAACTCTTGGAAAAAAGGAACATTTCAGGGTGTTAGTTCTGGCATAGATAGTTTTAAAGGTTAATTCAGTGTTTCTTATTTGGAGTCGGTTCATATTCGGAGTTGTAAAATTGCACATAATTTGAGATATTCAGGTCATAATAATAACCATGTAAATACTTAAATTAAAAGAGTAAGTCTAAATAAATTCTTCTTGACGAAAGTGACAATCGATCCTTGTGCAAGACAGCTTGTTCCCAACCATAAGCTTGGTCGCACGCCGCTGTTTTAAGGCTGGCTGTGTAACTGTAGCTCTGTCTATCAGCTTGTTTTACCAAGAATATTATGCTGAAACACATCTTTCTTCGTTCACACAGGAATTTACATCTCCAGCCTGCTTGGGAACACACAGTCTGGGATTTCACTTATGGTGAACAAAAAGAAAATGATTTGTGTCCTCTCTGTCAGGGAAATAGCTGCAGCCTGGAATGACAACTACTGCCTTCATGCTGTGTCTCTGAAATACTTACTTTTTTTTTTCTTCAGCTCACTGACAGAACCTTCTTTAACTTTCTGTAAGCTGACAGAGATATAAAGCATTCAACCATCAGGGGTCGAAATAGTCTCTGTCCTGCTGGCTTGTGGCCAGCAGAAGTTTTAAGTTTCCACCCCATCTGGCGTATTTTTTTTTAAATCACGTATATCCATGCAGCACCTTGATACTAATTTGTCTTATGTATATAGACATCTGCTTGAGTACATAAACTACATTTATGAATGAGATCATGAGACGGGGCGGCACGGTGGTGTAGTGGTTAGCACTGTCGCCTCACAGCAAGAAGGTCCGGGTTTGATCCCCATGGCCGGTGATTTTGGCTGTGTGGAGTTTGGATGTTCTCCCCGTGTCCGCGTGGGTTTCCTCCGGGTGCTCCGGTTTCCCCCACAGTCCAAAGACATGCAGGTTAGGTTAACTGGTGACTCTAAATTGACCGTAGGTGTAAATGTGAGTGTGAATGGTTGTCTGTGTCTATGTGTCAGCACTGTGATGACCTGGCGACTTGTCCAGGGTGTACCCCGCCTTTCGCCCGTAGTCAGCTGGGATAGGCTCCAGCTTGCCTGTGACCCTGTAGAACAGGATAAAGTGGCTACAGATAATGAGATGAGATGAGATGAGATGAGATCATGAGACAGCCAATCACATTGCACGTATTTATGACCATGCGTAGTGCATTTCATTTTCTGTTTTAGTCATTTCACCTGTGACTGGCTGCCATGCTTATTGCAAATGGTGTTTCACTACGAATCCATTATCGACCATTTACTTATTTAAAGAAAAATTTTTTTGAGAATACTGAGATTACAGAAAAAGAGACGGAGGACAGAAGGAGATGGAGGGACATTATCTGCTCTGGCGACCCCTAACAGGAACAGCCGAAAGAAGACAACGACTAAAAATGGAAAGGTACCTGCCGAACTACTGAGCCCGACCCCCAATATTAGAAATGATCGATGATTTCTGGTATCACAATGATGTGCAGTCTCTACATAATGTGGCTAAAATACTGTATGCTGTATTATTATACATATAGGACACTTTTTCCATGGAATAAAAACGTGTGTTCTATGCCCTTCTAGCGGGTTCCATTCACTTGGTTTGAAAGCATGCAATACTGTTAGCATATCGCTTATCCTACGTGTATTACGTCACTCTAGCCAATGGACAACGAGCGTTGAATATGGTTTACGATACTGCATGGTTGTCAAGACAACATGACATCACACGTCAGAGCTGATGCGAATATCCAATGAGAGAGTTTTCTGTTGCGCATGCACAGAAGCATTTCTTTGTTCTATCGAGAAAGACGCATTGAACACCTGAAAGGCTACCAAACCTTCATTAGATATTCTTCACAAGAGAAAAACATATCAGCAGACATCAAAAAACTGGAAGTGTGTATGTATAATAATAATAATAACATTGGCTGGCTTTTTTTCGTGGTATATATCAGATATATTCCATTCAGCTACCCATCTTCAACTCATTCAATATCATGCTAGCTGAATGGAATATATCTGATAGACCGCCAAAAAAAGGCAGCCAATATTATTTAAATATGTCACTCAGATCCGCGATGTGGGGCGGCACGGTGGTGTAGTGGTTAGCGCTGTCGCCTCACAGCAAGAAGGTCCGGGTTCGAGCCCCGTGGCCGGCGAGGGCCCTTCTGTGTGGAGTCTGCATGTTCTCCCCGTGTCCGCGTGGGTTTCCTCCGGGTGCTCCGGTTTCCCCCACAGTCCAAAGACATGCAGGTTAGGTTAACTGGTGACTCTAAATTGACCATAGGTGTGAATGTGAGTGTGAATGGTTGTCTGTGTCTATGCGTCAGCCCTGTGATGACCTGGCGACTTGTCCAGGGTGTACCCCGCCTTTCGCCCGTAGTCAGCTGGGATAGGCTCCAGCTTGCCTGCGACCCTGTAGAACAGGATAAAGCGGCAAGAGATAATGAGATGAGATGAGATGAGATGAGATCCGCGATGTACTGGTATTTTGTATGAAAAATGCAATTTTTTTAAAAGATAAACTTCATATCTTCAAGTCAATATGTGATTTTCTTTTTATTATACAGACACATTCACAAACAAAATGTACCCAAATTTATCAAAACAATTCATCGATTTCCTCACGAGTGATATATAGAGATTTACGTCACGGTATTGGTTCTCCATGTCCCGGATGGAGCTCGTATGAAAAATACCAGTGGTGTATTTCCCAGTTTTTTTCTCTTTCAAAGTGCAATCTGATTGTTTGGAAAAAGAAATATGTTTCCATGCTATTCTGAAAAGTTGAACTTTTTTCACTTTTCCTATAGGATTGCATGTAAAATGTGTGCTGATGGATCAGGAAAAGCAAAACGTGTAAAGGCAGCCTTGTACAACATTTTTAAAACGTACTAAAGGAAACTTTTTTCTACAAGGAAAAAGGGATGATTATGTTTTCATGTCAGTGAAGAAATACAGGAAAAAGCACCGACCATCGTCCTCAAAAATAAAATCACTTCACAAACAAATGAAAGCATTGTTTCTTTACCCCAGGAGGGCTGCAGATAACAGGATAAAGCAGAAATGTTTAGGTAGGGCTAAGTGAAGTGACCCATTACTACGGATTCAGCAAGAGTGCGTGCATGCACCAGGGACTGGGATGTAGGCCAACTTAATTAAATATCAGCTGCATCCTTGAGCTGCATAACAAATCAAAGGGACACCTGAAGACCTGAAGAGACAGCAGGGATAGCGTCCAACTCCTTCCACTTCCTGACAGGAGCCGCTTTTTTCAATCGTACAAATTTCAGCTCCATGGAATCTATCCTTAGGCACAAGCAAGAGTGAGAACAGCAATACAAATCCTCCAAAAAAATTAATAGCCTTTATTTCTGGAAAATCTCTTACTACGGTGGTGTAGTGGTTAGTGCTGTCGCCTCACAGCAAGAAGGTCCGGGTTCGAGCCCCGTGGCTGGCGAGGGTCTTTCTGTGCGGAGTTTGCATGTTCTCCCCGTGTCCGCGTGGGTTTCCTCCGGGTGCTCCGGTTTCCCCCACAGTCCAAAGACATGCAGGTTAGGTTAACTGGTGACTCTAAATTGACCGTAGGTGTGAATGTGAGTGTGAATGGTTGTCTGTGTCTACCGTATGTGTCAGCCCTGTGATGACCTGGCAACTTGTCCAGGGTGTACCCCGCCTTTCGCCCGTAGTCAGCTGGGATAGGCTCCAGCTTGCCTGCGACCCTGTAGAACAGGATAAAGCGGCTAGAGATAATGAGATGAGATCTCTTACTACCAAATGAGAAGCAATGTAAATATTATTTATTGAGAAATTTATCGAGAACGCTAAATCAACAGGGTCAAGGAAACTTTGGCAGCGAGGACAAGAAGGACAGTGGAAGTAAAGTGGATTAACAATGAGTCCTATATAAACCTGAACAGACATTTCGGTGTCTGTTATTGTGTATGACAAATAAACATCTTGAATCTTTCGCAATTAATCTGCCATTCAGATTTCAGGAGGCCATCTGAGCCTGAATAGACTTCATGCACGGCTACGTAAAGCTCAATCGATGCTAGATCCAATTACGTATTGAAACAATTTGTTAAAAAGGGCGTGACATTTAAATACCTCAAGTAGCTGAAGTGATGTTCAGTACTCTAAAACCAACCTCACTGCTATGTCTGGTCTTTTTATAGAAAGTTTCTGAAAGACGCATAGGTAAAGACAGCTTGACAAACAAGGTAGAAGAAGGAGATGGTCAAACATATTTGCTTCAGTGCCTTTAAAGGCCCAGGACAATCTGCTATTCAGCGAGCATAAAGGCCAAGTCCCAGAGTAGAGTCACAGGTGTGACACCAGACCTTTCTGCCTGTTTGTCATGTCTCCTGCACGCAAATGTCTGGGACCATTATGTAATCTCGAAACGGGGGTTGAGGAATCAATTATTCTGAGCACACACAAGAGCAAATCCATCTCGCTAGGGTAAAACGAGCTGGGTGAATTTGTCACTGTGATCAACACGGTGCTTCATCACCTTTACTTTACTTCAAGTCAAAGAAAAAAAAGTTAGGATACCTTAAAAAAAATGAAATCTGTACTATAAACTGATTAACACAGAAAATTACAAGGGGACTCAGAGAGTACAGACCCCCACCAAGGATAATAATCAATTCTCCTATGATATACAAATCTGCAACCCTAATCATTTTATATGTTGGGATACATTTCCAAAATTATTACAATTATGCACCTACATGTGGTCGCAAAATGGTATGGTGGTTAGCGCTGCTGCCTCACAGCAAGAAGGTTCTCAGTTTGAGCCCAGTGGCCAACGGGGGCCTTTCTGTGTGGAGTTTGCATGTTCTCCCCGTGTCTGTGTGGGTTTCCTCCGGGTGCTCCGGTTTCCCCCACAGTCCAAAGGCATGCAGGTTAGGCTAATTGATGGCTCTAAATTGACCGTAGGTGTGAATGTGAATGGTTGCTTGTTTTTACAGTACGTGTCAGCCCTGTGATGATCTGGCAGCTTGTCCAGGGTGTACCCTGCCTCTCACCCAGTCAGCTGGGATAGGCTCCAGCTTGCCCGCGACTCTGCACAGGATAAGTGGTTACGGATAATGGATGGATGGACCTACGTGTGAATCTCAGAAGATTACTGATAGCCATGAATGGGGATTGTGATATAGAGTCGTTGTATTTCTACATTGACTGTTTTCTCACTATTGAACTCTACTTCCATCTACTGGATTTTAGCAAAAGAGAAAATAAATGAGTCAGATCTGCTCCAAAACTTAATGGGTTCTTCTTTGACCCATGCTACACCCTTCTACCAAGTTTCATGGAAATCAGATTAGTAGATTTTGCGCAATTCTGCTTAATGTTAGACAAACAAACCAACTGAAACGCACCGAAAACATAACCTCCATGGTGGAGGTACTTACATAACTGGTATGGACCCTTTTCACGTGACGTCACGACAAACGTGGCCGCCATTTTGGACATGTACTACCAGTAGTTTACCACAGCCAACATTGAGGAACGGCAGCAAAGAAAGTGTTTATTTTCAGCAAGACTTCCATCATGCCACTATATTGTTGTGCACCTGGATGTAGTAACCATCAACAAACAAGGCAAGGGTTATCATTTTATCGGATCCCGGTAGATGCTGACCGACGGAGAAGATGGATAGCGGCATACCAACGCTTGTGTAGTGACCACTTTGTTGGAGGTAAGACGAATAAAATTAGCCAGAAAAGGCATTACATTGCTGTTAACATTCCATTCTAGTTTACTGTAATTATGATCTGGCAGCTATTTACACCGGATCCAGTGTAAATAGCTGCCGGAGCCAACGTCCGAGGTTCCGGAGCGCGCTCCGGCCAGCCGCGAGCTAGCGCGCTCCGGCCGGCCGCGAGCTAGCGCGCTCCGGAACCTCGGACGTTGGCTCCGGCAGCTATTTACGCTGGATCCGGTGTAAATAGCTGCCACATCATAATTACAGTAAACTAGTAAATACAGTTTTCTGCATCTCGCTCCTTTTTCTTTTATGTTTGTCGCCTTCCTCGCATTCAAACCAATTCGAGCCGAAGTCCACTACATGTCCAAAACGGCGGTCGCGTTTACGAAGGTCACGTGACTGAAAAGGGTCTATAGCTAGTGTACACAATGATATGCACAAAGACCAGGCCTAACATCTGCAAACCAGCCGAAAGAAGAACCAGTAGAACTTTTAATTTTGGTTCATGTTCCACCAACTTGAGAGAATATAATAAAAGTGGTAAAAGTGTTGCACTGAGTGTGCAATGCCACCAGGTTAATATGGAAGAAGTGCTTGTATTATTCCTTTGTCTAAATGGCCATTTGGTTAGCAAATCTACTCTAGATGCAACATAATATGTTGATGAGAAAGGGAAAGTGGTTTTAGACAAAAATGGCACTCCATGACGGAATTAAAACTTACATTTTTTTTTACCTACTGTTCAAAACATAGCTCAATTTTAAAGACGTTCATTGAAAACCTACTTGAAGTTGGTACCCAATTGATCAGAAAACTAAGCCTTGTGCTTCACTTTCTGCTGTTCAGGCACTGTTTGGGTTGAGGCATTGCTTCATTTTTATCCCCCGCTGGTTGAAAGGCCCGAAGGGGGATTATGTCGTGGCAATGTCTGTCCATCTGTCCGTCCCAGGAAGCTTCTGAAATCAACTCCTCTCACAATTTTTGGAGGAATTTCATCAAACTTGACAGGATTCTTTGTTATATGTCGGTAATACTCATATTGCAATTTCGTTCAATTCAGTCGCATTTTACCAGAGTTATGGCAGAGTTGCCAGCGGGGGATATTGTGCTCTCAGAGCACACTTGTTCATGAGAATGCGCTTGATTCTGGTCTGAGCAGAAGTGGATTTGGAGCCTATAGGTTGTATTCAGTCATGTGGCTTTTGCTTCCGAGTTTACAAAGTGGTGGTTAGATGAACCACCAGTTCACCAGCGTTGAACAAAGTGGTGGTTAGATGAACCGATTTAGCTGCCGTTATGCGAAGAGCTAGTGAAACCGTCTCCGACTATTTTCGCAGTTTAGAGGCCAATGCATGGTCAAGATACCTTCAGAAAGTTGCTCTTTGTGATAGGATAGATCCTTACACGCTAGTAAAGAATTGGAAAATTATCCATCCATTGATTTCCCTGACACTTCAAACTACCTGGTGCTGCAGACGTCGTTCTACACGGACAAACAGATGAAAACCTGGAAGAGTATGGAGGCGTACAACTTTTTATATGTGGCTGAGTTAAAGGCCTGGGGATCAGGACACTACAAGATAAATTCTGTATCATTTATGCCCGGGTAAGTGGCATTTTTGGGCGCGTCTTTGAGACGTTTGCTCGGACGCTATAAGTTTTAGCATCTGGTATAAACAAACCATATCTGCTTGATTCCCAATCCTCCCTGCTTTTCTCTTCCAGCTAAATCATTCACAAAGATCCACAGAAATCCCTTTAAAGACTTGGGGATTGGTGAAACAGGATGGAGAAGTTATCACAGCTCACTGCAACTGCTTGGCCAGGTAAGCAGTTTCGTGCTGTTAACTTGTGAGCTCTGCTTTTGTGTTTCCATGGATCGTCTCGATTATCTTATCTCTCTAGTTCAGTGTAGGAGCCCAATCTACCGTACATCATCGTCCTTGTAAAGACTGCTGGCCCACTCATCACCTATTCCTCTATGTACCAATCATATCACATACCTGGGGATAAGGGTTTCCCCCAAGCTGTCAGACTTGTTTGGTCTAAATTTCACCCCCCTACTCAATTCAATAACTGATGACCTCCAGCACTGGATGAACCTTCCACTATCCATCATGGGCAGGATATCAGTTATCAAAATGACAGTTTTACCCAAAGTTAACTATTTACTTTCAATGATTCCTATTCAGCCTACCCAATCCTGGTTTAAATCACTAGACTCTACAATCATCAAATTCTATTGGAAAAACAAGACACCAAGAATCAAACTGACCACACTTCAAAAACCTAAAATACTAGGTGGTCTAGAGGCGCCACACTTCTATCATTATGCACTGGCCAACCAGCTTCAATACATTTACAAATGGATACATCCCACTTCACTTTAATTCACCTGGTTAGACCTAGAACAAACCATTTGCAAGGATATTCAGATCTCAGACTTACCTTTCTGCAGCCAGTCAGTCAAAAAGCATCCATCTTTCAAAGCTCCAACCATAGCATCAAGTCTGACAGCTTGGTGGAAGTTTTACGACCTTACTAATTTGCCTCTGACACTATCAAATCACACCCCTATCTGGAATAATCCTGATTTCACCATCAATAAAAAAAAACACTCAACTTTCTCACATGGATAGGCAAGGGTATCAATCATCTTCATCATATCATCCAAGACAATAGACTGGTCTCTTTTCCCTATTTGGTCCAGAAGCATGGCATTGAGGGTAAACACTTCTTACAGTATCTTCAAATTAAATCAACTATTCAAGCAAAATGGAATATTCAGATACCTAATTTAGACATCCCCCCACAAATCTTGGAACTGATTAACATACCCTCCCCTCAAAAAATCCTTTCCAAAATATACAAAACTATATCACAATCCGAAAAAACTTTAAGCCTTCCATACCACAATTGGGAATCAGACCTGTCCATTACTCCTGATGCCGGCTTCTGGACCCAAATCTGCAAAAATATCTATCTAATGACTAAAAATGCCAATCTTCAACTAATACAGTACAAGGTACTCCACAGATTTCACTACACTGCACAGAAACTGGCAAGAATGGGTTTTGGCTCCGACACGTGTTCCCACTGCATGCTAAACACCCCAGACACATATATCCACGCTGTCTGGCATTGCACCCCAATCCATAGGTTCTGGATAAAAGTCACAGACTCACTCACCTCTATCCTTGGCCATCACATCCCAGCAACTCCTTCCCTCTGCATACTAGGAGATACATCTTCAACCAACCTTAACACCACAGACAATAAATTTCTTCTGCTAGCACTAACTGTCGCCAAGAAAACAATCCTCATGAACTGGAACTCAAAGAACTCAATCCACATTACCCATTGGAAAAACCTGCTAGCAGATTATATATCATTGGACAATCATACCTCTCCCAACTTACTCCATACTCGGAATACACACTCCCCTTGGTCATCTTACCTCACCTTTTTACAGACTTGACCTGGCCCTCTGTGCCTGAGATTCAGTCCCAACGCCACACTCAAATATCCTTCCATAATCGTTAATACTTAGCCATACATATTAGGGAAGGGAGGATGGAAGCTGGAATCTCTTATCTCTGTTTGTTTATGTACTTCATTTATTAATTTTTCCCACCACTCCCTCCCTCCCTCTGCTACCGTCTTCCCTCCCCCACTTCATCTACTCTTGTTATACCTGGGCTTCTGGGATGGCGTGGTCAGCCCCATCCTGTCTGGCTGTCAGGTGGGTCTGGCGTTGGTTGGTGCCATTGGGAGGGTTGATGGGTCAGGGTTCCCCTCCGGGTCAGGGTCCCGAGGTTTTCTCGGCGCCCCGCCCACCCCACGCATGCACTCTGATACCTGCCTACTCTTGGTATTGCACAGCGCGCCTTATCCTCTTTTAAATGCTCTACACATTAGGAAGCACGCACCATTTGTCCACCTTCAATAAGAACAACATGATAGACTAGGGTAGGGGAGGAGTGCATGTGGGAAACCTCTGCAGGTGCTTCGCTGCACTCCTTGCCTCTTTTAATGCAAATACATCTCTTCTTTTAATGCAGTACATTTTAGAGAAGGCACACATTCTTGTCATATACAGTCATATATAGGATAGGTAGGGCGTGTTGTGCGGAGGCTATGGGGGGCTGGTGTCGGTGTATGGAGCGTCAGGGCCCGGAGCCCTGCCTCATGCAGTACCTCCCCCTCCCCTCTGTCATCCCATCATGATTTAACTTGGGCAGGGGGGGCTGGCACCATAGCCATAACAGGTGCTCAGGTAGTCATCATAATTAACTATTAAATAACTATTATTTTTAGAATTTCTATCTATAAAAAATTTACTAACACAAATGATTAGCAAATAAAATAATACTCCCCCTCCCCCCCTCTCCTTCATTATGATCCAGTTTCCTTCTTCCTGGCCCGACACAGACCAGCACTGCTTATATACACTCACACACACACATGTGCTTACTTTCACATATCCCGCTCCCCCCCAACATATACACACTGTCCCTCCACCCATAATTCAAGGCCCAAAACCCCTCCAAATCCCCCCACCTACCCTCCTCTATCTCATATGCACATTCATTACCCCTAATCAACCCCACCCATCCTCCTCTATACAGCAGTATAGCTCTTGTTTATCTTTGTCGAATTTGTCTCCATGTGTTCTGTTACATCTCTTTGTTAACATATTAGTAGTATTGTCCAGCCTTTGAAATTGTTGTTAGTTACGTCAGTGCTTCTGTTGTATGTCATGTGTATGTATTGATTTGTTTCATTCTGTCCTTTTTACTTTGTATTTGTTTGTATTTGTTAGCAAATAAATAAATAAATAAATAAATAAAGACTGCTAGGACACCCTGATAAATAAAGTGAAAACGTACACATTAGTTTACAATATGGAGAACACAATCAATCAAACAGTAAACAAAAATGCATCTGAGGACTTAAGCATCTCCTGAACTTCAAAAGATCACGAAATAAAAGAAAATGCCGAGAAAGGTGATTTGCAAATCCAAACTAAATAAATCGGAGGAATTTACAAACCTTTCACGAAGTGATCACTGCAAACTCAAGCGTTCATTGACTTGGCTCCCTTCCATCACAGTGAAAGGTTAAAGAGCCACCTTGTCGCCTTTTGGTAAAATCCTTTGCTCTTTCACCCTTTATTACTTCATGGAGAACCCGGAAGAAACTTTTATCAGTTTCACGGTTTTATTGATTTGAACAGCGCAAAACAACGCAAGCATAGAGCATTTTAACAACTAGCAAGGCGCCCCAGTGATAGTCGTGCTTTGTGAAAAGGGAGCTCAGCTGACCACCACTTCATGTCTCGCATATCTAATGAGGCAGATGTGACGTCGGATATAACTCACCTACACCAGGAATATTAGGAGGTAGGCAGGAATACACCTAGATGGGATGCCAGTCATTTGCCGGGAACCGAGCATACGCATTTATATACTCATTTACACCTAGGGGAATACACCTAGCATAACAATCCACCACCTGGGAGGTGAAACCCGGAGAACCAGGAAGAAACACGCAGACATGGCGAGAACATGAGAGATTCCATCTCGACAGTAACCCCAAGCTCAGGATTGGAGCTGTGAGGCAGAGTCTGCACAATATGTCGCCAAGGGTGGTGATACAATTTGTGAATACTGAACATTTATGCTGCATTGGATGGCATATTATGACACAATACTTCGAACCAATCAGCAACATAACACTGCTCCTAGCCCCACCGACAAATACCACTAGTTCCTATTGCTGCCAAACTTAAAGTTTCAAAGCCATGAAACAGGCCTTGATGTGTGGCCAACAGGAAAAAAAAATCACAAGTATCAAAAGGTTCTAGTACTTGCTATAGCGCAATGTTGCTTAGCCCTGATCCGGATGAAAGAATACTGCTGTGTGGTCCAACAAAACAGGGAATGTGTAAAGTCCTACCAAGTCTATAACTTCTTGAAAAGACAAAACAAACTCTGACAGACATGTGAGACGCTCTGTAGAGAGCAACAGCGTCTTCCTTTTGATGTGGTTCAAGTTTCAAGCTTTCATCCTACTCGGAAATCCCACAGTAATGCTGCTTAGCTCTTCACAGAAATCCGACCACCTCTCAGCACACCAAATATGGATTCACTGTTAGTGGGCAACAACCCACACAATGGTGCAAACTTCTCCCCTGGTACTGCGCTGAGTCAAGCCAGCTTTTCCCAGTGGTAGTGAACACAGCACTACATCACATACAGTACATCACATGCACGGGCTGTGTGACCTTGTTCCATCACCATGGTAACTGCATGATGATACTCGTTTGATAAATTCTGGACTAGAGGTTGAAAGTGGGAAGGTCTGCTTTTGGCTTTAATGAATTCGAGAGCTTGATGGTTAGACAGCCTGAAATGTGAGCCAGGCTTGTAATACAGATCAGAGACTACCACGCTGTCCTGCTGGGGTTTGTGTCCCTACTGTTTAAAGCTAATGAGGCAGCACGCTCATGAAACCATGTGTCCAACACTGGTATACACTCATTAAAGGGGGGGAAGGATGGGCAAATTTGCTCAACCATCAGCCGATTGAGAAAACCTGGTAAATGTGTCCTAGTTTAGAGAAAAGGGTCAGATCATGCTTCAGGGCAGCTTCTGGTCCAGCAGTATTTTCTTTTAAAACCATACACACGGGGAATTATTTTGAGATGGCAAACAGGATTACAGACATACTGGGGGGGGGAGTGAAAATCTTCCATAGTTTGAAGACAGTTTCCCGTGTGGTGCAACTGAAAAGTGTTCTCTCTATCTGCAACACTGCGAATTTGAACTGCGATGATGCCAAAGGTATCTGTGGCTTGGTGTCTGAGTGAGCATTGACCATGGGAGCGATGGTATTCTCTCTCACCCCTGTCAATCTCAGTGACTCTTGCTAATCATTGCTGTCTGTGAGCTCATATATATGGAAGACCAGAGATGTCCAGAAGTGCTGGCAACCAGCGGTTTTCTCCACCTACACGGATGGTCTGCGCCGGCTACTCAATCCCAGGGAAGAAAGAAGAAGAAGAAAAAAAACCCTTGCCTTTCAATGTTCAAGCGATTTATATCGTCTCAGCTGCATATAATTTGCTGCAAATCCAATTATTCCACCACAAAATTGTCTTCAATTCGGATCATGACCGGAAGCGACGTCATATTTTAGTTGATCGGTTCTCGCGCTCTGATTGGCTGATCCCAATTGGCTGACCACACCCTAGCACATGTTACACCATGTAGTTATGTTACAGAGACAGGCAGCATACTACATAGAATAACTGAGAAAGCCAAGCACACACATCTGGAGGGAAATTTCATACATATTTTGTCAGTATTTTACAGGGAAATGGTTTATAATTTATTAGCAAAGAATACAGCAGAAGGCATTTAAATTTCAAAATTTTCGGGGGGGGGGCATGCCCCCAGACCCTCCCCCTAGCATTAGTACATTAGCCACCTACGATTTTTTCTTTTTCTTTTTTTTAGCCGGCGACTTCAGATTTTCTGGAGAACCCTAGAAGACAGTTGATAGCCCTTTCCTTCAAGTGTTCAACTGCCTTGTGATGCAGAATGAGAAGTAGTTAAAAAAGATGGAAGAAGCACATGCTAGACTTTACTTGCCCTGACTGGAAGCTGAAGTGTGATAGGGGAGAGTTAGCCTGTGGGTGAGAACTGGCAAATGAACTTGAGTGTCCTGCACAGAGCCCTGAGCCCAACCCCACTGATTGCCTTTGGGATAAACTGGAAAGCTGATTACACCCCTGGTCTCCTCGCTTGCCCAACATCAGTGCCTGACCTAACTAATGCTCTTGTGGCTGAATGGGTATGCTATGGAAAGCCTTCCCAAAAGAGTGGAGGTGATAATAATAGCAAATGGTGTAATGGTTAGCACTGTCACCTCACAGAAAGAAGGTTCTGGGTTCGAGCCCCGCGGCCGACGGGGGCCTTTCTGTGCGGAGTTTGCATGTTCTCCCCGTGTCTGCGTGGGTTTCCTCTGGGTACTCCGGTTTCCCCCAGTGACATGCAGGTTAGATTAATTGGTGGCTCTAAATTGACCATAGGTGTGAATGTGAGTGTGAATGGTTGTTTGTCTCTATGTGTCAGCCCTGCAATGACCTGGTGACTTGTCCAGGGTGTACCCTGCCTCTTGCCCATAGTCAACTGGGATAGGCTCCAGCTTGCCCATGACCCTGTACAGGATAAGCGGTTATGGATGATGGATGGATGGGGAATAAATCTGGAATGGAATGTTCAACAAGAGCATATGGGTATGATGGTCAGGTGTTTACATACTTTTGGCCATACAGTGTATATATTTGAGCCGGTAATGAAAGTGGTGTTTCAAGTGCCAAGGCTAATATTTGTCCTCATAAATATTATCTCAAGCAACTCAAGAAGGCGCAAAAGCTGAACGTGACATTTTTTGTCCCGCCCACCCACAATTTTACCATGATGTAGTTTAAAATAAATACATGAATGAATAAATGAAAACATTTGAGAGTATTTATTAGCAGGAAGCAGTTGGAAGATTATGGACAAATACAACCCCGATTCCAAAAAAGTTGGGACAAAGTACAAATTGTAAATAAAAACGGAATGCAATGATGTGGAAGTTTCAAAATTCCATATTTTATTCAGAATAGAACATAGATGACATATCAAATGTTTAAACTGAGAAAATGTATCATTTAAAGAGAAAAATTAGGTGATTTTAATTTTCATGACAACAACACATCTCAAAAAAGTTGGGACAAGGCCATGTTTACCACTGTGAGACATCCCCTTTTCTCTTTACAACAGTCTGTAAACGTCTGGGGACTGAGGAGCAAGTTGCTCAAGTTTAGGGATAGGAATGTTAACCCATTCTTGTCTAATGTAGGATTCTAGTTGCTCAACTGTCTTAGGTCTTTTTTGTCGTATCTTCCGTTTTATGATGCGCCAAATGTTTTCTATGGGTGAAAGATCTGGACTGCAGGCTGGCCAGTTCAGTACCCGGACCCTTCTTCTACGCAGCCATGATGCTGTAATTGATGCAGTATGTGGTTTGGCATTATCATGTTGGAAAATGCAAGGTCTTCCCTGAAAGAGACGTCGTCTGGATGGGAGAATATGTTGCTCTAGACCCCGGATATACCTTTCAGCATTGATGGTGTCTTTCCAGATGTGTAAGCTGCCCATGCCACACGCACTAATGCACCCCCATACCATCAGAGATGCAGGCTTCTGAACTGAGCGCTGATAACAACTTGGGTCATCCTTCTCCTCTTTAGTCCGAATGACACGACGTCCCTGATTTCCATAAAGAACTTCAAATTTTGATTCGTCTGACCACAGTACAGTTTTCCACTTTGCCACAGTCCATTTTAAATGAGCCTTGGCCCAGAGAAGACGTCTGCGCTTCTGGATCATGTTTAGATACGGCTTCTTCTTTGAACTATAGAGTTTTAGCTGGCAACGGCGGATGGCACGGTGAATTGTGTTCACAGATAATGTTCTCTGGAAATATTCCTGAGCCCATTTTGTGATTTCCAATACAGAAGCATGCCTGTATGTGATGCAGTGCCGTCTAAGGGCCCGAAGATCACGGGCACCCAGTATGGTTTTCCGGCCTTGACCCTTACGCACAGAGATTCTTCCAGATTCTCTGAATCTTTTGATGATATTATGCACTGTAGATGATGATATGTTCAAGCTCTTTGCAATGTTACACTGTCGAACGCCTTTCTGATATTGCTCCACTATTTGTCGGCGCAGAATTAGGGGGATTGGTGATCCTCTTCCCATCTTTACTTCTGAGAGCCGCTGCCACTCCAAGATGCTCTTTTTATACCCAGTCATGTTAATGACCTATTGCCAATTGACCTAATGAGTTGCAATTTGGTCCTCCAGCTGTTCCTTTTTTGTACCTTTAACTTTTCCAGCCTCTTATTGCCCCTGTCCCAACTTTTTTGAGATGTGTTGCTGTCGTGAAATTTCAAATGAGCCAATATTTGGCATGAAATTTCAAAATGTCTCACTTTCGACATTTGATACGTTGTCTATGTTCTATTGTGAATACAATATCAGTTTTTGAGATTTGTAAATTATTGCATTCCATTCTTATTTACAATTTATACTTTGTCCCAACTTTTTTGGAAACGGGGTTGTACGTATTTTGTGTTTTAATTGATCAGAACAGATGAATCTGACCAAGAAGATTAAACAGAGTAGAAAAGTTCTTTTTGGTTTCAAGTTATCTTTAAGAAATTAAAGGTGCTGATGTCTCAGAGCTTCATGGTACAATGGTCATGAGTGCGTTCCTGCATTATATCCACGTTTCCCATGACCACTCTAACCCTGACCAGGAGAAAAATCCATAATCAATCAATCAATCAATCAATCAATCAATCAATCGCCTTGCCCATATTTATCCAAAGAGTATTCTTTCCAAAACTTATTTTTGCTGGATGTGTTTAATACGATTCATGTCATGTGCTGTATATTCTATACAGTATATTTAGGTTTGTGTGGGTAGACTGTAATTGCACATGACAGCATGCAAAAATCTGAAAAATTTAACAGTTTGCTGCTTTTCTGATTGCTGGTTCTGACCTTCGCAATAAAGAGAAACAAGTTACTGTGGCAACCATCACCAGCTGCCTGTGTAGGAAAAAAAAAAGGTAGGCTCCAGCCTGGTTTTCCTTTCTACTGCAATTTACTGTTGCTGTTTTTAACTCCCACAGCGAGCTCTAATTGAGTTTGAGTATTCCAGGAGCCTATAATTAAACACTTGCAGAAATCTGTTGATTAGGCTCATATTAGTTTCTGTGCAACCATTAACTCACATGTTGATTAACTAAGTTTGCGAAAACATCTCTCAAACTTACAGCAGAAAGCTGATTTGCATTATTGGATTTCTCCGACATCGACACAGCTCACGTTTTTTCTTATTTCTAAATGTGTTGGAAATTTTATCAGGACTGTGATAATGAAAAGCGTATGGCCTTGGCTAATGCATATGGCAGGGGTATACATGTGTGTGTATGTGAGGAAGGAAAATGGTGGATGGCGATCAGTAGGATTTATAAATTAAAAAAAAAAGTCAGTATTTTCACTTCTGAAACAACAAAGGTATGCATTCATCTTTTTTGGAATATTATTAATTTGAATCCTAAGGATGTCAGCCGTGGGAGTTGAATTGGCCATGCTCTCTTGGTAGGAGGGGCGTGTTTTCCATCAGTCACCAATCACAGTGATGCTAGCCAATCAGGGGCTGTCTATGAGCTCATGTATGCAGAGATGGACAGTAACAAAGTACATTTACTTGAATACTGTACTTAAGTACACTTTTTGAGTATCTGTACTTTACTTGAGTATTCATTTTTTTGGCAACTTATGACTTTAACTTCACTACATTTGAAAGACAAATATTGTACTTTTTACTCCACTACATTTCTATCAAGGGCGGCACGGTGGTGTAGTGGTTAGCGCTGTCGCCTCACAGCAAGAAGGTCCGGGTTCGAGCCCCGTGGCTGGCGAAGGCCTTTCTGTGCGGAGTTTGCATGTTCTGTCTGTGTGGGTTTCTTCCGGGTGCTCCGGTTTCCCCCACAGTCCAAAGACATGCAGGTTAGGTTAACTGGTGGCTCTAAATTGACCGTAGGTGTGAATGTGAGTGTGAATGGTTGTCTGAGTCTATGTGTCAGCCCTGTGATGACCTGGCGACTTGTCCAGGGTGTACCCCGCCTTTTGCCCGTAGTCAGCTGGGATAGGCTCCAGCTTGCCTGTGACCCTGTAGAATAGGATAAAGCGGCTACAGATAATGAGATGAGATGAGACATTTCTATCAAGGTCCTTGTTACTATGAAGCGGCTTTGGAAGTGGATGTGTTTTTCTTTTCTAAACGTGATTGGTTTTTCCCCAGGTGACACTGAGACAGCCTATCAGTAAATCACTAGGGTCAGGTCTCATCCATAGACTGGATAAAACCAAGTTCAGTGATTTCTCTGCAGCATTATTTAACACGATCAGTTGATGGCAGAATGGAAGGAGGTGATTCTTCTGGGGAATGCACACACTCATGGCCATACCCAGAACCCATGTTTCAGTTTTCTGAAAGGAATAAAGAGTTGTTTTGTTTTAAATGTTTACTTTGTTTGCCTAAAACGGAGCACATCACAGCCTACAAAAACTTGCTGTCTGACCTGCGGAAGCATATTGAGGTCTGTAAACGTTTTATTCCAAGAGAAAGCTTGCAATGAAGTTGTCTGTGCTTTAGAGCGAACGATAACGTTGCAATAGCTATGCAGTCTGGTTAGTCAAACGACTTTCTATGGATTTGCCTGCCAAGTTGGCCTAGCTTTGTCCACGGCTAACAATAACACATAGCTAGTTAACTTGGACACTATTAGTTAGCATGTAAAAATGGAGTTATGCTAGCATGAATAACGTTAACTTATCTGAAGTGCTTTCAGAAATGTTTCAGCATAATCTTGCCAAATAAACAAAATGTAGAAATCTTTCTTTTCTAGTAACGTTAGCTACCCAATATGATTTTGAGTTTGAAATGATTTTGCTAACATGTCAGGTGGAGTTTCACTGACTAGCTAGCTTAACATTAAACCACCATGATTCCACAGGCAGAGTCATATGTGCATGAATACATACACTTGCAAGCGCTCACACACGACCTGTGAGATGGACAGTATTGTACTAGTCCGTCACAATGAATTGTCGGCATTTTTTGTTTTGATGTCAGATGATGGTTTTGCATTTTTTGTCTTGCTTAAAGCAGTGTTGCTATTGGGCAGCTATTAAGCTAGAGGTGTGGACCTGGGTTTTAAGCAGGTTGGATTGTCACTTTTATTTTCTGAGCAAGCTGCATTTACAGCTATTCCACTGTCTTCCTGATTAACATACACATGCATGTGTGCACACACTGCCAGAGCTGGGTCAGAACACTACCATGCTGCTTTGTCGGGGTGGGAAGGAGTGTTACAATTTAAAAAAAAATGACAATGGTTCTTTTTCAGTTCAGCTGTGTTTAATTTTGTAACATTCTACCAGGCGTTTATTCTACAGGTTCTACAAGTTAGTCAGTAAATCCAGTCGGTTGCTTCAGAGGCATTGGGTTTTGTAAGCGTCGTGGCAATAATACAACAATGCATTGACAGAAAATGTACTTTTAATACTTAAGTAATTTTAAAAGCAAATACTTCAGTACTTTAACTTAAAGGGGTACCAAATATAATATATACAGTTGCTGATGTGACAAAGTAACGTATTCTTAAGTATTCTATCAAATTTATATACTAGAAAACAACGAAATATCTTGGTAATTGTAAATATAATAGTCGGTACGCTAAACGGCACAAGAGTCGCCATTTTTAAAAGACCGTGACGTCAGCCCTACCCACTGCACTAGGAGAGAAGCGTGTAATCATGGCGTCGGGCGCATCAAGTGAAAGCGACAGCTCTGTCGAATCATACGAAGAGATCCCGCAAGACACACTGCAAGCAGGCTATGGCTTAGAAGGGTACCAGTTTGAACCTAGGAGAGGTACTCTCGACTCCGGTGCTCAAGAAAGAAGAGAAGAAAGCTCGAACTCACTTGGTGTTTTTCAGCGGAAACGAGTGAAAAGACACGTCTGGAGGATCGTTATGCTTTCCATCGGTCCTGTTATTACACCCGAAAGCAACACACTGTGGCATTGTGTAGCCGATCACTTACAATTCATCCTACTTTCCGATTCACACGTGCTATTCCCAACCTCAATGAGCCAACACAACTGGGCACATACATACGTCATGAGTGTTACGCAGAGAAAATGAACGTGCATTCTGATTGGATAAAATTAATATCATGGCGGGCTGTTCAAACTGCGGAAATAGTTTGCTCGAGCTACTTTCAAAACACTATAACTTTCCAACCTTAGAACAAAAAACTTTTGTAAGTCTTGAATAAGGTTCGTTAATGTGTGTTTTATTGTTATATTTATTCTATATATTGCCCTCTGTTCCCCTTTAAGTAAAAATTTGACTGTACAACTTTCACTTGTATCAGAGTAACATTTGACCAGTGGGATCTGTACTTTGACTTAAGTAATAAAGTTGGGTACTTTGTCCACCTCTCCATGTATGTGGAAGAGGGTCGATAGCACTTTCCTCCAGGTGTGTTATGCTTCCTTGTGATGCGACATAAGCAGCAGGTCAAAAAGATGGAGTTGGCTGGCTGTATGTGCACAGGTTAGCCTTCACCCTTTTTGGATGGCAGTAAATGTATTATAGGCGAGAGCTGCCTGGTTGGTGGAAATTGGTCAAGAACAAATTATGGAGGAAAAGATCACAAAAAAGTAAGAAACATACCATCGGTAAATCTTTTCTGAGCCTCATGGTATTTTCATTCCATTGTAATTGACAATTTAGCAGTTTACCTCTGGTATAATTGGACTAGCTGGGTGATGTTTTAATTTTCGGTTTCCACAATAGTTCTTTATTATTAATAAATAAAATACAAGCAGTATGGTGGCACAACGAGTAGTGTTTGAAATGTTCCCCAAGTGCTTGAAAAGTAGATTTTCCCCCAGATCCTTTTGTTTGCAATTAATTTTGTGGAAACAAATTCATTCTTCTTTTCACTTAGGCCCTGGTCATATTACAGCTCGCAAATATTTGGCAAAGAAAAACTGGTCACATTGCCACCAATAGTGGAGTACAAGTCAATTGTTCTCCGAGCTTCACAAGTTGTTTTTTTCTTGTGAGTGGCCAAAAACGTCACGGAAAATTTCAATGCATGCACTGAAATTTGGTGGCGATGTTTTCATTCGCAAACTAAGCAGCGAATACTTGCAGATGGGTTTGGGAATATTTCCTGAAGCTCGGGGAACCTTTGTCGAACCTCTTGAGGTGTATTGGTCTTGAATCTATGTCCCCGATGCTCACGTGAGCCTCATCAACACAACGGCTCGGCATAGCTTAACCTTCACCGAGACTTAAAAAGTGCATTTACATTCAGGGATCCTTCAGAGCGTATTGTGCACGCACTTGGGACCCAATCGTTATGGGAAACACCTGATGTTGATTTGAGCGCAATCAGCACACGCATATAAGGACGCTGTTTTCACAAAGACTTTATGAAGTATTCTGTCAGGTATACAGCAGTAGATGGATGTAAGTGCAGCAAGAGTGTTTACTTACAGCGCAGGCGTGATATTTACAAAAACAAAACACAAAGGAAACCGAAAGCAGAGTCATAAACATGGCTGGAAACAAACGTGATAGTGATAATACTTCGCAAAGCCTCTGTGTCATTATATGGGTGTGCTGATCACACTCCAATCAACATCAGGTGTTTCCCATAACGACTGGGTCCTGTAAGTGAGCGTGGCCACTCAAGCATGCGAAGGCATGACAGTCAAGTGTTCACCTGCTGTGTGACCACAACGTTTAGCTCGCTTGTATATCACCATGCATCGCCACCTTATTTTCACTGATAACCCATCGCAAAGCATCGCGAGCTGTAGTGTGACCTAACATTATAACAGCTACAGGAGCTCATTTCCTCACCTTCCTTTCTCTTGAAGTTAACCCTGAGGGTCTGAGAGTATTTTATGGCACTCTAATGATTTTGCATGCTCTGATTTTGTTGTCAATTTCAACAAATCTAAGCAGCATTTTCAAAGTCATATGACTTTTTTGTATTCAGCACAAGTTCAGATATAATAATATCCATGTAGTATGTATGTCATGATTGTACTTTTTAAAAAGTAACAGATAAATGAAGATGTTGTAAAAAGCAGTTTTAGAGCTGTGCTGGAATGTGTTAAAAAACATGACCTTACCCGTTGTGTTGAACTGTTTTGGTCACTTGAGGTGATCCTGTTCAGTCTTAGGAATGGATCAAGCACAAAAACTTAAATCTGCTCCGTTGATTTGGACAATTAACTGGCCATCAAAAAATGCATGTCCTATTGTTCTCGTTTCTCGTCTTCATCCACTTTATCCGGGGCCGGGTCGCGGAGGCAGCAGTCTGAGCATGGAAGCCCAAACTTCCCTTTCCCCAGACACCTCGGCCAGCTCCTCGGGAAGAACACCAAGGCGTTCCCAGGCCAGCCGAGAGACATAGTCCCTCCAGCGTGTCCTGGGTCTTCCCTGGGGCCTCCTCCAGGGGGGACATGCCTGGAACACCTCCCCAGGGAGGCGTCCAGGAGGCATCCGAAAGAGATGCCCGAGCCACCTCAGCTGATTCCTCTCGATGTGGAGGAGCAGTGGCTCTACTCCGAGCTCCTCCCGAGTGACTGTGCTTCTCACCCTATCTCTAAGGGAGCGCCCAGCCACCCTGCGAAGGAAACTCATTTCAGCCGCTTGTATCCGTGATCTTGTTCTTTCGGTCATTACCCAAAGCTCATGACCATAGGTGAGAGTCGGAACGTAGATCGACCGGTAAATTGAGGGGGTTTTCACTCTTCTCATTGAATGAAATGGAAATTTTTACTCTTCTCATTGAATACCTCTCTCACTGTCAACCCTTTATCCCAAAACAATAGGACATGCCAAAAAGGCATGTCCTACTGTTTTGGGATAAAGGGTTGACAGTGAGAGGGGTATTCAATGAGAAGAGTAAAAATTTCCATTCCATTCAATGAGAAGGGTGAAAACCCCCTCCCACTGCCAACTCTTAATCCCATCAGATTAACTCTTAATCCCGTCAGGTCAAGTCACAATGGGTAAGATCATGTTTTTTCACACATTCCAACACAGTTCTAAAACTGCTTTTTACAACAGTTTCATTTATCTGCTACTTGACTTTATTTTGGTATTTGACTCTATTCAGTGCGTCTTGAAATTAACTCTTGTACTATTTTCTCAGTTCAGAGTCACAACCTACTCTGTTACACAGTTACTCTATAATTTTGCTCCCACCCCAACTCCAAATTTTACTCTCTAAATTCAAAATCAAGCAAAATTAACTATTTTTGAGGAAAATACTTTTAACTCTGGAAAAAACTGTTCAGTCATTTTTCCTGTGTATGCACTACAGCGCATGCATATCCACTAATCTGCTCATCAGAAATAGAAGAAATATTTACACTTACTCGAGTTGATCTTTGGCTGGATCGAGTCAGAGTTAAAAAAAAAAAGGGGCACCACTCATCATCAGTGTCGCAGTTCTCAAAATTGAATTGAATCGCTATCCAGAATCATCTGAAGTACATAAAATCCGTATGCCATCTCACAACAAGTTTTACCTCCAAATAGCCTAAACTATGGCTGACAGATATTAGCCTGTTTACGATGGGCGTTCCCACCGCGAAAGAGAAACCAATCGAAGCCGAAAGAGTGAAAGTGATTACCAATCCATTACCATATGAATAGTCTTTTATGAATGCGTAAATGGGTGCTCAGCACTCCAACTCTGATGTGACTGAATAAGGTGACAAGTTTTATGTTTCATCTAATTTAGGTCATTTAAAAATTATAATATTATTTGGCACTGGGCACATCGGAAAGTGTAAAGTATAAAGTTTCTGTCAATATGTTTATCATGCTTGTATGATGAAAAACTCATGAAGGTATTTATCTAATACATAACCTACTCATTCTAAACCTGTAGAGCTTCTCCGGCAAAGCTCTCGATCCCAGAGGGTTAATAAGACCAAAAAGAAAAATAATAATTAAAAAAAATTATTTAAAAAAATGCAGCTTGTTGTGTTGGGAAGAGCCACAAAACCCTCTGTCTTTCCTGTGCCAGAAAACCTACTCTAACCTCTGATATTGGTAACTCCTTCCAAAAATGCTCAATAAACATCTCACAGATGCTCCAAATGCATTTCTAGAGCATCTCGAAAATCAGTCAACACTTTCTGATAATGACAATGAAGAATTTAGCAGCACTGGGATATAAACTGAGAAGAATGTGTGATGATGTGCCTCTTTTTAGACCGGGCCAGAAAGAAACTGTGCATAATAATCAGATTGCTATGGACAGTTTTAGGGTTTTAAGTCAATTTTAGTCTTTTTTGTTTCGTTTTGGAAAATCCTATTCCCTGGCAAAAATATAGATTGTTGCTTAGACAAAATTAATGTTTCAGTTGGCACAGTTGCCAAGATACAACTCTCTGATGTTTATAACAGCGTGCAGTTGCGCAGTTCACAAGTACAAAGCAAGTTGCAAACAGATGATGTGCGTCAATGAGGTTTAAGTGGAAAAATGCTTATAAATAAAATAAAAAAAAAAGACGAGTTTTTTGTGTCTGTGTAAGTGCAAGAGCCAGTAAAAGCTTTCCACTGAAAGAAGAAGTGCATTGCAGTGGAGAATCAGGACACATAACTCATCAGCCGCGAGCTCTCACGTGGATCCGTGTTGTGTGCACTGGGCAGAAATAAAGCATAACCTTCACCACGTCATCACGCTCTTAGCTCTCGCCAAGTTTCGAGCTTCACTTCCAAGCCCCAAACAACCTACAGGGGTTTGACGTATCCGTGCTTTGTGTTTTCATTTCCGTACTTCGGTCAAGAGCTTTACCTGCGCACAGTGTCAGAATGGATATGCACAACCACTATCAACTCTCCCATCCATTTGCTCTCTGAGTCAGCGTAAGGTCATGTGTTCAGGACAGACCTGTTCCTCAAAATAGTGACCAAAACACCCACACACATACGCACTTGATCTCAGACAGCACAGATATGATGGATGAGGAGCTTCATCGTTTGTCCCTGGCCATTCGGCTGTGAAATTGTGTGCGAGAGCTGATCTAGGACAGGAATGTGGACTGCAGCTGTGCAACTGCCACCACACAGACCCATGCGAGAAACCCACAAACGCACAGTGTTTGATCATTCAGAGATAGTCAATAAAATTTGCACAATTATCTACTCAATATACACCAAATTATTACAAGCCCGTGACACAAACAAATGCCTACGATACATATGCAGACTCCATCTGGAGCCCAGTCCTTCCACAAACTAACCACAAACTAACCTCATCTACACCTGCTTCTCTTGAACAGAGATAACACTTAGCTAGGTTGGTTGAAGTAATATTTTACAACCCCGATTCCAAAAAAGTTGGGACAAAGTACAAATTATAAATAAAAACCTACTACCACTGTGAGACATCCCCTTTTCTCTTTACAACAGTCTGTAAACGTCTGTGGACTGAGGAGACAAGTTGCTCAAGTTTAGGGATAGGAATGTTAACCCATTCTTGTCTAATGTAGGATTCTAGTTGCTCAACTGTCTTAGGTCTTTTTTGTCGTATCTTCCGTTTTATGATGCGCCAAATGTTTTCTATGGGTGAAAGATCTGGACTGCAGGCTGGCCAGTTCAGTACCCGGACCCTTCTTCTACGCAGCCATGATGCTGTAATTGATGCAGTATGTGGTTTGGCATTGTCATGTTGGAAAATGCAAGGTCTTCCCTGAAAGAGACGTCGTCTGGATGGGAGCATATGTTGCTCTAGAACCTGGATATACCTTTCAGCATTGATGGTGTCTTTCCAGATGTGTAAGCTGCCCATGCCACACGCACTAATGCAACTCCATACCATCAGAGATGCAGGCTTCTGAACTGAGCGCTGATGATAACTTGGGTTGTCCTTCTCCTCTTTAGTACGAATGACACGGCGTCCCTGATTTCCATAAAGAACTTCAAATTTTGATTCGTCTGACCACAGAACAGTTTTCCACTTTGCGACAGTCCATTTTAAATGAGCCTTGGCCCAGAGAAGACGTCTGCACTTCTGGATCATGTTTAGATACGGCTTCTTCTTTGAACTATAGAGTTTTAGCTGACAATGGCGGATGGCACGGTGAATTGTGTTCACAGATAATGTTCTCTGGAAATATTCCTGAGCCCATTTTGTGATTTCCAATACAGAAGCATACCTGTATGTGATTCAGTGCCGTCTAAGGGCCCAAAGATCACGGGCACCCAGTATGGTTTTCCGGCCTTGACCCTTACGCACAGAGATTCTTCCAGATTCTCTGAATCTTTTGATGATATTTTGCACTGTAGATGATGATATGCTCAAACTCTTTGCAATTTTACACTGTCGAACTCCTTTCTGATATTGCTCCACTATTTGTCGGTGCAGAATTAGGGGGATTGGTGATCCTCTTCCCATCTTTACTTCTGAGAGCCGCTGCCACTCCAAGATGCTCTTTTTATACCCAGTCATGTTAATGACCTATTGCCAATTGACCTAATGAGTTGCAATTTGGTCCTCCAGCTGTTCCTTTTTTGTACCTTTAACTTTTCCAGCCTCTTATTGCCCCTGTCCCAACTTTTTTGAGATGTGTTACTGTCATGAAATTTCAAATGAGCCAATATTTGGCATAAAATTTCAAAATGTCTCACTTTCAACATTTGATATGTTGTCTATGTTCTATTGTGAATACAATATCAGTTTTTGAGATTTGTAAATTATTGCATTCCGTTTTTATTTACAATCTGTACTTTGTCCCAACTTTTTTGGAATCGGGGTTGTAGATTACACTGTGAGAACTTACCGATGGTAATATGATCCATATATTCATCACTACTGCTTTGCCATATGGTCTGCTTCTCCACTTTCAGAATCACACAATGAGTGATATACCTTTCCATCCCTTCCTCACCACTGGTCTAAAGTGAATTATTCTATCCACATTCACTGGATATGAGCAATCGCGTTCTCTGATTGGCTACTCTACTACTAGCTCATATACCGTGAGTAGAGAAAAACAAAATGGCAGAACGTGTTACTGAACTAACCGAGGACGGAATAAAAACTCTACTCGAAAACAAAACCCCAGAAAATACAAAAATAAAGCAACAAAATATGGATTGAAAGTATTTGATGATAAGAACGTATCTTTTTTCTCCAAGAATTATTATTAATATAGCATTTTTCACAAATTGCTACTTTCATTTCGCCAGTTTGTTTACATTCTTCATTTGTAAAGCTAGACGGCCTTTTGATTTCATAAAATCGGTGAAATTTAGTTCTCTCTGAAATTTGGTCATTGTGATAAATGTTTATTTCTGTAATATCTTAAAAAAAACCAGGCCATTCTGTGACTGGGAAGTTATTTATTTTGAAGGGATTCCCTAGTAAATAATGTGCATGTGCAGTCAAGCAGACAGAGGAAGTCTATGTGTGTGCGCATGCGCAGGTTTACCTTTGACCGTGCACTGACAGTTACAGTACATAATTTTGTCACTAAACGAACAGTTGATCACACTGAGGTGCTCGCTGACCACCGATATTTATTAGTTTGGTCCTGCGTTTCCTTTCCTTCGTATATAACATAATGTCTTTTCTTCTCGCTTTCTGTTACTGTAGTCGGTCTTTCATGTTTCATTTGCACACTCATGCCCTCCATTTTCCTCTCCTGTTTCAAATTTGTATCCCACAATGCCTTGTGTGAATGGAGAAAGGCCACCACGTGATGCATGACATAGTATCTTGTATTGCATCACGGTGAAGCAAGAAAAAATAGCAGAGATTTTAGGGCCATGTTAGGGCTACTGAAGGTAATGGAGCGGTTCCATTAGCACGCCATTCTTCATACATTTCCAGCAAGGCTCGTCATGAGAAGTATTTCATGCTGGGATGTTATATTAAGAGTCTAACTTCTAAATAACACAAAGCCATTTCCTTCTCACAAGCACATAACTGAAAGCTCATGTACGGATGTTTATTGGAATTGGTTATGCATTTCGGAAAGCTGTATTTATGATCTTTATGACCTTCGAAGGTGATAAGTTCTCATGGTGGTCTAATACTTATCACCTTAGAAGGTCAGAAATTAAAAGAAGTGAATGATTTCCAATCCTTAGGATCATGGATCTCCAATTCGGGAAAAAGACCTCGAAGTTAGAACAGGTAAAGGATAGCATGGGCAACATCAAACAAAAGCAAGCACGATATGGAAATCCAACCTCAAGAAAGAATTAAAGATAAGATTCTTCTGCTCATCCACTAAGCTTCTAAAAACAGCACTAAATGTATCATGGAAGGAGCATAAAGCAAACAATTAATTATATGAACTGTGGATGATAAAAGAGAGCAACTGGACTTGCTTGAAGATTCTTAAGACGTTTCACCTCTCATCCGAAAGGCTTCTTCAGTTCTGTCTGACTAATAGGGAGTATCAAGTATTTATCCTCTCATGGATGAAAAGCAATCCTAAGGTGTCGTTGAGTCATCCTGTTGGTGTGGGTCACTGGGGGCTGGGTGTGAACAGCCTAGAGAGTTGTTAGGGTGACCAATGGGTTGTTGGTTCTCTCTGTCCTCCTGTGAGTCACTGAAAACAGCTGGGTTTTGGTGTGCATTCAGTTGTCTGGGAAGTGTGCCAAGGACTGCGTTGTAGGTGACTGATAAATGGTGTCTTAGACCACCACCTCTGTTCAGTGATGGTTGTTCCAGGTTGACAAAAATGGCTTCTTTAATTCCTCGCTCATACCAACGATCCTCTCTGGTTAAAATGCGTACGTTGCAATCCTGAAATGAGTGTCCTTTGTTGTTAAGATGAAGATAGACAGCAGAGTCCTGGCCTGAGGAACTGGCTCTCCTGTGTTGAGCCATGCGCCTGTGAAGCGGTTGTTTTGTTTCCCCAATATATGAGTCAGTGCATCCCTCACTGCACTGAATTGTATACACGATGTTGTCCTGTTTGTGTCTGGGTATTCTGTCCTTAGGGTGGACCAGTTTCTGCTTCAGGGTGTTACTGGGTCTGAAATGTACCGGAATGTTGTGTTTGTAGAAGATCCTCCTGAATTTCTCAGATAGACCAGAAATGTAGGGAATGGCAATGTTCTTGCGTTTGTTCCTGTTATCTTCCTTGTCCGTTATGTTCCTTTTTCTGCTCTTGAAGAAAGCCCAGTTGGGATACCCGCAATTCTGAAGTGCTTTCTTGATGTGATTTTGCTCCTTCTCTTTTCCCTCTACCGTTGTAAGAATGTTCTGAGCCCTGTGTTGCAAGGTCCTAATGACCCCCAATTTGTGTTCCAGTGGGTGGTGTGAGTCGAAGAGTAGGTACTGGTCTGTGTGTGGGGGTTTCCGGTAGACATCGATGCTAAGGCTTCTGTTTTGTCTAATGTGTACATCACAATCCAAGAAGGCTAGATTATTCCCACTGACATCCTCCCGAGTGAAATTGATGTTGATATCCACTGCATTGATGTGCTTAGAGAAGGCTTCCACCTCATGGATTTTGAGTTTAACCCAGGTGTCATCCACATATCTGAACCAGTGGCTGGGAGCAAATCCTGAAAAAGTGGTCAAAGCTTTATGTGCTAAGTGGATTGTGATGTTAAATGGAGGCATTTAATGATACACTGTGCGACGATAAATCGTAATACAAATTTATCATGGTCTCAAATCGAATAATTATCAGGCTGTGGAAGCTCTGAGTTTTTCCTAGATGGAACTGTGTTTAAACAGCAGAGAGCACAATTACGTACATTAGCGGGAATGAATGTGACTTCATCCTATACTGAAGTAACACAGCTCTAATGCCGCGAAAACACACAAACAGATCTAAAATGGGAAAGAGCTGTTGTGTGATCTCATCTCATCTCATTATCTCTAGCCACTTTATCCTGTTCTACAGGGTCGCAGGCAAGCTGGAGCCTATCCCAGCTGACTACGGGCGAAAGGCGGGGTACACCCTGGACAAGTCGCCAGGTCATCACAGGGCTGACACATAGACACAGACAACCATTCACACTCACATTCACACCCACGGTCAATTTAGAGCCACCAGTTAACCTAACCTGCATGTCTTTGGACTGTGGGGGAAACCGGAGCACCCGGAGGAAACCCACGCGGACACGGGGAGAACATGCAAACTCCGCACAGAAAGGCCCTCGCCGGCCACGGAGCTCGAACCCGGACCTTCTTGCTGTGAGGTGACAGTGCTAACCACTACACCACCGTGCCGCCCTGTTGTGTGATTGACTCGGCAAATAGATTTAATAAAAAAATCAGAGCTCTCTTGTTATAGACTGCTGAGAGATAAAGAAAAAGAGAAGCAAATGGAAGGAGTACAACTTCATAAAAGTTTATTAGATTAGATTAGATAGAACTTTATTGATCCCTTTGGGAGGGTTCCCTCAGGGAAATTAAAATTCCAGCAGTATCATTACAGGATAAACAGAGAATAGAAAATAGAGAAAACTTCTAGATTAATTAAGTATTTACATATACAAATATAAAAAAGAATAAGATATGGGGGGAAAAAAAGTCCAGCAGGAGAGGTATTGCACATTATATTGCACATTTATATTGCACATTGTCCAGTATTGCTTTTTGTCAGGCTAGGCTACTGCTCCTTCCCATCCTCTGTCCTCCTGTTACCCCTCCTCCCTCCCAGAGAGGAGTTGTACAGTCTGATGGCGTGAGGGACAAAGGAGTTTTTAAGTCTGTTAGTCCTGCACTTGGGAAGGAGCATTCTGTCACTGAACAGGCTCCTCTGGTTGCTGATGACGGTGGTCAGAGGGTGACTGGCATCGTCCATGATGTTCAGTAGTTTGTCCATAGTCCTCTTCTCTGCCACCGTCACCAGAGAGTCCAGCTTCATGCCGGCCACAGAGCCAGCCCGCCTGATCAGTTTGTCCAGCCTGGATGTGTCCTTCTTGGATGTGCTGCCCCCCCAGCACACCACGGTGTAAAACAGGACACTGGCGACCATAGACTGATAGAACATCCACAGGAGTTTCCTGCAGATGTTAAAAGACCGCAGCCTCCTCAGGAAGTATAGTCTGTTCTGTCCCTTCCTGTACAGCTGGTTGGTGTTGCAAGTCCAGTCCAGCTTGCTGTCCAGCCACAGCCCGAGGTACCTGTAGGAATCCACAGCCTCCACCTCAACTCCCTCGATCAGAACTGGTTGTGACCTTGGTCTGGACCTCCCAAAGTCAATGACCAGCTCCTTGGTCTTCGAGGTGTTGAGCTGCAGATAGTTCCTGTTGCACCAAATGGCAAAGTCCCTCACCAGGCTCCTATACTCCTCCTTTCTGTCGTCCCTGATACACCCCATGATGGCTGCGTCATCGGCGAACTTCTGAATGTGACACAGCTCCGAGTTGTAGCAGAAGTCCGTGGTGTACAGGGTGAAGAGAAGAGGGGCCAGCACCGTGCCCTGGGGTGCTCTGGTGCTGTTAATCACAGTGTCAGATGTGATGTCCTTCAGGCTGACGTACTGCGGCCTGTTGGTGAGGTAGCTGGAGACCCAGGTGACCAGGCAGGGGTCCACTTGCATCCTGTTCAGTTTGTCCTGAAGCATAAGGGGCTGGATGGTGTTGAAGGCACTCGAGAAGTCCAAGAAGAGGATCCTCACTGTGCCATTTCCCTTATCCAGATGCGAGTGGGCTTGGTGTAGCAGGTAGAAGATGGCGTCTTCCACACCAACACCTGCCTGGTACGCAAACTGCAGACAGTCCTGGGCATGTTGCACCTGGGGTCTGAGGAGGCTGAGGAAGAGCTGCTCCAATGTCTTCATCAGACGTGAAGTGAGTGCCACCGGTCGGAAGTCGTTCAGCTCGCTGGGCCGGTTCTTCTTGGGAACTGGAACAATGCATGATGTCTTCCAGAGGGTGGGCAATCTCCCCAGCTGCAGGCTGAGGTTGAAGATGCGTTGGAGTGGTTCACCCAGTTCAGCGGCGCAGGTCTTCAGTAGTCGGGGACACACCTTGTCCGGGCTTGCTTATTAGTTATTAACTTTTTCATTTTTAATACAATGAATATTTAAGTTAATAGACTATTATATTTTACTCCAGCCTTTACAAATGTGGGTAAATAATTATTGTTGGTGATTAAGAAAATGAAACAAAGGGATTTTTTTCTTTTTAATTTCTCTCATTATCTCTAGCCGCTTTACCCTTCTACAGGGTCACAGGAGCCTATCCCAGCTGACTATGGGCGAAAGGCGGGGTACACCCTGGACAAGTCGCCAGGTCATCACAGGGCTGACACATAGACACAGACAACCATTCACACCTATGGTCAATTTAGAGTCACCAGTTAACCTAACCTGCATGTCTTTGGGGGAAACCGGAGCACCCGGAGGAAACCCACGTGGACAACATGCAAACTCCGCACAGAAAGGCCCTCGCCGGCCACGGGGCTTGAACCCAGACCTTCTTGCTGTGAGGCAACAGCGCTAACCACTACACCACCGTGCCGCCCTCTTTTTAATTTAACAAAAGGAATATTTAAGTTGATAAAGAATAGGAAAAAATTAGTTTTTTTGTAATAAAATTTGCTTCGTTTACTTTTTTTCCCAAAAATATATCATGGGAAAATCAAATCCATCCATTATCTGTAGCCACTTATCCTGTGCAACGTTGTGGGCAACCTAGAACCTATCCCAGCTGACTATGGGTGAGAGGCGGAGTACACCCTGGCCAAGTCCCGAGATCATCACATAGAAACAAACAACCATTCACACTCACACCTACAGTCAATTTAGAGCCACCAATTAGCCTAACCTGCATGTCTTTGGACTGTGGGGGAAACCCATGCAGACATGGGGAGAACATGCAAACTCCACACAAAGGCTCCCATCGGCCACTGGGCTTGAACACAAAACCTTCTTGCTGTGAGGTGACAGTACTAACCACTACACCGCTGTGCCGCCTGAAAAGCAAATCATGAACCCAATATCATGAATTGAATCGTGAATTGGGTGAATTATTATATGCCTAGTCCAATGAAAAACTTTTTTGCAAACATTTTTGTGTTCGTTTTGCACTGATTTTTTTTTCTGCATGGGAGCATCATCAGAAGCATGTGATTATGCATGCACACAGTGTAGAGAGAACACTGATCACAACAATGTGATATGGCAAAATAATATCATCTTTAAATAATATCCCAGCATCATGTTATATTGTGTTATGTTACATCCCAGCATCATATTATATTGCCTGCCTCTAATTAAACTAAATTATGTAAATGAAGTTGACACATACTGTATAAATGTACAGACTTCCAGATGTGAATAAAATCCTAGAAGTAATCCTGTATAAAAATACAAACAAGATCAACTGTGAGCTACTGCTCACTTACGTATCCCCCTGATCTCACTTATATCAGAATGCAAACAACTGAAGGAATAGGACACTTATTATGAATGTTGACTTCAACAAATAATTAACCCTGAAACAAGTACGTAAAGAGCAGTGTCTCTCCCCAGGGATTTCAAATAGCATCCTGGTAAACTGTCATTTTGAAACGGCATTTTGCTTCTTGAAATAGCGTCAAAATCCACTCTATACGTTTCGTAAATACGTTCAGTCGGTAAACAGGAAGTCGATGTGCGACAGACCTGAAAACAGTATACATGGTATAGAACCCCAAGCTGAACCTTGGTACCAAATATCAAGCAGTTGTGATTTGTAGTAGCTGAGAAAAATGTGAAAATTTTGTAAATCCACGCTACATGTTTCGTAAATACATTCAGTCAGTAAACAGGAAGTCGATGTGTGACAGACCTGAAAACGGTATACATGGTATAGAACCCCAAGCTGAAGCTCGGTACCAAATATCAAGTGGCTGTGATTTGTGGTTGCTGAGAAAAAGGGTGTTTCAGACGGATGGAGATACAGTATGGATGGACAGAGGTAAACCAGTATACCCTCCCTCCTTCAGAGCAGGGGTATAATAATTCCCTTTCGCCTCTTGTATTTTTGCATTTAGATCTCTGTACTTGCATCGAGTGTCATCGTTCCAAAATCCGAACTCTTATTCTACTCAGGAACTGAATATTGTTTGGGAAACATAGCTGCTAAACCTAAAGGTATGTGCTCGGAGGCCACCCATCTGAGTGTGGCGTCTTTCTGAAACAATCGTCCCGGTCAGTGTTTAACCCAGAGCTACACAAAGCTAGGAAGAGATCAGAAAGCACTGGTTACAGCTGAGGAGTTCTTTGAACATTTCAAAATGAGTTCAGTCTCTCTCTCGGGTACGGTCATGAGACAGGGCTAGATAAGCCGAGATGTGCTTTTATCTGGCAGCCCTGCCTCAAAAGGCTCTTCTCCCTGGTGGCTGAGAAACTTTGTGAAATACTAAATAGTTTGGAAAACTCCCCAGAATGCAAGATAAAGAGCTATTGAGGGTGCGCATGCTCAAAAATCACACCGAAGTTACTCGGCATAATATTTATATCAATACTGGAGGGAAAAAAAAAACAAAAAAAAAAGAGCTGTGCAAATGTTAGAGGAGATTGTATATGGAAATGCTGGAGCTGAAAAGGTGAGATGGCTTATGTAGAATTATGATTATTATTGACTTGCGCTTTCAGTCATTCTGAGCTTGTGTCTGGCCAACAACATTTATTAGTGTAAGCCCCACCATCGAAAAAAGCGTCATCTCTGGAATAGAAATTGCACAGGAGATGAGAAACCATGGGCCTGAAAAGCCATGCCATGCCAGTCTTGGCTCCTCTGGGGTACAAAGTTTTTTCTGAATTCCAAAAATAGCACTCGATGTGAAAAAATGGCCTGCTGTGAGCAAACTGCAGGCTGAGCACGTCGACCTTACACACCACTCGCAGCCTGGTCCTACACCCCAATCCAAGCATGAACCAAGAATAAAAGCTATTGAAATCGGAGATATATGAAGCTTTATGAATACAGTAACGAACTGCAGTTCTGGAGGATTTCTAGCATTTTCCATCCTTCCATTCAAACCAATTTATTCTGCTGAATGCCTCTTTTGAGAAGTAATGCTTTTCGAAAACCTGAAACTCCATCTCTGATCATATGATATGATCCTTTCTGCTTTGAGAACCCATTTCAAATGATAATATAAAACTCCTTTTTGGTCTCGCTATACTTTTATACATTTCCAAGTCTCCCTTCATTTCCTTTGAGAAGATTTCTTGCACCTACCGCCCCTTTGCCCTTTCCTTTCCAGCTCTGGTTCTCTGCTTTCTTAGACTTTTCAGATCACTCTTCATACTTCCACTAATTGAAGACATGGTCTGTGCTTTTTAAACACAATGGATAGATTAGATATTTTACAGGCATGTGGTTAAAAAAAAAAAGAAAGGATCTGGTGATCTGATACTACAGAACAAGAAAATCCCAGCAGGCAGACTCCATGATAAGAGCGTAAAAGCTAAATCTATTAGTGATGTGTCGTTTGTGAACGAACTGACTCTTTCAGAAGCCGACTCGCTTCATTTTTGTTTTCTGTCTCTCTGTATTCTGGCACAAATAAAACCTTCAGCGTTTCGTCTGTCCAAACACGCCCTCTTTGGCCATGTTTAAGTTTAGATTTTGCATTGAAACATGTCCTCATTTATTCTAAAATATCACAAACCTTGTCAGACTTCCAACTAGATATCAAATGAGCCGTTTACTAGGCAAAAAAAAAAGTCCTGAGCCAAATGATCTGACTCACTGAAAAGAGCCAGAATTATTAACACTACTTTACACTTTTACCAGAGACTGTAAAAATAGATGGACAAAGCCTCTGTGACATCACTCACAGGATTTCTAAAGAGCAGGTTTGAAGCTCAAATCCTTGACTTGCAAGTGACGTCAAAGCAAAATAGAAACCTGGATGTCGGCCATGTTGGTGGATATACAAACGTGGGGTCAAGTGACATTCCATACAAAACAGTCATGCGTGAGCAACGCTCTTCATTTTTCCACTGCTTTAAGCGTTCTTTTAGCTATGCCATATTTTTGTGCTGTATATGGTTGTGGTCACAACAGTACTCATGACTGTGGCACGTTCCGATTTTTTAGAATTCCGTCCGTGATTCGAAAAGAGGGCGAGGAAACTCCGAGGCTTAGTACGGAGAGGAGATGAGCACGGCTGCACAACATCGGCAGGGCTGATCTAAGAGCCCGGTCACACCGCCCGAACTTTGCTGGAGCGTTCCTTGAACGGTAGGGAGGGGGGGCCGAATTTCGACAATGCTCATCACCGCGCACAAAATGGGAAAAAAAATCGAAAACACAGGCGTTGGCTTAGCGGTGCACCGCTGAAGCCGGCGTTGCTTTAGCGTTGGTTTAGTGGTAGTGAGCGTTGGTTTAGCGGTGACGCGAGCGTTGGTATAGCGGCGTTCTGCGCATGCGGGCTTTGGCTCGGCGGGGGTATAAAGTTGGTTTAGCGGCATACCGCTTGTGACTACGGAGCTGAACGGATCGTTTTGATACAAGTTCTGATAGATTTTTGATAGAAGCTCCACCATCAGCTTGTCATACAGTCCATATTCAGGCCTTCTTAGTATCCACTGTCTGACCCACACAACTCTGTCTCTCCTTCTTCTCTCTCTTCTCCTTCTGTCAACAGCTTGTTGCAATCTGAGGAGGTTCTGATTCTGCTGCTGGACTAGTGCACCAATCATAGCAAGTCTCTCAGCATCCATGGTGATACAGTTTTACTGTAACTTTGAGCAAATTCGATATAGATGAGGTCTGAACTCAACGGCAGCTCGATTCCAAATGAGCTCCTGGTCCATTTCTCCCCGTATTTATAGCCAAATTCTGGTCCCGCTCCGACACCTCTATACCAACGCCAAACCAAAGTTCATCGCCGCCATGGATAGCTGCTTCAACGCCCGACACCGTTCCAGCAACCCCGTGTCCGCTCGTAAAACGCTTACAACCGCTCCACCGAAGTTTGTGCAACGTTTAATCGCCGCCCGGGCAACGCTGGCGAAGCAGCGGTGGTCCAGCGTTCAAGATTTCTGCGTTGGCCTAGCGGACCCAAGTGTCCACGAACTTGCGTCTAGCGGTGCCAAACTTTGACTGGGCGTTGGTGGAGCGGGGGTGAACTTTGCCGGGGCGGAAAATTGCCCCCTCCTCACCGCTCGCAATATTTTGTGCAGCTCAAAACTTTCGGAGCGGTAGGAGGGCCCCTCAAGAAACATCAGCGGTGGCCGAGCGTATACGGCGTTGCTTTAACGGGGGCCAACTTTTGTTAAAAGGTGGTGAACGGTTACGAGCAGTGATGAATTTTTTTCACCGCTCCAGGAACGCTCCAGCAAAGTTCGGGCGGTGTGACCGGGCTATAACAGAGGCTAAAACCAAAACAACTCATGTTTGCTGTAATCATTTTATCTCAGGTGAGATTCAAAAGCTCTCTCAATAATATCATGGAAGAATTTTATTTCGTGTTGCTAGAATTTTGGTAGGGTGGCACGGTGGTGTAGTGGTTAGCGCTGTCGCTTCACAGCAAGAAAGTCCGGGTTTGAACCCCGTGGCCGGCGATGGCCTTTCTGTGTGGAGTTTGCATGTTGTCCGTGTGGGTTTCCTCCGGGTGCTCCGGTTTCCCCCACAGTCCAAAGACATGTAGGTTAGGTTAACTGGCGACTCTAAATTGACTGCGAGTATGAATGGTTGTCTGTGTCTATGTGTCAGCCCTGTGATGACCTGGCGACTTGTCCAGGGTGTACCCCGCCTTTCGCCCGTAGTCAGCTGGGATAGGCTCCAGCTTGCCTGCGACCCTGTAGAACAGGATAAAGTGGCTAGAGATAATGAGATGAGATGAGAATTTTGCTATAAAATGAGCACTCTCTTGTTGTGGTTCACTCGGTCGTTGTTATAATTTTAACATGTGTATTACCATTTCGCTTCTAGGGGTGCCAGCAAAATTATAAAATAGAAACAATCCACACTGGGTACCCACTCAGAAAATGGGCTACGTTTTGTCCAAGGTCAGAGTTGATTCTTCAGCAGCCAAACCAGATAGAACGTGATATCTGGGTACTCGATGGACAGTAGAAGCGTCTTATCTTCAGAAAAGTCTGACTTTTTTCAATAATATGGGTCAAAACCACAAATAACTATCTTCTCTTTGGATCGAATCTTCGCTCGACCGTTCAAATCGTGGTAATACTGAGAAAATTCAGCATTGTTTACAGACACGCTTTCAGTGGCTGTCATCCTAGTTGCTTGTATATCCACCATCATAGCAGATGCTTATGACATAGCACATTTTGATTATGTGGTTGCAAGTCATCTATAAGGAGGTTACGGGCGTCGCCATCTTGGCAGCACCTGACTCCTCCCAACTCACAGATTGTCCATAAATGGAGAAAAGGGCTGGGATAGTGAAGCCTGACCACTGGAATACGCCTACTAACCGCGACGCTAACAAGCTAGCTATGCAAGCTGGCCAACAAGCTACTGGAAGAAGCTGCTCCATAAGATTCAGACCATAACCTTAACGGCCGGATTACCAAAAAACAAAAAAATAAGAAAATAAAATCACCAGGCATGTAACCGTAATTGTTAATAAAACAATATTAGTGATAATATTCCCCCTGATAGCTTAGATAATTAGCATTAGCTTGATTAATTGCTGGCGATATAATTTGCTAGGTGTGGCTGAGGTCGACAGCAGCTATTGTTAGATGGTCAGTCTATGATGATCACATAGCACAGTGTATTTGCTATGAAACAATCGACCAAACCCGCGATTTAGTTAAGAGATGTGTCTCTTGGTGACCGATTGACTGTTGCTGTGTGAATCTTCACGCTGAATGGATATTATTTCTAAGTCAAACTCCAAAATGTAACTTTTTTTTTAGTTGCTCAAGCTGTCAAATTGTCAGTCTGAACCTGATTTACTGAAAGACAGACCCCGATAAACTTCATCAGCAGCGACGACATTAAAAATACTGAAAGGTAAGTACAATCTAAAAAAGCAAATTAAAGTAACTTACGGGTGTAATAGTGTGTAAAAGTTGTGTTTTCATGGAAAAACTCTGAGAGGAAAATAGGCAGGGCTCCATTAATTATTTATTTTCTGAGGTAAGTTATGAGGGGGCAGCACGGTGGTGTAGTGGTTAGCGCTGTCGCCTCACAGCAAGAAGGTCCGGGTTCGAGCCCCGTGGCCGGCGAGGGCCTTTCTGTGCGGAGTTTGCATGTTGTCCGCGTGGGTTTCCTCCGGGTGCTCCGGTTTCCCCCACAGTCTAAAGACATGCAGGTTAGGTTAACTGGTGACTCTAAATCAGGGGTGGGCAATTATTTTTTCCATGGGGCCACATGAAAAACAGAAAATTTTGTGGAGGGCCGGACCAAAAAGCTGAACTAAATTCTGCATAATATTAATTGTATTTCTTTATATAAAGCAGTACATATCATTGTTTTTACAAGCTGCTAAGACTGGTAAGAGTATGGAAAAAACGAGGTTGCCTTACAAAAAATGTCATTTATTCAATCAAATTTCCCAAAACAATGGTTAACAAAATGTGAACGTTTGTACCATTTTTTCTTTCAGTCACATTCACCCCAAAACACAATAAAGACATCACAATTGTCTTTCTACTCCAAATATCAAGCAAGATACATCATATTATAATAATGATGTCCACATTTGTAGTCTAATCACCTCATTTGGTGTTTTTCATTTGGTAATGCCGACTCAAATTGTAGTCCTTGAACACTGCGATCTGCTCTCCGCAAACTAAACACACGGCTTCATCTCTGACTTCAGTAAATAAATACTTAGCAGTCCATGTTTTGTTGAAAGCCCTGCATTCAGCATCTACCTTTCTTCTTTTTGCGGACATTTTGGGGACTAAAGTCTTCTTATGATCTGCTCGCAACAACTTCGATTCGGTGTAGGTATCAGATCTACAGATCGGCTCGGGCTCCGGCGCCTGCTAGTGATGTCACACTATGTGATTGGCTGGACTGTTTGAAGGATGACGTACAAGTTTGTGGTTGGTCTGGACAAATTACGGAAGTAGTTATCGCGGGATTAGGTTTCGTGGGATTTCATGTCATGCTCATGTTGTGCGCATTGCATTTTTGTTGAACACAACTTCAAAATAAAAGCAATACATATTCAGTCCATGCATGAGGTAAAATTAGAAAATACGTTTATTTTGTAATTTCTAATTAACCTTACGCGGGCCGGTCAGAATGAACCAAAGGGCCGGATGCGGCCCGCGGGCCGTAAAATGCCCAGGTCTGCTCTAAATTGACCGTAGGTGTGAATGTGAGTGTGAATGGTTGTCTGTGTCTATGTGTCAGCCCTGTGATGGCCTGGCGACTTGTCCAGGGTGTACCCTGCCTTTCGCCTGTCGTCAGCTGGGATAGGCTCCAGCTCGCCTGCGACCCTGTAGAACAGGATAAAGTGGCTAGAGATAATGAGATGAGAAGTTATGAGGTAATACTAACTAGCAGCTAACAATATTACACAAATCCAGCTGTCACTCAAATCAGCCCCGCCCCTAATTATTCATAAATGTATGGCTCAATATCATTTAAACTGTTGAATTTTATATAAAAATTCACCCTCCGTACAGTTCTCATGAAGGAGGAAACTCGCTATAGAGACCGAAACTGTTTTTCTGTACCAGGTAGTAAACATGCTTGTTTTCACTGTAACGTTGGACATTTTAACATGGGGGTCTATGGGAAATGACTCGCTTTTGGAGCCAGCCTCATGTGGCCATTCGAGGAACTGCAGATTTTAGCACTTCTGCACTGGCTTCACTTTTCAGGAGCGGAGATTGCCACGACTTTTAGCAACCAGAGACCACAGCCCCGCCCTCTTGATTTCTCCTGAGTCATAAAACCAGGGTTCAGGAATATCTAGGTCAACGTTCAGCTTGATAAAGTCAGGATAAAAAGAAGGTAACTGCTAGCAGGGGCAAATTCAGTCTTTCACATGTCACTTCCTTCCCCCTTTGGTGAATTTTCTTTTCAGCCTGAAATTTAATCGTGTTTGGCAGAAAAGTCGCATTTTTGCATACCAAACCCCGGCGAATGAAAAGGGGTAGGTTAGATTGCACGACACAGTCACACCCTTGTAAGGGGGTCCAGGGGCAGTATAAAATAGTGCATTCTGAGTGCCATATTTGAAGAAAACTGATCGAGAAATTGGACCGACATACTGTACTTCACAAAATACTGCTTCTCACCTCACCTCACCTCACCTCGATGCTTTGATGCTGGATGACCAAGTCATCGTGAACTTGTTGTCAAAGCGAATCTTGTTTTTCCTTCAGTTTTCATTGCTCACGATCAACAGAACATGTTTGGTTTTTACGAACACTGCTGCGATTTGTGACCTCACTGCCAATTAGCTAGAGCCATAACGAGAACCAACGGAATGGCGCAATACAAGTAAAATTCAACATCATTATCATTATCGCGCTGTTCCATTGGCTCTTGGCTTCACTTAACATGACTATTTGTCCCTATATACTTGTATCCCCGTGTGCCGAAAACAGCTGAAGCAAGATCAGGAGAGCGAATCCAACAGTGTCACTGATTATTTAGTAATGTGGCATTTTTTTTAAACCAGAAGCGATAGACTACCGTGTGAATCGGCAGATTTGGAGAATTGGCAAGTATGGTGTCAAAATTCGGTGTCTGCGGTATCGCTAGGGCATGGGATCAAATTTTGGTGGATGGCACCTCTGGATACCAACTACATCTGTTTCAGTAACAAACGACTCTTAGTAACTGAGTAACTATAGAAATGTCTTCAAAGTGTTATGAAATGATATTTCTGTTATATATGCACCACAAAATAAAACATTCATTCATGGTACAGTGGATATAAAAAGTGTACACACCCTGTTAAAACGATAGGTTTTTCTGATGTAAAAAAAAAAAAAGAGACCACGATAAATAATAAAAAAAAAAAACTTTTCCCACCTTTAATGTGACCAAACAAACAAATCTGTTAGCGGGAAAAACAAAAAGTAAAAAAATGTACAATAAGCTGGTTGCATAAGTATGTACACCCTTAAATTAATACTTTGTTGAAACACTTTTTGATTTAATTACAGCGTTCAGTCTTTTTGGGTCGGAGTCTATCAGCCTGCCACATCTAGACTTGCCAATATTTGCCCAATCTTCCTTGCAAAAGCGCTCCAAATCTGTCAGATTGCGAGGGCATCTCTTGTGCACAGCCCTTGCAATATAATGTGCAATACCTCTCCTTGCAATATAATATGCAATACCTCTCCTGCTAGATTTTTTTCTCTTCATATTTTATTTTTGATATTTGTATATGTTAATACTTAATTTATCTAGAAGTTTTCTCTATTTTCTATTTATTCTGTAATGATGCTGCTGGAGTTTTAATTTCCCTGAGGGAACCCTCCCAAAGGGTTCAATAAAGTTTTATCTATCTATCTATCTATCTATCTATCTATCTATCTATCTATCTATCTATCTATCTATCTATCTATCTATCTATCTATCTGTCTATCTGTCTGTCTGTCTATCTATCTTCAGGTCACCCCACAGATTTTCAATTGGATTTAGGTCTGGGCTCTGCCTGGGCCGTTCCAAAAATTTTTTGGGGTCATTGTCATGCTGAAAGATGAAATTCCTCTTCATCTTCAGGTTTCAAGCAGGCACCTGAAGGTTTTGGGCCAAAATTGACTGGTATTTAGAACTGTTCATAATTCCCTCCACCTTGACTAAAGCCCCTGTTCCAGCTGAAGAAAAACAACCCCAAAACATGATGCTGCCACCACCATGCTTCACCGTGGGTATGGGGTTCTTTTGGTGATGCGCAGTGTTGTTTTTGCACCAAACATACCTTTTGGAATTGTGGCCAAAAAGTTCAACCTTGGTTTCATCAGACCATAACACATTTTCCCACATGCTTTTGGGGGAGTTGATGTATTTTTTTTGCAAAATTTAGCCGGGCCTGGATGATTTTCTTTGTAAGAAAAGGCTTCTGTCTTGCGACCCTACCCCATAGTCCAGACATATGGAGAATACAGGAGATTATTGTCACATGTAGTACACAACCAGTACTTGCCAGAAATCCCTGCAGCTCCTTCAGTGTTGCTGTAGGCCTCTCGGCAGCCTCCCTGACCAGTTTTTGTCTCATCTTTTCATCAATTTTGGAGGGACGTCCAGTTCTCGGTAATGTCACTGTTGTCCCATATTTTCTCCAATTCTTGATGACTGTCTTCACTGTGCTCCATGGTATATCTAATGCCGTGGAAATGTTTTTGTCCCCTTCTCCTGACTGATACCTTTCAACAATGAGATCCCTTTGATGCTTTGTAAGCGATCTGTGAACCCTGGCTTTTGCTGGAGGATGCAACTGAGTAAATGTCTGAACTTTATTTGGGGTTAATCAGAGTCATTTTAATTGATGGCAGGTGTGAACCCGAAAAGACTTTTTGAACCCCAAAAGACACAGGTTTTTCTGATGTAAAAAAAAATAATAATTTTAACAGGGTGTGTACACTTTTTATATCCACTGTATATTGTGTCATCTGGTGCTTAGGATAAACGCCGCCAGCGAGTTGCCCATCGTAGTCGACGGAGAGCCTCTCGAAGACATGGACTCCTTCACACCTATCTTGGAAGTGTAGTGGATCGCCTCAGGGCTACGGATAAGGATATTGCAACTAGGATTGGGAAGGTGAGATCTGCTTTCCTCCTGTTGAAGAACGTATGGGCATCTAAAGAGCTTACAACTCAAACCAAACTCCGGATTTTCACGTCTAACGTGAAGTCTGTGTTATTGTATGGGACAGAGACATGGAGGATAACCAAGAAGTCCAGTAAGAAAATCCAGACATTTATCATCAGCTGTCTGAGGAGAATAGTGCAAATGTTGGCAGGATAAGGTTACCAGTGAGGAGTTATGGAAGCAAGTGGGGGAAGAACCTGTTACATTATACATAAGGAGGAGGAAATGGGGTGGATAGGCCACACTATGTGCAAGTCAGCGAGGAACATCACGCGACAGGCATTGGCCTGGAACCCTCTCATGGAAAGAGGAAACAGGGACGGCCGCGAAACAGTTGGAGGAGAGATTTGGAGAAAGAACTAAGGAAGAAAGGATTAAGTTGGAAGGATGTAGGGAGAAGGGCCCAGGAAAAGGATCGTCGAGGAGTGAAGGGCCTAAGTAATTAACTACATTGTGCCGTCTAGTGCCATAATCTAAACGGCACATGATCTGAAGTATAACTTGGCATCTAATTGAACTTGATGTGGAAAAGTCGCACTGATGTTCATAATTGCGTTGATCACAAGCAACATTATTTATTCAAATTAACAATGCACTATAAAGGAAATTCGCCACAATATTTCTCTCTCTAGCTTGGACGTTTAACATAAATATGAATGAGGTTGTGCTCGAATGAGTTCAGGCTCCTGTAACAATGTGAGAGGACAAAGCTTTGAAATCACAAGGAGAGAAAGAATGACTAAGCCATTTCACAACCTACTCAGGGTGTTCTCAACCTTGGGCTGAAATGCCTCTGAGGCTCAGGGCTTCGAGGAGGAAATGTGCTTTAATAGGGCACAAGTAGTGCAAATAAATTCCTTTTCATAACCCGCTCATGATGCGACAGACGTCAGGGAAAAAAAAAATCCCTTTCATGACCTTGCTCAATAAAAAAGGCACATATTAAGCATACATTAACCACAAAATAAATCTAATCTCTACTCAGATGTCCAGTGTAATTGAAATCACATTGTCCTCCAGACGGGCTAAATCTGCTCTGTGGTGCTCGGAGGAGGAGAACCGAGAATGATTATAGAAAAGAGAGAATGCTATTGCTCCTGCTTCCCAGAGGGACACGGACATAATTCCATGAGTGAGGTCATGGATCAAAGCCGTATTACGGGTCGGTAATGTGGTCCAGAGCACTTCACATTGCTCTCATCCTCACTCCTGGGAACAATGGATCTTCATCTGGACAGTTGATGCTTGACACCTTTCGTAAGGATAAGATTAGGATGCTCAACAACTGAGAAAACGAGTGCAGGGAGGGAAAAAAGAGACATGGCGCTGCAAAATATACTGTGAGAAATGGAATGTGATGCTATGCGATGTTTCAACAGGGAAAAAAAACCCAACATCTGTGCTGCTGTATTAAAGAGCAGCTTTGAGATATATGAGCATAATATGCTTTATGACTCAGTAGGCAAGTAAAATGTCTGGCAGCTCTTAAGAGAAAAGCTGTGCACACAAGGAAATCAATACAAGGATAATGTCTACCATGACTACAGGGGTAAACACCAAGTACTGTGCATTGCACAAGCTGACAAACAATTTGTCCCTGATATGAGACATATGGTGCGACATGTACAGTGGTGGACAAATCATATTTATTTGCTCACCCACTCGGAACGTCGTCGGCTGTCCATCGCAAGCGATGATGACTGCTTCATTAAGATGTGCAGAAACGCAGAGGGGCTGCGCGTAATTCTCCTTTCCTAATGAAGTGCCTTGCATAGTAGGGTAAGACAAACGATGTCGTGCCCCCATCGTGTTGTCTGTCTGGACTTCCAGACCTGATGCCAAGTGGTGCACAAAAGTGCCACAGACCTGATGGGTATGGAAGTTGCCCCACAGTGACAACTGACTTGCCGAGTGATGCCATCCGTTGGCTATTTCAGTGGCTCTTCCGCATGCCATCAGGTGGTGTGCCATTGACCCTGTTGGGTTCATCTGCCACATTGCGCCAAAAAGCACCCTGCTGCCAGCGCCTTATTGGTGATGTACTATTTATATTTAACCCATAGCTGGAACCCAGGCAGGTGCTACCACTCCGGGTCAGAGTGGACCTGGGAGCAATGGTGATTACGGGGTAACTCCACTTTCCTCAATACTCAAGTCCTCCCAAAGGATTGAGCCTCCCTGAGACTCCCTATCAGTTGCAGTTTAAAGGAGAACTGAAGGCAATTTTTTTATTATCAAAATTCTATTTATCTCATTTTATTAAATATAGGAACGCATTTTTGATAGCTATTTTGTCGCTGCTATAGCAAGTTATGAGTGTTTGAAATATGCTATGTAATATATCAGTCCATATGTCAAAGCAATGGCTGTAAACGAGATTCACTGAGACCTGTACGAGACATCGTAGGACGGAAGTAAAACGTACAGCGGAAATCAAAGTGACCATCTGCCAACGTTTTCAAAAGACGTGCGAGCCCACTTTCGAATACTGATGTAATCAAGCCAGAAGTTGTGTTTGTTTTGATAGCAATCAGTAGCCTAGTAAACTAGACCCACCCGCCTAGCGGCCAAAAATATTTTTGCCTACGAGTGAGTCTAGCCTCGCACCATATCAACAAAACACCCCGGGCATCAAATCGTGCCCGCCAATCACAACGCAAGGTTTTTGTTTGGATTCTTTGGGCGGGCTTTTGCAGGAGTGACGACAAGGCTGCGCGATGCTGGAGAAAGCACAGCCGGAAAGATGGCTACGGCTAGTGAACAGCGCATGTTTGACTCCGCTTTGGAATCAGTTTTAGAAGAATTAGACTTGGAGTTTTCGTTGAAACATGAGCAGGAAGAGACTCTCCGCTCATTCCTTTTCAAGAAGGACGTTTTCGCTGTTTTGCCGACCGGCTATGGCAAAAGTCTGATCTACCAGCTGGCTCCGCTCGTAGCCAAAAGGATGGGGCTAGTTTGTGCAGTATGAAGAATTAATAAACAGCTTTGAAACATTACTTTTTGATTGTTTCTTATTTTCCCGTTATTTTAAATTTAAGGGAAATTATTTCACCAAACACCACTAAATAAAAATAAAAACTCAAAAACAGTTTAAGCAAACCCTTGAAAAACACTTGAAAAAAAAAAATAAGAGTGTATGTTAAGTATGTGGTACAGACTCCAAACTTGTGGTCATTATCTCCAAACTTCTTAATATCTAGAACCTGTTAATTAATACACATTTTGAAAAATTATTTATTTCAAGGCCTCCCCCACTGCTTTCTGTCGCTCTGACTACGTCACAGTCACTGTTGCGCTGATTGGTCAGAGCGTTGGCCTATACGCACAGAGACAGTTTGAAAGACAGCGGGTTGTTCCTCCCACATCCTTCGGAAATGTCTACGACCGAGACCAGACTAAATATTCACATTTAGTCTGGCTTGCCAGGCTAAGCAATCAGGAAAGTTTGAAAAAAGTAGGCAGTAATCTTCATTTAAACTCATTTTTGTGCAATATTTCGTTTGGAAAACAGTTTTCAAAATGGCAGCACTGACACCTGGCTGACACTTCACGTTTCGTAGTCTTGCACAAGTCTCGTGAAGATCGCGCGGATAAGCGACGCCTGCCGTGGACCAAACGAACTAAATTCAACATGGCTAAAAACCGAATAGGCCGATAAGTATAATATTTAATTGCAATTAGTTGCCAATACAAGTCACGATATAAGGTTACTAAAACCGAAAATGTAATTGAATAACATGTCAATTAAAAAATAAAGCAAGTTTAAAAATGACTTCAGTTCTCCTTTAAAGTCATACCCAGGACTAAACACTTACATTCCCACTCAGAATATAAAAGCTGAATCAATCAATGTGTCTAATCTAAAGAAACCTAGCAGACGAAGTTAAAAATTGGCAGCTAGCTATGTACTAACACCCAGCAAGATAGATAGATAGCTAGTAGACTGCATTTATGCAGATGATTAATCACGGTCCTCACACTTTTTTCAGAGCAACAAAGTTTCTAATGCAGCACATCATGTTTGCTGACCAACATTTTGGTTATGACATATGGCATTTCCCCAAGGCTCATAACGTGTACAGCGGGGGGGGAGCCATGACCTAATGGTTAGAGAAGTAGCTTTGGGAAAAAAGGTTGCTGGTTTGATTCCCTGGACCAGCAGGAATGGCTTAAGTGCCCTTGAGCAAGGCACCTAACCCCTCAACTGCTCCCCAGGCTGCTCTGGGTATGTTGTACGTCGCTCTGGATAACAGCGTCTGCTAAACACCTGTAATGTAACAATCTCTTTACACTTGATGTGTTTAACCGCTGGTTGACTGTAACTCGTAGGAGAGTTAGCGTTAGGAGACAGATTTGTTTCATAGGAGTTTCCACTTTCATGTGTGTTCCTGATTCTGAGATCATCATCTATAGTTTTCTCAATGTTAGGCATATAACGATTCCCCTAAGTCAGGATTCATAAATAAATAAATAAATAAATAAACGAAGAAAACTGTATTGCCAAAAAAGTGCAACATTTATTATTTTCCTATTCTTTATCAACTTAAATCTTCTTTTCGTTAAATTAAAAAAAAATAAACTTTTGTTTTATTTTATTAATAACCAACAATAATTATTTACCCACATTTGTAAAGGTTGGAGTAAAATAGAACAGCATATTAACTAAAATGGCAGCACGGTGGTATCAATGGTTAGCACTGTTGCCACACAGTAAGAAGGTTCTAGGTTTGAGCCCAGTGGCCGGCGAGGGCCTTTCTGTGTGGAGTTTGCATGTTCTCCCCGTGTCTGCGTGGGTTTCCTCCGGGAGCTCCGGTTTCCCCCACAGTCCAAAGACATGCAGGTTAGGCTAATTGGTGGCTCTAAATTGTCCCGAGGTGTGAATGTGTGTGTGTGTGTGTGTGTGTGTGGATGGTTGAGAGGAGAAAACCTCTAGATAATAATCCAATAGAAGGCAACGGGAAACCACTGCTGTAATGTTCCCTAGACACTTTGATGGCTGAAGCCGTCAGAGCGACCATGTCACTGTAGTGATGTGCCAAAATGGATGGATTAACTAAAATATTCCTTTTATTAAAAACAAAAAATGTTCATAACAAACAGGCCTTACAAACAAAAATTCTTAATACACTTATGAACATTTTTACTCCCTCCATTTTCTTCTCTTCCCTTTATCTTTCAGCAGTCTGTAAAGAGAGAGAGCTCAGATTTCTTATTAACCCCTTGGCTGCCACCCATAATTACAGTGGGGCAAAAAAGTATTTAGTCAGTCACCAATTGTGCAAGTTCTCCCACTTAAAAAGATGAGAGAGGCCTGTAATTTTCATCATAGGTATACCTCAACTATGAGAGACAAAATGAGAAGAAAAAAAATCCAGAAAATCACATTGTCTGATTTTTAAAGCATTTATTTGCAAATTATGGTGGAAAATAAGTATTTGGTCAATAACAAAAGTTCATCTCAATACTTTGTGATATACCCTTTGTTGGCAATGACAGAGGTCAAACATTTTCTGTAAGTCTTCACAAGGTTTTCACACACTGTTGCTGGTATTTTGGCCCATTCCTCCATGCAGATCTCCTCTAGAGCAGTGATGTTTTGGGGCTGTCGCTGGGCAACACGGACTTTCAACTCCCTCCAAAGATTTTCTATGGGGTTGAGATCTGGAGACTGGCTAGGCCACTCCAGGACCTTGAAATGCTTCTTATGAAGCCACTCCTTTGTTGCCCAGGCGGTGTGTTTGGGATCATTGTCATGCTGAAAGACCCAGCCACGTTTCATCTTCAATGCCCTTGCTGATGGAAGGAGGTTTTCACTCAAAATCTCACGATACATGGCCCCATTCATTCTTTCCTTTACACGGATCAGTCGTCCTGGTCCCTTTGCAGAAAAACAGCCCCAAAGCATGATGTTTCCACCCCCATGCTTCACAGTAGGTATGGTGTTCTTTGGATTCAACTCAGCGTTCTTTCTCCTCCAAACACGACAAGTTGAGTTTTTACCAAAAAGTTCTATTTTGGTTTCATCTGACCATATGACATTCTCCCAATCCTCTTCTGGATCATCCAAATGCTCTCTAGCAAACTTCAGACGGGGCTGGACATGTACTGGCTTAAGCAGGGGGACACGTCTGGCATGGCAGGATTTGAGTCCCTGGCGGCGTAGTGTGTTACTGATGGTAGCCTTTGTTACTTTGGTCCCAGCTCTCTGCAGGTCATTCACTAGGTCCCCCCGTGTGGTTCTGGGATTTTTGCTCACCGTTCTTGTGATCATTTTGACCCCACGGGGTGAGATCTTGCGTGGAGCCCCAGATCGAGGGAGATTATCAGTGGTCTTGTATGTCTTCCATTTTCTAATAATTGCTCCCACAGTTGATTTCTTCACACCAAGCTGCTTACCTATTGCAGATTCAGTCTTCCCAGCCTGGTGCAGGTCTACAATTTTGTTTCTGGTGTCCTTTGACAGCTCTTTGGTTTTGGCCATAGTGGAGTTTGGAGTGTCACTGTTTGAGGTTGTGGACAGGTGTCTTTTATACTGATAACGAGTTCAAACAGGTGCCATTAATACAGGTAACGAGTGGAGGACAGAGGAGCCTCTTAAAGAAGGAGTTACAGGTCTGTGAGAGCCAGAAATCTTGCTTGTTTGTAGGTGACCAAATACTTATTTTACCGAGGAATTTACCAATTAATTCATTAAAAATCCTACAATGTGATTTCCTGGATTCTTTCCCCCCATTCTGTCTCGCATAGTTGAAGTGTACCTATGATGAAAATTACAGGCCTCGCTCATCTTTTTAAGTGGGAGAACTTGCACAACTGGTGGCTGACTAAATACTTTTTTGCCCCACTGTAATTGTAATGTGCCAGGCATATAGAACAAAAATAGGTCAAAATTGGGATATTTTGATAATCTTTCTCTAACTTGTTCAGAACTTCATATTTTTAATATTTGTATAGAAAAAAAAAATCACAAAAAAACACTGTTGTAGAGTAAAAATAACTTTAGTAATCAAAAACAACTTCAAAAACCCCAAGACAACGGGTCTGTCAATGAAAACCTGTCCATAAACATGAATTACTAGTACTTGAAAACACAAATGTACACCAAGTAACTGGGTACCATTTTTACGATGGTCTTTGGTATGACCCGACCGTGAACAGAACTCGCGATCTCCCGATTGAGAGGCGAACACGCTAACCACTAGGCCCACGTGTGGTAATGTGCCACTGTGAAGTTAAAGTAATGTGCCATCTCAGGTACATAAAAGGAGGTGTTTATGACGAGTAGCGTACGTCATAAGGCACAGCAGTAAAAGATTTCATGATGTACGTGACTCGTCCAAGGGCATTGAAGGGGTTAAGTCTATTTGTAGAGTCAATCACACAACGGCTCTTTCCAATTTTAGATCTGCTTTGTGTTTTCGCAGCATTAGAGCTGTGTTACTTCCTCCTATGGTGAAGTCATGCACAATCTCACTATTGTGTGTTATCAAACAACGCAATTACAGCTAGCATTTTATTTCATTGATGCAAATCATCATAAATTTGGATCACGATTTATCGTGGCACGATACAGTGTTTCCCCTACACACACATAATAAATAAATAATATAAAAAAGGGGTGCAGTTCTATTGAGGTTTTTCACCCACGTGACCAAGTCATGTGAGGCTGCCATTTTGGACGTCACGGCTCGAATCAGTTTGAATGCGAGGAAGGCGACAAATGAAAAACATAAAAGAAAAAGGAGCGAGATGCAGAAAACACGTTCACTATCCAGCGACGTAGGGCATTTACAGGGCGAGCAGAGGGAGAGGTATTTGCAAAAATTGAGGTTAGCAGGCTTAGAAAATGACGTTTACCTGCTTCCACCAGGATTGTTCACTGACGTACGGAAGTACACGAAGCCCTCGTCTTTACCTGACTTCGGCCCACATGGTCTGTATACCTATGTCGTTAAAAACCCATCGCCATACACAGGTATTGATCTGAAAGCGTATAAGAGTTTGGATGCCTACAAATATTTTGTGTCAGGCTGGGTAACATGCCTACATCAGCGGGTCGTCCCTGGAGCTGGTGGTCGCCATCTTATTACAGCTAAGGTTTGTTCACATTTTCATTTACTTTCGGTCCTCAGGATAAACAAAATGTTATTAAATGTCATTGAAATAACTTCTTAGTCTGTTGAGACATGGCCCGTTATAAATTTGCTGTTACCAGGCAATGACCAAGAACTGTATTATTAGGGTCGGTGTCTGTGTTGTAGCAGTGTACTAGCAGCTAGCTGTTAGCACTAGCTAATGTCAACAACATAGCTAGTATGTTACTGTAGCAATGTTTACGTTCAGTCATTTGGATGACTGTTAAAACCTTTCAGTCTCAAGTTTTTCCTTTACTGTATTTACTAGTTTGCTGTAATTATGATCCGGCAGCTATTTACACCGGATCCAGTGTAAATAGCAAGCCGGAGCGCGCTGCTTAATTTGAGGGGGAGCAAGCCAGAGCGCGCTCCGGAACCTCGGCCGGAGCACTCCGGGAGCAAGCCGGAGCGCGCTGCTTAATTTGAGGGGGAGCAAGCCGGAGCGCGCTGCTTAATTTGAGGGGGAGCAAGCCGGAGCGCGCTCCGGAACCTCGGCCGGAGCACTCCGGGAGCAAGCCTGAGCGCGCTGCTTAATTTGAGGGGGAGCAAGCCGGAGCGCGCTCCGGAACCTCGGCCGGAGCACTCCGGGAGCAAGCCTGAGCGCGCTGCTTAATTTGAGGGGGAGCAAGCCGGAGCGCGCTCCGGCAGCTATTTACACTGGATCCGGTGTCTGTAACACGTTTTTTTTTCAAGCTGGTTCTCCCTCTCTGTCTGCAGCGTTAGTATGTAGCTTGACCTTCAAAATGGCAGACACTGGGGCGTCACGTGACCCTGTGACGTCAGGTGAAAAACCTCAATTGTAAAAATAGTTATAATTATTGTTCTAAAATAAATGTGAGGACTTAAAACAGGACTCCTTTAACTGTTTTTTCAGGTCCAAATGCTCTGTAATAGGAGCTGTGGGAGGAGTCCTGCAGGTGATCATCTTCATCCAGCCCCCCAACCTATAAACTTAGGGGAAACAGATATATCATTCCGTGTCTGCTGAATGTTCGAACGTATCTGTCTGCTGAGCAACTAGAAAATAGTTATTAAAAAAAAAAGATGAAATCTGCTTGTTCCAGACAGGCTATGGATTTGTCCACCCTTCAATATGTAATTATAAACTATAATACAGTGGATGATGGGAGCGATAACCGTCTTGAAAAAGGTCAAATAACTTCCAGTTTACTGTTAAAACTTGCAAGCTGGATTTCATAAGCTTTAAACAAACAAAATACCAAGCCTACAGAAATGGCTGCCGACGAAAGACATTAAAGGCTGTTTTCACAGGATGTGTTGGATGTTTGAGTTCTGGGTTTGGAACAGTTGTTGATCTGCAAACACTGTACTTAAGCCTGGGATTGCTCCAGAGATCCAATCCTTCGTCCTCCACCACTGAAAATGGTGGTTTGCTTAAAAAAAAATTAAAAAAAGCACAATACATTCGTCATCAAGTGCGGAAGCTCTCCATGTTCAGCCCAGCACACCGACTAACTTGTGCTATTTATGGTTGATACCGTACCTTTTAGTTCTGCTGTTATCGACCAAAAAACAAAAAACAAAACCTGGCTATCAGCTCATGTACGACCCGATTTCATGGAATAACTGTTAATTAGCCTCTGGAGGCGAGAACTACACGTCAGGAATTTCCCAATAGGGTCAGTCCATATAAAATCACCGGAGGCCCTCCGACTGACCATCTCCGATTTGTTTCATACTTTCACAAACTAAATGTCATTATTCCCAGTAAACACCATACAGAATTTCAGCCTTATATCTTTAATAGTTTTTGAGATATTGGGGCTTTAAAAATGGGGCGTGACGCTGATTTTACTGTAAAAACGAGTGGTACAGAAAAAGACGCTAAGTTCAATTAGTCATCACTTTTGAACTATTCATGCTAGATGCGTGAAATTTTCAAGAGTTGTTCTTAGGTACTAGATGTCTTTAACTACTATAAAAGAAGATCCACAGTTGCATATTTGTCAGTTTATAGCTTGCTGAAAACTGTTTAAAAAAAAATCGTTTGTGCTTTGGAGCAGTTTTGGCCCTCTGTATTTCCACACTGAAGCACATCAGATCTTTCAAATTTTGGGATTTATTTCTCATGTTGTAGTGCTATTTTGGTGACCAAGTATTTTTCTAAAAGAAATAAAATTTTCTGATTTATGAAGCATTTAAAAATGAAAAAAATCATTTCACGCCTATATTTCAAATGCATATTGCTCATTTATGACAAGGTCTACCATGAAAAGAATTTTACCATTGGAAAGAGCATGTCTTCATTCATATATTCACAAAATATGAAGTTGGTATCTTGAATCAAACTATAATTTATTAAGGTATCAAATACGCCATGTTTTGCTACAGGTGGAAATGCCGTTTCAAGGCATATGATATATGCTCCAAGTAATACATTAAACCTGGAAATTGTCTCTCTTGTAGATACAGTTCCTAGTACCGTAAATATGTTGTGTGCTTGTATGACCAACAATGGTGGATGGGTAACGTACGGTAAGTGCAACATCGGACGAGGGACAAGTAATATTCATGCATCCTTACAGCTAGCCCAGGAGGGAGGATAACTGTTGGGTCCCTCTTGTACATATCCTGAAGATTATTGATGCTCCACTTACATCAAGTGGCAGGCAATATAAACTTCCATCTGATGCTGAAAAGCAAATCAATACATTGTTCGAACTCTTCAAGTAGACAGTATTTGTTTGAAGTTTTGCTTCTACTGACACTGTAGTTTGTTTAAATTGTAGAACTGGGTCTGGTAAAACTTGCAGAATAAAGACAAGCTGAATATTTAGACGTAAAATACAAATATTAGTACTCGGATACAATTTTGTGATTGTATTTTAAGTACAGTGGCTCTGTGTTTTAAATTTCTGTTTGTTGTGAAACATGGCATATTTGATACCTTAATAAATATAGTTTGATTCAAGATACCAACTTCATATTTTGTGAATATATTAATGAAGACATGCTCTTTCCAGGGCGGTGTAGTGGTTAGCGCTGTTGCCTCACAGCAAGAAGGTCCGGGTTCGAGCCCCGTGGCCGGCGAGGGCCTTTCTGTGTGGAGTTTGCATGTTGTCCGCATGGGTTTCCTCCGGGTGCTCCGTTTTCCCCCACAGTCCAAAGACATGCAGGTTAGGTTAACTGGTGACTCTAAATTGAGCGTAGGTGTGAATGTGAGTGTGAATGGTTGTCTGTGTCTATGTGTCAGCCCTGTGATGACCTGGCGACTTGTCCAGGGTGTACCCCGCCTTTCGCCCGTAGTCAGCTGGGATAGGCTCCAGCTTGCCTGTGACCCTGTAGAACAGGATAAAGCAGCTAGAGATGATGAGATGAGATGCTCTTTCCAGTGGTATAATTCTTTTTATGGTAGACCTTGTCATACATGAGCAACATGCATTTGAAATATAGACGTGAAATGATTTTTTTTCATTTTTAAATGCTTCATAAATCATAAAATTTTATTTCTTTTAGAAAAATACTTTGTCACCAAAATAGTACTATAACATGAGAAATAAATACCAAAATTTGAAAGATCTGATGTGCTTCAATGTGGAAATACAGAGGGCCAAAATAGACCGGTACCAAAATTCAAAAAAGTGCTTATTTAAGGAGTTAAAGGCATTTTTGAGACAAAGTCGGCAAACAGTCTTATTTTGTCAATTTGGGTGTGCCGAATTCAAATCTGCAATATGCCGAGCTCTATCTGACCTCTGTTGACCTCTAGAGGTCATTGAACTTTGGGCCTGTAAACGTCTCAGCTGAACCCAGTTTCTCAGCTTTCTAAGGAATGAAATGTACTAAAATGATTAATGAAGTTAGCAAATGGCCTTGTTTGTTAAATGTTTGGGTGCTGAATTCATTTTTCATTTGTAAAACGACATATGACCTCTGATAACCTCAAGGTCATTAAACTTGGCCTATAGGCCTATGCGTTTAACGGCATTTTTAAACTGACTTTACTCCCCCAAAAAGAATATGAACTGACAAAAAACAAATAGAAAGGAACAAATACAACATTAAATGCCAGTCCATGTACATGTGACTTACTTTTCACAATGAGAATGCCTCGGCGATCACCTTACATAACATTGCATTACATTTAGCGGTTATTGTTTATACAAAGCTACTGAAAAAAGGACAGATTCAGCAGCATACAAAATGTGGGGGCATACAGGGTATACAGGTTAATCAGGGTTAGTATATATGAGAGTTTTTTTCTTTGTTGTTTGTTTTTTGTTTTGTTTTAAACGGGGTAAAGCCTTTACAAAAAACAAACGACAAAGAAAAAAACTCTCATATATACTAACCCTGATTAACCTGTATACCCTGTATGCCCCCACATTTTGTATGCTGCTGAATCTGTCCTTTTTTCAGTAGCTTTGTATAAACAATAACCGCTAAATGTAATGCAATGTTATGTAAGGTGATCGCCTAGGCATTCTCATTGTGAAAAGTAAGTCACATGTACATGGACTGGCATTTAATGTTGTATTTGTTCCTTTCTATTTGTTTTTTGTCTGTTCATATTCTTTTTGGGGGAGTAAAGTCAGTTTAAAAATGCCGTTAAATGCATAGGCCTATAGGCCAAGTTTAATGACCTTGAGGTTATCAGAGGTCATATGTCGTTTTACAAATGAAAAATGAATTCAGCACCCAAACATTTAACAAACAAGGCCATTTGCTAACTTCATTAATCATTTTAGTACATTTCATTCCTTAGAAAGCTGAGAAACTGGGTTCAGCTGAGACGTTTACAGGCCCAAAGTTCAATGACCTCTAGAGGTCAACAGAGGTCAGATAGAGCTCGGCATATTGCAGATTTGAATTCGGCACACCCAAATTGACAAAATAAGACTGTTTGCCGACTTTGTCTCAAAAATGCCTTTGGGTGTCACAATTCTGGATTTTGGTACCAGTCTAAAACTGCTCCAAAGCACAAACGATTTTTTTTAAACAGTTTTCAGCAAGCTATAAACTGACAAATATGCAACTGTGGATCTTCTTTTATAGTAGTTAAAGACATCTAGTACCTAAGAACAACTCTTGAAAATTTCATGCATCTAGCATGAATAGTTCAAAGTGATGACTAATTGAACTTAGCGTCTTTTTCTGTACCACTCGTTTTTACAGTAAAATCAGTGTCACGCCTCATTTTTAAAGCCCCAATATCTCAAAAACTATTAAAGATATAAGGCTGAAATGTTGCATGGTGTTTACTAGGAATAAAAACATTAGCTTGTGAAAGTATGAAACAAATCGGAGATGGTCAGTCGGGAACATTTTCTGAAATCTGGTGAAATGAGGTGGATTTATCCAACATGAGGCCGAAAATATAAATCCTTCTTAAAGTATAGGTTACTCTTCAAGACAATTTGTGAGTACAAATCACTAACAAGAACCACCGAGTCATTTTCTACACTTTTGTCTTTATTTGAGTTCTAAAATGCAGTCACGTGACCATCTTCATTGATTTTTATCTTTATGTTTGGGTACCCTGTGGTGAAGTATAACATATACAGATTTTCTTTGTTTTCTGAGTCACACTTGCTGCAAAAGTTGTTGGACGTCACATTTATGACTATCGTCCAGCTGAATTCAGCATTGTATTCTAATCGTCAAATAAATTTAGTACATGGTGTAAAAATGCACTGATTCAGGATTCCTGTGGTAATTTCCTATACAATTTTTTGCAAAAAAGCTCATCTATCTTCAGCTTGTGAGATCTTTTTAGAGAAGAAAACTTCTCCCTGTACTGTACGTCAACGCCATACGACAGATACTACCCTGAATGTTCGCGATGGATCATTCAAACTATGCCAGGTGGCTCTCTGTACAATACTGAGACATGCGTGTCCTATCATCCAAGCACCCACATATGTAAGAACAATTCAGCGATGGTTGTTTTGTTGTACATGAAAAAAGCAGGCTATTCTTGTCCATTTCGCAACTATTAAAGTGAACAATTTTGGTCAGTAACATCTGGACTATTTTGTGATACTGGGGAGAGAACTGGGGAAAAGAGTTTTAATGGTTACTGACATTTAAAACCAGATTTCCACAGGACTGGAGCAGGGTTCCCGCTGGCACTCATCACGCTCGTCGTTGACGAACATAATTCATCAGTGACTAAGAGAAAATTACTCGCAGTCATCACAGTGATGAATGTATTTGTCATCTTTATCATAAGTCATCTTTTCAAGAAATCCCTCCACAAATCCCTCCGTTTGCTGAAATCCAACCGCAGTGAAGAGACGGCGTGAAGCCAGAGTGTAAGTGATGAGCACGTGCTTGTGACCAATAAAAATCGACTACACATAATGGCCAAATGGGCGCCAAGCTTTTGACCAATTGCAGTGCGTCTTAGGCCCACTTTACACGGGGACGGTCTGAAACAAAAACGCAAAAGTCCGTTTTCGTTCTCACTTTTTTCCGCGTCTACACGACCGTTTTCAAGGAGGAAATCTGCGTCTATACAGTGACGCATAAATGTGTGGAATTCAATTGGATGTGCATGCCAGGCGGCTAGGTGGTGCTGTGAAAGACCTCCGCTATGTCTGCACGCATGCGCAACGTCTTCCGTCTTGTCTGATCTGCACATCTGCGCCGCGAAAACTTTGACTACTCTGGCTATGGTAAGTAAGAAAGTAAGTAAAAAAGTAAGAGCATACTATACCTGCCTCTGTTCATTAACGGTATATGTGCAGATTCGGTATAGATGTTCGAAGGACTCCTGGACGTTTATTAAAGCTGCCAGAGCAGCTTGAAGATCCGTTGGATCGATGTAATCAGACATGCTCTTACTTTTTTACTTACTTTCTTACTTCCTGGGCTGGCATGTACAGTATATGACATATGTATGACGTAAACGCGTACCCGACGTGAGCAGATCCGAGCAGAGTTTCGCGTATTGGGTAGTTTAGACGGATATGCAACGGGGGCTGTTTTTAACTTATCCACTCTGGAAGGCGTTTTCAATTTTTTCCGTTTTTCAGCCTCGGAAACGCCGTCCCCGTGTAGACGAAAGGCACTTCCGATAAAATATTTAGTCGTTTTTACCCGACAGCATCCTCGTGTAAACGGGCCCTTAATTGGCCTGGTGTGGTGGTATCTGTGTGAACCAAACAATGGTGCAGTCTAAGCTGATGAAGTTTTTTGGGTGAGCTGCTTCAAGCACTGAAGATGATTTACCGTAAGGGCCAAAACAGTCATGGGGGAGGCAAACTCAGAGCCCCTACCGTCCCTGAGCATATTGGACAGCATCAGTAATGCAGGACTCAGTTTAAAAAAAACAACAACAACAAAAAAAAAACAATTCAGAGCCCCTACCATCCCCGAGCATATTGGACAGCGTCAGTAATGCAGGACTCAGTTTAAAAAAAAAAAAAAAAAAACTCAGAGCCCCTACCATCCCTGAGCATACTGGACAGCGTCAGTAATACAGGGGTCAGTTTTAAAAAAATTAAAAATAAATAAAATAAATAAACCCTCAGAGCCCCTACCATCCCTGATTATACTGGACAGCGTCAGTAATATAGGGGTTGTTTTTATTAAAAAAAAAAAAAATAAATAAAAACCTCAGAGCCCCTACCGTTCCCGAGCATATTGGACAGCGTCAGTAATACAGGGGTCGGTTTAAAAAAACAAACAAACAAACAAACAAAATAAAAAACCTCAGAGCTCCTACCATCCCCGAGCATATTGGACAGCGTCAGTAATACAGGGGTCGGTTTAAAAAAAAATAAAATAAAATAAAAAACCTCAGAGCTCCTACCATCCCTGAGCATATTGGACAGCGTCAGTAATACAGGGGTCAGTTTAAAAAAAATTAAAAATAAATAAAATAAATAAACCCTCAGAGCCCCTACCATCCCTGATTATATTGGACAGCGTCAGTAATATAGGGGTTGTTTTTATTAAAAAAAAAATAAATAAATAAAAACCTCAGAGCCCCTACCGTTCCCGAGCATATTGGACAGCGTCAGTAATACAGGGGTCGGTTTAAAAAAACAAACAAACAAACAAACAAACAAACAAAATAAAAAACCTCAGAGCTCCTACCATCCCCGAGCATATTGGACAGCGTCAGTAATACAGGGGTCGGTTTAAAAAATAAAAAATAAAAAATAAAAAACCTCAGCGCTCCTACCATCCCCGAGCATATTGGACAGCGTCAGTAATACAGGGGTCAGTTTAAAAAAACAAGCAAACAAACAAAAAAACTTCAGAGCCCCTACCATCCCCCAGCATATTGGACAGTGTCAGTAGGGCTCCCTTGTAAAAGAGGCTGAATGTCTCAGTGGGACTCACCCTGGTCAAATAAAGGTCAAATAAAATAAAAGTAATACAGGGGTTGGTTTAAAAAAGTTTAAAATAAATAAATACTCAGAGCCTCTACCATCCCTGATTATATTGGACAGCATTAGTAATACAGGGGTCGGTTTATAAAATTAAAAAAAATAAAAATAAAAACTCAGAGCCCCTACCATCCCTGAGTATATTGGACAGCGTCAGTAATACAGGGGTCTCATCTCATCTCATTATCTCTAGCCGCTTTATCCTTCTACAGGGTCGCAGGCAAGCTGGAGCCTATCCCAGCTGACTACGGGCGAAAGGCGGGGTACACCCTGGACAAGTCGCCAGGTCATCACAGGGCTGACACATAGACACAGACAACCATTCACACTCACATTCACACCTACGGTCAATTTAGAGTCACCAGTTAACCTAACCTGCATGTCTTTGGACTGTGAGGGAAACCGGAGCACCCGGAGGAAACCCACGCGGACACGGGGAGAACATGCAAACTCCGCACAGAAAGGCCCTCGCCGGCCCCGGGGCTCGAACCCAGGACCTTCTTGCTGTGAGGCGACAGCGCTAACCACTACACCACCGTGCCGCCCGTAATACAGGGGTCGGTTTAAAAAAAAAACAAAAAAAACAAAAAAAAACATTCAGAGCCCCTACCGTCCTCGAGCATATTGGACAGTGTCAGTAATACAGGGGTCAGTTTATAAAAATTTAAAATAAATGAATAAACCCTTAGCACCCCTACCATCCCTGATTATATTGGACAGCGTCAGTAATACAGGGGTCGGTTTAAAAAAAAAAAAAAACCCTTAGAGCTCCTACCATCTCTGATTATACTGGACAGCATCAGTAATACAGGAGTTGGTTTAAAAATTAAAAAAAAAACACCTCAGAACCCTACCATCTCTGACTGGACAGTGTTAGTAATACAGGGGTCGGTTTATAAAAAAATAAATAAATAAACCCTCAGAGCCCCTACCGTCCCTGAGCATATTGCACAGTGTTTGTCATACAGGGGTTAGTTTTAAAAGAAAAAAAAGAATACTCAGAGCTGCTACTGTCCTCAAACATATTGGACAGCGTCAGTAATCCAGGAGTCGGTTTAAAAAAATAGCAATAAAAATAAATAAATAAATAAACCCACTCAGACCCCTACCGTCCCCAAGCATATTGGATAGTGTCAGTAATACAGGGGTCGGTAAAAACTCCAAAGTGAAAGTGCTGTCAGCCAGTAAGGGACTGAAGGGAGCACTGTTTTGGGCAGCGTGGCATGTTGAGTTCCCACGGTGAACGTATGATGTAAAACGCAGCGTCATTCTGTGTTCGGTTTGTAAATCAACAGGAAATTCGAATTCCTTCACTGTTGGTTGGACCAAGATTCTTCTCAACTCTCTTCAATTGTAAATCAAGTTTAGTGTTGAAGTAAAGGCTAAAGGGAGTCCTCATACCTCTTTAGAATAATTCCCTGCTAAAATAACCTTCAGTAAGCTCAAACTAAAGAGGTTTATTTTAGCTTGATGGTGCACAGGGCGCCCAAAACCAAGTCCTTCTTATTAGAGGCTGGAGTCTCATCTCATCTCATTATCTGTAGCCGCTTTATCCTGTTCTACAGGGTCACAGGCAAGCTGGAGCCTATCCCAGCTGACTACGGGCGAAAGGTGGGGTACACCCTGGACAAGTCGCCAGGTCATCACAGGGCTGACACATAGACACAGACAACCATTCACACTCACATTCACATCTACGGTCAATTTAGAGTCACCAGTTAACCTAACCTGCATGTCTTTGGACTGTGGGGAAACCGGAGAAAGGCCCTTGCCGGCCACGGGGCTCAAACCTGGACGTTCTTGCTGTGAGGCGGCAGCGCTAACCACTACACCACCGTGCCACCCAGAGGCTGGAGTGGAGCTCAAATTTTATATGTAACAGAGAGGCCTCGCTGTATCTGTACAAATATTTGAATTGTGCCAGTTTGCTTAGTATAAACGTGTATTAAGTCCACTTTGATACGCCGGTAACTAAGAAAAAATACAGACTGAGAAAAAGTGAAGAATATGTACATCTTTGACGTGATTTTTCAAGGAAAAAGGTGGAGAATATTTCTCAGAACCCGGGGGGAACCCTGCTGGAGCACTATAATTAGCTCAGCATTCTGGTACGGACACTTGTACTGAGAGAATCACCAATAAATAAATAAATAAATCAGTAAAAAAAATGCCTGGGCGGCACGGTGGTGTAGTGGTTAGCGCTGTCGCCTCACAGCAAGAAGGTCCTGGGTTCGAGCCCCGGGGCCGGCGAGGGCCTTTCTGTGCGGAGTTTGCATGTTCTCCCCGTGTCCGCGTGGGTTTCCTCCGGGTGCTCCGGTTTCCCCCACAGTCCAAAGACATGCAGGTTAGGTTAACTGGTGACTCTAAATTGACCGTAGGTGTGAATGTGAGTGTGAATGGTTGTCTGTGTCTATGTGTCAGCCCTGTGATGACCTGGCGACTTGTCCAGGGTGTACCCCGCCTTTCGCCCGTAGTCAGCTGGGATAGGCTCCAGCTTGCCTGCGACCCTGTAGAAGGATAAAGCGGCTAGAGATAATGAATGATGAATGAATGAGTAAAAAAAATGCATGTCTCGTGTCAACCTGCATGGCTAAGAATATTCTTATATTCGAGCGGCTCCTTATTGCAGGTATTTGATAACATGCCATGCTTGCCCTTCGCTGCTTAATTGTTAGCACCAAAGGAAAGGATTTTTTTTTAAAGGGTGCTGACAAATGGTGCTTACAAACCTGCTCCTACAAAAGTATGGAGTATGCAAGTGTACAATCGAGGCACGTTGAAGAATTCCTTTCTGAAATGTGAACGTAAACTTTTCAGTATTAGCCCTGCCCTCAAACAAGCACAGAATCGGTTCTCGAGCATTTGAAAAAGTGTGAAGATGCCATTTACAGTATTAATGATATAAAGTAAATGGCTTTGACCAGGGGCCACCAAACTTTTTTCTCTGGGGGCCACATTGTCGTTCCTGACTGTGATGGGGGGCCGGGGTCGGGTCAGCTATATAACATAGAATTGTATGACCCAGACAAATATGACCACCAGCAGGCCTCATTGTGTAGTAGAGATTACTAGCCTGGCACGGCCATCCCCACTACTATATCCCCACTACTATATCCACACTACTATATCCACACTACTATATCCACACTTGATTCCTGGCACATATTTGTTTATCTTTACTAGCGGTTTGCAAAAGTAGTAATCGAGTCTTCACACTTAGTTTTAATTTGAAATACCACAGATATTCCATTTATTTATTTTCTAATAAAAATAACATCAAAGCTGTCAAGGTAAGAAACATCTGCCTAGTCGAGGTGATTGACACTGGCAAAGGTGAGTGGAAAATTATAAATTGTAGGTAGGCCTGTTGATATTATTAATAATATTAATAATAATTGTGTGCAGCACTTAATAAAGGTCAAATAAATAGGCCTGTAAAATAAATACATTAAAAAAACAGTGAAATTATAGTAATATGAGCAATAGATCACAGCAGTTGTGCTGTGTCCTGCACGTCATTGCTCTCATCCATGGCCAAAGCAAAAAACTCGAATTCTGATGCTTTCTCATTCAGCTGGTCATACACGTTGTCCCCCAAATCTTCGGTCCGCCTGGTCATAGTAGGTGCGGAGAGACTCACCGCGCTGAGCGCATCCTTCTTGTCGGGACACGCCTCCTCGGCCACAGCAAGCATGCATACTTTAACAAAGTCCCCATCAGTAAACGGCTTTCCATGGGTAGCTAGTAGGTGAGCTACCTTATAGCTAGCTCGGACAGCAGCCTGGTCGATCTGGGTTTGGCGAAGGAATACATTCTGTTGTGCAGCCAGTCCGCATTTCATCCTCCGAATCCTGTCTTCTCTTGTTTGCCCTCGCAAACTAGCATACTCTTTGTGGCGGGATTTGTAGTGACGCCGCCGATTATATTCTTTGAAAACCGACACACTTTCTTTACGTACAAGACAAACTGCACGGTCCTTACACTGAACGAAAAAATAATCGGTGGTCCACTGTTCTTTAAAAACTCTGCACTCTCTGTCAGCTTTTCGCTTACCGCTAGCCATTTTGCTGTCCTGAACACTGACAGTTCTCTGCGCGTGCGCTGCCTGTCACTGCTTGATCGCGAGCATATGACGAAAATTCGGAAAATATGAATAGTTCATTTTATAACTAAATATCAATTTTAATTGATAAAATCAACAAAATACAAGACGCAGACATGTTATTATTTGCCAAAAAGCAATTTAAAAAAAATAGGCCATGACCACTTTTGGGGATTGCCTCATAGGGCCGGGTTCAAGTGGTGGGGGGCAGAGGGATTGGGGGGCTGGTCAAAGGAGGGTGGCGGGCCGGAGTCGGCCCGCGGGCCGTAGTTTGATGACCCCTGGCTTTGACCATCAGTTGATAAGGTTCCCCTGGCGCAAGTGTGATCTCTTACTCTAACTGGAGTTAATATACAGGTCATCTTATTTCTACTTAACCTCCTAGAGGTAAATCTCACCAACTTGGCATCGCTTTTGGACAGTGTTTGGAGATCTTTCCTGGAGAGTGATTTGCCTGGATTGTAGCGTTGTGTACCAAGAGGAGGACGAGCACGAGTCGAGAACATGATGGTGTTGGGTAATCAAGAGAAGATTTGGGAAGGTTTTGCCTAAATTGAGTCACCACTAAAATTTCACCGAGGGCTCAATCCCTCAATGAAATTGAGAACCAGAGCAGCACAACAGCGCGTTATACCACTGACTTTGCTTCAAGCTAAAAATAATTCAGATAGTCCTGACGCTAGCTTCCATTCATCAGCACTCCAGCTTCTTCACTTCCAATCTGGAGAGGGACTTGAAGTGAATGTGCTCTTTATCGCTGACTGGGCTTTTCCCTCGAAGGCTTAGCTGATGTCCTGCTACGATAGTGCAGGGGAACTGATTGCCCTGGTGCAGGCCGGTTTAAGAAAACGGAATAATGATCAAAAGAAATCAAGTGAAACTTTATCTTTTTAGACCAGATGCTTGACTTGTGGAGAAAACTTTTTTGTACTTATCCTGGCCTGGAAAGAAAGTTCACAAGACCGCCAATTCTCAGGAGGAAGAGAACTTAAAGCAACTATGATGGGACGGACAGAAACCGAGTGCTTAACTGAAGCAAGAGCGTGACTGCTCTGCATGATCATTTCATTTATTTCAGTTTTATTTTAGTGCACTGTACAATAAAAGATACAGGAAATCAGGAGATATTAAAGGTTGGTCAAGTACTTTTGAGAATTACCAGAGACTAATTTCTGAAAGTGTGAAATCTTTCAAGGTTATCGGAAGCTTTTTGAAAAGATCTGTTTGCAGGTTTTCGATCAAAACAAGGTGAAATACAAATTTTGCCATCTCTGATGCTATACTTTAATTGAGATGAGGAAGTTTATCTGCATTTTGGGTCAGAATTGAAAAACTCTTAGGAAAGAAAAGGATCCCTCGTATATCCAACAACTAAACTGTCCAATCGGTGTAAAAGGTTGGTGTGTCTTGGGGAGAGAGAGAGAGAGAGAGAGAAACACACATACGTTTCTAGCACGGGCGATTGCTCTAAGACAACGAGGGAGGCTCAGCCTCCTCTAAAAATGACGAACATCGTGTAGGATGAATTGCGCTAGGCTTATGTTATAGCCGACCTTATAACATTGCTATTTCAGATCCAGAATCATAGAAATATATGTGCTCAACCCAACTACAGTGCGAAATCATTCCCTTATAACTTTCCCCAGTTTGCCTAATGTGTGCGTGAGTTTTTCCCCCTCGTGACAGCGCGATGCAGCCCAGCCTCAGTGGATTGGGAGCTTGTGCTTGTCAATCTCAAAATGCAAGACGATTATTGGACAAATACTGCGAAAACGCCCGCCCACGGAGTCTCACGGACTCCCAGCCTCAGTGGACTTCAACGGCATTTGGGAGCTCTGCGCTTTTCAATCTCCAAATGCAAGATGGTTATTGGACAAATACTGCAAAAACGCCCGCCCACGGACTCCGAGCCTCACATGGGAGGGACATGGCAGTTTCCGCGAGGAGACTGGTGATTGGTGAAAGCGGCCAGATATTTTCTTTGATTGACAGCTCATTTCAAATATAGACAGGCAGCGGTACAGTGTTGCCAGATTGGGGGGTTTCCCGCCCAATTGGGCGGTTTTAAGTGCATTTTGGCGGGTTTTGAACATATTTTGGGCTGGATAACGTCAGCAGTATCTGGCAACATCAGTTCAGCCCCATGTGGATTCGCAAGTGCTGTGGTGTATTGTAAGAGATCGGCTTACATTTCGATTTCATTCATTACATACGGTTTCTACCAGCTTTTTTAGTTTGTATATATTTTCATTGTAAATAAAGTGTAAATATAGTGTTGTCAAGTTTGCTATCTTAGTTCCAGAAATTTCGTTTATTTGGAGTGACTGAACTTGAACTTGAGGGGGCTAGTCAGCTAGCAAGAAAGCTGCACACGGATGCCAAGCATTGCTGATTTAATTTTGGCGAAGCCATTTGCCAGTCTTCCTTTCGAGGAAAAAATTAAAATTAAAGAGCAGGGTAGACCAACGCCTCAAATTGACTTGGTGAAAAAGGTAGGGAATAATACTCGTTCCTTTCAGCTCTCCTGGTACGAGAAAGTGAATTGGCTAACAGCAAGTGACCCACATCAACAACAGTAAATAGGCTACTTTAGTAATATGTCATGGATGGACCAAAAATATAAAATCTATTTAAAATGTTTATGCTGAGTATATTATATTGGAATATATGTTTTTCTGGATATGAATTAAACACTGCTACAATTTGGAAAACATTTTTAAACAAAAACACAGCCGAGGTCAATTTTTAAACAACATGCCACAATTTTAAAATATAAAATGTTAAAATATACCCCCCCAACACCACCATCATGTATATTGGACAGTAGGCTAATGGGCCAAAAGAACCTGTTATTTCACAGTTTGTGACCCTGCCAACAATCAGCCAGATCAGAGGCAAGAGTATGGGCAAAATTGATGTGTTTTTTTCTTTTAAAATCTGGAAATATCGTAACCGACCAGCCTCCCCTGTTTGAAAGACTACCAGCCACCACTGGTTTCTAGCCTTCTGAATGCTTCAGCAGCCTGTTTGAAATGGAGCATTAAACAACCTTCAGAAAGTCTAAAGTACGGATGGGACTCCAGAAACTGGTTTCAATTTGTCCGATCAATTGGAATCATATGCCTCCGAGGTTATCCATTCTTTTTAATCAATACCGCCATGTTTTTCTGATGGTTGCACATTGCAAAGACTCACGTGTCATGATGTCAAACTCGACATCTACATTGCTGGAAACTCGCAACAAGAAGCAGCCATGGTGGAGAGGAAGACGTGGTCCAAAGCATGGCTTCGAGTGATGTACAAGTCAGGGTTTTTTAATACCAGACCCGACCTGTTATGAGAGTCAACCCGCAAACACGTGCGTTAATCAACCTCCTGAACCCGACCCACAAAAACGCCAAGTTTAGTCGATATAGCGGCAGCATTCATATCATAGAGTAAGGAGAATGCAAGGTTGCAAGGCACATCCGATTGTATCTCAGGATCCAGGCTACTAAATAAACAGACAAATTGTTCCAAATGATGTTCTTTAGTGTTGGATAGCAACAAAACAAGTAACCCTTCATTAAAGACATGAACTCTCTCTCTCAAACTCGTCCTCTCTCTGACTATGTAGAACAAGAATGTTCACAGTTGCAAGATATAACCTATTTCAACACACAACCTCAAGAGAGAGAGACACACACACGAGTGAGAGAGAGAGAGAGACAAAGAGAGAGACAGATGAGAGAGACAAGAGAGGAAAGAAAGAGGATAAAGGAGAGAGACACACACAAGAGAGGAGAGAGATACGAGTGAGAGAGGAGAGAGATATGAGAGAAACAAGAGAGAAGACGAGAGAGAGACAAGCGAGAGAGAGAAGAGAGGAGAGAGAGATGGTCTAGTAATCACAGCCTATTCTATTCTATTGCATGTAATTCAGAGCCTATAATTCAAAACCAAGCATGCAAAATTTCTGTAAGTTATTTATAACTTTACTTGGAATGCTGCTTTGTCACTTTTTGACCCAACCCACCCGAACCCGTGCTATTTTTCTCACAAACTTAGTCTGTTCCTACAGATTGCTCTGAGGCTACAGCCAGCTGCTCGACTCGCTCATCAGCTCCCAGCCAGAAAAACCCGTTCACGCTTATTTTAACATGTTCCAACGTTATGAGGCAGATATTCTACACTGTGTGAATAAAACAGCTGTGTTGATGCTGAAAACCTGCGTAGGCCTACTCTTCCCCCAGACAGAAACTTGATCCGATCAAGAATCGATCAGGGACTCAATAATGGCATCAGTATCAATAAAATCTTATCCATTCTCTTCCCTGCTCTTGACTGTTGTATCGCCATTAAATCTCCGCTCATTAAATTACTAGTCGCACAGAAGGAATCAGTTTGTATTTCGGTATTTGTATTAACTTCATTTCTATGCTGCATTGAACTTGTTACTGTAGAAACAAACTTGTCTTATGTTCTCGTATACAGAATCGAACTTTAATAATAAAAATACTACTGTACTGGACAAACAGTTATTACTAGTTATATACAACCCCGATTCCAAAAAAGTTGGGACAAAGTACAAATTGTAAATAAAAACGGAATACAATAATTTACAAATCTCAAAAACTGATATTGTATTCACAATAGAACATAGACAACATATCAAATGTTGAAAGTGAGACATTTTGAAATTTCATGACAAATATTGGCTCATTTGAAATTTCATGACAGCAACACATCTCAAAAAAGTTGGGACAGGGGCAATAAGAGGCTGGAAAAGTTAAAGGTACAAAAAAGGAACAGCTGGAGGACCAAATTGCAACTCATTAGGTCAACTGGCAATAGGTCATTAACATGACTGGGTATAAAAAGAGCATCTTGGAGTGGCAGCGGCTCTCAGAAGTAAAGATGGGAAGAGGATCACCAATCCCCCTAATTCTGCGCCGACAAATAGTGGAGCAATATCAGAAAGGAGTTCGACAGTAGAAAATTGCAAAGAGTTTGAACATATCATCATCTACAGTGCATAATATCATCAAAAGATTCAGAGAATCTGGAAGAATCTCTGTGCGTAAAGGTCAAGGCCGGAAAACCATACTGGGTGCCTGTGATCTTCAGGCCCTTAGACGGCACTGCATCACATACAGGCATGCTTCTGTATTGGAAATCACAAAATGGGCTCAGGAATATTTCCAGAGAACATTATCTGTGAACACAATTCACCGTGCCATCCGCCATCGCCAGCTAAAACTCTATAGTTCAAAGAAGAAGCCGTATCTAAACACGATCCAGAAGCGCAGACGTCTTCTCTGGGCCAAGGCTCATTTAAACTGTTCTGTGGTCAGACGAATCAAAATTTGAAGTTCTTTATGGAAATCAGGGACGCCGTGTCATTCGGACTAAATAGGAGAAGGACGACCCAAGTTGTTATCAGCGCTCAGTTCAGAAGCCTGCATCTCTGATGGTACGGGGTTGCATTAGTGCGTGTGGCATGGGCAGCTTACACATCTGGAAAGACACCATCAATGCTGAAAAGTATATCCAGGTTCTAGAGCAACATATGCTCCCATCCAGACGACGTCTCTTTCAGGGAAGACCTTGCATTTTCCAACATGACAATGCCAAACCACATACTGCATCAATTACAGCATCATGGCTGCATAGAAGAAGGGTCCGGGTACTGAACTGGCCAGCCTGCAGTCCAGATCTTTCACCCATAGAAAACATTTGGCGCATCATAAAACGGAAGATACGACAAAAAAGACCTAAGACAGTTGAGCAACTAGAATCCTACATTAGACGAGAATGGGTTAACATTCCTATCCCTAAACTTGAGCAACTTGTCTCCTCAGTCCCCAGACGTTTACAGACTGTTGTAAAGAGAAAAGGGGATGTCTCACAGTGGTAAACATGGCCTTGTCCCAACTTTTTTGAGATGTGTTGTTGTCATGAAATTTAAAATCACCTAATTTTTCTCTTTAAATGATACATTTTCTCAGTTTAAACATTTGATATGTCATCTATGTTCTATTCTGAATAAAATATGGAATTTTGAAACTTCCGCATCATTGCATTCCGTTTTTATTTACAATTTGTACTTTGTCCCAACTTTTTTGGAATCGGGGTTGTACTTCCCTACTGAAGTTCTGCCTTTAATCACAGCTCATCAAATTACTAGCAAAAAGGTAGAGGTGTAAAACCAGCCTTGATGCATAAGGCAGTGATTCGTTATTTGATGATAACGAATTCAGCCCTACTGCTCAGCTTGACACACAGTACTGTGCAAAAGTCTTAGGCACCCTCTTTTTTTCATAGAAACTTTGTTCTAGATTTTTATTTTATGACTTCTACATTATCAAGTCAACAACACAAAAACATTTTAAAGTCCAAACGTTCGGGGGGTTTTTTTCCAGCACAAAATTAAATGTTACAGAAAAAAAATGTTTGTATCTGAGCAGCATATTCCATAAAAGAGCACTTTTCAGATTAACAAAGAAAAAACATAATGAAGGCTACTGGGTTTTGGTGCAAAATTACGAAGCGAGTGTGGCTGGTTCTGGAAGATGCTCAGTAAAACCTACAGCTCATTTCCTTATAAAACTGCACTCATTGTACCTGAGACTACTTTTTTTTTTTCAAGCACAGGGTCGTCTCACACCAAATACTGACTTTGTATTTGTTCATTTATGGCTTACTGCTTTACTGTTGATGGTAATTTTTTAAATGGTGAAACATTACATATATATATATATATATATATATGTTATTTACCAGCTGGGAGGTCCGTATCGTGAAATACCGTGACCGAGGTCTTGAAAGGACTGACCGAGGCCCTCTGGGCCGAGGTCAGTATTCAAGGCTGAGGTCATGGTATTTCACTATACGGACCGACCTTAAGCTGGTAAATAACAGGGCTCGAAATTCGCGGTGGTCCAGTCGCCCGAGGCGACTTAATTTGTCATTTGGCGAGTAATTCCTGTCACTAGCCAGCCCAGCTGGCTAGTTGAAAATAAAAAAAAAGATATATGAAGCGAAGATTCAGACACACCGTCAACTAAAGCCGCCACATATTAAGCGCGTGCCGTGTCTGTGTTAATCGATGTGTTTATCGGCAGGACGGTCAGGCTGTCGGTTTTTTCACTACTGCACATGCATATAACAGGCGTCCCAAGTCTCCCGGAAGTTCCGGGAGTCTCCCGCATATTGACAGTGGCTCCCTGAGTCCCGCAAATTGGATAATATCTCCCGGAATCTAGAGCAAGCGAGCAAGAGCGTGCACGCGAAACATTAATGTCTGCATCGCGCATATGACGGAGTGCGCGAGGGAGCGCGAGAGAGAGACTGTGTGTGTGCCTGTTCATGAAGCGCATGCTAGACAAAGAGCATCCTGATTGGTTTACAGACATCCCAACCTGCAGACCGGGGAAAAAAGTCCAATATGTTATTATTTGTTGATATTACTGTATATTATGGTGCGTGGCACGGTGGTGTAGTGGTTAGCGCTGTCGCCTCACAGCAAGAAGGTCCGGGTTCGAGCCCCGTGGCCGGCGAGGGCCTTTCTGTGCGGAGTTTGCATGTTCTCCCCGTGTCCGCGTGGGTTTCTTCCGGGTGCTCCGGTTTCCCCCACAGTCCAAAGACATGCAGGTTAGGTTAACTGGTGACTCTAAATTGACCGTAGGTGTGAATGAGAGTGTGAATGGTTGTCTGTGTCTATAAGTGTCAGCCCTGTGATGACCTGGCGACTTGTCCAGGGTGTACCCCGCCTTTCGCCCGTAGTCAGCTGGGATAGGCTCCAGCTTGCCTGCAACCCTGTAGAACAGGATAAAGCGGCTACAGATAATGAGATGAGATGAGAAAATCAGGGCTGAAAGTAAGCCGGTCCTGGCCGCTCCGACGTACCACTAAAAGACTTAGCCGTACCGGAAAGAAAAATATACCGTCTCTGAAAAAAAAGCACTTTCAGCATAACAACACACCTGCTAACGTTAATTTACCAAAAGCAACACGTTTTCCTCAATACACATTGCATATAACTCGTTCTGACCTGTCTCTGAATTATGTCTGAAGTGAATTCCTTCCGTGTTTCACTCGACAAACAGCATGCGAGATAGTGCACGGAGCCCACTGCTTAACCATCTTGCGCCAACGTGCGCAGCTGGTATCCAAAGTGTTTTAGTAGACAGAATGTCCAAAATGAAAAGTTAGTTTTCAACTGTTCAGCTAAAAAAAAAATGTATTAAAACGACTGTGTTGTTGAAATGATGTGTTTGCAATTTATTTATAACCAAAACTGATACAGGTGGATGAAAGAGTGATAAAAAAGTACTATACTAGTACTACTGAGTGATAAGAAGCCCTAGTGAATGCTTGATAAGTAGACAATAATAAATAATTAGGTGTATTTTTCGGCGCTCGCTGCGCACGTGCACTGCACTATGACTCAAAATAATAGCAACGGCAAGAAATAAAAGTTACTTTCACCCCTGAGTAAAATTCATACATGAACAAATTTTGGCGAGTTGATTTTCTGTTTGGCTAGTTACTTTGGAAGGTACACTACCGTTCAAAAGTTTGGGGTCACTTTGAAATGTCCTTATTTTTGAAAGAAAAGCACTGTTCTTTTCAGTGAAGATCACTTTAAACTAATCAGAAATACACTCTATACATTGCTAATGTGGTAAATGACTATTCTGGCTAAATTCTACTAAATGTCTGGTTTTTGGTGCAATATCTCCATAGGTGTATAGAGGCCTGGGCTACCAACTCTCACGCAATGAGCGTGAGACACACGCATTTGATTGTCTTCACACGCTCACACGCCATACCTCCGATTTCTCACGCTAGAAAAAAATCTAGTTTATCTATCTAATCTAGGCTACCCATTGCGTCGCGCCAACCACTTGCGATTGATCAATTACGCCTTACGCACGGCTAAACAGGCAGAGAGCTGTTCCCTTCTGTACACGCTCCCCTATGGTAGGTCGCGCATCTAATGATGCTGCACTCGCCGGAAGTTGGATAATTGCCTACCGTCAATTTAGAGGAAGAGGAGAGAGAAGAAGGTATCCGAGTTGAAGACGGGTGTCTCAGACAGGTTTGTACATATGCACGCCAATGTGTGGTGTTACTGGCGTAACTATGAACTTATATAAAGTTTCTTAATCGTTTTAGCCTATAAGTGTTGTGAGAATATTTAATGCCATATCGAGAGTTGTGTACTAGGCATGCTAAATCATTATAGGCCTCCTGCCGTGCCACAGCCTCTATCTTCCCCAACAAGCAGCACGGGAGAGCACCTCCTTAGCACACGTTTATTAAGGCACATTTCTAGTTTGTTTACTGTATGTTATCATACTTTATGACTTTATTTGAAGCCATACTGGAAATGTTGTAAAATAAAGCAAGTAAGAGATAATATTACAAATGCAAGAAGAGCCATTAGCCACCATACCTATTGTTTATTTACAGGGTATTTATTTTTAATTATTTATGATGTATGTAATTGCTCAGTTAAAGTAAATAAAGCATGGTCACCTGTAATATCAAAGAACTTGAACTTGTGAATAATTAAAAAAAAAAGACAGAGAACAATATACTGAGGAGACAGGGTCTCAAAGAGGGCAAGACAGGTAGAGAATATTTGTCAGATAACAGGCCCTGACGAATGCTCTATTACTAATAAGAAACATAGATAAGAAATAAATTAATAAGAAATATATTAATATAGCTTATTTAAGTATGACCAAAATTTTTAAGCCCAACTTTGTGTGCACATTCCCACCTATGGCCAAGGTTCAGCTTTTTGTGTTTCAATACTGTTCAAACTTAATCATTTTAATGTTTCTTGCAGCACATGCACATTTTGCTTACTGTTTAAGCATTTTATTTGTTCTTCTGCTGCTGATATTTTTCCCCATGCCAATCTTCTGCTGAACCCAGTGGTGGGGAAAGCCCTTAAATGCATAATGAATAGTCAGTGAGAGACAATCTTATTTTTTGCAACAGTTATTAAAAACTTAACATTTAGTTTCAATTCAGAAGGTGTTTAGGCTTAGCTGATGAAATATTTTCAAACATGAACTTGCCTTTAAATCTGAAACACAGGTCTATAGGGCTACAGGAACATTGGCAGTCATCTGTAGTTTTCTAGTGTGGGGGCTTTTAAGCCAAAACTTGGTGCTTTTGTTGGCCACAAGCTGAAGGCCTGGCAAGTCAGGGTGTGTAAGAATGTAGGTATGGCACAGCAGGCCACTCCAAAAATCCACCAGAATGCAGGAACATCTACTAAATCCAAAATCTCAACAACCCCCCCATTGTCCATCTCCAGCTGGACAACCCACAAACAAAACACCAGAATGCAGGGGGACAAGTGAATATCAAACTGAATGCAAAATTCCCACTTACTGCATGGTGTGCGGAAAAATTTTGCCATCGACCCCCCCCAAAAAAAATCTCACTCCAAGGAATTTCGAAAAGTTGGCAGCCCTGAATTAGAGGCCCATTTCCAGCAACTATCACTCCAGTGTTCTAATGGTACAATGTGTTTGCTCATTGCCTCAGAAGGCTAATGGATGATTAGAAAACCCTTGTACAATCATGTTAGCACAGCTGAAAACAGTTTAGCTCTTTAGAGAAGCTATAAAACTGACCTTCCTTTGAGCAGATTGAGTTTCTGGAGCATCACATTTGTGGGGTCGATTAAATGCTCAAACTGGCCAGAAAAATGTCTTGACTATATTTTCTATTCATTTTACAACTTATGGTGGTAAATAAAAGTGTGACTTTTCATTGAAACACAAAATTGTCTGGGTGACCCCAAACTTTTGAACGGTATTGTAACTAGTCCGGCTGGCTGGTGAAAAAATATACGAATTTCGAGCCCTGAATAATATATTTATTTTTTTCTTTACCAAATTCTAACAGAAAACGAGAGCGCCCGAAAGGGAAAACCGAGCCAAGGCGAGCCGCCATTTTGAATCGTCATTCACGGCTGCAATGCAAATTGCTTCCTCCTCGGTATACAAGTGCACTTCCATGGCAGGAAAAAAATCCACATTTTGCCGCCTATTTATACAAAATTGAGTCATTCAGGATTCAGCCATGTTTTTGCTCGGCGTTAGCAACAGTGAGAGGTTTTTAGCTTTCTCCTGAAATGTTTTCTTTTATTTCTTCTTCCTTAGGGTAGTAAAACTCGCTTTCGCTGTGAACACTGTCGTCATCACTATCCATGCTGTAAAATGAATGCTATTCTCCTGAGAAATGCTGGCAAAAATTGTTAAGATTTTTGATAATCTTATAAATAAATCTTATTTAAAAAAAAGATAAATGTTGACAAAAAAATGCTACTATGTTTGTTGTTGTGAATGAGCGAGTCGCCAGAGGTCCATAACCGGGGTCTGTAACTGGGGTCCGTATCGTAAGATACGGACTCGCTCGCCAGCCAATCAGAGCACAGGATTTGATGGAAACCGCATCGCAAAAAAAAAAAATTTCATTATTTTAAGCCATTTTTGGTCAACAGCATTTCTTTACATGTGCCTAAGACTTTTGCACAGGACTGTGTTTATTGTACCTAAAGGCAGGACGTCTGAATAAGGAAGAAATCAGTAAATTAATAACGCAAGCATTAAAGGAGAACTGACGGCACATTTTTTTATTCTCAAAATTCTATTTATCTCATTTTATTAGATTAGATTAGATTGGATTAGATTAGATTAGATAACATAGAACTTTATTGATCCCTTCGGGAGGGTTCCCTCAGGGAAATTAAAAATTCCAGCAGCATCATTACAGGATAAACAGAGAATAGAAAATAGAGAAAACTTCTAGATAAATTAAGTATTCACATATACAAATATTGAAAGAAAAAGATATGAAAAAAGTCCAGCAGGAGAGATATTGCACTTTATATTGCACATTATCCGGTATTGCTTATTGTTAGGCTAGGCTACTGCTCCTTCCCGTCCTCTGTCCTCCTGTTCCCCCTCCCCCAGAGAGGAGTTGTACAGTCTGATGGCGTGAGGGACAAAGGAGTTTAAGTCTGTTCGTCCTGCACTTGGGAAGGAGCATTCCGTCACTGAACAGGCTCCTCTGGTTGCTGATGACTGTGTGCAGAGGGTGACTGGCATCGTCCATGATGTTCAGTAGTTTGTCCATAGACCTCTTCTCTGCCACCGTCACCAGAGAGTCCAGCTTCATGCTGACCACAGAGCTGGCCCACCTGATCAGTTTGTCCAGCCTGGATGTGTCCCTCCCAGCACACCACGGTGTAAAACAGGACACTGGCGACCACAGACTGATAGAACATCCACAGGAGTTTCCTGCAGATGTTAAAGGACCGCAGCGTCCTCAGAAATATAGCCTGCTCTGTCCCTTCCTGTACAGGTGGTTAGTGTTAGTGGTTGGTATATTAAATATAGGAATGCATTTTGAGAGCTATCTTGTCGCTGCTAAAGCAAGTTATGGGTGTTTGAAATATGCTATGTAACATATCAGTCCATATGTCAAAGCAATGGTCGTAAACAAGATTCATTGAGACATGTGCGAGACATCGTAGGACGGAAGTAAAACGTACAGCGGAAATCAAAGTGACCAACGTCTGCCAACGTTGTCGAAAGACGCGCGCGCCCTCTTTCGAACGCTGATGTAATCAAGCCGGAAGTTGTGTTTGTTTTGATAGCAATCAGGAAAGTTTGAAAAAAGTAGGCAGTAATCGTCATTTAAACTTGTTTTTGTGCAATATTTTGTTTGGAAAACAGTTTTCAAAATGGCGGCACTGATACCTGGCTGACACTTCACGTTTCGAACTGTCGTGAAGATTGCGCGGATAAGCGACGCCCGCCGTGGACCAAACGAACTAAATTCAACATGGCTAAAAACCAAATAGGCCGATAAGTATAATATTTAATTACAATTAGTTGCCAATACGAGTCACGATATAAGGTTACTAAAACCGAAAACGGAATTGAATAACACATTAATTAAGAAATAAAGACAGTTTAAAAATGACTTCAGTTCTCCTTTAAATATTTAAATAATATTGACTGGTGTTGAGTGGTATCTCATCTCATCTCATTATCTCTAGCCGCTTTATCCTTCTACAGGGTCGCAGGCAAGCTGGAGCCTATCCCAGCTGACTACGGGCGAAAGGCGGGGTACACCCTGGACAAGTCGCCAGGTCATCACAGGGCTGACACAGACACAGACAACCATTCACAGTGTTGAGTGGTATATCAGATATATTCCATTCAGCTACCATGATATTGAACGAGTTGAAGACGAGTAGCTGAATGGAATATATCTGATTTATTCTATCCACATTCACTGATTATGAGCAATTGCATGCTCTGATTAGCTACTCTACTACTAGGCTATCAGCTCATATACTCTGAGTAGAGAAAAACAAAATGGCGGAGCGTGTTGCTGAATCAACCGAGGACGAAATAAAAACTACACAAAAACAACCCCCCCAAAAAAAAAAAAAAAAATAAAGTGCAACAAAATACGGAATAAAAGTATCTGATGGTAAGAACATTTTTTTCAAGAAGTTATTTATCGAATTTGCAAAAAATAAAAATGCTCCATTTCTCAAAATCCAGTGAACATGGCTAGAATAAAACGGTTATTCCACTCAATCTCGTCGTACATGGCTTATAGCCGACTTGGTGCCATGCGTCTCGTCGGCTATTGGCTCATGTACGAATCAATTTTGTGGAATATGTTAAATACCACGAAAAAAGTCAGCCAATATTATTATTATTATACATACACATTCTTTTCGAGTGTTCAACGTGTCTTTCTCTTTCAAAATTCTCTCAAAATCTATTGTATTTAACGAAGCAAACCTGGCGGCCATGTTCATTTACAAATTGTCCTAGTCGCTCGCTAGCGTGGAAGTTTTATGTCTCCGGCGTGTCTCTGTTCCAGTTTTTCGATGTTCGTTGGTATGTTTTCCTCTTGTAAACACGTGTGAAGAATATCTAATGACGTTTCGGTAGCCTTTCAAGTGTTCAACGTGTCTTTGTCTTGACGTGTGACGTCATGTTTCTTGACAACCATGCAATATCGTAAACCATATTCAACGCTCATTCTTTATTGGGTAGAGTGATGTCTCTCTCGTCTCTCATCTTCTTCCACTTATCCGGGGCCGGGTCGCGGAGGCAGCAGTCTCAGCATGGAAGCCCAAACTTCCCTTTCCCCAGACACCTCAGCCAGCTCCTCGGGAAGAACACCGAGGCGTTCCCAGGCCAGCCGAGAGACATAGTCCCTCCAGCGTGTCCTGGGTCTTCCCCGGGGCCTCCTCCCGGGGGGACATGCCTGGAACACCTCCCCAGGCAGGCGTCCAGGAGGCATCCGAAAGAGTGATGTAATAGACATAAGCGATATGCTAACAATATTGCATGCTATCAAACCAAATGAATGAAACCCGCTAGGAGGGAATAGAACATGTTTTTATTCCACTGAGAAAAGTGTCCTGTGTGGATAATAATAGGCTATCGTACGTAATACATAAATAAATCTCATCTCATCTCATTATCTCTAGCCGCTTTATCCTGTTCTACAGGGTCGCAGGCAAGCTGGAGCCTATCCCAGCTGACTACGGGCGAAAGGCGGGGTACACCCTGGACAAGTCGCCAGGTCATCACAGGGCTGACACATATGGACCTTTTCCACTACCCTTTTTCAGCTCACTTCAGCCCGACACGGCTCGCGTTTCGACTACCTCAGAGCAGCACGACTCAACTCGCTTCAGCCCTGCTTAGCACCCAAAACTCGCACGGTTTTGGAGTGGGGCTGAAGCGAGCCAAACCGAGCCAAGTGGGGCTAGGGGCGTGAGCAGACACTCCCCTGTGCACTGATTGGTGAGGAGGCGTGTCCTCACATGCCCACACACGCCCCGCGAGCACGCTGGGATCTGTAAACACCGTAAACCCGGAAGAAGGAGAATTACGAATTACGAGAATTTCTGAAGCCTTATGCGCCTCGCCTCATCTATATGCTCTTGCCAGTATCTGTTGGCGTTGTCGGTGACAACAAGCCACAGCACCAAGACCAACAACACTAACGACTCCATGTCCTCCATGTTTATTGTTTACTATCCGGGTCGTGAGACTACCGCTTAAAAGATCACTGGTGTCACTGTTTGCGCCGCCTAACGACATCACGTGACGTCCACCCACTTTCGCTAACTCCACCCAATGTGTCCACCCACTTCCAGCCAGCACGGTTCAGCGCGGTTGTAGTCGAAATGCAACTCCAACAACCCCACTCAGCTCGACTCAGCACGGCACGGCTCAGCCCGACTCAGCCGCGTTGGTAGTGGAAAAGCGGCAATAGACACAGACAACCATTCACACTCACATTCACACCTACGGTCAATTTAGAGTCACCAGTTAACCTAACCTGCATGTCTTTGGACTGTGGGGGAAACCGGAGCACCCGGAGGAAACCCACGCGGACACGGGGAGAACATGCAAACTCCACACAGAAAGGCCCTCGCCGGCCACGGGGCTCGAACCCGGACCTTCTTGCTGTGAGGCGACAGCGCTAACCACTACACCACCGTGCCGCCCCACATAAATAAATAAAATAAAATAAAATAAAATAAGTCAGGGATGTGTATTGTAATAGTGCATATTCTTTTTGGTCGTCTCATTTCCTTTGCTCTTGCTCTCGACAGTAATCATGTATGTGAATAGCTGAAAGAAAAAAAATCTAAAGCGTAAATTCTTATGTTTGCATCTTCGCTGCAACACTGTTTACTCAACACGGTGACAAAAAGATGTGATAACACACAATATGATCAGGGAGACCTCTGTCTTACTCTGCTGTCTGGGCCACATGGCTTCAATAATGCACAAAGTCATCCTTCAGGGACACACACACACACACACACACACACAGCGTGATGCCAGGAGAAGCAGCAATATCTATTTGCTCATGCTATACTGCTAATGCTGGGTCAAAGATCAGGGGATTTGATAAATTTTATGTGCGAGTGGGACAGAAATGAACAATGAATCACATTTTAATTGTGATCACCTTCTTAGGAGTTCTGCCATCAGTAAATCTCAAAAGGCTATTAGTGCCTTCAACACGTTACGATCAAAGTTTACGATTTATAAGCAATGATTCCTGTCAAACAAATGAGTAAATGAAAGCTAGGAATTGTTATAATGCGTTTAGATGTTGTACCTACAGCTTCGAAACTCGTAAGCTGCGACACGCAGTGGGCCGTGTGCTATTTATTCAAATAGCATTATCATGAAAATATTGTTTTTGTCAAGCATGCGCGTGCGTAGGAGGGAGATCTCGATGAATGCGCTTCATCACATCACAGTAAAGAAATGAAAAAAAAAATTAAAAACTGTGTAATAAAAAGTGTAGATCTGTGTGATATGTCTGTTCCTATTAGGGCTGTTAAATTCCTTCGCGCTTAAATTGGAACTAATTAGAAGATTTGTGCTTTGAATGCATTTGAATATCAATGAGACGACGATGCACTCTCGGACTGCCGCAGAAGCAGCAAACACGAGCAGTAGTGCTGCATTATTCATTCACTTTATATTACACATCCGAAAAGTTCAAACAGGGTTCCTACAGGTTTCTTCAAGTGAAATTCAAGGCTTTTTAAGACCATTTATACACAAATTCAAGACCTAATTTCGCAGCTGATTTCACCGGCAAAGAAACATCTCAAAGTTGTGTTTACTTGTTTCTCAAACAAATGTGAAAATGTGCAAAGGATGATGAATCGTGTAACCTTATTGCATCACAGTACTGAGTACTCACCGTACACCACCACAATACAATTGTGTAGAGTCCACAACACCTCCGCTTTCATTGTTTGTGTAGACCCAAATGTTGTGCGCAGATCTACTCTTGCAGTCGTTACATGAGGGACTACACTAGCAACGGGCTGGCTGGCATTAGCCATGCTAGGTAGTTGGCTAACGTTGACTGCCGCTTCGGCTGGCTGAAAAACACTGGCGATGGAAGGCGTTCGCTGTTTCTCTTTCATACATGCTATGTGTTTTGATGATTTCGCGTGCGATTCTAGCGCCTTCACGCCCATTGTGCCGAGTTTAAACGCCCTTTTACACACACAGCAAAACGCCTCGAATACATTGCCATCGACAGGTTTTACCCACTCACGAAATGAAATATGATGCCTCCATGCCTCGTTAAACTTACATTTGCCCATTTTTCCATAGATAGGCCTATATGTAGGCTATAGACTTTTCGTTTATACTTTTAGGTGGGGTTTACGTTAGACCGTATCAGCGGATCATCAGATTAACGTTTTTAAAACGATTAGCGTGCACACAGCAACGCCAATACACGATTCGCGTGCACACAGCAACGCCAATACACGGATACGCTCGGCTCCGCAGGCATCCTGCGCTCCAAATCACTCCGCCCTGAACAGCGAGTGCCCTCTGGAGGGTGCGCACTCCGGCCCTGCGCAGCTCACAGAGCGCGCGAGTGAAGCGCACGAGCCGCGATTCGGGACTGAGCCGCTGTGTGTGTGATCCCAGTGCATGTTGGGCATGCGCGTCACTTACCACTTGCAAGTGGAAGGATGGCAAGCCTAAAGACAATCATAACTACACAATGGGCAGTATTTGCATCAGTATTTGCAGTATTTTCATACTTTTATACTCTTTAATGAAAGGTGATACAAGGCGGAAGTCCGCGCCGTTTTTCAGCAGTCGCGTCACATGACCAACGCCAGCGAATCAGGAAGGTGGATGTCACAGTGACGTTGTCCAATGACGACGCCAGCTAGAGCTCAGCACAGCGTATCCGTGTATTCTCAATGTTTACACAGCACCGGACCAGACACGATCTGGATTGAATACGTGGACCCTGGCGGATTCCCGTTTCCCGGCGTTTTAATGTAAACGGACAGTGCATCCGCGAAGAAAACGAGACAGATACGGTCTAATGTAAACTTGGAATTAGACTTAATTCTCCAGACTTTCCTTTTACCGCGCGCCAAACAAGTTCAGGGATGTGTGTTCGAAGAATTTTGCCCTCGGGGTGTGCGTGCGATAGCATGGTTCCGCCCACAGCTCCAGTTCCGCCACTTATTTACTTACTTAGGCCGCCAGTACATTATTTACCAAAATAATGGCAGTTAAGATATTAAAAAATAATGAGAAATTCTATATGGTGAAGTTACATACTGTGCACAGATTTTAAGACCTACACATTAAAATTCAAGGCTTTTTCAAGGCTTTTTAAGGCATTCTTTTAAGTTCGTTTCTTAAGACACGTATTTTTAAGTATGTTACCTCGCTTGTTGACAGTTTCGGCGAACACTTCCGCCTTCTTCAAAACAGTCACCAGATGTCGAGTGGTGACGTGCCTTATCAGCTGATGTTACTCTATGGAGGCGTGAACGTCCCGCCCAATTTGACAGGTAGTCCACGCCTCCTGCTGTCAGGTAACATACTTAAAAATACGTGTCTTAAGAAACGAACTTAAAAGAATAGTTATAATTATCAGACATAATGAATTTTCACTACATTTTTAAGGCATTATTTCCAAATTCTTAAATTCAATGCTTTTAAGGCTTTTTAAGACCCCGCGGGAACCCTGTTCAAAATCAGCTGGCTTTTCTGAAGCACATACTGTATCAGGAGGCACCATCAAACCTTTAACGTTTTCAGGTTTATGCACACTCCAATCCACATGATAATCTTTTTTTTTTTTTTCCCCAGTCTGAATCAGAAACTGCTTCCTATTCACTATATGTGCTCACTATACAGGGTTAGGGTTAGGATAAATGATGCATAAATATGTATACCCCGCATAATGCGTATAGATATTTAACAGTTATTCCACGAAATCGAATCATACATGAGCTGATAGCTGACGAGGCGTGTAGCACCGAGTCGGCTATAAGCCACGTACAATGAGATTGAGTGGAATAACGGTTTTATCTTATCCACATTCACTGGAATTTGAGAAACGGAGCATTTTTTTTAGTTTTTGCAAATTCAAGAAATAAAAACTTTATACAAAATATCTGACAAAATAATTTCTCTTTAGAATGTAAACAAACCGGTGAAATGACCGGAGCGATTTGTGAAAAATGTGATAATTCTTGAAAAATAAAAAAAGATACGTTCTTTCCATCGAATACTTTTATTCCATATTTTGTTGCTTTTTTTGTGGTTTTATTTTTGAATCGAGTTTTTGTTTCATCCTTGGTTGGTTCAGTAACACGTGCTGCCATTTTCTTCTTCTTTTTTAGGGTTTTTGGCAGTTTGGTGCCACCGACTAGGCTGGAGTGTGGAACAGGAGATATTGAGGAAAATAAATATATATTCTTTTAGCTATTTCTGTTAACCCTCTGGGGTCGAGAGCTTGAAGCAGGATAAACATATTGACAGAAACTTTATACTTTACACTTTCCTATGTACCCACTGCCAAATAATATGTTATATATAAGGGAGAACATTGCCCACTTGGCATTGTGGATAAGAGTTGAAATAATCCTGACTGCATGTATGGGTAACAGTGAGATGAGCGGGCATGGGGAAAACATTTACTTAATTATTTAGCTTATTATTTGCTCATTCTTTAGTGTGAATGTTTGTTTATTTACTTTAAAAAAAAAAAAACGCTTGGAATAATAAAATGTTCGTCCAGAAATGTACATCAGTTTCAACTCTTAATTACCATGATTAAAATATATTAATATATTTTAAACACTTTACATTTCATTGGTTTTGGTTAAACTCGAACACCACTTGACCTCATTGACTGGATTTAGCAGCTACTAATGCCTATATCGAGGACGTGCATTGTAAAGATGCTCTTTGCAAAGCCGCTCTTCTTATGAGTGAGTTCGGGAAAACCATGCACAGAGACAAGATTCGTTGCTTAAGAGCATCTTTAAACTAGCTCTTTAGCCCTAAAGTGCAATGTTATCAGGAAACCTACCCCAGTTCTTTTGGCTACATTTCTTGTTAATGTCTTTCAACAAAGTGAATTGATTAGATGTATGCCCAGTTCATTGCTACATGTACAGTAGCTATCCAACAACTTGATCAAACCAGGAGAAAAGTACACTTTAGCTACGAAGGTTTCAGACAATGGTTGTTGGTCTGGCTCTTTATCCAACAGGATCTTTACAGACAGACAGCCAAAACAAGGTTAAGTTGTAGTTTTGGTAAAATATAGTTACATTTTCTTGAAGTGAAGTTGAGGTGTTAAACTTCATTTTGGTCAAATTTCTCATTTATCTGAATTTAGTGACATCTACCAGGTTTTACCAGACCAGCACACGCGCACACACACGTGCACGAAAGGCAAGACTCCCTCTTTTCTCTGTCTTATACACATTCCACTACAGAGACATGAACATATTTAAAAAAAAAAGAAACTGTTTTACAAAGAGGTCACAGGAGATCAGGAGATTGTGCAGGTGAGATCAACAGTCCACAGTAACCACTCTTTATAGCCACGGGGAGTAGAAAAGCATCTCAAAATGCTACAAAAGCAGAAGATCACATCAGGTTTCATATCAGGCTTCAACATTAATGGTAGTCTGACTGTCCGGGACAGTCAAGTGTTTGGTCCGGACAAGGCAATTCTACATCTGCCTGTCTGACAGGACAAGTTGAATATTTGTTGAAAATCACCATGTTTATAGTAATTATTCAAGAGTTACATCAATAAAGTTCCAACAAAACTAGCTTGATCCCCTCAGTGATCCGGCCGCGTTATTGTTTACGAAATTCCAGGGAAGCTGAGTACAGCAGGTATGTGTGTAAAAATAACCATATTGTAATATCCAATTATAAACATGGATATTTAGACGCTTCCTTCTAAACAGTGGACTTGCTAAATGTCTTGATGCCCACAAAACTAAAATCGATTTCAGGCTTTAAAGAAAGAGCAAGCCTTTGTTCTCGTCAGGCTTGTAGTACTCGAGTCTCACTCGTGCCCTACTTTTAAGGACTCATGACTTGACTTGGACTTGTGCATTAACTGCATTCGGACTCATAAATTGGAGACGAGGACTTGGATTTTTTTCTTTATTTTTTGTAACATGCCATAATAATTTAGCATAAGATATTTATATCCACATTAATTTTTATACTAATTTCATGCAAGAGAATGCACATTCACCTGTTCATACATCATGTTCAGGAACAAACTAACGTTAATGGCGCTAAAATGCCTGGAGAGACGCCCCTAGGATTGTCCGCTTCTCGTGCAGTGGGAAAAAATGCACTGCTGTGTGTTTCATATGCAGAAGAACTCTCGAGGGGACGATGGGGACAACCTCGAACTTTAATCGTCATTTGGCAAGACTCCACCCAGAGAAGGAAGTGACACGCTATGTTCATTGCCCTGTAGATAGTGGGCGGGGCTTGCTTGCTGAGCGATGAACTAGCTAGTGTTAACCCTCTCTCATGTCATTTGCCCTGTAGATAGTGGGCGGGGCTTGCTGAGCGATGAACAAACTTTTTATCTGTAGCCTATTAACTAAAATGGGGTGGTCATGCAGTAACGTTAGTCCAACACAGTAGCAGAGACGCTTTCACATAAACGCAGCAACAGACACCGTCAAATGGTGCGGCTGGAGTCTTGTTCTCAAACTCAACTCGGATCAAAATTTTCTTTAAATGACTTGGACTTGGGGGCGGCACGGTGGTGTAGTGGTTAGCTCTGTCACCTCACAGCAAGAAGGTCCTGGGTTCGAGCCCCGGGGCCGGCGAGGGCCTTTCTGTGTGGAGTTTGCATGTTCTCCCCGTGTCCGCGTGGGTTTCCTCCGGGTGCTCCGGTTTCCCCCACAGTCCAAAGACATGCAGGTTAGGTTAACTGGTGACTCTAAATTGACCGTAGGTGTGAATGTGAGTGTGAATGGTTGTCTGTGTCTATGTGTCAGCCCTGTGATGACCTGGCGACTTGTCCAGGGTGTACCCCGCCTTTCGCCCGTAGTCAGCTGGGATAGGCTCCAGCTTGCCTGCGACCCTGTAGAACAGGATAAAGCGGCTAGAGATAATGAGATGAATGAGACTTGGACTTGAACACTGGGGACTCGAGACTGGACTTGGACTTGAGGTTTAGTGACTCGACTACAACGCTGATTCTCGTAATGTGCTTTCTACAATGAATCTTCATCTTCAACCGTCGAGACACACTCAGCAGGGCTTACAGAGGGTTAAATGGGCCATCCGTGGCGATCATAGGCACGGATTCTTCTGCCTGAAGTGAACGCATGAGTGAGCAAAACTTTGATGTTTGACGCTGTCTGACCTGCACTGACATCCCGTGTCGTGCGCTGTCATCGCCTCAACGTGACACAGGGATTGCTATTCAACTACACTGAAGAGATGGAGGAAGCTTGGGTCAGGAACTGCCAGAGTATGAGCGCCACTGAGATTCTTTATATTTGTGCTAAAAATACCGTAGGTGGAGGTGTTGATGGAGTAATGGAAGAGGAATAGAAGAGGAACGCAGAAAATATCCCTTTCTTTAAATTCCTTTCTGACTCCGTGGCAGTCACATGGGTTATAGTAGAGCAAATGGAAGTATCATGAGCTCTACATCCAAATCTAAGGAATAAATTACAACTTATAAATGACTTTTATATGGATAAAATTATGAACTGTGCTTACTTAAAGTGAGCTCTAAGTCTAGTACAAAAGAGTTTGGTCAAAACATTGTTACTGTTTTATTAATTCAACGAATCGAAAGTGTGAATTAAACTAGCGAACATCCTGCACATACACATTATGATTCAGCATTTCCCAAACTCACAGCCACATTAAATTATGCGTGAAAGTAACCGTTAGTGCGCAATATAAAAAAATAATGAATAAAACATTCGTCTCCTAACAGTAAATTCAGCATTTTTCATCTGCTTCACACTTTCTGCCACTATACTTACAGTTCATAATGTGTAATTTATCACAAGTTTAATATCAACAGCCCACTATCTGAAGTCCCCCAGAGCAGGAGGTGTTAATATTTTAACCCTGGAAATTAAAAGTTTTGTTCTCGCACCATCTCTGAAGTTGTCCTTGTTGATGACGCGTATGGCTCGTTCCTCCTTAGTAGTAAAGCAGCAAAATAACCCTAAAATAATCAGTAGTGAGAGTGAAGCCGAACACTGAGCCAAATAGATATTTCCATCCTGACAAGAAATATCTCCACCTGGTTTGGGAACAGCACCAAGCATTTAGTTTGGGAACAGAACTAACCCTTGAATTTCTGAAGCAAATTAGCAAATTAGAAGAGAATAATTATAATGAAATTATGAAAGAAATTAAATATAACATTTGAAATGCTGGCGGCACGGTGGCGTAGTTGTTAGCGCTGTCGCCTCACAGCAAGAAGGTCCGAGCCCCGTGGCCGGCGACGGCCTTTCTGTGCGGAGTTTGCATGTTCTCCCCGTGTCCGCGTGGGTTTCCTCCGGGTGCTCCGGTTTCCCCCACAGTCCAAAGACATGCAGGTTAGGTTAACTGGTGACTCTAAATTGACCGTAGGTGTGAATGGTTGTCTGTGTCTATGTGTCAGCCCTGTGATGACCTGGCGACTTGTCCAGGGTGTACCCCGCCTTTCGCCCGTAGTCAGCTGGGATAGGCTCCAGCTTGCCTGCGACCCTGTAGAACAGGATAAAGCGGCTAGAGATAATAAGATGAGATGAGATTTGAAATGCTGATATGTTTGGGCCTTCTCTGAACACCTAGAAGGCCCGGATGGTTCCCCTCTGTTCAGCCATAGGCTTAGCTTAATCCCCAAACACGGCCTATACATTTTATACTCACCCGTGTTAACACAAATTTTGTGAAATTTTGTCATTTTGTGAAGTAATTTTGTACATTTCTGTGGACAATTTTGTTGATGAGCAGAGGTTTCTTGGGGCGTGCCCGGCACGCGTGCTTTCCAGATATGGAAGTAAAATCGAGAAAATCAAATTTACCACCAAAAACGTAGCGTTCTTATTAGTCAGACTTCAAAACGAGGCTTGAATGGAAGCAAAATACTACGAGTTTTGAGAGCTTCGTCAACGAAGCTCTAGAGGTTTAGAATGAGTACGTCATGTATTTAGATAAATATCTTCGCGAGCTTATCATCATACAAGCATGATAAACATATTGACAGGAACTTTATACTTTACACTTTCCTATGTGCCCGCTGCTAAATAATATTATAGTTTTTAAATGACCTAAATTAGATGAAAAATAAAACTTGTCACCTTACTCAGTCACACCGTAGTCGGAGCGCTGAGCGCTCACTTCTGCATTCATAAAAGACTGTTCCCATGGTAATGAAATGATAATCACTTTCATGCTTTCAGTTTTGATTGGTTTCTCTTTCGCGGTGGGAGCACCCACTGTAAACAGGATAAAATCTGTCAGCCATAGTTTAGGCTTTTTGGAGGTAAAACTCATCTCATCTCATTATCTCTAGCCGCTTTATCCTGTTCTACAGGGTCGCAGGCAAGCTGAAGCCTATCCCAGCTGACTACGGGTGAAAGGCAGGGTACACCCTGGACAAGTCGCCAGGTCATCACAGGGCCGACACATAGACACAGACAACCATTCACACTCACATTCACACCTACGGTCAATTTAGAGCCACCAGTTAACCTAACCTGCATGTCTTTGGACTGTGGGGGAAACCGGAGCACCCGGAGGAAACCCACGCGGACACGGGGAGAACATGCAAACTCCACACAGAAAGGCCCTCGCCGGCAACGGGGCTCGAACCCGGACCTTCTTGCTGTGAGGCGACAGCGCTAACCACTACACCACCGTGCCGCCCCGGAGGTAAAACTGTTTTTTTTTTTTTTAAATGTGACCACCAAGTACCCATGTACTGCAACATATATGTTATGCATAGGTTTTTGTGACATCTATATTTGTTACATTATAATCTAGATGAAATACTGGGTCGTGAAAAACACTAATTCTTTGATCAGAAAGGAACTTATAACTAAATTTCAAAGTAACAGTGAGTATTCTGTCTGTGAAAGATGTACTGTGTTGCTTTTGATTAATATTCAAATGTTCAAGCAGAAGGTACAGGGTTTGACTAAGACTTTCAAATTTTTTGAGTTCCTGGACTCCATGGTCTTTCAAAAATGGAGTCCTTTATGATTTTGTAGAGTATTTTCCCAATAGGGACAGCTTTAAGTCCAACCCTGCATTACTAAGAAAAAAACAAATTTATATATACGTACACACAGTACCAGTCAAAAGTTTGGAAACGCCTCTAATTCAGTGGTTTTTCGTTATTTTAAAATTTTCTGAATTGTAGATTAATACTGAAGTCAGCAACATTATGAAGAAATATATATGGAATTATTTGGTAAACAAAAAAAAAGTGTTAATCAAACCAGAATATGTTTTATATTTTAGATTCTTCAAAGTAGGCACCTTTTGCTTAGATGACAGCTTTGCACATCTTGGCATTTTCTCAGTCAGCTTTACGAGCTAGTCACCTGGAATGGCTTTCAGTTTACAGCTGTGCCTTGTCAAGAATTAATTTCTTGAATTTCTTGAACTCTTAATGTGGTTGAGACCATCAGTTGTGTTGTGAAGAGGTAGAGTTGGTATACAGTGAATGGCCCTATTTGAGTACTGCTCTAATCCATAGTATGCCAAGAACTACTCAACTAAGGCCAAGTTTACATTAGACCGTATCTGCCTCGTTTTCTTCGCGGATGCACTGTCCGTTTACATTAAAACGCCTGGAAACGCCGGGAAACGGGAATCCGCCAGGGTCCACGTATTCAATCCAGATCGTGTCTGGTCTGGTGCTGTGTAAACATTGAGAATACGCGGATACGCTGTGCTGAGCTCTAGCTGGCGTCGTCATTGGACAACGTCACTGTGACATCCACCTTCCTGATTCGCTGGCGTTGGTCATGTGACGCGACTGCTGAAAAACGGCGCGGACTTCCGCCTTGTATCACCTTTCATTAAAGAGTATAAAAGTATGAAAATACTGCAAATACTGATGCAAATACTGCCCATTGTGTAGTTATGATGGTCTTTAGGCTTGCCATCCTTCCACTTGCAAGTGGTAAGTGACTTGCGCACAGCGGCTCAGTCCCGAATCACTGCTCGTGCACTTCACTCGCACGCTCTGTGAGCTGCGCAGGGCCGGAGTGCGCACCCTCCAGAGGGCACTCGCTGTTCAGGGCGGAGTGACTTGGAGCGCAGCCGCTGAGGAGGAAGCGATGAGCCGCACTGACACATTTCAATTTACGTGCCGAGTCATGTGATTAGCGTATCCGTGTATTGGCGTTGCTGTGTGCACGCGAATCGTGTATTGGCGTTGCTGTGTGCACACTAAACGTTTTTAAAAACGTTAATCTGATGATCCGCTGATACGGTCTAATGTAAACCCCACCTAAGTAAAGAAAAACGACAGTCCATCATTACTTTAAGAAATGAAGGTCAGTCAGTCCGAAAAAGTTTGGGATGAGTTGGACCTCAGAGTGAAGGCAAAGCAGCCAACGAGTGCTCAGCACCTCTGGGAACTCCTTCAAGACTGTTGGAAAACCATTTCGAGTGATTACCTCATGAAGCTGACTGAGAGAATGTCAAGAGTGTGCAAAGCTGTAATCAAAGCAAAAGGTGCCTATTTTGAAGAATCTAAAATCTAAAACATATTTTGGTTTGATTAACATTTTAAAGTTTACTAAATGAGTCCTTACGTGTTGCTGCATAGTCTGGATGACTTCAGTATTAATTTGCAATATAGGAAAAAAAAATAAAAACTTCGAATTTGAAGGTGTTTCCAAACTTTTGACTGGTACTGTATATATATATATATATATATATATATATATATATATATAAGTGTACACACCCCGTTAAAATGATAGGTTTTTCTGATGTAAAAAAATGAGACCATGATAAATAATTTCAAAACTTTTCCCACCTTTAATGTGACCTATAACCTGTACAATTCAATTGAAAAACAAACAAATCCGTTAGGGGGGAAACATAAGAAATAAAAAACGTACAATAAGCTGGTTGCATAAGTGTGTACACCCTTAAACTAATACTTTGTTGAAGCACCTTTTGATTTAATTACAGCATTCAGTCTTTTTGGGTTCACACCCGCCATCAATTAAAATGGCTCTGATTAACTCCAAATAAAGTTCAGACATTTCCTCAGTCGCTTCCTCCAGCAAAAGCCGGGGTTCACAGAGAGCTTACAAAGGGATCTCATTGCTGAAAGGTATCAGTCAGGAGAAGGGTACAAAAACATTTCAACAGCATTAGATATACCATGGAGCACAGTGAAGACAGTCATCAAGAAGTGGAGAAAATATGGGACAACAGTGACATTACTGAAAACTGGACGTCCCTCCAAAATTGATGAAAAGACGAGACGAAAACTGGTCAGGGAGGCTGCCAAGAGGCCTACAGCAACACTGAAGGAGCTGCAAGAATTTCTGGCAAATACTGGTTGTGTACTACAGGTGACAACAATCTCCTGTATTCTCCATATGTCTGGACTATGAGGTAGCGTCAAAGATAAACATCCAGGCCATTTTTTTTTTTTTTTGCAAAAAATATACATCAACTCTCCCAAAAGCATGTGGGGAAAATGTGTTATGGTCTGATGAAACCAAGGCTGAACTTTCTGGCCACAATTCCAAAAGGTATGTTTGACGCAAAAACACTGTACATCACCAAAAGAACACCATATCCACGGTGAAGCATGGTGGTGGCAGCATCATGTTTTGGGGTTGTTTTTCTTCAGCTGGAACAGGGGCTTTAGTCAAGGTGGAAGGAATTATGAACAGTTCTAAATACCAGTCAATTTTGGCCCAAAACCTTCAGGTGTCTGCTTGAAAGCTGATGATGAAGAGGAATTTCATCTTTCAGCATGACAACGACCCCAATAAAGTTCTGAAATGGCCCGGCCAGAGCCCAGACCTAAATCCAATCGAAAATCTGTGGGGTGACCTGAAGAGGGCTGTGCACAAGAGATGCCCTCGCAATCTGACAGATTTGGAGCACTTTTCCAAGGAAGAGCAGGCAAATATTGCCAAGTCTAGATGTGGCAGGCTGATAGACTCCGATCCAAAAAGACTGAATGCTGTAATTAAATCAAAAGGTGCTTCAACAAAGTATTAGTTTAAGGGTGTGCACACTTATGCAACCAGCTTATTGTATGTTTTTATTTATTTATGTTTTTGCCCCTAACAGATTTGTTTGTTGTTCAATTGAATTGTACAGGTTATAGGTCACATTAAAGGTGAGAAAAGTTTTGAAATTATTTATCGTGGTCTCATTTTTTTACGTCAGAACAACCTATCATTTTAATGGGGTGTGTACACTTTTTATATCCACTGCATGTTTTAATAGAAGAAACCATTGGGAAAACAAAGTTCTGCCAAGAGACCAAGGCAGACTGATGATGAAGACCCTCCGCCTCCTGCAAACAAAAAAACGTGTTAAATGCCTAATAAAATATAATTCACACTTAAAATTAATATTTTCTTTCATTTCTTTTTAAGGCTCAATTGCAGCTCCAGAAGTTGCCAGATTGCACCAAAAAAGATGAAATTAAAAAAAAAAAAACCCAGTCACAACCAAGGCCCAAGTTACACTCCCTGCTTTCAGAAAAACACTCCCAACATTCCCAATCTTGGCAAAGCCTCTGTGCTCAGTTGGAGTGCAATATCTCCGCCAAGCCATATGTTATCAACATCAAAATTAAATCACTTAAACCTAGGATAATATTAAAGCTGTCCACCAAATTTCATCCAAATCCATTCACTACTTTTTGAGTAACGTTGGGAAAAGACAAAAAAAAAAATCCTGGATTCGTATACATATCCGGATTTGCATCAAAATGTAATCAGCTGTTTCTTGGCCCATGGCCCACCTTTCCTCCAAATTTCATCAAAATCTGTTCAATACTTTTTGAGTTACATTGGGAACAGACAAACAAACCGAGGTGAAAACATAACCTCCTCTAACAAAGGTGGCAGAGGTAGTAAGTTTGTCAGGCAAATGGATGTATAGAATTTCCTGTTTTCACTATTTGATAAAAAAATGTTTCTGATCAAGAAATAGACTTTGAATGTACACCTACTCTGGCTGCTTCTAGTGCAGTGTTACACAGTGATTGAGAGCAGGGCAGCAAACAGAAACACGGCTCAGGTTTCACATCCACACGCGTTTTACGATGCCAAACACGTCTCTGCAGCCAGATGGGAATTCTGATGTAGTTTGCATGGCCTATTGATCAGGGTGTTGAGCTCTCACACGATGGAGAATTTCTCTGCCTCTGTGCCGTCGCTGGATGAATGGTTCATCAATATAATAATAATAATAATAATAATAATAATATTCAGTATCAGTACTCATTTGTCCAAACACAAAGGCACTAATCATTCAGAGTTGATTTCTGTGTGAGCCTGTCCATTATTAAACGCATGATGCAAATAAAACGGAATTGAAATGTCTGTTTCACTCCTAAGTCCATCGCAGCACCATTTCACATTGTGTCAGAAAGGGAAAAAAAAAAAGTCTTATGTTTTCACTAATATGCTAATATACAGCCTCGTGCTGATCTAAATGAGATGTGACAAGGCTTTATGAAAATCGGAGAAACTCTCCGTCAAGGTTAATGCAACTCGCTACATAACAAACATCATGTCCGGCTCTGACAGCTTGCTCGTTTTCGATTAACTTTGGGAAAGAAAACATCCTAAATGTTTGAAGCTGAACAATCAAACTCCAGAGAAATGAGATTCCAAGCAGAAGATCTTGGGGTAAAGAATCTCGAAAATGACTTTTAAAAAAAAAAAAAACACTTGCATGCATATGTAAAGGTTCAAGCATTGTTTTTAGCTACAAAAATTTGTGGATTTGATGGAACATTTGCTGTGTTTTTGGTAGGACTGTCAAACGATTAAAATGTTTAAATCGCAATTAATTGCATTATTGTCCATATTTAACTCGCGATTAAATGCACATTTTTTTTAATGCATTCTAAATCCAACTTAAAGGGATATTTTTCAAGCTTTTGGCGAGTGGGAGTGGACAAATATGCTTGCTTTATGCACCACTATGCTATAAATTTGGATGTACCATCCTCTGAAGGAGGGGCGATATACTGGTTTACCTCTGTCTGTCCATCCGAAACACCCTTTTTTTCTCAGCAACCACAAATCATAGCCACTTGGTACTTGATACCAAACTTCAACTTGGGGTTCTATACCATGTATACCATTTTCAGGTCTGTCGCACACCGACTTCCTGTTTACCGACTGAATGTATTTACAAAACATATAGGGTGGATTTACAAAATTTTCGTAACATTTTTCTCAGCAACTACAAATCACAACTGCTTGATATTTGGTATCGAGCTTCAGCTTGGGGTTCTACACCGTGTATACCGTTTTCAGGTCGGTTGCACATCGACTTCCTGTTTACCAACTGAATGTATTTACGAAACATATAGTGTGGATTTTGACGCCATTTCAAGAAGCAAAATGCTATTTCAAAATGACAGTTTACCAGGATGCTAATTGAAATCCCTGGGGAGAGACACTGCTCTTTACTTATTTGTTTCAGGGTTAATTATTTGTCAAAGTCATCATTCATAATAAGTGTCCTATTCCTTCAATTGCTTGCATTCTGATATAAGCAGAGCAGGGGGTATACATAAAGTGAGCAGTAGCTCACAGTTGAGCTTGTTTTTTCTTCACTCAGTCTGTATTTTTTTCTTAGTTACCGACATACCTGTATCAAAGTGGACTTAATACAGGTTTATACCAACCAAACTGGCACAATTCAAATATTTGTACAGATACAGCGAGGCCTCTCTGTTATATATAAAATTTGGGCTCCACGCCAGCCTCTAATAAGAAGGACTTGGTTTTGGGCGCCCTGTGCGCCATCAAGCTAAAATAAACCTCTTTAGTTTGAGCTTACTGAAGGTTATTTTAGCAGGGAATTATTCTAAAGAGCTATGAGGACTCCCTTTAGCCTTTACTTCAACACTAAACTTGATTTACAATTGAACACAGAATGACAATGCGTTTTACATCATACGTTCACTGTGGGAACTCAACACTCCACGCCTCCTGAAACAGTGCTCCCGTCAGTCTGTCTTCCCAACTGTCCTTATTTTTTTTTTAAAGACATTTTTTTGGGCTTTTTTATTGGATAGGACAGTGTAGAGAGAGGAAATGAGTGGGAGAGAGAGACGGGGAGGGATCGGGAAATTACCTCGGGTCGGAATCGAACCCAGGTCCCCGGATTTATGGTATGGAGCCTTATCCAACTGAGCCACGACGCCCCCCTTATTGTTCTTACTCATTAGGTGACATTGGGCATACCTAACAACCTGTGTCCCCCCTTCACTGTCTGTCCCTCGGAGTTACATGTAGATCCTGAGACCTCTTCTGTTTCTCGGACCTGCCTGATCCATCCTGATGCCCTACGTCTGGCTGGAGTCTCATCACATCGCTCCTGTGGAGGACGGCCCCATATGGACAGTCAAAAGTCGCACTTGGAAGATGGATCTGCACACTTACAGTAATGCTTTTATGTCTGAGGACTACAGTTAACTTGCGAACTGTAGGACCGCAGTTGTCATGAACAGTTTTGCACCCAAGTTTCCATCAATGAACAGTTTAGAACTTCAACAAAACAGACTTCATGTTCAAACTATAATGAATTTCCTGGTTACACAGTAATACTTTGTTACTATATAGGACACAGTTATACCGTAGAAGTGAGTTACAGTATTTATAATCACGTTGTCTGTTATCACCCAAATGAGGGTGGGTTCCCTTTTGAGTCTGGTTCCTCTCGAGGTTTCTTCCTCATGCCGTCTGAGGGAGTTTTTCCTTGCCACCGTCGCCACAGGCTTGCTCATTGGGAATAGATTAAGGGCAAAATTAGCTCATGTTTAAAAGTCTTTAATTTTCTGTAAAGCTGCTTTGCGGCAATGTCTGTTGTTAAAAGCGCTATACGAATAAACTTGACTTGACTTCAGTCACTTACCGGCTGACAACACTTTGGAGTTTTTTACCGACCCCTGTATTACCGACACTGTCTGCTGTGCTCGGGGACGGCAGGGGCTCTGAGTTTGCCTCCGCCGTGGCTGTTTCAGCCCTTAAATCATCTTCAGTGCTTGAAGTAGCTGATCCAAAAAAACTTCATATATTTAGACTGCGCCATTGTTTGGTTCACGCAGAGATAATTACGCCACCACACCAGGCCGATTAAGACACACTGTGATTGGTTAAAAGCTTGGCGCCCATTTGGTCATTATGTGTAGTCGATTTTTATTGGTCACAAGAACGTGCTCATTGTTTACACTCTGGCTTCCCGCCGTCTCTTCACTGTGGTTGGATTTCAGCAAATGGAGGGATTTCTTTAAAAGATGACTTATGATAAAGATGACAAATGCATTCGTCACTGTGACAGCTGCGAGTAATTTTCTCTTCATCACTGATGGATTATGTTCGTCAATGACGAGCGTGAACCCTGCTTTATAATTTTTTAGAGTTTCACACAATTCAGTGTGAACAAAACAATATGCATTTTCCTCTAGTTCTGTTCTTAACTTCCCGTCTCAAACTTTGTAGTAAAAATAAACTAAACTAACTCAGTGATGTGGACTCTGGACAGCAGCAGTGGCTATTTTTAAATAAAGAAAATAAAAATACAAAACCAGTCCTCGAAAAAAATCTCCCAGCCTTACTTGCCCAATAGGCAAGCAGCACCCAAAACATAATTGTCTGAAAAACAATTCCGCTTTCCCAGAGCTTTATTTTATTTTTTTAATGTAGGTGAAGCAGCATAATTATCATAAATCCACAAAACCATAACACCAACATATGCGCACACATTCAGAAAGAAAAGTTCTAGTAGAGGAATGAATAATTTAGGGTATATTAAAGGAACAGTCCACCGTACTTCCATAATGAAATATGCTCTTACCTGAATTGAGACGAGCTGCTCCGTACCTCTCCGAGCTTTGCGCGACCTCCCAGTCAGTCAGACGCAGTCAGACGCGCTGTCACTCCTGTTAGCAATGTAGCTAGGCTCAGTATGGCCAATGGTATTTTTTGGGGCTGTAGTTAGATGCGACCAAACTCTTCCGCGTTTTTCCTGTTTACATAGGTTTATATGACCAGTGATATGAAACAAGTTCAGTTACACAAATTGAAACGTAGCGATTTTCTATGCTATGGAAAGTCCGCACTATAATGACAGGCGTACTAACACCTTCTGCACGCTTTGGCAGCACATTGATATCTGAGCTCCGTATCAATGCGCTGCCGAAGCGCGCAGAAGGTGTTAGTACGCCTGTCATTATAGTGCGGACTTTCCATAGCATAGAAAATCGCTACGTTTCAATTTGTGTAACTGAACTTGTTTCATATCACTGGTCATATAAACCTATGTAAACAGGAAAAACGCGGAAGAGTTTGGTCGCATCTAACTACAGCCCCAAAAAATACCATTGGCCATACTGAGCCTAGCTACATTGCTAACAGGAGTGACAGCGCGTCTGACTGCGTCTGACTGACTGGGAGGTCGCGCAAAGCTCGGAGAGGTACGGAGCAGCTCGTCTCAATTCAGATAAGAGCATATTTCATTATGGAAGTACGGTGGACTGTTCCTTTAAGCTGAAGAGGGGGCGGCATGGTGGTGTAGTGGTTAGCGCTGTCGCCTCACAGCAAGAAGGTCCGGGTTCGAGCCCCGTGGCCGGCAAGGGCCTTTCTGTGCGGAGTTTGCATGTTCTCCCCGTGTCCGCGTGGGTTTCCTCCGGGTGCTCCGGTTTCCCCCACAGTCCAAAGACATGCAGGTTAGGTTAACTGGTGACTCTAAATTGGCCGTAGGTGTGAATGTGAGTGTGAATGGTTGTGTGTGTCTATGTGTCAGCCCTGTGATGACCTGGTGACTTGTCCAGGGTGTACCCTGCCTTTCGCCCGTAGTCAGCTGGGATAGGCTCCAGCTTGCCTGCGACCCTGTAGAAGGATAAAGCGGCTACAGATAATGAGATGAGATGAGATAAGCTGTAGAGTTTTGAAAGAGTATAATAATAATGCTGGAGCTTTGTTTCTGTTATCAAATGAACACAGTCCTGTGCAAAATGTCACCGTGGAACCAGAGTGTAGAAACGAACCTACAGTTCAAGAGAGTTTTACACAAGCACACTGAATTTTACAACAGCTGCACACATGTGAAATGGAAATAAATCGACTAAGGCAGGAAAAACTCATCTCATCTCCTCTAGCCGCTTTATCCTTCTACAGGGTCGCAGGCAAACTAGAGCCTATCCCAGCTGACTACGGGCGAAAGGCGGGGTACACCCTGGACAAGTCGCCAGGTCATCACAGGGCTGACACATAGACACAGACAACCATTCACACTCACATTCACACCTACGCTCAATTTAGAGTCACCAGTTAACCTAACCTGCATGTCTTTGGACTGTGGGGGAAACCGGAGCACCCGGAGGAAACCCACGCGGACACAGGGAGAACATGCAAACTCCGCACAGAAAGGCCCTCGCCGGCCACGGGGCTCGAACCCGGACCTTCTTGCTGTGAGGCGACAGCGCTAACCACTACATCACCATACCGCCCCGCAGGAAAACTATTTTGGATAAAATTGTAAGTGTCCGTTACACACTGATCAACCTGTGTGACTCAGTTGTGCCTTTGAATCGAGAGTTAATGAAAAGGGAACTGAACATTAACCGTTTATTGAAATTATTCTTACAAGAATGATTATAGTTACGATATAACTACAGTACAGCTACAACTGGAATGTGTTGATTCTGTTAGTGTTTGTAATTATTGTTCTATTAGATAAAATTAAAATAAAATCTTACAATATTGTTTGAAAGTCTAGAGCAAGATATTTTGTTATTTTACAAATAATAACACTTCATATATTGTTTTAACAATAATAAGCATCATTGTATAAATGACAGAGTGCAAATAGCTGTGTAACTAAATGTCCTTGGGGTTGCTGAGACATGGACGAGTGGGAATAAGATCTAGCCCACAGTTCAAGACAAAGCCCTTTGAGAGTAAATGCTTTGGCTTTCACAACATTCTGTTCCCAAAAGCTGATGTCGGGAAAAAGTCTTTACACACAGAAGGTTTTCTTGCTTCTGTAGTTTTTTTAAGCTGTTCTTCTGTGTTGGGACTTTTCAGGAAAAAGAATGTATATTCCAACATGGCGCTAATGCTAACACTAGGCCACAAATCTGCACTGTTACTCCAGTCATTTCGAGGAATTTTGTATGGCTCAGAACTGCTAATAAACTCTCATTTCCACGTATATCTATCACTCACTTCTTTCTGACTAAGATTGTCCAAGTAATCTGGTAGTAGAGCTTTTTTAGCTGTAGTTTTCTTCGGACAACAGCACCAGGCGCCGGACATCTCTGCTTGGCTTCAGTATGTGAACGGCCAATCAGCGGGTCCCGTATCTGTTTACGATTTTTATGTCACGATTTACAACCAAGGGAGGCACCCTTTGTCGGCTGTCCACCAATCACAGGCTCCCGTGCCACAATGGCGGTCTCATCTCATCTCATTATCTCTAGCCGCTTTATCCTGTCCTACAGGGTCGCAGGCAAGCTGGAGCCTATCCCAGCTGACTACGGGCGAAAGGCGCGGTACACCCTGGACAAGTTGCCAGGTCATCACAGGGCTGACACACAGACAACCATTCACACTCACATTCACACCTACGGTCAATTTAGAGTCACCAGTTAACCTAACCTGCATGTCTTTGGACTGTGGGGGAAACCGGAGCACCTGGAGGAAACCCACGTGGACACGGGGAGAACATGCAAACTCCACACAGAAAGGCCCTCGCCGGCCACGGGGCTCGAACCCGGACCTTCTTGCTGTGAGGCGACAGCGCTAACCACTACACCACCGTGACAATGGCGGTATGTTGATAAATATTTAGAAAATAAAAATGATATCTTTACAAAATATATGAAACCATCAAAAACAATTTAAAAATCGTTGTGTACACACACACACGCAATGGTTAGAGGTAAGGAACATTATTCAGTGATATCGTTTATTATTAACTCCAATCGTGATCTAAAAGTTCCAAGTTTGACACCTGCCCGCTTCAACCGTGCTGCTGGCACACGATGTCCTTGACCCTTGTCGCCCTTACCCATTTGGTACAATTACATCATTACATGGACCTCTCTAAGCAGAGCTTTTCCAGTACACTCGAACACATGCATACTTCGATGAATTATAACCAAAAACAAGGACATTTGAATGATTTCCTCAAATATTTTTTGCACTTGTATATATTGTCAAGTCAAGTTTATTTGTATAGCGCTTTTAACAATAAACATTGTCGCAAAGCAGCTTTACAGAATTTGAACGACTTAAAACATGAGCTAATTTTGTCCCTAATCTATCCCCAATGAGCAAGCCTGTGGCGACGGTGGCAAAGAAAAACTCCCTCAGACGACATGAGGAAGAAACCTCGAGAGGAACCAGACTCAAAAGGGAACCCATCCCCATCCGGGCAACAACAGACAGCATGACTATAACATTAACAGTTTTAACATGAAGACAGTTTCGTTGTTGTTGTAACTCTTCATTGATGGAAACTTGAGTGCAAAACTGTTCATGACAACTGCAGTCCTAAAGTTAGCAAGTTAACTGTAGTCCTCAGCCATAAAAGCATTACTGTAAGAGTCCAGAGCGTCCTCCAGGTGTAACCCTCAAGTGTCCTCATGGGGCCGTCCTCCACAGGAGCAATGCGATAAAACTCCAACCAGACACAGGGCACCAGGATGGATCAAGCAGGTCTGAGGGGCAGAAGAGGCCAGCATCTCAATCCCAGGACCAACATATCGAGAATCGAGACTCCAGCATGCTGAATAGTTATGCGGCCCCTCATGGCCGGCGTCCCAAACTTCTTAGAGGGACAAGTGGCGTTCAGCTACGCGAGATGGAGCAATAACAGGTCTGTGATATATTGTCATGTTGATGAATAAAACTTAACGCATTTCCCGTGAAACGAGACGAGCTACTTCAGACTGGTTCCCTGCTCTCTTAGCGCCCGTGTCAGAAGAATTTTTACTGTGGGGGGGACACACTGGTGGGGGGTCTGGGAGTCCTCCCCCAGAAAATTTTTAATTAATTAGATGCCATTTCCTGCATTCTGGTGTATTTTTAACAGGTTGTTAAACATCTAATTTTACCTACAAAAGTCACAATGACTATTTTAGAGACTCGACAATAAATCCTCATTCAACTAGTCCATATATTCATCAGCCTGTTTTTAAACCCACCGCTCTGCCGAAGATAATGAGATGAATGTGACACAATTTATCACCAACAATGACTTTATGGGTGCATTTTACTTTTTATTTTGCGTTTCCTTTTTTATTTAGTTTTAGATGTAACACGACATGCCACTGTGCCAAGGAATAGTGACACTCAACGGTATTCATAATTTCACACAATGAACAGGCATGACATGGCATCATGCAAACTTCATAACACAAAATCGCACTGTGTCAAGCAACGGTGAGGCATAAAAAACAACTTCACACAATGAACAGGTGCAATTTTGTTCACCACCAACAGTGACTTTAGTGGGTGCATTTTACTTTTTTCCGATTTAGTGATACTCGTAACAAAAATGACATGGCTTCGTGCAGTCTTCATAGCACAAAATTACACTGTGTCAAGCAACAACACATAAAAGAGAACTTCACACAATGAACAAGTGCAGTTTTGTCAACCTACATGCAATGGTGGTACTACAGTAACATTTACAGATTAGTATAACAAATAGATTTATAGATATAACTCCTTACATTGGTGCCACCACAATTTCTACCACTTCATAACTTTTATCCCCCTTTCCTTCACAATCCACCTGGAATAACATCCATCTCTCTCCATTGCTTTCCTTTCTACTATTCCTTCCCCATACACTGATTTCCCATGTTACTTTCCAGAAAACTGGCAAAGACCAGACAAAACAAGTTCTTCAAATCACAACAGGGAATCAATAAATATCATCAGAGCAGACTTGACCTCATTCTTGGCATTACAGTAAGGCAGGCCTACTGGGTTTGAGTTAAATGATAGCTAACATTAAGCTAGCTGATACATCTCCTAACATTGACTAGCCAGCTAACTGCACTAACATTTCCATTGGGACAAAAAAAACCCTGTCCTGTGGGGAAATTCTGACTAACTTTCCGCTTCTTTGTAAAGAATTTCCTTATGGGGAGGGAGCAAATATTGCAAACAATTCATCATCAACCAAGAATACCCCATTAGGCTAAGCTTATTTCATTGTTTAGTTGAACATTAATTTAACGTGGCCTAGGGTTAATTTTGAGGGCATATAATGCCTCGGTCACAACCGGCCGTACGTGCTCCTACGGCCGGTCTACGTGCAAAAAAACGCAAGAAATGCACGAAGGGCGCGTGTGAAACGCACGGAGGGCGCACGTGTGACGTGCTGATTTTCGAGCCGTAGACTGGCCGCAGAGGTTCTTAGTCATGTCAAACAAACTCTACGGGCGCTTACGTTTTTTTTTTTTCAGGTTGCAAGACAAACTTACGGCCAACGTGCGTCTTTCTCCATGAACAAAGAAAAAAAAAACGCAGCGATTTGGGAAACGCCAAAAATCGCACGGCCAAAAAAATCGTACGTCCGGTTGTGACCTAGGTTTAACAAAAGAATAAGGTTTTAGCAAAAGCTAAACATTGTGAGGTGGCAGTGGGGCTGACGTCACCTCCTCCACTTTCGAGCAGCCTGAACCTTGCACCAAAATTTCTCTGCTTGCACTTCACTCGCGTGCGGTGAGTTGTTGAAGGTAACGCCCGGAAAACCCGGAGTGGATTTTCAGTGGTATGTGCATTCTCTTATCGATCAAGTGGAATGGATTCTTTCACGAAGCAATAGAAAAGGCGCTGGGTGAACTAATATTTTATGATAAATGTGGGGGGGTCCAAACGAAGAATTATGAAATGTGAAGGGGACACGCCCCCTTCACATTCAATGGTGGCGACGCCCATGCTTTTATATCACTCACATCTTTCTCAGAATAAAACAAAACTCTCTCACTCTCACTCCAGTGTGCAGCCTGCGTGCTTACACACACACCTGGACCTTAACACGTCTTCTTTTCTCCCCTCTGGACCATCAAAAACATATAGAAATATACACATTTTATGTAAACAGTCAGAATGCAACAATACAAGTTGATTCTGTACATAAGTGCACTTTATCACGACTTACGACAACCAGCTACAACATTTCCTGATTTCCCAAACTACAGGGGAGGGGGACAGAACGTGCATGCGTTAATCGCATGTCAAAAAAAATTACTGGTGTTAAAATGAATGTGAGTTAACGCGTTATTTAACAGTTATTCCACGAAATTGAGCCGTACATGAGCTGATAGCTGATGAGAAGTGTACAGCCAATGATTTTCCGTTTCAAAATCTGGCTTCACAATTTCAGTTCAAAATTGTTCTGTTTTGCTCCAGTTTAGTAATTCTGGCTGGCATAATTTTACTTGGGTTTCAAAGTATTGCATCTCTAGACACAAATGGCCCTTTGCATGATGAAGTCATTCATTAAAAAAAAAAAAAAAAAAAAAAAATATATATATATATATATATATATATATATATATATATATATATATATATATATATATATAATAAAACAATTACACTGACAGTAGGCTGATAAATTGCATTAATAAAAAAAAATTAAAGTGGGATCACAGATTGAGACAACTCAAAATGACATACTTGACATACTGATAACAGATAAATCAAGAAACTAGGATCACGGTTAACTAAAAACCCATCTCATATATAATATATGCAATATAATACAACCCCGATTCCAAAAAAGTTGGGACAAAGTACAAATTGTAAATAAAAACAGAATGCAATGATGTGGAAGTTTCAAAATTCCATATTTTATTCAGAATAGAACATAGATGACATATCAAATGTTTAAACTGAGAAAATGTATCATTTAAAGAGAAAAATTAGGTGATTTTAAATTTCATGACAACAACACATCTCAAAAAAGTTGGGACAAGGCCATGTTTACCACTGTGAGACATCCCCTTTTCTCTTTACAGCAGTCTGTAAACGTCTGGGGACTGAGGAGACAAGTTGCTCAAGTTTAGGGATAGGAATGTTAACCCATTCTTGTCTAATGTAGGATTCTAGTTGCTCAACTGTCTTAGGTCTTTTTTGTCGTATCTTCCGTTTTATGATGCGCCAAATGTTTTCTATGGGTGAAAGATCTGGACTGCAGGCTGGCCAGTTCAGTACCCGGACCCTTCTTCTACGCAGCCATGATGCTGTAATTGATGCAGTATGTGGTCTGGCATTGTCATGTTGGAAAATGCAAGGTCTACCCTGAAAGAGATGTCGTCTGGATGGGAGCATATGTTGCTCTAGAACCTGGATATACCTTTCAGCATTGATGGTGTCTTTCCAGATGTGCAAGCTGCCCATGCCACACGCACTAATGCAACCCCATACCATCAGAGATGCAGGCTTCTGAACTGAGCGCTGATAACAACTTGGGTCGTCCTTCTCCTCTTTAGTCCGAATGACACGGCGTCCCTGATTTCCATAAAGAACTTCAAATTTTGATTCGTCTGACCACAGAACAGTTTTCCACTTTGCCACAGTCCATTTTAAATGAGCCTTGGCCCAGAGAAGACGTCTGCGCTTCTGGATCATGTTTAGATACGGCTTCTTCTTTGAACTATAGAGTTTTAGCTGGCGACGGCGGATGGCACGGTGAATTGTGTTCACAGATAATGTTCTCTGGAAATATTCCTGAGCCCATTTTGTGATTTCCAATACAGAAGCATGCCTGTATGTGATGCAGTGCCGTCTAAGGGCCCGAAGATCACGGGCACCCAGTATGGTTTTCTGGCCTTGACCCTTACGCACAGAGATTCTTCCAGATTCTCTGAATCTTTTGATGATATTATGCACTGTAGATGATGATATGTTCAAACTCTTTGCAATTTTACACTGTCGAACTCCTTTCTGATATTGCTCCACTATTTGTTGGCGCAGAATTAGGGGGATTGGTGATCCTCTTCCCATCTTTACTTCTGAGAGCCGCTGCCACTCCAATATGCTCTTTTTATACCCAGTCTATTGCCAGTTGACCTAATGAGTTGCAATTTGGTCCTCCAGCTGTTCCTTTTTTGTACCTTTAACTTTTCCAGCCTCTTATTGCCCCTGTCCCAACTTTTTTGAGATGTGTTGCTGTCATGAAATTTCAAATGAGCCAATATTTGGCATGAAATTTCAAAATGTCTCACTTTCAACATTTGATATGTTGTCTATGTTCTATTGTGAATACAATGTCAGTTTTTGAGATTTCTAAATTATTGCATTCCGTTTTTATTTACAATTTGTACTTTGTCCCAACTTTTTTGGAATCGGGGTTGTAGCATATATAATATCTCAATATAATATTGAGAGTACTGATAAATTAATAGGGATAAATTAATATTCAGTAATACTTACTGAGCCTGTAATGACAATACTCATAACTGACTGTTTAAAAATATTACTCTTGACCTGGTCCCGTGGAAGATATTCAGCCAGGTATCGCAGGTATCGACTCTTCCGCCCTGGCTTTTTGAAAAAGGCTGACCAGGGTAGCTGTGTGCATACATGTCAACCTTTGGTCAATCAAACCTGTATAACCAACCTCCAAAATCCGTATTTCCCTTATAAAATCTGTATAAGATGCAAATTAAAATAATTTACCTAAAATTTGAATGATAATTAACAGTGATATATCTCAGTTACTTTTTATTCAATATTAATAACAATAAACCTTCAGAATGAATACAAAGCTCCAATGTTTGACAAAAACACAAAGTGTTATCAGCGTAGTTACGAAGGAAATACTTCGTTGTTTGGAGACAGGTTTCACCGAGCGGCTATTATGCGCGAGACTTCATATTAGCCACAAAGTCAGAAAAATCTGTTCATAAAATTATGTTATAATGACCAGATACAATGAAAAGTATTTTTCCAGTCTCACCTGTGAAAGGTAATCCCATGTGATCTCGTTTGGACGGTAAACCTGTTGGTACAGTTAAACGCAGCACATGAATGAGGCATCTTTATTCTCGGCTACTGTCTAGACGCTGAGACGGTTGAAGAATCTCCACTTTGCCACATCCAATATGGCGGCGAGGATGACGTATGATTCTACGCAGAAGGCGGTGTCTATGTTTATACGTCTATGACTTCACGATTGGCGGGATTCTCGCAATGCGGTGTGCGCATGATCAAAAGTGGAACAAAGTCTCGCTACCACAAGATAACGCGCAATTTCATAAGACTCTTTACTGGCTGTCTGTGGTGTACAGTATGTTTGTAAATGTTATGCGCTCTTTTATCATCGTGGGAATTGATTATAGCTCTAAATAAATATTGAAGTTTTTTTAAAAGAATCTATATAACTTTATTTATACGCTCGTATACTACGTTTATTGAATCAAATCCGTATAAAATACGGACATTCCGTATAGGTTGGCATGTATGTGTGTGTGTGAAGTCTGGCCACTTTACAAACACATCTCCCGCTAGATTCAGAATATATGCAAGGCAAAGGATGTGCAGAGAGTTTGGGAAAATGGAGGCGATCACGTCAAAGGCTTTCTTGGAGTAGGCTGCTGAATCAGTGACAACTCCCATAATATCGGCAAATTTTATCTGTAGACCAGTCACTGCTTGTATGACTGCTTGACTCAATGTTGAATGATTGCACGCCTCGAGCCTCACGACATCAATCAAGAGGTATTGATCCCAGACCCTTGCCACAACATTCAGGATGCTTTGGTCTCTGTCATCTGTTGTCTCACCAGCGATGAGAGACACGGGAACATCACATACGATGGACTTCAACGCGTCAAAATGGGAATCAAAAAGACGCTGCACATGCACTTGCCTTAGCGTCGCCGCCTGTGGTAATGCCCCACCCTGTTGACAGTGTTTTTCCATGAAACCCTTCATCTTCTCGACTTTCTCGATCGGAATATCTGCCATGGTGCACATTTTCAGAAAGTCGAGTATGAAGTCATCTCGAAGATCCTTGGATTTCGTCAAAGATGGAAGGGTCCTTTGCTTGAATGCCGCATCGGCGCATGAATTCTTCCGAATCGCGTGTTTTTTGGATTTCAGGTGGTCCTTGCACGTGTCAACCCTGATGAAATCAATGCTGTGGTCACAAAACTTACAAAATAAAATGTCATTGTCAGCGTAGAAATTGTCTGGAAATTGCTTTGTACGTTCAGAAGCCGTAACTCTACTGATAGGATGCATTCGTTTCTTTTTCGCGGTTGCCATTCTGGTTGCGACGTGGGGAGCGAATCTGTAAATGAGCAGCTCATTGGCTGGCTAGGTGTGCCACAAGCCAATCACAATCACAGACAAAGCTGCCTTGACTGGAAAGGCATGTCTGCTTGGGCCTTCTGCAGCAGTTACACTTTGACACACGAGCAATGTTGAAAAAATTGCAGATATACTAAAAAAACATTATTTCCAAAAATTCCGTTTGGCAGTCAAAAATCCGTTTCACTATAAAAATTCCGTAATTTCCATCCGTTTTCCGCGATCACGGAAAATCATTAGCCCTAGGAGTGTAGCGCTGAGTCGGCTATAAGCCATGTACGACAAGATTGAGTGGAATAACTGTTTTATTCTATCCACATTCACTGGATTTTTAGTTTTTGCAAATTCGATAAATAAAAACTCAGTTTTCCCACTGGCGCTCGTCACACTCCCCATTGACGAATATAATCCATCAGTGACGAAGAGAAAATTACGTGCAGTTCTCACAGTGACGAATGTATTTGTCATCATTAATCATATTTTATAGAAATCCCTCCACAAATCCCTCTGTTTGCTGAAATTCAACCGCAGTGAAGAGACTTCCCGTAGCTGATTCTCCGAGTTGGCAGCGAGAAGTCAGAGTGTAAACAATACGCACGTGCTTGTGACCAATAAAAATCGAATACACATAATGACCACATGAGCGCCGAGCTTTTGACCAATCGCAGTGCGTCTTAATCGGCTTGGTGTGGGGGTGTAATTACCTGTGTGTGAACTGAACAATGGTGCAGTGTAAAGTAACCAAGTTTTTTGGGTGAGCTTCTCCAAGTAATGAAGATGATTTAAATGCCGAAACAGCCCTACCGTCCCCAAGCACATCGGACAGTGTCGATAATACAGGGGTCGATAAAAAGAAAAAAAGGCAAAGTGAAAGTGCTGTCAGCCACAGCAAACGATTGACGAGAGCTACATTTCAGGCAGCGTGGCGTGTTGAGTCCCCATGGCTAACTTATGACGAAAAATGCAGTGTCATGCTGTGTTCAGCTTGTAAATCGACGGGAAAATCAAATTCCTTCACTGTTGGTTGTTTGAAGATTCTTCTTGACTCTGTTCAGAAGCATGCCAATACAAAAGACCACAAGCAGGCTCGTATCGATGAAAGAAGTTTGGGGTCAATGGACCAGGCTACTGAAAAAAGGCATGAATCTGAGAGTGGAACGGTTGTGAAAGCTATGAAAACTGTGTGTTATCTGGTGAAGAAAAATCGTCCTAATTCGGACTTTGGTGACTTGGTAGACTTTCAGATTGCCCAGGGTGTTGAAGGCTTGCAAGATCTTCATGTTGATAAGCATACTAACTATAGACATGACAGAATTTCAGTGAGCCATGGCTAAGGTTGTGGTGGATGATCTGTTGAAGGACCTTTGTGACTCTGGGATGTTTGGAATTATCCTGGATGAGTCAACAGACGGGGCGACTGAAAAAAACTTTAATCGTCTTTATACAGTAAAATACCATACACATGGTCACGTCAAAACTAAATTTCTCTGTATCACAGATCTTGACAGTGGTACTGCTGATGCAATCTGTTGTTAACACTTGTGTTAATATGGGTTTAGATCTTAAGAATTGTGTTGCTGTTGCTACCGATGGGGCCACTGTAATGGTAGGAACCCGCTCAGGTGTCACCACCATGAGGTTGAAGCAGCTCTTTCCATTTATTGTATCAGTGCACTGTATTGCCCACAGACTTAGTCTTGCAGTTTCTCAAGCTGCTCATGCTGTCCCGTACCAGGACCCTTACCAGGAGACCCACAATGCCATTTACAAGTACTATCATTATAGTCACAAGCATCAGCTTTAAAGCATATTCAAGAAGTATTTGAACAAACACAAATTAAATTTAAGCAGGTATTTGACAACAGGTGGCTCTCTTTTGAAGGGGCTGTGGAGGCTGCCCTTAGAAATTTGAGCCCACTTATCTCTGCCTTGCTCCAGGATAAAGATCCACTGGTGAAGAAAATGGGCACATATGAATTTGTAGCTACAACTCACTTCTTACTGATGTCCTGACCTTGGTTGGTCGACTGAAGAAAAGCTTGGATTTCTCTCAGGCACACAGATTTCTCAATTTCTACATCTGTGCCATTTCTGATTTGAAAGACAATCCTGGTATCAATTTCCAGAGGTTTCTTGATGGTCTACCAGCTGCACCAGAGGGGTCCGTAGAAGGGTGTTTCAATTGAGAGGGTCATGCTATTGTTGAGGTGGCACGGTGGTGCTGTTGCCTCACAGCAAGAAAGTCCTGGGTTCGAGCCCAGCAGCCAGCGAGGGCCTTTCTGTGTGGAGTTTGCATGTTCTCCCCGTGTCTGTGTGGGTTTCCTCCGGGTGCTCCAGTTTCCCCCACAGTCCAAAGACATGCAGGTTAGGTTAATTGCCCACAGTTTGTCTCTGTGTCAGCCGTGCAATAACCTGGCGACTTGTCCACGGTGCACCCCACCTCTTGCCCATAGTCAGCTTGGATGGGCTCCAGCTTGCCTGTGACCCTGTAGAACAGGATAAGCGGCTACAGATAATGGATGGATGGATGCTATTGTTGACAGTGTGGCAAGGAAGGAGAGGTTTGAAAATGTGAAAAAGCAATTCCTTACCCATCTTGAGACTAAGCTCCAGTCCAGATTCCTTGATGGGGATATCCTTGAGGCTTTCTTTATCTTTGGTCCCTCAAACCTACCCCCTCATGGGAACCTAGCCAGATATGGCAATGATGAAGTCAAGACCATCTGTAGTCACTTTGGTAGAGAGGTAAAACCCCAGAGGTGATAGATAGTAAAATTGAGTGGTCAACTTTCAAATATCAGATGAGCGCAGAATACAAAGACATGTCCTTTGATGAAATGTGCAAAGACATTCTTTCTGAGGCTTCTAACTTTTTGGACTATCCACAGACCACCAAGTTGCTATCCATTGCCCTGTGTACCTCTGTTACCAGTGTAGATTGTGAGAGAGGTTTCAGTAGATACAACCTCATCAAAACCACCACAAGGAACAGGTTAGAAGTCAAAGAGTGCAACCTTCTCATGCAGCTCCCTCATGATATCCCACCTATTCTAGACATGGCAACGTTTGACTTCAAGAAAGCTTTTGAATACTGGGCCAACCCCAACAAAGCCAACTTTACAGGAAGAAGGATTCTCAATTTGGAGGAAAGGTGGGCCATGGGCCACGAAACAGCTGATTAAAATTTGATGCAAATCTGGATATGTATACGGATCCAGGATTTTTATTTTTTTATTTTTTTGTGTGTGTTTTTCCAACGTAACTCAAAAAGTAGTGAACGGATTTGGATGAAATTTGGTGGACAACTTTTATAAGTTGGTAACTTAAAAAAAAAAACCTAAGAAAAAAAGTGAAGAATATTTCTTTGACTTTATTTTACCAAATAAAAAAAGTGGAGAATATTTTTCAGAACCCAGGGAGAACCCTGAAAACTTTATACAAAACGTCCAACAAAATCATTTCCACTTTGAATGTAAACAAATCCGCAAAATGACAGTAGTAATTTGTGAAAAATGTGATAATTCTTGAAAAAACAGATACATTCTTACCATCAAATACTTTTATTTCATATTTTGTTGCACTTTTTTGTAGTTGTTGAGGTTTTGTTTTCAAATAGAGTTTTTATTTCGTCCTCAGTTGGTTCAGCAACATGCACTGCCATTTTGTTTTGCTCTACTCACGGTATACGAGCTGATAGCCTAGTAGTAGAGTAGCCAATCAGAGTACGCAATTGCTCATATCCAGTGAATGTGGATAGAATAATATCGCCTTAATTTTGACAGCCCTAGTTTTTGGTTGTTTTTTTACACCAATAATGGCTAACCTGTATTAAAAATATATTTTTAAAAATCATCTAAAACTTTTGACTGCCTGAGCTCATAGTATCAAGAAAAACTGATCTGACGGACTCTCGGGTACGCTCTGGACAGCGCGCGTGCCAAGAGGACTCTCGTACATGCGCCGTTAACAATGCACACCTGCACAAGATTAGGGCACAATCAGTGCATCTATATAAAGACGGTGTTAACACATGCTCAGTGCGAAGTATTGAGTACTTTACTGAACTGTGTTTCTGTATTGATCTCCTGGTTTCCTGATTCCTGTTTTTTGATTGTGCTTTCGTCTGTGCCTTGGATAGTAAGTTTGTGCCTTGCTCGACCTATTGTGTGTTATCCATTCAAGATTTTGCCTGCTGATTTGGATTGTTTGCCTGGTGTCACTTTTATGAACAAGAGTGATCCGAGAGCACAATATTCCCCGCTGGTAACTATGCCATAACTCTGTTAAAACGCGACTGAATTGAACGAATTTGGAATATTTGTATTACCGACATATAACAAAGAATCCTGTCAAGTTTCATGAAATTCCTCCAAAAATTGTGAGAGGAGTTGATTTCAGAAGGTGAGCACCCTTCCCGGGACGGACGGACAGACATCGCCACGACATAATCCCCCTTTGGGCCTTTCAGCCAGCGGGGGATAAAAATTATGAGGGAAGCTGATTTCAGAAAGCAAGCATACCTTGATGAAATTGCCAAAGTACAAGTTTCTTAATAATCAAGGGCATAACTCTGGTAAAATTTGCCCAAATTAAACAAAATTTCAATATGCGTGTAACTGTCATATAACAAAGCCTTTTGCCAAGTTTGGTGAAATTCCTCCACAAATTGTGAGAGCAGTTGATTTCAGAAGAACGTACACCCTCATGAAATTGTCAAAGTACAAGTTATTGAATCAAGGGTCAAAACTCTGGGAAAATTTTCACAAACTAAATTAAATCGCAATATGCGTATTACCGTCATATAACAAGGCCTTTTGCCAAGCTTCGAGAAATTCATCCAAAAATTGTGAGAGGGGTTGAGGTCAGAAGGCAAGCACACCATCAAATTGTGGAAGTACAAGGTTGTTAAATCAAGGGCCACAACTTTGGTAAAATATGACTGAATTGAACAAAATTACAATATGCGTACTTCCAGCATATAACAATGCATTTTGTCAAGTTTGGTGAAATTCCTCCAAAAATTGTGAATGGAGTTGATTTCAAAAGGAAAACACACTCTCATGAAATTGTCAGATTATAATTTTGTAAATCAAGGGCTGTAACTCTGGTAAAATGTGACCAAATTGAACAAAATTACAATATTTGTATTACCGACATATAACAAAGAATCCTGCCAAGTTTCGTGAAATTCCTCCAAAAATTGTGAGAGGAGTTGATTTCAGAAGGTGAGCACCTTTTTCTGGGACGAACAGACAGATGGACAGACAGACATCGCCACAACATAATCCCCCTTCGGGCCTTTCGGCCAGCGGGGGATAAAAATAAAACTATCTTCTGCACATACAGTACATCTGACTCCAACCCATCCCTGACACTGTAAAACAAGTCATCACTAAAAGTAAAGAAAAATACATCTACACCAGTTCGGTGGTGTAATATCAAGGCGTGGGTGTAGCTCTGCTTTTTAGAGGAACTGTGTGGGCATGCTGCACATTTTATGAATTAAACAGATAAGAGGGGGAAAAAAAGGAGAGAGAATTGGATAAGATCCATGAAACACATCATGCCCATGTCATCAACTCTGTTCTACAGAGATAAAACATTTTTGGAAACACGACCAACATGCGCAATCCTGATGCACATTTCCATCAGGATTTGGAGGAAAAATAAAAATTATGTTCTTCTGTCTCTTGCCAAACAAAAAAACCCTCAAGCAACTGTCAGATAATTTCCAGATCAATTCCAGGTTTCATTCTTGAAAATTTGAAGCCGATTAGGCTTTTTTCCTTGATGCTTTATCAGTGAAAAGTGGTCACGCAGTTGACATGAGACAATAGATGATGGTATCAGGAGTCTCAGGCAGGTTCTACGGCTGTCAAGTTGGAATATGAGGTGTCTGCAAATCGACAACTATCTCGTAATATGTGTACAGTATTTTGTAATCCTGTACAATCCTTTATAGCTGTAATAATGTCTGAGCAACTAACCATCGCTTTCTCTGATGCATTGTAGCTTCCGCTGCCAGTGCTGCCAAACAAATAAATCTGTTAACAGCTTCGCTCTCAAAACATGAGAGAGGGTTTAATTTAAGAAAATTACTTCACTGTACAAGAATTCAAAAGGTTTCTCTGCTCAGGAGAGAGAGTAGGTAATTATAGCTAAAACCTTGTGAAGTATATTTCACCGTTTCTGAGCGGCAAAGTGGGGAAAAAACACGGACTTCCACATCTTTCCATTTTGTGATCAACAATCCAGCCAGGTCACTGATGCGCAAGTCTTAGGCACATGTAAAGAAATGCTGTAGAACAAAAACAGCTTAAAAAATAATGAAACGATCAACTGTGAGCTACTGCTCACTTATGTATCCCCCTGCTCTCGCTTATATCAGAATGCAAGCTATCGAAGGAATAGGACACTTATTATGAATGTTGACTTCAACAAATAATTAACCCTGAAACAAGTAAGTAAAGAGCAGTGTCTCTCCCCAGGGATTTCAAATAGCATCCTGGTAAACGGTCATTTTGAAATAGCATTTTGCTTCTTGAAATAGCGTCAAAATCCACCCTATATGTTTCGTAAATACATTCAGTCGGTAAACAGGAAGTCGATGTGCGACAGACCTGAAAACGGTATACACAGTATAGAACCCCAAGCTGAAACTCAGTACCAAATATCAAGCAGTTGTGATTTGTAGTTGCTGAGAAAAATGTTACAGAAATTTTGTAAATCCACGCTATACTAGTGCATCTCAAAAAATTAGAATATTGTGAAAAGGTTCAATATTTTCCATCAGTTATTTAAGAAAGTGAAAATGTTATATATTATAGACTCATTACGCATAAACTAAAATGTTTCAAGCATTTTTCTATTTTAATTTTAATCAGTATGGCATACAGTACAAAAACATAAAAAAAAACATCTCAAAATATTAGAATATTTCATTTCGAGTTTGAGTAAAACAGTATGAACACAGTGTATCTCTCAGTCTAGTTCAGTACACACAACCACAATCATGGGGAAGACTGCTGCCTTGACTGTTGTCCAGAAGATGACCACTGATGCCCTCCACAAGGAGGGTAAGCCACAAAAGGTCATTGCTGAAAAGGGTGGCTGGAAAAGGTGCACAAGCAACAGGGATGGCCGTAGTCTTGAGAGGATTGTCAAGAAAAGTTGATTCAAGAACTTGGGAGAGCTTCACAAGGAGTGGACTGAGGCTGGTGTCAGTGTATCAAGACCCATCACGAACAGACATCTTCAAGAAAGGGGATACAACTTTCACATTCCTAATATCAAGCTACTCCTGAGCCAGAGACAATGTCAGAAGTGTCTTATCTGGGCTAAGGAGAGAAAGAAATGGACTGTCGCTCAGTGGTCCAAAGTCCTCTTTTCAGATGAAAGTACATTTTGCATTTAATTTGGAAATCACGGTTCTAGAGTCTGGAGGAAGAGTGGAGAGGCACATAATCCAAGGTGTTTGAAGCCCAGTGTGAAGTTTCCACAGTCTGTGATGATTTGGGGTGCCATGTCATCTGCTGGTGTTGGTCCACTGTATTTTATCAAGTCCAAAGTCAACACAGCCATCTACCAGGACATTTTAGAGCACTTCATGCTTCCATGTGCTGACGAACTTTTTGGAGATGCTGATTTCCTTTTCCAGCAGGACTTAGCACCTACCCACAGTGCCAAAACTACTACCAAATGGTTTGCTGACCATGATATTACTGTGTTTGATTGGCCAGCCAACTTGCCTGACCTGAACCCCAAAGAGAATCTATGGGGTATTTTCAAGAGGAAGATGAGAAACACCCGACCCAAAAATACAGATACGCTGAAGGCCACTATCAAAGCAACCTGGGCTTCAATAACACCTCGGCAGTGCCACAGACTGATCACCTCCATGCCACACCGCATTGATACAGTAATTCATGGTAAAGGAGCCCCAACCAAGTATTGAGTGTATAAATGAATATACTTTTCAGAAGTTGGACATTTCTGTATTGTAAATCCTTTTTTTTGATTGATCTTAGGGAATATTCTAATAATTTGAGATACTGGATTTCTGATTTTCATGAGCTATAAGCCATAATCATCAAAATTAAAACAAAAAAGGCTTTAAATATTTCACTTTACATGTAAGGAATATAGAATATATGAAAGTTTACCTTTTTGAATTAAATTATGAAAAAAAGTAACCTTTTCATGGTATTCGAATTTTTTGAGATGCACTAGTATGTTTTGTAAATAGGTTCAGTCGGTAAACAGGAAGTTGGTGTGCAACAGACCTGAAAACGGTATACATGGTATAGAACTGCAAGCTGAAAGTTGGTACCAAATATCAAGTGGCTGTGATTTGTAGTTGCCGAGAAAAGTGTTCTTAAAATTTTGTAAATCCACGCTATATGTTTCGTAAATAGATTCAGTCAGTAAACAGAAAGTCGATGTGCGACAGACCTGAAAATGGTACACACGGTACAGAACCCCAAGCTGAAGCTTGGTACCAAATATCAGGCAGTTGTGATTTGTAGTTGCTGCTCCTGTTCCTTCGGAGCAGGGATATAAAGAGATGTTTCAACATTAAAAAAAAATACTATAAACAGTAAGAAGTAAGCCATAATAAATGAAAAAAAAGTCAATATTTGGTGTGAGACGACCCTTTGCTTTTTAAAAAAAAAAAAAAAAAGTAGTCTCAGGCACAATGAGTGCAGTTTTATGCGGAAATGAGCTGTAGGTTTTACTGAGCATCTTACAGAACCAGCCACAGTTCTTCTGGACACTTTGACTGTCACACTCGCTTCTTAATTTTGCACCAAAACCCAGCAGACTTCATTATATTTGTTTTGTTTTTTTTTTGTCTCACATAATATTCTGCTTTCTTTACGACTCGATAATGTAGAAGTCATAAGGCCATTATTAAAAAATGTTCTGTTTCCGGTCCACCGGCCGGGTGAGTGCCGTTTGTGCGGTTGAATTTTTTTTTTTTTTAATGCCAGTTTTTCGACATTTTTTTCGGGTTCGTAAATCTAAAATCAAACTTGACATTTACGCATTCCCAGGGCTTTCCACTAAGGCTCATACTAGCCAGCCATGACAAATAAGTAGCCAGCTTGGGGGGTGGGGGGGTGGGGGGGAGTAAACACAAAATAAACTCCTGTGCACACAGTTCCCAGGATTAAATGTATTTTCCACAGACCATTTATTTATTCACTTTACTCAAATACAAAGTAAAATGGCAGTAAATATTCTTTCTTTTCTTGCGTATTGCATCATGAGGTGTTCCTGGCTTGTAAATCTCTTATTTTCGGTGCATGACACATTCACGCAACTGAGCATGCTATGAATTAACAACGACAAAGGTCTGCAGTGGTGGCTACACAATTAAACACTCAGCGAACATTTCTCCATTTGTGTATGAAAATACACTCCAACCACTCAGTTTGGTTTCATTTACAACCAACGGTGTCTTTTGATGCCAGCACGTAATTGAACGAGAGAAGACTGGTTTACCGGAGACAAAATAAGCGTTATCTCTGCTTCTGTTCCCTCCGACGGCCCAGACACACTACTGCCTCCGCGGAGTGCGCGCGCGCATACCGCATGTCGGGGCCGTGGATGAGTTACTCTCCCTTGATCAACGAAGTCGTCGGGGAATTTGTGGTTATTATCGGTACAAACAGCGCGAATCACAACTTAAATGAGTGCGGTTCAGTTTGACATTATTGTCAGTCCGTTAGATAAACATTTAATTTTATTAAAATCGAAAATTAATATTTAGAGCCTGTGGGCTACAAAAATAATAGTCATTAAAGTAGCCGGCTGGACTTAATTGTGTAGTCGGCTGTATGGCCGGCAGCCGGCGCTTGTGGAAAGCCCTGTCGAATCAACTCTGCGCATGCGCCGTGCGGCACAAAAAAATGGCAGCCACCATGAAGGAAGGAGATCCAGAGTTTTCAAACATTTGCTTAAGTATGAAATCGCAAAATGGTATTCTAGCGAACAACAAAATAGTAAAGATTCAGGAAAACAAATCATTCAGTGATCATTTTAATAGTGTAATTTTATCCGAACTAGGCCTAACGGTCGATTTAGAATTACAAAAAGTCCGTGTGTCGGACATTTTAAGTACCTTTGTAAAAGTTTTGCAAATGTTGCAGTCAGCATTTAAAATGCTAACTTAAAGTTTTTGTACAAGTTTCAGTTGATTAAACCGTCATATTTTATTAAATGTGTCTCATCTCATCTCATTATCTCTAGCCGCTTTATCCTTCTACAGGGTCGCAGGCAAGCTGGAGCCCATCCCAGCTGACTACGGGCGAAAGGCAGGGTACACCCTGGACAAGTCGCCAGGTCATCACAGGGCTGACACACAGACAACCATTCACACTCACATTCACACCTACGGTCAATTTAGAGTCACCAGTTAACCTAACCTGCATGTCTTTGGACTGTGGGGGAAACCGGAGCACCCGGAGGAAACCCACACAGACACGGGGAGAACATGCAAACTCCGCACAGAAAGGCCCTTGCCGGCCCCGGGGCTCGAACCCAGGACCTTCTTGCTGTGAGGCGACAGCGCTAACCACTACACCACCGTGCCGCCCTTAAATGTGTCTGCTTTTGTAATAAAAAAGTACTGAAAGAAAAAGCAAAACACAGCATTGAGATTTCTTATCCATCCATATATTAAAAAAAAAAAAAAAATCCCTCCCTCCCGACTGAAATTTTTTTTGCTCACCCGGTGGACAGGAAACAGATTTTTTTTAAGGATGGCCTAACATAGAAATCTATAGCAAAGTTTGTATGGGGGTGGGAAAAAAAAAAAAGTGTGCCTAAGAATTTTGCACAGTAAAATTGTATATTTACAGTATGATTTGTTTATTTGTTTACTATTCATGTTGTGAGCAACCATTTTGATTTGAGGCCACTTCCTGAACTATCCTCATCCTCCTGAGTAGGAATTCCGAGTTGAGGGTGAGTTTTTTTGATTTCCTTCATCCATAGGTCAGAAAAATTACATTGTGGCAGCGAGGGCGTGGTCAAGCATCTGTTTGTGAATGGAGGGCGGGGCCAGGGAAGTTAAGTGGCAAAGCGATCACACCTGTTGTCATTTGGTGTGTGTGTGTGTGTGTGTGTGTGTGTGTGTGTGTGTGTGTGTGTGTGTGAGATAATTCCAACGTTACGATGAAAAGCAAAAATATTAATAAAAGGGACTGTGTTGTACATCATTTCCCGCCTGTCTGTGCTTCAGTGCTCCACCCACCCTCAGGGACACGCTACATACATGTTATGACCTTTAGTCGAATTCAGCAAGAGCCCTGATTTCAATTTTTAGCATTCCTGTGTGCTCAGAGATCATTAATTTAAAAACAAGAGAAAAAAAACCCGACTTCAAATAACAGCTGCAGTCACAGCTTGTTACCAGCTTCCAGTCATTTTTACTGTCGTGATGTCATTTATACATGACATGCTTGCATATTTCTAGCCACGCCCCCCTTCTTTTTCTCCCTCGAGTCAGCTTTGTTGCTGTGTACACGCCTCATAAGCCAATTACATCGCCAATCCGTGATCGTTTAAAGGGCACAATAGGATGTTGGCACATTGTGTACATTCTCTCACGCCTATCATACAGCCTATAAAAAAAAACAGAACACCAAGGACGCAGCAGCTCATCTGGCCTGCCATCAAAACAACCGTGATGACCAAAACATCAAACAGACTGAAACGTGACACTGTGAGAGAGGACCAACCTCCACGACAAATTGCTTACAACAGGAAAACCAACAAAGGGACTAAATTTTGTTCCCCGAGGAAAGATCTACCCAAAACATCGATCAGAACTGAATTCGCATGATCAATGAGAGAGGAGATACAATTCTAATGAGAAGTCCCAAAATTCGTGAAATTGACCTAATTAGCAGTTCGTTAGGAAAAATTTGATGAAACAATGACCAAGTTTTGTGCAGAAGGTCTAGTTCTTTCAAACGAAACAAAACGCTGAAATCCTTTGAGAACTGAGGGAGGAGATTGAACTGAAAATAAACAAAAGTTGTAAACAACAGGAAAATCAACAAACAAACAAACAAACACGTTTTGTTCCTCATGGGAAGATCGACCCAAAGCATCGATCAGAACTGGAATGGGATGAGAAATCAGAGAGGAGATACAATTCTAGTGAGAGGCCTGGAAAATTCATTAATTTGGACTAACTTATTAGCAAAAAATGTGGCAAAACAATGACCAAGTTTGGGGCGGCACGGTGGTGTAGTGGTTAGCGCTGTCGCCTCACAGCAAGAACGTCCGGGTTCGAGCCCCGTGGCCAGCGAGGGCCTTTCTGTGCAGAGTTTGCATGTTCTCCCCGTGTCCGCGTGGGTTTCCTCCGGGTGCTCCGGTTTCCCCCACAGTCCAAAGACATGCAGGTTAGGTTAACTGGTGACTCTAAATTGACCGTAGGTGTGAATGTGAGTGTGAATGGTCATCTGTGATGACCTGGCGACTTGTCCAGGGTGTACCCTGCTTTTCGCCCGTAATCAGCTGGGATAGGCTCCAGCTTACCTGCGACCCTGTAGAACAGGATAAAGCGGCTAGAGATAATGAGATGAGACGACCAAGTTTTGTGCGGAGTGACGAGTTCTTTCAAACAAAACAATCGGAACAGAAATCCATGGAGAATTGACAGAGGAGATACGATTTAACTGAATTGTGGATGACGGATGGATGGATGGATGCCACGCCATGGCAACAGCTCATCGACCTTATGACCAGATGAGCTAAACATCACGTATAGAACCAAGATGCATCAAAAACAGTTCTAATACGCACACTGTGAATTGAAATCTAACAGGAATTGCCCTTTTTTTTTGTAGATGCAAATGTAGCAGAGTAATATGCAGCTACGCTCAAAATTGTCTCCAGAATGACTGGTAATCCTGTCTCCGATCCTGGCAGCGCTGAAGAGAGGATGTACTGTGGTGCATGAAGTCCTTAAATGTCAGAGAGGATTACTGCAAATACAGTTATTTCCTCTCAGTGAATGGGGACGAATGAGTAGGGGGGAGGGGGGGGATATAGTTTCATCTGGTTTGTGTAGATTGTGTAAAAACAAAAAACACACACATTGGATTCTACAGCATTAAAATGATTCGTTATTGTGAGGCTCCTCGCTTTGTTTAACAGAAAGAAAGTCATTAGGTACTATGCGTTCTTCCTAAAGAACGTGTTCCAATCATCCTGTTGCGTTTCGGAGCTTTATCCCTCCAGGCTCGAGGCTACGGCCATCTGCTCGTCACCACGATGGTCTGTATTCCTCTACGCAACACCACAAGGGTCATTTTTCTCTCCTCTGGATTAAGATGTGCACAAGTGTGCGCGTGTGTGTGGCCTATTTTTTGGTACATTTTTATCTGATTTCACACAGAGAGCCAGCTGGCACTGTAGTGATGAGATGAGAAGGAAAAAAAAAAAAAAACAACAGCAAAAAAAAAAAAAAACCAAGGCGTCCTTGATGATTAAAGTGTTCTTCATTTCAACATGGGCTTGCTGATGAAGTCTTGAATGTGGGTTCAAAAAAAGAAAGTGAAGAATAAAATCACGTGACTAATTTTTTGCCCCAGAGAGCTTAGGTAAGCATTTCTACACTTGTATATGGAGCATTAATACACACTCCATGCAGAACATGGCGGAAGACATTGCAGTAGTGTTAGTGATGAAATCGCAGTTCAGACAAGGATCACAGAGTTTGGCCAACGACCTGATAATGATGGAAAGGCCTGACGGGAATCATCCAGAGCTCCAAAAGTGATCGTGATTGGTCAGAGATGTCATGTTTCATGTTTAACAAACCAAATGGTTACTAAATGTTTCAATAATATTGGCTGGCATTGAGTGGTCTATCAGATATATTCCATTCAGCTAGCACGATATTGAACGAGTCGAAAATGAGTAACTGAATGGAATACATCTGATAGACCACGAAAAAAAGACAGTCAATATTGTTATTATTATTATTGGGTCATTCCATGTCAATTCACACAAATGCCCAAAACCTCCCCAGTGACACCTCTTCAATTTGCCTTATTTTTATTTTCTTAGTGCCTTATGATGTCAAATGAAAGAATCCAAAATTTTAGCTTCCTAGCTCAAACGTTTTGTGAGTTATGGCCCTTCAAAGTTTGGGTGCCACGCCCACTTTTGGGGTCCGGGAATTGCTCACTTAATTTGCAAGCATTTTTGGAGGCCCATATTTTTTGTTCTAAGGGGGATATAGAGCTGTAAATTGCTATATATATGTATTCTGGCCCGGTCTATCAGCTTCTGCACCTAAAAATAGCACAAGTTTACTAACTTTATAGATATTAACCCCTTAAAAGTGGATTTTTTTAATGACAATTTTTTTTTTTTTACATTTCAGGGGTCCATATCTTGGAAAGTTTTTGTGTTGATAGGGTTTAAACTGATTTATCATCATATTTGGGAACTCTACTGTGTACTTAGAGAGTTTCAGGGCACTCAGAGCTTTGGTGGGGGTACAGGAGGGCCCCAAATATGGCTTCGGGACAAAATTACCATTTGGTACGCCCTACTTCAGGCCATTAGTTGGCCATGTGGGCACATGATGACTGGAATGAACCTTTAACCCTATCAACAGACACCTTTTATCAAACTTTTAAGCCAATAAAAACTTTGATTATCCAGCTCCTTCAAGATAAACTAAGCATTGTATATGGTACTATTTTTGCATATTTTCTGAAAAATCCTAAGTCCGGAAAGTAGGTCAACTGTTGTTTTGACTGCCTATTCATGTTTAAGGTAGTAAAAGCACACCCATATAGTGATTTTAATCGATGGGAAGATTATTTATACCCAATACCCAATTAGTTATATTGACAATTACAAGGGATAAACCCTTTCCCGGCTGTTTCACGATGCTGTTTTTTTACATTTGACACCTTTCCCTGTATCCAACCAAACTCTGACCACTATACACTTAATAGTTAAATGCATCTTTCAAACAGGAAAGGGAAAGATGCAAACAAGGGGATGATCCCAAGAAAAACATCCTGGTTGCTTTACTACATTTGTTCTGACATCCGATCTGGAAGTTAAACCTAGACTCATCAGGGTTTTTTTTTTCAAGAAAAGGGGAAGGGGCCCCTAGCCACTCATGTGGGGAAAATTAGCATATCAATTAGTAAAAAGGGGAAATATATATATATTTCCCCTTTTTACTAATTGATATGCTAATTTTGGGTGGCACGGTGGTGTAGTGGTTAGCGCTGTCGCCTCACAGCAAGAAGGTCCGGGTTCGAGCCCCGTGTCCGGTGAGGGCCTTTCTGTGTGGAGTTTGTATGTTCTCCCCGTGTCCACGTGGGTTTCCTCCGGGTGCTCCGGTTTCCCCCACAGTCCAAAGACATGCAGGTTAGGTTAACTGGTGACTCTAAATTGACCGTAGGTGTGAATGTGAGTGTGAATGGTTGTCTGTGTCTATGTGTCAGCCCTGTGATGACCTGGCGACTTGTCCAGGGTGTACCCCGCCTGGGATAGGCTCCAGCTTGCCTGCGACCCTGTAGAACAGGATAAAGCAGCTAGAGATAATGAGATGAGATATATATTATAAAATTAGCATATCAATTAGTAAAAAGGGGAAATTATATATATTTCCCTTTTTTACTAATTGATATGCTAATTTATATATATATATATATATATATATATGTATATTATGCGGCACGGTGGTGTAGTGGTTAGCGCTGTTGCCTCACAGCAAGAAGGTCCAGGTTCGAGCCCCGTGGCCGGTGAGGGCCTTTCTGTGTGGAGTTTGCATGTTCTCCCCGTGTCCGCGTGGGTTTCCTCCGGGTGCTCCGGTTTCCCCCACAGTCCAAAGACATGCAGGTTAGGTTAACTGGTGACTCTAAATTGACCGTAGGTGTGAGTGTGAATGGTTGTCTGTGTCTATGTCAGCCCTGTGATGACCTGGCGACTTGTCCAGCGTGTACCCCGCCTTTTGCCCGTAGTCAGCTGGGATAGGCTCCAGCTTGCCTGCGACCCTGTAGAACAGGATAAAGCGGCTAGAGATAATGAGATTATATATATATATATATATATATATATAATTTCCCCTTTTTACTAATTGATATGCTAATTTTATAATATATATCATCTCATTATCTGTAGCCGCTTTATCCTGTTCTACAGGGTCGCAGGCAAGCTGGAGCCTATCCCAGCTGACTACAGGCGAAAGGTGGGGTACACCCTGGACAAGTCGCCAGGTCATCACAGGGCTGACACATAGACACAGACAACCATTCACACTCACACCTACGGTCAATTTAGAGTCACCAGTTAACCTAAGCTGCATGTCTTTGGACTGTGGGGGAAACCAGAGCACCTGGAGGAAACCCACGCGGACACGGGGAGAACATGCAAACTCCGCACAGAAAGGCCCTCGCCGGCCACGGGGCTCGAACCCAGGACCTTCTTGCTGTGAGGCGACGGCGCTAACCACTACACCACTGTGCCACCCAAAATTAGCACATCAATTAGTAAAAAGGGATATATATTTCCCCTTTTTACTAATTGATATGCTAATTTTCCCCACATGAGTGGCTAGGGGCCCCTTCCCCTTTTCTTGAAAAAAAAAAAAAAAACCTGATGAGTCTAGGTTTAACTTCCAGATCGGATGTCAGAACAAATGTAGTAAAGCAACCAGGATGTTTTTCTTGGGATCATCCCCTTGTTTGCATCTTTCCCTTTCCTGTTTGAAAGATGCATTTAACTATTAAGTGTATAGTGGTCAGAGTTTGGTTGGATACAGGGAAAGGTGTCAAATGTAAAAAAAAAAAAAAAACAGCATCGTGAAACAGCCGGGAAAGGGTTTATCCCTTGTAATTGTCAATATAACTAATTGGGTATTGGGTATAAATAATCTTCCCATCGATTAAAATCACTATATGGGTGTGCTTTTACTACCTTAAACATGAATAGGCAGTCAAAACAACAGTTGACCTACTTTCTGGACTTAGGATTTTTCAGAAAATATGCAAAAATAGTACCATATACAATGCTTAGTTTATCTTGAAGGAGCTGGATAATCAAAGTTTTTATTGGCTTAAAAGTTTGATAAAAGGTGTCTGTTGATAGGGTTATAGGCTCATTCCAGTCATCATGTGCCCACATGGCCAACTAATGGCCTGAAGTAGGGCGTACCAAACGGTAATTTTGTCCTGAAGCCATATTTGGGGCCCTCCTGTACCCCCACCAAAGCTCTGAGTGCCCTGAAACTCTCTAAGTACACAGTAGAGTTCCCAAATATGATGATAAATCAGTTTAAACCCTATCAACACAAAAACTTTCCAAGATATGGACCCCTGAAATGTCAAAAAAAATTGTCATTAAAAAATCCACTTTTAAGGGGTTAATATCTCTAAAGTTAGTAAACTTGTGCTATTTTTAGGTGCAGAATCTGATAGACAGGGCCAGAATACATAGATATAGCAATTTACAGGTCTATATCCCCCTTAGAACAAAAAATATGGGCCTCCAAAAATGCTTGCAAATTAAGTGTACAATTCCTGGACCCCAAAAGTGGGCGTGGCACCCAAACTTTGAAGGGCCAAAATTCAAAAACTGTTCCAGCTAGGAAGCTAAAATTTTGGATTCTTTCTTTTGACATCATAAGGCACTAATAAAATAAGTATCAGGCAAATTGAAGAGGTGTCACTGGGGAGGGTGTGTGAATTGACATGGAATTACTAGGGATGTCCCGATCAGGTTTTTTTGCCCTCCGATCCGATACCGATCATTTGATTTTGAGTATCTGCCGATACCGAGTCCCGATCCGATACTTCTTATAATCCATAAAAAATAATAAAGACGAGGAAAGAAACGGATCCAGGATGTTCCTCATTTTTTATTTAACACCTTATTTTAACATCCAACAACTCCGTTAGCAAACAGAGCACTTACGTGAGGCAGTTTGAACAATAAATAACAAATTTTAAAAAAATAACCTTAAAATACCTGGCAGGAATGTAAACAAATAAAAAAAATAAAGTGCCACAGTGCCGGTAATTTGCTTTTAAGAACGTATCTCACAGTGGTGTACAGTAATTTCAATTAAGGAAATGAACGTTTTTCTTGATGAAAACAAGCATTTCTACCCTTTCAGGTTTGAGCCCGTTTCTTTTGTCATCCAACGAAAAAAATAAAATGATCTCATGCTTTGCTTTCCGCTTCGAACTGCTTCCGTGTTCAACTTTGCCGGCAACAGGCAGCCAATAACCAATAGAGTCTCCGCTACAAAGTGATGTCATGCCGCACGCGTTGATGTTGCTGTGTTGAGACAAGAGGTCTGGTCTCACTCTGTGCCAACGCATAGCTATTGATGTGTTAAAAATGAGAATATATTATATAGATATACATCCGATCCCTGATCGGGAGGCAATGCCCGATTCCGATCGAGTCTGAAACCATGTGATCGGGCCCGATTTCCGATCACGTGATCGGATCGGGACATCCCTAGGAATTACTCTATTATTATTATACATACACACTCTTCATATCAGTATTCTCGAAGACCAATGCTAGCTTATCCATGAGCTGGCGCTGTCAGCACGGCATTGTAGGCACCAGCCGGTGTAGCGTTCATCAGTAGTGTTAGCGGATGCTAATAAAGCAGTGCTGTTGAGAGCAAGTAGCACAGGCTAACGACCGAGAAACTAAGATTTCCGTTTCCAGACTCTTCTTCCATGCTGCATGCTCGCTACAGTATTTTTCACTCAGACTTAAGTATTCATTTCCCTGTGTAATTTACTTAGTTACTTTTAAAAACATCATCAACACACTACACACAACGGAGCGACCTGGCAGTCAAAATTCTCTCAAAATCTTCCGTATTTAACGAAGCAAACCTGCCGGCCATGTTTGTTTACAAATTGTCCCGGTCACTCACTAGCACGGAAGTTCTACGTCTCCGACGTGTCTCTTTTCCAGTTTTTCGATGTCCGTTGGTATGTTTTTCTCTTGCGTGAAGAATATCTAATGAAGTTTTGGTAGCCTTTCGGGTGTTCAATGCGTCTTTCTCTTTCCCGGCGAAAACAGAAATGGTTGTGTGCATGTGCAGCAGAAAACTCTCATTGGATGTTCGCATGAGCTCCACGATGTGACATCATGTTGTCTTGACAACCATGCAATATCGTAAACCATATTCAACGCTCATTCTCCATTGGGTAGATTGACATAATACACGCAGGATAAGCGATATGCTAAGAATATTGCGTGCTTTCGAACCAAATGAATGAAACCCGCTAGAAGGGAAAAGAATACATGTTTTTATTCCATTGAAAAAGTGTCCTGTATGGATAATAATAAGTATTAATGTACACATGCACACGCAACTCTGTACTTTGAATCCTGGTTGAAACAATAACCTTGACTATTCTTGGCAGCCTGAACTGCCTGAGGGTTGCCAAGTTTGGCAAAACAGTGCAACCAGGGATACGGCATCATCTATAATTTGTCAGCGCACAGACATGGGCAATGAGAGCAAGTCCATAAAGACAGCCTTAAAACAGAACAAAGCCTCAAGCCATGCTTTGAATGAAATAGGCAATCTGTTCTCGCAGCATTTCCTCCACATCACGTCTCCGATCAGATCGTCTAATTTAAGTGGAATTTTCGCAGATTTTGTGTGTTTGGTGTCACTGTGACTGTTCATTCATACCCTCCTGAAGCACTGGATTTAAGGCCTGGTCCCACAATACTGATAACTTTAACTATAACGATAACTATAAATAAATGTGTCCCCTGCAGTTTATGTGATTGCTCACACCAGACTGATAACGATACCTATAGCCCAGACCTGGATTTATCCATATCGGTGAGATTCTAAAGCTTCTGGAGCGATTTTTCCACGCCTGGACCTGATCCGATAAAACATCTGACCAATCAGGTAATTGTTTACATGTGCCGCTGTCTGAGCACGTGCTATTTTTCCCAGGCATCCTTGTTGCATCATGACATCATGGAATACGGATTCACGGAAAATAAAAAATATAATACAAAGCATGGATCTTTTATTCACGGATGTGTGATTCTCCGTGAAATAGCTCATCTCATCTCATTATCTCTAGCCGCTTTATCCTGTTCTACAGGGTCGCAGGCAAGCTGGAGCCTATCCCAGCTGACTACGGGCGAAAGGCAGGGTACACCCTGGACAAGTCGCCAGGTCATCACAGGGCTGACACATAGACAACCATTCACACTCACACCTACGGTCAATTTAGACTACGTTCAGACTGCACCCTGAAACGACCCATATCTGATTTTTTTTGCCCATATGCGACCTGTATCCGATTTGTTATTGACAATCTGAACGACACAGATCTGATTTTTTCACGTGCGACCCAGGCCGCTTGGATATGTGGTCCTAATTCCGATGCATATCCATTATTTTCACATGCGACTGCAGTCTGACCGGACAGGTCGCATTCATGCGACCTACACGTCATCAACAAGAGACGAACGTCACTATTCTGCGTTGGCTAATCCCGCCGCTTTGGTGGAAAACAACAACATTTGTACAGTTTTCAGAATTTAAATAGACTTTTATAGAATTGATCAAGCTAATGGTGGATTTGGTAGGGACCTGGATGTTAAATCATCCTGTATTACAAGATTATAAGATTGTTCTGGAAATTTCCAGTAATTTGACACCTTCGGTCTCATTAGTCTGCTGCCCACATTAATCAGATTATTGTGTGAGTTCCGCCGCCGCCACAAAAACCACATCGCCAGGTCTCGCCTCATCTCCATGCTTTACTTGCAAACTTGAAGAGTGCGCTTTTTTTTTGTTTACGTATTACGTAGATGTGCTTATTACGTGTCAATTTGCGCATGCGGGACACTTTTGGGTCGTTTTCCGTTCATATTGGAGATCGCATACAAGTCTCATATAATTGGTAATGTGAACGGCCTAACAAAAAAATCGGATTTCACAACAAATCGGATATGGGTCGTTTCAGGTTGCAGTCTGAACATAGTGTTAGAGTCACCAGTTAACCTAACCTGCATGTCTTTGGACTGTGGGGGAAACCGGAGCACCCGGAGGAAACCCACGCGGACAACATGCAAACTCCGCACAGACAGGCCCTCGCCAGCCACGGGGCTCGAACCCGGACCTTCTTGCTGTGAGGCGACAGCGCTAACCACTACACCACCGTGCCGCCCCCGTGAAATATCAATAAAGTAAAAATATACAAGCCGGTAAGATATTTTAATTATGAACTTCAGCAGTCGAAACATTTAATTGTTTTCTTAATTTTTTTTATCCATGATGCATCATCTGTATGAAATCGGTAACCAATCTGTAATATACTGAAACGTCTGCGACCAATCTGTAAATTATTAGCATCCATATTAAAATCTGTAACCGTTCTGTATTTTGTATACTTTCTTATTATATTTCCATAGTCTGTGATGTATCTGTAACCACCGGAGTGTGTGCATGGGTTGTTTTGAGGTCCAGGCTGTACAATATGACCCGGAATAATGTGCTACTACTTGGAAAAAACTTCCATGACTGTTCCTAAGTTGCATGCATTTATTTCCCTGAGTGGCAGGACCAAGTGATATTACAGTCGGGATTATAGTTGTGGTGTGGCTGCTCCAGACTGGAACTCAATTCAGGCAGAGGGATAGTCACGAGTTATTAGTGTTGTGAGACCGGGCCCTTACTGGTCATCCTGGTCAGCTGACTCACAACTGATGTGTGAGTAAAGACAGCATATGGCTGTACTGAGGACTCGCGGTATAACAGAGCGAGAGACTCCAACAGCCCGAATGGAGGTGTTGGATTCCACGGTGTGAAAACAGCAGTGTAAACTAACACCCTTTTTGTATTTGGCTCGTCCTCATATAGATGCACAAATGTGTGCGGCATTCCAGGAAAATATACGAGTGAACAATGGCGCAGCCATATGTTTGGGAATCATATGTCGCAACTTATAAGCTAATGTTGCCAACAACACATCGAAAACTGTCCACTTTCACCGATCCTGTGCCCAATGTCGCATCAGACTCATGTTCTTGACTGAAAATGTGGCCTTGTGCTGTTGTAGCTCATCCGCTTCAAGGTTGCACATGTTCTGAGATGCTTTTCTGCTCACCACGTTTGTAAAGAGTGTTTATTTAAAGTAGTTTTAGAATTTGAAAATCGCCTTTGCATGTAACGATGAATACTAATATTTGTAGTATATTACAAAAAAAATCACTAAAAAATGTTTATCCGTAATGATTTTATAGAGGATTTTCTGCGATAGCCCACGAGCAAAACATCGCGCCGCGATCACGTGACCGATGCCGTAGTAAATTGACAAGCTAGACAGCTCACTTCCTGTACATACTGTGACTGTGAGTGACAATTCGTGGATCTACGGATTATTTCCACTGTATACGATGGTAAAAAAGTGTGTTGCGTACGGCTGTTCTAAAACCAACAAAGACGGAGTATCTCTGCATCAGTTCCCTGATCCTGATAAGAATAATGGATACGATCTCGCTGAGTGGAACCGGCAAGTAAAGCGGACGAGGGCAGACTGGTGCTAGTTGAAGGCTAGTGCACATATTTATGCTGGTGAGTGTAAAGGGAAAAGTGGTTTTTATAGTCCATGGGAGAATCTTGAGGCGCGCTTTGAACGAGCTTCCCGAACCTTTAGGACAATTAAAGGGTTCTTTAACTAAACAAGAACTAGACGATCCCTGGACGAGTTCCTGCTTTGCACTTCTACGATACAGCCGTGACTGTCCCCATTCAGGCCCGCATTTTTCTTCTCCGCAAGCTCCGAACGCACACAAAGCAGACTTTGACAGCTGCAGTCATTTCCGTGTTGTTGGAAAGGCCATCGGTTGAACGCCATCGGTTCACCCCAAATATACTGCCGATCACGACGCACATTTCGGCCCAGACCTCTGATTTAGTAGAAAAAATGTTGTGCATCAACTCACCTCGACTGGAACACGATTCACTTTCGTCTTCAGACGCAATTTCGTCTGAATAATCGCTGTCTGATTCACTCATTTCGCTTGTGTTTATACTGGATGCTGCCATCCTGGTCAATTTACTACGTCATCGGTCATGTGACTCCCGACTGGGATTTCCAGGAAATGCTTCCCAGAAGCTCGGTTTTGTTGCTCAAATACACCCCTTTGATGGGGAAATTTTTTATTTTTAATTTGCATACATTGAATATATACCATTATACTACATTTTCATCAATAGTGGGTTCTAAAATTCTAGAACTACTTTAACTTACTGTCACCTTTTTTTTTTTTTAACTATCTTCTTCTTCTTTTGGCTGCTCCCGATTAGGGGTCGCCACAGCGGATCTTTTGTCTCCATTGCTCCCTGTCTTCCGCATCCTTCTCTACCACACCTGCCATTTTCATGTCCTCTCTCACCACATCCATGTATCTCCTCTTTGGCTTTCCTGGTTTTCGTTTGCCTGGCAGCTCCATCCTCAACATTCTCCTTCCAACATGCTCTGCATCTCTTCTCAGGATGTGCCCATACCATCTCAGTCTCATCTCTCTTAGCTTAATTCCCAAGCTCTCCACATGTGCTGTCCCTCTGACTATAACTAAGGTATACCGACACAAAAAAATCTGCGTCTTCCCTTTGTTCATTACGCATACCTTGTATTCACTGTCTATGCACCACTGTCTTTGTCTTTTGTTTTGTTATAATTTAAAAAAAAAGGCTACGGTAAGTTAAATAAACACTCTTTACAAACGTGGTGAGCAGAAAATCATCTCGGAGCACATGCGGCCTTGAAGCAGATGACAAATATAAGCTGTACAATATGACAAAACAAAGACAGCGAATACAAGATATGTGAAATGAGCAAAAGGAAGAGGCGGAATTTTAAAGTGCAAACTGTACTTAAGCAATAAATAATAAATCCTTCAGTGATTTGTAGTGTATACACCATACCAGTCAAAAGTTTGTACACCCCTACTCATTCATAGGTTCTCCTGCATTCTGACCATTCGCTACGAAGCAGAACAACACTGAAGACATCAAAACCATGAAACGACACGTGGAACACACGCAGGCCTTTTCAGCGTATCCAGCCGATACACAATGTTTCCTTACCGCTTCGCCCACAATATTGCCGACACGCCTGTAAAAAGTTGCCGCAACACTAATAAAAAGACTTGTCAATCTTGAAAACGTGGTCTTTTGTTTAATTTTCTCTTGTTATCCCGATGCAGCGGTGACGGACCATGCGAATGTTCTACATTCGGACATACTCCACTCCCCGTCCACGTCAGCGCACAGCTGCCTGAGTAGCTCCGTGTGGAGATCGTCACTCATCCTGCTAGTCCGCTTTACCTCCTTCCTTCTGTTGTGTTCACGGTAACATGTCATCCGTGTTAAGATGCGCTTACGTGTCATGCATGTAACACGTCCCGGTCCCTGAGTTAGGTCTGGATAGTCATGTATTGTAATTGAATGGCTGAAGCTGAAAATAAAGCTGACACTTGGTGAACATCAACTAGTTGTTTTATTCCTATTCCATACATGCCACAAATATAGTTGAATATTAATTATAATAAGTCTTCAATCAAAAACAATCACAGCAACTTTTGGCCAACAAAAAAAAAAAAAACTCTCATTAATATTACCAAAAAAGAGTGACTTTCAGGGAGGTCTGCAAGTGCCAGGAAATGCAATAAATTGCGTCTCTGAGCATGCAGAGCCCGTGAGCTTTCAGGGGCCTAAGGCAGCCTCTGAACCCCCGGCTGTTATGACTGGTGCCACTACGCTGATATTTTGTTCTAGTTAGAACCCTGCATACACGGAATCATGTGGCAAACAAAAAAAGTGCCAAAAAAAAAAAAAGTTTCACATTTTTGACTCTTCAAAGCAGCGACCTTCTTTTTTTCTGTCCCTTTTAATTTCCTTTTTTTTCTTACAGTTTACAAGAATGAAAGACAGGACAAGAAAAAAGGGATATAAAAATTAGAATAACAGAGATCTCATCTCATCTCATTATCTCTAGCCGCTTTATCCTGTTCTACAGGGTCGCAGGCAAGCTGGAGCCTATCCCAGCTGACTACGGGCGAAAGGCGGGGTACACCCTGGACAAGTCGCCAGGTCATCACAGGGCTGACACATATGCCGCTTTTCCACTACCAACACGGCTGAGTTGGGCTGAGCCGTGCGGTGCTGAGTTGGGCTGAGTTGAGCTGAGTGGGGCTGTTGGAGTTGCATTTCGACTACAACCGCGCTGAACCGTGCTGGCTGGAAGTGGGTGGACACATTGGGTGGAGTTAGCGAAAGTGGGTGGACGTCACGTGATGTCGTTAGGCGGCGCAAACAGTGACATCAGTGATCTTTTAAGCGGTAGTCTCATGACCCGGATAGTAAACAATAAACATGGAGTCGTTAGTGTTGCTGGTCTTGGTGCTGTGGCTTGTTGTCACCGACAACACCAACAGATACTGGCAAGAGCGTATAGATGAGGCGAGACACATAAGGCTTCAGAAATTCTCGTAATTCGTAATTCTTCTTCTTCCGGGTTTACGGTGTTTACAGATCCCAGCGTGCTCGCGGGGCGTGTGTGGGCATGTGAGGACACGCCTCCTCACCAATCAGTGCACAGGGGAGTGTCTGCTCACGCCCCTAGCCCCACTCGGCTCGGTTTGGCTCGCTTCAGCCCCACTGCAAAACCGTGCGAGTTTTGGGAGCTAAACAGGGCTGAAGCGAGCTGAGTCGTGCTGCTCTAAGGTAGTCGAAACGCGAGCTGTGCCGGGCTGAAGTGAGCTGAAAAAGGGCCAATAGACACAGACAACCATTCACACTCACATTCACACCTACGGCCAATTTAGAGTCACCAGTTAACCTAACCTGCATGTCTTTGGACTGTGGGGGAAACCGGAGCACCCGGAGGAAACCCACGTGGACACGAGGAGAACATGCAAACTCCACACAGAAAGGCCCTCGCCAGCCACGGGGCTCGTACCCGGACCTTCTTGCTGTGAGACGACAGCGCTAACCACTACACCACCGTGCCGCCCTAGAATAACAGATAATAGAAATAAAATAAACAATGACAAAAAAAAAAGACAAAAAGCAGGAAAGATCAACCAAAAACAGACAAAAGGGAAAAAAAACCCTGCAATACTTAAACAATGATCAAATAATGCGAAAGGAGAGCAAAAGAGAGAGTAAAACCAAACCCCATCATCCCCCAGCCACCAGTGAAGCAGGCAGGCGCCCGATGCAAACACGGCAGGCAGCCAATCAACCAAATAAATAAATAAATAAACTTTCCATAACATTCTTCTCAAATCAAACCAGTGTAGTGATTGTCCTCTGACCTCTCATATCAACGAAGCAACTCTTCCTGCAGAACTGGTGCTTACTGGATGACGTTTTCTTGTTTTTCGCACCATTCTGTATAAATTCCAGACTGTTTTACGGTAAAACGTAACATCTCAGGAGATCAGAAACTTCTGAACTATTCAAACCAGCCTGTGTCACCAACAACCATGCCACATCACCGAGATCACATCTTTCCCCGTTAACTAAAGCTCTTCACATGCATCTGCATGATTTTATTCATTACACTGGCTGGATAACTGCATGAATGTCCAGGTGTCACATTCACACACACACACACACACACACACACACACACACACACACACACTGCCTACACCACGTCAGTACAGTAATATGTCATGACCTGATTATTATTTCCATATTTTGCTCGATATATTCAGACTGTTTGCTTTGAAAACCCTCAGAACAGGATTAACAGGAACTCGGTGGCTGGTAAAACACTTACTTCGCACACAAATCAAACCTTGTCCATCAGGTTATCGGAGATCTTTTACAATTATCAACTTATCGTACTGTTTCAGATGATTCTGATCAAATCTTGGATAGATTCTGAGATAACACCGTTGTACTCTTACTACGTTCTTCTTACGTCTTCAATAACAGAGCTCGCTTTCCAAGCACTTAAAAACCAAAAGTGTTTGCCCTATTGTCCAGAGATCATGAGTTCGAATCCCAACAGGCAATCCATGGTTAGGAGTCTGAGAGAGAAAATGGCCGTGCTTTCTAGACAGGATGGATGTTGTAAAATTTACTCTCTCTCTCATCAATCACAACAACACTAACCAATCATTGATGTCTGTGAGCTTGTGTATGTAGAAGAGGGCAGACAGCGCTTTCTCCTGAGCGCCTTACGCCTCTCTGAAGATGCGGTTGGTTGTGTTAGCCACCCTCAAGGGTTGGTCGTGCTCATACAATAGGGGAGAGCTGACTGGTGGTGGGAATTTTCCAAGAGAAAATTGCAGATAAATAAATAATTCAGCCAAGACTGCAAATTTCAACAAGAAGTATTTTACGATGTGCAATTTTTGTCTGTAAAGCTGCTTTAAGAAAGGCAAGCACAACAGCACGCATATATTATGTATAACGGCAACTTACCTGCGCTAACACACCTGATTTAAATCAGATTTAGGCAGAAAGAAGACTAAACTTTGTGTACATGTAAAACCACAGCTGTGTTTGCTTTGGTTTATGCAGAATAAGAGTCACTGAATCAGTAGCTACGCTTACACGGACCCGGATAATCTGTTAATAATCGGAGTCAAGCTTGAAATTCCCCATTCGGATTGAAAGAGGTGGTGTAAACCTCTGATAATCCGTTCGATAAAAGCTCAACTGGACCGCCTTCTGCACCTGTAACCTTCTGTGCATGTTCAGTACGCCTTCACGCAGTGATGACTTCATGACGATTTATCTATGACATATAAACACGCACATCCAACCCCATCGCTTTCGTGTAAATGGTACGTTCAGAATAAATTGACTCGGAATGTAGGCAGCATTCGACATTAACTTTTTAATCTATTCGTCCAGTCGGACAAGCAGCAAGATTTTTCACTTGTCCTGACCATCACCTTTTTATTCCCGTGTGTTTACTAGTTCCATGAAAGGAAATTGAGTAATGAAGTTTATCAAAAAGCAGGTATACTTATCATAATTATGCTTTAATGATTTATAAATCTGCAATAAAACTCAAACTTTAACTGTAACAATAAACTAAAACTATCCCATGCCCCCATTATGGTGTGTGTTGTTATTGTCCTAACCCATTACCTGATCTGCAGTTTTAAAAGTTCGACTCACCCAAATTCAAAGCTTCTGCAGGAAATAAAATTAAATCTTGACTGAGTAAAACTTGAAGTATAAATTGGTTTAAAGAAAATGAGTTGGACATGATAAGGGTGACAGAATCACATTGTGAGCAAAAACAAACCGTGAGTGAGTTCGGCACTGTCGTAAAATTCCCCCGAAATATTTTACAACATTTGTGATGGTTAACGTGAACCATACAAAACAAAAATACAATGAATATCTGAATGAAATGAAATGAAAAGTCACTACAGATAGTTATTTTATTGAGGTATTTGATCACCGTTTCTCTGATGCCGATGAATTTAAAAAGTCTAATAATCTATAATTAGATATTACGACGTGGTTATTTTTACACACGTACCTGCTGTACTCGGCTTCCCCGGAATTTTGTAAACAATAACACGGCTGGATCACTGAGGAGATCGAACTCGTTTGGTCGGGACTTTATTGAGGTAACTCTTACGAACGAGACTGTCGATGACGGCGTAGCTCACTCCGGCCCCGTCTAGTCCAGAAGGAACTATCTAAAGTGGGCTGCCTTGCGCAATAAATGTTGCAAGCTATATACACTACATACAGTAGAAGACATCCTAGGAATACCGACCTATTTGCCAGAAAGAATCCAAAACGGCGAGGAATTGACTGAGAAGAAGTGATTTGTGTGGAAACTGCTTGTTAGGGATTGATTAATTACTCCATATCTTCATTATTAATTGCAATTATGCAAATTTGGGTCAAAGCGATTTGCACCTTAGGCAGACCTACCTTCGTGCCAAAAAGAATAAAAATCAGTGAAGAATTGAGAGTGAAGAAGCGATTTTTGTGAAATGTGGATGACGCTGGACGGAAGACGGACAACATGATGGCATAAGCTCATCGCCTGGCGGCTGGATGAGCTAATAATAATAATAATAATAATAATAATAATAATAATAATAGTTATAAAAATGGTGATTTTCAACAAATATTCAGCTTGTCCTGTCAGACAGGCAAATATGGATTTGACTTGTCTGGGCCAAACATTTGGTTGTCCCGGATAGTCGGACTACCATTAATGTCGAGCCTTGGTATATAAAAAATGTTTGTATTTAAATGTAGCTACTAACGTACTGACTGGCAGCAATTTGGGACGTGAGAGAACAGCCGTGCCGTGCCGTGAACGTTCCAGAACAGTAAACGTAACTATAAACGGATTTTAAAAAAACAAGAACAATGGTGATATTCTTTAATTATAACCAAATGAACTCATCAACGAATCGCTGTGGTGTAAAAGGAATAAAACTCTGCTGTTGAAAAACTTTGACGTGGTCACAGGGACTCCTCTTTGTGTCGAGACACACCACAGCTGATTATAACGAAGATAACGAAGTCGAGATTTTGGGATGGGTGTTTGTGTTTTTTTTTTTAAATAAAGTGACGTGACGTCTCAGGACCAGAATATATCTTTCAGAAGACCCGTGTCCAGGACAGATCTCGCTCCAGTCCACTTTCACAGACTTGTCGAATGCACACTGACGCTTTCACTGAAAGAACGAGGTCTTGGAGACATGATGTACGCAAATGTACTGTAGTTATATACACTAATCCACTCGAATGATGATGAATTTGGTCCTCGAATTGATTGGGGCTGATTGGAGGCAGGGTCTGTGCATGCGAATGATGGACAGATAGTGCACCTCCAACCATCTCACACAGCAAACACACACACACACACAAAGACAAAATACCTTTGTGAGCTGTGCGATCTTCTTGCTCATCTTCAGATGCAGGTCCTGTGTGTACTCCATGGCCATGCCTGGTGCTGAAGAGCTGTATTTTCCAGCAGGATTGTAGTATTGCTGCCATCCGGCTCCAGTCGCCATCTTCACCCAGTCCTTCACTCGCTCTCAGTCTGTTTCAGTCAATGACAATGAAAGACGAGGTGATGCTCAAGTCCAGTGATGCTCCTCTTCTTCTTCTTTCTTCTTCCTCACCAACCAAAGCAATTCAAACACAACCAGAACCTTCCTCAACACCAGGCATGTTTGTTTTGGTTTGGGGTTGTTTTGTTTTTGCTGGTTAGTATAATAAACCCAGCACTGCCTAGATATAATATCCAACCTTTTAATTTTAGCAATTTGTTTACCCAAATACGGTGATTATCTTTAGTTGCTAGAGCATTTTGTGCGCTTTGTTTTTATGATGAAAAGGATGAAGCTAGCACCGAAGGAAGGAGACCTGCTACTGCTACATCCGAGAGCCTCTTTTACTGAGTCTGTTTCAACGCGAAATTTCTTCACATTTGTCTCATGACAGCTGTATCCGAAATGTTTCGCTCTATCTTACAATATATATATATATATATATATATATATATATATATATATATATATATATATATAGAAAGCAAAACAAACCCGGAGAAGCAGTCAGTGCATTGGAGTCGGTTGAGAGTCTGACAGGCTGCGCGCGCGCGACTGCTACCGCACTGACTCTGTTGCCATGGATCACCTCAACAGTTTACCTTACCCTCTCGCGCTCGCTCGCGCGCTCTCTCTCTCTCTCTCTCTGACGTCACTTCCGCCCGCCTCCATGCCAGTCAAGAAAATTGACAGCGTCACTAGCCAATCAGCGTGCGAGTATGACGAGCTTGGCTGCTCCAATTATCGACACCTTAACAATATTAGGGCTGTTGAAAAAGTAGAAAAGACTTTAAATACGTAAATTGTGAATGAATAATTACTCAAACTTCCACTGGAAAAAAAAGTTTATTCCTGTTTATTCCTGATTACAACACGTGACACCGTTCCATAATTATCGATCCCTTTGTCCATAGTTATCGACGCTGTTCCACAATTATCGATACCTTTTTGCATGGTTATCGATGCCGTTCCACAATTATTGATACCTTTTTCCATGGTTATCGACGCGGTTCCACAATTATCGATACCTTTGTCCATGGTTTTCAACGCCGGTCCACAATTATCGATGCCTTTCTCCATGGTTATCGACGCTGTTCCACAATTATCGATGCCTTTGTCCATGGTTATCAATGCCGTTCCACAATTATCGATGCCTTTGTCCATGGTTATCGACGCCGTTTCACAATTATCGATACCTTTTTCCATGGTTATCGACGCCGTTCCACAATTATCGATGCCTTTGTCCATGGTTATTGACACCGTTCCACAATTATCGATGCCTTTGTCCATGGTTATTGACGCCATTCCACAATTATCGATACCTTTGTCCATGATTATCGACGCGGTTCCACAATTATTGATACCTTTTTCCATGGTTATCGATGCAGTTCCACAATTATCGATACCTTTTTCCATGGTTATCAACACCGGTCCACAATTATCGATACCTTTGTCCATGGTTTTCGACGCCGGTCCACAATTATCGATACCTTTGTCCATGGTTATCGACGCCGTTCCACAATTATCGATGCCTTTGTCCATGGTTATCGACGCCGTTCCACAATTATCGATGCCTTTGTCCATAGTTATCGACGCCGTTTCACAATTATCGATACCTTTTTCCATGGTTATCGATGCCGTTCCACAATTATCAATACCTTTGTCCATGATTATCGACACAGTTCCACAATTATCGATACCTTTTTCCATGGTTATCGACGCCGGTCCACAATTATCGATGCCTTTGTCCATGGTTATCGACGCCGTTCCACAATTATTGATGCATTTGTCCATGGTTATTGACGCCGTTCCACAATTATCGATACCTTTGTCCATGGTTATCAACGCCGTTCCACAATTATCAATGCCTTTGTCCATGGTTATCGACGCCGTTCCACAATTATCGATACCTTTGTCCATGATTATCGACGCGGTTTCACAATTATCAATACCTTTTTCCATGGTTATCGATGCGGTTCCACAATTATCGATACCTTTTTCCATGGTTATCAACACCGGTCCACAATTATCGATACCTTTGTCCATGGTTTTCGATGCCGGTCCACAATTATCGATGCCTTTGTCCATGGTTATCGACGCCGTTCCACAATTATCGGTGCCTTTGTCCATGGTTATCGACGCCGTTCCACAATTATCAATGCCTTTCTCCATAGTTATCGACGCCGTTCCACAATTATCGATACCTTTGTCCATGGTTATCAACGCCGTTCCACAATTATCAATGCCTTTGTCCATGGTTATCGACGCTGTTCCACAATTATCGATACCTTTGTCCATGATTATCGACGCGGTTTCACAATTATCAATACCTTTTTCCATGGTTATCGATGCGGTTCCACAATTATCGATACCTTTTTCCATGGTTATCAACACCGGTCCACAATTATCGATACCTTTGTCCATGGTTTTCGATGCCGGTCCACAATTATCGATGCCTTTGTCCATGGTTATCGACGCCGTTCCACAATTATCGGTGCCTTTGTCCATGGTTATCGACGCCGTTCCACAATTATCAATGCCTTTCTCCATAGTTATCGACGCCGTTCCACAATTATCGATACCTTTAACCATGGTTATCGACGCCATTCCACAATTATCGATACCTTTGACCATGGTTATCGATGCCATTCCACAATTATCGATACCTTTTTCCATGGTTATCGACGCAGTTCCACAATTATCGATACCTTTGTCCATGGTTTTCAACGCCGGTCCACAATTATCGATGCCTTTCTCAATGGTTATCGACGCTGTTCCACAATTATCGATGCCTTTGTCCATGGTTATCGATGCCGTTCCACAATTATCGATGCCTTTGTCCATGGTTATCGACACTGTTCCACAATTATCGATACCTTTGTCCATGGTTATCGATGCCGTTCCACAATTATCGATACCTTTGTCCATGATTATCGATGCGGTTCCACAATTATCGATACCTTTTTCCATGGTTATCAACACCGGTCCACAATTATCGATACCTTTGTCCATGGTTTTCGACGCCGGTCCACAATTATTGATGCCTTTCTCCATACTTATCGACGCCGTTCCACAATTATCGATACCTTTAACCATGGTTATCGACGCCATTCCACAATTATCGATACCTTTGACCATGGTTATCGACGCCATTCCACAATTATCGATACCTTTTTCCATGGTTATCGACGCAGTTCCACAATTATCTATACCTTTGTCCATGGTTATCGACGCCGTTCCACAATTATCAATACCTTTTTCCATGGTTATCGACACTGTTCCACAATTATCGATACCTTTGTCCATGGTTATCGACGCCGTTCCACAATTATCGATACCTTTTTCCATGGTTATCGACACCGTTCCACAATTATCGATACCTTTGTCCATGGTCATCGGCACCGTTCCACAATTATCGATGCCTTTGTCCATGGTTATCGATGCCGTTCCACAATTATCGATACCTTTTTCCATGGTTATCGACGCTGTTCCACAATTATCGATACCTTTGTCCATGGTTATCGATGCCGTTCCACAATTATCGATACCGTTTTCCATGGTTATCGACGCCGTTCCACAATTATCGATACCTTTGTCCATGGTTATCCATGCCGTTCCACAATTATCGATACCTTTTCCCATGGTTATCGACGCCATTCCACAATTATCGATGCCTTTGTCCATTGCATTTTATGCAATCATTTTGTTCAACCCACTGAATTAAAGCTGAAAGTCTGAACTTCAACTGCATCTGAATTGTTTTGTTCAAAATTAATTGTTGTTATGTACAGAACCAAAATTAGAAAAATGTTGTTTCTGTCCAATTATTTATGGACCTAACTGTATTTATTGCTAGCTTTTCAGTCTTTTATCACTTCCCAGCCGCACATGCACGCACGCACACACACACACACACACACACACACACACACACACACACACACACACACACGTGTTCTGGTTGGGGAGAGCTCCCTTTCTCTGCTCTCCTTTCCTTTTAAAGGGCGCGATCACTGGGGAAGACACACAAACACAGGTTAATCCCCATCAGGTGCAATGATTCCACCACATAACTTCCCTGACTCTGCCCTCCATTCACAGACCGACGCTTGGCCACGCCCCCACTGTCACATCACGTTATCAAATTCAATAGATGTGGCCACATTATCGCCCATTTAAACACGTGTGTTTTTTTGTTGTTTACATCTACATCTGCCAAAGCTAGGTTGCAATGTGGAATTTTCTGAAAGGTGTACAGAAACCGCCAGAGACGGGGACAAAGCGACCTCGGTCTGAAGAGGAGAAAAAGGCTGCCGATAAAGCGTACGAGAAGGATAAACGACAAAGGACTTATAAGCAAACGTGGGAGCAGGGTAGGCCTTGGCTGCGATACGATTTTTATGGAATAATCAATTTTTTTCAAGTTGATTCCTAGTCAATATGAAGCTCCTAATGCTTTCTCTCTCATAAATGGTTAAATACAGAAAGCATGTTGGACATATCGGTGCTATAGTCATGGTATATTTGTTTTCAATACTCATACACCAAGTTGCCAAGTTTTCCAATATATTATTATTTGTTGATATTATATTATGGTGCTCTGTGTTGTTCTCATTTATGTATTTAACAACAGTATCAAAATACTTAGGTCTTGAAATAAATGCACATTAGTCATGAACAATGCGTTATTTTTGACAGAAGTAAAATTCATACATGAACAAATTTTGGCTAGTTGATTTTCTGTTTGGCTAGTTACTTTGGAAGGTAACTAGTCCGGCTGGCTGGTGAAAAAAATATATGAATTTCTAGGCCTGCTTTGTCCATGGTTATTGACGCCGTTCCAAAATTATCGATGTCTTTATCCATGGTTATCGACGCCGTTCCACAATTATCGATACCTTTGACCATGGTTATCAACGCCGTTCCACAACGATTGATGCCTTTCTCCATGGTTATCGATGCCGTTCCACAATTATCGATACCTTTTTCCATGGTTATCGACGCCATTCCACAATGATCTATACCATTGTCCATGATTATCAATGTCGTTCCACAATCATCGATGCCTTTTTCCATGGTTATCGACGCCGGTCCACAATTATCGATACCTTTTTCCATGGTTATCGACGCCGTTCCACAATGATCTATACCTTTGTCCATGATTATCAATGTCGTTCCACAATCATCGATGCCTTTTTCTATGGTTATCGACGCCGGTCCACAATTATCGATGCCTTTCTCCATGGTTATTGATGCTGTTCCAAAATTATCGATGCCTTTATCCATGGTTAGCGACGCCGTTCCACAATTATCGATACCTTTGACCATGGTTATCGATGCCATTCCACAATTATCAATACCTTTGACCATGTTTATCGACGCCATTCCACAATTATTGATACCTTTTTCCATGGTTATTGACGCCGTTCCACAATTATCTATACCTTTTTCCATGGTTATCGACGCCGTTCCACAATTATCGATACCTTTGTCCAAGGTAAGCGACGCCATTCCACAATTATCGATACCTTTGTCCATGGTTATCGACGCCGTTCCACAATTATCGATGGCTTTTTCCATGGTTATCGACGCCATTCCACAATTATTGATGCCTTTGTCCATGGTTATCAACACTGTTCCACAACTATCGATGCCTTTCTCCATGGTTATTGACACCGTTCCACAATTATCGATGCCTTTGTCCATGGTTATCGACGCCGTTCCACAATTATCGATGCCTTTCTGCATGGTTATCGATGCCATTCCATAATTATCGATGCCTTTGACCATGGTTATCGATGCTGTTCCACAATTATCGATGCCTTTGTCCATGGTTAAAGCCCAAATATTGCCATGACATTCATATCCAAGATGACGTTCATGTCAATGTATGTAAACGTCTGACCACAACTGTATATGGTTCAACCAACAGTAATGTAAATGGCTAAAAGACTGACACTGGGTCTCTTTCAGCTTTATTTATCTTTGAGTGTAAATATTTTTGCAGGCCAAATCAGATTCTAAAAAGTTTCAGTAACACTGATTTTTTTCATATTTGCATGCTATATTATGTTACAGGCATTTAGCAGATGCTCTTATTCAGAGTGATGTACACCATACTTAGAGCAGCCTGGGGAGCAGTAGGTGATTAGGTGCCTTGCTTAAGGGCACTTCAGCCATTCCTGCTGGTGCAGGGAATCAAACCAGCAACCTTTTAGCCCTAAAGCTACTTCTCTAACCATTAGGCTATGTTGATATATACCCAACATTGTACATGATGCTGGATTCAGCTAAAACCTGTAACTTGTAATTTCTGATCGCTGACTTGGAAAAACCAAAGAAAAGGCAATCTCAACTCGTTATTCCTACTCAGAAAGTCAGGATGTTCTCCTCAATGCTGAGTCTGGCACATGACAAATCTAAATGACTGCTCTGAGTATCAACGGTAAACAAAGTAGCACTTCTTTTGCTTTAAATAAATTATATTTATATACATGTATTTGCTTTAGCTTAGTCAATATACACATATCTTCATTTGGTAAATCTATAACACTGACTATACATTTCTGAGTAAGAAAAAAAATACATGCATCACTCATCAGAGATAAGCCTAGGTCACATCCGGACGTACGATTTTTTGGCCATGCGATTTTTGGTGTTTCCCAAATCGCTGCATTTTTTTTGTTCATGGAGAAAGACGCACGTTGGCCATAAGTTTGTCTTGCAACCTGAAAAAAACGTAAGCGCCCGTAGAGTTTGTTTGACATGACAAAGAACCTCTGCGGCCGGTCTGCGGCCAGTCTACGGCTCGAAAATCAGCACGTCACACGCGCGCCCTCCATGCATTTCACGCGCGCCCTCCGTGCGTTTCTTGCGTTTTTTGCACGTAGACTGGCCGTAGGAGCACATACGGCCGGTTGTGACCAAGGCTATAAGTAGCTAGATTTTTGTATCCATGTTTTGTCATACTTTGTTGCACAGAGATTCAAAATGACATAATTCCTAGTTCTGACTTCTCACTTCCAAGTTAAGTCAAACACAACTTTACAAAGCACATTCCAGGGGCGTGTTTAGCCTATTTTTGGGGGTGCTCAAGCACCCCCAAAAACAAGCTCAGCACCCCCTAGCTCAGCACCCTCAAAAACACTGCTTTCGGACGTAATTTTCAGAAATAAGTGCCCTTGCTCACTGCGCAATGAATGTGTGCGTGGGCGTGTGTGCGTTCTTGAATTCGCCTGTTACGTGATAGTTCTATGACCAGTAAAATACCTCTCCTCCTTGCGTCCCCTCTGATTGGGTTGCCTGTCCGCGCAAGTGCTTGCTACGACATGGTGTTTTTTTTAACTGGATTCCACGCCGATGAGGAACTCGAAGTAGCATCTGAGTATTACTGGCATAGCGAGATGTGAAGGTACGGACTGGAGTTACAATTGTTAAACACAACACAGTAATATGCATAATGCAATATTGATGTTCCCTGGTCTATGAACAGAATGATAAAAATGACATTTATCATCCATATCGAGATACTTTTGTGCAGAGCTGTACAAGTGCTACGGTGCTAGACCACCGTGTGTTAGTCAATTTTATTTAATGTAACATAGCGTTTACTAATGTAAACTAATGTAAAATCATAATAATACACACTATTATTACACAATACACAATAACACATTAATTAACAATTACCACTGTTCAAAATGAATAGCTCCAACATTACAAATGCAGTAGTAGGTCTTATTTAGTTAAAAATATAATGTAAATATTTGTGTCAGTGGTTGTAAATGTGTAGATATCATAGTTTATTGGGTCAGCTTCTGTTAAAACATTGCATAAGTCTAGTCTTGTCTAGTCTAGTCTTCTTGTCTAGTTAAGTCTAGTCTAAATGCGGAATTAACGTGGAAACACTGTCGTTCAAGCCAGGTGCCTCTGTCAGCTCTGGGGGCTAAGCACCCCCAAAGATCAGATGCTAGAATCGCCCCTGGCACATTCACAGCATATTTGAATTTCGTGAAGCCAGAAAATTCCATAAAAGGAAAAGCTCAGAGAACTGAAAATGGCAACGAAACATGAAAGAGCACCTCCTAAGTAAGAACAGTATGAGCTAAATCTTCCAGTAATGCAGCTCAGCCAATACAGCGACTTAGCTCGAATAAACGCACACAAACACTGCATCTTTTTATAGGGTGCCATTACTTTTGTTCTAATTGAACAGTCAGTCATATTTGTATTCATTTTGGATGGCTTTCTTTCAAGTCATTGATACTGAGTTTGTATGTGTACATGAAAAAAAATTAACCGATTTAATCTGTGTATAAAGTTGAAATCACTCATGACAGTTTTACGATTTGAAGCTGATCACATCACATTGAGGTTCATATCATGTTGAAACACAAGGGCTCACACAGAACACAAATGCATTTCTGAAAGAACTGAATTTTCATGAATATTGCATTTCTTGGATCCCTTTGAATGATTTTGCTGATTTCTTACTTTGATAAGTCATATGGTTTATCATGATATTCAAGGATTTTCATTATTCTGAATCTAGTGTGACTTAGCAGCGTCCAGAGTCGACATTATGTGTGACTGTCTGCTTGCTTATCTCCTGCACTCTCTGCTCTTAAATGTGTCCTCAGATTCCAAATCACGGGTGTGTGATTATATGGGTTATGTATATTTTGTGCATACGTTGTAATGACATTTTAATTCAATATGGATTTTTTTTGCAGTAATACTGCAGGCATTCGGATTGTGCTTGCTCCTCTCTGCAGTGGAAGTCGATGCAGTTAATTAAGCAAAATGATGCTAAGTTAGTTGAGAATTTATTAATTTATTTATTTATTTATTGTAAAATAGGGCAAGGCCTCATTTATTTGCCTGCTGATAAATAATGCATAACCCTTCCTCTGCCTCTGACTCCAGCTACTGAAATATGCTCTTTTACTGCTACCTTTCAGAGGCTCACAAACTCCACATAAATAGTATATGTAGGCCAAGCAAACGATCCCAACCACGGGCTACAACCGAGACAGAAGAGAGGTGTACTACAGGAGAGAATGGGATTGGGGCGTTCTGTCGTGCTTTGGGGAGGAACGATGATCGATATTCTATTGTCCTCTTCCAAATGATGAGGCTGCAAAGAAGCCTTTGCACCAACACTGGCATACGCTGACACTAGTCCTAACACAGTGGGTGGGGATTGAAGCTATTGGTTTTTTTGTGTGTGTTTGGCTCTTTTCAGTGTTACATGACAGATTTTGAGCAATGCATGCTGCTTTAAAGAAAATATCTCGCAAATAATCAAATTGAGCTAAAGTCGTCTTTATGTCTGTCCTTTATAAAAAAAAATAGGTACCCTATGGGAACATGTAGCTACTGCTTATAAATAAAATGGCTTTCTGATACCATGTCCATACAGTAAATATAGTACATATACATTTTATCAAGAAGTGTTGCCAGGCAAAACAAACCTTGCCTGGCAGCACTTATTTTATACCTATATGTTGATAATGGTAATATTTCTCAATCATCAGCTGTCAGGTTATAGTCCTATGAAAATCCATGACCTTGAGTTTGACATTTCAAAGTCATTAAAGGTCAAAGGTCATGGCAGCAACTGAAAGCCCATATGGGACTTCTTATATGTTGATAAATGGTAAACATCTGGCTATCATGAACCATTTTAAAGTTATAGCTCTTTGAAAACCCATGACCTTGAGTTTGACATTTCAAGGTCACTCAAGGTCAAAGCTCGTGGTGCCAAATGAAAGCCCATATGGCACTTCCTATAAGTTGGTAATGGTAAATATCTGTCTACCATCAACCGTTTTCAAGTTATAGCCCTCTGAAAATCCGTGACCTTGAGTTTGACCTTTCAAGGTCACTCAAGGTCAAATATCATGGTGCCAAATGAAAGGCCATATGGGAGTTCCTATATGCTCATGATAGTAAACATCTGTCTGTCGGCAAACGTTTTTGAGTTATAATGGAAAATATGTTATTTTGACCGATGACCTTGACCCCCCTGACCTTTAACCCCCAACTGCTACAGAGACTGTCCAAGCTACCCCATCATGCAGCATACTGTATGGTTGGAAGCAGAATTGAAAGATGCACATTTTGGCTTTGGTTTGAAGTCAAAATGATGAATTTGAAGAAAGTTATTGGAAAAAAAAAAGATTTTGACTTTTCCGGTGACCTTGACCATGACCCGACCACCCCCAAAATTTAATCAGGTAATCTACGGACCACTGCCCACCTACCCTGAAAATTTGAAGAAGTCAATCGGTGTAAAGTTATAGCCCTTTGAAAACCCATGACCTTGAATTAAACATCTCAAGGTCCCTCAAGGTCAAAGGTCATGGTGCCAAATAAAAGCCCATATAGCACTTCCTATAAGTTGATCTGTCTACCATCAACCGTTTTCAAGCTATAGCCCTCTGAAAATCCGTGACCTTGAGTTTGACCTTTCAAGGTCACTCAAGGTCAAAGATCATGGTCCCAAATGAAAGCCCATATGGGAGTTCCTATAGGCTCATAATAGTAAACATTTGTCTATCGGCAACCGTTTTTGAGTTATAATGGAAAATATATTATTTTGGCAGAAAGGTTGAACCTTTCTGGTGACCTTGACCTTCACCTTGACCCAATTGACCCCAAAATTTAATCAGGTAATCTACGGACCATTGCCCACCTACCCTGAAAATCTGAAGTCAATCGGTGCAGCCGTCTAGATGCTAGATTGTTAACAGACAGACACACAAACAAACAAACAAACAAACAAACAAACAAACAAACAAACAAACAAACAAACAAACAAACTGATTACAATACCTCGCCCTGCTTACTCCATCATGGGCGAGGTAGTGATACTTGCCTCATCTCTTTCAAGCATCACCAAGCTGTGAGCTGCATCAGGGCTTGTAGTATTTTGGTTACCAATTTTGTTTACTGTGTTTTGTTCAAAATACAGTGCTGTGAACTATATCTATTTTTAAAATAATAAGAAAGCACTTGTTCTTGAATTGTCTTAGAAGCATTATTTAGTACTAATGAGCACATTTTGTTTCACAAATGTAGTGTAAAGACTAAAAAAAAAATTAAAGCGAATAGCAGAAGTTTGACCAATTATACTTTTAACTTTTAGTTTTTATGAAGGAGCTGATTTATTCCCACATTTTTTCTCTTCGTGCTCTCACGGAAGGCGGTCACATTTCTCTGCCTCTCCTCTCCCTTATCTTCCCTGCTTTGCTCCTCTTGTCTTGTCTGTCTACTGTCTATACTTTTGAGAGACTCTCCACACTGCTCTCCAACCTAAAAAATCATGGAATTGATAAATTGGTCTCTTAACGCAATTGACACAATTTTCTTGACGAGAAGCCTGGGTTCGGGGGAACCGGCCTGTCCTGCCAGAACGTTCGCAGCTAGCTACACGATGGACGCATGGGAGAAGTGGCAGGTTGTGTGCCTGGTGGTTCTTTCTGTGGAGGACATTGAAATCATCTACCTATTCGGAACCATGATTATAGGTCTTTTGCTGATTGGATTCGGCATTGCCCTGGTATATCGAGGAAATCAGAAAACGGTGACAGCTGTCCAAAGCCCCATAAAGCTGCCCAACATGATTGAAGTGGTGGGCAGAGCTGTTGGCACTCAGACTGTGGCCATTCAGAACTTGAACCGCAACATGGATAACATCATGGAGAAGCTTTTGGCTTTGCAAAGGAAAATGGATCGATTCGGAGACCAGAATGGACAAACAGAGTAGTCGTGTAAAAGAATGCGTCTACTCGCCCCAAGGCCAAACAATCCCAATCTTATCTGCTTTCAGCTCCCTCAGACAGCACTGGCCTCGGCCAAGGCCGTTGCTGGAACAACAACTCCCCCTGAAGATCACTGCAGTGAGACGCTCTTGCAATCCTTCCCCCACTTCCCACGGTCACCGCTTTTTACCCCCAGTGTGACAAGTGGGTGCGCAGCCAGCGCCGTCATGGCTGCAGGAATGGACGGCTGCTTGCTTGCGCTGGGTTACCTCTATCATCGCCCCCCCCCCAAGTCCCGAGTTTTCATGTTGTAAAGTGTACTTGTGTTATTTTGTGCTTATGTGCTGAGGTGTTTTTTTAATGTTCCCACACTATACTCCCCACAGGAGCATAGTGTGGGGGTTGCTTTTTTCTCCTCCCCTCTCCTCATGTTACTCTGTATTTTTTCTTTTCATCCCTGTCTTCTTGTCCTGTCAATTGTATGTATGTGTATATGTACGGACGGGTTGATGGCCAATTTCGCTGGTACTTGTGACTAGTGACAATAAAGGGTTCATTCATTCATTCATGGGACTTTTGTAATTGCAAACCGAGCGGATCGCTCAAAAGATCCCAACGTTGTCTTTGCTGCCTTCTCGAGTTTTTGTTGAATGGCTGGAATTTTTGGTGTAAATATCCACCAAAAAGCTCAAAAAAACCTACAAAACCTTTCATTTGACCTTTCAGAAGGACCAAACAAAAGCTGTGATAATCAAAAGGTAAATTTTCTTAAAATTACCACTTACTTGATATCAAATCAGTAGCCTTGGTGAACCATGAGGTGAATTTCATTTATCTTTTTATCTCCCGATTATCTTCTGATACTACAACATAATAACGAGGTTTCTCTTATGTGCTTATGTTTCTGGTTCTGAAGTTTATCAAGAAGTAGAACGGGTTAAACTTGATCAGGAGAAGTGCTGATTGGTTACAAAGTTTCGCTATTGTTTCACTCATTCTTACATTCTTACAACACGATGACATAGTGGCTTCACCACTTGTTCTTGTGTACCTTTGCTAATGTGAGATCAACTATTCGTATCACGAAATCACGATTCACCATTCCGGTGATTGTAATGCTTATGCGTATACGCAGTGCGCTATTGTTACATTCATTCTTACAACACGATGGCATAGTGGCTCCGCCTCTATGAGGCAGTAGCCACAAAAAGCTGCATGTTGAATTTGTTCTTAATAATATAACCACTAAAGTGATGAAAATAGACGGGACTGTTTTTCGTCAGGGAGGCCGCCATAACTCCATCGTGCATGACGTCATTTTCCGTGAGCACAGTGGAGGTGTACAAGTCCATGCTATACTAGACTATAGTATAATATTATGATCTCATGTGACTTCTCGGTCCATTTGTTTGCATTTCTCCACAAAAAGTATAGTAATGCAGTATTAGAAAAGGAATCAAAATAAAGTAGTGGCTAGTTTGTTGCCTGTTTATTTTTAAAAAATAATAATAATTTTATATATATATATATATATATATATATATATATATATTTACCTGCTTATCTTCCATCCATTTGACGCATGACACAGCATGCTGTCATGCTGCTGGTGTTTTGTGGGGAAACAAAAGTTGGGATCGCATCTGGCTTCAGTTTTCATTTCTGCCTCATGTCTCATGTCTTCCCAGTGATTTTTTTCATACAAGTCCTCCACGAAACAATCTTCTGTAAAATGCTCACTGCACAATTTGCTGCTTTTTCCAGGAGTAAAGTTTTCTCGCTTGACTTGATGAAGCCACTCGGTTAAACGTCTTGGATCCAGGATGGAATGAGGAAGATGTGTGGAATCCTACATCACACAGCACCACCCTCATTTTCATCTCCTAATACATCCATGTATCTGGCTAATCCAGAAATGGCCCAACAGACCGATGTTACGATTTTAACATGTTTTTTAAGCTAAAGTCTGTTTAATTTTTTTCATCTAGAACATCTTGTATTAATGTATAATGATGACATTTCATAACCCCGTAATTTCAAATTTTCCTGGTTAATCGCTTTAACAGTGTTATAGAAAAGTCAGATGGGTGTGACATTAGGGTGGTCCCCAAAAACAAACTTCAACTTTTTAAAGGTGCTACTTCATTTTCTTGTTCCACTTGGGGAAAAATAAATTGGGTAAAATTTCAAGTGATTTGAATAATACAACCCCGATTCCAAAAAAGTTGGGACAAAGTACAAATTGTAAATAAAAACGGAATGCAATGGTGTGGAAGTTTCAAAATTCCATATTTTATTCAGAATAGAACATAGATGACATATCAAATGTTTAAACTGAGAAAATGCATAATTTAAAGAGAGAAATTAGGTGATTTTAAATTTCATGACAACAACACATCTCAAAAAAGTTGGGACAAGGCCATGTTTACCACTGTGAGACATCCCCTTTTCTCTTTACAACAGTCTGTAAACGTCTGGGGACTGAGGAGACAAGTTGCTCAAGTTTAGGGATAGGAATGTTAACCCATTCTTGTCTAATGTAGGATTCTAGTTGCTCAACTGTCTTAGGTTTTTTTTGTTGTATCTTCCGTTTTATGATGCACCAAATGTTTTCTATGGGTGAAAGATCTGGACTGCAGGCTGGCCAGTTCAGTACCTGGACCCTTCTTCTACGCAGCCATGATGCTGTAATTGATGCAGTATGTGGTTTGGCATTGTCATGTTAGAAAATGCAAGGTCTTCCCTGAATGAGACGTCATCTGGATGGGAGCATATGTTGCTCTAAAACCTGGATATACCTTTCAGCATTGATGGTGTCTTTCCAGATGTGTAAGCTGCCCATGCCACATGCACTAATGCAACCCCATACCATCAGAGATGCAGGCTTCTGAACTGAGCGCTGATAACAACTTGGGTCATCCTTCTCCTCTTTAGTCCGAATGACATGGCGTCCCTGATTTCCATAAAGAACTTCAAATTTTGATTCGTCTGACCACAGAACAGTTTTCCACTTTGCCACAGTCCATTTTAAATGAGCCTTGGCCCAGAGAAGACGTCTGCGCTTCTGGATCATGTTTAGATACGGCTTCTTCTTTGAACTATAGAGTTTTAGCTGGCAACGGCGGATGGCACGGTGAATTGTGTTCACAGATAATGTTCTCTGGAAATATTCCTGAGCCCATTTTGTGATTTCCAATACAGAAGCATGCCTGTATGTGATGCAGTGTCGTCTAAGGGCCTGAAGATCACGGGCACCCAGTATGGTTTTCTGGCCTTGACCCTTACGCACAGAGATTCTTCGAGATTCTCTGAATCTTTTGATGATATGATGATCATGATGATATGTTCAAACTCTTTGCAATTTTACACTGTCGAACTCCTTTCTGATATTGCTCCACTATTTGTCGGCGCAGAATTAGGGGGATTGGTGATCCTCTTCCCATCTTTACTTCTGAGAGCCGCTGCCACTCCAAGATGCTCTTTTTATACCCAGTCATGTTAATGACCTATTGCCAATTGACCTAATGAGTTGCAATTTGGTCCTCCAGCTGTTCCTTTTTTGTACCTTTAACTTTTCCAGCCTCTTATTGCCCCTGTCCCAACTTTTTTGAGATGTGTTGCTGTCGTGAAATTTCAAATGAGCCAATATTTGGCATGAAATTTCAAAATGTCTCACTTTCGATATTTGATATGTTGTCTATGTTCTATTGTGAATACAATATCAGTTTTTGAGATTTGTAAATTATTGCATTCCGTTTTTATTTACAATTTGTACTTTGTCCCAACTTTTTTGGAATCGGGGTTGTATTAACCATTGCCACATGAGCCCTGTTTTTTGCATGCCAGGTGGATGGCACATGTCATCTATGCAATCAAGATGTTTTTGTTTAGAAACCAGTTTCAGTTATCTACTGAGGAACTCTCTGGCTTGAAACGCTTCACAGCTTTCACTGGAGCACTGTATGTCAAGGCCTGGTTCAGTGCTCCATCTGCAATCGCTGCTCCAGCTGGTGATTTGTCATTCCTGAAGGGACTGGTCTCCTATCCTGATTCTGATATTGCGAAAGCCACCAGCAAGAAGTTTGCCAGACACCTCTGGTATCTGAGTGAGGACCTAGCCGGACTTGCCCTATTTGACAGCAGCATCACAGATGAAAAGCGTGGGATCGTGGCTGCTCTGAAAGACGAAGCGGATGATGATCATCAGCCACGTGCAACAGTGGACACAGAGGAGAAGGAAGCCGTTCCAAACAAAACTGTGGCAGATTTTGTTACATCTGCCTCGGGTCACATTTTTGAGGCATTCAACATTGACACCGACTTCCTTGTCAAGGACTCTTCAGAGTGGGAGGAGGACCCATCATTCCAGTCATCAAAGAAGGCCCTGCATGGTATTGCTTTGGTCAGTGACTTTGCTGAGAGAGGAGTGGCACTAATCCAGGACTATAATCAAATCCTGACAAAAGATGAGCAGCAGCAGCAATACCTGTTGCAAGCGGTGGAATGGCATCGGCGTCAGTTCCCAGAAGCCAAGAAATCGTAACAAAACACCACCCATTATGACTGTTTGAGCTAAACAAATATTATGTGAACAGTGGCACATAATATTGTTTTTATTTGTCTTGGATTCCTGTTTGTCATTTTTCAATATGTATTGCTTAGGTGAACATGCACATTGCTTTTTGTTGGTTTTTGCAAATATGCTCAAATAGTACAAATTTCAACCCGTGCATGGCAGTGGTTAGAATAGTCGTATCAAAATAAAATTTTGCACAAAATGTTTTCTCAGCAAGCCGAACAACTTAGTGAGGAAGCACCTTAAGAAAGTCACATTTTTATTTTTGGCATATATTTGAGGACCACCCTCGTGTGACATGGTACGACAGGCTACAGATTGTTTAAAGGTTTTGTTTAATCTTATGATCTGACTCATTCAATGACTACTAGAGGAAAACAATCACACCAAAAAATGATTATACTGTCAACTCATCTGTTATTCGTACCCTTGCTCCGATGTTTGGACATTGAAGACCTGCCTTTTGAAGAAAAGAGCACCAAGGCCCATAAGGTATACAGTGGGGGCATGGCTGAAAGGTTAAAGAAGCACCTTTGGGACCAAAAGGTCACTGGTTCAATTCCCTGGACTAGCAGGAATAGCTTAAGTGCCCTTGAGCAAGGCACCTAACCTCCACCTACTCCCCAGGCTACTCTGGGTATATTGTACATCACTCTGGATAAGAGTGTCTGCTAAATGCCTGTAATGTAATGTGTTAGTATCCACCTATAGCAATCAGCAATCAATTAGAATAAAGAAAATGTCCTCCAGAATCATCGTGACTGCAATTCCTTCTCCCTTTTTTAAAAGTCACCCTAAAATATACCTTTTCTCCGAACATTTTCTGCTGCCTTTTGTGTGTATGTGTTCAGAGATAACTTGAGGATTAGAAAGATGCTACTTGGAGGATATTATTATATTACTGTTATAATAAACAAATGGGCGGCACGGTGGTGTAGTGGTTAGCGCTGTCGCCTCACAGCAAGAAGGTCCGGGTTCGAGCCCCGTGGCCGGCGAGGGCCTTTCTGTGTGGAGTTTGCATATTCTCCCCGTGTCCGCGTGGGTTTCCTCCGGGTGCTCCGGTTTCCCCCACAGTCCAAAGACATGCAGGTTAGGTTAACTGGTGACTCTAAATTGACCATAGGTGTGAATGTGAGTGTGAATGGTTGTCTGTGTCTATGTGTCAGCCCTGTGATGACCTGGCGACTTGTCCAGGGTGTACCCCGCCTTTCGCCCGTAGTCAGCTGGGATAGGCTCCAGCTTGCCTGCAACCCTGTAGAAGGATAAAGCGGCTAGAGATAATGAGATGAGATGAGATAATAAACAAATATAAAAATATCCATAATTACAGTATTATGCAATCATAAATCCACTATCTGATGTCACCCGCATTTAATTTATAAAAATAAGTAAATAAATAAATAACAGTTAAACATGTATCTATTTTCAGCATCATCTTGAATTATAGTTTTAAATCATTTGAATGTAATATTTCTCCATATTGCTATTTGGAGCTATGGATTGATGCTAATGTAGTCAGTTACAATTTTCCAAACTGTACAAGCTGATGCCAGTTGATATCAAGCCAATAATGAATTGAACTGATGGATCTGTATTAGAGTTGAGATAGTTTTTGGACTGAACCCGTGTTATATTCAATGGTTACCTCTGGTATTTTGTATAATTTGGAAAAAGAAACTTGCAGAGACACACTTTTTTGCAATGAGAAATTCAATAATTTGTTTTTGGTGTGAAAATGGATCTGTTCAGTTTTTGTAGAAGCACTTAAGACAAAGAAAATGGTCAATTAAGAATAGTGTGGTCAGTATTTTGCTTTGTCCAGCTTATATAAATATTTAATAAAGTAATAGAAAGAAAGAAAGAAAGAAAGAAAGAAAGAAAGAAAGAAAGAAAGAAAGAAAGAAAGAAAGAAAGAAAGAAAGAAAGAAAGAAAGAAAGGAGTTGTATGGTCTACTGCCTGGTTCAACTAGAACCAGATTTCTTGGAGAAATTTCCAGCAGCACTGTTATTCTTATACCATCATGTGAGTAGGAGTACATGTCAACTATGAGGCTTGCACACAAACCGAGCAAATTAAATATAAACCCAATGACGCTTATTTTAGAGATAATTAATAAGAAAGCATGATACTGGCTTATAGTATATGTCACAGTCCGATCCAATCCATCCATGCCTGAGTTTGTGGGACTTCCATGCCGTCTCCAGGCCGGATCTGGGACAGGAATTCAGTCCTGCCCTTCTGGAGGCCATCTTCCCTGAAGCAGCACTCCCACACCTGTTACCACTCCTTTCCTATCACCCAGGGCCTTCTTCAGTGTTGCCAACTTGGCGACTTTCTCACTAAATCTGGCGAATTTACAAATCCTCTTGGCTACTTTTTTTTGTCAAAAGCGACTAGCGACAAATCTAGCGACTTTTACTGGTGTTATTGAAGACTTTTCTGGTGTTTTGGAGACTCTGACGTGAAAGCACGTACAGTATATTTCTGCAGGTACTGTCCTCAACGAGCAGCAGGTGCTGCCGTGAGCCCCTCCGCCATCCCACAGCACTCACAGGCAGTCAGTGTCACAGCGGCAGTCAGAGTGGAGAGGAGTGGTGGGGGCACTCCGCTCCAGACTTCTAATGAATCGCACATCATGGGCAAAGCCGCCGCTATTCCCGCCCTGGCTTAGAGAGTGGGATGTAAATGTTTCTTCACTATCATACTAAAATAAACCACTGCATTTTACTGACACAGCCTCAGTCACTTACTCACCTCGTCCACTGTGTGTGTACCGCTGACATAAGCTAAACATCTAGCTAGCTAGCTCATCATGTCTCAGTCTAAACTGTACACTCAAAAATACAGAAAGGAGTGGGACTCAAACCCTGAATTCAAAGGCTGGTTGAAACAGTTTATTGGGGATGATACATGGGCATACTGCCTGTATTGTAAGGCTGATTTCTATGCCAAACATAAAAAAACACCCACATGGCAACTCAAAAACATACTCAAAAGGCAAAGCCTTATAACAGTTCCACCCAAAGCAAGCTGCCATTAATGTGTAAAAAAATTGACTCTGCAAAAAAGGCTGAAGCAATTGGCATTAGCAATTGCTGAACACTGTTCCCTGCTGGCATGTGATCACATTGGGGAAGCATGCAAAGCTGCTTTCTCAGACTCCACTGCTGCTACTCACTTCAAAATGCACAGGACAAAGTGCACGGAAATGATTAATGGTGTTCTAGCACCATACTTTCTAAAAAAGTTGGTTGCAGATGTGGGTCACCAGCGTTTCAGCCTCCTCCTCGATGAGTCCATGGATGCAAGTGTTTCTAAGTACTTGGGGGTTGTGATAAGGTACTTCAGTGACACCAAACACACAATTGTCTCAACATTTCTGGGGCTAGTTGAGTTGGAGTGAGGAGATGCCAGATCTATAACTCAAGTTGTTGTGGCTTTCCTGGAGAAGTGTTGTCTTAAAAAAGAGAAACTCCTGGGGCTAGGGACTGACAATGCCTACATTATAACGGGGATTAACAATGGGGTTCATAAAGTGCTGAAGGAGGAGTATGGCCTTAAAGATCTGGTTCTTATTCACTGTGTATGTCACTCTCTGCAGCTTGCTGTGAGCCATGCTTCCAATGACACCATCCCCCATAGTGTGGAGTACTTATAACTGGTTTTCAGTGTCTCCAAAGCACAGGGAGGCCTACAAAGCACTATGAGTCCATCAACTGTGGGGAGAAACCCTTACAAATAACCAAGGTGTGTGCTACACTTTGGTTCTCCATTGAACCAGCGGTTTCACGCATTTTGGACCAGTGGGAGGCGCTTAAACTACATTTCGCATTCACCAAGTCCAGTGAACACTGCTACATGGCTGAGGTTTTATACTCCATGTACAATGATCCTCAAAACATCTTGTATCTGACTTTCTTGAAGTTAGTGCTGGGTGAGGTACAGTTGGCCATCAAGGCTTTTGAGGGAGAGCAAGGTAGATCCTCTTAAACTTCTTGACAGCTTGGTTAGCCTGATAAAGTCTGTGAGTAATGCCGCTTTTCCACTACAAACGCGGCTGAGCCGTGCCGAGCCGTGCCGTGCCGAGTCGAGCTGAGTCGGGCTGAGCGGGGCTGTTGGAGTTGCATTTCGACTACAACCGCTGTTGATGGGTATTAATGTAAGCTGGTTTGGATTGTTCAGACGCTGTTGAGAGTCGGTCAGGACTCTTAATATGGAATTCAACATAAAGGGATCCAACTTTCTTTCAAATAAATGTCCTTTAATCTTCCCATACAATTGCAATGTCACTGGTATTTGTATACTGTCTGTTTGTCTGTGGTGGTGTGTGTGTGTGGTCTGCAAGAAACAAATATACAATAAAGAAATAATCAGTAATTATGTTATGGATGTCCACTAAATCACCTTAACTGCATAAACACTGATACAATACATAACTGACTGACTTGGGCTAAATACAGCACTGTAACAAAGGGATTGCATCTATATTAAACATAATACCACTTTATCTTTACTGAAACATAAAGGCACTTCGTCTGTTCTTACTAATTGCCAATGTACATAATAACAACTGGTACAACTTGGTGGATTCACTCGATGAATTATCGTTCAGGCATACGTTACCACATTAAAGATTCAAACCATAACGGCACACCCAAACCGACAATCACTTACACATTCAGCACTAATTGGCGTCGAAATATTTTAACTATTACTCAACTCAACTAGGCAGCATTACTTACTTTAGAGACGCACACTTAGTGGAGGAACAAACAAAATGATAGAACACAAATTGACTATAAACTTAAAGTCCTAGTTGCATCTTCGAGCCGCGCTGCAGTTTTTTTGCTCTCTCCTCGCGCTATGAACTGGCACTATTAACTCGCGCTGCCGCTTAGTCCATGCCTTAAAGGTAAAGTGTCTTAAAGGAAAGTGGCCCTTTTTAACAGCCGCCCCCGAATTCACGGAGGGAATTCGCACCCAAAAAAAAGGGCTTCAATCAGTTCTCCTCTGGAAGCACAGGAAGACTGATCAGTCTTGCTACAGGCCGAACATACTTCTTGTCCTTCACTGACACCTCCGCTGATCTGATTCTCTTGTCAGCTCCTGGGAAAACTTGAACGACCTTTCCTACTGGCCAGAGAGCACGGGGCAGTTGATTGTCGACAATCATGACGACTTCACCTACTTGTAGCTCCGCCGTATCGGTCCGCCACTTCTGACGAGCCTGGAGCCCTGGAAGGTAGTGCGTAAGGAAGTGCTTCCAGAAGTGATCTGCTAATATTTGGCTGTGTTTCCATCTTCTTCGACCCAACATGTCTGGACCCTCATACACGACCTGGGGTAGGGAAGTATCCCGCCGTCCCATCAAGAGACAGTTGGGGGTGATTGGATCAGGATCAGCTATATCCGATGAGGTATACCCAAGGGGTTTGGAATTCAAGATTCCCTCGATTTCAACGAGGACGGTGCGTAGCACCTCTTCAGATACAGTCTGAGCCCCTATGGTGACACGGAGTGCTGCTTTGAGAGAACGGATCTCTCTCTCCCAGCAACCTCCAAAATGAGGAGCTGCTGGGGGGTTGAAGACGAATCTGATTTGCTCGCTGGCCAATTGGTCTTGGAGCTCCGGATGGAGAGCGGCAAAGGCCTGCCGGAGCTCTTTCTCTCCACCTCTGAAGTTTGTGCCCTGGTCGCACAAGAGCTCATAGGGTTTTCCTCGTCGCGCTATAAAGCGCCTCAGAGCCATCAAGAAGGTGTCACCATCCATATTACTGAGTAGATCTAGATGGACAGCACGGGTGGTCATACATTTGAAAAGTATCCCCCACCTCTTCTCGTTCCTACGACCAATCTTGATAACAAAGGGCCCGAAACAATCTACACCAGTAGAGTAGAAGGGGGGCTTGAAGATGCGTTGCCGCGATGGTGGAAGGTCAGCCATCCTTGGTGGGTTTGTACGTCCTCTCCATTTTCGACATGTGACACAGCTCTTCTGGTGTCGACGCACTGCCTCACGCCCATGCAATACCCAGTAGCGTCTTCGGATCTCGGTGAATACCCTCTCCGGCCCAGGATGACACAACTTCTCATCATAGTCCTGGATGATCAATTTGGTGAAAGGGTGCTTAGGGTCGAGGACGATAGGGTGAACTTCATCTGAGGCAAGGTCAGTGCTGCGGCGTAACCGACCACCAACCCGTATCAGACCAGTAGCCTCATCTAGCTCCGGGGCGAGCGACAGGAGACGGCTTGACTTTGCTACTGGCTTACCGGCTTTGAGCAGGGCAGTCTCATCAGGGAACGAGTCTCTTTGGGCCTGTTGCAGAACTTCTAGCTCAGCAGACTTGTAGGCATCCGCGGTGAGGGGAACGTTAGGGCTGGCCGCCCCGTGAAGCTGATAGGCAACAGCTTGCAGATAGTCACCCAAGGCGAGATGTTGCTCTGGATCTGGGAGCGGTGAGGCCACGGTTGCCAGGACCATTTCCGTTGCTATCGTAGCCCGCTTCAACTCGCACTCTGGCTCCTGAACTACGAAAGATGGTTGGTCAGGCCACTGAGCAGGTTGTGACTTCAGGAATGTGGGACCATAAGCCCACCGATGGTCGTCACACATGACTTTAAGAGAGAGACCTCTGGTTATATCGTCGGCTGGATTGTCCCCAGTTGGGACATAACGCCAGGAGGCAGATCCTGTCAACTCCTGAATCTCCGCTACACGCGTGCCCACGAAGACCTTGTAGCGGCAGGAATCTGACAGCAGCCAGGTGAGGACGGTCAAAGAGTCTGACCAGAGCGTGCTGGAGTTGATTGGGAGGGTCAGCTCTGTTAGTATGACCTTTAGGAGCTGTGCTCCAGTGAGAGCCGCACAAAGCTCGAGTCTTGGAATAGACTGCTGTTTACAAGGTGCCACCCGGGACCGTGCAGCAAGGAAGGAGATCTTGACTTCACCATCTGGATCCTCGGTTCTGATATATGCAACAGAACCATAAGCCTGTTCTGAGGCGTCACAGAACACATGGATGTCTCGTATGCTGCTTGAACGGTCCATTCTTGGTGTAGAGTAGCACCTGGGAAGTGTTATCTCAGGGAGATGTTCCAACTCTGCTTCCCAGGAATGCCAGGAGTCCAGTAGCTTTTCAGGCAACTGAGGATCGTCCCAGTCACGCTTCTTGTCCCATAAACGCTGCACCAGGACCTTAGCTCTCATCGTGTATGGCACCAAGTATCTGAGGGGATCATATTGGCTAGCTAGAACCTTGTATATGTTCCTCATGGTGACAACAGAATATTCCACCTTGCGGGTCTTGTACGAGAGCGTGTCTGACTTACAGTTCCAGTGTAGGCCAAGGGCTGGCTCCTGTACATCTGTCTGGCCATGGCTAAGCCACAGCTCACAGCTGGTGGACTTCACATCAGGGGGAAGGTGGCTGATGATAAATGGGTCATTGCTGGCCCACTGCCTGAGCTCAAAGCCTCCTTCGGCCAAAAGATGTTGGAGTCTGTCCACAAGGGCTTTGGCTGCTTCTTGCGAGGTAAGGCTATGTAGACAGTTATCCACATAGAAGGACTGGTCGATGGCAGCTCGAACTTCGTCCCCTGGTTCAGTGGTATCATGCACGTGCCTCTGTAATGCATATGTCGCACAACAAGGGCTACAGGTTGTGCCGAAAGGGAGTACCTGCCACTCGTAAACATCTGGTACACGGTCACGATTCAGGTCCCTCCAAAGGAACCGCAGCAGTGGTCTGTCAGAGGGGAGCAGCCGTACCTGGTGGAACATGGCACGTATGTCACTGCTGAAGGCGATTGCATGTTGTCGGAAGCGCAGCAGTACAGCCAACAGAGAGGAGCCTAGAGCAGGGCCAGGAAGTAGAAAATCATTCAGGTTAAGGCCTTGGTACTGGAAGGAGCAGTTATAGACCACCCGGTTCTTTCCATTGTGCTGGACTATATGGTGTGGTATATACCATGCCTCCTCGGTGCCTTCGATCTGATGTGGCTCCAGCTTTACAACATATCCTGTTTCCTCTAGCTTGTGAATCTCTGCTTGGTATGCTGCAGCTTGCTCCGGAGATTTTGCCAACCGGCGCTCGATACCCCTCAGGTGCGGCAGCACAGCCTCTGGTGAGGCATGTAATCGGGGCATGTTCTTAACTCTGAGGAGGGGTGTGGCATACCGTTTCACACCACAGATATCCACTCTCTCGGTCTGCTCTTGGAGCAGAGTCATGGCTTCTTGATCTTGACGTGACCTAACGACCACCTTCTCGCTGCGATAAGGAATCACGTCTAACTGCCACAGTTTCTCAACACATGAGAACAGATCAGGTGTAGAAGCTGCTGTTGTGAAGAGGCACTGTGGTGCTCCATGACTGAGGTTGATATCTTGTGCTGGTCCTTGCAACGTCCATCCTAAGCGTGTCCTCACGGCGGCAGGTCCACCCGGAGGGCCTAGTCGTACGGGCTCTATCGGCGTGATAAGGTGAGTGTAGTCAGAGCCAATCAATAACATGGGGTGTACTTGATTCAAGGACTGGAGGGGCAGCCCAGCCAGGTGCTTGTATCTTTGCTGGAGGGTGCTCACAGGATGGGTGTGTTCAGCTAGTCCTAGCTGCTCAGCAGAGAATGCGTTCTGTATCTCATACCTCTTCTTGGGCTCTGAAGCTGGGGATATAGTGAACGATATGGCCGCCCCATGGAGGACCTGTAGCTCCTGTCTGACTGTGCGGAGGGCCAACTTCTCTGGTTTGCCTACAAGGCCTAGTTTCTGTACTGCAGAATGGAGGAGAATCGTCCTCTCCGAACCATCATCTAGGACAGCGTAAGCCTCCATGGATTGGTTCCCGTTCCTAATGATGACTTTACTGATCTTCAGTAGCACCTTACAGTCATATGTGGGGCGGTCGACATACAAAACTTTGTTAACCGTATTTGCGAGGCAGCTCTCTGCTCGGACTTCTGCTGGGGGTTGAGCCTCATGCTCTGCTCTATCGTTAACCTCATGCAGAACAAGCAGATGTCTCCTGTTGCACGTCTTGCAGGGCGCCTTCAGAGTGCATTTAGCAGCTTGGTGGCCACGGCCACAACGCCAACACCGGTTATTGCCCTTTATCCATGACACCTTCTGTTCTTTGCTAAGTTGCTTGAAGTTAGCGCAGCTATTAAGAAAGTGTTTGTCATTGTCACAATATGGACAGTAGGCCTTTCCCTTCTGCTCCTTGGTGGCTTTACTGGCTGAAGGCTCAACTGCCGAGGACGCTACCGATGTACTGGGCTTGGAGGTGGATTCCGTACCCAGGAGAACAGTCGTGGTCTTATTACCGTGGTTGGACTCTCGCTTCTGATCTCTCTTCCTGTTATAGGGCTCTTCATTCTTACCACGGGGCTTCCCGTTGTCATCTTGGATTTCGAGCTCATATTCAAGCCACTCAGCGAAGTCGACCAGGGTAGGGATTTCCACTCTCCTGGGATGGATGTACCTCTTAAAACTGTAGGTAAGGTCATAAGGTAGCTTACTTAGTAGCCTTGACACATGGGAACCACATAGTAGTTCTACATCGCCTCCTCTCCCCAGTTGTTCCAGCATGCCTACTAGGGAGCGTACTTGTAGAGCGAACATGCTGAAGGACTTCACATCACCAGTACGGATACTTGGGCCATCCATCATCTCTGATATCCGCTGTAGGGCCAGTTTGTGTGGTTGCCCATACATCTTGGTGAGAGCCAGCATAGTATCTGTGTATGGGTGCCTGAAGTTAAGATATGAATCTGCCACGAGAAGGGCCTCCTCACATTTGAGGTGGTCAGTGAGGATCTGGTATTTATATCTCTCTGTGGCGTCATCTGGCAGAAGATTCTGCAGTGCCGTCTTCATCCTGGAAAACTGTCTTGAGTCAGGTGAAGTCATGCACGGTATAGTTGCTTTGGGCCCTCTGTATGTGCTCTCACGTGTAGGTGACATATCCATACGACGAGAACGAGAGAAGGGGTAACCGGGTTCTGTGGCGAAAGCGCTATTGCCTCTTGTGCCGTAGTCTGTATGTAAGGAATGTGTTTCCCTTCTCTGACCATACCGGTCTCCACCAGTGATGCTAGAACGGAGAGCGTAGCTTTCTCTTGGATGCTGTGAGGATTGGAGAGGGGTGTGGTCACTTGCTACACTGTAGTGGCGGTCGAGATGATGATTGTAGGAATGTTCATACTCAGAACCAGGCGCTTCTGTCCGGCGGGATGTTGGGTGGCTGTACACCTCAGACTTCGGCAGCAGAGACGGTTGTGATGACACTGGGGTAGCATGAGGGCGTGGAGATCTTAGCTCACTCATGAGGTCCTCAAACTGTTGCTGGAGAGTGACATTTTGTTGCCTGACTTCTTGTACGGCAGCAACTAACTCAGACATCGCGTTGTTCTGATTACTCAGAGTGATGTGGGTTTCGTGGGTTTGCTGACGCGTGGTGTGTATCTTAGACAACGGGCGGTTCTTCTCTGTGTCACCCATGTAGTTCTGCATCAGTTCTCTGGCTTGAGGAAGAATGGGATGGTTTACTGGCTCGATTTGGCTTGCTGGTGATGCAGATCTGGAGTTGGGTTGTGACTCAGGATATTCCATCTTCAAACAGCTATCTGCTTTATCCGGCTCGAAGGACCAAATTGTTGATGGGTATTAATGTAAGCTGGTTTGGATTGTTCAGACGCTGTTGAGAGTCGGTCAGGACTCTTAATATGGAATTCAACATAAAGGGATCCAACTTTCTTTCAAATAAATGTCCTTTAATCTTCCCATACAATTGCAATGTCACTGGTATTTGTATACTGTCTGTTTGTCTGTGGTGGTGTGTGTGTGTGGTCTGCAAGAAACAAATATACAATAAAGAAATAATCAGTAATTATGTTATGGATGTCCACTAAATCACCTTAACTGCATAAACACTGATACAATACATAACTGACTGACTTGGGCTAAATACAGCACTGTAACAAAGGGATTGCATCTATATTAAACATAATACCACTTTATCTTTACTGAAACATAAAGGCACTTCGTCTGTTCTTACTAATTGCCAATGTACATAATAACAACTGGTACAACTTGGTGGATTCACTCGATGAATTATCGTTCAGGCATACGTTACCACATTAAAGATTCAAACCATAACGGCACACCCAAACCGACAATCACTTACACATTCAGCACTAATTGGCGTCGAAATATTTTAACTATTACTCAACTCAACTAGGCAGCATTACTTACTTTAGAGACGCACACTTAGTGGAGGAACAAACAAAATGATAGAACACAAATTGACTATAAACTTAAAGTCCTAGTTGCATCTTCGAGCCGCGCTGCAGTTTTTTTGCTCTCTCCTCGCGCTATGAACTGGCACTATTAACTCGCGCTGCCGCTTAGTCCATGCCTTAAAGGTAAAGTGTCTTAAAGGAAAGTGGCCCTTTTTAACAACCGCGCTGAACCGCGCTGAACCGTGCTGGCTGGAAGTGGGTGGACACATTGGGTGGAGTTAGCGAAAGTGGGTGGACGTCACGTGATGTCGTTAAGCAGCGCAAACAGTGACATCAGTGACAGTGGCGGAACAAGTCAGAGCCGGGCCGGGGGCGGGGCAAATGACCGGGCCCTTTATTAAAGCTTATCATAACATCATTTTAGGCTACAAAATGTCCGCAACTGCGGTGTTTACCAATTTCAACACTACCGGGTGCAACTATGTTATTTAGTACATCAAGTCCTTCAAACGAACATGTAACTCAGAAACAAAAAACATTAGGATACTGTACATGGCTCATAATAAAACATCAATAGCCTATACTGCGCACATTATTTGAAGGGCATACGAATGAGCGCTCAGAGGCTGCAACGGTGACAGGAAGAGTCAGAAATAAAAGGAGGGCGGTGCAAACCTCACTGAATGCACTGTGTTTACCAATTTCAACACTACGGGGTGCAACTATGTTATTTTGTACATTAAGTCCTTCAAACGAACATGTAACTCAGAAACAAAAAAACATTAGGTGACATACTGTACATGGCTCATAATAAAACATCAACAGCCTACTGCGCACATTATTTGAAGGGCATACGACGAGCCTTGCGCTCCGCGAACTCGTCCACGATGCTCTGTATGTCACTGATTCAGTGACCTTTTAAGCGTTAGTCTCACGACCCGGAGAGTAAACAATAAACATGGAGGACATGGAGTCGTTAGTGTTGCTGGTCTTGGTGCTGTGGCTTGTTGTCACCGACAACGCGGACAGATACTGGCAAGAGCGTATAGATGAGGCGAGGCGCATAAGGCTTCAGAAATTCTCGTAATTCGTAATTATTCTCCTTCCGGGTTTGCGGTGTTTACAGATCCCAGCGCGCTCGCGGGGCGTGTGTGGGCATGTGAGGACACTCCTCCTCACCAATCAGTGCACAGGGGAGTGTCTGCTCACGCCCCCAGCCTCACTCGACACGGCTTGGCTCGCTTCAGCCCCACTCCAAAACGGTGCAAGTTTTAGGGGCTAAGCAGGGCTGAAACGAGCTGAGTCGTGCTGGTTTTTGGTAGTCGAAACGCGAGCCGTGTCGGGCTGAAGTGAGCTGAAGCGAGCTGAAGTGAGCTGAAAAAGGGTAGTGGAAAAGGGCCATAACAGGGTGCTGAATCCACTGGCAAATATTGATGTACTCAAAGAGCCAATTGATGGATACATCAGTCCCAAGCTGTACCTTGGTTACCTTTTTGAGTCAAAGGCAGCTGAGCTCCATCTTATGCCTGAGGAGAAGGACAATGTCCGAAAGTGGTGTGTAGCCTTCACCATCTCCCTCACTAATGAGTTGAGGGTGAGACTGCCGGACAACATCGAAGCATTGCAGTACATGTCAGTTTTCAATGTAGAGGAAACTCTGAAGCACAATAAGAGCCTGAGGGAAATAGAAAAAATAGCCAAGCTCCTTGGCGACTCTCCTGCACAGATAGACAAGATTGTCCAGCAATGGCGTGTCATCCATCTTAGTAAGTGGAATGAAACAAAAAACACAGTGGGCTTCTGGAGTGAGATTTGGAAGTTCAGGGATGCAGCTGATATCAACCCGTTTCAGGAACTTGCCATGGCTGCTGTGTCTGTGTTGTCTTTGCCACACTCGAATGCTGAAGTCGAGAGATTATTCAGCCAGATGAGTGTGGTAAAAAGCAAACTTAGAAATCGGATGTCCTTGCAGACCCTTAACTCCATCCTGTATGTCCGATTTGGTCTGAAGCTGTCTGGTGAGGCTTGCTATGAGCACAAGCTGCCTGATGATGTTTTGCAGCTCTTTGGCACATCAGCTGCTTACTCATTTAAGTCAGCTTCCTCAGTTGCTGAACCTGCCATAGCAAGCCTTGACCATAATGAGGATGACCTACTCTTTCTGTGAGCCAGCACAGCTTGTGTCTGAAACAAAAAACAATGAATGTGAATTAGGGCCAGACTAGTTAGCATCATTTACTTACATTGTCATTGACAGTTTTTTTCTATTGTCTCTTTTTGGTCCATTAAGATTGTTAATGTTGTCATGTTAAAATAGAAAAAAAAAGTTAAAATGTTATGTTATGACTTGTTGTAGGCTCCTAAGTGGAACATAAACTTAAGAACCCCCCCCCCAAAAAAAAAAAAAAACTAAAAAAAAAAAAAACTAAAAAAAAACCCCCAAACCTAAATAACTCTGCCAGAGTGTCTCTTTTGGGTCACTTTGCCGGTCCTAAGCCCGGATAAAGGAGGAGGGTTGGATGTAGAGCTAACAATTCCACCCCACATAACAGTCTTTTGATTCTATTTGATATTCTAACATTTAACAATACAGGACAAAATTGATTTATGTAACGTGGAAAGTGCCTTGAGATAATTGTATTATGATTTGGCGATATATATATATATATATATATATATATATATATATATATATATATATATATATATATATGTAAAATTGACTGAAGTCATTGTTATTTTGAGAAGTGATGACCTATTTCAATGGCAAAATTAACAGTTCTAAACATATTTAGGATGTTTGTTACTCACTTTTTGTCTCTCCCACGATGTTATTCCTCTCTCCTACAGCGTCCATTACAATTACTTGCAAATTGTTAATTATGCAAATTAGACAATGACGTCATTTAGCGACTTCTAGCGACTTTAAGGGCAGCCAATAGCGACTTTCCTTACTGAGGAGTTGGCAACACTGGCCTTCTTAACCCTTTGATGCAAAACATGGGTCAAAAGTGACCCGGCTGAGTTTTTATCTTCTATATCTTTGCAATAAATTAATTCCATCATTCAGTATTCAAGGTATTCCTCAATTAACTTGTTTTTGATCATCATACATCCTTATTTTATTTTTTCCTTTCCTTACTTTTTGAATAAAAAACCTTTTTGTATCACTACCCTTCTAATGCACAACATGGGTCAAAAACGACCTGCATTCATTTTCCAGGTTATTTCATGTATGGCTGAGTGTTTCTATGATATACTTTTGAAATAAATTCATTTTGTCATTTACTTTTCCAAATATGCAGTAAATATCTTGTTTTTGTTTAGCACAAATCATCATTTTTATTTTTCCTTTCTTAAGTTATGAACAAGCACAGCTTTTGTAATTCTACATCAAGTTTACACACATGGGTCAGAACCGACCCGCATGCATTTACTCCAGCATTTGGTGGGAACTGTGAATTGTGCTTGTGTCAGACATTTCACAGCTCAGCACAGCGCCCTTTGCCCATCTAATACATGGAAGTAATGTTTTTCAATTGTTCTAACATTACCTTAGAAAAAAAATTGATGATGTTTAGGTTACCTTGAGAGTGAGTAGATTACTTGTCAGAAAGTTACAAGTAATTACTATTAGCTACCTAGCTGTTGACATATTCTACTTTAGTTAGCTAATTTTATTGTAGTTGGCTTAGCTAACTACATAGTTAATAAATAAATAACTGGCCCCATTCACTGCTAAAGTAATTACTTGAAACAAATTATTATTATAGTATTAAGACATTTAATTTTAAATCAAGGCGGCACGGTGGTGTAGTGGTTAGCGCTGTCGCCTCACAGCAAGAAGGTCCTGGGTTCGAGCCCCGGGGCCGGCGAGGGCCTTTCTGTGTGGAGTTTGCATGTTCTCCCCGTGTCCGCGTGGGTTTCCTCCGGGTGCTCCGGTTTCCCCCACAGTCCAAAGACATGCAGGTTAGGTTAACTGGTGACTCTAAATTGACCGTAGGTGTGAATGTGAGTGTGAATTGTTGTCTGTGTCTATGTGTCAGCCCTGTGATGACCTGGCGACTTGTCCAGGGTGTACCCCGCCTTTCGCCCGTAGTCAGCTGGGATAGGCTCCAGCTTGCCTGCGACCCTGTAGAACAGGATGGGGCGGCTAGAGATAATGAGATGAGATGAGAATTTTAAATCACACTTGGATGACCCATGTGTAGTAATATAAAAAGTATTTTTGTTCATAAAGTAGGAAATAAAAAATTAAATTAATGATTTGTGGTAATTAAAAACAAGATATTTAAAGAGTACTTGGAATAGTCAATCATAAAATAAATTGATTTCAAAAGATAGAGCAAAGAAAAACTCAGTCAGCATGAAATAACCTGGAAAATGAATGCGGGTCATTTTTGACCCATGTTGTGCATTAGAAGGGGTGTGCATATGTTTTGCATCAAAGGGTTAAGAGCTGTTTGGAGCTACTCCTGTTGCCAGACTGTCTCTTGCAGACTTTCCTCGCCTTGCTACAGCCCTTTGGTATTGTGACTTCTAGATTCCCCCTGCCTGTATTGTTCTGTGTTTTTGTCTAGTTTTCTGTCCAGTTTTTTGCCCATGTTTTAGGGCCTGTTCCTCTGGATTGTTTTTTGCTCCCTCTGCCTGGGTTTCCCTTGTCCCTGTTTTCTTCAGTTTTTGTGAATATTTTTCTGTCCTGTTTTTGTCCCTGACTATGCCTGCCTGCTCGTCTATGTTTTAACCTCTGGGCCTGTTCTTTGACCACCGATTTTGCCTGAGCCCTATTGTACCTCTGCCCTGCACTTCATTAAAGAAGTTTCTTTTGTACACTGCCTGTCTTGAGTCTGCTCTTGGGTCCTCACTTCACCTCAGCTCGCCATTTCTGACAGTATATTAAACTGTAGAAACTCATAAGCACCAATTAGAGATGTACAGGCATAAATGTCTTAACCACTATATTCCCAGGTGTACATAACAGAATACAATAAATTGGTTTTGCTTGTGAAGGCTGCACAAACACATCAAGTCCATTTTCATCATGGTATTTCTATATTAATTTCATCCTATTCACTGATCAGCTATAACATTAAAACCACTGACAGGTGATGGAATAACATTGATTATCTCATTACAGTGGTACCTGACAAGGGATGGGATATATTAGGCAGCAAGGGAACAGTCAGTTCTCAAAGTTGATGTGTTGGAAGCAGGAAAAATGTGCACATGTAAGGATATATCTTTACAAGATCAAATTGTGATGGCTAGATGATTGGGTCTGAAGCATCTCCAAAACAGTAGATCTTGTGGGGTGTTCACAGTATGCAGTGGCTAACAAAAATGATCCAATGAAGGACAACTAGCGAGCCAGCGACAGGGTCATGGGACTCCAAGGTTCATTGATGCATGGGGAGTGCAGGGTAACCCATCTGGTCAATCCCACAGAAGAGCTACTGTAGCACTGCTGTGTATGGGGCTGCATCACCGCAAACCAGTCAGAGTGCCCATGCTGACCCCTGTCTACCACCGTAAGCACCTATAATGGGCAGGTGAGCATCAGAATTGGACCACTGAGCAATGTAAGAAGGTGGCCCGGTCTGATGAATCATGTTTTCTTTTACATCATGTGGATTGCCAGATTTGTGTGAATCACTTACCTGGGGAAGAGATGGCACAAGGATGCACTATGGGGAGAAGACAAGCCAGAGTAGGCAGTGTGATGGTCTGGGCAATGTTCTGCTGGGAAACCTTGGGTCTGGACGTTCATGTGGATGTTACTTTGACATGTACCTGTTTACATGTCAATCCTGAGATCGAGATGCTGAGCTCTTCTGCTCCTCGGACCTGCCTGATCCATCCTGGTGCCCTATGTCTGGCTGGAGTTTCATCACATTGCTCCTGTGGAGGATGGCCCCATATGGACAGTCAAAAGTCACACTTGGAAGATGCTCTGGACACTTACAGTCATGATTTTATGGCTGAGGACTACATTTGACTTGCTAACTTTAGGACTGCAGTTGTCATGAACAGTTTTGCACTCAAGTTTCCATCAATGCACAGTTTATAACTTCATCTAAACAGACTTCATGTTAAAACTGTTAAAAATGTTATAATCATGTTGTCTGTTATCACCCAAATGAGGATGGGTTACTTTTTGAGTCTGGTTCCTCTCAAGGTTTCTTCCTCATATCGTCTGAGGGAGTTTTTCCTTGCCACTGTCACCACAGACTTGCCCATTGGGGATAGATTAGGGATAAAATTAGCTCATGTTAAAGTCATTAAAATTCTGTAAAGCTGCTTTGTGACAATGTCTATTGTTAAAAGCACTATAAAAATAAACTTGACTTGACGTACCACCTACCTAAACAATGTTGCAGATCAAGTACACCCTTTCATGACAATGGTATTCCCTAATGGCAGTGGCCTCTTTCAGCAGGATGATGCCCCCTGCCACACTGAAGAAATTGTTCAGGATTGGTTTGAGGAACATGATAAAGAGTTCAAGGTGTTGACTTGACCTCCATCCATCCTGTGCAGGGTCAGACGTAAGCTGGAGCCTATCCCAGCTGACTATGGACGAGAGGCAGGGTACACCCTGGACAAATTGCCAGGTCATTGCAGGGCTACAACCTTTTGGGAACAAAAGGTTGCTGGTTCAAGTCCCTGGATCAGCAGGATTGGCTGACGTGCCCTTGAGCAAGGTGCCTGACCTCCATCTGCTCTGGCAAGAGTGGTGGCATACCTTGTGTCTGATTAGCCAAAGAAAAACTTATGATGTGATTATCAGTTCAGGTGGTGCCCAGCCAAAAGAAGAAGAAGAAAAAAAAAAGAGTTCACATATTTCTTATTAGCATACAGTACATGTCTCTTGGCAAGTCAATTAGGTAAAATTAACTACTTTGTTCACATCTGAGGTCATTTTAAAACAATTGATTAGAAACAGATTTATTTCAGCTTTAGTGCACAATTCTTTGTGTGCAACCACGTGACAAAATAGTGTGATGTATGCATCTGCCACCATGTTGGATGATACACAAATCCAAAATGTTGTCTCATGCGAACAATAACTGTGATGCATGCCTGACTTGCTCAAAATAAATCATAAGTCCATACGTAAAAATGCACAAGTAAAACAAAGTTACTGGGATACTGGAACGGCATCGCTAATATCTCACCTGGCAAAGTTGACCCACATTGTTCTCTTTGTGTATCCAAACTCGCTAAGGTTTGCGTTACTTCTAATCTGGCTTTCTTGGCAGATCTTTCATTTATCCTGTTGCTTCTTGATACTGCGAGATGAGTTTTCATCTTGGTCTTATCATGTCCTAATATGAGTGTTGGCACCCAATCTGGATTTGTTTTATCGTGTAGGTTTGCCGGTGCTCCTGCAATGTAAGAAGCAGAGTATTCACATTAAAACTTGAAAGTTCAATTTAGTCAGCAGAAAAAATAGCTTTAATTAGCAATGAACTCTTACCAGATATAAAGTGGTCACAGCACACATGGGTGTAATTAGCTTTTCCCTCAGTTAAGTCCTGATGTATGTTTTTGAACCACAGCACACAACGTTCTGTTCTCTGGACAGTTCTTCATCTGTTTTGTTTTTAACTATTTTGGGAATTCTAAAGAACCGTTTCTCTTTGTCACAAGTAGCATCCATCCATTATCTAAAGCCACTTATCCTGTAAAGGGTCGCAGGCAAGCTGGAGCCTATCCCAGCTGACTATGGGCGAGAGACGGGATATACCCTGGACAAGTCGCCAGGTCATCACAGGGCTAACACATAGAGACAAACAACCATTCACACTCACATTCACACCTACAGTCAATTTAGAGCCACCAATTAGCCTAACCTGCATGTCTTTGGACTGTGGAGGAAACCGAAGCACTTAGAGGATACCCACACAGACATGGGGAGAACATGCAAACTCCACACAAAAAGGCCCTCGTTGCCCGCTGGGCTCGAAGCCAGGACCTTCTTGTTGTGAGGCAACATTGCTGACCACTACACCACCGTGCCACCCGACTTGGCTTCCAGATTCCCCAGCTCTCAATCCTATTGAGCATCTGTGGGAGGTGCTGGACAAACAAGTCTAATCCATAGAGGCCCCACCTTGCAATTTACAGGACTTACAGGATGTACTGCTAACATCTTTGTACCAGATACCACAGCACACCTTCAGAGGTCTAATGGAGTCCATGCCTTGATGGGGCAGAGCTGTTTTGGTGGCACAAGGGGGTGACACAATATTAGGCAGGTAGTTTTAACTCTTTACCCCTTAATGACGACATATGACGACCCTGTGTATATCTCTTAATGACAACATATGATGACCCTGTGTATATCCCATAATGACGACATATGACGCCTTGTCTAAAACCTTGTCTTTAGACTTTTTTTCTTGTAAATATGTTCTAAGGGTGAACAGTATATACATATACAAGGGTGGCTGTAGCAACTGCTTTAAGGGGTAAAGAGTTAAAGGTGAGAAAATATACCTCTTTTGCTCAAGCTGACATATGCCGCTTTTCCACTACAAACGCGGCTGAGCCGTGCCGTGCTGAGTCGAGCTGAGTCGAGCTGAGCGGGGCTGTTGGAGTTGCATTTCGACTACAACCGCGCTGAACCGTGCTGGCTGGAAGTGGGTGGACACATTGGGTGGAGTTAGCGAAAGTGGGTGGACGTCACGTGATGTCATTAAGCAGCGCAAACAGTGACATCAGTGACAGTGGCGGAACAAGTCAGAGCCGGGCCGGGGGCGGGGCAAATGACCGGGCACTTTATTAAAGCTTATCATAACATCATTTTAGGCTACAAAATGTCCGCAACTGCGGTGTTTACCAATTTCAACACTACCGGGTGCAACTATGTTATTTAGTACATCAAATCCTTCAAACGAACATGTAACTCAGAAACAAAAAACATTAGGATACTGTACATGGCTCATAATAAAACATCAATAGCCTATACTGCGCACATTATTTGAAGGGCATACGAATGAGCGCTCAGAGGTTGCAACGGTGACAGGAAGAGTCAGAAATAAAAGGAGGGCGGTGCAAACCTCACTGAATGCACTGTGTTTACCAATTTCAACACTACGGGGTGCAACTATGTTATTTTGTACATTAAGTCCTTCAAACGAACATGTAACTCAGAAACAAAAAAACAGGTGACATACTGTACATGGCTCATAATAAAACATCAATAGCCTACTGCGCGCATTATTTGAAGGGCATACGACGAGCCTTGCGCTCCGCGAACTCGTCCACGATGCTCTGTATGTCACTGATTCAGTGATCTTTTAAGCGGTAGTCTCACGACCCGAATAGTAAACAATAAACATGGAGGACATGGAGTCGTTAGTGTTGCTGGTCTTGGTTCTGTGGCTTGTTGTCACCGACAACGCGGACAGATACTGGCAAGAGCGTATAGATGAGGCGAGGCGCATAAGGCTTCAGAAATTCTCGTAATTCTTCTCCTTCCGGGTTTGCGGTGTTTACAGATCCCAGCGCGCTCGCGGGGCGTGTGTGGGCATGTGAGGACACTCCTCCTCACCAATCAGTGCACAGGGGAGTGTCTGCTCATGCCCCCAACCTCACTCGGCACGGTTTGGCTCGCTTCAGCCCCACTCCAAAACGGTGCGAGTTTTAGGGGCTAAGCAGGGCTGAAACGAGCTGAGTCGTGCTGGTTTTTGGTAGTCGAAACGCGAGCCGTGTCGGGCTGAAGTGAGCTGAAGCGAGCTGAAGTGAGCTGAAAAAGGGTAGTGGAAAAGGGCCAATAGTTCCCTGAGGTCTTTTTGAAATGTTTGTGACATGCTTTGGTCAACAAACCACAAGGATAACCCCACAGCTCCTTTCTGACCCTGTCTAAACAGCCCTGTTCAAAACGGATGATTTGAGTGCCTGTGCCTTTAAATGATAATGAACCACTGCTAACCCCACCCCCTGTTCCTCCAGCCAATCATGTAGCACTTTCTTCACGAATATTCATTTGCAAAGGTAATTCTCGACCCATAAGTGGAGACACTCAGATAAGGGGGCAGGATCATTCTAATGAACTCATTCATTAGATCGCTCATCATTCTAATGAACTTATGACATAGAAAGAGGAGTCAAATCTGAACAGCTTGTTGAAACACGTTTTCCAAAATAGCCAGAACAAAAGAACAGTCTGGGTGTCTTATGCCGCTTTTCCACTACAAACGCGGCTGAGTCGGGCTGAGCCGTGCCGTGCTGAGTCGGGCTGAGCGGGGCTGTTGGAGTTGCATTTCGACTACAACCGCGCTGAACCGTGCTGGCTGGAAGTGGGTGGACACAATGGGTGGAGTTAGCGAAAGTGGGTGGACGTCAGGTGATGTCGTTAAGCAGCGCAAACAGTGACATCAGTGAACTTTTAAGCGGTAGTCTCACAACCCGAATAGTAAACAATAAACATGGAGGACATGGAGTCGTTAGTGTTGCTGGTCTTGGTGCTGTGGCTTGTTGTCACTGACAACGCGGACAGATACTGGCAAGAGCGTATAGATGAGGCGAGGCGCATAAGGCTTCAGAAATTCTCGTAATTCGTAATTATTCTCCTTCCGGGTTTGCGGTGTTTACAGATCCCAGCGCGCTCGCGGGGCGTGTGTGGGCATGTGAGGACACTCCTCCTGACCAATCAGTGCACAGGGGAGTGTCTGCTCACGCCCCCAACCTCACTCGGCACGGTTTGGCTCGCTTCAGCCCCACTCCAAAACCGTGCGAGTTTTAGGGGCTAAGCAGGGCTGAAGCGAGCTGAGTCGTGCTGGTTTTTGGTAGTCGAAACGCGAGCCGTGTCGGGCTGAAGTGAGCTGAAGTGAGCTGAAGTGAGCTGAAAAAGGGTAGTGGAAAAGGGCCATTATTTCAGAGTTTGTCAGTTGGTAGGCTCCAGATACCCAAATGTATGTGCACAAGTAATGAAAAAGCGAGTTTTTTGTAATATGTCCACTTTAATGTTATGGCTGATCTGCGGAAAATATTCCCAATAATGAAAGCCCTCAGCATCTGTAAAAATACATAAAGTGAGTCATGCTAGGAGATTGGCATGCCAGGATGTATAATCTAACATGATTAGTCAGATTAGTCAGGTAAATGTGATTATTTACTCCACCCTTATATAATGCTATGTCATAAATCTGTAGCGCATATACAGTGCTCAATGTTAGGGCATTTAATATACCTAATGCCTAACACAAACACACACTTACTTTAAAGAAAAAGAAATAGACTGTGGCACTAATTGCACATGTTGTCATGGTTTCTCTACTGAAAAGCAACCGAGTCCTTTTATAAAGGCACTATGAAATGCTATGTCTTTAGAAAATAGGACACTTGTGGCCATGAAGAGAGTTGCTAGGCAATGACTCACATCTTAGCCCTGAGAGGTTCAAATGTTAACAGAGAGGTGGCATAACTATTTCTCTCACTTTCCAAGATGTGTGTGTTCACTTGAGATCCCTGGATGAGTGTCTGTTTATGACCTTGTGAAGCCGTCATCCCATGGAGCATGATGGAAAAATACTGTTCGTCTGTTGTACTGCTGAGGCAGCTGTTGGAGATCATGACTCAAATCCAAATCTTCAGTTCTTACAGTTGAGGCGAAGACTTTAGATACACCTAGCTTAAAGATATTCAACAACTGTGCATATCTAGGGGAAGCCATGGCATAATGGTTAGAGAAGCAGTTTTGGGGACAAAAGGTTGCTGGTTCAAGTTTCTGGATCAGCAGGATTGGCTGAAGTGCCCTTGAGCAAGGTACTTGACCTCTAACTGCTCTAGCAAGAGTGGTGGTGTACCTTGTGCCTAATTAGCCAAAGAAAAACTGATGATATGATTATCAGTTCAGGTGGTGCCCAGCCTCAAAAAAAAAAAAAAAGAGTTCACACATTTTTTATTGCATACAGTACATGTCTCTTGGCAAGTCCATCCATCCATTATCTCTAGCCGCTTATCCTGTTCTACACGGCCGCAGGCAAGCTGGAGCCTATCCCAGCTGACTATGGATGAGAGGTGGGGTACATCCTGGACAAGTCACCAGGTTATCACAGGGCTGACACAGAGACAAACAACTATTCACACCTACCATCAATTTAGAGCCACCAATTAGCCTAACGTGCATGTCTTTGGACTGTAGGGGAAACCGGAGCACCCAGAGGAAACCCACGCAGACACGGGGAGAACATGCAAACTCCACACAGAAAGGCCCTCGCCGGCCGCTGGGCTTGAACCCAGGACCTTCTTTCTGTGAGGCGACAGTGGTAACCACTACACCACTATGCCGCCGATCTCTTGGCAAGTCAATTAGGTAAAATTAACTACTTTGTTCACATCCAAGTTCATTTTAAAACAATTGATTAGAAACAGATTTATTTTAGCTTTAGTGCACAATTCTTCGTGTGCAACCACGTGACAAAATAGTGTGACGTATGTATTCGCCACTATGTTGGATGATATACAAATCCAAAGTGCCGTCTCGTGCGAACAATAACTGTGATGCATGCCCAACTTTCTCGAAATAAATCATAAGTACATACGTAAAAATGCATAAGTAAAACGAAGTTACCGGGTTACTGGAACAGCATTGCTAATATCTCACCTGGCAAAGTTGACCCACATTGTTCTACTTGAGTATCCAAACTCACTCAGGTTTGCGCTGCTTCTAATCTGGCTTTCTTGGCAGATCTTTCATTTATCCTGTTGCTTCTTGATACTGTGAGATGAGTTTTCGTCTTGGTCTTATCGTGTCCTAATTTGTGTGTTGGCGCCCAATCTGGATTTGTTTTATCGCTGGCGCTCCTGCAAGGTGAGAAGCAGAGTGTTTGTGTTAAAGCTTGAAAGTTCAATTTAATCAGCAGAAAAAATAGCTTAATTAGCAATGAACTCTTCCCAGATATAAGGTGGTCACAACACACGTGAGTGTAATTAGCTTTTCCTTCAGTTAAGTCCTTACAATGTATGTTTTTGAACCACAGCGCACGACGTTCTCTGGACAGTTCTTCATCTGTTTTGTTGCCGTTTTTAATTATTTTGGGAATTCTGAAGAACCGTTTCTCTTCGTCACGAGTAGCATTATTACCACAGTTATATCCCGCACACAAAGTAGGCACTGTCTTTCTTCAAAGGCAGTGAAGCACCGCTATCTTGGTTGTTGTTATCATCCAACATGGCGGACTTCCGGTTTGGAAAATAAGCATGACGTCACATGCACACAAAGAATATCAAAATTCCAGTGGGTCAAATGTTACACGCACCAAGGTAACTGTCTCTGATGTAATTACTTGTTAGAAGTTTCTGTTTAGCCAGTGATTATAATTCAGAGTTAATTAGGAGTCTACCCATGGTTGTATTTACAGCCAGTGTTTTTTTTTTTTTTGTCATTGAAACCATGGGAAACTACAAGCAACTCGGCCAAAACCCCAGAATAAAAAATTATGGACCTCTACACATGATTGCTCGATTATCAAGGCAGTTAAAGCTAACAGAGTAGCTGTTGAGCATTTTCCCTTGAATTAATGTAACGAAGCATTGAATGATGGAAATAGCAAACTGGAATAGCATTATGGAGCTTAATATTATTGAAAGATTTATCTACAGCCAGGTTGTAACCAGAACTTTTGAAATAAAATATTCTTCAAAAATATAGATTTTTACAACCATGCACTGGAAAACAGCCCCAAACTACTGTATTAATAACATTATTGTGTTTTACAGTGCGTATGGGAATTTTTTTTTCAGTGGATGGGTGGATAAATGGGATTTTTTCTTATATGCAGTTCCCAGAATCTGATGGTATGCATTGGGAGAACATTCTTATCAGAGTTCAGGACAAAGAAAGGAACATCTTTTCTTCATTTAGATTCCTCTGAACATGCCTGGGCACAGAGCTTCAGACCTGTCGGCCAAGGCCTTTTTTTTGTTTGTTTTTTGGAGATCCTGAATTAAAATTACAGCAGTTGAGGTCTGGTATGTCATAGATCAAATATTGATTCACGCTAGATTATGAATACTATTCCAAAAAAAGGATTACTGCAGAGTGTTATTGTGCTTAACGAAATGGAATTGCGAAGCAGTTATGAAAATGATTTGCTTCCTACTATTGTTTATGAGCCCATGTTCATTTTAAGGATCCAAAAAAAGAAAAACAATGACCTAAATCTGTTATTAGGAGGAAAAGTGCTGAGGAAGGTGGCACACTGTCTCCATTATTACACTCTCAGAGATAAGGGAAGTACCTTTCCTTGTTCCCGGGGTGGTACCCTTATCTTTTGCAACTTTAATATGTACCTTTCAGCTGGAAATGTGGCCTTAGTGTTCCTTTAAAAAGATTTAAAGGGATAGTGTGAAGTAGCACATCACATTTCTATAAAGTTCAAGTCACAAATTATCAGTTTAACAGTAGTATAACAAACAGAACACGGAAACATTCTTCAATATAGATTTCCCGAGTCTCCTGCAAAAATCCATGAATCCGGAAGTGTGACATCATTTCTGCTGTGATAGAGAACCACTGAGCTCTATGTAGAGAACACTACTATATTGACTACTTTCACGTTACCCATAATGCTTTGTGCCTTGGGGGTAACTGAAATATAAACAAACTAAAACACGGTGTCGCACACTGACAGTAATCTTTCGAATTTAAATCTCCCTAAAACCTTCAAAGAAGTGTCAAAAATAACTAAACCAAAACTTTAAGAAATCTGCAAAGCCTTTTAGACATTGAGAAATCAATCGGTAAAAAAAGCGCTTGTAAATATCGTATCGAATGCTTTGAACATCTCTACTTCGGGTGACAGTGAGTCAGCAGCCTTCTCCGTCTGTCAACATGGGTGTTCCAACAATTACCAACCTGCAGACGTTAAAAGATTGGCAGAAGAGCTTCAAAAGATCGACACTGATCATAAAAGAATCCACAGTGAAATGGGTTTTCCTGGGTGCTGATTACGACGAGAAAACCATAAGAAAATACAAAACGCTTCATGCACGGGAACACAAGCAAGGAATTCACTCAGTCAAGCAAGCACTGTAAACGCAGCAGAACTGTCAAATTTCTTTTTTAAGTTGAAGTTGATTTTGATTTCCTTCACTCTGATTTTCCTGGAGCTCATATGCTACCAGATTATGACAATCTTTGGGCTGTTCCATCCTATTAAGACTACAGGGTCAAATAATACATTTGAGCTACCTATGTAAACACTAAAAGGGGAAGTAGGGGAGAGAGGGGTAAGATGAGCCACCCCCTGTTTCTAAGAAACAGTAAACAAATGTGACCATGTGACCACATTCAAAGGGGGGCGGGACCATTTACTTACACTTGTGGAGAGGAGCACCACATGTCAAACTAGGTGAGGGAGATATTTATAAAAATGTGTTTTTGTGCTTTCTAAGTCAATTCCATGTTTGTCCACAGTGAAGATGATTTAGAGAAGACAAAAGTAGAATAATATTTAGACACAATAGGGTTAAGTTAGTGGCTTTCTAAGCTATGATATGAATGCTAATAAAAATAATTTTGATTAGCCTAATCCCCTTTATTAGCATTTTTCTACAAAATGGTGGCCACGGGGTAAGATGAGCCATTAGATATGGGGCAAGTTGAGCCACTGGCTCAACTTACCCCATTGGTGGCTGAGCTTACCCAATATGGATGACACTTAAGTTTTCACATTTACTGGTCATATATGACAACAACAACAACAACAAATAAACAAATAAATAACATGTTAATATAAATAATGTGTTTAAAAAGTTTTTTAATAAATAAAATAATACCCTCTGTTATTACAGGTGTGCATGATGCCACACTCATACAAAAGAAAAACAGACAGGGCCGCACAATCCCATGCAGTTTTGGAGAGAGCCGCAGAGGAAGTCAGGAAAGGCAGGCCTATTCGGGCTGTGGCGAGGGATATGCATTTGGACAGGATGACTCTGACTAGGTTCATTGAAAAGATAAAGAATGGAGAGGTAGAGACCAAGTTGGTGAAAGTGCATTACTTCATTGGCCAGATAATCAAATTGGATGTCTTCGAAATAGAGGCAAGATTTCTCAAAAGAAGCTGGTCATGCCATGGCTCTGCAAGAAAGCCAACCTTTGTCTTCAAAGAGAAAGATGAGGCTGTCCTGTCAAGACAGGATATTGTGAAAAAATTGCCCCGCCCCTTTACTGTTGGTGGGACAGCACGGAGGGAGAGGCAAATGGTGTTCCCTTGCAATTTGAATGCTTGGAACATTGAATAATGATGAAATGATTGAATGATTGATGGAATGATTGCTGCATGTTTTAGCAATGTTTTAACCTACTGAAAGAAATAAGATTTTTTGGCACTGCTCTACTGTTTTAGTAATTTCTATAATATAGTATATCTCTCATTCCCTCTCTAACCATCCCTCTTTCTATCTATCTATGCATATCTCTCTCTCTCTCTGTCCATCTATCTATCCCTCCCTATCCCATCTCGTTCTATCACCTCTCTCTTCATCTCCCCTTCTCTATGCAACAGCCCTATCCCCCACTTGATTGACTTGACTTGATTCATTGATTGCACTTCTAATAATAAAAGTTGTTTACTTTGTTAACCTAACATGTTTTGTGTTGGCTCAATTTACCCCACACAGTGGCTCATCTTACCCCGTGCATGGGGTAAGTTGAGCCACTTGACATTTTTTTTTCAAGAGGTAATATCACTCTAACCATAAGAGCTTATCAATTATTTTTTGCTCAGATAGTAACAGTACACTTTGAAATTTGGTATGGTGTGTAGACTGGAAGCAAAAATGGCTTTAACATGTAGTTATGATGAAAAATGTAAAAAGTGGCTCATCTTACCCCGCTCTCCCCTACATGGAAGCTTACTTACACTGTGGATGGTAAAAGAGAGCAACTGGACTTGCTTGGAGATTCTTGAAGACGTTTCACCTCTCATCCGAAAGGCTTCTTCAGTTCTGTCTGACTGGTAGGGAGCATCAGGTATTTATCCACTCATGGATGAAAAGCTCATCTAAGGTGTCATTGAGTCATCCTGTTGGTGTGGGTCACTGGGGGCTGGTTGTGAACGGCCTCGAGAGTCGTTAGGATGATCAATGGATTGCCCGTTAGGGTGATCAATGGAATGCTGATTCTCTCTGTCCTCCTGTGAGTCACTGAAAACAGCTGGGTTTTGGTGTGCATTCAGTTGTCTGGGAAGTGTGCCAAGGACCGCACCGCAGGTGGCCGACAAATGATGTCCCAGACCCCCACCTCCGTTCAGCGATGGCCGCTCCAGGCCGACAAAAATGGCCTCTCCAACTCCTGGTGAAACGTCTTCAAGAATCTCCAAGCAAGTCCAGTTGCTCTCTTTTACCATCCACAGTTTACCATGACCTGGATGGCTGGGAATCTTCACAGACAAGCTTACTTACACTGCATCATTTGTGCTTTGTTTTGGGAGTTGATCCTTCAATAAAGTTGTCCTTTACAGTTCTTTGACTTGTCCTTGTTTTTCAGTTTTCGTACTTTTTATGACTAAACACAAAGACAGATGGGTTGTAGGCTTCGTGACTTGGATCATCAGACTTTACTCCACCACTGAAGTGTGCAGAACACAGTCACGTGTTGTCTGTCAGTGTAAGGCCCCGGTCACACCGCCCGAACTTTGCTGGAGCGTTCCTGGAGCGGTGAAAAAAATTCATCACCGCTCGTAACCGTTCACCACCGTTTAACAAAAGTTGGCCCCCATTAAAGCAACGCCGTATACACTCGGCCACCGCTGATGTTTCTCGAGGGGCCCTCCTACCGCTCCGAAAGTTTTGAGCTGCACAAAATATTGCGAGCGGTGAGGAGGGGGCAATTTTCCGCCCTGGCAAAGTTCACCCCCGCTCCACCAACGCCCAGTCAAAGTTTGGCACCGCTGGACGCAAGTTCGTGGACGCTTGGGTCCGCTAGGCCAACGCAGAAATCTTGAACGCTGGACCACTGCTGCTTCTCCAGCGTTGCCCGGGCGGTGATTAAACGTTGCACAAACTTCGGTGGAGCGGTTGTAAGCGTTTTACAAGCAGACATGGGGTTGCTGGAACGGTGTCGGGCGTTGAAGCAGCTATCCATGGCGGCGATGAACTTTGGTTTGGCGTTGGTATAGAGGTGTCGGAGCGGGACCAGAATTTGGCTATAAATACGGGGAGAAATGGACCAGGAGCTCATTTGGAATCGAGCTGCCGTTGAGTTCAGACCTCATCTATATCGAATTTGCTCAAAGTTACAATAAAACTGTATCACCATGGATGCTGAGAGACTTGCTATGATTGGTGCTAAACCAACTTTATACCCCCGCCGAGCCAAAGCCCGCATGCGCAGAACGCCGCTATACCAACGCTCACGTCACTGCTAAACCAACGCTCGCTACCGCTTGCTACCGCTAAACCAATGCTAAAGCAATGCTGGCTTCAGCGGTGCACCGCTAAGCCAACGCCCGTGTTTTCGATTTTTTTCCCATTTTATGCGCGGTGACGAGCGTTGTCAAAATTCGGCCCCCCCCCCCCCCCCCCCCCCCCACCGTTCAAGGAACGCTCCAGCAAAGTTCGGGCGGTGTGACCGGGGCCTAAAATTTTGATGGCAAATTCTATCTAACCATGCTTTTCGACGCTTATCCTCTAGGTATTCTATAAAACATTTGAATCAGGAAAAGTCATCTTCCCTGTGTGAATTTGAAGAAATGACTGAGGTTATGGCGGCACGGTGGTGTAGTGGTTAGCGCTGTCGCCTCACAGCAAGAAGGTCCTGGGTTCGAGCCCCGGGGCCGGCGAGGGCCTTTCTGTGTGGAGTTTGCATGTTCTCCCCGTGTCCGCGTGGGTTTCCTCCGGGTGCTCCGGTTTCCCCCACAGTCCAAAGACATGCAGGTTAGGTTAACTGGTGACTCTAAATTGACCGTAGGTGTGAATGTGAGTGTGAATGGTTGTCTGTGTCTATGTGTCAGCCCTGTGATGACCTGGCGACTTGTCCAGGGTGTACCCCGCCTTTCGCCCGTAGTCAGCTGGGATAGGCTCCAGCTTGCCTGCGACCCTGTAGAAGGATAAAGCGGCTAGAGATAATGAGATGAGATGAGATGAGACTGAGGTTATCTGACTTAGTAAACAAATGTAGTGCCTGGTTACCCCCCCCCCCCCCCAAGCGCAAATCATTACGGGTAATGTGAAAGTAGTCACTTGAAAGCTGGTTGGAAGGTGATTGGGAAAGTTCTTCTGCTGTATCTGAGGTGGTGCAAGTGATTGAGGAGTTGGAAAGGGAGGAAGAGCTTGATGACGTGCTTTATTTTGGCTTCTATATGTATGAGCCTGATGCAGCTGATGTTGAAAATGTGGTGCCTTGAACAGCGAGATATGAAATGGTGACACAATGCATTGAGACTGGGTGATAGTTTCAGTGATTTTTTTTTTTGGTTGGATCACCCCCAGGAATACTTCATAGAACTAACTAGACCTGTCAAACATAAGATATTCCTGGATTCACTGTTTAAAAGGTGTTTTGTTTGACTACCGTGAACTAATGGTGGAGATCGCAAGAATGCCCTGGGGGTCCAACAGGAAGTGTTAATAATAATAATATGATTGTATATAACTGCATATGGCTGTATATGGTTGAAATAACAATAAAATAAAGCCTTGACCTTGACCTTGACAATAATGTCAACTGATAGCCTCAGGGTCAGTTCCAAACCCAACTCTTAGTCTTTCTTCAGCCCAATAGATTGTTGCCACATTTAAAATACAATTGATTACTTCATATTGTGAAAATTAGTCATACCTCTTTGCAAATTCAGTCTTGTATGCCATTGAACTAGCAAAGCAATCATCCTCGAAGTGCTTGAACTATAGCACACCAGTATTAATGAATACAACCCCGATTCCAAAAAAGTTGGGACAAAGTACAAATTGTAAATAAAAATGGAATGCAATGATGTGGAAGTTTCAAAATTCCATATTTTATTCAGAACAGAACATAGATGACGTATCATTTAAAGAGAAAAATTTGGTGATTTTAAATTTTATGACAAAAACATATCTCAAAAAAGTTGGGACAAGGCCATGTTTACCACTGTGAGACATCCCCTTTTCTCTTTACAACAGTCTGTAAACTTCTGGGGACTGAGGAGACAAGTTGCTCAAGTTTAGGGATAGGAATGTTAACCCATTCTTGTCTAATGTAGGATTGCTCAACTGTCTTAGGTCTTTTTTGTCATATCTTCCATGCTATGATGCGCCAACTGTTTTCTATGGGTGAAAGATCTGGACTGCAGGCTGGCCAGTTCAGTACCCGGACCCTTCTTCTACGCAGCCATGATGCTGTAATTGATGCAGTATGTGGTTTGGCATTGTCATGTTGGAAAATGCAAGGTCTTCCCTGAAAGAGACGTCGTCTGGATGGGAGCATATGTTGCTCTAAAACCTGGATATACTTTTCAGCATTGATGGTGTCTTTCCAGATGTGAAAGCTGCCCATGCCACATGCACTAATGCAACCCCATACCATCAGAGATGCAGGCTTCTGAACTGAGCGTTGATAACAACTTGGGTCGTCCTTCTCCTCTTTAGTCCGAATGACACGGCGTCCCTGATTTCCATAAAGAACTTCAAATTTTGATTCGTCTGACCACAGAACAGTTTTCCACTTTGCCACAGTCCATTTTAAATGAGCCTTGGCCCAGAGAAGACGTCTGCGCTTCTGGATCATGTTTAGATACGGCTTCTTCTTTGAACTATAGAGTTTTAGCTGGCAACGGCGGATGGCACGGTGAATTGTGTTCATAGATAATGTTCTCTGGAAATATTCCTGAGCCCATTTTGTGATTTCCAATACAGAAGCATGCCTGTATATGATGCAGTGCTGTCTAAGGGCCCGAAGATCATGGGCACCCAGTATGGTTTTCCAGCCTTGACCCTTACGCACAGAGATTCTTCCAGATTCTCTGAATCTTTTGATCATATTATGCACTGTAGATGATGATATGTTCAAACTCTTTGCAATTTTACACTGTCAAACTCCTTTCTGATATTTCTCCACTATTTGTCGGTGCAGAATTAGGGGGATTGGTGATCCTCTTCCCATCTTTACTTCTGAGAGCCGCTGCCACTCCAAGATGCTCTTTTTATACCCAGTCATGTTAATGACCTATTGCCAATTGACCTAATGAGTTGTAATTTGGTCCTCCAGCTGTTCCTTTGTTGTACCTTTAACTTTTCCAGCCTCTTATTGCCTCTGTCCCAACTTTTTTGAGATGTGTTGCTGTCATGAAATTTCAAATGAGCCAATATTTGGCATGAAATTTCAAAATGTCTCACTTTCGACATTTGATATGTTGTCTATGTTCTATTGTGAATACAATATCAGTTTTTGAGATTTGTAAATTATTGCATTCCATGTTTATTTACAATTTGTACTTTGTCCCAACTTTTTTGGAATCGGGGTTGTAGAATAGAAAAGAATAGAATGCGGGTGGCACGGTGGTGTAGTGGTTAGCGCTGTCGCCTCACAGCAAGAAGGTCTGGGTTTGAGCCCTGTGGCCAGCGAGGGCCTTTCAGTGCTAACCACTACACCACCGTGCCGCCTTTATGAATAATTTAAATGAAAATATTTTTAGGGTCATTTTTATCTTCAGAATTCACTCACATACCCCTTTTTGAGCAACCCCTTTGGATCGCCAAAATAAGAAAATATCTGTCTGAAGATTCCACAGTAGCTCTTGTGCATGCTTTTGTTACCTGTAGATTGGATAATGGCAATGCTCTTTTATACGGTCTTCCAAAATATCTCATACAGCGGCTACAGTCTGTCTAGAACTGCGCTGCTTGGCTTGTTTCCCGCAAGTCGAGGTATGCTCGTGCCTCACCAATCCTCAGAGAGCTGCACTGGCTGCCAGTGGAACAACGAATTATTTTTAAAATATTATTATTAGCTTATAAGTCTTTAAATAATTTAGCTCCTGCATATCTTAGTGATCTGTTAAGTCCTCATCAACCCAGTCGCAATCTAAGGTCTGCTGGCCAGTGCCTCCTGGCCATCCCAAGGTCTAATCAAAGGACCTATGGGGACAGGGCATTTTCAGTTGCTGCACCAAAGCTCTGGAATGCCCTGCCTGCTGACATAAAGATAAGCGATTCAATAACATCATTCAAATCAAGAGTTAAGACATTTCTTTTTAAGAAAGCTTTTTTGTAATTTTGTTAAGTATTGTGATAATCTTTTGTTTAATGCTTAAACATAAGATTTTTTTAAAAACTGTATTATTGTGAAGCGCCATAGGGCAGATAGTGTATATGGCGCTATAAAAATGCTATATTATTATTATTATTATTATTATTAACAGGGAACTGGTTCTTTAACCGTTCCCATTCAGAATTCTTTGAACCTTAGTGTTGACTAGCGAACCAGTACAACCAGCTGTTGTAATCAAGTACGCATCATGAACAGAGGGCGTTGCACAATTCACAACAGAAGTAAACAGGAGTCACAAGATGGCGGTGCTCACTGGTTACCTGCGATCTTTTGTTCTGTTTTCTGCCCATTTTCTTCTGAAGATGTATCCTTTTCCGTTGCATTCTCCATTGCTGCGCTCCGCTTCCTCTCCAAACTAATGACACACCCACTGATCTCATCACGGTTTGCTTTGGAAAAACCAGCTATATTTTGGTTCCAGCTGGGAACCAACTTTCAGGTTATGAACCAATTTATTTTAGTCAAAATGCTCCAAAGAGTTCAAACTTTGGTGCACGAATCAGAACAGAACCAGTTCCCTGTTGGTCGAAAAGCGGTATCAGTGAAATTTGATGTACTACTTCACACTATTCCTTTAAGGTATAGAACTGGACCATAAATACCTTTTAGAGGAAAGCTTTAAAGGTACCAGACAAGGAATAGTATGGTTTAATATTCATTTTCTGAGAATGCAAGTTTTATTGTCAGTTTTGAGTCAATACGGTTTCAGAGGCACTAAAACCTCATGCATAGGAGGCAAAATTTCTCCTGTTGATGTTTCCACTGTGTTTTTTGAATCATTAGTAATAAGGGCACTTTTGATAAGCCTTTAAGGAATCATGCAGCACATTCGAGGTCACTATGCAAATGCCCAAGCTCATATCTTTTACTGAATAACAGTGAAATACAAACACATTATTTTTCTACTACAAATTAGTCCTTATGGCTGCTGGCGGTTTAAAAAAAAATCATTTATTAACATAAAATGTCTGATCAGCCTCATTTTGCATATAAATTAATGTCAAAACAGCTATTCTGATGTCTGCAATAACCAAAACAATGGCCCATTAGCAAAATTCACAATGATGAAAAAATCTTGTAGAATCACATTTTGTAAGTTTTGATTCACTCAGCTGTGCATTGTTCAGGTTTCGCTGTTAAATCCCGAACTGCATCATAACACATCAGTTTCATCTTATTTTTTTATTCATCTAAGAAGCACATATAAGATTTAGAGTCTAAACAACACACGAAAGGTATCCACTGATATGAAGTGCACTTACTCGAGAGTGTAGATTAAAATGAATTAAAGGGTACACATTTATCAGTGACATATTTATCACTGATGTGATGCAGCTCTCTTACAAAGCAGCCTGGGCTGAATATATTACAGTGGATGGTACGGAAAGGCCCCAGAGGATATCTAATATCAAAATATCTAATATTTATTTACACTTTTCTGGTCACAAGCTTCAGAATCATGAAGGTTGCAGTTTGATTGGTTCTCTGTATGAACATATTACTGTACTGGTTTCTGTTGAACACTATGACACAACAAACTTTTCAGAGCAAGATAGTTTCACTGGATTGAAAACTAATTCAGAGTAATGTCTTTTTGCATTGATCTTGCTGGACTTGCTGCCTCTTTTAGCAAGAAAGACACATTTCACCTTGTGATAGAGATGTCTCTTTGGCATGCTTGAGACTCATGTAGGCTGTTCTGATTGCTACTTGTTTTGACTAGTTAAATCCATGAGATTTATCTTCATTTGCACATCTGCTTTTGGTTTCCATAAGGTTATTCTGATCAGTGATGCCATGTTCCATCAGCCATTGACATTACTCTGTCACACATAGAAAACTCAGCTTCTTAAATCATCATCATCCAATCATATAGCTATAACACACTCTTGAATGTGGATATATACTTGTTAGGTTTTGATCTGTCTGTACCAAAGGAGGTTGAATTGACAAAATATGATCTCGGAATGTAGACCTCTGCCACCTACAGTACTTTGTAAATTCAACTTCCGTCAGTACAGACAGATCAAAACCTATCACCCTGTGAAACTAGAGACAATGGATACTGAATATTGTTTTTTTCTGTCAACAAACTGCCACGAAGATTCATAGAAAAAAATAGCCTCAGTGAGGCTGTAGCTCATATGGGCCAAGATGCCCATAAAATCGTACATAGGACAGGTGGTGCCACCACCTTGACAATTTTTATGTACACCCACCTGGAGAACATTGTATGTGAGTTTGATCAAAATCCGATCAATCCTGTCGGAGGAGTATCGATTTTTGTAAACTGTGGACAGACAACGATGACTGATGACGACAGACAGATGACGGATGATGTGTGATCGCATAAGCTCATCTGGCCTGGCCTGTGGCCAGATGAGCTAAAAAAAAAAACGGATAGTGGGTTAATTCTTTAGTTACTTTTTTGAGTCTTGAGATTCTGGTAAGTCTGGTACGTAGGTCTACCCATGTCACCTTGGAGGAGATATATGGGAACTTGCTGCCAGTCACAATGAGACTCAAATCAAGAAGAGTCCTCTTTGCGGGGCACTGTTTTAGAGCCGAGGGGGAGGTGATATCCCACCTTCTCCTCTGGAGTCCAGAGCACCGCCCAGTGAGGTCAAGAAAGTTAACCTACCCCTACCTAATATCAAGGGACACTGGAATTGGGATACAGGACCTGAAATTTGCAATGGCTGACAGGAATGTGGGTGGCATGGTAGTGTCGTGGTTAGCACTGTCACCTCACAGCAAGAACGTTCTACCCAGTGGCCTTTCTGTGTGGAGTTTGCATATTTGCCCCGTGTCTGCATGGGTTTCCTCTGGGTGCTCCGGTATCCCCTACAGTCCAAAGACATGCAGGTTAGGTTAATTGGTGGCTCTAAATTGACCGTAGGTGTGAATGTGAGTGTGAATTGTTGTTTGTCTCAATGTGTCAGCCCTGTGATGATCTGGCAACTTGTCCAGGGTGTACCCTGCCTCCCGCCCATAGTCAGCTGGGATAGGCTCCAGCTTGCCTGCAGCCCTGCACAGGATAAGTGGTTATGGATAATGGATGGATGGATGGATGACAGGAATGTGTGGAAGAACATTGGGCAATTTATCTCGTCTGAGGCTGAAAGATGATGATGATGATGATGAGGTTACACTACAGCCAATCAGATGGTCTTATTTAGAAGGGTGGCTTTTAATCTTTGTTAATCAGTTCTGGTAGTCTTTAAACAGAATATTAATGTGTTATTGTTGAAAGGAAAAACTTTCTGGTTGATTCTGATGATAAAGTCTGTTGCTGATATACAAGCCGTAAAGACTGGCTTCAGGAGTTATTAGTGGTTCTGTTAGTGGCAAATAAATGTAATCCCCTCCACAAATTTGTCAGTAGGCTCCAGGAAAAGTATGTGGTTGGTTGGTATCATTTTGTGAAAGTGAAAGTTAAAAGACTCTCTAGTGAATGCGTAAAGGTCTGACTTGATAGACTGTAACCAAACCATGGAAGCAATGAGACTCACCACTGAAACAGGTTTGATCAAACTAAATTACAGCCACTGCACAAAATCACAATGGCAAGCACAATTCTTTGTCAGTGACATGTTTACTGGAGATTCTAAGTGATCACTGGCTTCAGGTTCAGCCTTGCTTTGATGAACTATAATTTCCTAAATGGCCCTTTCTCTTTCCTCGGTCTCTTGAGGGCGGGCAGAAATTTACCTATTCACATTTCCTCGGCTCAGACTTCTAACCATGCATAATGATGTTCACCTTCATCCATGGAGTGGGTTATAATGGATTTCCACTCAACACTCTCACAGGAGGAAGTGAGGAAGTGGACAATTTATTTATAGTCTCTGGACAGCTGATTCCTGAGCTCTGTCTCATTAGTCTCATCCCCAGGGAGACATCATTGCCCTCTCACTGAGCTCCCAGCATGTATATCTAATGCTCGACCTGTTCATAGAAATAATTATCACTCAAATAGGGAAAAGTGGGCGGCACGGTGGTGTAGTGGTTAGCGCTGTCGCCTCACAGCAAGAAGGTCCTGGGTTCGAGCCCCGGGGCCGGCGAGGGCCTTTCTGTGCGGAGTTTGCATGTTCTCCCCGTGTCCGCGTGGGTTTCCTCCGGGTGCTCCGGTTTCCCCCACAGTCCAAAGACATGCAGGTTAGGTTAACTGGTGACTCTAAATTGACCGTAGGTGTGAATGTGAGTGTGAATGGTTGTCTGTGTCTATGTGTCAGCCCTGTGATGACCTGGCGACTTGTCCAGGGTGTACCCCGCCTTTCGCCCGTAGTCAGCTGGGATAGGCTCCAGCTTGCCTGCGACCCTGTAGAAGGATAAAGCGGCTAGAGATAATGAGATGAGATGAGATAGGGAAAAGTAGGCGTAACGGCTTGCATTGCTCTCTGACTCCTGGGATTAGGGGAGAATTGGGAGACTTGGGATGGAGGAGACTTGGGACAGTTTGTATTCCCATCAATTAATTTCAACCAATCAGGTTTTAGATTCCATTAGAAGTTAGATGTTGCCCTTTAGAATAACCTACTTCCTTTGGCGCCATGAAGCTGGACATTGCAGTAGGGTTTGTGCAGTTCACTATTGTTGTCAACTAAAACTTGTATTTTCTACTTTGCCTCCACCCCCTTTCTATGGTGTAATGTACTCTGGTGAATTGGGGATTTGTTAGGAATTAAAAGTATGTAGCTTAGAGGTACCATATACATTCACCGACCACTTTAATGGGAACTTGTTCTTGATTCTAAGATTCCTGTTCTTGGCTGGCAGGAGTGGAACCCAATGTGGTCTTCTGCTCATTTGTCTGATGAGATGCTTTTCTGCTTACCACGGTTGTAAAGAGTTGCTATGAGTTGCTATATCCTTCCTGGCAGCTCAAAACAATCTGGCCATTTCCCTCTGACCCCGCTGATCAACAAAGCGTTTGTTTCCACCCGCACAACTGTCCCTCACTCAACTCAATGTTTTTTGTTTTTCGCACCATTCTGTGTAAACTCTAGAGACTGTTGTGTGTGAAACCCCCAGGAGATCATATCAGCAGTTTCTGAAATACTCAAACCAGTCCATCTGGCTCAAACCAACACGCACACCACAGTGAAAGTCACACTTTCAGATCACAGTTTTTCCCATTCTGATGTTTGAAGTGAACATTAACTGAAACTCTTGATTTTATGCTTGATTTTATGCATTGTGCTGCTGTCAAGGGATTGGCTGATTAGAGAACTGCATAAAACAGCAGGTGGATAATAAAGTGGCCGGTGAGTGTATAGTATTATTTATTAAATTAAATTAAATTGGGGGGCGGCACGGTGGCATAGTGGTTAGCGCTGTCACCTCACAGCAAGAAGATCCTGGGTTCGAGCCCTGGGGCCGGCGAGGGCCCTTCTGTGTGGAGTTTGCATGTTCTCCCCGTGTCCGCGTGGGTTTCCTCCGGGTGCTCCGGTTTCCCCCACAGTCCAAAGACATGCAGGTTAGGTTAACTGGTGACTCTAAATTGACCGTAGGTGTGAATGTGAGTGTGAATGGTTGTCTGTGTCTATGTGTCAGCCCTGTGATGACCTGGCGACTTGTCCAGGGTGTACCCCGCCTTTCGCCCGTAGTCAGCTGGGATAGGCTCCAGCTTGCCTGCGACCCTGTAGAAGGATAAAGCGGCTAGAGATAATGAGATGAGATGAGAAATGGGGGGGTGGTAAGGATTTTTTTTCAAAAGGGCCAGAAGGGGGAAGTTGGGACAGTTCATCATGTTGCAGTTTTTTCTTGTGGTTTACAAATATAAAATAGTTTAAATTTTTTTGTTAAAAATGTGGGTGTATCCCTGCATGAGGATTAAGCTTATTTCATTCCTTCATGAGAATGAAACTGTTTTGTCTGATCAGGTTTTGGGTAAAGTGACATTTTTCTGTTGCTGTACCTGCCTTGTGTGTTCATACAGTTCATACGGTACAAGTTTTGATAATAAATAAAAATTGAACATGTAGGATTCTAGATATTTTATTTTTGTTCCATGTCTCCTCACCATGTCCCAAGTCTTCGAAGATAATGTTCCATGTCTCCTCTCAGTGTCTCATGTCTCCCTGCAAAAAATAATGACAGAAAAAGTGAAGCCTGAAGGCCATTATATGTGACAAGCTGAGAAACTAATGTTGTGGTAAGAGAGTCTCATCTCATCTCATCATCTCTAGCCACTTTATCCTGTTCTACAGGGTCGCAAGTAAGCTGGAGCCTATCCCAGCTGACTACGGGCGAAAGGCGGGGTACACCCTGGACAAGTCGCCAGGTCATCACTGGGCTGACACATAGACACAGACAACCATTCACACTCACACCTACGGTCAATTTAGAGTCACCAGTTAACCTAACCTGCATGTCTTTGGACTGTGGGGGAAACCGGTGCACCCTGAGGAAACCCACATGGACACGGGGAGAACATGCAAACTCCACACAGAAACGCCCTTGTCGGCCACGGGGCTCGAACCCGGACCTTCTTGCTGTGAGGCGACAGCGCTAACCACTACACCACCATGCCGCCCTGGTAAGAGAGTATAAGAGGTAAATACTCTCTAATGTAATATGGATTTTACACTCCCTGCAAAGAATTTCACACAATCTACAAAAGCTGAAAACTTGTCCCAAGTCTCCCTGCTCTTCCCTACTACTATTACTCCTACTCCTAAAACTACTAAGAACAATGATACACAACACATACACTTCATACCGTAAATCATACACTTTATAAATCCTCAGTGTGTATCAAGGTGACAGAGTACAAGGTAATGTTTGAGTCTTGTAAGTGCACTATCAAATTGAGGACTAAGCGTGACCTGAATGAGTTTGTACGTATTACAAACATCGCTGGAGACAAAGAGACAAGGAGGACAAGACGCTCTCCTTTTTTCCACGTTCCTCATCTGCATGCTCATATATCTATGCCATCTGAGGACACTGTTTTCGTCCTCTGCTGCAGGATGAGATTTATGCTGCAGAATCAACAAAGCAATTAAGATGTTTACTCGTTGATTCATTGAGAAAGACAGCCAAAAATATGAACAAAGACAGATGAAATTCACATGAGATCAAAATAGTTGTTTGAGCATGAATCTGTGCATGAATCTCTTGGTGTTTCAAGCATATATTTTAACAATTGTGTTTTATGGATATTCTTTAAATTTCCAGGAAAACGTGCATTTGTCCAATTTGGGTCCAATCAAACGTTCTCAACAATGCACATACCCAGCCTCTGTATACAAATTAATTATCACGCTACATTCTACAGCAGCATGTAGTTAGCATCAAATATGGGGTAGTTTTGGTTGTGTAGCTTCCTCTGTGTTAGAAAGACAGGAGGTGTTTGGAGATAGTGTCCACATTTTCAGCATTTAGTAGACACCCATTTCTGGAATCTAAGAAGGTTTTCAAATGATCACCTAAGCTAAAACTATTTTATGGAGGTTTAGAGTTTGTTTTTGTTAGTGCCTCAGCTGTTTGGACAGTCAAGAGAAGGTCATTCTTTGTATCTTGAGGAATGTTCAGTTGAGTTGATCCATGCTGCTTCATGCCTTAAAGAAAATGTAGTTCAGGGTGGGGTTTGATAAACATCTTGGGATCGGTTTTTGGCTTTGTATGCAAACTCCAGTATTTTAAATGCAGTATGATGTTGGAGTGGTAGCTAGGGAAGCTAGGCTAGGATGGAACACAGTGATTGGATGATATTTGGGATATGCCTGTGAAGGTTCTCAGTCATCCAGGTCATGGTAAATCCATAGGTGCTAAAGAAGGCAACTGGACTTGCTTGAAATCTTTGAAGATGTTTCACCTCTCATCTGAAAGGATGAACTGAAGAAACCTTTCAGATGAGAGGTGAAACATCTTCAAGGACTTCAAGCAAGTCCAGTTGCCTTCTCTGGCACCTACAGATATTTGGGACCTAGAGTTTTGGGTGGAAGAGTTTGCATTGCATTCTGGATCAATTGCAAGAGACGTACCAACTTTGCAAGAGAATAGTCCAACCTTGAGATGACAAGGGACTGAACAATCACCTTGAGTGACCTTTGTGGAGAGGAAAGTTTGGGTCCTTTTGAGAAGAAACCTGCACAATTGATGTCAAAGAGTTGGATAATTGGTTGTCCAGAAATACACTCAGATTTTATACTTTGTCAGATGGTGTGATCCAAGTGTTGTGCAGGAAGATTATACAATCTTGACATGGCTTCTTCAGGGCTATAGCTCGGTCTTGCTGGGATTTCATTTCAGCTGATGAGCTGCCATCCATAAAAAGATATTTGCTCAGATTCATGCAGAAACTCATCACTGAGAAACGAGAAAATGTGTTTCTCGATACAGGTCGATTTCACTGCCTTATGGTAAATGGCAGTTTATGACAAAGTGGCACTGAGAATATGGAAATGGAAAAGGAGAAATCGTACACAGCTGGAAATGAGCTTATCTGAATGTGTTGGTAAGTCATGAGAGTGAAGTTAATAAATAGGTAGACCTTTATACACAGAGCTAGTGACATGATTATCATGCTTAAAATAAATACTAATTTAGGTATCATAGATATATGGGATGTCTGTGTCCAGTGTTTTACCTTTAATTTTCATGTAGCAATAGTATCAACTCTTGCTTTAATCCATAATACAGTTAAATCCAGCTCAGAGGGTATCTATAGGTTACCAGCACTATATCCATATACCTGAGTTGAGCAGAAATTTCTGGCACATTTTGCTGAAAAAGCTCACACCAATGCCAAAATACAGGACACCTTCATGAACAAAAGAAGCCACAAATCAACAGCTTTCAGATTTTTTTTTTTTATCAGAGATAATTTTCACATAAAGCCCATATTCAGGCTTTAATACCAGGTAACAAGGTCAAGTATAATGCAGAAATGAACATTCAGCATATTCTAAAGCAGAAAATGAGATTTATGAATAACATAAGAGAAAGATTTATGACTGAGGGATGATTATATTTTAGATTTACCCTTCATGCACAACTTTTCATCTAGGACTATATGCTTTGGAACAAAGATCTATGCCTTATGTTTACTGCCTTACAACTGCATCAAGCTTCCATCCTTCCATCCATAATACTTCATCCTGGCCAGAGTGGCAATCAATTCAGAGCTAATTGGGTGAAAGTTGGGAGAATTCACCCCGGATCGGATGCCAGTCCATCACAGAGCATCATGCACACACGCATTCACAATTTAGTGTTACCAATCCACCTACTGGAATATTTTTTGAACAACAGGAGGAAATCAGAGACTGCAGAGGAAACCCACTTGAACATGCGGGAATATGAAAAACTGCAACAGCAGTAAGCTGAGCTCAGGATTAAACCAGGGATCCTGGAGCTGTGGGGTAGCAAACTGTGTCACCCAGCATCAAACTCCTGTATAAAAATGATATAAAACAAATAATTCCATAGTCATCAAAATTATATTAATATTATGGTCAATAGTGATATTAACATAAAACTGGCAGATTGGCATTATTGAGTATCTCTCAAGTCTAGTCTCGAGATAATGGAAGGGGAATGATTTTAGGCTTTCAGACAATTACATATTAAATGTTTGACAATCACCTGAGTGGAGGCATCATTAGATAAAGTCTTTGGATTTAACCAGGTGCTTGTAATTGCTTAGGAAATAGAGCAGCAGAGGCAGCATGGAGCATCACTAGACTCTCTGTAAGATACTTCTTTCTATAATGGAAACACATTTAAGCTTTAATATTTAAAGGGAGTGATTATAGAGCTGGAAGCTCAATAAAATTAAAATGCTATTATATTTATTATGTATTTTAGCTGGTAGAAACAAGACTGTCACAGATTATTCAGTTATATCCAGACCCTAAACCCAACTCCACCCAGACCCTAAACCTATCTACACCCAGACCCTAAACCCATCTACACCCAGACCCTAAACCCATCTACACCCAGACCTTAAACCCAAATCCACCAAGACCCTAAACCCATCTACAGCCACACCCTAAACCCAACTACATCCAGACCCTAAACCCAACTCCACCCAGACTCTAAATCCAACTCCACCCAGACCCTAACCCCATCTATACACACACAGCCCCTAAACCCAACTCCACCCAGACCCTAAATCCGTCTGCACCCAGACCCTAAATTCATCTGCACCCAGATCCTAAACCAAACTATATCCAGACCCTAAACCCAACTCCACCCAGACCCTAAACCCAACTCCACCCAGACCCTAAACCCATCTCCACCCAGACCCTAAACCCATCTCCACCCAGACCCTAAATCCATCTACACCCAGACCCTAAACCTGTCTACATCCAGACCCTAAACCCAACTCTACCCATTTCTTAAGCCCAACTATACCCAAACCCTAACTCTAACACCACCTTAAAACCATTTACACCTGGACAATAAAATTAATCAGCATCCAGACCCTAAACTCATCTCCATCCAGACTAAACTCTTTAAAAAAGCTGACAGGCAGCTAAAATTTATAACCACCATATCTGACCCTAAATCTCTCTGCCTGGACCCATAACTATATCAAAACTACCTCTACAACTTAAGGTCCATTTGACCCATATTTTTACTTATATATATCCAGTCATTAAACTGAAATGAACCATCCTTGTGCTGTTGAATAACCTGTTGTTGCAGTATGTCTCTTCTTCTTCTTCTTCTTACTGAAAGGTCTATGTTTAAATAACTTTTCCTTATCTCCTGACCTGAAAACCTGCAAATCATGCTGTTTGGCCAATGACTCATACATTACATTAAAATGAGCATTACAGGATTTGGGTGTGGGCAGAAACCCTCTGTGCTTTTATGTGTCGTATGGTTTATATGAGATAAAGCAGAGAGGAGGCGCCTTGGCATCAGTGAAGTGGCTGCCAACACATAGATCTGTTTGAAACGCTGATATAGAAATGTCTTCAAAAGGCTGACAGGCAGGAAAGGTGGGTGCCAATTTTAAAACCCACTGAGCCTGAGTCATACTGCCATTATATTTAACTGAAGTCCTGTCAATTTTAGCTCCCCCCCCAACCCTTAGCAATCAGTCTCATCAAAATGACTCGTTCTTGGTTCACGTAATTAGGACGCTTGGGTATCCATGTGATAACTTTCTTTCATCAAAGGTTAATAAGTATGAAAGTCTGTTCCTGACTTGTGGAATATGCTGTAATCACAACTTGGGTTGTACTGCCACCTGGTGGTTTCTGAATAAAAAGCAATTTATTTTTGTAAAATAAAAACAAAACTATTTCTTCCACTGTAATGATATGTGGAAGGAATTCCAGCTGCTTTGGCATGCGGGTTGGCTGGGGAATGGCTTGATTATGAAGAAAAATAAAGATTAATGTCTTGTCCTTTTACACATTTCCACCCCACACACTTCTGTTCCGTGTCTTAGAGCAGGGGTTTTCAAACTGTGAGAAAGTGGGCCTCCCCTCAGAGAGAAACAGCTGAGAAGAAAGGGCTGTCACGAATACTATTCAGCATCTGTTCCTTCACATCAGATGCCATGTCTGAGATGTGGCGCTGGCTAGTATTGTCAGACATTGGGATCGCATTTAGCTTGGCAGCAGCAGCTTCTCCCATCATTACCAAACACATATCTTTAGCAGCAGGGAGGAGTAACGTTTCACCATTGTTGTAGGGTTTACCTGCCTTAGCTATGCATAATGCCACACACTGTGATGCTTCAGTTGCTTTAGTGCTTAATGTCTCAATTACTTCCTTCTGTGAATGGAGTTCTTTTAGCTTTCTGTCAAAAACTCCCATGGCTTGGCCACCAAATTTGGGTGCTTGGTCTCAACATGACACCGGATTTTGCATGGTCTCATACTGCCATTAGCTAGCACCTCTTTGCAAATAACACACTGAGGTAGTGGCGCATCATCTGGGCCAATACATGAAAATCTCATTCATCTCATTATCTCTAGCTGCTTTATCCTGTTCTACCAGGTTGCAGGCAAGCTGGAGCCTATCCCAGCTGACTACGGGCAAAAGGCGGGGTACACCCTGGACAAGTCACCAGGTCATCACAGGGCTGACACATAGACACAGACAACCATTCACACTCACATTCACACCTACGGTCAATTTAGAGTCACCAGTTAACCTAACCTGCATGTCTTTGGACTGTGGGGGAAACCGGAGCACCTGGAGGAAACCCACACGGACACGGGGAGAACATGCAAACTCCGCACAGAAAGGCCCTCGCCGGCCACGGGGCTCGAACCCGGACCTTCTTGCTGTGAGGCGACAGCACTAACCACTACACCACCGTGCCACCGTACATGAAAATCCAAACTTTAAATAATCATTGTTATACTTCTTCCATTTTCTGCTTGCACCAGACTCTCACTTTAAGTATGACAAATTTATCCATATCTCTATCCACACATAGCTTGAGTTAGCTAACCAGATGTTTACTATTTTTTCTATTATTTTTTTCTCGCACTGCGCCTCCCCTTTAGTTCTGTGGTGCCCCCCAGGGGAGGTGCACCTCACCTTTTGAAAACCACTGTCTTAGAGAGAATAGCAACACTGGTTTTTCCATCCACTAGCCTTCAAGCTATGTATCAGGTTCACTGTTGTGATTTCAGTAACTATGCCTTTTCAAATGCATCTCAAGAATGAGCAGCCATAATTGCTAAATCACCCGAAAACACACCTCCATTAGATGAAAGAACCACAAGCGGTTTTGCACAGCTGCACACTGAGGATTCTACTTCTGCTGGGTGTTCTTCAGAATGACTAACAAATACAGTATACTTCATCGTCAAGCTCGAGCTTTTCAATTGATTTTATTGATCATTTAAACCTTATTATAAAATCTCCTGAATTAAAATAAATAAATAAATAAATAAATAAAATCTGTGACACACTGGCAATTATTGCTAGTCACTTAGTTAATACAAACACCCCCCCCCCCCCCCCAAGATTCCCCCTGCCCCCCCATGGTTAAAATGGGGCACTTGGTAGAGTCCATACCTCAGACAAGCCACATATTATCAACATCAAAATCAAATCACTTGAACCAAGGACAATACTAAAGTTGTCCACCAAATTTCATCCAAATCCATTCACTACTTTTTGAGTTACACCGGGAAAAGGCATACCAAAAAAAACACCCCAAAACCTAGCTCCACATATAGAGGATGTGCAGTCACGTGACCCGCACGTGTGTATTCCGCCATATTGGACGGCATCAGGATTGTTTACCTTGCGCAAGCGCAATGGATCCAGGGAGTAATCCCCAAGAAAATTCGGAAAATACCCCATCTACATCGCGTGATTACTTGTCTAAGTTTGTTCAGCATCTTGAAGGTGACGTGAGGCAGCGTTACGTGGAAAAGTGTTCCAGGTTGAGGATTGCAGATCCGTACAACTTGCCGCAATCCTTGTTCAGGGAAATTCGCAGCTGCGGTGCCGGCGATTTGCCCGATCTGGCCTACCACGACATTTACAATTTTCTTGTTAATCGTGAATCGTGTTACACTGGCAAAGCCCTCAAAGCTTACAAGAGCCTGGAAGCTTATAAATATTTTGTTGCGGGATGGGTATCCCAACTATACCTCTGGAAGGTTCCGAAGAAGGAAATCTACTTGATAACCTCATGGGTAAGTGGCATTAAGATGTTTATCATAAAGAGACTATGCAGGACGTTTTATCGTACGAATGTTTGAAATCTAAACTCAGTCCATGAAACATAGGAAGTATGAGAAGAAAACAGTAAATCAGAAAGCTGCGCACATTTGTGCAGCTTCCGCGAAAACGTGCGCAGCTTTCTGATTTACTGTTTTCTTCTCATACTTCCTATGTTTCATGGACTGTAACGGCATTTGCTTATCTAGTAATTTTAATACAGAATTTACTCTGATGAAATTATTCAGACACTCCAATGCCCCCTAAAAAAAAAAAATTCGGATCTGCACAATTCAGCCGTGAAAAAGGCGGCATCTGCCGTTTGCATCCCTGTTTAAACTCATAGGTTAACCGACTTTAATCGGCTAATGAGGCTCGGTGGTCGGTTAAGATTTTTTTTAGTTTTCGCCATCCCTACTATGGATTGGCCTTTCAAAGGCATATATGAGCCAAAAAGATAAAACATTGTCATAGACTAGGCCATGGTAGTAGGGCTAGGCATAGCCATTTTAAACGTTAGAGATCAAGCGGACTGACGGCCACAAACACTGTACTGTCTAGTTTCTAAGTATGCAGTTATCATTCAATCCGAAAATCAACTTAACAGATGTACTAGGGGTATTGAATTAGAAGATTACACCTACCTGATATGAAGTGTTCACTACAAATTCGGCTGGTAGAACTGGGGTTCCAGTTTTCTCTTCGCACAGCGGACACCCATTTTGCGCGTCTCTCCTCGTCTGCGGGGAATCTATAAAATGACAGGCCCTCCTTTTGGCCCTGTCTATTGGTACAACCAAATGCTGAACAAGATATAACCATTCTCGAAAGATCTACTCCCACACGCTTGATAATTAGAATGGGTTCGTCTAAGTTCTATGCGCGGCCTTGCCGTCCAAGATGGCAGATAAACAAATATCACTTGACCTCGTGACGTCACGTGCACGCTCTCTATATCCGGATTTGCAAATCTAATCAATTCTTCCTTGGCCCATGACCCACCTTTCCTCCAAATTTCATCAAAATCTGTTCACTACTTTTTGAGTTACATTGGCAAAAGACAAAAAAAAAAAAAATCTGGATCCGCATACATATCCGGATTTGCATCAAAAGCTCATCAATTGTTCCTTGGCCCATGGCCCACCATTCCTCCAAATTTCATCAAACTCCATCCACTACTTTTTGAGTTACATTGGGAACAGACAAAAAAAATCCTGGATCTGCATACATATCTGGATCCTGGAGCTTCATACATATCTGGATTTGCATCAAAATCTAAGTAATTGTTCCTTGGCCCATGGTTTACCTTTCTTCCAAATTTCATCAAAATTTGTTCACTACTTTTTGAGTTACATTGGGAACAGGCAAAACAAACAAACAAACAAGCAAACAAATGGAGGTTTGGTGGAAATTTGGCAGAGGTAATAAAATAAATTGTAATGTTTGAATATATAGGTGTGTGTGTGTGTGTGTGTGAGTGTATGTGTAGATTTCCTCTATCCTTATTCCACTTCTAGCTCTTTTCAGCCTAAAATGTGAAAGGCTGAATAACTGTTTAAAACCTTTACTTTGAAATTTTGTCCTTCCTGTGATTTAAGTTGCATATTATTTTGTGTCTATATAGTGCTGGTCCTTTCCTGCACATCATTTTATTCAGTTGTATTTTGTCTTATTTATGTACTTTTTATTGCATACTGTCTTTTATAATTTACAATGCCTTTTTGATATGTCTGTTTTATTTTCCTTCTATCAAATCCTTCATTTGTTCTCAACCTGAATTCATCCGACCTCACTGTCTCAGCACTTCTGCTGTCAGCTTTTGTTGTCTTTATTTCAATGGCAATCATAAATAAATATGATTTGATCACCTGAAATTGCTCCTTCCGTTTGCTTGCTATGTTCACTAACCCATAAATCCATATGCTTAGCATAAGAGCGTGATTTTCTTATTTTCATTTTATGATAATGTCGGAATTTGTTTTGCACTGTGAATATAGATATGCACTCTGCATCTATAATCATTTGAAATAGAGGCTTTAAACTCTGCTCTCAATTACTGCACATAATAATATTATGCAAACCCAGAATGTTCTGTAAGATAATCTTCCATTAATACATTGCATTCGGCATAAATACAAATGAAAACAGTTTTTGATGTTGACTATTAATCTTTTAACCACATTTTAATCCTTTCCATGTTCAAGACATAAATTATTTATCGCAGGGGAAAATCCAAGGACATGGATTATCATTTTGTTCTCTCTCACTTGAAAAAAAAAAGATGGATGATAATATGAAGCAAGAAAATCTCATACTGAAGACTCTCCAAAACAAATTCTTTTGGCAGACGAATGGGAAAACAGGTTATGAAATTCTAAGTAAAACAAACCACTCCAGATAGTGACTTTAGGTGTGTAAAATAATAGAAAAAGGCAAATGTTGCTTAGCATTTAAATCATCACACACTTGACTCATACTATTTGTGCTTAAAGCATATATGCAGAGCCATGGCCTCACTTTTGTTTATAAATGCCTTGAGACCTCAAGAATGGCATAGGAATAGTTTTAAGCATTAACAATAAATCTAATATGATAATTTTTACGATTAAAGTGATTCATATAGGTAGCGGTCTGAATGAATGACCTTGACTTCCCTAATGTCACAACAGGAAGTCTATCGGTCTCCTCGCCATTTCCGCTATACTAAAACACAGAGCTAACTGCAACTCCAATCCTCCATTTTGAGCTAATTTATCACCATGCCATGTAGATGTGTTGCTGGCCGGTGCAGCAACATGACAGAAGGTGGATTTACATTGCAATCATGGCTCAAGAATGTTCAAACTGCAAAGATTTAGACGCATTTTGCGAGAAGTTCATGGGCACATTGGATGCCTATGAGGTGGTTTCTTCTTCATTTTACTGAAGACTCGTACAAAACCTCTGATCTGTTGAGGAGCGTTGGCTATAAGCCCGTATTGAAAGAGGGTGCAGTATCAACAATTAAATAAAACTACAAGAGAAGGAAAGCATTTCTTATTATCTCTAGCCGCTTTATCCTGTTCTACAGGGTCGCAGGAGCCTATCCCAGCTGACTACGGGCAAAAGGCGGGGTACACCCTGGACAAGTCGCCAGGTCATCACAGGGCTGACACATAGACACAGACAACCATTCACACCTACGGTCAATTTAGAGTCACCAGTTAACCTAACCTGCATGTCTTTGGACTGTGGGGGAAACTGGAGCACCTGGAGGAAACCCATGCGGACACGAGGAGAACATGCAAACTCCACACAGAAAGGCCCTTGTCGGCCACAGGCATCGAACCCGGATCTTCTTGCTGTGAGGCGACAGTGCTAACCACTACACCACCATGCCACCCCAAGGAAAGCATTTATTTTATATAGTAATTTTTTAAAAAAGGAAAGTGAGTTTAGTTGCACCAGTTTTCCTGGAGTGAGCCGAGGGTTGCTGGTAAAACCCGGGATAGAACAGGATGTGACATATCGTTCAGGCAGTGACCTCTCTGCGGCTGTTGCTAAAACCGGTGACATCCTGCTCCGTCCCGGGTTTTAGTAATTGCCTGAGCCGAGCAGTAATGGTGGAGTACTCAGTAATGGAGAGAATGGAGAAAGAGTGGAGCAGCCATCTTATTTCTAAACTGGATGCTGCTGCCATCTCGCCCTTACGTGGAAGAAGCGAATGAACGGAGAACTGAAAGTCAGAATGTTTCAAAACAATTGGCCATGAGAACACAGACAGGTAAGCTTCGACTTTCATTTGGATAAAAAAACAACAAAAACAGCACATCGTTTACCTGCATTTAAATGAATACATGTAACTTGTATTGTGTGTTTAAGTTACCGGTATAAGATTATTTAATTTGCTTCAGAATGTGATTGTCTCAGTTCATCTGATTATTTAATTAGCCTTTTATGTTTTATCAGTGAAAATACATGCATGTACATGTATGTTGTATAAGTTATAACACCCATCCTGTTTTAATGAGAGTCAACCCACAATCAATGAAGTCAAATCAGTCTTAGTTGAGCAAGTCGGTAACGCTATTTCTTACTTTCACCATCAATTTTTATTTATATGACTTTGGTCTATAGCTGTAAAAGGCCTCGGCCTGTGATGTCATGCACTCAGGGCTGGCTGGCTCAGCGGGGAAGCTCGAATGCCAACTTTGAGGTCAATTTTAAAATATCTCATCTCATCTCATTATCTCTAGCCGCTTTATCCTTCTACAGGGTCGCAGGCAAGCTGGAGCCTATCCCAGCTGACTACGGGCGAAAGGCGGGGTACACCCTGGACAAGTCGCCAGGTCATCACAGGGCTGACACATAGACACAGACAACCATTCACACTCACATTCACACCTACGCTCAATTTAGAGTCACCAGTTAACCTAACCTGCATGTCTTTGGACTGTGGGGGAAACCGGAGCACCCGGAGGAAACCCACGCGGACACGGGGAGAACATGCAAACTCCGCACAGAAAGGCCCTCGCCGGCCACGGGGCTCGAACCCAGGACCTTCTTGCTGTGAGGCGACAGCGCTAACCACTACACCACCGTGCCGCCAATTTTAAAATATATATTTTAAAATTCCCATTTATGCAGCACACAAGAGTCAAGGATGGAGATACTATCCACTCAAAAAATATATTTAAAAATAAAGGTTCTGCGTATATCCTTTAAACATCCATCCATCTATCCATCCATCATCCATCCCGCTTATCCATCAGGGTCATGGGTGAAGCTGGAGCCAATCCCAGCTGATTTCAGGCAAGAGGTGAGGTTCACTCTGGGAAAGTCACCAATCTATCACAGTGTTAACACAGAGACAACAACTATCACACTCACATTCACACCTATGGGAAATTTAGAGCAGCCAGTTGACCAAATCCACGTCTTTGGACTGTAAGAGGAAACCAGAGCACCCAGAGGAAACCCATTCCTGCACGAGGAGAACATACAAACTCAACATGACTAGCAGGTTCGAACCCAGAAAAAATGTATGTTTAAGTTTAATAAACACCACATAATTTACTGCATTGTAGCTAATGTGTTGTGATTAATGCATGGGTTTAGTTTGTACAATACTAAACTGGTAGCTATACATCTTCCTTAGCTCTACACTACCGTTCAAAAGTTTGGGGTCACCCAGACAATTTTGTGTTTTCCATGAAAAGTCACACTTTTATTTACCACCATAAGTTGTAAAATGAATAGAAAATATAGTCAAGACATTTTTCTGGCCATTTTGAGCATTTAATCGACTCCACAAATGTGATGCTCCAGAAACTCAATCTGCTCAAAGGAAGGTCAGTTTTATAGCTTCTCTAAAGAGCTCAACTGTTTTCAGCTGTGCTAACATGATTGTACAAGGGTTTTCTAATCATCCATTAGCCTTCTGAGGCAATGAGCAAACACATTGTACCATTAGAACACTGGAGTGAGAGTTGCTGGAAATGGGCCTCTATACACCTATGGAGGTATTGCACCAAAAACCAGACATTTGCAGCTAGAATAGTCATTTACCACATTAGCAATGTATAGAGTGGATTTCTGATTAGTTTAAAGTGATCTTCATTGAAAAGAACAGTGCTTTTCTTTCAAAAATAAGGAAATTTCAAAGTGACCCCAAACTTTTGAACGGTAGTATATGTTACTGTCATACATAGCAACTCCACCAAGCTTGACTGACTCACAATATTTTTAGATATTTTTTGAATTAAATATTTCCTAATACTGTAAAAGGGAAAGGATTAGCACTTGGAAATGAGCTAACTGCACCAGACTTCACTTATAATTATAGGCTACCGATAGAGCTGATATTGATTTAGCACTGGGGGATATATGATACACAAAGTGCATCATGAAATACAGATTTGCTAACAAAGTGGCAGCAATACAGTAGGGTTGCATAAAAAATGTTTGATTTAGTTACATGAATGGCATTTAGCAGATGGTCTTATCCAGTACAACATAGCCAGAGCAGCAGTTGGGGGTTAGGTGTCTTGCTCAAGGGCACTTCAGCCATTCCTGCTAGTCAAGGGAATCAAACCAGTGACCTTTTGATCACAAAGCTGCTTCTCTAACCATGAGGCCATAGCTTCCCTATTTCCCCTTGTTTAATGTCTAAAAATTAAATGTATTTATGTTTTTACTTATAAACTAAAAAAAAAACATTATAATATCTAATTAGGGGGTGGCACGGTGGTAGTGGTTAGCACTGTCGCTTCACAGCAAAAAGGTCCTGGGTTCGAGCCCAGCAGCCAACAAGGGCCCTTTCTGTGTGGAGTTTGCATGTTCTCCCCGTGTCTGTGTGGGTTTCCTCTGGGTGCTCTGGTTTACCCCACAGTCCAAAGACATGGAGGTTAGGCTCATTGGTGGCTCTAAATTGACCGTAGGTGTGAATGGTTGTTTTGTCTCTATGTGTCAGCCCTGTGATGACCTGGTGACTTGTCCAGGGTGTACCCCGCCTCTCGCCCATAGTCAGCTGGTATAGGCTCCAGCTTGCCCACGACCCTGTACTACATAGCAGAGCGGACAAACCCAATTTTTACGTAAAATCGTGCAAATGGTGATATTAGCACCACATTTGGTACAGTGATGCTCCATGGGCTATTGATAATTTTTAGCTGATTGGCCATTCAAAAATCCAAGATGGCTGCCATTTTTCAAGATGGCCACCAAACTGATCACCCGATATTGTTTTTTTTTTTGCTGAGAGAGGCATTGTTTTCATTTTTTTTCTTCGGCACTTTTTGCCAAATCATTGATGCCAGCATTGACTGTGACTATCTTACAATCTGAGAAGTGAATTGTGTTTCCCTTTTGAAATTTGCTAGCAGTTTTTGTTCTGAAATTCCTATTTTTGGTGTCGATAACACTCATCTGAATAAGGATGGAAATGAAAGATTGTGGTTGACTGTCTTTTTCTAGACTTAAGAAGTTTGCTCTATCTATCTATCTATCTATCTATCTATCTATCTATCTATCTATCTATCTATCTATCTATCTATCTATCTATCTATCTATCTATCTATCTATCTATAATGGAGTGACTGTCAAGCACTACCAGGGCACACTGGTGACATCACTGCTGTGAAACCCAGCATGGGGTTCAGTGTCAGCTGAGGTTTTGTAGATTACTAACTTCAGTATCCCAAATGCTGATTATCAAACCCCAATCATGTTAATCAGCCGCACCTGAATTGACAGGATGTGCCAGCGCAGGAGAACTGAGCCAAGGATAACGGGGTTTTAGTTACCCGAATGGTGTACAGATCACATGGGACTAATGACACTGTATGAATGATTGGGCTAGGTGTACTGTATGGCAGAGAGCAGGATCCTAGTTGAATCCCATACATTACAGTGCTTTTTCTTAGGGTGGTAAAAGGATAGCCCCTCGACCCTAGAGCGCAAAAAGTCAGGAAGTATGGAAACCTCCAAGAAATCATGGTCCACAGACTGGACCAAGTGCTGTCTTTGTCAGCATGACAAAAAGGAAATCCTTAAGAGTCCACAGACAAATCCTGTCAGAAAAGAAGGCGATGGTTACAGTGGTTTGGCAAGGAACATTCCTTTGTTTCACTCGCTGAACGCGATGCCCATCAAAATTGATGTTGACAGGCTCAATGAGGGTCATGGACTTGAAGAGACAATGAGGAGAAACAGGGCACAATATCATGAGAGTTGTAGGCTCCTTTTTAATAACTCGAAATTACAGAGAGCCCAGAAAAGATCAGCTTCTGCAGCTGAGACAGAAGACTGCTGCAGTAGCAAGATACCTCGAAGACTCAGTAATATCAGTGAAGTGAGTGAATGTTTCCTGTGTGAAAAGGAAGCAGTTGGAGAAAACATTAGGCATGTGATGACAATGAAACTAGACAAATGCATAAATGAATGTGCGAGGACACTTGGTGACAGGAGACTTCTCGCCAAACTGAGTGCAGGCGATGTGGTAGCACAAGAGTTTGTCTACCATCCTCAGTGTTTGACTGAGTTGTACAATCGAGAACAGGCTCATCTGAATGCTCAAGAGAGACAAATGCATCAGAACCACACTGAAGTATAACTAATAGCATTCTTGGAAGTAATCACCTATATTACCAAGATGAAGGCTTCCAGTACTGAAGCAGATTCACCTATTTTCAAACTGGCCGGCCTGATCAAGCTTTATAAACAGAGACTCGAGCAGTTGGGTGTTGATCGGGCCGATATTCATGCAACTTGTTTGAAAGACCAACTGCTAAGCCACATCCCTCAGCTGAAAGCTCACCAGCAAGGGCAAGATGTTTTGTTAGCATATGAGAGAGATGTAGTTTCAGCAATTGGGCCAAGAAAAACCAGTGGAATCCTATATTTCCATGCTTTCACTGGCTGTGACGTCGTTTCTGGCTTCCATGGAAAGGGAAAAAGACTGCATGGCAAACATGGAATGTATGTGACGATGAGGTATCAGATGTCTTCACCAGACTCAGCCATTGACCTGCAACAGTCACAGAAGATGACCTGCAACAGCTTGAAAAGTTTGTTGTTCTCATGTATGACAGGTCTAGTGCAACCACACATGTGAACGAAGCTCGATTGCATCTGTTTGCTCGAAAACAGACAGCGTACAACTCTATCCCGCCAACGCAAGCAGCTGTCAGGGAGCATGTAAAGCGTGCTGCGTATCAGGCAGGAATAATTTGGGGACAGGTAACAGTCTGCCTTCCACACTTTGATAGTCCTTCCAGTTGGAGATGGACTCAGAATGGAGATGCATGGGAGATATGCTGGACAGTTCTACCACCAATCTCAACAAGCTGCCAAGAGCTTACCAAGTGTTCCTGTAAGAAGAACTGCAGTCAGAGGTGCAGATGTTACAGCTCAGGTCTTCCATGTACTTCCATGTACACGTACCATGTACAGCTATGTGTGTGAACAGCAGTAAGCAATGTGAGTAGTGAACAGATGTGACTCACTCCTAGATGCCTCAGTAGCAAACAACGTGGAGTTGTGAACATATGCCTCACTATTGCATGTACAGTCTGACATGAACTGAACCCAAGTTCAACATCTAGATTTATTGCATAGTAAAGAAAGTTAAATCAAAAAGGTATCTAATCCAAAAAAGAACAGCCGCCATCTTGGACTTTACAATGACTATGACTGTGTATTTCCAGATAGACATTTAGTTCAGTTTGACAAACAGCCTCTAATAATATGTTGATTCTTAACACCTGGTCAGTCAGATAATCGCAGCGCTTTGTTGAGAAAAATGATGATTCTGAAGGCCTGAATGGCAGCCATCTTGAAAAATGCTGCCATTTTTAATCACCGATAGTTCGGATGGCTAGATCTGACCAAATGTCATTAATGTGTATTCAAATAATGACCGAACTGTCAATAATTGTTAACATATACAGCCACTAGCATGAAGAACCAGTCCCTATTGAGACCTTTGGTGGCCATCTTGGATTTTCAAGTGACCAATCAGGCAGATTTGATGCATATCCCCGAGAAAAGCCACATGCTTGTATCACCATTTGCACGATTTTCTCATTACTTGCTCTGCTAACAGACAATGGATATTATTTTTTTCTACAAATTTAAAGATTAAGTAATTTAATATCAGAATCAGCTGCTGCCAGTCTGTTTGTAATTATTGTAAAATGTTAAAAAACTAATATAAAGATATCCCGACGTATCTGTAGTTTTATCCATGAAATGCGTAGTGGTGTAATTTATGATATTAATATTATATCATCATATCGCCCAGTTCTACACTTGTTCTCATTAGTTTTGCATTTTTTTCAATATTTAATGAAGGATTATTATCTCATCTCATCTCATTATCTCTAGCTGCTTTATCCTGTCCTACAGGGTCACAGGCAAGCTGGAGCCTATCCCAGCTGACTACGGGCGAAAGGCGGGGTACACCCTGGACAAGTCGCCAGGTCATCACAGGGCTGACACATAGACACAGACAACCATTCACACTCACATTCACACCTACGGTCAATTTAGAGTCACCAGTTAACCTAACCTGCATGTCTTTGGACTGTGGGGGAAACCGGAGCACCCGGAGGAAACCCACGCGGACACGGGGAGAACATGCAAACTCCACACAGAAAGGCCCTCGCCGGCCACGGGGCTTGAACCCGGACCTTCTTGCTGTGAGGCGACAGCACTAACCACTACACCACCGTGCCGCCCTAGGATTATTATTATTATTCAACTCATCTCATTATCTCTAGCCGCTTTATCCTGTTCTACAGGGTCGCAGGCAAGCTGGAGCCTATCCCAGCTGACTACGGGCGAAAAGCGGGGTACACCCTGGACAAGTCGCCAGGTCATCACAGGGCTGAAACATAGACACAGACAACCATTCACACCTATGGTCAATTTAGAGTCGCCAGTTAACCTAACCTGCATGTCTTTGGACTGTGGGGGAAACCGGAGCACCCAGAGGAAACCCACGCGGACACGGGGAGAACATGCAAACTCCGCACAGAAAGGCCCTCGCCGGCCACGGGGCTCGAACCCGGACCTTCTTGCTGTGAGTCGACAGCACTAACCACTACACCACCGTGCCGCCCTAGGATTATTATTATCCAATTGTTCAATGATAAGTAATACCAAAGATCAAAATAAAAATACAATCTAGGGCATACAAAGCTATTGTTCATTTGGCCAATGTTTTTTCCCTAAAAAACAAATGGGGATAACCTGGAAATTTAGGGAAAGGCCATTGGCTAACAAGACTGGGTAGCCATGTGCGAAACTCAAATATTTTCACTCGATCAGGCCGGATATTGCCTTTCTAATTATCGTTTCACTTTCCCATATTACTATCTTTTGCATTTTGTTGCAGAGTTTTTCTATTACCTGTACATTTTTGTCATTGAACAGTTCAGTTGTTTTATTCCTCCTCCTAAACACTCTATTATCATAGGGATTACTCTACATTTTTCTCGTCTTTCTCATAATTCAAAACAGCTGCTGGTATTTTCCTATCTTTTCATTTTGTTTTTTGTTCTTGTTGGATATGTTCGGACTTTCCATATCCACTATATATATAAACTTTCTTTTCTATATCCTCTAGCATCAAATTTGGTCATTATTATGATGTTGATGATGATAATTATTATTATAGCAGTATTTGGTAACTATAGGTGGATAAATGTTGTTGGTACTTAATACTTTACATTAAAGGCCCATAACTAACATAATTTACCGCATTAGCTAATTTGAATAAAACATAAGCCTGGGCAAGTAAGTTAGCTGATGTTAAGTCAAATGTCATTTTAGTATATATGCATTAACCAAGGCTTATTATATCCAGGACTATAAAAAATAAAATAAAAATAAAGCCAGTGTTACAAATTGTTGATAATGAACTGAGCTCAGGTCTTTGTTTATAAATAATGGGTGCCCATAATTCAGAATAATTTATAATTGTTTTCCATGTAGCTATCAAAAACCTTAATTATTATTAGTATTTAATAATTATTATTAACTAATTATTCATCTACACTCACTGGCCACTTTATTAGGAACACCCATACATCTGCAGTTATCTAAATCAGCCAATCCCTTGACAGCAGCACAGTGCATAAAATCATGCAGATACAAATCAAGAGCTTCAGTTAATGTTCCCTTCAAACATCAGAATGGGAACAATTGTGATCTCAAAGTGTGACTTTCTTTCACTGTGGCATGGGTGTTGGTTTGAGCCAGATGGACTGGTTTGAGTATTTCAGAAACTGCTGATCTCCTGGGGTTTTCACACACAACAGTCTCTAGAGTTTACACAGAATGGTGCAGAAAAAAAAAAAACATTGAGTGAGGGGCAATTCTGCAGGTGGAAATAAACACCTTGTTGATAAGAAAGGTCAGAGGAAAATGGCCAGATTGGTTTGAGCTGCCAGGAAGGATATAACAACTCATATAATCAGTCTTGACAACCGCGGTGAGCAGAAAAGCATCTCAGCATGCAACAGCAAGGACAGAAATTTTAGAACAGGAATTAAAGAACAGTGGCCGGTGAGTGTATTTATCTGAATGTTATGAATTAGAAGAAATGACAACAGTGTGAGAAATACAGGATAAATCTGGATTTATAGATATCTCATTGGAGTTGAGATGTAGTTAAACAGATTAAAGCATATAAAGCATTACCTGGGGTGGCACGGTGGTGTAGTGGTTAGCGCTGTCGCCTCACAGCAAGAAGGTCCGGGTTCGAGCCCTGTGGCTGGCGAGGGCCTTTCTGTGCGGAGTTTGCATGTTCTCCCTGTGTCTGCGTGGGTTTCCTCCGGGTGCTCCGGTTTCCCCCACAGTCCAAAGACATGCAGGTTAGGTTAACTGGTGACTCTAAATTGACCATGAGTGTGAATGGTTGTCTGTGTCCATGTGTCAGCCCTGTGATGACCTGGCGACTTGCCCAGGGTGTACCCCGTCTTTCGCCCATAGTCAGCTGGGATAGGCTCCAGCTTGCCTGCGACCCTGTAGAACAGGATAAAGCGGCTAGAGATGATGAGATGAGATGAGAAGCATTACCTGGTTGTTTTTTGGTCTTTGCAGCTCCAGTGTGGACCACCAGAGTGCACACTCCTCCTGTTGTATGTTTCTGTAGAAAACCCTGAATACTGAATGGATAGGCTCAGGAGAATGAGGAGAATGATAAAAATACAGAAATGATAATGATGCTGGGAATGTGTGAACAATCACACGTGTTTGGGTTAAGGCTCAATCAATAGCTCCATCTTTGTTTCTTTCTCTTCCTGAATGTGACAAAAGAGGACAAAATGATTATACCTTTAAGGGCTGTATTATCTGATTAGCACATTTTTGCTCCATTCATTCCCCTGCCTCTGTGATCGATGAGCAGCTGGTTCAATCTCTCTCTCTCTCTCTCTCTCTCTCTCTCTCTCTCTCTCTGTATATAATTCATTTTCATTGCTGTGATTATGTCAGTATAAACAGCTTTTACATTAGAAACCTTTGTAAGGATATAAAATGTTTCTCTCTTTGTTAGACTACAACAAACCAACAAAAATCCTTTGCACCGGGACAGAGTAAGTGCTTATACTCATACAGCCACCATGCCTCCACAATTACAGCTACTGCAGAGCTTGTTAATATTCATACAGTGAGTTCCTTATAACCATTATGCCTAACAAATGGCTAGTATTATGCAAAACCCCTTGTTTAAAACATCTCTTTCGGTTTAATCCTATCTTTTCCTTTCCTTTACGTAAAGTGACTGCCATTCCTGTGCAACAGCACATTTTATACTGGGTTATCAAGAAACACAAGGTCATGCATAATGCAGTGGCTGTCTATTTGAGGAAGTGCTGTCAGAAAAATGATAATCTCTGCCCACCTTTTCCACATGCCAACAATTGGGTAAAGGTCTCAGTGCCTATTGGGGAATGGAGTTTGGCATTTGGAAAGCTTCTGTACTATTTGGCACTGTTTCCTTCGAGTCACATTTTAGAAAATTGACTGATACATATTAAATTAGCTAACTGATGCTAATTTAGGTCACTGATAACTGGGTTCCTCATATACAGTGGTACTTGAAAGTTTGTGAACCCTTTAGAATTTTCTATATTTCTGCATAAATATGACCTAAAGCATCATCAGATTTTCACACAAGTCCTAAAAGTAGATAAAGAGAACCCAGTTAAACAAATGAGACAAAAATATTATACTTGGCCATTTATTTATTGAGGAAAATGATCCAATATTACATATCTGTGAGTGGCAAAAGTATGTGAACCTTTGCTTTCAGTATCTGGTGTGACCCCCTTGTGCAGCAATAACTGCAACTAAATGTTTCCAGTAATTGTTGATCAGTCCTGCACACTGGCTTGTAGGAATTTTAGCCTGTTCCTCCATCCAGAACAGCTTCAACTCTGGGATGTTGGTGGGTTTCCTCACATGAACTATTCGCTTCAGGTCCTTCCACAACATTTCCATTGGATTAAGGTCAGGACTTTGACTTGACCATTCCAAAACATTAACTTTATTGTTCTTTAACCATTCTTTGGTAGAATGACTTGTGTGCTTAGGGTAGTTGTCTTGCTGTATGACCCGCCTTCTCTTGAGATTTAGTTCATGGGCAGATGTCCTGGCATTTTCCTTTAGAATTCTCTGGTATAATTCAGAATTCATTGTTCCATCAATGATGGCAAGCCATCCTGGCCCAGATGCAGCAAAACAGGCCCAAACCATGATACTACCACCACCATGTTTCACAGATGGGATTAGGTTCTTATGCTGGAATGGAATGTTTTTCTTTCTCCAAACGTAACACTTCTCATTTAAACCAAAAAGTTCTATTTTGGTCTCATCTGTCCACAAAACATTTTTCCAGTAGCCTTCTGGCTTGTCCACGTGGTCTTTAGCAAACTGCAGATGAGCAGCAATGTTCTTTTTGGAGAGTAGTGGCTTTCTCCTTGCAACCCTGCCATGCACACCATTGTTGTTCAGTGTTCTCCTGATGGTGGACTCATGAACATTAGCCAATGTGAGTGAGGCCTTCAGTTGCTTAGAAATTACCCTGGGGTCCTTTGTGACCTCGCCAACTATTAAACACCTTGCTCTTGGAGTGATCTTTGTTGGTCGACCACTCCTGGGGACGGTAACAATGGTCTTGAATTTCCTCCATTTGCACACAATCTGTCTGACTGTGGATTGGTGGAGTCCAAACTCTTTAGAGATGGTTTTGTAACCTTTTTCAGCCTGATGAGCATCAAGAATGCTTTTTCTGAGGTCCTCAGAAATCTCCTTTGTTCATGCCATGATACACTTCCACAAACATGTGTTATGAAGATCAGACTTTGATAGATCCCTGTTCTTTAAATAAAACAGGTGCCCACTCACACCTGATTGTCATCCCATTGATTGAAAACACCTGACTCTAATTTCACCTTCAAATTAACTGCTAATCCTAGAGGTTCACATACTTTTGCCACTCACAGATATGTAATATTGGATCATTTTCCTCAATAAATAAATGACCAAGTATAATATTTTTTGTCTCATTTGTTTAACTGGGTTCTCTTTATCTACTTTTAGGACTTGTGTGAAAATCTGATGATGTTTTAGGTCATATTTATGCAAAAATATAGAAAATTCTAAAGGGTTCACAAACTTTCAAGCACCACTGTAGTTCCATATAGTCCTATATTATTGTTATTACTGCCTATTATTAGTAGTTCAAATTATACTTCCATTTATACATAACACATTTCTAGTTCTTTCATCTTCGTTTGAAGAAAGCCAGTGAGTCAGCTGTTTGGACAGCCAGGGCACATTCATTTCACTGCCTGGTTACCAAAACATAGAAGAGTCTTGGGGTATGTCCCATGTATCTTAAGGAATGGTGTATGTATCTTGAGGAATGGTCCCATGTATTTTGAGGAACGGTCCCATGTATCTTGAGGAAAGGTTGAGTTGTGCTGGATGCTCTATGGAAACTTGGTAGAGAGTGGGATTTGATGAGCATCTTTAGGTGGGTGTGGACTGTTCAGCTTTTGGATCTGTAGGCAAGCAGCAATGTGGTGATATGACAGAATGTGAAGCTTCATTCTCGATCAACTCCAGGGGTGTAATGTTGCATTAGTCCAATCTTGAAGGGACAATGGGCTGACCAAGAACCTGAGAGGTCGACATGGAGGGGAAAGGCTGGGATGTCATGATGTTGTAAAAGACAAACCTCCATGATGAAAATGATAGCTGTCTTGAGGTTGTCAGACCCCAAGGTTTGGTGTGTAGTCAGATAGTGTAATCATACAGTAGAGTCCGACATGAAGATGACAAGATCTCTATATGGGGATGCAGAGTTATGCAGACAGAAATTTATTTTGTGGTGATGAGCTTCCACCCATGCTGAGATCTGAGCACTAAAATGAGTGTTTGAGAGAGGAAAGGCGAAACAGGGTAGTGTGTCATCAGCATAGAAATCATATAAAACCCTTTGTGAATATGTGAAGATATGACCTTATTGATAGCACATGTATAGAGTGAAAATAGAAGAGGGTCAAGAACTAAACCTTGTGGGACTCTAGTTGAAAGTCTACACAGAGTTGTTGTAGATCCCCACCACATCACCTGACATGACCATACTTTCAGGTACGAAGCAAACGACCATCACTAACCACTAATTCCAAAGCTCATGGGGATAAATAGAAAAGTCATGTCAAATGCTACTCAGAGATCAAGAAGGATTAGAACTAATCTTACTAGGTCAGCCTCAGCCAGGTAAAATGTCATGATCCATATTTGGCACCTAAGTGTAGGGGTTGCAACTCCTCCAATGCTGATGGACAGCCAGTGGCCACCTATGGGCAATTTAGAGTAGCCAGTTATATTACATTACAAGCATTTAGCAGACGCTCTTACCCAGAGCGACATACAACATACCTAGAGTAGCCTGGGGAGTAGTTGGGGGTTACGTGCCTTGCTTAAGGACACTTCAGCCATTCCTGCTGGTCCAGGGAATCAAACCAGCAACCTTTTGGTCTCAAAGCTGCTTCTCTGACCATTAGGCCATGGCTTCCAGTTGACTTAATCTGCATGTATTTGGAATGGTGGAGGAAATCCATATAGGCACAGGGAGAATATGCAAACTCCACAGTCCCCTTCAACCATGAGGCTGGAACTTTCTGGCTGTGAGGTAACAGTGCATTGCACCTAATCTTAATTTGGCTTATCTGGCAGGATGAGGCTTCTTTGTCACCAGGGCAAAGAAGTTTCTCTGGAGTGTACTGCATTGAAGCCTGTCTGGTTCAGGTCCCAGTAGTCATTCTGGATATGAAAGGTAGGCAACCTGAACTACAATTCCCATACCCGACCACATGTGTTAATCAATCACATCCAGCTCTTTAAAACAACCTGGACATTAAAACAAGTCTTGTGCCTGTATTTGACAGTCTCATCTCATCTCATTATCTCTAGCCACTTTATCCTTCTACAGGGTCGCAGGCAAGCTGGAGCCTATCCCAGCTGACTACGGGCGAAAGGCGGGGTACACCCTGGACAAGTCGCCAGGTCATCACAGGGCTGAGTATTTGACAGTGATATTATAAAGCTTTTTCTGCTGTTTTCCTAGATTTCCCAGTTTGAATTTGTTTTTCACTGTTTACTGATTATTATCTCTGCCTAGTTTCGCCTGTTTGCTGATCTCCTGACTTTCTGCCTGATTATCATTCTTGATTATTTGCCGGCCCTGAGTTTGTCAACATACTCTAATCTGCATTTGCATCCAAAATTTGTGTGCTACATAACACGGTGGATCAGTGCTGTGAAAGTACAGGCAGTTTGCGATATCTCTCACTCTACGATATAGTGGTGCAGTAGGTATTGCTTCTGTCCCACAGCTGTAAGGTCACTGGTTCGAGCCTGAGCTTGGCTTACTCTCTCTGCAGAGTTTAACATGTCCTTTCTGTGTTTGTGTGCAGGAACAGGGTCTATAATTTCCTTCCACATCTTGAAAACATGCTGGCAGGTGGATTGGCTACACAGCATTGTCTGTATAATGTGCAGACTGGCATCCCTGCCTCATATCCAGTGGTCCCTGGATAGGCTCCAGATCCACCATGAGTCTGACCAGGATAAAAGGGTGAATGAATGAATGAATGAATACAGTGATATATAATATAGAAGGAAGATGCTTGGTTAATTCAACAGCTGTGTGCATGGATTGATTTCACCCTCATATTTAATAAAAGCCAAATGGATAAGTCTGAATATTCCTAAGTTTCTAGATGTGTGTGTGTGTGTGTGTGTGTGTTTGTACATGAAGGTTCAGTTGGCCAGTGAGAAAATGTTGTCGTAATAATGCAATGTTGCAATCACAGGTTCCCCCAAACCCCATTATTCAACTCCAAGGTGCCATATCTCACCCAAATCATGAAGGTCACTTGTGGAAGTGTTTTGGAAATAACAGCAACAACAAAAAAGTCATCCTTGACTCTGTTTTCTTCCTTGCCATCTTGTGAAGTGGATGATTTAGAGCACAGAAGGGCACTGGCATATGAGACACCTCTTCATACATTTAGTACAAAGCAGCTGGTCGGCTGTAAAACATGCAATTTTCCTTTATTTGATTTCATTTCATGGTGCCGCTTCTGCCTGCCTTCAGAGTGCTGTAAACTATAATAGAAAGGCACATTCACTGTGCATGATAAAAAAGACTAAAAGTGAAAGAAGAAGAGGAATAATAATGACCCTGTGTATGCATGACTCTGTAACTGAATTGGAAACGGCAGGTCAACATCAGCCGCTCACATTTTAATCATCTTCTCTGACATGATGCCACTCAGTTTATCACTGTTCCTGTTTCTTATACTGGTTATATCATGGTGTTATTCTTTGGATGGCCTTTCATCCATTTTAACAGTTGCTTGAATCCACTGCAGACTCCAGCTATGAAAGAATGATGGATGTTTAAGAGTTTAGTTGCTATGGTTTACATCATCTCCATTGTGTCTTCATTGCGATCCCTAAAAAGGAAAAAAACAAACAAACATAAAACAAAGAATGTAATCCTGGAGACTGAGGACAGTAAATTGTCCTAAATGCAAATCTAAATGGTATGGTGGTGGTGGTAGAGTGGTTATTATTACTACATCCCAGCTCCAAAGTCCCAGGTTCAATCTAGAGCTGGGAATTGGTGCATGTGGAGTTTCTTTGGATGTTCTGCTCATGTCCGTGTGATTTCGTCCAATCTCAGAAACATGGCAGATTGGCTAAAGCTATGGTCACACTACAGCTCGCGATGCTTTATGATGGTTTATTGATGAAAATGAGGTGTTTGGTGGCGATGCCTCCCTGAGCTTCAGGAAGTATTCCCAAACCCATCTGCTAGTATTCGCTGCTTAGTTTGCTAACAAAAACATTGCCACCAAATTTCAATGCATTTGCAATGTTTTTGGCTACTCACGAGTCAGAGACACACCAAAAAACAACTCACGAAGCTCGGAGAACATTTGCCGTGCATTGCATGATTGGTGGCGATGCTACCAATTTTTCATCACCAAGTATTCGCAAATCCATTGTGAGCTGTAGTGTGACCGTAGTCTAAGATAAATTCCCTCTAAGTGTGAATACATGTATATATGGTGCCCTGCAATGACCTGGAACTATATCCAGGGTGTTTTCCTACACCTTACGCCCAGTGTATATTCAATATGACTTTGTACTGTATTTTCTAGAAATACATTCATGATGCAATGGCATGATCATGTCACCACAAACATGTATCGCAAATATCTACGCTTTCATTTACAAAAGCCACCCTGAGAAATGAACATCACAAATAGTCCTATTTTTAGTATTGCACAATACTCTTCTCCTTCCTCTTCTTCTTCTGCCAGATTTTTGGTCCTGCAGTTTTTGAGCTAGAGACCCCAAACCAACTTTAATCCATATGGTATGATCGGGAATGTTGTACTTGTATGCAGCTTTTGGATTGATGCACCCATTCTCTCATTGCCATTTTTCTGTCATTTTTTTCCCATAGAAAATGAATGGGGCTCACGTTTCCAGTCATCCTGCTCAGACACGCTTCATCGAAGACCTACCAAACTTCATGTGATACCTCAGGCCAACTCCCCCAACACATACTGTACATGCAATTGGTTTTGACCTGCACTCATTTCTTTTCTTTTTGCTAATCCCTTCCCCCTCCCATTCACTTCCATTCATTTTTGGCCCCATACAACTGAATGGAGTTTCGGGAGAAAAACGTTCATTCTTCGTCAATTTTTTGAACTGATTAACCAAACTTCACATGATGCCTCAGGCCAAGTCCCTCCCCTCATCTGAGACCTGCACTCATCTTTTCCTTGGTTTTCACGAATTCCTTTTTCCTCATTCACTTCCATTCATTTTTGGCCCCATTCAAATGAATGGATTTCTGCTCAGTAACACTTCACCATACATCCACCAAACTTCATATGGCACCTCAGGCCAACTCACCCATCTCACACACACACACAATGATAAAGCTCTGCTGCATCTGCACAATACTCAGAATTTCTCTTCAGATAAAGCACTTTCTAGTTATACACTCCAGAACCACAGCGTAACCAATAAGTGGACATTATATTCAGACCCAGAAAGAAAGAAAGAAAGAAAGTTCACCTATGACTGCACACGTCTGCACAACCTTACTTCCTATAAATACAAGCTATAATCTAAGGGAACAAAGGAAGTCCTCAGAGAATCTCATTAACATTTCAAAAGCATGTTTCCATCTGCGGGATGAGATGATGCAGAGGTGTTCTTTTATTGCTTTACTTGAAGCATTATTTTCCGTTGATGGTTACAATGCCTTTTTTTTTTTACATATTTGCATAGACAGCAAAATGTTGCAGAGGAACTGGACTCTCATTTACTTAAACAAAGCAAGGCTTCTACTCCAGGGAATTTATATCCCAGATAGTCCTGGACTTCATATTCAGACCAGGTAATAACCGAAGAGGGTTTTTGCTACTACTAAGAAATCAATATCATCAATCAGAACATTATTAGGAAATATTTCCATGTTGATATCAACATGCAGATTTTCTTTTTGCGTCTCTTCTGTTCATGACAGTGAAATCAGTGATTCTTAACAAAGCATATGGCATGATGGTAATATTTCAGATTAAATTTATGCAAGAAATTCATTATGTTTGAATAAACAGAGAATGAATTATGGGTAAGAACATTTTCAAGACCTAAGAATTCTGTGTGTTGCTCCTATGAATTAAAAAGGTGTGTGTGTGTAGCTTCCATGAATGAGTGATTTCCTGTCAAGGACCATGAGGCGTATCTTTTTTTTATATTCCAGTGCATGATGTCTTGGGTGTTAGTTCAGGTTTACAAGTAAATAGTTATCCCTTTTGGATTAAACCCCCCAATTCGATTTGTGCCACTTTTCATAAAGTGGTCGGGTTAGCAAAGCTTGATGAGTGTTATATGCTCAAGTAATATATGCTCAATGTGCATTCTCAGGGATGCAAAAATATATCAGTGGTTAGAAAAAAAACACTCAGGCTTCACAGCAGCTGTTCTCAGTTGAGTTTCATCCTGCATTAAATCTCTTTATCCGGCCTCACTATGCTCACTCAGAGGTAATCAGCCATCTTGTTCAGCTTTTCAGGAGTGTTAAAGTGGATGCTGTGCCAGGTGCTATGAAACACTAAAGGCCCCAATCCACCATCATTCCTCTGTGCTATGAAATCAGTGAATATTTATCCCTTTCCGAGTGCTTTCATTTAAAAGTGGAGGATGACGCATGTACGGTAAAAAGCGAATGTGAGGAATGTTCTGTGCTCCACTCAGTGAATAGGGGATAATCAAAAGCACTGAACAAGATGCAGGAGCTGATATGCAACATTTTATGGAATAATTGAGGCCATTTACTCAGGGTTCATGAGAAATAGTTTAAATGCATATGGCTTTCTTGATGTATTTTAAAATTGTGTGCCTTAGATATTGGATCATTTCATGAATCATTTAATAAAGTTGTTTCAACTCTTGTAGCATTCAGAGCACCATTGATGACTGAATTGACTCCCTAGTGAAGTAACTAGCTACAACAAAGCCTGGGGTGCTTTCATTATGACACCTGAGGGTAACTTTGGGGCCTAAGCTGCTTTGAGGAACAGGTTGGATGCTTTTATGGCAAAATACTCTCATAACTCAAGTGATATTATTAAACCTTGATGCAATCAGTAACTATCACAATGCTCATTAGAATGCTAGCCCATGACCGTAGAGGCTATAAAGACACCCAGAATGATAAGCAGTAATTTAATCAGTTGATTAAACTGATTAAATGATCATCTTCCAAGCAGTGAGACCTCCCTAAATCTGAATAATGTTTGAGATTTTTAAAACATTTCTCCATATACACACAGTTTACTAAGTGCATCATGTTTTCAGTAATATAATATGACACCGTCAATGATAGCGTAGCTCACTCTGGACCCGTCTAGTTAATTTATAGTTGTTTGTGGAGGCCCTGTGCCTCCAAAACAAATCCAAAACTGCGAGGAATTGGCAAAGAAGAAGCAATTTTTGTTGAACTGCTCATTAAGGCTTAATTAGTCCATAACTTCATTAATAACTGTAATTAAGCAAATCTGGGTAGAAGTCATATGCACCCTAGGTACCTACTTTCATGCCAGAAAGAATCAAAATCGGTGAAGAATTGAGGGAGAAGAAGTGATTTGTGTGGAAACTGCTTGTTAGGGCTTAATTACTCCATATCTTCATTATTAATTGCAATAATGCAAATTTGGGTAGAATCCATATGCACCCCAGGCAGACCTAGCTTCCTGCCAAAAAGAATAAAAATCAATGAAGAATTGAGAGAGAAGAAGCGATTTTCATTAAATGTGAATGATGCCGGGTGGACGACAGAAAACAGATAACAGATGACAGACGATGGACAGATGACAGACAATACATGATGGCATCACATTATTGCCTGTCAGCTGGATGAGCAAATAATCAATACTTGAGGATTTATCTAAAAAAATTCTTCAATTTTTCTTCAAATCTGTTATTTCTATTGTGCCACAGTAATTTGCCACCAATTGCAATTTTTTATCCATTAAATAACATCATACTTGAAAAAAATCAATTTATAGTTGTTTCACATTGCAGCATTAGTTCCTATTAACACTTATATTATAGCTGATTTAAATATTAGTTCCATCACCAGCCTCTCTTGTTCTCAATTTCTCTTGAAGTTAATAAGATGACGACAACAACAACAACTAGAAGGACACTTGGTAGAGTGCATACCTCAGCCAAGCCACATATTATCAACATCAAATGAAATCACTTGAACCTAGGATAATACTAAAGCAGTCCACCAAATTTCATCCAGATCTGTTCACTACTTAGTTACTTTGGGAACAGACAAAAAATTCCTGGCTCCGCATACATATCTGGATTTGCATCAAAATCTAATCAATTCTTCCTTGGCCCATGGCCCACCTTTCCTCCAAATTCCATCAAAATCCACTCACTACGTTTGAGTTACACTGGGAACAAACAAACAAAGAAACAAATGGTGGCAAAAACATAACCTTTTTCAACAAAGTTGGTGGAGGTAACAACAACAACAATAACACTAAGAACAACATCGCTGATTTTGGCTTCATAGGTAACCTGACAGGTCTTCTTTGTCCAAAGATGTTCCAGTGTTGGAAGATTTACATACTTTTACAAGCACTGAAACTGGAGACTCCTTCCATAAATGTTAAATAGATGTCTTCTTACAGCATGTTATTTATTACATTAATGGCATTTAACAGATGGTCTTATCCAGAGCGAGGTACAACATACCCGGAGCAGGCGCCTTACTCAAAGGCATTTCAGCCAGTCTAAGGACTTGAACCAGCAACCTTTTGGTCCCAAAGCTGCTTCTCTAACCATTAGACCATGGCTTCCCTCAGGCCACAGTAGATTCAGATTACACCAAGTGCCCACAATACAAGTCCCTATGACTTCGCCGTTACTCAGAAACGATAACGTATTAAAATCTGTGATTTTTCTGGCAGCCTGAACAACTGTCAGAGCTGTTATTATCGAAAAAGTATGACCTAATACAAGACAGAACATACAAAGCTGTCAGTGAATGGTTCCTTGGAAATAATTGGTTTTCATTTTTATTTAGCTTTAAAAATGTACTTTATGTCAAGACTTCATGCATCTAATAAAATGTATAGCAGTTGCATTTGTGATAGATGGAAATGAGCAATGTCATTTTCACCTATTCATCTTTAGCACCAAGACCTCCAATGGAATTTCATCAGTGCTGTGCTGATCAGATGAAGATTTGAAAATTGAAAGCCTTGTGACATCCACAGAGAATTTCAAAGCGCACAGCCATATGGTCTTTTATTTATGCAAAGAAGAACTTCATAAGGAAAGCTGATTGTGCCATCACTTGAGGAAAGTTTTCAAAGTATGGCTGGTGTTCATAGGAGCATTACTACTTTCAGAAATATGAACTCCGAATGAAGATAAAAGTGCATAAGCAACCCAGAAGTGTGCTATGGCTCTTCAAGGCTCTGCCTTGGACTTTAGTGGATTGGATGTTTGGCGTTTCAGTTTCTCCTAAGTAAGTGTTTGAGCTCTGACATGTGGATCAATAATATATGTGTACAATGTGGTGAACATTCTCACTTTATTCTCCACATTAAAAATGGGCAGCTGATTGGTCCAAGCCCACAGATTTGAGAATCACAATAGGTAGAGGCCTTGTCAAAGATTCATCTTCCCTCTGACTCCTTCCTCTCAAAGTCATATCTCTTTCTTCAGACCCTCTCCTTGTATTCTGAATTGCTTTTATCACTTACCTCCCATACTTCATTCCTCCCAGTCTCTTCATTCCCTTTCTACGTAGCACATCCATTTACTAATTAGGCCTGGAGGAAGAGTGTGTAACAGGCTCAACACACTTCACTGATCACAGTATTCACAATGATTGACAGCAGCTAAATGGGCAGAGCATTTATTTATTTATTCATTTTCGAAATCTTGCTTTCACCAGCTTGGTGTCCTTTGAGAATTATGCACACCTTATATCAGCTCTTTGGTCAGCACTTTGAAACGAAACATCTCGGTTTTGTAATTGTTCAAGTCATGACATTGTAGAAAACCCATCCAGGTTAAGAATGAATGAACGAAAGATCAGTATAAGACCAGAGGTGGACAGTAACGAAGTAGATTTACTTGAGTACTGTACTTACGTACACTTTTTGAGTATCTGTACTTTACTTGAGTATTATTTTTTTGGAAACTTATGACTTTAACTTCACTACATTTGAAAGGCAAATATCATACTTTTCACTCCATTACATTTCTGTCAAGGTCCTTGTTACTTTTTACTATGAAGCGGCTTTGAAAGTGGATGTTTTTTTCTTTTCTTTTCTAAAATGTGATTGTTTTTTTCACAGGTGACACTGAGACAGCTTATCAGTAATCACGTCACGTCCATAGACTGTATAAAATCAAGTTCAGTGATTTCTCAGCAGCATTATTTGAACACGATCAGTTGACGGCAGAATGGAAGGAGGCGGTTCTTCTGGGGAATGCACACACTCATGGCTTTACCTAGAACCCATGTTTCAGTTTTCTGAAAGGATGAAAGATTAATTTTGTTTTAAATGTTTGCTTTGTTTGCTGAAAACAAACCACATCACGGCCTACAAAAACTCGCCGTCCAACCTGTGGAAGCATATTGAGGTATATAAACATCTTATTCCAAGAGAAAGCTTGCAATGAAGTTGTCTGTGCTTTTAAAACTAGCGATAATGTTGCAATAGTCATGCAGTCTGGTTAGTCAAATGACTTTCTATGGATTTGCCCACCAAGTTGCCATAGCCTTGTCCACGGCTAACGTTAACACATAGCTAGTTAACTTGGACACTGTTAGTTAGCATGTAAAAATGGAGTTATGCTAACATGAATAATGTTAACTTATCTGAAGTCCTTTCAGAAATGTTTTAGCATAATCTTGCCAAATAAACAGAATGTAGAAATCTTTCTTTTCTAGTGATATTAGCAACCCAATATGATTTCAAGTTTGAAAAGATTTTGCTAGCATGTCAGGTGGAGCTTCACTGACTAGCTAGCTTAACGTTAAACCTCCATGATGCACAGCATGTGTTCATTTTGTGAATTCACAAAATAATCCAGTCAGTTACTTCAGAGGCATTAGGTTTTGTAAATGTTGTGGCAATAATACAATGATGCATTGACAGAAAATGTACTTTTAAAACTTAAGTATTTTTAAAAGCAGGTACTTCAGTACTTTGACTTAAGTAAAAATTTGACTGGAGAACTTTCACTTGTATCGGAGTAACATTTGACCAGTGGGATCTGTACTTTGACTTAAGTACACTGTAAAAAATGATTTGTTTTAACTTAAAAAAGTTAGTACCCGGGCTGCCTTAAAATTTTGAGTACATTGAAATTAATATAGTAAGTTAACACAACGACATGAACAATTTAACTTACTATATGAATTTCAATGCACTCAAAATTTTAAGGCAGCCCGGGTACTAACGTTTTTAAGTTAAAACAACAAATAATTTTTTACAGTGGATGAAGTTGGGTACTTTGTCCACCTCTGTATAAGACTAATGCAATAATTTGGTAGCTTCTTATATGGATGCCATACATAGCAAAAGGATAAATTCAAAGAGTGTGTGTGTTTTTCACAGATTTACACAAAATCCAATACCCACTGTAGATATCCAAAGGCAAAATCCAGTAGACATTTGAAGCAAACCCACATAGAATGGCTTGGAATTGCACATTGAATATATGGCAAGACATGCTAGTCTAAAGAGCAACAAGTTGAAGATATGGTGCTGCCAGAGCACTGTGTGTGAGGGTGAGATAATGACAATAAGCAGAAGAACTGGAGGTCAAGTTGGTCAAGATCTGGAAGCATGCAGTACATACCTGTAGGATATTTCTTCACCATCCTACCACGACGGTGATGCAGGAACATCAGCAGGTGATATCCATTGACCTTTCAACACCAGAGCTGACAGGCCACAGAGCATCTGATACCTTTTATTGATATTACTCATAGATCCTCTATAATCCTAACTTTCATGTTATTATTGTTTGTAAGCACAGCTCTGGAACTTGTTACTGGGTTTTTCACTACAGTGAATGAACATACTATAATATGCACAGTGCATACTGTAGATCCTGGTATGTGACAAACAAAACTTGAAACTTGTAAAGTACTTAAGCTAGCTACTAGCTTCAAAATTTTAAATGCTGCAATCTGATTGGCAGATCGCAAGTCACATATTATGGCTTGTATATGGTATACACAAGTTGCTATTTTAGTTTGTGCTTTTCCCCCCAAAGATGTGAGCAACACTGGTACTCATTGTCCTTCCAGTATAATGCTTCCATGGAAACCTCTTTTCAACATTGGAGCGCTTTGTTAGTGTGAAGCACGAGACATGTGTTTAATTCCAGTGGCTTTCAGGAAAAATTAATTTTCATAATGAAGCATAAAAACAGCTGTATAATAATAATGTCATGCTTGGACCTCTTGAAGTGAGCGAGGGTACATGTTCAGATGGTGTGGGCATGGGCATGGGTGGCAATCACCTCAGACAACAAGGAATCTTTGTTTATGGACTTTAGTGAAGTTTGGCAGGTGAGTACAGAACATACAGCCATTTACATCAGTGAAGGCAGTTCTGCAGGGTTGTGATGTCCAGCTTGTCCACGCAATGAGCTGTGATCACCACCGTTAAACCTTAACCAGCTCTGGTGGAATCATGTTCCTGACCAATCAGCATGCTACAGTGGTGCTTGAAAGTTTGTGAACCCTGAAGGATTTTCTATATTTCTGCATAAATACAGTATGAGCTAAAATGTCAGAAGTCCTAAAAGTAGATAAAGAGAACCCAATTAAACAAATGAGACAAAATATTATACTTGGTCATTTATTTATTCAGGAAAATGACCCAATATCATGATATTACCACAATACTACCATGTTATATTGTGGACATGCTAATGAGACATGCCATTAGCGTGTCCACCGCTTGACCGGAAGATTGCGAATTCTACTCATGGTCGGGTCATACCAAAGACCATTATCAAAATGGTACTTACTACCATCTGGTGAGGCATGCCACAATACAGATGCAAGTAGGGGGTCAAACTCTTGTGGTTACCAAAGGACTGGCCCCCCAGTGTAACACCAGCTATGTACTGGTGAAAGGCTGAGAGCTACTGATCAGTACGACTGAATACTGGGACAGGAAACTGCCTGAAAAGATCATGTTCTGGCAAGGGAAGGGATTTTGAACTCTTTGAACCATATAACCATGATTCTCCCACCACCATGTTTCACAGACAGAATAAGGTTCTTATGCTGCAATGCATTTTTCCTTTCTACAAATATAATGCTTCTCATTTTCAAATCAAAAAACTTTTCTTTTTTCAATCAAAAATATACAAAAATTTTTTCCAATAACCTTCTGGCTTGTCCATGTGATCTTTAGCAAACTGTAATTGAGCAGTAATATTCTTTTTGGAGAGCAGTAGCTTTCCCCTTGCAAACCTGCCATGCATATGGTAGTTGTTGACTGTTCTCCTGATGGTGGACTCATGAACATTGACATTAGCCAATGTGAGATAGATCTTTAATTGCTCAGAAGTTACCCTGGGTTACTTTGTGACCTTGCAGATTATTACACACCTTACCCTTGGAGTGATCTTGAATTTCCTCCATCTGTCTGACTGTGGATTGATGGAGTCCAAATGCTTTAGAGATGGTTTTGTTACCTTTTCTAGCCTGATGAGCCTCAACAAGGGGAATCCATGGCCTAAAGGTTAGATAAGCAGCTTTGAAACCAAAAGGTCACCGGTTGAGTCCCTGGACCTGCAGGAATGACTGAAGTGTCATTGAGTAAGGCACCTAACCCCCAACTGCTCCCCAGGCTGCTCTGGGTATGTTGGATGTCATTCTGGATAAGAGCATCTGCTAAATGCCATTAATGTAATGTAACCATGCTTAATATCCAAATCTCCATTGTTCATATCATGATACATTTCCACAAACGTGTTGTGAAGATCAGACTTTTATAGATCCCTGTTCTTTCAGTAAAACAGGGTGCCCACTCACACCTGATTGTCATCCCATTGATGGAAAACACCTGACTCTAATTTCACCTTCAAATTAACTGCTAATCCAAGAGGTTCACACACTTTTGCCACTCACTGGTGTAGGGATGGATTGCCATGCCCGTAGCCATAGTAACCATTTATGAACCATTTTCTCCCTTTCACTGTACAACACTGAACATACCAATCCCTGAACTCGACGCCATGTTCTATCTCCGCCCATTCTTCTGACTCCCTGTAATGGCACTGGATATAGAGATGATACTGGATACCAAATACAGTGATGTCATGACTGTGCTTAAAACCCGCGGCAAAATCGAAATTCTTTCTCTCTGGTGGTGGGTTTCCACACGTGAAAGAGAGACGCCATTGCATCGATGCTACAGGGGAACAAAGGACAAAGAACAAGCTATTGATACCAGACCTTTAGCCAAAGTTCAATGTATTTGATCTTCGCATAGTTGCAATAATAACTGAACCAGTTAGTTACTGCAGCCCACGCAGTATTTCAAAGAGAAAAGGCGACCGGATCCCTTTTCCCTTTCTCAACGTCGATGAACTAAAAACAAGATTCCTTCCAGATCATCGGACGACTGATGGGACACTGACGATCTTCAGCTGACGAGCTGTAAAACTGAAAGGAACAGAACTGTTTTCTCCCTAGACCTGCGCTCCGTGTTGTCTTCGGATAACAGAAGGCGCAATTCAATCGCCAAGCAAGAGCGATTTCAAGTAAGGCTGGCATCTGGGCAATTGTTAGTTGTGGCTAGTTAATGTATAGAGTGTTGTTTATTTTAATTAATTTATGGTTTAAATGTATGCATTTTGATTCAAATGAAAGTCGGTCTTAGATTGCATGTTGTTTGATTTGCTTTGTTTACTATCTGTATTTAGTTAGATCGTGCATGCGTTCTCTCTCTCTTTAACTCCCTCCGTCATACTCCACTCCTCAACATTGGGATTTCAGGAGTAGCTAAGGGTTGAGTAGAAGTTTGGATTTAAGGCCTAGTCGAAACTAGTTTAAACTACAGATTCCTTTCTCTCTCTTTCGCTCGCTCTCCCTGTATTGACCATCCCTCTCTGGGGACAGCCTGGCACACTGCTTGCGTGTTCCATTTGCATTCCATACACACACACACACACACACACACTCTTACACACACACCTCCTCATACACACACTCACACACATAAACAAGTGATTTCCCTATCACATTTTAATATCCACTTGCCCCTACACTGTAAACTTGTATATAGCTTATTACTTCTGATCACCATTAGTGCCTTAGTTATCATCATATACACTACTAATTCTTATTTGTATACATTGTATCACCATTTATATTGAAGTATTCCTTGGCTGCTATTGTTAGTATATCTGATCAGTATTAGTTTGCTAATTCATGTCAGCTATTTCAATAAATGGTATCTTTGGAATAAACTGTGTCTTGTTTATTGCTACAACATCCACTGAATGCCAACCTCTGCCAACCAGGTATTCTAATTGCCTTCATCCATTTGGTTGTTATATGAATGTTATAGATCTAGAGTAAACATATTACATTAGAGCTACAATACTCAATAAACTATAGCAACATCACCACCAAATTATTCCAGTGATTTTAACAGTTTAGCTATAAACTATTAGACTTTTGAATTAATGATTAATTAATTTATGAGACTTATCCCTTTTTACATGCACTGTAAAAAATGTCCGTAGAATTAACAGTGAATTTATGTAAAATCATGACATAAGAAACTGTAAATACAAAAACAATGAAGCAGTGTGTAATTTACATCAATATACTGTAAAACTCCTAACCAAATACCACTGTTAATTTAACAGTAAGAATATGTTGAATTAATCATATTTTTTTGTAGAATTTACAAATTGTTGTAGTTTAAACACAGACAAACTGTAATACTAAAACAGAATGTGATAGTTAAAATTACATCATTGCCCTGTTAAAAAAATTAAAAAGACACCCACCATCGTGGCTCAGTCGACTAAGGCGCCATACCATGAACCTGGGTACCTGGGTTTGAGTCCAACCTGAGGTCATTTCCTGATCTCTCCCCATCTCTCTCTCCAGCTCATTTCCTGTCTCTACACTGTCCTATCCAATAAAGGTGAAAGAAGCCCAAAAAAATTATAAAAAAAAAAAATCTGTCTAGTAGATCATTGTTTATTGTACAATGAATATCAGTAAAATTAACAGTTATGTATTGATTATTGTACATTGAATACCTGTAAAATTTACATTTAGTTATCATTAATTGTACATGGAATCCCAGTGAAATGTACAAGTTATTCTGTAATGTTGTTTACATTTCACTGTATTTTTAACAGGATTATTCTGGCAACCACAGCTGCCAGTATTTTTCCGTAAAAACAACGGATTTTTTTTTTACAGTGTGAGACTGATTTGATAAGCCTATTGCACCTACACTGGTATCTAATATTGGATCATTTTCCTCAGTAAATAAATGACCAAATATAATATTTTTGTCTGATTTGTTTAACTGGGTTCTCTTTATCTACTTTTAGGACTTGTGTGAAAATCTGATGAGGTTTTAGGTCATATTTATACAGTAACATAGAAAATTCTAAAGGTTTCACAAAATTTCAAGCACAACTGTACCTCTATACACTGCCTTCAGACTTGAAAAGAAGCCCTTGGAGCAAGGTATGGTCACTTGATTGAAAGGTCACAGCTTCTCATCTTTAATGTGTCTGTGGCAGCAGGGGCATGGTTGAACATCAGCTGTGAATGGAGAGGAGGCACGAAGAACCAGCAGGTAACACGTGATTACTGGCATATGGTGGTGCAGTGGTTAGCACTGTTGCTTCATAGCAAGAAGGTTATGGGTTCAAGCCTAGTGGCTGATGGGGGCCTTTCTGTGTGGAGTTTCCATGTTTTCTCCGTGGATACTCTGGTTTCGTCCAAAGACATGCAGTTAAGTTAACTGGCAACTCTAAATTGCCCATAGGTGTGAGTGTACAGAAAGGAACTGGCCACCTGACTGCTGCATTTCTGGCCAAGTCACCAAGCGTGGTCCCCCTTGGGTTCGGCAGTGATAACAACAACTGGCATTTTTCTTGTGTTCTTTCAGAGAGAAACCAGAGAAAGAGAGCTATAGAGCTGAACAACCCAATTCCGTGTGTGTGTGCCAGAGTTCCTAGAGGAAAATAAAGTCACTGAGAAGCAAGACCAAATGAAATCAAACACACCTCCAATTGTCACAAGCCTGTCTCCTATTTTCTCATTTCTCCCCGAGCTGCAAAAGTGTTAGAGAATCATTAGAGGGTTTTGTTTAAAGCAGTCAGTGATGGAAAAAAATGTGCTTGGGATCTTCCTGTGAAAGTAGGTGGTTCTTTTACAGGAATGAACCACACTCTCTATCAAAAGCTGGTGCTTTATCAGATGATACACATTATGATAAATCCACTAAACCACTCCTGACTATTTTTCATGAGTATGTTCTTATATTGAAAAGGATGGAGGAGTGAACAGTAATTACAGATGTTTGGATGAGTGGATGAATTTGTGACATGTCTGGTGATGCGAGTGTTCCATCATGAAGTGGTTTTCCAACATTTGTGTGTTGTGAATGGCAGACATTTGATAGGATAAGATCAAATCCTATAATCAAATTTGGGGTGATAAATGTAACTTCACTTCATATCAGGCAGCATCACACCACAATCCATCCATCCATTTTCTGTAGCTGCTTATCCTGTTCTACAGGGTCACAGGCAAGCTGGAGCCTATCCTGGCTGATTATGGGGGAGAGGCGGGGTACACCCTGGACAAGTCGCCAGGTTATCACAGGGCTGACACTCACACCACCATGTTGTTGATTATTTTACTATACCAGCACACCCCCAGGACTTTTATTCCGTACTTATGCTATCTTTTATAATGCTTGATCACACAAAGTCGTCGAAGGAATACTTGGGCATAGATCTCTCTCTCTCTCTCTCTCTCTCTCTCTCTCATTAGTATTTTAGCCCCAGGAGAAAAATCTGCTGTTTCTCCCACAGAGTTTCCACAATGGTCAATGTTGATATTCACTATTCACACATTAATTATAACCAGCTTCTGCTCTAATCCACTGCCTTTCTGTGGATTTCCAAGACAATAATTAAACTCTCAGTGAACCTAATTAGAAATTGTCTTAAGGCGATGTGCATGGATGCTTATCTTAAATTGTCCTACAGCTGACAAGACGTTCAATGTCTTTCTATTAAACATCATTTTACTGTGCTGGGACAAAACCCCCCCCAAAAAAACCCCAAAAGACTTCAAGAAAAAGATGTCATGTTATTTAAAATATTGAAGTGCAAACTAAAAAAACCAAACAGCAACAACAACAACAACAACAAAAAGAATCAGCAGGTAACTGAAGGTTCCTAAAGATAATTTTACTGATAGGTCAAAATGACAGCTGAACTATTTATGACAGTCAACTGATTAACTCGGTGTACATGCAGTGGTGCTTGAAAGTTGGTGAACCCTTTAGAATTTTCTATATTTCTGCATAAATATGATCTAAAACCTCATCAGATTTTCACACAAGTCCTAAAAGTAGATAAAGAGAACCCAGTTAAACAAATGAGACAAAAATATTATACTTGGTCACTTATTTATTGAGGAAAATTATCCAATATTACATATCTGTGAGTGGCAAAAGTATGTGAACCTCGAGGATTAGCAGTTAATTTGAAGGTGAAATTAGAGTCAGGTGTTTTCAATCGATGGGATGACAATCAGGTGTGAGTGGGCACCTGTTTTATTTAAAGAACAGGGATCTATCAAAGTCTGATCTTCACAACACATGTTTGTGGAAGTGTATCATGGCACGAACAAAGGAGATTTCTGAGGACCTCAGAAAAAGCGTTGTTGATGCTCATCAGGCTGGAAAAGGTGACAAAACCATCTCTAAAGAGTTTGGACTCCACCAATCCACAGTCAGACAGATTGTGTACAAATGGAGGAAATTCAAGACCATTGTTACCCTCCCCCCCCCCAGGAGTGGTCAACCAACAAAGATCACTCCAAGAGCAAGGCGTGTAATAGTCAGCGAGGTCCCAAAGGACCCCAGAGTAACTTCTAAGTAACTGAAGGCCTCACTCACATTGGCTAATGTTAATGTTCATGAGTCTACCATCAGGAAAACACTGAACAACAATGGTGTGTATGGCAGGGTTGCAAGGAGAAAGCCACTGCTCTCCAAAAAGAACATTGCTGCTCGTCTGCAGTTTGCTAAAGATCATGTGGACAAGCCAGAAGGCTATTGGAAAAATGTTTTGTGGACAGATGAGACCAAAATAGAACTTTTTGGTTTAAATGAGAAGTGTTATGTTTGGAGAAAGGAAAACACTGCATTCCAGCATAAGAACCTAATCCCATCTGTGAAACATGGTGGTGGTAGTATCATGGTTTGGGCCTGTTTTGCTGCATCTGGGCCAGGATGGCTTGCTATCATTGATGGAACAATGAATTCTGAATTATACTAGTGAATTCTAAAGGAAAAATGTCAGGACATCTGTCCATGAACTGAATCTCAAGAGAAGGTGGGTCATGCAGCAAGACAACAACCCAAAGCACACAAGTCGTTCTACCAAAGAATGGTTAAAGAACAATAAAGTTTATGTTTTGGAATGGCCAAGTCAAAGTCCTGACCTTAATCAAATCGAAATGTTGTGGAAGGACCTGAAGCGAGCAGTTCATGTAAGGAAACCCACCAACATCCCAGAGTTGAAGCTGTTCTGTATGGAGGAATGGGCTAAAATTCCTCCAAGGCGGTGTGCAGGACTGATCAACAGTTACCGCAAACGTTTAGTTGCAGTTATTGCTGCACAAGGGGGTCACACCAGATACTGAAAGCAAAGGTTCACATACTTTTGCCACTCACAGATATGTAATATTGGATCATTTTCCTCAATAAATAAATGACCAAGTATAATTTTTTGTCTCATTTGTTTAACTGGGTTCTCTTTATCTACTTTTAGGACTTGTGTGAATATCTGACGATGTTTTAGGTCATATTTATGCAGAAATATAGAAAATTTTAAAGGGTTCACAAGCTTTCAAGCACCACTGTAAACCACAACCTGGCTTTCGGTCACAGATCCTGTGGTCGGATAGATCTGAACTGTCCTTTAATACTGGATGTGTTCATGGCTCACTGAGCCCAGAGAACACACATCAAAGAAAACCTGTCTTTCATCTTCCCTTCTCCCTCTGTCTCTCTCTAGCAGTATCTCTCCTATCACTGTCTCACTATCTATTAAGACTTATCCCTATTTCCAATTTAGCTGTCTATTTGGCTTTATGTTTCTTGGCTGCAGTGCTCTCTTTTACTACAGTTGCTTCTTTCTTTCATCTTCACTGCTAAACCCAATCCGGGCTTGAGGCAAACCATGTTTGGTTGACTTGGCCAGAATTGCAGCAGTAGGGTGGCCAGTTCCTTTCTGGGCGCGCACACACACACACACACACACACACACACACACACACACACACACACACACACACACACACACACCTATGGTCAATTTAGAGTAGCCAGTTAACCTGTCTGAGTAGCATGTCTTTGGAGTGTGGGGGAAACCGGAGCACCCAGAGGAAACCCACATAGACAGTGGGGGAACATGCAAACTCCACACAGAAAGGCCCCTGTCGGCCACTGGGCTCAAACACAGAACCTTCTTGCTATGAGGTGACAGTGCTAACCACTGCAGCACCATGCTAGACCTCTCACCCTTTAACCCAGCTTTAATCACATAACATCACTCAATGGAAACACAGACTATTTGCAATTGTGTTTTGTCAAACTTTTAAAAAAATATTGCTGATATTTTGTATAAAACTATAATTGAAACTTGGTTCCTGTTTGAGGAAAGAAGCTGTAATACAACCCATTTCCATCCATTATCCGTAACCGCTTATGCTGTGCAGGGTCACGGGCAAGCTGGAGCCTATCCCAGATGACTTTGGGCAAGAGGCGGGGTATACCCTGGACAAGTCGCCAGATCATTACAGGGCTGACACAAAGAGACAAACAACTATTCACACCTACAGTCAATTTAGAGCCACCAATTAACCTAACCTGCATGTCTTTGGATTGTGGGGGAACCTAGAGCACCCAGAGGAAACCCAGGCAGACCATGCAAACTCCACACAGAAAAGCCCCCGTCAGCCACTGGGCTCAACCCCAGAACCTTCTTGCTGTGAGGTGACAGTGCTAACCACTGCATCACCATGCCGCCCTGTAATACAACCCCAAATCAGAAAAAGTTGGGACAGTATGTTGAAATTAAAACATTTAGCAGATGCTGCTATCCAGAGCAATACTCAACATACCCAGAGCATAGTTGGAGGTTACTGGTAGGTGCCTTACTCCAGGGCACTTCAGCCATTCCTGCTAATCCAGGGAATCAAACTAGCAAGCTTTTGGCCCTAAAGCTGCTTCTATAACCATTAGACCATGGTTTCCCAACAGTGGGTTGTAAATAATCTTTGACCTCTACTGCACTCAAAACAATACAACAGCCTATTATTTGATCTTTGACCTTGTGAATTTTATTGGGTTCCCCCCCAATAAATGTTTCAATTTTGATTCTTGCAACACATTTCAAAAAAGGTGTGACATTAAAGCATTTACCATTTTATAATGCTGCCATTCCTTCTCACAACACTTAAAAAATGTTTCAGGACTGAAGACACCAAGTGATGAAGTGTTTCAGGTGTTATTTTGTCCCATTCTTCCTGCAAACAGGTCTTACGGGTTGTCACTGTCATATTTTTCATTTCAAAATTCTCCACACATTCTCTATTGGGGACAAAGAGTTTGACACCTCTGTTCCAGCAGGAAGTAACTTTTTTTCACCCTCTTTGGATCTCTCTTCTCTTTTTCTCTCTCAAGCTCCCTGTAGCCTTCATTTCTCCTCTGTACTTTCACAGGCAGCTCAGAAATTAATCAGGGGAAAAGAACGAAATAGCATAGACAGATTGAGATAAACATATTCACTATGAAATCTGCTGATGTGATTCTGTTTCTCGATTTTGTTAAGCATTGGTGGTTATGTTATAGAAGGTGGTAATATGGTGTAATTGTGCAGCCACAGTCATGTCGCTGTTATGGTGCAGTCGCAAACCAAATCATGTACACTGGACTTGAGCTGTTATTTAAACCTCCATTCGCCTAGCTTGAAATATTCTCTTGATGAAATGTTGAATATGGTGAAATTACTAGGCCATAGTCATTATCTTTGCTCCCACATAAAGTCTGGAAAAAGCAATATCTCGTTCTGTGCATAAGCTGGTAAATAGGAGTTGGGTAATAGAGCTTCAGCAATGTGTGTGTGTGTGTGTGTGTGTGTGTGTGTGTGAGAGAGAGAGAGAGAGAGAGAGAGAGATAATAAAGCTGCATACAAAGGAGTTTGTCTCAATGATTACAGCCACAAACTGCTGTGCCACCAAAATGAACAGGAGAGAAAGAAAAAGGGTCAGAGCTCAGACCCTGAACAGAATCTCTGATCAGTGATGCTTGAATATTCTGCACATTAACCACATCCACCATAATTAAATAGTCAAAATGTTCAACAGTCTCAGCGGGGATAATTAGCTCATCCTATTCACGAAAAAAAAAAAAAAAAAAACGTTGTGGTTTTGATCCCAAATATACCTGTAGCACCCTCATCATAATATCATTGTGTTACAGTTTTAGTATTTTTCAGCACCATTTGCACATCTGGTGAAATGTGTCGTAATTGTAAAAATTACAATATAATATGGTTACAATAAATGCATTATCAGTTGACCAGGCAACTGTGATATTCAAGTGATGTTACGAGATATTAGGTGTTTCTCAATGTTAAAGACAGGTTCTTCTAAGTCAGGTCCTTCAGAGGCGAGGCAAGACTCCTTTCTAGCATTTGGAGAACACGTCATGGAACAGTCTAATGAGCTGTGCGGTTCTTCTTCTTCTGTTGAGTTTATTGGCAGCTTGCACTCTTAAAGGGATCCTCTAGCGGATTTATTCTCAAACTTTTTTAAGTAAAAGTAATTGCAGATTTCAAAAATCAAACTTTCATTTTTGGATACCAAATCCTGTTAAAAAAAAAAAGAATTTTCTTTAAAATGTCAGATAGGCTTCCTGTGGTTGTGACATATGTGATGACATCAGGTAGTGGTCGCTTGGAGCAACTTGGCTGTTCATATTCTCTGTTTACATCATAGTTTTGCAAGTATTTTAGAAGAAGAAGAAACCTTTATTTGTCACATGCACACTTCAAGCACAGTGAAATCTGCATTTAACTCATCTGAAGCAGTGAACACATGCACACACACCCAGAGCAGTGGGCAGCCACACCAGAGCGCCCAGAGAGCAGTCAGGGGTCAGGTACCTTGCTCTAGACCCCGAAGCCGCCGCCAGGCGCCGCTAAAACCGCCATTTAGAATTTGAGCCGCCGCCAGCCAATAATTTTGTAAGCCAATTTGAGCCGCTATCTAATAAAATTTGGCTGAGCCACTAAGAATTGTGTACATCAAATAATGGGTTTATCCACATCATGAGCTACAAGAAAAGTGACACAAACATGATCAACTGTACACACTAGTAGTAACACAATAGAGACGTATAGGCATACACTGTAGAGATTTAGAACTGATATCACAGCACAGAGAGCCACCACAAGCTTGCCGTTGTGACTACCTGTCTGGCTTCCCGCCCCTCACACCGTTACCACGATACACTGGGGAACCCGGGAACCCACCCAGAGCATCAATCGACTCCGATATCGACGAGATGGTTGCATTCTTTGCCGCTGCTGAGGGAAAGTGTAAAGGTATTTTTTGTTTGTTTGTTTGTTTGTTTCACATACTTCGAGATTGATAAAAAAAAAAGTACTCCACCACTCTACTTTCATCATAGTAAGATAGCTGCCAGTCCTTCACTGGTCATTGCTAGTGAGAGTAGATAGCTAGATGCCTTCCTCGAACAATCCAGATTAGCTTATTATTAGCATTGAACTACAATCTTGCTAGATTTATATTTACAATAAAGTAAGAGACCAGGGGACCTGTGGTAATTTGCTATTTATTCCCCCCATTTGTTTGATCCGTTCGCCCGAATATATGCCACACAGTGACGTCCAGTATCAGCCATTTGTAGCCATAAACATTTTGGTGGCTGCAGCAGCCATTAAGGTTTTGGCTGAGTCAGCTAGCCAGCCAATAATTTCATCAGCCAGCCATTATCCTGAAAACAAACGGCTTCGGGGTCTACCTTGCTCAAGGTCACCTCAGCCCAAGGCCGCCCCACGTCAACCTAACTGCATGTCTTTGGATTGAATTGTGGGGGAAACCGGAGCACCTGGAGGAAACCCATGCAGACACAGGGAGAACACAGAAAGGCCCTCGCCGGCCTCGAACCCGGAACCTTCTTGCTGTGAGGCGACCGTGCTAACCACTACACCACCGTGCCACCCCCAAATTTTTAATGGATTTTATCGGATTTATCAGTTTTTAAATAAGTAAGCCTCATTGTGTAGGATATAAATTCCACAATGATGCTAAAAAGCAAGCACAAGCTGGAACTAGACTGCATTTCCACAGAGAAAATGCCAAGTGTGCTTGATCAGTTGTTGCAGAGTATCACCAACAGAAACTGGATCAGACATGAGACCTCGCGCTGCAAAATCTTTTTTACATGATCTATAGTGTGTGTGTGGCTGCATACTCTAAAATCTCAGTTTAAAATGGCTCAAATCACAGCACAACATGACACTTTGTGGTGTAAAATCTTTTTTTTTTACATGATCTACATGATGCTTGTGTAACAGTCTGGCTCAAGACCATTACAAAAGAGAGGTGGACACGCAAGGGCGGCACGGTGGTGTAGTGGTTAGCGCTGTCGCCTCACAGCAAGAAGGTCCTGGGTTTGAGCCCCGTGGCCGGCGAGGGCCTTTCTGTGCGGAGTTTGCATGTTGTCCGCGTGGGTTTCCTCCAGGTGCTCCGGTTTCCCCCACAGTCCAAAGACATGAAGGTTAGGTTAACTGGTGACTCTAAATTGACCGCAGGTGTGAATGTGAGTGTGAATGGTTGTCTGTGTGTCAGCCCTGTGATGACCTGGCGACTTGTCCAGGGTGTACCCCGCCTTTCACCTGTAGTCAGCTGGGATAGGCTCCAGCTTGCCTGCGACCCTGTAGAAGGATAAAGCGGCTAGAGGAGATGAGATGAGGAGGACACGCAATTAAATTTCAGAAACTCAAGAATTTATTCAATAAACGGATCAAAAATAAGATGTAAAGCATATCTCAAACAAACAATGTCAGTATGACCAGTCAGTAATCGGTAATATATGCAAAGAGAAGATGTGTGAAAGTATGATGTTGAGGCATGAAAAATAAAGGCAACACAAGCCAAAACGAAAGGACAAATGCCTGCCATCAGTCTGTCCCCTACGCCTGAGTTGGCCTAAAAGAGGAGAATATAAAGAAAAAAAAAGACAGGTGAACACAATCCCAGGTAACTACCCATTTACCATAAAGGGACAGCACCCTAACAAACTGACAGCCCTGAAGCTGTCACACTGGGTAAATTAACAGAGTGTGGAATGGTTTAAAACAGAGATTTTAAAGCGTGAAGCAGGACATGACACAAAGTTCTTCTCCTGAAACTTCATTTATTTGAATGGAGGAAAAATGAACGGAAATGAATGGAAAATCAGTGAAAATAAAGGAAAAGATGACAGTGGGTCAGAACCTATTGCATGTATATGTCGAAGGAGTTGATCTAAGGTATCACATGAAGTTTTTTGTGTCTCTGATGAAGTGTGTCCGAGCAGGATGGTTTGATTCATGAGCCGCATTCATTCTCTATGGGAAAAAATGACAGGAAAATGACAAGAACAAGAGAACAGGTGTTTCTACCCAAAAGCTGTATACAAACATAGTACACCAGTATAGGACGCTGTAGATCATGCAAAAAAAAAAAAGATTTTAGATCGCTGCAACTTGAGCCAGTTTAAACTGAGATTTTAGAGCGCACAGCCCTACGGCCATGAATGAGTAAAATGAAGGGAAAAAATAGATATCTCAGGAAAAAATTAATAAAACATGGCCACGATATGTATACACTCACCGGCCAAATTATTAGGAACACCCATACACCTGCTGTTTTATGCGGTTCTCTAATTAGCCAATACCTTGATAGCAGCACAATGCATAAAATCATGCAGATACAAATCAAGAGCTTCAATTAATGTTCACTTCAAACATCAGAATGGGAAAAATTGAGATTTCAAAGTGTGACTTTCTTTCACTGTGGCATGGGTGTTGGTTTGAGCCAGATGGACTGCTGGTTTGAGTATTTCAGAAACTGCTGATCTCCTGGGGTTTTCACACACAGCAGTCTCTAGAGTTTACACAGACATAATGGTGTGAAAAACAAAAAAAAAACATTGAGATGAGTGAGCGACAGTTCTGTGGGTGGAAACAAATGCCTTGTTGATAAGAGAGGCCAGAGGAAAATGGCCAGATTGGTTCGAGCTTTTTTGCCAGGAAGGATTTAGCAACTCATAGCAATTCTTTACAACCATGGTGAGCAGAAAAGCACCTCAGCATGCAACAGCAGAAGAACACATTGGGTTCCACTCTTGCAGGCAAGAACAGGAATCTTAGAATCAAGAACAAGTTCCTATTAAAGTGGCTGGTGAGTGTATATATTTTCTTTTTTCCTTGTCGTGTCATGAACGGGGCTCCATACAAAAGTCATATGAATGTAAGAATGACTTTTGTAATCATAGTCATCCGTCGACACACTGACAACGGCCTTTTCAAATAGGTTCCTCTTGTTCAGTCTAAAGACTTCTAGTGTCTAGTGAGTTCCTTTCTGTGCTTTTAAACATTGCTAAACCACTGCACTGTCTTCAGCACTTCAGTATTCACCTTCCATTTCTTGTAAATTATTCCTGATTAAATTATCACCTTCATTTTAATAATGCAGGTGATGAGAGAGGATACCAAAAATTAAACACGATTTCAAGATTCACATTAATCCCCAAATGAAATTTTAATATTTCATCATTGAAGTTATCATTCAAATATTATGTATTAATTTTCCATAAGGTATGTGCAACAAGAAACACACAAATGGTTTCTTCATTGGATGGAGATATAGGAATGTTCTCCAATTCTACCCCAAACCGTGTCTCCTATATTACCCACAATGCAATTTGACCACACTGAAAGCAGTTCAATTAAAGCTTGCAACTCTGAATTTCTGTCCTCTGACTTGGAAAAACAAACATACAAAGAAAACCCCTCTCTCAACTTGGAATTCCTTCTCGGAAAGTTGGGAAAGTGTCCTCAACCCTTGAGTTCAGCATGTGACATCTTCTCAACATGGTCGCTCATTCTGTCAACAGGAAATATCACTACTTTAGTTCAATCAACATAAACATGTTAGTCAAATAAATCTAAACACTGACTTTATGCAGTTGTTCAAAGTTTTGATAAAGTCAACACATCAGAAACTTGACACTTTCATGGAAACGTCCATGTTTTTTCCCCACTTTGAAGCTCATAATTCCAAGTTCAGACTTTCCACTTCAGAGTTAATTTGAATGAAGCATCTGTCCTGACTTCCTCTCTGTCTAAATACACTAGTGCAGCAGCACTTTATTTGTTTAATCCAGCTTTCTTTTCATCAAACAGATCAGCTTCCAAAGCTTCAATGTCCATGCTAATACACAATCAATACCATTGTGCTTGAAATCTTGCATCATTGAGATGGTTGCAAGCCACGCCCTGGACTCAACACAACTATGCTGCGCATTGCATTGTGGAATTTTGAGTCTCCTGTTTTCTGTCTCCAGTATTTCTACACTGGATGACATTGACTGTCATCACTCATGATTGAGCTCGGTGAATTTTAATTTCCTGTTAAACTTCACTGTAACTGTGCTAGCAATGTGACATCAGAGTATCAGTCAAACATTAACTTCTCACAAGAAGAAACAAAATACAACAATACCTTTAGGATTTTCTAGAATAATCCATCCATCCATCATTCATAACCGCTTATTCTGTGCAGGGTCATGGGCAAGCTGGAGCCTATCCCAGATGACTATGGGCAAGAGGCAGGGTACACCCTAGACAAGTTGCCAGATCATTGCAAGGCTGACACATAGAGACAAACAACCATTCACACCTACAGTCAATTTAGAGCCACCAATTAACCTAACCTGCATATCTTTGGACTGTGGGGGAAACCGGAGCATCTGGAGGAAACTCACACAGACACGGGGAGAACATTGCAAACTCCAAAGAGAAAGGCCCCTGTCGATCACTTGGCTTGAACCCAGAACCTTCTTGCTGTGAGGCGACAGTGCTAACCACTGTACCACCATGCTGCCGTTTTCCAGAATAAACATATTTAATATAACTTTAAACTGAGTTAATCAAGGATAAATCTGAATCTTTACTATTACAGCCAGTTCTAGTATATAATACTGGTAATGTTCTCATGTGCACTGAGGCTATATGAAACATTAATTAGAGTGTCACAGCATGTGAGCAGTGGAGGGTGTTATGACTCGTATTCATCATGTCAACATGAAGGCCACCATGAGAGCAGATCAATGATAGCACACAAGGACAGCTCCAGTATTGCTGCCTGAGCAAGCGTGAGACAAAATATGAACATGATAATTTTAAAATAGGCCTGTAAAATTTTAAATATGCTCCGGGCAAGTGCACAAGAGAATTATTTTAATCATTAAGACAGAATGGGTTTTAGTCACTAACGTGGGCATAATAAAGCATCACCATAAAAATGCAGGATGCATTAATTGAAGCAGTGAGTCAGATAAACCACACATATAACATCCTCCTATGGATATGAAATGAAAAATGCAAGCAATTGCACTGGCATAATAAGACTCAATTTCATTTTTATCCTCTGGGCAAAACCAACAGGTTCACCTGCACTGTTAAATGCAAAATCAAATTCAACGTAAATTAAGGCAGGTGAACAAGATCGATTTTAAAGCAGTGGATATCACCATTAACTGGTGTCTGTTGATTGATTGTACAACATCAGAATGACTGTATGACATCTTTGTTGTACAATACCCAAAAATTTAGTTGAAGACAGCCCCAGTGCATGATACTACCACTACCATGCTTCACAGTTGGTACAGTGTTCCTCTGTACCTCTGGTCATTGTGGCCAAACAACTCAATCTTTGTCTCATCTGACCAAAAAACTTTCCTCCACAAGGCTTTTTCTTTGTCCATGTGGTCAACTGCAAAATCAAGCTTGAAGGTGTGGATTTTGGAGCAGGGCGGCAGCCTCTCAGTCCAGGGTGATGCAAAACTCACTTGACTGTACAATGTTCCAGCAGCTTCCAGTTCATGGCAGGCTTGTGCCTTGGTGGTTCCTGGGTTGTTCCTGACCATTTGAACTAATTTCCTCTCAGCTAAGGGTGGCAGTTTGGGTCTTCTTCCAACAAATGGCTTGGCCAAGTGGCTACACTTTGCAATAACTTGTTCTTACATAGAATTGTTTGACTTGATGATCTTGGAATCTGCAGTTGTTTCGAAATGGCTCCAAGAGACATTCCTGAGTGTGTAAATCTATGATCCTGTAGCTATGCTACAGCACCTAGGGAGCAATTGGGGTTAGGTACCTTGCTGAGGGGCACTTCAGCCATGATACGTGGGGGGGGGGTTGGTTGTGCTGCTGTTCATTCACTCAACTCCTCTCCCATTTTTCCTGCCAGTCCTGGGAATTGAACCGGTGACCCTTTGGGACCAAGGCTGCTTCTTGAATAAAATAAATACAGCTGCCTCCATGACCTGAAGGTTATAATGAAATAACCATCTTATCTCATTATCTGTAGCCACTTTATCCTGTTCTACAGGGTCGCAGGCAAGCTGGAGCCTATCCCAGCTGACTACGGGCGAAAGGTAGGGTACACCCTGGACAAGTTGCCAGGTCATCACAGGGCTGACACATAGACACAGACAACCATTCACACTCACACCTATGGTCAATTTAGAGTCACCAGTTAACCTAACCTGCATGTCTTTGGACTGTGGGGGAAACCGGAGCACCCAGAGGAAACCCACGCAGACACGGGGAGAACATGCAAACTCCGCACAGAAAGGTCCCGGGGATCGAACCCGGACCTTCTCGCTGTGAGGCGACAGCGCTAACCACTACACCACCATGCCGCCCCTGAAATAAACATTATAACACAATTTAAAATTGATTGGTCTTTTGTCTCAGTTATTGGTTTTATCTCTCTTTATTGTTATTTAATTTATAACCAATGTCATCTCATGAAATGGAATGTATGCATTTATCATACATTTATGACATAGAAAAAACACAACAAAGGTAGTGGTTCTCATTTTCAGCAATGATGAGATGAAATATAGAAGTAAAGTAGACCATCTTATTGCATGCTCTGTCTATCACAACCTAAAACTTCATGCTTTCAATGATGATTGATCTCCACAAGTATCTCTCTACCTACCAAGTCCTGATAATCAACAGCTCAGCTGTGTTGACCACCACCATTAACTCACTGAAGTGGGTCGACCACATAACCATATTCAAGATGTTCTTTCTATGGCAACTCAAGAAGTGCAGAATCTCTCAACCCTTCCTGGAATGATTCTCCCTCCATCACAATCTGGTTCTCCTCCATCTGTAAGACCAGACTGCAGCGAGTGGTCCACTTGGCTGAGATGATCATCGGCTGTGAACTCAAAGATCTGAAAGCCATCAGAGTAAAGAAGAGAGCAGTGAAAACTGTTGCTGACCTCAAACATCCAAACAACCATCTTTTTGTCAAACCGCCATCGGAGAGATCCTACAGCTCCATCACCTCCAGAACCACAAGTCACAGTCATCATAGCTACTTTCTGGATGTTATTTAGATACTTCACTCCAGTTCAAAGCAACTCCCACCTATAGTTGTGGTCAGAAGTTTACATACAGTGACATGAATGTCATCTTGGATATGAATGTCATGGCAATATTTGGGCTTTCAGTAATTTCTTTGAACTGTTCTTTTTCTGTGGCAGAATGATTGTACAGTAATTTAATTTAAATTCTTTAATAAAAAAACTAAAATTTGGTGCACAAGTTTTAATTTTCTTTGGGTTTTCTGAAATCAACACAGGGTCAAAATTATACATACAGGGTCAAAAATTCACATATGCTCACTTAGATTATTAATTCAGAGGTGCTGAAACTTCCAAAATGTCTTTTATCTTGCCCAGGCCAAGGTCTCTTAATTTCCTGTTAGTGATCATGATTCACTACAGCTGGTAGCTTCTCTGTGCCTTCATAAAAAGGGTTTGTTTACAGCACTCATTGGCTTGACCAACACACAGTAAAATAGGAAAGTCCAAGGAGCTCAGTGCAGAGCTGAGAAAAAGGATTGTAGATGTACACAACTCCAGAATGTCTCTTGGAGCTATTTCAAAACAACTGCAAATTCCAAGATCAGTTCAAACAATTGTATCCAAGTTATTGTGAGGTGTAGTCACTTTGCCAAGCCACTTTGCTTCAAGAAAACCCAAACTGTCACCTTCAGCTGAAAGGAAATTGGTTTGGATGGTCAGGAACAACCCAGGAACCACCATGGCACAGCTCTGCTGTGAAATGGAAGCTGATGGATCATTGTCTACAGTTCAGATCACCATGGACTAAGAGGCTGCTATCCAAGAAATAACCCCATGCTCCAAAATTGACACCTTCAGGCTTAACTAAAGTTTGAAGCTGACCACATGGACAAAGAAAAAAGCCTTCAGGAGGATAGCTGTATGGTCAGATGAGACAGAGATTGAGTTGTTTGGCCACAATGACCACCATGTACAGAGGGACACTGTACCAGCTGGTGGTGGTGGTAGGATCATCATGCTCTGGGGCTGTTTTGCTGCCAGTGGAACTGGTTCATTGCACAAAGTGGATGGAATAATGAAGAAGGAGGACTACCTCAGAATTCTTCAGCATAAACCATCAAAAACTTGAACATGACTTGGGACTTTGGATTTACAACAAGACAATGAACCCAAACACGCATCAGAGCTGGTTGTAGAGGATAAAGCAGGCTAACATTAAGCTTAAAACAAGTCCTGACTTCAACCCCATTGAAAATATATGGCCTGTGCTTATAAGTCAAGTCCATACCAAGAAAAAAAAATTAATTGAACTCTACCAATTCTACCATTAAGAGTCGTGAAATATCCAACCAGAATTCTGCCAGAATCTTGTTCATAGTAAAAAAAAAATGTTTGGTCAAGGTGAATCTTGCGAAGAGACATTTTACCCAAATATTAAGTGTGCTGTATGTATATTTTTGACCCTGTGTGTGTTGATTTCAGAAAACCCAAAGAAAATTAAAACTTGTGAACCAAATTCTAGTGGTTTTTTTAATTAAAGATGTATGCTATACATTCTGCCCCAGAAAAAGAACAGTTCAAAGACATTACTGAAAGCCCAAATATTGCCATGACATTCATATCCAAGATGACATTCATGTCACTGTATGTAAACTTCTGACCACAACTGTAGCTATTTCTATTTTATGACTTGTACATTATCGAGTCAGTACAAAAACATTTTAGAGTTCCAAATGTTCATTTTCCCAGCACAAAATTAAATGTTACAGAAAAAAAATGTTTGTTTCTGAGCAGCATATTACATACAGTGGTGCTTGAAAGTTTGTGAACCCTTTAGAATTTTCTATATTTCTGCATAAATATGACCTAAAACAACATCAGATTTTCACACAAGTCCTAAAAGTAGATAAAGAAAACCCAGTTAAAAAAATGAGACAAAAATATTATACTTGGTCATTTATTTACTGAGGAAAATGATCCAATATTACATATCTGTGAGTGGCAAAAGTATGTGAACCTCTAGGATTAGCAGTTAATTTGAAGGTGAAATTAGAGTCAGGTGTTTTCAATCAATGGGATGACAATCAGGTGTGAGCGGGCACCCTGTTTTATTTAAAGAACAGGGATCTATCAAAGTCTGATCTTCACAACACATGTTTGTGTAAGTGTATCATGGCACGAACAAAGGAGATTTCTGAGAACCTCAGAAAAAGCGTTGTTGATGCTCATCAGGCTGGAAAAGGTTACAAAGCCATCTCTAAAGAGTTTGGACTCCACCAATCCACAGTCAGACAGATTGTGTACAAATGGAGGAAATTCAAGACCATTGTTACCCTCCCCAGGAGTGGTCGACCAACAAAGATAACTCCAAGAGCAAGGCATGTAATAGTCGGCGAGGTCACAAAGGGCCCCAGGGTAACTTCTAAGCAACTGAAGGCCTCTCTCACATTGGCTAATGTTAATATTCATGAGTCCAGCATCAGGAGAACACTGAACAACAATGGTGTGCATGGCAGGGTTGCAAGGAGAACGCCACTGCTCTCCAAAAAGAACATTGCTACTCATCTGCAGTTTGCTAAAAATAATGTGGACAAGCCAGAAGGCTATTGGAAAAAAAAATTTGGACGGATGAGACCAAAATAGAACTTTTTGGTTTAAATGAGAAGCGTTATGTTTGGAGAAAGGAAAACACTGCATTCCAGCATAAGAACGTTATCCTGTCTGTGAAACATGGTGGTGGTAGTATCATGGTTTGGGCCTGTTTTGCTGCATCTGGGCCAGGACAGCTTGCCATCATTGATGGAACAATGAATTCTGAATTATACCAGCGAATTCTAAAGGAAAATGTCAGGACATCTGTCCATGAACTGAATCTCAAGAGAAGGTGGGTCATGCAGCAAGACAACGACCCTAAGCACACAAGTCGTTCTACCAAAGAATGGTTAAAGAAGAATAAAGTTAATGTTTTGGAATGGCCAAGTCAAAGTCCTGACCTTAATCCAATTGAAACGTTGTGGAAGGACCTGAAGCGAGCAGTTCATGTGAGGAAATCCACCAACATCCCAGAGCTGAAGCTGTTCTGTATGGAGGAATGGGCTAAAATTCCTCCAAGCCGGTGTGCAGGACTGATCAACAGTTACCGGAAACGTTTAGTTGCAGTTATTGCTGCACAAGGGGGTCACACCAGATACTGAAAGCAAAGGTTCACATACTTTTGCCACTCACAGATATGCAATATTGGATCATTTTCCTCAATAAATAAATGACCAAGTATAATATTTTTGTCTCATTCGTTTAACTGGGTTCTCTTGATTTACTTTTAGGACTTGTGTGAAAATCTAATGATGTTTTAGGTCATAGTTATGCAGAAACATAAAAAATTCTAAAGGGTTCACAAACTTTCAAGCACCACTGTAAGAGCCCACTTTTCAGATTAAAAAAGAAAACATAATGAAGGCTACTGGGTTTTGGTGCAAAATTCAGAAGTGAGTGTGACGGTCAAAGTATCCAGAAGAACTGTGGCTGGTTCTGCAAGATGCTCAATAAAACCTTCAGCTCATTTCCTTATAAAACTGCACTCATGGTACCTGAGACCACTATTTTTTTTAACCAAAGGGTTGTCTCACACCAAATATTGACTTTGTTTCATTTATTATGGCTTATGGTGGTATATAGTATTTTTTTTTAATGTTGAAACATTTAATTTCATTATTTTTTAGCCAATTTTGGTCTACAGCATTTCTTTACATGTGCCTAAGACTTTTGCACAGGACTGTATTTTTCTTTGTTAAACAACATATTTTTTAAACATCTGATTAGATTATTATTGGATTAGATTATTATATTATATTAGATTAGATATCTGCTTATGGGGGGAAGCCATGGCCTTAACCGTTAGAGAAACATCTTTGGGAACAAAAGGTCACTGGTTTGATTTACGGAACCAGCAGCAATGGCTGAAGTGCCCTTCAGCATGGAACCTAACCCTCAACTGCTCCCTGGGCTGCCCACTGCTGTGGTTATGTCAGGGTCCTGTTGTACATTGCTCTGGATAAGACCGTCTGCTAAATGCCTGTAATGTAATGATGTGGAACATCCACCATACATCCAGTATGAGCTGTTAGTATAGAAACAACAACATAGCAGAATAATCAAGTTAATAAAGACATGGCATTTATGTTACAGCTGGAGCTACTGTCCAAATCATGCTGTTCCACAGAAATAACACACACCTTCTGACAAAAACAAAGTTTGAGAATTCTACATTGCTGTGCTATAAGCATCATTTACTGATAACTGATAACTTTGATGGTTGAAATGATCAGCATTTCTTAGAATATGAGAGTGAAAATATTACAAATTAATTTTAACATTGAAGAATCAATGATCACAACCTAATTGAGGTGAATTAGAGAAATCGATAACAATGGTGGTGTCGTCCTCTACAGTTCTGCTGAGGTATTTATGATTTTTGCTCTGTTGCTAGGGTGACATGGAAAACACCTGAAAACTATGTTTTTTTTTCCTGAAATAAGAGATAGAAAGATAGATAGATCAATCGATAGATAGTTTATTCATCCTGATGGAAATTAAGGAAAGCTGCAATCAGACCAACCATGAATAATAATTTGCTTTGCAGCAAAAGCATGTGCTGCTTTCACTACAAGCCATCTTTAAATTACAGAGGTAGTGACATTGTGAAACTAGAAGGGCAATCAGTAGAGCGAATAGCTCTGCCAAGCCACATATCAACATCAAATCACTTGAATCTAGGATAATACTAAAGCTGTACACCAAATTTCATCAAAATTTGTTCATTACTTTTTGAGTTACATTGGGAACAGTCAAAAAATCCTGGATCCACATACATATCCGGATTTGAATCAAAATCTAATCAACTGGCCCATTGTCCATCTTTTCTCAAAATGTCATCAGAATTTGTTCACTACTTTTTGAGCTACGTTGGGAACAAACAAACAAACAAACAAACAAACAAACAAACAAACAAACAAACAAATAAATGGAACTTAAAACATAACCTTCTTCAACAAAGTTGGCGGAGGTAATAAATCTAAAAAACAGTTAATTAAATTAAATTAAACATGGCCTCTTGTTAAAGTAGCGCAATAGAAAAGCATTTCTATCATCCGGAGATTGCTAGTTGAAATCCCAATCATGCCACAGCTATCTGTAGCCTATCAATGGCCAGGAGCTTAAGACAGGAAAATTGGCATCCTCTCTCTCCCCTGTCAGCTCAAGTCTGTGAGCTTGGGCATGCAAAAGTGGGTAGATAGCATTTTCCTCCAAGGGTGTTATGCTGCCCCCTAATGTTACATATAATCATCATTGGCTGTCCATTGCTAGCGATGATGACTGCTTCATTAGGATGCTCAGAAACGAAGATGGGCCACAAGGCCCTCACCAGAGCAACAGAGTCGCCCGCAGCGGCGGCACAAACGGCCTGGCTGAGCCGCCACAGAATGTCTAGCCTCATGAGCTCTCACATACTGTTCTCCTCTCCTAATGAAGCACCTTGCACAGTAAGGCAAGACAAACAATGTCATGCCCCCATTGTGTTCTCTCTCTGGACCTCCAGACCTGATGCCAAGTAGTGCACAAAAGTACCACAGACCTGATGGGTATGGAAATTGCCCCACAGTCACAACTGACTTGCTGAGTGATGCCATCTGAGCATTTGAGTGGCACTTCCACATGCCATCTGGTGGTGTGCCATTGACCCTGTTGGGTTCATCTGCCACATTGCCCCGAAAAGCACCCTGCTGCCAGCGCCTTATTGGTGATGTACTATTTAACCCATAGCTGGAACCCAGGTGGGTGCTACCACTCTGGGTCAGAGTGGACCTGGGAGCAATGGTGATTAAGGGGTAACTCCACTTTCCCCAATACTCAAGTCCTTCCGAACCTTAGACTCACCACTGGTTGCGGTTTAAAGTCATACACAGGACTAAATGTTACATAAGCAGCAGTTAGAAAAGATGCAGTCAGCTGTTGCCATGTGCCTCAGAGGAAGCACATGATGACCTTCACCCTCCCTGGTTGGTGCTGTCATGTAATAGGGGAGAGGTGTCTGGTGGGTGGGCATAATTAATTAAATTAAATTGGAGATGGAAATTGGAAAAGTGAAACATCACTCTAAAAATCAGCAGAAACACCAATCATAATAATCCATCCATTATCCATAACCACTTATCCTGGGCAGGGTCACAGGCAAGCTGGAGCCTATCCCAGCTGACTATGAGTGAGAGGCGGGGTACACCCTGGACAAGTCGCCAGATCATCGCAGGTCTGACACATAGAGACAAACAACAATTCACACTCACATTCACACCTATGGTCAATTTAGAGCCACTAATTAACCTAACCTGCATATCTTTGGACTGTGGGGGAAACTGGAGTACCTGGAGGAAACCCACGCAGACAACATGCAAACTCCACACAGAAAGTCCCCTGTTGGCCACTGGGCTCGAACCCAGAACCTTCTTGCTGTGAGGTGACAGTGTTAACTACTACACCACCGTGCCACCACCAACAACAACGAGACCGTCAATGACAGTGTAGCTCACTCTGGCCCCGTCTAGTCCAGAAGGAATGATCTAAAGTGGGCCACCTTGCACAATAAATGCTGCAAGCTATATACACTATATCCATCCATCCATCATCTATAGCCGCTTATCCTGCACAGGGTCATGGGCAAGCTGGAGCCTATCCCAGCTGACTATGGGCGAGAGGCAGGGTACACCCTGGACAAGTCGCCAGATCATCACAGGGCTGGCACATCGAGACAAACAACCATTCACACTCACACCTATGGTCAATTTAGAGCCACCAATTAACCTAACCTGCATGTCTTTGGACTGTGGAGGAAACCGGAGCACCCAGAGGAGACCCACACAGACATGGGGAGAACATACAAACTCCACACAGAAAGACCCCCATCGGCTGCTGGGCTCGAACCCAGGACCTTCTTGCTGTGAGGTGACAGTGCTAACCACTACTCCACCATGCCTCCCTATATACACTATATACAAGCTGTATACCGAAGCTATATACACCCTAGGAATACCGAACTATTTGCCAGAAAGAATCCAAAATGGTGAGGAATTGACCGAGAAAAAGCGATTTTTGTTGAACTGCTCATTAGTCCATAACTTTAGTGATTTGTGTGGAAACTGCTATATGCACCCCAGGCAGACCTACCTTCCAACTGAAAAGAATAAAAATCGGTGAAGAATTGAGAGAGAAGAAGCGATTTTCGTGAAATGTGGACGAAGCCGGATGGACGATGGATGACAGACAGACAATGGATAACACATGATGGCATAAGCTCGTCGCCTGCCAGCCAGATGAGGTATTAATAATAATAATAATAACTGAAAATTTTATCAAATCTTTAATATCCTGTATTTTTAATTCATATTCTGAAAATCAATTTGTTTTTTGTTTTTTTGGGAGATAGCACTGTGAGAGGGGCGGCATGGTGGTGTAGTGGTTAGCGCTGTCGCCTCACAGCAAGAAGGTCCGGGTTCGAGCCCCGTGGCCGGCGAGGGCCTTTCTGTGCGGAGTTTGCATGTTCTCCCCGTGTCTGCGTGGGTTTCCTCCAGGTGCTCCGGTTTCCCCCACAGTCCAAAGACATGCAGGTTAGGTTAACTGGTGACTCTAAATTGACCGTAGGTGTGAATGTGAGTGTGAATGGTTGTCTGTGTCTACCATATGTGTCAGCCCTGTGATGACCTGGCGACTTGTCCAGGGTGTACCCCGCCTTTCGCCCGTAGTCAGCTGGGATAGGCTCCAGCTTGCCTGCGACCCTGTAGAAGGATAAAGCGGCTAGAGATAATGACATGAGCACTGTGAGAGTTTTGACATTTTCCCCGAAAATGAAAGCTCTCTGATTTATTTGACAGGTAACATGCAAATCGCTCACAGACAGAGTGTGTGTTTGGAGGCTGACAGCAAAAAGTAATCGCTTTGATATGAGGCATGTCTGCAGTGACTGTTTTCAGTCACACACTTTAGATTAAACAACCGCTTGATATATTTCTGTGTGATGAGTTGTAGAGGAGAGAGTCAAGGACAGAAACTCAAATTACTTTATTTTCCCATATTTGATATTCCAGTAAACACAGTGAATAAATAATGGGTTTTATAGTCCGTTTACAGGTGACTGTGATGACAAAGAGGCTTCATCTCTGCTTTATAACAAACCTGGAATTTTAATGCATTAACTGAAGGCCAAAAAAACACCACCGACAAAAACAAAACAATGCAACAAAACCAACTATTTGTTTGAGCTGCAACCACTTAAAATGTGCAACTTGCTTTTGTTTTACTAAAGTATTGGCACCCTCACTATGTATTAATGCAGAAACTTGCTCTGTCTGTGTATTCATGCAACATACCAAGAAACTTGCTAAATATTTAATATACAAGAATACCAATTTGCAAACTAAGTAACATTTTTCTAATCACTACGGGTTTGAAGATCAGATCCCAAGCCCATGCCTCCTTTTTTCCTCTAAAGTATGCCTTAATTAATTTCCTTTCCACTGCCCAGGACACATAGCCTCTCACTGTTTCACACATTTCCCTGCTTTCAAACCGCTAGTGTTCACAAAGGTCTTGATAATTATCTGAATCAGATCTGGAGCAGAAGAATCACGAACATGTCTAGAGTTCCACTTCCCCAAGGCTGTAGCTGCAACTCTTGCTGTTCTTTCCAAGCAATACAAAACATCATTAAATTAAATGAGGTACAGAAGCAACTGAGGGCTCTTTTATTCTGCAGGCATGAGTGCATAAGGATTGTTTTTACTTTATTAAATAATTTATAGTTTAGTAGAATATATGAGCTTAATAAAGTCATGTCGTGAAGTGTAACCATGAACCACAAAAGGTACAAGGTACGATGTTGGTCTTTGTTCATTTGTGTATGAAATATAAAGTGTAAGTGTGTCCTGTGAAGCAAAAAAGTCATCAGTAAAAAGAAGAGGTAACACCGAACTTGATTTTTTTCTTGAACTTGAACTTTCTTTAACATTAAAGAGATAAATACTGGATATTGAATCAAATTAATATTTATTTCAATTCCAGGAGGAATATAAACTCCCTGTATTGGTTCAACATCCAACCTCCTGCTTTAAATCCTTTCACCATTCACCATTAGCTGATAGTAATTTTTATTTAAGGATAGTATTATTTATTGTTCACAACTTAGACCTAAAAAAAGTTTGTAGATTCAAAGTTGGGTTTATTTGCTTTACTGGATAGTTGCACTAACTCCATGGCTTTCAATGCATTTTTCCTACTCCTGATCCCATTCTGTAAATTACATTCTTTCCTGTCTTGAGTGTAAATATGATGCCAAACATGTGGACATTTCTTTATAGCTTTGAAGATTGGAACATTTTTCACCTTCAATTTATGTCCCTCCTACTTCATACCAGATCTCTCATCTCATGCCAATATAAAGACAGTATCACATCATCAAACACACTCAGAGAACTCAGAAAGTTAGTAATGAATGCCATGTAGATTGTTTAAAATACTCTGAGTTGTTGTTGTTGTTGTTGTTGTTATTTTTCTCCCCAGATGGAGTTCCATCTTGCATCTTAAAATTCAATTCAATCTTTATTTCAGACTCACAGACTCACAAGTATATCATAAAATAGGAAAATAAAATCTCGTCTCGTCTCTTCATCCACTTATCCAGGGCCGGGTCGCAGAGGCAGCAGTCTGAGCATGGAAGCCCAAACTTCCCTTTCCCCAGACACCTCGGCCAGCTCCTCAGGAAGAACACCGAGGCATTCCCAGGCCAGCCAAGGGACATAGTCCCTCCAGCGTGTCCTGGGTCTTCCCCGGGGCTTCCTCCCGGGGGGACATGCCTGGAACACCTCCCCAGGGAGGCGTCCAGGAGGCATCCGAAAGAGATGCCCAAGCCACCTCAGCTGATTCCTCTCGATGTAGAGGAACAGCGGCTCTACTCCAAGCTCCTCCTGAGTGACTGTGCTTCTCACCCTATCTCTAAGGGAGTGCCCAGCCACCCTGCAAAGGAAACTCATTTTGGCCACTTGTATCCGCGATCTTGTTCTTTCAGTCATTACCCAAAGCTCATGACCATAGGTGAGAGTCGGAACATAGATCGACCGGTAAATCGAGAGCTTTGCCTTTTGGCTCAGCTCCTTCTTCACCACGACGGACCGGTAAAGCAACCGCATCACTGCAGAGGCTGCACCGATCCGCCTGTCGATCTCACGCTCTATCCTTCCCTCCCTCGTGAACAAGATCCCAAGATACTTAAACTCCTCCACTTGAGGCAGGACTACTCCACCAACCTGGAGAGGGCAAGCCACCCTTTTCCAGTCGAGAACCATGGCCTCGGATTTGGAGGTGCTGATTCTCATTCCAGCCGCTTCACACTCGACTGCAAACCACCCCAGTGCATGCTGAAGGTCCTGGTTTGAAGAAGCCAACAGGACAACATCATCTGCAAAAAACAGATGAAATCCTGTGGTTCCCAAACAGGATTCCTTCCAGCCCCGGGCTGCGCCTAGAAATTCTGTCCATAAAAATTATGAACAGAACCTGTGACAAAGGGCAGCCCTGCCAGAGTCCAACATGCACTGGGAACAGGTCTGACTTACTGCCGGCAATGCGAACCAGACTCCTGCTCCATTTGTACAGGGACCGGACAGCCCTTAGCAAACAGCCCCAAACCCCATACTCCCAAAGCACCCTCCACAGAATACCATGAGGGACACAGTCGAATGCCTTCTCCAGATCCACAAAGCACATGTGGACTGGTTGGGCAAACTCCCATGAACCCTCAAGTACCCCATGAAGGGTATAGAGCTGGTCCAGTGTTCCGCAACCAGGACGAAAACCGCATTGTTCCTCCTGGATCCGAGGTTCGACTATTGGCCGAATTCTCCTCTCCAGTACCCTGGAGTAAACCTTCCCGGGGAGGCTGAGAAGTGTGATTCCCCATAATTGGAGCACACTCTCCGGTCCCCTTTCTTAAAAAGAGGGACCACCACCCCAGTCTGCCACTCCAGAGGCACTGTCCCCAACTGCCACGTGATGTTGCAGAGGCGTGTCAGCCAAGACAGCCCCACAACATCCAGAGACTTGAGATACTCAGGGCGGATCTCATCCACCCCCGGTGCCTTGCCACCGAGGAGCTTGCAAACCACCTCACTGACTTCGGCTTGGGTAATGGACGAGTCCACCTCTGAGTCATCAGCCTCCGCTTCCTCAATGGAAGATGTGATGGTGGGATTGAGGAGATCCTCGAAGTATTCCTTCCACTGCCTGACAATGTCCCCAGTTGAGGTCAACAGCTCCCCACCCACACTGTAAACAGTGTTGGCAGAGTACTACTTCCCCCTCCTGAGGCACCGGATGGTTTGCCAGAATTTCTTTGAGGCTGACTGATAATCCTCCTCCATGGCCTCACCGAACTCCTCCCAGTTCTGAGTTTTTGCCTCCGCAACTGCCCGAGCTGTGGCACGCCTGGCCTGCTGATACCCGTCAGCTGCCTCAGGAGTCCCGGAGGCCAACATGGCCTGATAGGACTCCTTCTTCAGCTTGACGGCATCCCTTACTTCTGGTGTCCACCACCGGGTTCGGGGATTGCCGCCACGACAGGCACCGGAGACCTTGCAGCCACAGCTCTGAATAGCCGCGTCTACAATGGAGGTAGAGAACATGGTCCACTCAGAGTCAATGTCCCCCGCCTCCCTCGGAAGCTGGGAGAAGCTCTCCCGGAGGTGGGAGTTAAAGACCTCCCCAACAGAGTGCTCGGCCAGATGTTCCCAGCAGACCCTCACCATACGTTTGGGCCTGCCAGGTCTGTCCGGCTTCCTCCTCCGCCAGTGGATCCAACTCACCACCAGGTGGTGATCAGTTGACAGCTCAGCCCCTCTCTTCACCCGAGTGTCCAAGACGTAGGGCCGGAGATCCGATGAAACAACAACAAAGTCGATCATCGACCTCCGACCTAAGGTGTCCTGGTGCCACGTGCACTTATGGACACCCCATGCTCGAACATGGTGTCTGTTATGGACAAACCGTGACTAGCACAGAAGTCCAATAACAAAACACCACTCAGGTTCAGATCGGGGAGGCCGTTCCTCCCGATCATGCCCCTCCAGGTGTCACTGTCATCGCCCACGTGAGCGTTGAAGTCCCCCAGTAGAACAATGGAGTTCCCAGTCTGAGCACCTCTCAGTACCTCTCCCAGGGACTCCAAGAAGGCCGTATACTCTATACTGCTATTCGGCCCATAAGCACAAACAACAGCAAGAGCCCTCTCCCCGATCCAAAGGTGCAGAGAGGCAACCCTCTCATTCACTGGGGTAAACTCCAACACATGGCGGCTGAGCTGGGGAGCTATAAGCAAGCCCACACCAGCCCGCCGCTGCTCACCATGGGTGACTCCAGAGAAGTGGAGAGTCCAGCCCCTCTCAAGGAGCTGGGTTCCGGAGCCCAAGCTATGTGTGGAGGTGAGCCCGACTATCTCTAGCCAGTACCTCTCAACCTCCCGCACAAGCTCAGGCTCTTTTCCCCTCAGTGAAGTGACATTCCATGTCCCAACAGCTAGCCGCTGTGTTCGGAGATCAGGTTGTCGAGGCCCCTGCCTTCGACTGCTGCCCAATCCACACTGCACCGGCCCTCTACGGCTACCTCTGTGGGTGGTGAACCCACAGGAGGTCGGGCCCACATCACCGCTTCGGTGAGCCCGGCCGGGCCCCGTGGACAAAGGCCTGGCAACCAAGCGCTCGCATATGAGCCCCAACCCCGGGCCTGGCTCCAGGGTGGGGCCCAGGCTGCTCCATACCGCGCGACAACACGGTCCTTGATCGATTATTATCCATAAGGGTTTTGGTGAACTGCTCTTGGTCTAGCCTGTCACCTAGGACCTGTCTGCCTTGGGAGACCCTAACAGGGGCGTAATGCCCCCAACAACATAGCTCCTAGGATCATTCAAGCACACCAACCCCTCCACCACAATAAGGTGGCAGTTCTAGGAGGGGAAAAATAAAATCACCTAACGAAAAAAAAAATCATACATGAAAGCATAACAACTTCAGCAAAAGACCAGTAATCAATCAATCAATCAATCAATCAATCAATCAATCAATCAATCAATCAATCAATCAATCAATCAATCAATCAATCATCTGTATAGATCAGTGGTTCTCAAACCTTTTTCACCAAGTACCACCTCAGAAAATACTTGGCTCTCCAAGTACCACCATAATGACCAACATTAAAATACAGTAGCGTAGTAGGCCTAAGTATTAATTAAAAACAAGGCGGAGGTTTTATTTAACAAGTATATTTAATATTGTTGGCCACTGTAACATTACACACAGTACTTTGAACAGTAACACTGTGTTTAAATATAGGAAAATAAAACACTGTACTTAAATAATGAATCAAATAAAATTAATTGCACATAAAAGTGAAATAAACATTGTACTAAAATAAATATTAAAAGACAGTTCTTAAAGATTAAATGAAAATGTACTTAAAAGTTAAATAACTGTACTGTACTTAAATGTTAAGTAAAAAAAAGTACTGTACTTGATGTACTTGAAAAAAATCAAAACAGGCTATGCATGGCTGCAGTTCTTGCCGTTTCTTAACTCCAGTGACTGCTTTCTGAAACAGAAACACACACCCACAACAGAGGAAGAACAATAAGATTAAGAATAAAACAAAAGTGAGGAAAAGCATTAAGAATAACAGCTTATAATGTTAAATATACACAGACTATTGACTGATTGACAATTGATTGACAACTTACTGAGCTTAATGTGATGGGTGTGCATGCCTCTGTGAACACAATCCTGCAACGTCTGGGTCAGTGGAGGTCAGCTTCAGTCTCAGGTTTGGCTCAGCATCCACCCTGCTTCTGTACTTTGTTTTTATGACAACAAGTTAAGAGAAGCCTTTCTCACACAGGTAGGTGGTCACAAAAGGAAGGAGAAATCGCACAGCCTTGTCAGAAAGCACAGGGTATTCACTGTACTGCTTTATCCAAAAGTCCTACAAAGTGTGCTTTCTGAAAGATGCCTTCAGTGTTTCATCACAAGACAGCTCTATTAACCTCTCCTGCTCAACAACAGTTAAGTCCATTGAGGCCATGTGAGAGGTGTCGATGTTGAAAGGGTTTCTCATCCAGCTGCTAGCTTCATATTTAGGCATCACTGGGAAATAATTGCAAAACTGTTGTCTGAGTGATGTGAGGTGTGCAGTGATGCTCTCCCTGACTCCATCATCAAGCATCAGGTCATTGTCAGACAAAAAACTCTCCAAAGCAGGGAAAGCTGAAACATCACCTGTCTTGACTTTGATTTCAAATAACTCCAACTTTTTCAGCAGTGCATTGATTTTGTCCTGCACATCAAAAACATTGATGGAGAGTCCCTGTAGTCCTAAATTCAAGTCATTTAAACGTGAAAAAATGTCAGACAAGTATGCCAATTGACTGAGCCACACAGTATCCTCAAAAATGTCTGACGGGGGAAATTTGTGTCCTGCAAGAACATCTGGACCTCTCTGTGCAATTTGAAAAGCCTTGAAAGCACCTTTCCTCTTGAAAGCCACCTTACTTCAGTATGAAGCAAGAGTTGGACATGCTCACTGCCCATCTCCTCGCAGAGCACATGAAATAAGCGAGCATTCATCGGTCTGGCCTTGATGAAGTTCACAGTATTTACAGCACAATCCAGCACGGACTTCAGGTCATCAGGCATCCTCTTCACTGCCAGCGCCTCATGATGGATGCTGCAGTGAGTCCAGCGCATCTCAGGTGCCACCTCTCGGATGCGAGCTGCTACCCCGCTGTTGCGACCCGTCATGGCCTTCGCTCTGTCAGTACATACACCCACACACTTTTCCCAGTCCATGCCATGCTCCTGGATGAACTTGTTCAGTAACTGGAATATTTGCTCTGATGTAGTTCTGGTCTCCAGTGATTTACAGAACATAAAGTCCTCCTGCGCCACACCGTCATATTCATATCTCACATAAACCAATAAATTGGCCAAATCTGCAACATCTGTAGTCTCATCAAGCTGTATGGCAAAATATCTACTGTTCTTAATGTGCTCAATCAGTGTCTTTTTAACATCGTCAGCCATGTCGTTTATTCTCCTTGACATGGTGTCATTTGAAAGCGGCACCAAGTTTAACTCTCTGGCAGCTTTCTCTCCACACGTGATACGTGTCATCTCTTTGGCTAATGGTAAACACAGCAGTTCCCCGATTGTGTGCGGCTTACCGGCTCTGGCGATCAGGAAGCTGGCATGATATGAAGCTTCCTGTGCTTTGGCTACGGGTGTATCATAGGACAGAATGGTGGACTTGGACTGCTTCAGTTCATCACGTTTTCGTAAAAAAAAAAATCCATTGGTTTGTCCTTTAGTGCTGTGTGTTTGGTTGTAAGATGCCGTTTGAGATGCGATGGTTTCATGGACTCATTGCTCAGAACATCGCCGCATACAACACACTGCGGCCTGGGCAGCTCCTCTATCCCGCTCCAAATGAATCCCAGTTTTATGTATTTTTCGTCATACTTCCTCCTTACTGGTTTCTGCCATTTGCTAGCAGTTCTGGGGATGGTTTTGCCACTGGCGTTAGCATCTGCGCTTGGCTCACACACGTCCTCTTCAGTTCTCCCTCTCTCCTGATCCACGCTCCCATTCGCGGATTTAAGCCACGACAGTAATTTTGTCGTACTCGTCATAATTAGCAAAGCCACTTCCACCTTTTCCCATCACAGCCTAGTCTACCAATGGCGGATAACCGTCTGTCAGCGGAACCGGCGGGAATGCATACGTACGCTACGTATGGCTACCCAGAAGCACTTGCAAACTTCTTAAAATTATTAACTTAATCTGTATCTCCTTTCATTTTCTTGTCATCGGTTGATAAGATATTTTCATCCATTCGGATATTATGGATAGTATTTCACGTTTTATTTTATTTTTTAATTTTATTTATATTTAATTAAGTGATTCTTTGGCATACCACTAGAATGGAGCCCGCATATCACTAGTGGTATGCGTACCACAGTTTGAGAATCACTGGTATAGATGATATGTATAGATTATATCGCCAGTGTTTTCTAAGCCTGGGTGAGCTCATAGGACTTGATGTTTCAATCCCTCAGATAAATCGGCACTCTGAAATCTTGAGTGGAGAATGGGCTAATCACTTCCTTGGGATTGTCAGGTGGGCACCCTCCTCCATTGATGTTTCATTGATAGGCCCACAACACCTCCAGAAGGCTCAACAGCGACACCCAGCATCCCAAGTATGCTCCCCTCTGCTTTCACCCCTCTTGCTGGTCATTTTGCAGCCCAGATGGGATACTTTCTTTCCAGTCAGATCCAGCTGCTACTTTGTTCTGCAGCCTCTGACAATGACCTGACTGCTTGTCTGAGGGCCTGGCCTTGAATTCCCATCCTCTTCAGGAGCTTAGATATTGAGGTGGCTATAAACCCTCTACAGCTGACCTCTACCGGGAGGATCTTGGTCCGCCAGCCTCGTTGTTCTGCCTCTGCTGCTAGGTCAGCATATTTCAGTCTCTTACATTCATATGCTTCATCAACCGCAGCCTCCCACAGCACAGTTAACTCCAGAATGTATAGGAACTTCTGCGAGGTTGGCCATAGGATCATGTCCAGCCTGAGGTTAGTTGTGATTATCTCTGGGGGAAAGATGAGCCTTTGGCCTAGGTCAACCTGCATTTTCCAGTCTGGGGCAGCATCCAGGAGGGTTGACTCCATCCTTGCAGATGGTTTCCCAGGAAATTGTCCAGCTTTCACAAAGGAGATGGTGTTTGAGAAACCGGATGTCGGGGAGGGAGGGCATTGGTAGTGGATATCCTTCATTCCAAGGTAATGGCCAGTTGTTCCAGGACCCTGTTTTGCCTCCAGGTGTAGCGGTCTTGTGAGAGACTAATGCTGTGTTCACACTTATACCGGTACGAAAGTGGTATAACTGTATCGATACAAAGTACAGTAAATCCTCTAATACTGGCCTGTATTCCATTACTGGCCGGGACTCTAATATTGGCTGGTCTCGCTGTCGGAGGAGGTAAATAATGGCCGGACTCTAATACAGGCCGGGGCTATAACCAACGATGTTTCTGAGATCATAGTGGCCTTACACAATCGTTCCGATCTGAAAGACAATTGTGATCAGTGGCGCCGCCAGGCGTATGGCCGTACGCACTAGGCGTACCTTGGGGAGAGAGATATTTTTTTTAATTATAATTGTTACCTGAATTCTTTGGCAATGCAACATAATTTGAGAAAGAGAGAGAGAGAGAGACGTGTGTGTGCCGGCGCATTTGTGTGCTTCAGGAGTGGGCGGGGTGTGCGTGACCAAGAAAGCTCATTGGTCAATGCAGATATACTTTTCTTGCACCACTGAGATTCTCTCCAGTTTTGAGAAACGGAGACAGACAATCGTCAGTAGTCAGAGCTTGTGTGAGAATTTATTGAGAAGCGAGTCAAAAATGAGTAAACGAACCCTGAAACAAACGAGCTTGTTTCAGACTTTTACGAAAAAGTCCAAAAGCAGTGATCCAGGGGTGTCATCTGCTTGCCAGTCCTCTCCAGTATCAGCTAGTAACACGGCACCGGCAGCTTCCACTCCTCCGCAACCTAGCAGCAGTACGCTGCAGCTGGATGCTAGCTCAGTTCCTTTGAGGGAATTGCCTTCATCTACCTCTGAGTTTGAAACTAGCCATACATCCAGTGAATTTCATATAAGAACACCTACATCTCCCCATGTCCCTTACGATCAGAAGTAGATGGTTGCTCCACCTTGCTGACAAATGAGCCATCAGATAGCTTTACTAATGAGCCACGAGTCAGCCCGCTATCACTGACATCAGATTTATCAGACATAGGTAAACTTCAACCAGATGCCGTAAAATGTGCACCGGACTCTGTAAAGCTCAATGTCCTACAGAACCGCTTCAAACCAGACAGAGGGTGGGTGACTCCTTCTACTCTGATTTTCGGTAAACTCAGAAAAATACCCGAGGAGTTTTTCAACGAGTCTATGTACCCCACGTTGCGCTACAGTGTGTGTCAGAGTCGTGCGTGCGGTAGTGCTGAGCAAGTTCACTAGATTCTAATTGAGGCTATAAAGAGTTTATTGTTTATTGTCGTGTGTAGTTCACATATGTTGTTCAAATATCAGCCTGTGTTCATGGAAGGCTATTGTTCAATTTCAAGTTAAAGTTCTATCGTTGTTTTGTGTATAAGCCTATAGATCGACTCTTCATAGAAACTGCAGCACACAAGCTTTTTTTTTTTTGGGGGGGGGGGGGGGGGGGATTACACCGCTAGTGCGTACCTTACAGTTCAACCCTGTAGGCGCCCCTGATTGTGATTACCGGTAGGTCTGGTGGTAACCAGGCAACCAAGCATCAACTTGACAAATAGACACAAAATCTCGTTTTTATTCATTCCACTGGTAGTCTGTTTTGCTCAAATAGAAATAGAGGCCTGCCTCTAATTCTGGCCTCCTTCCAATAATGGCCTGGACCAAGATGCACTTGAGTGAAATAAAGGCCCCGGCCTATATTAGAGGATTTACGGTATACCGGTACAGTTTAGTACATCTGTCCACACTAGCGAGAAATGTTTGTGGTTTTCTTTCACGGAAGTTGAAATGCGCGTGCGTGAAATGTTTCCATGGTTACCGAGTAACTTCCTTCCGAGAATATATGGCGGATGAAACAACGTGTGTGTGCTTTTTGTTGTCAATGTACAGTCTGTATTTCTGGTGGTCATTTATTCAGTTGAATCGTATAAAACACACGAGGCAGTTCTCCCCCCTCACTTTCTCCCTCTTCCCATCTCTTCCCCTCCCTTTCTCCCTCTTTCCTTCTCTCTTTCCTTCTCTTCCCCTCCCTTTCTCTCCCTTTTCCCCCTTTCTTCCTCCCTCTTTCCCCCTCTCTCCCTCCCTCCCTCTCTCCCTCCCCCTCTCCCTTTCTCCCCCCTTTCTTTGCTCCATGTAGCTCCACAGTCGTTTTGAGCCATTTTGACGTTTTATTTACAGCTGGAAAGCACGGGCGTATTGTATTGTATGAATAACCCGGAAGACGTAGGAATGGTTCATTGCGCTTGCGCATTATATTTGTATCAATACAGAGCTGCTTCATCTGTCCACACTACAGCGAAGTGCTACAGTACCGATACTGTACCGGTACGAAACCCATACATTTGTGGGTTTCGTACTGATACAGTTATACCGCTACAGTACCTGTATAGTTGCTAGTGTGGACAGGTGTTGTGGTACGAAAGTAGTTTCATATCGATACAAAATCCCTAGTGTGGACAGGGTATAATTTTGCAGTCTGTAATGTTGCTGGAGTCTGGCAGAGGTGACATAATGGATCTTCTCCAACCCATTGCTGTAGATTCTTGGGTGTTGGAAGAACATCATAGGTGGATGTATACCTTACACAGCTCTTCCAAGGGCTAGTTAAAGCCTCTATGATACTGTTCTCCGATTCATCCAGGCAACACATGAAATTATACATAAGATTTCTGAGAATTGCCTCACATGTAGGCACATCAAAGAACACGAACAGATGACTGGCACTACACCACCTAAGTACTTGAAGCAGCACCGTCACAGCATCATTATAAGCCATGATGAGCCTCTGCAAACTACTTTTCTTGTAGCTACACCAGAGATCGGCAGTATACATGGGTGTACAGAAGGCTCTACATAAGGAACATTTCACAGTAACAGAGCACATGCTAAACTGGCAAAGCAACATATTAGCCTGAGCATATAACTTGCGACACTGATGATATATATCTCTGTCATCACTCATATCATCAGTAAGAATATGTCCAAGGTATTTTACTTCCTTGCATATCATGAGTGGAATATTACATAAATAAAACACATAGAAGATTAGTTTCATGTCCTCTTTACTTCTGACTATCATGACATTACTCTTTTTAGCATTAAATTTGATCTCATAGTCCATGCCATATTGTGAACATACTTTCAACAAGTGTTGCCAGGCAAAACAAACCTCACCTGGCAGCACTTATTTTATACCTACATGTTGATAATGGTAATATTTCTCAATAATCAGCTGTCGGGTTATAGGCCTATGAAAATCCGTGACCTTGAGTTTGACCTTTCAGGGTTACTCAAGGTCAAAGATCACAGAGCCAAATGAAAGGCCATATGGGAGTTCATATAGGCTCATAACAGTAAACATCTGTCTATCAGCAATTGTTTAAGTTATAATGGAAAATATGTTATTTTGACTGAAAGGTTGACCTTTCCGGTGACCTTGACCATCACTTTGACCGGATTACCTCCAAAATTTAATCAAGTAATCTATAGAACATTGCCCACCTACCCTGAAAATTTGAAGTCAATCGGTGCAACTGTCTAGACGCTAGATTGTTAACAGACAGACACAAACAAACAAATTGCACTAATTACAATACCTCGCCTCACTTACTCTGTAATAAGTAATAATTGGTGAAGACCAGCACTACATGGGCTAAAAATGACCAAGTCATCTGCATACATGAAATGATTAATGACAGAGTTTCCACCCAGGCATCCAGTATTACATCTATTCAATTGACTTGACAAGTTATCCATGGATATATACATTAAATAAAACAGGAGAAAGGATACCACCTTGATGAACACCATTACTTACATGAAACTTGTTACAGAGTGTCTCTGTTTCACAATGCCAGGCCTCATTATAAAGTATTGCAGCTCGTGTACTTTTGGGACTTCAGCACACCAAGAAAAAAAATCAGGTATACAAGCCAGAGGCACAGCTGACTGCGTTATTGTGTTGTAGAACATCAACATCAAAATCAATTCATTTTATATTAAATGTGAGGCCTTGCAGCATTTTGTTGAAGTTTGACATAGTACACCAAGCTGATCTTGTAGCTACTGTATATTAAAACTTTTTCCAACACTCAGGAGAATGATGTAACACCAATTTAGTGGGGTTTCTAAATCCTTGGCATTTGATCGACAGGACTGAACTGAATTTTTTATGTAAACCGGCCTTTTAGGGTATTATCTCCTTTTTTATAATTAATACTTCATGTTCTATTTCAATTTTCTATTTTATTACATTCATGACTTTCCATGCACTAGTTCACTCGCTGAGCATGGAGCATTCGGGCGTGGCTGTAGGGTACTTTTATATATTTTTTAGAGTCTTGACGTGTCGCCTGCGTTCTTTGGGTGTGGCTGGTGTCACATTCAGTGGATACGAGTAATCATGTGCTCTGATTGACCACTCTACTACTAGGCTATCAGCTCATATACCGTGAGTAGAGAAAAACAAAATGGTGGAGTGTGTTGCTGAACCAACCGAGGATGAAATAAAAACTCTACTCGAAAACAAAACCCCAAAATTGTTATCAAGTATTTAAAAGAAACAGAAATAGCTAAAGGAATATAGTCATTCCCTCGCTCAATTTCTCCTGTTCCACACTCCAGCCCAGTTGGTGGTGGTAATGCACCTTTAAGTTGGTTTGCCAACTGCCAAAAAACCTGAAAGAAGAAGAAGAAAACTCCAAACAATAGATGACTTGCAACCACGTGATCAAAATGTGCTATGTTATGAGTGTCCACCAAGATGATGGATATACAAAGCAACTAGGATGGCAGCTGCTGAGCGTGTCTGTAAACAGTGCTGAATTTTCTCAGTATTACCATGATTTGAATGGTCAAGTGAAGATTCAATACAAAGAGAAGATAGATATGTGTGGTTTTGACCCATATTGTTTTAAAAAGTCAGACTTTTCTGAAGATAAGATGCTTCTACCAACCATCGAGTACCCAGATATCACGCTCTATCTGGTTTGGCTGCCGAAGAATCAAGTCCGACCTTGGATGAAACATAACCCGTTTTCTGACTGGGTGCCCAGTCTGGATTGTTTCTATCGTATAATTTTGCTGTCGCTCCTAGAAGCAAAATGGTAATACACGTGTTAAAATTATAACAACGACCAAGTGAACCATGACAAGAGAACTCTCATTTTATAGCAAAATTCTAGCAACACGAAATAAAATTCTTCCATGACATTATTGAGAAAGCATTTGAATCTCATCTTATCTCATCATCTCTAGCTGCTTTATCCTGTCCTACAGGGTCGCAGGCAAGCTGGAGCCTATCCCAGCTGACTATGGGCGAAAGGCGGGGTACACCCTGGACAAGTCGCCAGGTCATCACAGGGCTGTTTGAATTTCACCTGAGATAAAATGATTACTGCAAACACGAGCTATTTTGGTTTTAGCCTCTGTTAGATCAGCCCTGCCAATGTTGTTCAGCTGTCCTCATCTTCCACTCCATACTAAGCCTCAGAGTTTCCTTGCCTTCTTTCCAAATCATGGACGGAATTCTAAAAAATCGGAATGTGTCACGGTCACGAGTACTGTTGTGACCATGACCATAAACAGCACAAAGATATGGCATAGCTAAAAGAATGCTTAAAGCAGTGGAAAAACAAAGTGAGTCGTGCACGCGTGACTATGTTTTGTATGGAATGTCGCTTGACCTTGCATTTGTATATCCACCAACATGACCGACATCCGGGTTTCTATTTTGCTTTGACGTCACTTGCAAGTCAAGGATACAAAAAAAAAAGCAACAAAATATGGAATAAAAGTCTTTGATGGTAAGAACATATTTTTTCTTTAATTTTTCAAGAATTATTATTATAGCATTTTTCATAAATTGCTATTGTCATTTTGCCGGTTTGTTAAGCGGAAATGATTTTGTCGGATGTTTTGTATAAAGTTTTTATTTATCAAATTTGCAAAAAATAAAAATGCTCTGTTTCTCAAAATCCTGTGAATGTGGATAGAATAAAACAGTTATTCCACTCAATCTCATCGTACATGGCTTACAGCCGACGGGGTGCGTACGACTTGATTTCGTGGAATACTGTTAAATATATATAATTTTTTTCTCCAACATTTGTTATAGACCATGTTTATTACATATTTCATATTTTACATATTTGTATATTAACAACTTAATGTTTTTATTTAATTTATGACCTTTCTTTACTTTCATTTTTTCTTTAAAAACATTATTAATTATTTGCTTATCTATTGCTTTTTTGGTAGCCTTCATCTAAAGGAAGTTTATACCTGTTTCCAGGATCTCATCAGCACCTATTATTATTATTATTATTATTATTATTATTATTATTATTACTATTATTATTATTAATTTTTTGTCAAATTGTAATTTCTTATTTTGTGCTGTAAAATCATTAAAGTAAAGCAAAGTAAAGCATGAATGATACAATACCCAGAAGAAGAAGAAAAAATTGGATTGGATGTCAGAAGGGAAAAAAGGATGAATTTGATCTGCTCCTATAACAGATAAGAGATTGGAATTGGATTTTGAAAAAAATAAAACATTATTATTTAAGGCAAAGTGAATATCGGTGAATAATGACCAAGATGAAGTCATTCACCGATATTCAAAGAGCCTTCCTTCCTTCCTTCCTTCCTTCCTTCCTTCCTTCGTTTCTTTCTTTCATAATATTTTAACAAGATGCTTCTTCACCAAAGTAGTTTTCAAGAAGGTCCTGTAAAAACGAATGACATGTTACAACCTCATGAAGCTGGTTAAGATAATGCCAACAGTGTACAAAGCGTCATCAAGGTAAACACTGGATACTTTGAGGAATCTAAAATATCAAACATTTTGTTTTTTTAAACACTTTTTTGTTTACCACATAATTCCATACATGTCCAAGATGTTATTTCATAGTTTTGATGTCTTCAGTATTGTTCTACAATGTAGAAAATACAAAATACAGAAAAACCTATGAATGAGAATGAGGTGTGTCTAAACTTTTGACTGGTACTGTGGCTAATTCCAGATGTAATCTCATTCATTAACCTCATTTCTATTCCATTTCACTAGCATGGATTGGAATCTGATTCTAATGAATCAAGCAATCGTTCTTCACGAATCATTGCTCTGAGACAAAGCGTAAGTAAACCACACATCAGCAGCTCAATTTATAATATCATAGTAAAATAAACATCACTCCTTAAAACAAGAAGAAGATCATATCATTATTATAGCAAAAAGCAGGTTGTAATGAATTTCTGTCACAGTCTGATTTATCATTCTGAAAGTGAATAGACAGAGTATAAGCTTCTATCATTTTCATGCATCCATATGATGGTGTCCTGCCTGATCCATCTTGATGCCCTATTTCTGGCTGAAGTCTCATCACATCGCTCCTGTGGAGGACGGCCTCATATGGACAGTCTATATACACACTTAGAAGATGGTTCTGGACATTTACCATTTTACTACGATGGTTTAGGACTAACATCACAATGATAACTTTAGGACTGCAGTTGTCATGAACAGTCTTGCACTCAAGTCTCCATCAATGAACAGTTGATAACTTCAACAAAATAGACTTGATGCTAAAACTATAATTACTTTCCTGGTTACACAGTTGTACTTTATGACTACTGTATATAGGACACAGTTATAGAAGCAGGTTATTTATAATTACTCTATCTGTTATCACCCAGATGAGGATGGGTTCCCTTTTGAGTCTGGTTCCTCTCAAGGTTTCTTCCTTATGACTTCTCAGGGAGTTTTTTTCTTGCCACCATCGCCTCAGTCTTGGTCATCAGGGATAAATACATTTATTAGGGATAAAATTAGGTCATATGTTTAAAGTCTTTATTTTTCTGTAAAGCTGCTTTGCAACAATGTCTGTTGTTAAAAGTGCTATACAAATAAACTGACTTGACTTGTGCATCAACAGTTTATTTGGGATTATATCTAAAATACCACTGACCATGAACTAATGAACTTGTAGCAAATGATTTACCTTTATTAACATCAACATCACATGCTGAAGTTGATTCTTTGTGCTCAGATCATAGCTCATTTTAATGTAGAACAGTTTTATAGATTAACAAAAGTTGTTAAAAGTGATTATACCAATACAAATTAAACCAACTGTTTAACTTTTAACAATATTTTGGTTTCTATGAATACCTATTAATTAAATAATATTAGCTGGTATTGAGTGGTATATCAGATATATTCCATTCACTTAGCATGATATTGAAGATATTGAACGAGTTGAAGACGAGTTCAATATCATGCTAGCTGAATGGAATATATCTGATATACCATGAAAAAAAGCCAGCCAATATTATTATTATTATTATTACATATATTCCATTCGAGGCTCCAGCTTGCCTGCGACCCTGTAGAACAGGATAAAGCGGCTAGAGATAATGAGATGAGATATTCCATTCGGGTGTTCAATGCGTCTTTCTCTTTCAAAATTCTCTCAAAATCTTCCGTATTTAACGAAGCAAACCTGACAGCCATGTTTGTTTACAAATTGTCACAGTCGCTCATTAGTGTGGATGTTTTATGTCTCTGACGTGTGACGTCATGTTGTCTTGACAACCATGTAATATCGTAAACCATATTCAACGCTCATTCTCCACTGGGTAGAGTGATGTAATACATGGAGGATAAGTGATATGCTAACAATATTGCATGCCATTGAACCAAATGAATGGAACACGCTAGAAGGGAATAGAACACATTTTTATTTTATCGAAAAAGTGTCCTGTATGTATAATAATTTTAATACATTGAATTGAAATTAAATCATTGATACTTGGTTAGTTTGCAATTTGGTTCAGTTTAGATTCATGCTGTATATAAAGTAAACAAAGACAAAAAGCAAAGAGTTTTCAGTGTTGCCTAAGGGGTGTCTCAGTAGTGGAAAAGGTAAAGACACATTTGCAAAGTTCATGTAGAAATTGAAGAATATGGAGCCAGTGGACGGCACGGTGGTGTAGTGGTTACCGCTATCGCCTCACAGCAAGAAGGTCCGGGTTCGAGCCCTGTGGTCAGTGAGGGCCTTTCTGTGTGGAGTTTGCATGTTCTCCCCGTGTCCGCGTGGGTTTCCTCCGGGTGCTCCGGTTCCCCCACAGTCCAAAGACATGCAGGTTAGGTTAACTGGTGACTAAGTTGAGCGTAGGTGTGAATGTGAATTTATTTATTTATTTTTTATTTTATTTATTTTTCAGGACAGTGCTGTGTGTCTATGTGTCTGCCCAGTGATGACCTGGTGACTTGTCGAGGGTGTACCCCGCCTTTTGCCCGTAGTCAGCTGGGATAGGCTCCAGCTTGCCTGCGACCCTGTAGAACAGGATAAAGCGGTGTGACACCCATCTGTGCCCCCTTCAGGTTTGGCCCTGCCAGTGCACAGGCATGGGCTGAACCTGAGCCTAAGTGCTTTATTGTCTGCACCTGTATTTAGGGTGGGGCTATAAAAGGGTTTCTGTCTCTCTCTCTCTCAGGAGGGGTAGAAGCACTTCTTTTCAGTTTTTGTAGGCACTATTTGATATTTTCTCTCACACAGGCACTTTGACTCCTTTCTCAATCTGTCCCCTTTTATATTTCTTTAGCTCTCACTTTCTCATTTATTTACCTAACATACTAATCCATTCATTCACCCACTCATGCATGACATCAATCATTATCTTTTTCATACCCGTTACGGCACCCCCTAGGGTCCAAAGGACCAGAGCGCCAACATTTATACAACAGACTTAAGTGAGAAAAACAGACTCACACAAAACAGTTTTAAGGTGCAGATTAAATTTTATTAGTGCTACACCAACAAAAGCAACCATAGGGGGAAAACGAAGGGTTTACAAATCTAAATGGCGACACCAAATCAAAAGAAAAAACAACCAAAAAAGCCACCACCAATAACAGGTGCTCACAAAAGCACCTCAAATTACAAAATAGGGGGTGGTGTCACCATTAAACTAAACATAGGGCAATGTGGCTAACAGAAAAACTAATGTGTGCCAAAAAAAAAAAAAAAGTACACCCCGGGGCAGATCACCCAACGCCCCCCCAGGAGCTTAAAACAAGATAAACCAAAAATAAGAATATACACAACTAAACTAAAGTAAGGCAAAAATAACGACTGGTCAGAAAAAGAATCACAACACATCAAAAGGATACAACATAACTAAAAATTTCTAAACCTAACACAAGACAACCAAAGACAACCAAAAACAAACCACAAACAAGGGCGCTGCCACCACCCTAGCCAAAAACGCAATGAACAAAGAAACATGGGGACTTAAATAGTGCTGGCAATTGGAAGGGGACTGGTTGCTGGGTAAACGGAGATAAGTGGAAAACTGGATCCAGGTGCGCTGATCTGTAAGAAAAATGGTAAGTAGAACCTGAAGGGGGAGACAAAGCACAACACACACATAAAACACAAAATAGCAGGCCTGCATACACAAACAGAAAAGAAACAGACGAAGTCGTAACACCTCCCCCCCAAAAGACGTCAACCTGTTGACGTAAGCAACCAAACAACCTCATCCATACAATTCAAGCCCCATAATTACTCATGCCCGAGAAAGAGCATCCGCCAAAATATTATCTGAGCCCTTCTTATGGCGAACAACAATATTGTAACTCTGGAGGGCAAGGGCCCAGCGCATCAACCTCTGATTGTGATTAAACATACGGTCAAGGAAAACAAGGGGATTATGATCAGTGAAGACCACAACTGGCACAGAACTGGAACCAATGTACACATCAAAAAATTGCAAAGCCAACAATAACGCTAGGGTGTCTTGTTCTATGGTAGAATAACGTTTCTGACTACTGTTAAACTAATTGGAAAAATAAGCAACTGGATGCACTAGACCATCAGCATCCTGTTGGGTCAATACTGCACCAGCACCAAGACAACTGGCATCCACCTCGACAGAAAACGGGATAGAAAAATCAGGCCCTTTGAGAACTGGGGCACTACACAAAAGAGCCTTACAGCCTTCAAAAGCAACCGGACACTCGTTTGACCACAAAAATGGCACCGATGGACTTATAAGATCTGTCAATGGGGCCACTATGGTAGAAAAGTTATGACAGAAACCTCTATAATAACCAGCCATTCCCAGGAATCTACGCAACTCCCATCTGGTAGTGGGTGCTGGAAAAGCAAGAATGGCAGCAACTTTTCCCTCAAGAGGGCGCACTTCCCCACCGCCCACTACCTTTCCCAAATAGGTTACCTTGGCCTTTCCAAACTCGCATTTCGCCAAGTTCAAAGTAAGACACGCATCAGCAAGACGTTGAAACAAGGTGCGCAACAAAACCATGTGTTCAGGCCAAGTGGATGAGTATGCTATGACGTCCTCCAAATATGCTGTACAGTTAGACACACCAGCAAATACTTGGTTTACTAACCTCTGAAAAGTCGCAGGGGCGTTTCGCATCCCAAAAGCCATAACGGTGTACTGCATAAATGAATCAGGCGTAACAAAGGCGCTGATTTCCGATGCTCTGTCGGTCAAAGGTACCTGCCAATATCCTTTTAGCAGATCCAGTTTGGAGACATAATTGGCAGATCCTATAGTGTCTATACAATCATCCACACGAGGCATGGGAAATGAATCAGGCACAGTGATTTTGTTCACCTTTCTATAATCCGTACAGAATTTTACCGTAGAATCAGGTTTCGGCACTAACAGACAAGGAGAGCTCCATGCGCTGGAGCTAGGATGAGCTAGATTGTTCTCACACAAGTATACAACCTCCTTTTCCATTTGTTTTCGCTTGTCTGCACTGATCCTATACGGATGCTGTTTGATAGGCCGTGCCTCGCCTACGTCAATATCATGTTCCAAAACCGTAGTGCGAGTAGGCACATCACCAAATAAACATGGAAACTCAGAAATCAACTGAATCATTTCTGCCTCCTGTTCCTGCGTCAAATGAGTCATAAGGGTGTTCAAGTTTTGCAACATGTCAAAATTACACAAACGAGGCGACTGCCTCTGTACATCACACAGCTTTAAGCCATCTTCATCTTCCCTTGTGTTATACATGTCAACCTGCCCAGCCTCCACAGGTACTGTGACAGCGACAGAGGATTTTACAACAGAATTCACGGGAAGCACTTCGTTACGTACGTGATATTGTTTAAGCATGTTAATATGACACACTCGCGACTGTTTTCGGCGGTCAGGAGTTTCAATCAAATAGTCCGTATCACCTAACTTTTTAAGGACTGTATAAGGACCGGAGAACCAAGCCTGTAACGATGCTCCAATGACAGGCAACAGTACCAGCACCTTATCACCAGCCTCAAAACAGTGAGGAACAGCCTTTCGGTCAAACTGCGTTTTCATACTCTGCTGTGCGCCACAAAGATTTTCTTTTGCCATTTCCCACACATTATGTAACCGTTCACGAAAACGACAGACATGTTTCAGCACACTCGTTTTAACAGGGACCTCTGCAAGAATCTGCTCCTTTAACACATCTAATGGGCCTCGAACTGTATGCCCAAAAACAAGTTCTGCGGGACTAAACCCCACAGATTCCTGTACAGCCCCACGCAAAGCGAAAAGCGCAAGAGGCACCCCCTCGTCCCAATCTTTTCCCATCTCCATACAGTATTTACGCAACACTGCTTTTACCGTCTGATGCCAGCGCTCCAAAGCACCCTGCGATTCCGGATGGAATGCACTGAAGACGCGATGGCTGATGGAAAGTAACTAACACTTGCTCAAATATACCAGACAAAATTTGTCCCCTGATCAGTTTGAACTATCCGCGGCAAACCAAATGTAGAAAAAAACTTGATCAGGGCTTTTACTACAGTTGGTGCAGTAATCTTACGTAGCGGAATAGCTTCAGGATAACGTGTGGCCACGCACATTACGGTGAGCAAGTATTGGTTACCAGATTTACTTCGGGGAAGAGGCCCTACACAGTCAATCTGAATGTGCGCAAAGGGTTCCCCCATGACAGGTATAGGTCGGAGCAGAGCTGGTGAAATTACCTGGTTAGGTTTTCCAGTCACCTGACACACGTGGCAGGAGCGACAAAACCTAGAGACATCCCTCTTCAAACCAGGCCAAAAGAAATGTTTGGAAATGCGTGCGTATGTCTTAGTAACGCCAAGATGACCAGCCCAGAAGTTATCATGAGCTAAGGATATCACTGACTGACGAAATGGTTTAGGCACTACCACCTGGAAAGCCACACCTTCACCATCACTACCCTTACTCAAAGACCACCTGCGCATAAGCAGGTCATCATCAACATAGTAGGCTGTCTGCATAGTTTTAGCAACATCGGGAGTAACAGAAACATCAAAACACTTAGTAAGCGTAACATCCTTTTGTTGCGCTGCAATAAGGCTCTCACGCGTCATTGGAATCTGACCCTCACTTTTCACTAGAGTCTTTGATTCAGGTGTGAACTGTACAGTGGTGTCGAACAATTCCGGTGGAAAAACGGCATCAGACAAATCAACTTCCTCTTTTTGTCTCCTGGCTTGTGCCCGAGTGACTGCACACACTGGGAACACATCAGGGAAAGTTTCAGACAGTACATCGGGATGTGAAGCAACAGGCTGCTTTAAAACTTCCACCACTGGTACTACCTTATCTCGCCCTTTAACAATGTCATTCCCCAAAAGCACATCCACCCCTTTCACTGGCAAGGATGGAGACACAGCCATTTTATAGGTTCCTGCTGTAACTAAACCACATGACAAATGTACTAGATGAAGCGGCAAGGCAACATAACCGCTCCCAATGCCTTTAACCAACACATTAGACTCCACTTCATCACAGAATGGTAGGATACCAGCCAATATAAGTGACTGGCTCGCACCAGTGTCTCGCAAAACACGGACTGGACGTGACTCGCCCCGTTCGCCAGGTAAGGAAACAGAACCCATACAGCAGTATGGCTTGTAACTGTCATTAACTGTGTCCCACCACTCATGGGTTGGAGTGGTGTCAGACACAGAGCGAAGAGTCTGAAGCAGGCCCACCTCTTTTACATCCCTATTTTGACGTTTCTCCTGCCAACGTTTCCAAGAAAAACAATCTGCTTTAAGGTGTCCAACTTTATTACAATAATTGCACCTACGGTTCTCATGCTCTTTACTTGAACAGGTGGCAAAGGACATTGTTGTACCCCTGTGCGCTGCATGAGGAGGCTTAGCGGAGGTATATGGTGAATTACTCTGACTATCAAAACGAATAGCCGCGCAAGAAGTTTTATGAGCCAAAAGATAATTGTCCGCAAGCACCGTTGCCTCCGACAGGGTTTTAACATCACGCTCATTTAAATAAGCTACCAGGCGTTCTGGCAAACAGTTTTTTAGCTCCTCAAATCAATATGAGCTCAGTAAGACCCTCGAACGTGTCAACCTTACTAACATCACACCAGCATTTAAAGAACACTTCTTTTTCACGGCCAAATTCAGCCACTGCCTGACCAGACTTAATTTTATGATTCCTAAACTTTTGCCTATAGGCTTCAGGAACAAGTTCATAGATGCGCATTACAGCTGCTTTTATAGTATCATAATTTAAACTAGCTTCAACAGAGAGAGTAGATAAAGCCTCAAGACCTTTTCCAGAAAGCTTGCTTTGCAAAACTAAAGCCCAGCCTACATCAGGCCACTTGTGTGATTTAGCTATGCGCTCAAACGCATTAAACCATGCCTCAACATCCGTCTCCCGAAACTGAGATACCAATGGAAGACTTTTGCTGACATTAAACTCATGGCGTTTTGCACCCATGTCAAGCTTGGAAAACTCCACCTAGAGTCTTTTAAGCTGAATCTCTTTTTCAACCTCCAATTGTCTCATGGCCAACTGGTGAGCATAATCCCGCTCTTTGGCAACCAACTGCAACCGCAGTAATTCTAATTTGGTGTGGGCGTCACCACCCACAGGTAACCCAACATCATCCTCAGGACAATTTTCTGTATCCGACTCATGAGCCTTTACTTGGCCACCGCCACTAGCGCTACTTATCGTCTCTCTCCGAGACTCCTCCGACTCCAAAACATAGGAGACGGCCACATCCGCAGATGCACCGGTACTCATCCTTAGAAACTTCTGCTCTACCAGAATTTCAATAATGGCCTTTCTCAGGTCAACTAATTTGGACGACATAGACAAGGTAACTCCTAGATGGGCAGCAATATCCACCAAATCCTGCTTCTTACACTGCATGACCTGTTCTACAGAGTCAAGATTTGAAAAAAAAACTGCAACATCAAAGTCCCCCATCCTGAGTATCAACAAAGTTCACTGACCAATAAATCAACTAAATTACTACCTGACCAGCCTAACTACCTGTGGTCTGTACTCCAACACCTAAGTCTGTTGTAAAAATTGGATCAGAATAGAGCTCCCGGACGAGCCCCCATTAAATGTTACGGCGGCCCCTAGGGTCCAAAGGACCAGAGCGCCAACATTTATACAACAGACTTAAGTGAGAAAAACAGATTCACACAAACAACAGTTTTAAGGTGCAGATTAAATTTTATTAGTGCTACACCAACAAAAGCAACCATAGGGGGAAAACGAAGGGTTTACAAATCTAAATGGCGACACCAAATCAAAAGAAAAAACAACCAAAAAAACCCACCACCAATAACAGGTGCTCACAAAAGCACCTCAAGTTACAAAATAGGGGGTGGTGTCACCATTAAACTAAACATAGGGCAATGGGGCTAACAGAAAAACTAATGTGTGCCAAAAAAATGTACACCCCGGGGCAGATCTACGTAAACCTCACCCAACGCCCCCCCCAGGAGCTTAAAACAAGATAAACCAAAAATAACAATATACACAACTAAACTAAAGTAAGGCAAAAATAACGACTGGTCAGAAAAAGAATCACAACACATCAAAAGGATACAACATAACTAAAAATTTCTAAACCTAACACAAGACAACCAAAAACAAACCACAAACAAGGATGCTGCCACCACCCTAGCCAAAAACACAATGAACAAAGAAACATGGGGACTTAAATAGTGCTGGCAATTGGAAGGGGACTGGTTGCTGGGTAAACGGAGATAAGTGGAAAACTGGATCCAGGTGCGCTGATCTGTAAGAAAAATGGTAAGTAGAACCTGAAGGGGGAGACAAAGCACAACACACACATAACAAAACACAAAATAGCAGGCCTGCATACACAAACAGAAAAGAAACAGACAAAGTCGTAACAATACCCCTATTTGATTGATTATTAATACTGGTAATAATAAATTTTTATTATTGATTTGAACCATTTTGTGTCTCGTCCCTCATTATGTGATGGTAAATGAGTCTGCCGTTACATAATTTCGGGGCTCGTCCGGGAGATCTGTCGAAAATCCAGATCATAGACTTTCATGAGTTCAGGTGGAAACGTCTGTTGTTTGCATTGGCTATTAGTTAATTTCGTGCAGTCTCTGGCTAAGGAAGAGTGCTCCAGCTGGGCCTTGCCTTTCCTTCAGAGCACTGTTTATTGTTTTTTCTTTATTGTTTTAGGTCGTTATTTTGAGACAATCCTGGTCTGAAGTTGTTATAACTTCTGTCAGGGGCACACTTCGTGCAGCTTGTCTGAAGCGAGTTCAGCGTTATCCAGTCGCCTCAAGGCTGGCATGTCTCAGAAGAGCTAGCTAGGACAGTTAGCTTCTTTAGGTGCAACTCTGTGCAGTGGCTGAGCATTATCAACTGGCCTTAACTACTCAAGAGAAAAGCTTGAGAGAGACATTGTTCCAGTCTATAAGGAGCCAGCTTATACTTAAAGGAGTGTTGGAATCAGAGGCTCCTCCTTCAGACCAGTTACAGTTTGAGAAATTGAAGGCTGAGAGGGAGGCTAGGGTTCTTAGAGAGAAAGAGATTGACTCAAAGAGGGCTTTAGAGGTTCGCAAACTTGAGCATGAGCTCGAGTTGAAGCGTATGGAGAATGAGGAGCGAGAGCATTCTTTGACCTTGAAGAAGCTTGAGCTTGAACTGAAACAACCCATTCCTCCTGCCTGTCCGCAATCTGGTTTTGATGTCACTAAGAATATTCGCCTTGTTCCACCCTTCATAGAGAAAGATGTCGAGAAATATTTTTCTCATTTTGAGAGAGTAGCAACCACTCTTAAATGGCCCGAGGAGGTGTGGCCTCTGTTGCTTCAATGTGTTTTTATAGGGAAGGTGCAGGAGGTGTTTTCTGCTCTAAGTTTAGAACAGACTATGAAGTATTAGGATGTGAAAACGGCCATCCTCCATGCTTATGAGTTTGTCCCTGAGGCTTATCGCCAAAGGTTTAGGAAGACCAGGAAGACAGAACAGCAAACGTTTGTAGAATTTGCACATGAGAAAGAGCGTCTGTTTGACTGGTGGTGCTGTTCACAAAAAGCGGATTCCAGGGAAGACCTATGACAACTTGTCCTCGTAGAGGATTTCATGAATTGTCTCCCTGAGGCTGTGGCTGTCCACCTGTCTGAACAGGAAGTGCAAAAGTTGAACGAGGCTGCTGTTCTTGCTGATAAGTTTGTTCTTGCGCATAAGCGTGTACCTGGTAGTGGCTGGGTAAGCCATCAGAACAGAACACGACCCCCTCCTAAGAGTCAGCAACAGTCTGGAGGGGGAAATGATGCTCCGCGCTCATCTCCCCCTGCTAATGCTAGCCGTCTTACTACTAACAACACAGGGGTCATTTGCAACTATTGCAAGAAGGTAGGCCATATGAAATATGATTGTGTAGGACTTCGTAAGAGGAAAGAGAAAGAGAAGGCCAAGAGTTTTGGCCTGGTGGCTTCCTGTGGAAGCGCCCTGTCTTCTTTAAATAATACTCTGAGTGTTGGGCCTATGGTTGCTTCTAAGCAAGATAAATGTGAAGTTGATGCAGAGTACACTCCCTTTGTCACCAAAGGCCCTGTGTCTTTGCCTGATGGGCATTGTAGTGTGCCAGTACATATACTAAGAGACACTGGGGCAGCTCAGTCTTTTATGCTGTCTGGGGTTTTGCCTTTGTCTGACAGTACTTCCACCGGAACACATGTTCTAGTCAGGGGTTTGGAAATGACTCCTGTTCAGGTGCTGTTACATCGAGTTTGTCTCTCTTCAAAACTGGTCAAAGGTGATGTGGTGGTGGGAGTTCGTCAATGTCTCCCTGCACCAGGTATTTCATTTATCTTGGGCAATGATCTAGCTGGGGGGAAGGTTTGGGGTAACACCAAGGCCGTCTCGCCACCTGTTGTCTTTGATTCGGTGCCTGAAGTACCATCAAAGTCTGATCAGTGCTTACGGCGGCATCCTGATGTGTTTCCTAGTTGTGCTGTCACTCGTGCCATGGTAAAACGTGGCCTTGATTCTGATTTGGTGTCTCTAAATGACATTTTTCTTACTAAACCTGATGTTGTGTGTAGTGGTTCTTCACCATCACCTGTAGGGGAGCTAGAGACTACCAACACTTGGTAGTCAACACTTGGATGACTCCATTGGACGTGGTGATGACTCAGATGTTGAGAGTAAGTCTGTGAAAGTAGCCCCTCCTTTGGGAGTGATTAATGGTGAGTCAGAAGTCACAACTTTGAGTTTGAATGAGCTTGAGCGCTGTTCTTTGCCTGACTTGTTCAAGGTTTCACGTGAAGATTTGATTAGAGAGCAGTTGATTGACTCTTCTCTTAAACCTTTATTTGTTTTAGCATCTCAAGAGAAACCTGAGGATGAATCCTCCTAATTTGTACAAGATGGCTTGTTGTGTAGAAGGTATGTGTTTCAGAAAGAGACTTTTACCAACTTTTTTGTACAGGTAGTAGTTCCTTGTAAGTTCAGGAAAGCGGTGCTAGCTCTAGCTCACAACAAAGTAGCTGGACACACTGGGGTGTGGAAGACATATGACAGGATTTGGCGTCAGTTTTATTGGCCTAAGTTGAGGAAAGATGTTGCCTCCTATGTAAAATCATGTCATGTGTGCCAGTTAACCGGCAAACCTAATCAACAGATTCCTGTCGCGCCATTGCAACCCATTCCTGTAGTGTCCAATCCTTTTGAACACCTCATAGTTGATTGTGTGGGTCCATTGCCTCGCTCTAAGGCTGGACATCTTTATCTATTGACAGTGATGTGTCAATCTACGCGTTATTCTGTAGCATATCCACTTAGGTCAATGACGACTAAGTCTGTGTTGAAGGCTCTTACTAATTTCATGTCAACTTTTGGTATTCCAAAAGTCCTTCAAAGTGACAGAGGGTCTAATTTCATGTCAAAACAGTTTGCTAGGGCATTATGTCAATTGAAAGCCAAACATAACATCTCAAGTGCTTACCATCCCCAAAGTCAGGGTGCTCTCGAACGTTTCCATCAGACCCTCAAGTCTCTGTTACGGTCTTACTGTGTAGAACTTGGGTCTGATTGGGAGGAGGGTCTCCCTTGGCTTCTCCTAGCAATTAGGGAGGTTGTTCAGGAGAGCACGGGCTTTAGCCCTAATGAACTAGTATTTGGGCAGTAGATGGAATATTGGGTCTGCAGTTTGAACATCGTGTTTCAGAATACACTTTCGCAGTGTTTTCTTGCTACTTGTCCCCTGAGCAGTCTTCATGGGGACGAGATGCTAATGAATTCTTAAGTCACATGCTGTGTCAGATGTATGCACTGGAAGGTGTGGATAATATTATTATATGTGGGGATTTGAATAGTCGAACAGGGGGGCTTGATGACTGTATTGTTGACGTGGATGGAATTCTGCCATGTGAGATACTTGACACTGTTACAATCATGGCGCCAGCTTAATTGAATTCTTGAATGATTCTAAGATGTGTATGTTGAATGGAAGATTTTCCCCAACAAACAACAGCTTCACCTCTGTTTCACCGAAAGGAAAGGCAGTTGTAGATTATATTATAATGCCCCATGATTTGTCTTGATAATTTCTTTGAGTTCAATGTGTTGAGTCCAACTCACCTGGTAGAAAAATGTGGTACTTCTTGTATGGGGTTAATAGGTGATCGTTGTAGACTACCCGATCACTCTGTGTTACTTGTAGGTTTCTATGTTTCTTTACAAGGAAATCAGTATGTTGAAAACTCACAGCGGATACCACAGCAAGGCAAGAAAAAGAGTTACAACAGCAGAAACCTACCTGGAAATTTCTTGACTTCTGATGTTAGCCGTAGGGCCTTGTGCAATATGATAGATAATCTCGAATCTATGCATGAAACTCAGGAGAACATTGACACTTGGTATGACAAGTTTTGTGACATCATCCTTGATGAATTAAATTCAGGTGTTGATGATGACAATAGCAATGTGTCACGATACAGGAAGCTTTATCGCCCTGGTAAAGCATTCTGGAATGCTGAGCTGGATAATTTATGGTCAGAAATGAGGAAAGCTGAGCGCCAATTTACCAGATTTCAGGGAAGTAGGAGGTGTAGAGAGGACCTTAGGATAGATTTTAGAAACAAACAATACGCATTTGATAAAAAGCTTCGCTTTTACAAATGTAGATACCAGTGAGGACAAGTGCTTGAACTTGAGGGTCTTCAAACCAATAACCCACAAAGATTTTGGAACGAGGTGAACAAACTTGGACCTAAGCGAAGTACTAAAATTCCTATGGAGGTCACTGATGATAATGGGGATCTGATTCAGGATGTAAACAGGGTACTTGAAAGATGGGAAAGGGATTTTGCAGACCTATTCACAGGAAACAGCACAGAGACCGAATTTGATGAAGAATTTTATCAGGAGATTTGTACATTGAAAAACCAACTTGAAAAGAACATGAGAGATTCGTCATACTTATCAAACTCATTTTTAAACTCCCCAATTACATTGACTGAAGTTGAGGAGGCCTTGATTTTTGCTAAGAAGGGGAAAGCATGTGGGATGGATGACATCTCTAATGAAATGTTAAAAATACCAAATCTGTTGCAATCTCTGTACAGTCTAGTGCAAAAATGTTTCGATAATGGTCTTATACCATCTGTTTGGTATAAATCAATAATTAAACCCATCCCAAAATCAGCAAAGAAAGACCCTAAAGTCCCCATGAACTACAGGGGAATAAGTCTGATGAGCACAGTATATAAACTTTACACAAGTATTCTCAATAACAGATTAAATTACTATCTTATTACTCCCGGTACTACTATACTGGCTGATGCAGCAGGGAGGGCCTTAGGAGGTATATTAGGCAAAGTTAAAGTTTTAAAGGACCTAGGGTACCAAGCGTACTCTGCACTTTATGATGGGTGTGTCTGTCCTATATTGGTTTATGCTGCGGGAATGTGGGGCTTTAAAAATTACCACAAAAGCCTTGTTATTCAAAATAGGGCCATCCGCTGCTTCCTCGGTGTTCACCGTTTTGCACCCACCTCTGCTATAAATGGTGACATGGGTTGGATACCATGTGAGGTTAGGTGGAAGGGGGCTATGGTGGCACTCTGGAATAGGCTAGTGAGTATGCCTGATGACAGGATTACGAAGAAGGTTTTCAGATGGGACATACGTAACAGAGATCCCTGGAGCAAAGATTTATTTAAAATATTTTGTGACTTAGAGCATGTCATGACGTGTCTTCTTGAATACGCTCAGAGGCGATATTAGACTCATCAAAGAGGTACTGTTCTCTCAATATGAGCAAAACTGGTCCTCTGAACTATGGCTGAAACTGAAATTGAGATCTTATGTGCTGATGAAAGATACATTTTCCCCAGAAAAATATGTTACCTTACCTCTTACAAGGTCCCAGAGGTCTTTGTGTGCCCAGGTTAGATCTGGGATACTACCTTTGTGTATTGAAACAGGCTGATACCGTGCCATTCCAGAAGGGGACAGAATCTGTTTGTTATGTGACCTACATGAAATAGAAAATGAGGCTCATGTTATATTCTACTGCCCATTCTATGACAATTTACGTCAAGCACTTTTTTGATAAAATGTACAGCAAGAGACCTGATATTATCTGGAAAAGAGATGAAATTAAACTTAACTGGTTATTTACAGAGGGGGTGTTTGAAATTGCATTATATTTACAGCAGGCTTGGAAAAAACGCAAATATTACATTTATTCATAAGAGGAAAAAAACAGTATGAGTGATTCAATAGAATGAATTTTATTATAGACCTGTTTTATTTGTAGTTGAGCAATTCCAGCGTTATGGACGTGACACTTGAACTCAAAATGGCGACAAATGACCCAGTGCATGTTTTATTGTCTCCCAGTATTTAAACAGGTGTTGCATATTTTAAGGCTGTACCATACTGGAGAAGTGATGGAACAAGAACAATTCCCATAGTACATCTAGGGCATGCCAGAAAACGCCAATAAAAGATGCGTTATGGACGTGACAGAAAAAGTATCACTTTTCTTGGGTGACTGTACATTTTTATCAAACTCTGTGAAATTGTAAACCTAATGTCGAAATGGAGATATCCATTTGATAGGGGGGTCCAAGGTGAATATTAAAAAATCTTTGTTTAAAATATTTTGTATTTCATGCAGAGTTTCGGAAGGAAACGTCGGCGTTATGGATGTGACGAAATTCCGTTATGGATGTGACGCGTCTGAAATAGACATGGCATATGTTTAGAAAATCAACAATTTAACCACCATAACCCTTTGAAAAACTCTCTAAATATCAGCTAAAACTATCAAAGTTCTTAAATAATATTTAGGATGGCTATTGTTTTGCTGTTTTGTGGATTTTAGCATACATTTCTGTGGCTTGTGGCAATAATATAGAATTGTACATGATCAAAGTTGATTTTAGCTTGGGTTTTACATTATAAGAAAGAAAGACTGACAGTGACATATTAGGTGATCAAAATATTTATTTATGTATGTATTTATTTGTTTATTTATTTAGTACAGGCCTAGGTGATATCTCTGGGAGTGGTTTTGATGTATTGCATGTTGCTTTATTTTTGCATGGTGAGGTTGACATTTACATGGAATTGCCCAGTTTTGGTTTGTTTTTTTCTCTTTTCCTGTTACATCTACCGGTTTACTTTACATTGAGTTGATTTTGTGTATGTACAAGTTATATCATTATTTGTGTTGAACACCACCCTATGTAATATCCTCTTTCTGTGTTGCTATCGTTATCATTTCTGGTTGGATTTTGATTTATCAATTACTTATGTTTCATTTGATTTGATTTTATGTAATTTATTTTTGTTTCGGTGTCTTATAAGCCCATGTGGGCTGGGCGACTTAAAGTGGTCGCAAGACACGTTAATAAACATTCATTCATTGTTGTGAGAGGGCCAACTGCTGTCTTAGCTGAGGAGTGGTGTACAGCTGAGACACCCATGAACGTGTTGGATTATGTTAGTGGATTTTGCTACCGTTTGTACGAAGCTAGAGCTGCTGCTAGATGTAAACTGGGTAAAACTCAGTCCAAGATGCAACGTCTTTATAACCGCAGGGTGAAACAATGTAGTTTTAATCTTGGGGATAAAGTTTTAGCTTTGTTGCTTCTTTTGAATAGTCCCTTTCAGGCTAAATTCAGTGGCCTGTGCGAAATTGTGAAATGTTTCAATGATCACAGTTATGTTCTTAGTATGCCAGATCGGCAGAAAAAGGTGCAGGTTTGTCATATTAATCTTTTGAAACCTTATTTTTCTCCCTTACCAGTTGCACCTGTTGGATTAATTGCTATTATGCCTCTAGGGGACTCTAGTGATCCAGATCATGTGATCTCTTTGGTGGATAATGGTTCTGAAAGTCTTGATTTTGTCATTGAGGAGTCTAGTGAGGGCGTGAGAGGTCCATCACAGGTGATCGTGGAGGGTCGTCTGAGAAATTCTGAGTTCCTGGCACAGTTAACTTTACATCTTTCCCATTTGAATGATGTGGAGAAAACAGATATCATTGGGTTGATTGAGTCTTTTCCTGCTCTGTTCCCTGATGTTCCGACCTGTACATCTGTGATTGAACATGATATTGATGTTGGTGGAGCTTTGCCAATTAAACAGCATGCCTATCATGTCAATCCTAGAAAGAGGGAATTGTTGCAGAAAGAAGTAGACTATTTGTTAGCCCATAATCTTGCTGAACCTAGTTTTAGTGCATGGAGTTCACCCTGCTTGTTAGTGAACAAACCAGATGGGACCTTTCGTTTTTGCACTGACTATCGTAGACTGAATTCAGTTACAAAGCCAGACTGTTATCCATTACCCTGATGTGATGATTGCATAGACCGTGTTGGCTCAGCCAAATTTGTGAGCAAATTTGACCTTCTAAAAGGATATTGGCAGGTCCCTTTAACAGCCAGGGCTAAAGAATAACCTGCTTTTGTAACATCTGATAATTTCCTGCAGTATCATGTTATGCCATTTGGGGTCAGAAATGCTCCCGACACTTTTCAAAGGCTCATCAACCGGGTCTTGGCAGGTATGTAGGGTTGTGAGGCATACCTTGATGATGTGGTTCTTTATAATACCAACTGGACTCATCATTTAGACCAGATCAATGAACTTTTTACTCGTCTTGCTACCGCTAATCTAACTATAAACCTTGCCAAGTGTGAGTTTGGTAAGGCTAGTGTTACTTATCTTGGTAAGATAGTTGGTGGAGGACAAGTTCGACCAGTAGGAGCGAAGATTGAAGCCATATGTAATTTTACTATACCTGAGAACCGGCGGGAACTCCGGAGGTTTCTTGGTATGGCAGGTTACTATAGGGCCTTCTGTAAGGATTTTTCTTCTGTCGTTACACCTTTGACAAACCTTCTTAGTCCTAAAGTTCAATTTCATTGGTCTTCCAGATGTCAAGAAGCATTTGATAATGTTAAGCTTTTGCTTGCTTCTTCCCCTGTGCTATCTGCTCCAAATTTTGACCATCCTTTCAGTGTTGCTGTTGATGCCAGTGAGAGTGGCGCCGCAGCAGTTCTGTTACAGGTAGGATTAGATGGGGTAGAACACCCGGTAGGATACTTTTCAAAGAAATTTAATCGCCATCAGCAAGTCTACTCCACAGTGGAGAGAGAAGCGCTAGCTTTAATCCTTGCAGTACAACATTTTAAGGTCTATTTGGGCTCATCTTTGAGTCCAATAGACATTTTCACTGACCATAACCCATTGGTCTTCATTGATCGTATGCGGAACCAGAATCAGCGCATTATGCGTTGGAGCTTAATTTTACAACAATATCCGTTAAAAATTCAACATATCAGAGGCAAGGACAACATTGTGGCAGATGCGTTGTCCAGAGTCTAAAATCATATGTGTTTTTTTTTTTTTATTTCCACTATGGTTATGTAAAGTTACATAGTATGGGTGTTGATTAGTATGGGTACTGATGTGTTGCATTTCCCTAGTCCTAGGGGCCCCCAGGATTTAAGATGATGTGGCACAGGAGGTTTTTTTTGTTTATTTATTTGTTTGAGGTTTACTTATAGCAAACCTCTTAGGAAGGGAGGTGTGACACCCATCTGCGCCCCCTTCAGGTTTGGCCCTGCCAGTGCACGGACATGGGCTGAACCTGAGCCTAAGTGCTTTATTGTCTGCACCTGTATTTAGGGTGGGGCTATAAAAGGGTTTCTGTCTCTCTCTCAGGAGGGGTAGAAGCACTTCTTTTCGGTTTTTGTAGGCACTATTTTTGATATTTTCTCTCACACAGGCAATTTGACTCCTTTCTCAATCTGTCCCCTTTTGCATTTCTTTAGCTCTCACTTTCTCATTTATTTACCAAACATACTGATGCATTCATTCACCCACTCATGCACAACATCGATCATTATCTTTTTCATACCCCTATTTGATTGATTATTAATACTGGTAATAATACATTTTTATTATTGATTTGAACCATTTTGTGTCTTGTCCCTCATTATGTGATGGTAAATGAGTCTGCCATTACAGCGGCTAGAGATAATGAGATGAGATGGAGCCAGTGCTTTGTGTGACACAAACGTGTGCTATATCAGTATAACAGGAACATGGATATGGGTAAAACCTGTATTTTAAAAAGAAATTCCAAACATCAAGCTGTTAGCAGGGCGGCACGGTGATGTAGTGGTTAGCGCTGTCGCCTCACAGCAAGAAGGTCCGGGTTCGAGCCCCGTGGCCGACGAAGGCCTTTCTGTGCGGAGTTTGCATGTTCTCCCCGTGTCCGCGTGGGTTTCCTCCAGGTGCTCCGGTTTTCCCCACAGTCCAAAGACATGCAGGTTAGGTTAACTGGTGACTCTAAATTGACTGTAGGTGTGAATGTGAGTGTGAATGGTTGTCTGTGTCTATGTGTCAGCCCTGTGATGACCTGGCGACTTGTCCAGGGTGTACCCCGCCTTTCGCCTGTAGTCAGCTGGGATAGGCTCCAGCTTGCCTGCGACCCTGTAGAACAGGATAAAGTGGCTAGAGATGATGAGATGAGAAGCTGTTAGCATCTTAGCAGTGGCTTTGTGATAATAATAATAATTCTTATCAATTTGCATTAGCAGCAGTAGCTTCTTCTACTTATTATTTTCCTAACGTTTTTAGGATGCTATTTCTCCCTCGGTTTTCAACCAATCACCACCAGATTTCACATACATTATATCTCTGGGCTGAATTATGTTGCTATGCCTTTTGGTGGTGATCCGGATCACCGAACCAGAATGAGCCATGAAAAATGGGATTTTTTTTTTCAATCACTTAACTCTGTCAATTTTAATGATTTTTTCCAATCTTTTTTTTTTTTAAATGTTGTTCAGGGTGGCAGGGTACAACTTTTCCTCACTAAGCCTCATTCTCTATCTCTTACCATTGTGGATCTATAAGGTACGGTGACCAGACATCCAGGTTTGTAACAGCTAGTGCAAATTACTGTGACTTTAGTCACAGTCTCTATCTAGTTATTATTATTATTATTATTATTATTATTATTATTAATAATAATCCTGGAGTGTGTTTAGACTGAGTGTTACTGAGTCTCATCCTGTCCAATAAATCAAACCCTCAACAAAGTCGAAACACATCCATCACCTTCACCTTTTATACCCCTAATCAGATTGACAGGCATGACCACGCGCACACACACACACACACACACACACACACACATATATATACACACGCATGAGAGGAGGTGTTGAGACTTCAGAGCAGAAGGAAGCAATTACGGTGTGTGTCTAACCGACTCAGATCTTCTGACAGCTCGGAGAATGATTGCAGGAGATGATAAGGTTAATCTGTAACAGATTGATTTGAGAGTGTGAAGGAAAACACTGCCAAAGCTGCAAAACCATCATAAAGCACAGACACAGAAGCATTTTACACACCCTGGGTCAATCATGATGTCTTCATGGACACGCCGGACACTTCTTTAAGTGCGACACTGACAGCTGGAGTGTGTACAGATTATACATTAAACACTCAGTGCCTCATGGTGTCGGACACTTCCTGATGGCTCATTTCCTGATAAAAATAAATACAGCTTTTTGATGAGTGCCAGCCATTTTCAATTCATATATTTCTATATTTCTGTAATATGTTTTTGTTGATTATTTTTCCCCCACAGCACAATACAGCCAGTGACAGATCACAACAATATAAACACTGTCATAGATAGTTAGACTTTTCATTACAAAATGCTGTACAAAGATTTCAAAAGAGGCTCAGAAACAGAATAACAAATATACATATTTTAACATTTCTGTTATTGCATTCCACCTCCATGTATAGCATTCATTCCAACGTGTTCTATAAAGAAAATCTGATTATGATTTGAAGGATAAGCTGACCAAACACTTATCTGCTTATGTGCAAGCAACATCTCTGAATAGGATGATGTCTCCTTTGATGTGAATTTATAAAGGATGAGAGTATTAATTAATTAATAGTATTGTATGTGTCTGTGTATTTAATATTGGCCTTGAATGTCATTTCAGGAGGTCAGATCAGGGTCGTTGACTCTGCTACCAGTAACATGTAACCCAGTACTACCTGCCACATGGACGGGTGGTCGGCATCTAAACCGGCTCCCCCACCAGTGCACGCCACTGGTGAGGAGGGTGGCATATCACCCAGCAGGATTAAAAACAAAACCTGGCAAAGGGCAGATGAGCTCCTTGCGAGTCAATGGCCAACATGCAATACATGGCGGATCCCCACAATCATCGAGTCAACATCAGCGTTGTATGCCTGGGCCGCCCCGCTGCACCCATGACGAGCCACAGGTAAAGTTGTGAGGACCCCATGGTTCTGATACGCCCAAGCTCGCCTGCAATTACATGAAGCAAACTTGCTTCCTGGAATGTTAGAACCCTGTCTGATGACACCACCACCATCAAGCGCCAGGCTCCCAAACACTGATCAGCACTCGTTGCCGCTGAACTCAAGAGGTTTGATATAGATGTCGCCTGCCTCAGCGAATGCCGTTTACCTGAAGAGGGTGAATTTGTGGATGGTGAGGACACATTCCTGCACTCTGGCAGACCCAGTAATCAACCTAAACAGGAAGGCGTAGTGATTACACTTAAAACCAGCCTTCGCTCATCCATGTCCAGCTGGAAAGGCATCAACTCCCAAATAATGAGGATGCGTATTAAGCTTGGTAAAACCTGCAATGCTACAGTCATCAGCGTTTACGCGCCGACCTTCAAACAGCCTCTCGAAGAGCAGACCCTTTTCTACAATCAGCTATCAGAAGTTTTGTCATCTGTTCCCAGCAGCGACTGTCTCTTTCTTCTTGGTGATTTCAACATGAGAGTTGGCAGAGATACTAAAACATGGCCTGACATCATTGGCCCTCATGGTCTTGGAGAATAAAATGAGCAAGGAATCATGCTCCTTGAATTATGCACCCATTATGGGCTCGCCATCTCCAACACAATGTTTGCCCATCTGGACATCCATAAGGGCACCTGGATGCACCTGAGGTCCAAGTGCTGGCATATGATAGATTACATCATTGTATGACGACACTTCCATAGCGATCTTACAGAGGTGTGTGTGCACCATAGCACTGATTGATGGACAGACCACAGGATGGTGTGTGCTTGCTTGAAGCTCCGCTTCCACAAATCCACCCAAAGCAGGCGACGATCTGGACCTAAACACCTAAACACCATGTGTCTTCAAGTACCAGAAGTAAGTCAGCAGTTTGGTGACACCATAGCTTCCAGGTTGGAAAGCATCACAACTGCCAGTCTAGAGGACCATTGGGTGTCTCTCCGCGACACTCTGTATTCCTCAGCCTTGGAGACCTTAGGGCTACAAAAGCGGCACTACTGTGACTGTCTTGATGACAATAAGGAGGCTATCAAAAACTTACTAGAAAAGAAACACAGCAGCTTCCAGGCAGTCCTTCATGATAACTTGCCAACCAATCGTAAACGCTACAGAGCAGCGAGGAATAGTTGCCAAAAAGAACTACGGTGAATGCAAAATCAGTGGTGGCTTGACCATGCTAGAGAGGTGGAAGCATATGCTGAGAGACACGATGCCAAGAATTTCTTCAAGGCTGTGAAACTGGTTTCTCAGTGACATACATCCGGTCTCAATCCCATCAATGATGTAAACGGCAATTGTCTTATGGAAAAAGCTGACATCCTATCTCACTGGAGAGAACATTTTGCCACCCTTCTTAACCAGCCAAATGGTGCTGACTTTTCAGTCCTGGATGACATCCCACAGGAAGAAATCCTCACTGACCTCGAAGAACCACCAACAACCCTTGAGGTTACAGAAGCTTTGCAGCACCTCTCCAATGGCAAGGCCCCAGGCCCAGACTCAATCCCTGCAGAGGTCCTTAAAGCCAGAGGGCAGCATGTTGTGAACAAGTTGCACAAGCTTCTGCTTATGACTTGGGATGAAGAACGAGTGCTACAAGACCTTAGAGAAGATCACATTGTATCACTCTTCAAGAAGAACTGCTGTTTCACCTGCAGCAATTTCGGAGGCATCACGCTTCTCTCAGTCATTGGGAAGCTGTATGCTCATGTGATCCTGAACCGAATCTGGCCCATTATCGAGACACAAATTCCTGAGGCACAATGCAGTTTCAGAAGTGGCTGCTCAACAAATGACATGATGTTCTGTATGCGTCAAATGCTGGAAAAGTGTTGCGAGCAGAGCCAGCAGCTCCATGTCATTTTTATCGATCTTGTCAAAGCTTTCGACAGCATAGACAGAACACTCATGTGGAACATCCTACTCAAGATCAGCATCCTGCCCAAAATTGTTAACGTCATCAGAAGCTTCCATGATGGCATGCATGCCAAAGTCTGCATCAGTGGGGAATTAACAGACCCCTTCAATGTTACCAGCAGTCTGAGGCAGGGATGTATCATGGCACCAACCCTATTCATCCTGTTCTTCTCCTATGTTCTTCATCATGCTCACAAGTCAATGCTAGACTTTGGCCTGGACATACACCACAAGATGGATTATAAGCTGTTTAACCTGTGCCGCCTGAAGTCTAAGTCCACTGCAACATCTAGGCTTAGTGACTTTATATATGCTGACAATGCAGCACTATGCACTTCCACCCAAGACTCTTCAAAATGCAGCCACAGCATTGCACAACTTGTGCAAATTGTGGGGCCTTAACATCAGTAAGCCCAAAATGGAAGTCATGCATGCTCAGTGCTCCAAACCACCCCAATCCTGTTTGACAACTTCCAGTTGAAGAGAGTGCATAGCTTTACCTACCTTGGAGGAGAACTAGCAGATGACGGTGACCTAATGCCTGGAATCAGGAAACGGATAAGCCGTGCTGCATTCGCCTTCCGCTCCCTCGACTCTAGATGCTGGAGCAGGGATGGCCTGTCCATTTCAAGCAAGCTGAAGGTGTATAACTCCACTGTTCTTCCAACACTACTCTACAGAAGCAAAACCTGGCCAACACTCACCAAGCAGCTCCACATTTTAGAGGTGTTCCATCAATGGTCCTTATGTCACTTGCTCAACATCAAGTGGTGGCATCGCATCACAAACACTGAGGTCCTCAGACATGCAAAATTAACCACCATAGAGACGATCATCCGAGGCAATAGGCTCTGCTGGTTGGGCCATGTCTGCAGAATGGACAACACCCGGATGCCAAAGCAACTTCTCTTTGGTGAGTTAGCGCAGGGTTCAAGACCAAGGGGTTAACCGAAGAAACGCTGGAAAGACTGCATAAAAGATGACTTGAAGGCTTTCGGCTTTGACAAAGACTGACATGAGATTGCCCTTGACAGAAAGTCCTGGCGCTCCAAAATCTGTCGGGGAAAAGCACTCTCAGAATGCAACCACGAAGATCACCGGCAGGCCAGACAGGCGAGATGGCATGGGGGAGACCCCAATCGTCAAACCTGACGTGGATTATACACACGCATGCACGCGAATGCCATTTTATAGTTTTTGGACTGTATTAACAGTGCAAAACATGCTATTAGAAGAACAACAGGAAGAACAATAAGAAGAACAAGAAAAAGAAGAATATATAATAACTACTGTTGGCTTCTGATCAGGGCTGTGTCTCGCTGCTTGTATTGCTTGACCTTAGTGCAGCATTTGATACCATTGCTCATTCCATTCTTCTGGATAGACTAGAAAATGTTGTGGGAGTTAAGGGAACGGCCCTCTCCTGGCTCAGGTCTTATTTAACTGATCGCTATCTGTATGTTGATGTAAATGGTGATTTTTCTTGACATACTGAGGTAAAGTTTGGTGTTCCACAAGGTTCTGTCTTGGGTCCACTGCTTTTTTCTTTATATATGTTACCTCTGGGTGATATTATTTGTAAACATTGTATTAGTTTCCACTGTTATGCTGATGACACACAGTTGTATGTTTCTGCAAAACCAGATGAGAGACACCAGCTTAATAGAATTGAGGAATGTGTAAAGGACATTAGACACTGGATGCTTATTAACTTCCTTCTGCTTAACTCTGACAAGACTGAAGTACTTGTACTAGGACCACATGCAGCTAAAAGTAAGTTTTCTGATTATATAGTAACTCTGGATGGCCTTTCCGTTTCTTCACATGCAGCAGTAAAAGACCTCTGAGTGATTATTGACCCCAGTCTTTCATTCGAAACTCACATTGATAACATTACCCAGATAACTTTCTTTCATCTCAGAAATATTGCTAAGATAAGAAATTTAATGTCACTACATGACGCAGAAAAACTAGTTCATGCTTTCGTTACCTCCAGGTTGGATTATTGTAATGCCTTACTGTCTGGATGTTCCAATAAGTGCATAAACAAGCTCCAGTTAGTTCAAAATGCAGCAGCAAGAGTCCTTACTAGAACTAGAAAATATGACCACATCACCCCTGTCTTATCCACACTGCATTGGCTCCCAGTCAAATTTCATATTGATTATAAAATACTACTATTGACCTGTAAAGCACTGAATGGTCTTGCGCCAGAGTACCTGAGTGAAGTTCTGGTCCTCTATGACCCACCACGCCTACTTAGATCAAAAGGTGCAGGCTATCTGCTGGTACCTCATATAGTGAAGGCTACATCAGGGGGCAGAGCCTTTTCTTACAAAGCCCCACAGTTGTGGAACAGCCTTCCAAGTAGTGTTCAGGAATCAGACACAGTCTCAGCGTTTAAGTCTAGGCTGAAAACATATCTGTTTAGTCAAGCCTTTTGTTAATGGTGTTTATGCAGTAAAGGAGTAGATCTGGAGGGTCGTCAGACATAGAGTGTTTTGGTAAACTGGGATGTATGGATGCTGTCAGTCCCCCACTCGCTTGCTCACTCGAGTTTGTTGATGGTGTAGTGGCTGGCTGCTTTATGTCCCGGGGCTCCCTCATGCCTGTGTTACCTTCTGGCTCTCCCCTTTTAGTTATGCTGTCATACAGTAGTTAGTTTTGCCAGAGTCCCTGCTTGTACTCAGTGCAAAATGTAAACAGTTCCTACTTATTTAGGTGACATTGGGCATACCTAACAACCTGTGTCCCCCCCCCCCCCAAAAAAAAAAAAAACCCAAACAAACTGTCCCTCTGTGTTACATGTCAATCCTGAGATCAAGATGCTGACCTCTTCTGCTTCTCGGACCTGCCTGATCCATACTAATGCCCTATGTCTGGTTGGAGTCTCATTGCGTCACTCCTGTGGAAGACGGCCCCATATGGACAGTTGAAAGTCACACTTGGAAGACACTCTGGACACTTACAGTAATGTTTTTATGGTTGAGGACTACAGTTGACTTGCTAACTTTAGGACTGCAGTTGTCATGAACAGTTTTGCACTCAAGTTTCCATCAATGAAGAGTTTATAACATCAATGAAACCGACTTCATATTAAAACTGTTAATGTTATAGTCATGTTGTCTGTTGTTGCCCAAATGAGGACGGGTTCCCTTTTGAGTCTGGTTCCTCTCAAGGTTTCTTCCTCATGTCGTCTGAGGGAGTTTTTCTCAGCCACTGTCGCCACAAGCTTGCTCATTGGGGATAGATTAGGGATAAAATTAGCTCATGTTTTAAGTCATTCAAATTCTGTAAAGCTGCTTTGCGACAATATTGTTAAAAGCGCTATACAAATAAACTTGACTTGACTTGATTTAACAGTTATTCCACAAAATTGAGATGTACATGAGCTGATAGCCGATGAGGTGCATAGCGCCAAGTTGGCTATAAGCCACGTATGACGAGATTGAGTGGAACGACTGTTTTATTCTATCCATATTCACTGGATTTTGAGAAACAGAGCATTTTTATTTTTATTTATTGCAAATTCAATAAATAAAATGTTTATACAAAATGTTTGACAAAATCATTTCTGCTTAGGATTCACTGCAAAAAAAAATCTTGTTCAGAGAAAACATCTTTAATATAGGTGAATTTATCTAACATTTCTTATTAGAATTCAAATATAAGTTTATTTAGCTTACTTTTAGATGCTTTTCCTCATTTCAGGCTTGAAATGTTCTTATTCTGTTATTATTGGCAGATAATTTTGCTAATTTTAAGCATTTCATTCGAGAAAGAACCACAATTATCTGCCAATAGAATAAAATAATTTCAAGCTTGAAATGAGTAAAAGCATGTAAAAGTAAGCTAAATAAACTTATGTTTCAGTTCTAATAATCTTCTAATAAGAAATATTTGGTAAATTCACCTGTATTAAATATATTTTATCTTGACGAAACCATTTTTTGCAGTGTGTAAATAAACCGGCGAAATGACAGCAGCAATTTGTGAAAAATGCTATAATAATAATAATAATAATAATAATAATAATGATTCTTGATAAACAAAACAAAAAAAGGATATGTTCTTACCATCAAATACTTTTTGACATATTTTGTTGCTTATTTTTGTATTTTTGGGGGTTGTGTTTTCAAGTAGAGCTTTTATTTCTTCCTCAGTTGGTTCAGCAACACGCTCCATCATTTTGTCTTTGTTCTGTTTTTTTTTTGGTGGTTGGCAAACCAACTTAAAGGTGCATTACCGCCACTGACTGGGCTGGAGTGTGGAACAGGAGATATTGTGGGAAAAACAAAAAACTATATTCTTTTAGCTATTTCTGTTTCTTTTAAATACTTGATAACAAAGCTGCCATTTTTTTTTCTCTATTCACAGCATATGAGCTGATATCCTAGTAGTAGAGTAGCCAATCAGAGTGTGCAATTGCTCATATCCAGTGAATGTGGATAGAATAAGTCATAAAGCGGCTAGAGATAATGAGATGAGATTTATGTAACTGTTTGAATAGTCTGAGGTCTGAATACTGATGTGTGATATAAAACTCCTGTACAAATCAACTCTAAATATGGCCCAAAGATATACATTTCTACGCAAGATGTACAACTATTTTGATGATAAGGTTTCAGTGTGACACCTCTGAATCTGATAGGATTTTCATGCTTGTTTGTCACTTAATAAAGAATTGAAAATTTCCATCAAATAAAAAACAAAACCAAAACAAAATATTTTTACAAGACTTTTAACAAACCTTTTTTTAAAATAACAAATTCCTCCAGAAAAAAACCCCTAAAAAACCAGAAACCATTTTATTCTTTGCACACGCAATAAAATCTTTAAGACCCCATTTACGTACAACATTCCCGAGACTCACTCCTATAATCCACTATTTCAAGTCATCAGGAAAATTAACGAGACTTAAATTATACAGTCTTTTAAACACTGGGGCAATTAATTTTCAAAGCTTTAATGAGGTATAAAATAGTACGTCGCAGTATTCGCAAATTAAAGGCATGACAGCTTAAATCGTGCAGAAGTTATGTCTGCTATACATAACTTCTAACGTCTAATTAAAAGGCGGGGCGCTGTTAAGAGCACATTCCTCTGCTAAATGCTACAGCAAAGGTATCGTCTAATTTCATTCAGTGTCTGTACAATTAATGGAAATGGACAAAAAAAATTCACCCCAGGTGACTATTCTGCAGTCCACTTCTCTTATCATATGAGTAAACTTGCAGATAAATCTCAGCATTTCAATAAACCTCATCAATTACATCTTTATTAGCACAAAGAGCCTGTGTGTTTTCTTTCTGCTGTTGGCCCTGTTTCTTGGGAAATCAAATGCAGAAGTGAGGAGGTTGTCAGAGTTATTGCTTTGTGTGTTCTCCAGCTCAAACTGTGTATGGATCAGTTTAGCGAAGACAGAGGCCAGCTGTCACACAGCCATGAGCCGTGCATTCGCAAACAGCTGGCAAATGAAGAAAATAATGAATTCCATTAAGATTTGAAAATGACTTCTCATGTGTAGTGCAGTGTGTGTGTGTGTGTGTGGGGGGGGGGGGGGGGGGGGGGGTGCAGTGGGGCAGATTTGAAGATTTTACACCAAAAAAACAAGTTAGTCATCAGTGAGGAGTAAAGACTCAAACACTATATAAATCCCTCAGGTCCAAACAGTGACAAAGAATTACCCTGGCAAATGTTATGGCTGCCTCAAGAGGCGGATGAAATGAAAGTTAGGAACGCGCCAAGAGGGTGCAGTCGCCTACGCTGCCTAACGCGTAAACACCGACACCTGCTGAGCTTTACGACTGGCTGGTTAAAGAGGCGTGCCGAGACAGACATCTGGCCGAGAGACTGGCCTCGTGTTCGGCAGAGCTGAGTGCTTGAAAGCACGAATGAAATGTCAATGGAGCATAAAAGCACTAATGAAATTTTTATCTCTGTCCAACATCTGAGGGTTCTGTAGTTTCTTTGCTGCGCTAGATTCCATCATAACAAACAAGACAACTGTCAATCTCTGAAGCATCTGTCCTCATTTTTCTCCCCGCTTTGGTCGCCTGACTATTTCCACCCACTATCTAGCTCTTCCCTATTATACAACAGCTAATAATTGGGACAGGTGAACTAACACGTGCTGAATGGTTAGAGAAGCAGCTTTGGGACCAAAAGGTTGCCGGTTCAATTCCCTGGACCAGCAAGAATGGATGTACTGAAGTGCCCTTGAGCAAGGCACCTAACCACCAACTACTCTCCAGGATGCTCTGGGTATGTTGTACATCGTTCTGGATAAGAGCATCTGCAAAATGTAAATAATGCAATATAGAGGCCTTTCACATGACATCATCATAACTGTGGATTTGTGTATGCGGCCATACTGCCAGCTGAGCTTTGTGTTTGCCAGCGTCCATCACAAGTGTACATGAGTGATTGCAAGCCCAATTCAGTAAACATCTACAGATAAACTTGTATAAGTTACATTTAAAAGAACAATGCCAGAGACTTGTAGTATGTTTGGATGTAATAACAGACATGGAGATAAGCCTGGTTTAACTTTTCACCACCTCCCGGCAAACCCAGAAAAACGAGAAAAATGGCGAGCTGCAGTTAAACAGAAGACTGGATAAAAAAAACATTCCCGTGTTTGTGGAGAACATTTTATATCAGGTTATTATTTTATCCACATACACTGGATATGAGCAATCACATGCTCTGATTGGCTACTCTACTACTCAGCTATCAGCTCATATACCGTGAGTAGAGAAAAACAAAATGGTGGTGCATGTTGCTGAACCAACCGAGGACGAAATAAAAACTCTACTCGAACACCCCCCCCCTCAAAAAAACAACAAAATATGGAATAAAAGTATTAAATAGTAAGAACATATCTTTTTTAACTTTTCAAGAATTATTATTATAACATTTTTCACAAATTGCTACTGTCATTTTGCCGGTTTGTTTAAATTCTAAGCAGAAATGATTTTGTTGAACATTTTGTATCAAGTTTTTATTTATCAAATTTGCAAAAAATAAAAATAAAAATGCTCTGTTTCTCAAAATCCAGTGAATGCGGATAAAATAAAACAGTTATTCCACTTAGTCTCATCATACATGGCTTATAGCCAACTCGCTACGTGCCTCATTGACTATCAGCTCATGTAAGACTCAATTTCATGTAATAACTGTTCAATATGAAAGCTATGTGCACCTGTTATTTCTCCGAAGATGTTTTTTTAGCTCAAGGCCATTCAGCTATAAAAACCCCATAGATCTAGAGCTAGCCTTGGCATATTCACGTTAACATCCAACAAGTCCATAAGTTGGCGTAACATGGACAGAACTTTGGTTGAGAAAGGAAAGCTTTGAACAGGTTGCACTACTGGTCTGGCACTACTCAGTATAGTCTACTGGTAAGTACACCAGTGTGTCATACTTTGCCGCTTTACTGCACTACAAAAAACATGCCAAATCATAAATATATGAATGTTAAAATGTATATCTAGTTGCAGACTTTGGATGCGATATATTTTATTACACCTAATGCTTGGCTCGACTAGCAGCATGTTTGTTATGTACTGATAATGTAGACTCGACTAAACACCATAGGCCCAGGCTTGTTTATTACTATTAGAAGTCCATATTTTCAAGTGGAATAAATACATTTGTGAGTAAATTATATGGATCTGTGATGCCTGCATGTTTCAGCTTTTGGATGTAACACAATCTGTTGGTATAATATAAATTTTCAATTATTTCAGAGAGATTGTACAACTGCAGTCAGTACAATCTCTCTGAAATGATTGAATTCAGAGATATTTTCATTAATAATTTTCATTATTAACTGTTGCGGCTATATTTCTTTGTTTGCCTAGCAATATGGCGGTGATGCTGCATGATAAACAAAAATCTGTGACATCACTGAAAGGCCCCTATTATTCTAGTTTGGGTTACATCTTTATTTTCTTGCAATATGTTTAATCACAATGTGGCTGTTACTTATACCAAGAGGGTTACAGTGTTTCATTGGACCTACATAAGATCCATCCATCCAACTGGAGACAAACCCAGCTGAATTTGGGTGAGAGGTGGGGTGCCCCTGGGGCAGTTCGCCAATCTATTGCAGGGGGGCTAACACAAACAACATTCACACACGCATTCACACCTATGGGGAATTTTGAATAGCCAGTTGACCTAATCTACAGCCCCGATTCCAAAAAAGTTGGGACAAAGTACAAATTGTAAATAAAAACAGAATGCAATAATTTACAAATCTCAAAAACTGATATTGTATTCACAATAGAACATAGACAACATATCAAATGTCGAAAGTGAGACATTTTGAAATTTCATGCCAAATATTGGCTCATTTGAAATTTCATGACAGCAACACATCTCAAAAAAGTTGGGACAGGGGCAATAAGAGGCTGGAAAAGTTAAAGGTACAAAAAAGGAACAGCTGGAGGACCAAATTGCAACTCATTAGGTCAATTGGCAATAGGTCATTAACATGACTGGTTATAAAAAGAGCATCTTGGAGTGGCAGCGGCTCTCAGAAGTAAAGATGGGAAGAAGATCACCAATCCCCCTAATTCTGCACCAACAAATAGTGGAGCAATATCAGAAAGGAGTTCGACAGTGTAAAATTGCAAAGAGTTTGAACATATCATCATCTACAGTGCATAATATCATCAAAAGATTCAGAGAATCTGGAAGAATCTCTGTGCGTAAGGGTCAAGGCCGGAAAACCATACCGGGTGCCCGTGATCTTTGGGCCCTTAGACGGCACTGAATCACATACAGGCATGCTTCTGTATTGGAAATCACAAAATTGGCTCAGGAATATTTCCAGATAACATTATCTGTGAACACAATTCACCGTGCCATCCGCCGTTGCCAGCTAAAACTTTATAGTTCAAAGAAGAAGTCGTATCTAAATGTGATCCAGAAGCGCAGACGTCTTCTCTGGGCCAAGGCTCATTTAAAATGGACTGTGGCAAAGTGGAAAACTGTTCTGTGGTCAGACGAATCAAAATTTGAAGTTCTTTATGGAAATCAGGGACGCCGTGTCATTCGGACTAAAGAGGAGAAGGACGACCCAAGTTGTTATCAGCGCTCAGTTCAGAAGCCTGCATCTCTGATGGTATGGGGTTGCATTAGTGTGTGTGGCATGGGCAGCTTACACATCTGGAAAGACACCATCAAAGCTGAAAGGTATATCCAGGTTCTAGAGCAACATATGCTCCCATCCACACGACGTCTCTTTCAGGGAAGACCTTGCATTTTCCAACATGACAATGCCAAACCACATACTGCATCAATTACAGCATCATGGCTGCGTAGAAGAAGGGTCCAGGTACTGAACTGGCCAGACTGCAGTCCAGATCTTTCACACAGAAAACATTTGGCGCATCATAAAACGGAAGATACGACAAAAAAGACCTAAGACAGTTGAGCAACTAGAATCCTACATTAGACAAGAATGGGTTAACATTCCTTCCCTAAACTTGAGCAACTTGTCTCCTCAGTCCCCAGACGTTTACAGACTGTTGTAAAGAGAAAAGGGGATGTCTCACAGTGGTAAACATGGCCTTGTCCCAACTTTTTTGAGATGTGTTGTTGTCATGAAATTTAAAATCACCTAATTTTTCTCTTTAAATGATATATTTTCTCAGTTTAAACATTTGATATGTCATCTATGTTCTATTCTGAATAAAATATGGAATTTTGAAACTTCCACATCATTGCATTCCGTTTTTATTTACAATTTGCACTTTGTCCCAACTTTTTTGGAATCAGGGTTGTACATGTCTTTGGACTGTTGGAGGAAACTGGAGCACCTAGAAGAAACCCATGCAGGCATGAGAACATGCAAACTCCACACAGAAAGGCCCCAGTCAGCTGTGAGGTTCAAACCCAGAACCTTCTTGGTGTGAGGAAACAGTGATGACCACTGCACCACTGTTCTACCCACATAAGAACCATTCCATAAAAAAATGCCATCATCAACCAGATGAGATCTTGGCTGAGAAACTTGTTGAAGGACCATGACAGAAGAAGAAGAAGAAGAAGTCCATTATGTTTAAACAGTCATACCAAAACTTGAAAACATTCATTTTGCAAAAGTCAGTATGAAATAGGGAAGAATTTTCTTTTTCTGGTTATTGAACCAAGAGCTGGGCAATATGATGATGTAATATTGATATAGTAATACATTATATCACAATACCCTGATATACTCACAAATTTCAGAGATACTGAAAATATCCCTTTTTGTTTTTACATTACATTACAGGCATTTAGCAGATGCTCTTATCCAGAGCGATGTACAACATACCCAGAGCAGCCTGGGGAGCAGTTGGGGTTAGGTGTGTTGCTCAAGGGCACTTCAGCCATTCCTGCTGGTCCAGGGAATCGAACTAGTGACCTTTTGGTCCCAAAGCTGCGTTTTATAAAATAATTACAAATTGAATGGAAGCAGCTGATTTAATGCACAAATAAAATGTAACTGTTAATTCATTTTTTTATACAAAAAATATTTGTAGGCATTGAATCAAGGGTTGTTTTTAATGCAACACGACTGATTTGCTGGCTGTTTGGTAGAAAACCTACCCTCACACTTTATTAGAAACACTGTACTAATACTGGGTAAGGCCTCCCTTTGATTTCAAAACACCCCTGATTCTTTATGGTATGGATTCCACAAGATGTTGGAAATATTCCTTTGAGATTCTGGTTCATGTTGACTTTATTGCATCATGCAATTCCTGCAGATATTTCATGTACACTTTCATGCTGTGAATCTCCCGTTCTACCACATTGCAAAGATGTTCTCGTGGATTCAGAGACAATGACTGGAAAGGCCTTTGAAGAACACTGAACTCGGGGTTGCGCATGCACATTCTGTGCTACGCGCTTCCTGGTTCCTGAGTTGTTTGCGACGAGTCTTTTTTCCGCGAGTGTTGGCATTAATTACTAATCTTATTATTTTTTCTACAAATAATTTTCCAGTATCCTCTTCATTTTTTATTGTACTTTTGCTTTCTTTTTTATACTTTCCACTTTCGCTTTCCCTTTTCCGTTTTTTTCTCTCTCTTTTTTTGAAGAACGCCGAGACCGGAAGCTTTCTTTTTTTCTCCTCCTGCGTAAAGACCATAAGCAGAGGCCATCCACATCGGATCTGCTTTAATATCAACAGATCTTTGATTAAGGTATGTGAATCCTTTCATCATGGCACACCTTCAGCCTGTTCAGTGTGCTGAGTGCAGGATGTTTAGTCATTCTTCCTCCTTCGCTAGCAATAGCTTTATTTGTGATAAGTGCAGATTAGTTAGCTCTCTGACAGAGAAGATTATAGTGTTAGAAGCGCGTATCCAGGCTTTAGAGAAGGTCAGTGAGAACGAGAACAGTGTAGTTTCTGTAGGGGAAAGTCTGGATGCCCTAGGTGGAGTTAGCAATCTCCCAACTGCGGCATTAGAGCCCTTACAGCGGGGCGAATGGGTGACGACTCAGAGGCATAAAGAGCTTTGGCATAGAGCCAAAGCTACTGCTGAGGCTCGCCCACAGGAGCACCACTCCTCTCCGTGTCATGTGTCGAACAGGTTTGCTCTCCTTAGTGATGCACCCACTGAGAAACCTGGAAGAGCTCTGGTTATAGGGGACTCTATCATACGGCATGTGAAATTAGCTCAGCCTTTAGGGGCACCAGCAGCTTTAGTCAGGTGTATACCGGGAGCCAGGGTGCCAGACATAGCAGGTAATCTTAGGGTCCTAGGCAAGCACAGGTTCTCAAAGATAGTTATCCATGCAGGAGTTAATGATATATGCCTTCATCAGTCTGAGGTTACCAAGAGTAACTTTGTAGAGGTGTTTAAATTAGTGAAGGCGATGTCCGATGCTGTAGTATGCTCTGGCTCCATCCCAATGCAGCGTGGCGATGTAGCTTACAGCAGGTTATGGTCGCTGATCTGCTGGTTGTCCAGGCAGTGCTCTGAAAACAGTGTGGGCTTTATAGATAATTGGGCTAATTTTGAGGGCACTGCTGGCCTGTTAGGGTGAGCTGGTATCCATCCCACTCGGGAAGGTGCTGCTCTCATTTCCTGCAGCATAGGTCATAGTCTCAGAACAGGCCTAGTTAATTTCTGACAATCCAGAGCCAAGGCCAGGGAGCAGATGAACAGGCTAAACTGACTGTCTGCTAGCTGCACAGAGTCATCACTCAGGGTCCACTACATCAAGACTGTTTCTGTTCTCCGAGTTCAACAAAAAAGTAGAAATATTCAGAGAGTTTGTTCCAGTAACCTAATCAATATAAAATTAGATCATACTGACTGTACAGCCATTGCCAGCACCTTTGATCTAAAGGTGGGGTTATTAAATATTAGATCTCTTACATCTAAAGCACTAATGGTTAATGAACTCATTACTGATCAGGAGTTTAATGTACTTTGTTTAACTGAAACATGGATTAAGCCAAATGAATATATAGCATTAAATGAAGCGAATCCTCCTGGATGCAGTTATATACACCAACCTTGTCTAACTGGTAGAGGAGGAGGTGTTGCAGTTATTTATAATGATTGTCTAGGTGTAACACAAAAACCTGGTTATAAATTTAATACATTTGAAGTTCTTCATACTCATATAATGCAGGTAGCCTCGAAAAATAGGTCTACCCAGTTAATTCCGTTACTTATTATTTACAGGCCCCCGGGGCCATATTCTGATTTTCTTTCTGAATTTGCAGATTTTATCTCAGATCTGGTTATTTCCTTAGACAAAGCTTTAGTTGTCGGAGATTTTAATATTCACTTTGATAACCCAGAAGACCCTTTGAAAATAGCGTTTGTGTCCATTTTAGATTCAGTAGGGATTAATCAGAATGTCATAGGACCGACCCATAATGGTGGTCACACCCTCAGTCTAATACTAACATTTGGGTTAAATGTAGAAAATATAGTCATACTTCCACAGTCTGAAGTTATTTTACATCATTTGTATCTTACATACAATTGTAAATAATCGACAGTAGAACTCACAGCTATGTTTAATAGTGAAATTAAGAGCATTTCCACACTCACAATGTGATGAGAACTCACAGGATTGGGACTAAACAGCAGTGTGGCCATAAGAAAACCACTTGTTAGTGAAACTAATCAGAAGAAAAGGCTTCAGTTTGCTTGGGAGTATAAAGATCAGACTGGAGCAATCGAAAAAGGTCATGTGGTCTGATGACCCTATTCCTGAATATTCTTGGGCGTGTCAGGGTAAGAAAGGAAGCACATGAAGTGATGCATCCATCATGCATAGTGGCCACTGTTCCAGCCTCTGGAGGCAGTGTTATGATCTGAGGTTGCTTCAGTTCATCAGGTCAAGACTCAGCAATGTTATGGGGCAATAAAATGAAGTCAGCTGATGACCTGACTGTACTGAATGACCAGGTTATCATCACATCAATGGATTTTTCTTCCCTGATGTCACAGGCATAGAATTAGGGCTCAGATTGTGAAAGAGTGGTTCAGGAAGCATGAGGAATCATGAATTTTCACACATAAACTAACCACTACAGAGCCCTTACCTTAACCACACTGAAAGTCTTTAGGATGCTGGAGAAGATTTACAGGGTGGTTTGACTCATCAAGACAAGACCTCTGGACAAAATTTATGCAACTCTGGATGGAAATACATTTTGTGATGTTGCATAATGTCATTGAAATAATGCGACAGTGAATATGAGCCATACTCAAAGCTAAAGGTGGTCCAATGAAATATTCGAATGTGTGACTTTTTCTTGGCAGGGCAGTGTGATATCTGAGACTATCACACCTTTGTGAGTGGTGTGAAGCAACACAACAGTGGGAAATTGCCCTTAAATTGCATTTTTACCCAACCCACAAATGCCAAAATAGCTTACTGAGGAAAAAGTGTGAAGGGGAAAAAAGCGAAAAGGTTTTTAAGACTGAAGCTCAGTCAACACCGCAACTTCAAACCATCTGTCCTTTATCCATCCCAATTAGTCAGACAGCCCAGCCAGGGATCATTGATATGCCTCCATTATGAGCCATACATCAGCACGTCCATGCAGGAATGAAAGCCAGTGACTCAGAAGTGCCATAATGAGCAGATCATCTGTGTAATGGTGTCTGACTGACTGCACTCACAGCCAAGACTCTGCCTCGGAAAAAGAGCTCAATTAAATCTGCTTGCTAATTTAGTCAAACATCCTGGGATTTACGTGGGATGAAGCCAATATTAATGAATATTCATAGTATCATTTAAATAATAAAAAAAAGAACTAGCTCACAAACATGGCATTACAGAACAACATTTCAGATTAGTCTGCTGTCTCGTTGCTGCTGAATGCACTAAAGCGTTAAATTGACATTGCTTTATGACACCTGAACTGACAACTGACATAAAGCTTCATACAACAAATACAGGACTGAACACAATCAGCTGTCAAAAGAGCATGAAAAGTGTCATAACACAGCTTGATGTTAATACAAATCTATGCCACATCACTCAGCTATTCATGTCAAAGTGTTAGATTACGGATTTTAGAGGCACAACTTGTAAGAGGCTTTAAAATAAATAAATAAATAAATAAATAAATAAAAATCATTCCAACAATACTGAAGTGATATTTAACAGTTATTCCATGACATCGAGTTGTACATGAGCTGATAGCTGACGAGGCGCGTAGCACCAAGTTGGCTATAAGCCATGTATGACGAGATTGAGTGGAATAACTGTTTTATTCTATCCACATTCACTGAATTTTGAGAAACAGAGCATTTTTAATTTTTAGCAAATTTGCTAAATAAAAACTTTATACAAAATGTCCGACAAAATCATTTCTGCTTAGAATATAAACAAACCAGCAAAATGACAGTAGCACTTTGTGAAAAATGCCATAATAATAATTCTTGAAAAATAAAATATTTTTCCATCAAATACTTTTATTCCATATTTTGTTGCTTTTTTGCATTTTGGGGAGGGGGGGTTGTTTTTGAGTAGAGATTTTATTTCATCTTCGGGTGGTTCAGCAACATGGTCTGCCATTTTGTTTTTTTCTACTTATGGTATGAACTGATAGCCTAGTAGTAGTAGATATCAGAGCAGGTAATTGCTCATATCCAGTGAATGTGGATAGAATAAGAAGATTTATTCCAAGGTCTGCTAGTAAAGTTAATAATAACCCTGGCAATATTTACCTTTCCTACCAACATGATCTAATTATATGATCTGAGCACATCATATACTGGACATAAATAGAGGATATTACATGGTGGCATGAAGATACAAACTTTTTTTTTTCAAGATGGTGCTCCCCAGAGGGCGACGTCACAGAGCTCTCCGAGTCAAGTTAATTTTTTGTCTTCTTCTCCTTCTTATTTTTTTGTGCCGAGTTAAGACACACTCTCCTAATGTTTTCTATGATCGTGCGACCTTATTACAGCTGAGAGAGCGGAGTCATTTTGGACTTTTCGACCAGAGCGCGTTGGAATCCTACCCTGAGCTAACATGCTATGCTGACTTGACGCTAGGCCGGCCCCCGACAGGGAGCTCTCCAGAGAACAACAGGCTGAAGCGGAGGCATGGCAGACGGGAAGGAGCTGACCGAAGGCTCCGACGCTTGGTTAGCAATGGAAGGCTAACCCTCCCAGTCATATTAGGGGTGTTCACACGGCACATATTTGCATCGATGCTGCACCGATGTATTTTGTTGCGATATATCTTACACCGGTGTAAATTTTGTGGAGCGTTCACATGTCACAAACCTGCTTACTAGAGAGAAGCGTGTTAGCACCAGTGCAGCCCCACTTGCGTTCACACGGCAGTTTTTGCGACCGTGCTATACGATAGTAATAATGCGGAAATGAACTATGTGCATGCGTGAAAATGTACTTCATTTTCCCGGTTGTCATGGCATCACCAAGTGCCAGGAAAACAACGTGGATGAAGACACCAGTGTTGCCAGATACTGCTGACGTTTTCCAGCCCAAAATATGTTCAAATCCACCAAAATGCACTTAAAACCGCCCAATCTGGCAACACTGGAAGACACGCAGTTCTGTTGTTGTTGATATTCGCCATTTTGGAAGCGCAAAATACCAGGATGCAAATTATGCAATGCCCGTATGTAGTCAACTCTCCTCACGCGTAGCGAGTCTACCCCTGTAGTGTTCAGACGTCCCATTTTATATCGGTGCTGCCCCGCAAACTAGGATTTACTCTGGAGTAAATTTCTTAAACCACCTCCCGAGCAGGGTTAGATTTGCACCGGTTTAAGCAGCTTTCAATGGGCTACACCGGTATAACTTTGTACCGTTTGAACGCTCTACCGGGGCAGCCCCGGTGCTACACCAGAGTAAAAGTTGCCGTGTGAACACCCCTATTGTTTGCAAACGTTCAGTCTCTGGAAAATAAAATGGACCAACTCCACGCTCGGATTTCCACGCAGAAGGACATTCCAGGGTTCTCGCCAGCGCTTTATATGGTTGCGGCCCGCTACGCTAAAATTTCAGACCGCAACGGTAATTTCCCCCCGCTACGCTAAATTTTTAATATAGCGTAACGGTTGTTTTCAGTTGTTCATCACCATCGCCAAAAGTTTTTTTTTTCCTGCGCACTTGAGCAGTTTTCAAGGTGTCAAAATCAGCCTACGTTTGTTAGGAAACCCATGCCTGGAAATCAGTTCCGAGAGAGAGAGAGAGAGAGAGAGAGATCCTGGCGATAACTTTCTCTTGAGCTGGACTTCGGTGAATGACAATGGATGACGGACCCCCTCGCAAAAAAAGAGACATTCGCTCTTTCTTCACAGTTAGAAATGTAAGTGCACCACTTCTACAGGTTTTCCATCACGCTTGAAAACTTAACCCAAAGCCCTTTGATGAATGAAAACGTCTACTTTGTAAGCAGGTTTAGCAATATGACAGGGCGCACGTATCGGATGATTAGCGCTAATTTACTGGATCCCACTGTGGCTAACATTAACACACTGGTAATCTGCCTGCATGCCATCCATCGTTATATTTCTATAAGGAGACAGGCACAAGAGAGGTTGGAGGAGATGAAGGAAAGGACATAGGAGGCAGAGGAAAGGAGGTAGCAGATAAACGGGCAGAGGATGGAGGTAGGCCTAGTGGGGGAGAGCCCGCTGTTGGAGATAGAGGAGGAGATGGAGGAAGACGAGCAGAGGCTGGAAATTCACAGGTGAGAATGAGGTTAATGATATGATTTTAGTCATGGGATTCAGCTCCAATGTGCCAAACGTGATCGCCCTTGTGGCTTTAAATCAGAGAATTAACAGTGGTTACAATCAAAGTTACTCCCGTGGTGTTAACAGAAGACGGCGAACCAAAACAGGAGAAAATCGGGCATCGACCCGTTGTGGAAACAAGAATTATAAAATTTTATAATTTTAATTAGAATAGTAAATTTTCTATTAAACAAGAAATTTAATAGTTTTAGATTATATATTAATTATTTATTAAGGGGGCTGGGTGTATGTTATGCCTGAATGAAAATGCAATTTGTTTTTTTTTTATTTTTATGTGCTCAGGCATTTCTTAATTTCTTAATACAATAAAACATTCATTATCTCTTTGGTTGTGTCTGAGTTTACATATCTTTTGACAACACCCTTTGTAGTTCAGTGAAATACAACAGTAGGTAACACATTGCCAAGATCCAAAGATGTAACAATTTTCCATCAAGGATATACAACATAAAAAATGCAATTTATCCCCTCCAGGAACGTCAAATATGGCCAATTTTGGGCATGATTTTTCAAAATCTCCGCACCATCCCCCCGCTCGGTCGCTACGCTCCCTCGCCATAACCCATTACGCTAAAAAAAAATCCTGGTGAGAACCCTGCATTCAGAATTGCTCCATATTGTGTTTCTGTGAAACCTGGCTGGGGGAGAGGACACCCGACGAGGCAATAACACCAGATGGCTTTACAGTCTTCAGAGAGGACCGATGCACTGCGGAAAGCAGCAAGACTCACGGAGGAGGAACGGCCGCCCTTGTCAAACAATCCTGGTGTACCGACTGTAAGATCATCTCAAAATCTTGTTCTGAAAATGGGGAATATCTGACTTTGAAGCTAAGACCATTTTATCTGCCCAGAGAACTGCAATGCATTATTGTGAGTGTTGTGTATATCCCCCCTCTGCCAAGGAGGAGGCTGCACTGAAGGAGCTACATGACATGATCAGTGAGCATGAAAACACGTATCTTGATGCTGCTGTCATTATTCTGGGAGATTTTAACCACTGCAATCTCTGGAAAAACATGCCTAAACTGCATCAGTTTGTGACTTTCCCCACCAGGGGAAATAAAACACTGGATCACTGCTACAGCAACATCAGAAATGCCTTCTCAGTTGAACCAAAACCCCATTTTGGAAAGTCTGACCACCTGGCAATCCAGCTCAAACCAGTGTATAACAAAAGGCTCAAGACAAAACCAGTCACAGTCAGAACCATTAACACCTGGACTGAAGGTGCACAGGCTAGCCTGCAGAGCTGCTTAGAGGCCACAGACTGGAGTACTTTTAAAGAGGCCACTAATGACATCCATGAATACACAGAGACTGTGAGCGACTACATCAGCTGGTGCACGTCCATGTGTGCACCTCCCCAGGACTGTGCGTGTGTTCCCCAACCAAAAACCCTGGTTTAATGGGGACATAAAACAGAAAATCAGGAAGCAGCGGGAGGCCTTCAAGTCAGGAGATCAAGTGGAGTATAAGAGAGCCTGGTACAAGCTGCAGAAGTCCATCAGAGCAGCAAAAAGGGCTCACTCCTAAAAACTTGAAAGCTACTACCTCAACCACAACACAGGGAATCCAGTCTGTCACAAACTATAGGAGAACCACAGCAACCACAGACCCCCAAGATGCCACCCTGCTAGACAGCCTTAATACCTTCTACGCCAGGTTTGATAGGCTGAATACAGACACACCCTCAAAAGCCCCCTGTGACCCCACAGACACTGCCTTTCAAGTGACACACATACAGGTCCTGAAGGCTCTGAAGAAGGTGAACCCCCACAAGGCTGTGGGACCTGATGGAGTCCCTCCCAAAGTTCTGAAGGCCTGTGCGGAACAACTAGCTGGTGTGTATGCTGACATCTTCAACTTGTCATTATCCCAGGCTGTAGTCCCCCATATTTTCAAATATTCCACCATCATACCAGTCCCCAAAAGACCAGATACATCCTCCCTAAATGACTTCAGGCCAGTGGCACTCACACCAGTTGCCATGAAGTGCCTAGAAAAACTAGTCCTCACACACATCAACCACATGGTCCCGGACACTGTCGACCCCCTCCAGTTTGCCTACCGCCCCAATCGATCAGTGGACGACGCGGTAGCAATAGCCCTACACCACGCTCTGCAACACCTGGAAAGCAGCAGAACACCTGCCAGGATACTCTTCCTGGACTACAGTTCTGCCTTCAACACCATCCGCCCGGGCAAGCTGATCGAGAAGCTGACAGACCTTGGTGTCCCAACTCCCACCTGCAACTGGATTCTGGACTTCCTGACAGAAAGACCACAAGTGGTGAGAATGGGAGGACAGGTGTCTGCTGAGCGTAGATCGCGTTAACCGACAATTGTCTGTCATTGACGGATTTTTTTTTTAGCTATGACGGAAAAATCTGAAGGCCGTCGGTCATTTTGACGGATGTTTACCGTTACCATTACCAATAACAATAAGAGCCTAATAATAACAATAATAAAACATAATGAAACACACAATTGAAATGATTGGCAAGTTGTGGCAGAGTTTTCTTACATACAGTATACATAGTCTTCACTGCCGTCACTTTCAATCTGAGCCGACGTTGCAGCAGTCTTGATGTTCAGTGCATAGGCTACTCATGTATACATTGTAGCCACTGCGCAAAGCTGTTCCCCCCTATCGCGCTCCTGACCACGCTCTGACTTTTCTAACCACTAGCACAGAGATGTATTAATGTTTCCCTTCTCTGCAGAAGACACGTCATTTTTGCTATGAAAAAAGAGATGCATTGGGTTGTTTGTGTCGTTTCCCTGCCTGTACGTCTTAATGCAATAGCGCTCATTTAGGCTAGTTGTTTTCTTGTTTTTAAAATGAAACAAATGTTGATTTATTGTATTCTTCCCCAGCAAGCTTAGGAAGCTTAGGAACATCACTGCTCGAATATCTGCTAAACTATCATTTTAATGAGAGCACGGGTAGACAAACTAACATTTAAACATAACTTCGTTTTATTTAAGACCTTCCGTGTCAGCCCACTACGGGTCACCACGGGGTGCAGCTGCACCACTGGTGCAGAAAGACCACATGCTGCAGGATTTCCTCCTTATGAAGAGAGTACTAGCAGGGTCGGGAAATCCAACTTTCAGAGGCTCTTGCCAGCTTCTGATCACTTCCCTGGGAGAAATGTTTCCCGACTTCAGAACTTTGGCTGAAGTGGCACTGGTTATTCCAGTCTCCAGTGTCGCAGCACAGCGTGGGTTCAGCCTTCAGAATAAAATTAAAACGTCAATGAGAAGTCGTCTGTCCGAGGCAAAGACGCAAAATTTAATGACAATTGCCTTGGCAGCAGTCTCCATTCTCCCAATTTAAATCCATGCGGGCCAGAAGGAAGGTTTGAGCTCACGCAAACAGGTCAAATTAGATTGTCACTTAAATCGTTGTAGTGGACTGTTCATATTTTAACTGCAATTGTCTTGCTACATTGTAAAATAACATTGTTCATATGCCCGTTAAGGCACAACAGCCGCAATGTTTTTAGCGGAGGGAAAATGGGTTCACAAGTGACTGAACGTCAGAATCTCTGTTCATCTTTTTGCATCATAAATACATAAATAAATGATTAAATAATACACGCTTGTTCTGTGAATTAATTTTTAAATGAAAATGAGTCCATGAAAACACAAGTTATTAAATATATAGCATTTATAGCCTATATACATTGTCATTTAAAAGTTAAAATAAAATGACAGATAATAATGGACAATGACGGAATTTTTACGACCCTGTCCGTCAAAATGACGGACAATGAAAAAGTCTAACGCAACCACTGCTGCTGAGCTCACAGTCAGCACAGGATCCCCACAGGGCTGCTGCCTTAGCCCCAAACTCTTCACCCTGTACACCCATGACTGTGTCTCCACTCAGGACACCACCATCATCATCATCATCATCATCAAATACGCTGATGACACCACTATCCTGGGACTCATCAAGGGGGGAGACAAGTCAGGGTACAGGACCCTGGTAAACAACATTCTTGTCTATGGAGAGGAGAACGACCTCATCCTCAACACAGACAAGACCAAAGAAATAATACTGGACTTCAGGAAGAATCCTCCCCCTCGACAGCCTCTCATCATCAAAGGGACTGAGGTGGAGAGGGCCGACAGCTACAGATTCCTGGGGCTGCAGGTTACATTTGACCTGAGCTGGACTCTTAACGCCACAGCCATAGTGAAAAAAGCCCAGCAAAGGCTTTATTTCATCAGGCTGCTCAGGAAAGCTGGTCTGAACCATTGCCCTCTCACCCTGGCCTACAGAGGACTGATAGAGAGCATTCTCACCGCAGGCATCACTGTCTGGTATGGTAACACCACACAGGCAGAGAGGAAGGCTCTGCAAAGAGTCATGAAGACTGCGGAGAGGATCATAGGGACAAAATTTCCTTCCATGGACTCTATGTATGTGCAGCGTTGTCGGAAAAGAGCAGAGGGAATCATCAGAGACTCACTCCACCCAGCTCACGCTCTGCTCAGACACAAACACTGCACGTACAACCTGAGACACAGCAGAGCGGACAGCATCATCACTCAGAGAACATGGTTTTTCAACAGCTTCTTCCCTGCCACAGTCAGACTGAAGGCAAAACAAAACTATTGAACTATTGAGTAATAACCCATTACTACCTCACTTCACTTGTCATATGCAATATGTGATATATTATTATCTGTGAAATAGGATTGTGTCATATACCCTCTGATAAATGTGCAATATTCTAACTGTGCAATATCCCCACATAACTCTCATCCCCCTCCCAAAATGTGTCATATCACGAGTGAGTGAAGTGAAATATTTTCAACATGAGAAGATAAACTTCATATCTTTGCACCACTGTGTAATGTTCTTTATATTATATAGACACATCCACAAAAAAAAAAAATGCAAGTTAATCAAAATAATTTTAATTTTGAACCGGTGCGCCATTTTGACAACGTGTATCTAATCAGCGGGAAAACACTGGGAGTGACATCATCGTAGTGAAATATTGGAATTATTATATATACAGTTCACTTTTTCAATGGAATTAAACATGTATTCTATTCCCTTCTAGTGGGTTTCATTCATTTGCTTTGATAGCATGCAATATTGTTAGCATATTGCTTATTCTATGTGTTGTATTACGTCACTCTACCCAATGGAGAATGAGCATTGAATATGGTTTATGATATTGCATGGCTGTCAAGACAACATGACGTCACATGCTGGAGCTGATGCGAATATCAAATGAGAAAGTTTTCTGCTGAGCATGCGTAGAAGCATTTCCTTATTTGCTGGGAAAGAGAAAGACTAGCCTAATCCAGTGCTAGGATTAGCTATGCTATAAGTAAGCACTAAATAATTAAACTGAAACTAAAGACGCGTTGAACACCCGATCTAATCTTCATTAGATATTCTTCACACATATTTACAATCCGTGGTGACCCATTACTATTAGAGCTGGGACTTCAGCACAGCCAAAACTCAGCCAGACACACCAAAAAAGCAACAGGGCAAAGGATTTTGCAAGGCATTAGCGGCAGGCAGCCAGGTTGCTCTGTTGTGTATAGTTGTCGTTGATTTTAAAAGTAACTAAGTAAATTACACACGGAAATGAATACTTAAGTCTGAGTGAAAAATATTGTAGCGAGCATGCAGCGTGGAAGAAGAGTCTGGAGACAGAAATCTTAGTTTCTCGGTTGTTAGCCTGTGCTACTTGCTCTCGATAGCACTGGCTTGACTGCTTTATTAGCATTCGCTAACACTACTGATGCATGCTACACCAGCTGGAAGGTGACTTCACTGCTGCGCTGACAGCGCTGACTCGTGGGTAAGCTCACGTTGGCCTTCCAGAAGGCTGAGGGCGATACATTTTTGGTCCCTCCCACTATAAATCAAAATCTGATTGGTTAATTCATCTGTCACTTCCTACATAAACATATAACCCCGATTCCAAAAAAGTTGGGACAAAGTACAAATTGTAAATAAAAACGGAATGCAATGATGTGGAAGTTTCAAAATTCCATATTTTATTCAGAATAGAACATAGATGACATATCAAATGTTTAAACTGGGAAAATGTATAATTTAAAGAGAAAAATTAGGTGATTTTAAATTTCATGAAAACAACACATCTCAAAAAAGTTGGGACAAGGCCATGTTTACCACTGTGAGACGCCCCCTTTTCTCTTTACAACAGTCTGTAAACGTCTGGGGACTGAGGAGACAAGTTGCTCAAGTTTAGGGATAGGAATGTTAACCCATTCTTGTCTAATGTAGGATTCTAGTTGCTCAACTGTCTTAGGTCTTTTTTGTCATATCTTCCATTTTATTATGCGCCAAATGTTTTCTATGGGTGAAAGATCTGGACTGCAGGCTGGCCAGTTCAGTACCTGGACCCTTCTTCTATGCAGCCATGATGCTGTGATTGATGCAGTATGTGGTTTGGCATTGTCATGTTGGAAAATGCAAGGTCTTCCCTGCGAAGTCGTCTGGATGGGAGCATACCGTATGTTGCTCTAGACCCTGGATATACCTTTCAGTATTGATGGTGTCTTTCCAGATGTTTAAGCTGCCCATGCCACACACACTAATGCAACCCCATACCATCAGAGATGCAGGCTTCTGAACTGAGCGCTGATAACAACTTGGGTCGTCCTTCTCCTCTTTAGTCCGAATGACACAGCGTCCCTGATTTCCATAATAAACTTCAAATTTTGATTCGTCTGACCACAGAACAGTTTTCCACTTTGCCACAGTCCATTTTAAATGAGCCTTGGCCCAGAGAAGACGTCTATGCTTCTGGATCATGTTTAGATATGGCTTCTTCTTTGAACTATAGAGTTTTAGCTGGCAACGGCGGATGGCACGGTGAATTGTGTTCACAGATAATGTTCTCTGGAAAAATTCCTGAGCCCATTTTGTGATTTCCAATACAGAAGCATGCCTGTATGTGATGCAGTGCCGTCTAAGGGCCCGAAGATCACAGACACCCAGTATGGTTTTCCAGCCTTGACCCTTACGCACAGAGATTCTTCCAGATTATCTGAATCTTTTGATGATATTATGCACTGTAGATGATCTCATCTCATCTCATTATCTCTAGCCGCTTTATCCTGTTCTACAGGGTCGCAGGCAAGCTGGAGCCTATCCCAGCTGACTACGGGCGAAAGGCGGGGTACACCCTGGACAAGTCGCCAGGTCATCACAGGGCTGAAACATAGACACAGACAACCATTCACACTCACATTCACACCTACGGTCAATTTAGAGTCACCAGTTAACCTAACCTGCATGTCTTTGGACTGTGGGGGAAACCGGAGCACCCAGAGGAAACCCACGCGGACACGGGGAGAACATGCAAACTCCACACAGAAAGGCCCTTGCCAGCCCCGGGGCTCGAACCCAGGACCTTCTTGCTGTGAGGCGACAGCGCTAACCACTACACCACCGTGCCGCCCCCACTGTAGATGATGATATGTTCAAACTCTTTGCAATTTTACACTGTTGAACTCCTTTCTGATATTGCTCCACTATTTGTCGGCACAGAATTAGGGGGATTGGTGATCCTCTTCCCATCTTTACTTCTGAGAGCCGCTGCCACTCCAAGATGCTCTTTTTATACCCGGTCATGTTAATGACCTATCGCCAATTGACCTAATGAGTTGCAGTTTGGTCCTCCAGCTGTTCCTTTTTTGTACCTTTAACTTTTCCAGCCTCTTATTGCCCCTGTCCCAACTTTTTTGAGATGTGTTGCTGTCATGAAATTTCAAATGAGCCAGTATTTGGCATGAAATTTCAAAATGTCTCACTTTCGACATTTGATATGTTGTCTATGTTCTATTGTGAATACAATATCAGTTTTTGAGGGTGGCACGGTGGTGTAGTGGTTAGCGCTGTCGCCTCACAGCAAGAAGGTCCAGGTTCGAGCCCCGTGGCCAGCGAGGGCCTTTCTGTGCGGAGTTTGCATGTTCTCCCCGTGTCTGTGTGGGTTTCCTCCGGGTGCTCTGGTTTCCTCCACAGTCCAAAGACATGCAGGTTAGGTTAACTGGCGACTCTAAATTGACTGTGAGTGTGAATGGTTGTCTATGTGTCAGCCCTGTGATGACCTGGCGACTTGTCCAGGGGGTACCCTGCCTTTCGCCCGTAGTCAGCTGGGATAGGCTCTAGCTTGCCTGCAACCCTGTAGAACAGGATAAAGCGGCTAGAGATAATGAGATGAGATATCAGTTTTCGAGATTTGTAAATTATTGCATTCCGATTTTATTTACAATTTGTACTTTGTCCCAACTTTTTTGGAGTCGGGGTTGTACACTGCCATGGCCTTCTATCCCAGCAATGAAGTCCTAACCAATGAGTCAGCCAGCTCTAAACTCTTCTCAGCCTAGAGACAACAAACAAAAAAATCTCATTGCATAACTCAATTTTAATGTTTTCAGGACAGTAACCCTTTCATTTCTGAAGCAAATTTGATAGAAAATGAGGCCAAATTAGAATTAGGAGAGAATAATTGTAATGAAATGATGAAAAAATGAAAGCCATTAAAGAATGAAAGAAATTAAATATAACATTTGAAATGGTGGTCTGTTTAAGCCTTCTCTGAACACCTAGAAGACCCTGACAGCTCCCCTCTCTTTACAAGAGAAAAACATACCAACGGAAATCGAAAAACTGAAAAAGAGAGTGTATAATAATAATAATAATAATAATAATAATAATAATATTGGCTGGCTTTTTTCATGGTATGTCAGATATATTCCATTCAGCTACTTGTCTTTGACTCATTCAATATCATGCTAGCTGAATGGAATATATCTGATATACTGTATCACTCAACTCCAGCCATCCATCCATTATCTGTAGCCGCTTATCCTGTACAGGGTTGCAGGCAAGCGGGAGCCTATCCCAGCTGACTATAGGCCATGTTTGCTTCATTAAAAACAGAAGATCTTGAGAGAATTTTGGCTGCCACGTCGCTCCGTTGTGTGTAGTTGTCAATGTTGATTTTCAAAGGAACTAAGTAAATTACACAGGGAAAATAATAATAATAATGGGCTTGACTGTGCTAGCATTGGCCTTCACTAACACGCCACTGGCTGGAAGGTAATTAGACTGCTATGCTAACAGCATCGAGTCACGGGTAAGCTAGCGTTGGCCTTCGCTAACGCTTCTGCTACATCAGGTGGAAGCTAACTGGACTGCCACACTAACAACACTGAGTCACAGGTAAGTTATCGTTGGCTTTTGAGAATACTGATATGAAGAGTGTGTATGTATAATAATAATAATAATAATAATAATAATAATATTGGCTGGCTTTTTTGTGGTATATCAGATATATTCCATTCAGCAACTCATCTTCGACTCGTTCAATATCATGCTAGCTGAATGGAATATATCTGATATGCCACTCAATGCCAGCCAATATTATTTAAAGATGTCACTCAGATCCGTGATGCATTTTGTATGAAAAATAGGAGTTTTTCAACAGGAGAAGATAAACTTCATGTGTTCAAGCTAACGTGAGATTTTCTTTTTATTATATAGATACATTCACAAACAAAAAGTCCTCGAATTCATTGATTTCCTCAAGAGTGACATTTTGAGAAATATGTCATGGTTTTGGTTCTCCATGTTCCGGATGTAGCTTGTATGAAAAATACAAGTGGTGTATGTCCCAGTAAAACACTCATGTCTGTATAATATATATGGATTTTTAAAATTATTATTCATACAGCTGAAATACTGTATCTTGTGCACAAAACACCATACAGGGACTCAGTCTTGAGTTTGAACTTGATACAGTAATTGGAGTTATTTTATGCCCAAACGGGACCTGCAACCTCAGTGTAATCCATTAGCTTTGTGTCTCGGAGATCTGATGACTAATTTGCACTTGAATTCTCTTGACACCCAATTAAACCCCACAACAGCTTAAGACATCAATGACCTTTTATTTGACTAGAAACTGCTTTGCCACTTTATTAGATACACTTCTCTGGTACTTAATAAGCTGATAACTTAGTGTACTGTTTCAGTGAATCAGTCTGAAAGCCTCAGTGAGCTATCACACACTTATGGTAATCATAAGAGTTCAGTTATCTTTGTTCACTGTATATGCTAGTCATAAAAAAATAACTATCAGAATGCAGTCCTGAGAAAGATTCTCCATTGTGTATTTCCTATTTGTGTGGTGTTATGTTGAGTGGTTATATATAGGCCTCAATGGCACTCAGTCACAAGGCATTCTTAAATCTTACTGGCAGCTCTGACGACAGTGCAGATGTTCCACACAATATAAGAATGAATCAGAACAGTTTTTAAAAATCATGTTATTATTTAACAAAGAAAAGCATAGAATTGTTTACGGTGAAAAGTCTGATGTTTCTGGAAGGAGTCTCTAGTGTCAGTTCTTTGTCAGATACAGTGCTTTTTTGGCTACAGGAATGGATTTGAGCTTTCGCCGTAGATTAATTTTTGTTCTCTAAGAAAGAAAAAAAGGATGGTGAAGGAACAACTCTTTATAAGTGTTATAATGTAACCGATAAGAGGATTCCTGAATGTTCCACAACATTACATTACATTACATTACATTACATGGCATTTAGCAGAAGCTCTTATCCAGAGTGATGCACAATGAGTGCAAAAGTCAGGTATACGAAGTGCTGGACTTCTAGACAAGAAAGTTCGAGTGGCAACTGAACAACTGATAGCAATACTTCATGTAACATACCGCTGAAGTACCAATACTCAAACAGCCAAGAGAACTAACCAACCATATAAAGTATAACTAAGTAGAGAACTCAAAATGGCTAACCCCCGGCTAGACGGTACACAGCCTGGGTTGGTTGAGACCAAAATGCAGTTACACAGTGGGCAGGGGAGCAGGGGAAAGGTGCAGTCTGAAGAGGTGAGTCTTCAGTCTGCGCTTGAAGGTGGTCAGGGTGTCAGCAGTTCTGACCTCAATGGGAAGGCCTTTCCACCAACAGGGAGCCAGGACACACAGCAGTCTTGAGTGGGCTGGGCAAGAGCAGAAAGGAGGAGGGGCCAGGCAACCAGTAGTAGTGGAGCGTGGGGATTTGGCTGGTGCGTAGGGCTGGATCAATCTCTGGAGGTATGCTGGCCCTAACCCTTTGAAAGCCTGGTAAGCTATCACCAATGTCTTAGATTTGATACGAGCTGCAATAGCTGCTAATATTTCATTAAAAGTAATTACGCTCCAAAAATTACATCTTATCATGTGGAAATACCTTGCATATCATCAAACAGAGCTAATCTTTCCTACTATAAGATTAACAAAATTATTAAATACTAAGATGATATTTTTTGCAGTGTATAATTGGATAAGAGTATGATAACAAATAAAAACAGTACTTGATGACAAATGGCTGTGGTACAAAAGAAAGAAGTTTAGGACGTGCTGCTTTGTGAGGTAATCAACTTTTGGATCAGCTTCATCACAACACCCAATTGTTGATAATTCCTCTTTGACAGCTCAGCTCCAAGTGTGTTATTCCTTACATTTCTGTATGGTTTGAGTCTTGTTGTAATAGCACAAGTCAGTGGCAATTAGAGAGGAAAAGAATAGCGCAAAGGAAGAGTGAAAAGATTTCTCTAATACTCAGGTTTATGAGAAATCGTAATATATAAGATTTATTGAAGTTATTTGGAAAATCTAAACACATACAGTATACTTTCCATCTTACTTACAAGCTCAGATGATCAGGTATGAATGTTGTTTCCAGATGGACTGTTTTGAGTATTTCGTAAACTGCTGATCTCCTGGGATTTTCACACACAACAGTCTCTAGAATTTACACAGGACAATAAGTACGTGTCAGTATCTGAACCAGGGCTTAATTTGAGCCAGAACATGACGGAACAAGATCCGGAACCTCCGTCGTCGGATCCGGCAGCTATTTTCATTTCATTCGGTGTTCCGGCAGCTATTTAAATGGATCAGATCACCTCCGTGACCATCACAAAGGGAAAAAAAAATCAAACAATAAATTAAATAAATAAGTAAATAAAAATTTGTTTAGTATTCGGTTTTGATTTTGATATCTGTTGTTGATTTCTCTCCTATGACATCCACAAAATCTATGCAAAAGGGGGGGGGGGGGGGGGGGTCATGGGGTGTATATACTTCCGCTCAATAGAACACCAGGTTTTTTGTAGCCATTAGCTTGCGCTGTGGAAAAAATGGCAAAAAAACAAGAAAGCTTACTAAAATTTTTCAAAGTCCCAGGACAGCCGGATCCTAAATGTTACACTGCCCTCTACAGACATTTTACACAGGCAGCGTAACCCGTGATGGAGCAACCCAAGAGAGCTACAATGGGCTGGCAAAGCGCCGGTGCATCCTGAACCTGCCGACCACCTGCGAACAATCCCAGTTACATAACAAATCCTTGACTATGTGAAGGGTGTAGGCGGATCGCTGCCCTGAAAAAATAAATGCTACATGTCAACTCGTTATTACTTAAGAAAATAATTAACCGTGTTACTTGAAAAAGAAAAAATGGCTCACGTCACTTTTTAAAAACCTGTTATTACTTACCCATTACTTGAATCGATTGCACTTATGGCTGCTACTTGAATCCTTGGAATATAGTAAAACTTGAATCCTTAAAATGAATTCTCCAACTTGTTTTGTAAACCCTTTATTTCTTAACTATTACTTGAATTGATTGCACTTATGTTTGCTGGCACTTATGTTTGCTGGCACTGCTTTTAAACTTGAAATATGCTTGAAATCCTAGGCTATGCTTTTAAATACCCTACTTAGGCCATGTACACACGTAGCCGGGTATTTTTAAAACCGAACATTCCCCCCGTTTATAAAAATGTTTTATCCACACCACCTCGTCTTCGAAAAAAATCCCTTCCACACATAACCGAACATCTGCGTTTTCAATCACATTCATAAGCATTCCAAACCTGTAGATGGCATTATTTCCCCAAATCCTACCCCCTAATCACATCAGAATAGCCCTCTGTTGGCGTCACTTCCGCCTAAACATAAAACATGGCGCCAAGCTCGTTTGTCTGGACAGACTCAGAGACAGAATTGCTTCTAAACACAATTTTGGAGTATAAACTTCACAAGACGCAAGAAAACGTTGATTGGGAATCTTGTCAGTAGTTGGGCTTCTAAAATTAAACATGTAAATAGCACCTGCACAATAATTAACGCTTTCAAGGCACTACTCCGATCTATTACTCTTTGTCCATGCTTAATCTGGCTTCTGCAGTAAACAAAGGTCGCACGTTTGACGTCAGGGCAGATTTGTTGTCATTTTTTTGGCGCAGATTGTGACGTTCTAAAACGCAAAACTCCAGTTATCTCTGTCTACACGAAAAGGCATACACGGAGTTTTCAAAAATCTTCACTTTGCCCGGAGTTTTTTTAAATATTCGTTTTTGATGTGTTTTCATGTGGATGACAGGCCAAAACGTATAAAAATATCTTCGATTTAGCAGATACCCGGCTACGTGTGGACGGGGTCTTAAATCCTTAAAATGAGTCATTTAACTCATGTCTTGTGTGATCTGATCTCCAATGGTGAAATAAACCGGTTGTGATATGAGTACAGTCTGTTATTTTAGAAGATTAATTTAATATATAATTTAATATATAGCCTAATAAAAAATAATATTTTATAACATATCACGACATATTACTGTCTGTAACTGTTCGTCATTAAAGCATTTTCTAAGATCATAATGTCTGATATTATTATTATTATTATTTTTTTTTTTGCCAAGTGGGGCCACTGCAGGCCCGGTGCCATGGGGGGGGGGTGAAAGGGGGCGTCGCCCCCTCAACGGAGACTCAGATCACTTAATTGTTTTCTTATGAAAATATAATGTATTATAGACGTATTAATAATTTGCATTTTCAAATACGAAATATTAAGTGGTTGCGCATTGCACAAAAATACATTTCACATAAATCACTACTAAAACTGGCACGGTAGAACAAATCTGATTGGTTGTTATGACACTTACAAGTGCACTGTCTTTGCAATATCCTGTAATATGCAGTCAAGTTTACGGGAGTAGTCTTTCCCCCACCGAATTAAACCAATTCAATCACAATATTGTGAATCCATTTTCTTTCTTTGTAGGCTAAGTTTATCTCCGTTTATGTTGGTGTATGTGTTCATATATGGTCCGCTTTGTGCGCAAATAGCGTAAGTGTCGTTGACGTCACCCCCCATGCAGCGGGGGTGAAAATTCATCACTTCAGAGTGTTTTGTGGGCGGCACGGTGGTGTAGTGGTTAGCGCTGTCGCCTCACAGCAAGAAGGTCCTGGGTTCGAGCCCCAGGGCCGGCGAGGGCCTTTCTGTGTGGAGTTTGCATGTTCTCCCCGTGTCCACGTGGGTTTCCTCCGGGTGCTCCGGTTTCCCCCACAGTCCAAAGACATGCAGGTTAGGTTAACTGGTGACTCTAAATTGACCGTAGGTGTGAATGTGAGTGTGAATGGTTGTCTGTGTCTATGTGTCAGGCCTGTGATGACCTGGCGACTTGTCCAGGGTGTACCCCGCCTTTCGCCCGTAGTCAGCTGGGATAGGCTCCAGCTTGCCTGAGACCCTGTAGAAGGATAAAGCGGCTAGAGATAATGAGATGAGATGAGAGTGTTTTGTCCCCTACACGCCTAAACTGGGATCGCGGATTAAGTGGTTAGCGTTGACTCGGTGCGAGTCAGGAAGGCTATTACTGGTGCAGCCGCGGGGTCTGTTGATTTTTTTAAATTATGATTTTGGCTGCCGAGCCAAGTGCCTTAGACTTGCATTGACGTTTTGTTTTCATGCCGCGGAGCTATTTGTATGCATTTTAAATTTAAAGGACTTGCCTGTAGGTTTGTGTGTGTGTTGTTTTATGTTTGGTATCTTTCCGGTTGTAACGCGTGTCTGTGAGAAAATTGGAGGGGAGGGTTAACAGGTGGGCACGGGTGTTGATAAAGTGCAACTGCCCTGGTAATATGTCACATGATTTTCTGGTACTAAAGCAACCTTCGGGGCCGTGGTTTTGTGGTTGGTGCAGTTAATTGTTTGAAACACGTTGTCAGACCGCCATCACTACTACACACTACTGTATATGAAAAATATTTGCCCCCTTGCGATTTCTAATTGCCCCCTTAGTAAACTGTTCCTGGCACCGGGCCTGGGCCACAGCCGGGTCGGTCGACATGTGGTAGGTCTATTGTTCAAATGCGTTCTACGGTCTATGGGACTGCGTTGTGGGTGCAAGTGCCAGGACCGTTTTATTTATTTACTTTCTTTATAATCTCAGTCAGATACACAAGCAAGATTAAGTCTTTACTCTGCTGTGTTTTATTATGGCCATCAATATATTGTAACCTGTGTTTGATTTGTTAATTGTTGATCCAGTTGTTGCCTTAACACAGGGGTCTGCAATGGCTCGGGAGCCAGATGTGACTCTTTTGGTGACTGCATCTGGCTCGCAGATTAATCAGCTCATATTGAGATCAAGAAGTACACCTCCATTTAATGAAAAAATCAGTTAGCTGTCCGCAAAGCAAAGCCTTTTGACAAAGAACATGGTGAAAAGGGAAAAAAGGTGACTGGTAGGCTACCGTACATTTCAACAGGAATGGACAGAGGAATTCGCCTTTGTGGGGTGAGAGGGTTCTGCTTTGTGTCCAATAGGCCTATACAATGACAAGATTGCATCGATGAAACAATGAAATAAAGCGGCACTTCGAAACACGCCAAGCTACGTTTGCGTCAAAATATTCAGTAGGGGAAAGGAGGAAGACGGCATATCAAGAGCCTCTTCATTATGAAAAAGAATATATTACACTCAAATTGTTGGTCATACGTAAAAATGCATTTTAGTTGTATTCAGCATCACTTTTTATATATGGCTCTCACGAAACTGTATTTGAAAATATTTGGCGTTCCGGGACCTCCCACTTCACAAATTAAGCACTGATCTGAACCAATTATGGTCAGATACAGTGGTTCTTGAAAGTTTGTGAACCCTTTAGAATTTTCTATATTGCTGCATAAATATGACCTAAAACATTATCAGATTTTCACACAAGTCCTAAAAGTAGATATAGAGAACCCAGATAAACAAATGAGACAAAAGTATTATACTTGGTCATTTATTTCATTCTCATCTCATTATCTCTAGCCGCTTTATCCTTCTACAGGGTCGCAGGCAAGCTGGAGCCTATCCCAGCTGACTACGGGCGAAAGGCGGGGTACACCCTGGACAAGTCGCCAGGTCATCACAGGGCTGACACATAGACACAGACAACCATTCACACTCACACCTATGGTCAATTTAGAGTCACCAGTTAACCTAACCTGCATGTCTTTGGACTGTGGGGGAAACCGGAGCACCCGGAGGAAACCCACGCGGACACGGGGAGAACATGCAAACTCCACACAGAAAGGCCCTCGCCGGCCCCGGGGCTCGAACCCAGGACCTTCTTGCTGTGAGGCGACAGCGCTAACCACTACACCACCGTGCCGCCGGTCATTTATTTATTAAGGAAAATGATCCAATATTGCATATCTGTCAGTGGCAAAAGTATGTGAACCTCTAGGATTAGCAGTTAATTTGAAGGTGTAAGGTGTTTTCAATCAATGGGATGACAATCAGGTGTGAGTAGGCACCCTGTTTTATTGAAAGAACAGGGATCTATCAAAGTCTGATCTTCACAACACATGTTTGTGGAAGTGTATCATGGCACAAACAAAGAAGGTTTCTGAGGACCTCAGAAAAAGTATTGTTGATGCTCATCAGGCTGGAAAAGGTTACAAAACCATCTCTAAAGAGTTTGGACTCCACCAATCCACAGTCAGACAGATTGTGCACAAATGGAGGAAATTCAAGACCATTGTTACCCTCCCCAGGAGTGGTTGACCAACAAAGATCACTCCAAGAACAAGGTATGTAATAGTCAGCGAAGTCACAAAGGACCCCAGGGTAACTCCTAAGCAACTGAAGGCCTCTCTCACATTGGCTAATGTTAATGTTCATGAGTCCACCATCAGGAGAACACTGAACAACAATGGTGTGCATAGCAGGGTTGCAAGAAGAAAGCCACTGCTCTCCAAAAGAACATTGCTGCTCGTCTGCAGTTTGCTAAAGATCACATGAATAAATCAGAAGGCTATTGGAAAAGTTTTCTGTGGATGGATGAGATCAAACTAGAACTTTTTGGCTTAAATGAGAAGTGTTATGCTTGTAGAAAGGAAAACACTGCATTCCAGCATAAGAACCTTATCCCATCTGTGAAACATGGTGGTGGTAGTATCATGGTTTGGGCCTGTTTTGCTGCATAAGAACCTTATCCCATCTGTGAAACATGGTGGTGGTAGTATCATGGTTTGGGCCTGTTTTGCTGCATCTGGGCCAGGACGGCTTGCCATCATTGATGGAACAATGAATTCTGAATTATACCAGCAAATTGTAAAGGAAAATGTCCGGACATCTGTCCATGAACTGAATCTCAAGAGAAGGTGAGTCATGCAGCAAGACAATGACCCCAAGCACACAAGTCGTTCTACCAAAGAATGGTTAAAGAAGAATAAAGTTAATGTTTTGGAATGGCCAAGTCAAAGTCCTGACCTTAATCCAATCAAAATGTTGTGGAAGGACCTGAAGCGAACAGTTCATGTGAGGAAACCCACCAACATCCCAGAAGTGAAGCTGTTCTGTACAGAGGAATGAGCTAAAATTCTTCTAAGCTGGTGTGCAGGACTGATCATCAGTTACCATAAACGTTTAGTTGCAGTTATTGCTGCACAAGGGGGGTCACACTAGATACTGAAGGCAAAGGTTCAAATACTTTTGCCACTCACAGATATGTAATATTGGATCATTCTCCTCAATAAATAAATGACCAAGTATAATATTTTGTCTCATTTGTTTAACTGGGTTATCTTTATCTACTTTTAGGACTTGTGTGAAAATCGGATGATGTTTTAGGTCATATTTATGCAGAAATATAGAACATTCTAAAGGGTTCACAAACTTTCAAGCACCACTGTATCCATATTGTTGCAGGTTAATACAGTATTCCTCTGTTAGTGATTACCAAAATCAGTTATGAGAGGTTTAGCTTGTGTTACTAAATATCTGAGAAAATAATGATGCAAACAGAAACTCAGATCCTGAAATCCTGCCAGGTTCTGTCAGAATGTGTCAGATTTCCTGAGTTCATAAAATTTGTTCAGTAATAAAAACAGACTAATATGTGAACTCCTGCAGTGGTTCAGGGGTTAATCCTCAATATACACATTGAATGTGATTGAGGGGGGAAATGATTTGACCAGCTGAACACTTACTACAGATTGTAGGTTGTAGGTAATGACCCTGGACATGAAAACTTGACCTGCACAAACAGGTCCATAAGTATTCAGCAGAGGTGGAAAGTAACGAATTACATTACTCGCGTTACTGTACTTGAGTAGCTTTTTTGTGTACTTATACTTTTTCAAGTAATTTTTAGAGTGTACTTTTACTTAAGTATGTTTTCTTTTAAGTAGTGTACTTCGGTACATTTTACATCACAACCGTTACTGAGTAAAAAATAAATAAAAAAAAAAGGCTAAAACGGAGAAGGGGAAATGCATGGGCGTCGCCACCATTGAATGTGAAGGGGGCGTGTCCCCCTCACATTTCATAATTCTTCGTTTGGACACCCCCCCCCCCCCACACACACACATTTAACATAAAATATGAGTTCACCCAGCGCCGTTTCTATTGCTTCGTGAAAGAATCCATTCCACTTGATCGATAAGAGAAAACACAGAGCACTGAAAATCCACTCCGGGTTTTCCGGGCGTTCCCTACAACAGCTCACCGCGCGCGAGTGAAGTGAATCTCAGCGCGAGCACAGAAATGTTGGTGCAGCTGCTGGAAAGTGGAGGAGGTGACGTCATCCCCATTGCAACCTCACAATGTCTAGCTTTTGCTAAAACCTTATTCTTTTGTTATGTGCCCTCAAAATTAACCCTAGGACACGTTAAATTAATATTCAACTAAACAGTGAAATAAGCTTAGCCTAATGGGGTATTCTTGGTTGATGATGAATTGTTTGCAGTATTTGCTCCTCCCCAGACACAATGGACATAAGGACATTCTTTACAAAGAAGCGGAAAGTCAGTCAAAATTTCCCCACAGGACAGGTTTTTTTGTCCCAATGGAAATGTCTAGTCAATGTTAGGAGATGTATCAGCTAGCTTAACCTTAGCTATCATTTAATTCAAACCCAGTAGACCTGCCTTACTGTAATGCCAAGAATGAGGTCAAGTCTGCTCTGATGATATTTATTGATTCCTTGTTTTGTCTGGTCTTTGGCAGTTTTCTGGAAAGTAAGATGGGAAATCAGTGTATGGGGAAGGAATAGTAGAAAGGAAAGTAATGGAGAGAGATGGATGTTATTCCAGGTGGATTGTGAAGGAAAGGGGGATAAAAGTTATGAAGTGGTAGAAATTGTGGTGGCACCAATATAAGAAGGAGTTCTATCTATAAATCTATTTGTTATACTAATCTATAAAAGTTACTGTAGTACCACCATTGCATGTAGGTTGACAAAACTGCACTTGTTCATTGTGTGAAGTTCTCTTTTATGTGTCATTGCTTGACCCAGTGTAATTTTGTGTGATGAAGACTGCATGATGCCATGCCATTTTTGTTATGAGTATCGCTAAATCGGAAAAAAGTAAAATGCACCCACTAAAGTCACTGTTGGTGGTGAACAAAATTGCACCTGTTCATTGTGTGAAGTTATTTTTTATGTGTCACCGTTGCTTGACACAGTGCGATTTTGTGTTATGAAGTTTGCATGATGCCATGTCATGCCTGTTCATTGTGTGAGATTATGAATATTCTTATTTTTAAACATACAGTTGAGTGTCACTATTGCTTGGCCCAGTGGCATGTTGTGTTACATCTAAAACTAAATAGAAAACACAAAATAAAAAGTAAAATGCACCCATAAAGTCATTGTTGGTGATAAATTGTGTCACCTTCATCTCATTATCTTAGGCGTAGCGGTGGGTTTAAAAACAGGCTGATGAATATATGGACTAGTTGAATGAGGACTTATTGTTGAAAATTAATTAAAATTTTTCTGGCGGAGGACCCCCCGCCAGTGTGTCCCCCCCACATTAAAAATGCTTCTGACGCCCCTGGGGAAATGCGTTCTGGAAATGAATCACGGGAAGGACAGTTGTCGCGCACGCGAGTCTCACACAGACGATGGCGGACATGCACCGGCACTTTAAGGGGGGGGGGGCTTCGGGGGGCTCAAACCCCTGGGCCACAGCCAATCAGGGGCCTTGTAATATTAATAAAATAATAAACTGTCGGAATTGTGAACTGTCTCGGGCTTACATTAATGTACGGATAGAAATAAGGTTAGAAATAAATGAGCGCACAGTAGCCTGCTGTAAGAGACATGGTGGATGTGGTTCGCGAAACGAACACCCACAACTGTCCCAGAATAAAATGTAACAAAATGTAACGTCACGCACAAAAGCGCGCCAAAGACTGCAGACTACTGAGACACAAATTTAGAGACTTTGAAAGATGAAGCGTTCACATGTTAGCGGGGCGCATAAAAGGAAAAAAAGAGAGAGATGCAGGTAATGATAGAATCGTTGCCTAAAGTCACAGACTTTTTTAAGGTAAGGATCATCAATCTGTTCAGAATATCAGCTACTTATCAGTTATCAGCCTACCAGCAGCTAGGCTATGTGCAGCTAGGCTAGATATGCTATGATCTGTCCAACAGTAAAATAAATCAGTTGTGATTTGAATACGTGTCGTGTGATTTGAGTTATAATCCTGTTAGTATAATAGCATATTTCGATGGGGATAATAAAATGTCTAAAACGGCATCTACTGAAGAAATTGATGAAAAGATTGTAGCCTATAATTTTCACAGTTCGGGCAGTAGACAGTGTAAGCATACTGAGGGGAATAGCAATACAAAGCTAGCGCATATCCACATTTCTCGCTAGCTGTGTTGGGTGTGTTGTTAACCCGTGTGGATTTAAGTGAAATACTTGAGAAGTTCTGTGGTCAAGACAACGTTTTAAGGTAAGGACGCTCGATTATTAATGTTTGCCCGCCGTGGCTTGTTGTTGACGAAAGGCCCACACGATTTTGCCTTATGCAGCTACTGCTAGCATCATGCTTTGAACTAGGTTAAGCTCATTTGCGCTAAAGGATGGGTTTATTGAAGGACTTTGATGTAGCTAGTTTCTTTTTAAAAAATCGTATGCTCAAAACAGTATGCCCGTGTTCATCATGTTTAACTTTTTCTTGATGGAGTGCGTGAAATATTGTTGCAAGTGATATTTCGATGCAGTCATGTCAAAAAGGCAGTTGAATGCACGGTCTTATTCAAGGAGAAGGAAGACTTGCATGATGCTTGAACATAGATCGGTAAAATAGACCCTAGTAGGACTTGGTTTTGTGTATTTCGGTCTGTAGAGTTATGAGTTTGGCCGCTGTCCATGGTGTTTACGTTTCATGTGGCCACCGAGCCAAGTACCTTCATCATCATCATCATCATGTTCCCCTGTCAAAAGTTTAACTCTCTAGGGGTGCTTCTGCTGTAGCAATTGCAGCAGTTGCTCAAAGTTTGATTTGTCCATCATCATACGTCTTATCTGTTGGGTGTCTATGCCCAGCAGATTTTCCCATTTCGTCCATTTGTAACCATTTTTGTCAAACAGGAGCTGCTTTTGCACTTGGTTATTGCCCATCCGGCAAACGTGAGCAATATATTTTAGTTGTTGTACGTAGCAGGATAGTTTTATATCCTGGCTTCCTGTCAGTTTCCGGAGGTCAGCATTGGACATCTTGTAGCTCCAGTCTATATTTTCATTTGTAGTGTTCTTTTGGTCAGGGGCATTCTTTCGTTTCTATCCACCTTTAATCATTTTCCTTAGGAAGCCGTGCCACACTACCTCAATTTTGTGAATTTCACTGGATGATAGTTGCCATGCTTGTGTGCTGTACAGGAGACGAGATCGAACGCATGCCACTAGGAACTTTATACGGGTTTTTAGTAGTATTCGGTGGTCGGTTAGAACGTGTTTCAGTTCATTCCATTTCATGAATGCAGCACTTATCCTAGCATGCAGGAAGTGTGAGGATTCATCACAGTTGCTGACATTATAACCAAGATATTTAAAGGTGCAGACGTTTTTAATATTAGTGCCGCCAAGGGAAATGATACTTGGTTTACATTTGATATCCTCATTGACGTTAAAAGCCATTGTTTCTGTTTTGACATATGATATTTGTAAACCAAAGCGGGTGTAGGTCTTATCATACAACTGAAGAATATTCTGAAGCTCCTCGATGGATCCAGCGAGTATGGCCTGATCATCTGCGTATAGAATCTCTGTTATGCAACCCTCTCCTGATGCTCGTGCTTTCGTATGCATTTCTCTTGTGGATACCTCATTCGGAATGCAATATCTGAACTTGAAGCCTGTATCTGGGTACAGTTTTGATATCTCATGCTGTGCAATCCTGACAACAAAGTCCATATAGATATTTAAAAACTGATGGCGATTCTAGGGCACCTTGTCTTGCAGTGAATGTTTGTTTTCATGCCGCCGAGCTATTTTTATGTATTTTATTTTTTAAAAGGACTTGTCTATAGGTGTGTGTGTTTTATGTTTACAACACATAGGTCTACATTAGCGCATGCACGCTTGTGTGGTTATCTCTGGCCATGCCCCTGCGTGAAAGTTACGCAGTATCACTGTCCTGTCCGTGGTAATAATCAGAACTGGCTCTGTAATGATAATGCGCGTGTTCTTCTCTCCCTCTGTGGTTGGATGTGTTGAGCGATGTGAGCGTGGGCCTTGCGCAGCTACGCTGAGCCAAACGTAACCTATTGTAGGCTTCTAGGCTAATTACGCGCTTACACTGTAAATGCTTGACACGTATTGCAAATAAAATAAGAGTGTTTTCCTGGCCAACGGTAAGGGTAGGGTTGACAGGTAGCCTATGAGGGGCCTAGCCCCTGGGCCACGGGTGTTGATAAAGCGCCCCTGCGGACATGGAGGAGACCGAGGAACCTGTGGTGGACGACCCTGCAGAAAATGCAATTTCTTCCAGTAATGAAGTGCACCCCTGGCCCTACATACGTGATCACTTCAGCTTCGTAGAGAAAAGGGGTGACAGTTTCATTATGCAATGCAGATTGTGTGCCCAAGAAGACAACCATTGCGGCATACAAAAATTTGACGTCTAATCTGCGCAAGCATGTTGAGGTAAGTATTGTCATTGGCATCATAATCACGGGCGCAGATAGAGGGGGGACGGGTGGGATTCGTCCCACCCAGATTTAAATTCACCTCGTTCGGTCCCCCCCACTTATAGGGAGGAAAAAACGTGTATGTTGTCTTTCTTTGCATAAGGCAAACCTCACGGAAAAATCAAAAGACTAATTACCATTTGGTTTATTGAGGTGCACAGCAGTGTTGCAACAACATAGTTGCAACAACTCACATAAAACAAAACAAAGACTGATATTCGGTTGGTTGAGCTGCGCAGACTGCACAGGTTTCGAGCTCGAGCTTGGTTGCTATGGTTACCCACAACAAGTTTGACAGGCATATCAGGGTTGGGGTTGGTTTGCTGGCAGCTTTGTCCCCCCCAGTTTTTTGTCCCCCCCCAGTTCAAAAAACGTATCTGCGCCCCTGATCATAATGTTTCCTTTCCATAGTAAAACCGACAATAGGCTGGTTATATTCCAAAAATTGTGGATGGCATTGCTAATGTTGAAGTAGCAACCTGTTGGTACTGTAACATAACGGTAACTAGTCTGTTATTCGGTTGGCTAATCATGCAAGCAAGTTAGCTCGCCAACCTGACGTGATCAGTCCTCCTACCATTCTACATCCAACAGGCCAGAAAGGAATACTAAGCAAAACAAATAATGTTTGAATTGAATTGTTCAATAACACACAGTGCACACAGGCAAGCTACGAGATTTCGGTGCAACATTTCACTTTCATATTTCGTGTACAATGCTTTGTGTGTGGTCAGGGCGATGTAAACGACATGACTGTGTGTATTGACCTTTTTTGTTTGTCTCAGTTTTAATGCAGCATTATCCTAAGCATTCAATTTGATACACTTCCTTTAAATAAAACATCTGGGTTGAGATGTACATATATCCTTGTTTCCTCTTCTTTTTCATTTTTGCACAACACAATGGAGGCAGAAAACGCCCATTGTTAAAAGTAACGTTTTACTTTTACTCAAAGTACATTTTAAATGATCTACTTTTTACTTTTACTTGAGTAGATTTTTTGTCTGGTAACTTTACTTGTACTTAAGTAAAATTTCATCAGAGTAACAGTACTTGTACTTGAGTATAATATTTTAGTACTCTTTCCACCTCTGGTATTCAGACAGTGAATTTTCATACATATGCCATGGTCTGGGGTGGCATGGTGGTGTAGTGGTTAGTACAGTTGCCTCACAGCAAGAAAGTTCTGGGCTTGAACCCAGTGGCCAGCGAGTGCCTTTCTGTGTGGAGTTTGCATGTTCTTCCCGTGTCTGTGTAGGCTTCCTCCACAATCCAAAGACATGCAGTTAGGTTGACGTGGGGTGGCCTTGGGCTGAGGTGCCCTTGAGCAAGGTACTGAACCCCTGACTGCTCCCCAGGTGCTCTGGTGTGGCTGCCCACTGCTCTGAGTGTGTGTGCGCGCGTGTCTTCACTGCTTCAGATGGGTTAAATACAGAGGATGAATTTCACTGTGCTTGAAAGTGTGCATGTGATAAATAAAGGTTTCTTCTTCCACATCTTTTTGCATTGCTAAGCTCACCGCTGCATTCCTTCTTTTTAAGAATACACCAAGTTGTTGATTTTGCCACTCCTAACATTTCTGCTCTCTCTCTGGTAGGTTTGTTTTGTTTTTTTCAGCCTACTGATAGTGTCTCTCACTGGCATGGACACCTTATTTGGCCAAATCCAGAGAGTTTCCATGAACAGCTACCAGATGCAAATTCAACACTAAAAATCTATACTTTAATCACAGTTTGACTGCTTCATTTCAAATCCTCTGTAATACTGTACAGAGGCAAAATGATGAAAATGGTGTCAATGTCCAAATACTTATGGCCGCTTTATGTCCTGGGGCTCCCTCATGCCTGTGTTACCTTCTGGCTCTCCCCTTTTAGTTATGCTGTCATAGTTAGGTGCCGGAGTCCCTGCTTGTACTCAGTGCAATATGCATACTGTTCCTACTTATTCAGGTGATATTGGGCATACCTAACAACCTGTGTTTTCTCTCTCTCTCTCCCCCCTCCCCCCTGCTTGATCCATCCTGGTGCCCTGTGTCTGGTTGGAGTCTCATCACATAACTCCTGTGGAGGACGGCCCCATGAGGACAGTTGAAAGTCACACCTGGAGGACGCTCTGGACTCTTACAATAATGCTTTTATGGCTGAGGACTACAGTTGACTTGCTAACTTTAGGACTGCAGTTGTCATGAACAGTTTTGCACTCAAGTTTCCATCAATGAAGAGTTTATAACATTAATGAAACTGACTTCATGTTAAAACTGTTAATATTATAGTCATGCTGTCTGTTGTTGCCCAAATGAGGATGGGTTCCCTTTTGAGTCTGGTTCCTCCACCGTCGCCACAAGCTTGCTCATTGGGGATAGATTAGGGATAAAATTAGCTCATGTTTTAAGTCGTTCAAATTCTGTAAAGATGATTTGCGACAATGTTTATTATTAAAAGCACTATACAAATAAACTTGACTTATGGACCCAACTGTACACAGTGTGGTCAGAAGTTGACATACATGGACATAAATGTCATCGTGAACATGAATATTATGGCAATATTGGGCTTTCGATTATTTATTTGAATTGTTCTTTTTCTGTGGTAGAATGATTGTACAACATACATCATAACAGGGAAAAAAACCAAGAATTTGATGCACAACTTTTAATGTATATTTTTGGTTTTCTGAAATCAATACTGGGTCCATCCAATTATACACACACACACACACACACACACACACACACACACACACACACACACACACACACACACATTCAGAATTCTGGTTGGATATTTGATTGTCTTCTTGGCAGAATTGGTTGAGCTCAATTAAATTTATATGTTTCTGGGCACAGACCTGACTTTTAAGCTCAGTTCACATATTTTCAATAGGGTTGAGGTCAGGACTTGTTTTAAGCTTAATATCAGCCTGCTTTGTCCTCCATAACCAGTTTTGATGTGTGTTTGGAGTCCTGTTGGAACACCCAATTAGTCCAAGTTTCTGATGATTTGAGGTTATGCTGAATAATTCTGAGGTTGTTCATTATTCCATCCACTTTGTGCAGTGCACCAGTTCCACTGGCAGCAAAACAGCCCCAGAGCATGATGCTACCACCACCATGCTTAAGAGTTATGACTGTGTTCCTCTGTACCTCTGGTCATTGTGGACAAGCAATTCAATGTTTGTCTCATCTGACTATAAAACTTTCTTCCAGAAGGCTTTTTCTTTGTCCATGCATTGAGCTGCAAACTTTATTCAAACTAGAAGGTGTTGATTTTGGAACAGGGGCTTCTTTTTTCGACTGCAGCCTTTCAGTCCATGGTGATATAAACCTTGCTTGACTGTAGACAGTGTTCCAGCAGCTTCTAGTTCATGGCAGGCCTGTGACTTGATGGCTCCTGGAATGCTCCTGACCATCCAAAACAATTTCCTCTCAGCTGAGGGTGACCATTTGGGTCTTCTTCCAGTAAAGTGGCTTGGCAAAGTGGCTACACCTCCCAATAACTTGTACTTATGCACAGGTGCTTGAACTGATGACACTGGAATCTCCAGTTGTTTAGAAATTACTCTCACAGACATTCCTGAGTGTGTAAATCTATGATCCTCTTTCTCAGATCTGCACTGAGCTCCTTGGACTTTCCTATTGTACTGTGTGCTGATCAATCAATTCAGTGAATACAGTCCAACAAACCCTTTTGATGTTGTGCACAGAGAAGCTACCAGCTATAGTCAATCATGATCACTAACAGGAAGTTAAGAGGCCTTGGCTTTGGCAAGTTAAAAAACATTTTGGAACTTTCAGCACCACATAATTATTAATCTAAGTGAGTGTATGTAAATATTTTTAACCCTGTGTTGATTTCAGGAAATTCAAAATAAGTTTAAACTTGTACACCAAATTATTATGTTTTAAAATTTAATATGTATGTTATACAATCATTCTGCCACAGAAAAATAACAGTTCTGTGGAAAATCATTGAAAGCCTACAATTGCCATGATATTATTAATGTCCCTACATGTAGACTTCTGACTGCAGCTGTATGTATATATGGTCATAATTCTATATTTGTCTCAGAAGGCTTTATTATATCTAATGAAAAAAAAGTCTGTTGAACACAGTGTCACTGCTTTCTGAAGAGTAAAATAAACCTCAAATTTACATCGTATGCCATTTACAGCATTGAAGTGTTCATTTATACTGCACATCTGACCCTCAGTTTTATAGGATATTTATGTCAGTGCTGACAAAAAATTACTTCCTGCTTGTTGTTATAGTAACAAATGCTTTCAGGAAATACCTTGTGTTTAGATCGGTTAGGTCAGATGAAAGGAAAATCAGCACTATTTTTCATTATTTTTGTTTTATAAAAAATGTCCTTACTGCATTCACATATATCATAGTTCATTATAAATTAAATGTATATTTTTGTTTATGGTTAAACAAAAATAAAAAATATTACAATGGTTTTACTAGTATAGGTTACTATGGGCCTTTATGGCAAGTATAGTTTTTAAATACAATATTTAACAATATAATTAATAATGTTATGATTTAATAACATATTTAAATAATATTGGTTGGTGTTGAGTGGTATATCAGATATATTCCATTCAGCTAGCATGATACTGAACAAGTCGAACATGAGTTAGCTGAATGGAATATATCTGATATACCATGAAAAAAAGCCAGTCAATATTATTATTATTATTATTATTATTATTATTATACATTCCTTTTGGGCGTTCACTGAATCTTTCTCTTTCAAAGTTTTCTCAAAATGAAGCAAACCTAGCGGCCATGTTTGTTTTCAAATTGTCACAGTCGCTCGCTAGCATGGAAGTTTTACGTCTCTGTCATGTGACGTCATGTTGTCTTGACAACCATGTAATATCGCAAACTGTATTCAACGCTCATTCTCCATTGGTGTGATGTAATACATGGAGGATAAGCGATATGCTAACAATCTTGCATGTTATCAAACCAAATGAATGAAACCCGCTAGAAGGGAATAGAACGTTTTTATTCCATAGAAAAAGTGTCCTGTATGGATAATAATTAAAAATATTATGATTCTACAATATTCATATGATTCTACAATATAATTTCATTATAATTTGGTAAATTATTAGAAAAACAGAGTTCTTTGGGTAGTAAAGGGTTCTTAACTTCCTAAAAGTTTTCTATTTAGAATCTGATCTTCCAGGGAAATAAAATAACCATGTTATTCTGTTTTAAAGGTTTTACAGAAAGTGAGGAGCCCTTAAATTGTTGGTATGCTCTTGCTTCTATTTGTATCTCAAAATACTACATTATATACTACAAACAGGTGACAAATTAAAGAAAAAAACAATATGGTCTATCATGGTATGGTCTAACGCCTGCAGTGTTGGCATTGATTCTACAAGTATTAAAGTGATGAACACTTTTTTAAAAAAAGATATTCCCTCATTTGATGTTTTGATGATGGTGGTCAGCATCGCGATCTAACATCTTTCTCCAAAATCTCTTATTGGTACTCAAATGCATTGAAATCCAGTGAAAGTGAAGGTAATAACATAGTTTATGTGATTTTAATCCTCATCTAATTATTCAGTGAGTCCTCATACCCTGTATATGAAGGCAGAGTCATCTTGGAAGAGATCACGCCTATCAGGAAAGAAATGCTTCATCATAGGATAAAAGGTGCTCAATGGAGAAGTAGTATGGATTGATTTGAAGTGATGCTTCATGAAGTGGACAAATGAAGCAAAAATGCCCCCACAGCATAACAGAGCTGCTGTATTATTTCCTTTGTCATGTCCTGGTATATACTTGGTATATATTGAATATCTCATTCCTGATTTTTGTAGAGTAGTAATGTTTTAAATTGAATAAGAAATGACAAATTATCATCATTGGGCCAAGCCAAAAGTCTTCATAGGGACAAACACTGATCTTAAACTTTCTAGTTAGAGCAAGCTGTGACACTGATTGCACAAAATATCCACACACATCACCTTTGTCAGTGATATCAGCACATCAGCCATGCATTAATAGTGCACTCCTTGTGTGAACATGCTATTCACACTAAGGTGATGTGAATTGCGCTATTTCAGATGTAACTCACAACATTCGCCCCATGCTTTGCTGTAGGACGGTTGAAGACAGATGTACAGCAGTTAGCCTGGTATAAACATACTGTAGTCTGTAAATTATTCTGTTATGCGTGCAAAAGTCTATAGCTCAATTTCATAAAATGTACACATTACACAACTGTTAATTGTACTGATTACATGTTAACCTACAGCTGATTAATGTGTGAGTCTGCATACAAATGAGTGTGCGGTGATTATGTGAATCATATTAGCTGCCTTGGCCTTCAAACAGAGATGAATTTAGAACTTATTAATAACTGAACTTAATTATTCAGTTTAACGTGGCATTAGCACTCATGATCAGCAGACTGAACCTCAGAACCTCAAGGATAGGGATGATAATGATGGGGATAATGATGATGATGATGGGGATGTTGATCATGATGATGATGGGGATGTTGATCATCATGATCATCATCAACATCCCCGTCATGATGATGGTGATGGGGATGTTGATCATGATGATCATGATCATGATGATGATGACGACGAGGATGTTGATCATGATGATGATGATGACGGGGATGTTGATCATGATGACATGGATGTTGATCATGATGATGATGATGATGACAGGGATGTTGATGATGATGATGATGACAGGGATGTTGATGATGATGATGATGACAGGGATGTTGATGATGATGATGATGACGGGGATGTTGATGATGGGATGATGACGGGGATGTTGATGATGACGGGGATGTTGATGATGATGATGATGACGGGGATGTTGATGATGATGATGACAGGGATGTTGATGATGATGATGACAGGGATGTTGATGATGATGACAGGGATGTTGATGATGATGACGGGGATGTTGATGATGGGATGATGACGGGGATGTTGATGATGGGATGATGACGGGGATGTTGATGATGGGATGATGATGATGATGATGATGACGGGGATGTTGATGATGATGACGGGGATGTTGATGATGATGATGACGGGGATGTTGATGATGATGATGACGGGGATGTTGATGATGATGACGGGGATGTTGATGATGGGATGATGACGGGGATCTTGATGATGACGGGGATGTTGATGATGATGACGGGGATGTTGATGATGATGATGACAGGGATGTTGATGATGATGATGATGACAGGGATGTTGATGATGATGATGATGACAGGGATGTTGATGATGATGATGATGACAGGGATGTTGATGACGATGACAGGGATGTTGATGATGATGATGATGATGATGACGGGGATGTTGATGATGGGATGATGACGGGGATGTTGATGATGGGATGATGACGGGGATGTTGATGATGATGATGACGGGGATGTTGATGATGATGACGGGGATGTTGATGATGATGACGGGGATGTTGATGACGATGATGACGGGATGTTGATGACGATGATGACGATGACGGGGATGTTGATCATGATGATGATGATAACGGGGATGTTGATCATGATGATGATGGGGATGTTGATCATGATGATGATGGGGATGTAGATCATGATGATGAAGATGATGTAGATCATGATGATGATGATGATGATGACAGGGATGTTGAACATGATGATGATGATGACGGGGATGTTGAACATGATGATGAAGATGACGGGGATATTAAACATGATGATGATGATGATGGGGATGTTGAACATGATGATGATGGGGATGTTGATCATGATGATGGTGTCAGGGATGTTGATCATGATGAAGATGATGATGATGATGGCAGGGAGGTTGATCATGATGATGATGACGGGGATGTTGAACATGATGAGGATGTTGAACATGATGATGATGATGATGATGATGATGGGGATGTTGAACATGATGATGATGATGATGATGGGGATGTTGATCATGATGACGATGATGATGATGGGGATGTTGATCATGATGACGTGGATGTTGATCATGATGACGTGGATGTTGATGATGATGATGATGATGATGACAGGGATGTTGATGATGATGATGATGATGATGACGGGGATGTTGATGATGGGATGATGATGGGGATGTTGATCATGATGATGATGATGACAGGGATGTTGATCATGATGATGATGATGATGGCAGGGAGGTTGATCATGACGATGATGACAGGGATGTTGATCATGATGACAGGGATGTTGATGATGATGATGATGACGGGGATGTTAATGATGATGATGATGATGATGACAGGGATGTTGATGATGATGATGATGACGGGGATGTTGATGATGATGACGGGGATGTTGATGATGATGATGACGGGGATGTTGATGATGATGATGACGGGGATGTTGATGATGGGATGATGACGGGGATGTTGATGATGGGATGATGACGGGGATGTTGATGATGGGATGATGACGGGGATGTTGATGATGATGATGATGACGGGGATGTTGATGATGGGATGATGACGGGGATGTTGATGATGGGATGATGACGGGGATGTTGATGATGATGATGATGACGGGGATGTTGATGATGATGATGATGACGGGGATGTTGATGATGATGATGATGACGGGGATGTTGATGATGATGATGATGACAGGGATGTTGATGATGATGATGATGACAGGGATGTTGATCATGATGACAGGGATGTTGATGATGGGATGATGACGGGGATGTTGATGATGATGATGACAGGGATGTTGATGATGATGATGATGACAGGGATGTTGATGATGATGATGATGACAGGGATGTTGATGACGATGACAGGGATGTTGATGATGATGATGATGATGATGACGGGGATGTTGATGATGGGATGATGACGGGGATGTTGATGATGGGATGATGACGGGGATGTTGATGATGATGATGACGGGGATGTTGATGATGATGACGGGGATGTTGATGATGATGACGGGGATGTTGATGACGATGATGACGGGATGTTGATGACGATGATGACGATGACGGGGATGTTGATCATGATGATGATGATAACGGGGATGTTGAACATGATGATGATGGGGATGTTGATCATGATGATGGTGTCAGGGATGTTGATCATGATGAAGATGATGATGATGATGGCAGGGAGGTTGATCATGATGATGATGACGGGGATGTTGAACATGATGAGGATGTTGAACATGATGATGATGATGATGATGATGATGGGGATGTTGAACATGATGATGATGATGATGATGGGGATGTTGATCATGATGACGATGATGGGGATGTTGATCATGATGACGTGGATGTTGATCATGATGACGTGGATGTTGATGATGATGATGATGATGATGACAGGGATGTTGATGATGATGATGATGATGATGACGGGGATGTTGATGATGGGATGATGATGGGGATGTTGATCATGATGATGATGATGACAGGGATGTTGATCATGATGATGATGATGATGGCAGGGAGGTTGATCATGACGATAATGACAGGGATGTTGATCATGATGACAGGGATGTTGATGATGATGATGATGACGGGGATGTTAATGATGATGATGATGATGATGACAGGGATGTTGATGATGACGGGGATGTTGATGATGATGATGATGAAGGGGATGTTGATGATGATGATGACGGGGATGTTGATGATGATGATGACGGGGATGTTGATGATGGGATGATGACGGGGATGTTGATGATGGGATGATGACGGGGATGTTGATGATGGGATGATGACGGGGATGTTGATGATGGGATGATGACGGGGATGTTGATGATGATGATGATGACGGGGATGTTGATGATGGGATGATGACGGGGATGTTGATGATGGGATGATGACGGGGATGTTGATGATGATGATGATGACGGGGATGTTGATGATGATGATGATGACGGGGATGTTGATGATGATGATGATGATGATGGGGATGTTGATGATGATGATGATGACGGGGATGTTGATGATGATGAAGATGATGATGATGACGGGGATGTTGATGATGATGATGATGACAGGGATGTTGATGATGATGATGATGACGGGGATGTTGATGATGATGGGATGATGACGGGGATGATGATGATGACGGGGATGTTGATGATGATGATGACGACGACGGGGATGTTGATGACGATGATGATGACGATGGGGATGTTGATGACGATGATGATGACGGGGATGTTGATGATGATGATGATGATGACGGGGATGTTGATGATGATGATGATGGGGACGTTGATGACGATGATGATGGGGACGTTGATGATGATGATGACGGGGACGTTGATGATGATGATGATGACGGGTATGTTGATCATGATGATGACGACGGGGATGTTGATCATGATGATGATGACAGGGATGTTGATCATGATGATGATGATGATGGCAGGGAGGTTGATCATGATGATGATGATAACGGGGATGTTGATCATGATGATGATGGGGATGTTGATCATGATGATGATGGGGATGTAGATCATGATGATGATGATGATGTAGATCATGATGATGATGATGATGATGACAGGGATGTTGAACATGATGATGATGATGACGGGGATGTTGAACATGATGATGAAGATGACGGGGATATTAAACATGATGATGATGATGATGGGGATGTTGAACATGATGATGATGGGGATGTTGATCATGATGATGGTGACAGGGATGTTGATCATGATGAAGATGATGATGATGATGGCAGGGAGGTTGATCATGATGATGATGACGGGGATGTTGAACATGATGAGGATGTTGAACATGATGATGATGATGATGATGATGATGGGGATGTTGAACATGATGATGATGATGATGATGGGGATGTTGATCATGATGACGATGATGATGATGGGGATGTTGATCATGATGACGTGGATGTTGATCATGATGACGTGGATGTTGATGATGATGATGATGATGATGACAGGGATGTTGATGATGATGATGATGATGATGATGATGATGACGGGGATGTTGATGATGGGATGATGATGGGGATGTTGATCATGATGATGATGATGACAGGGATGTTGATCATGATGATGATGATGATGATGGCAGGGAGGTTGATCATGACGATGATGACAGGGATGTTGATCATGATGACAGGGATGTTGATGATGATGATGATGACGGGGATGTTAATGATGATGATGATGATGATGACAGGGATGTTGATGATGATGATGATGACGGGGATGTTGATGATGATGATGACGGGGATGTTGATGATGATGATGACGGGGATGTTGATGATGGGATGATGACGGGGATGTTGATGATGGGATGATGACGGGGATGTTGATGATGATGATGATGACGGGGATGGTGATGATGGGATGATGACGGGGATGTTGATGATGGGATGATGACGGGGATGTTGATGATGATGATGATGACGGGGATGTTGATGATGATGATGATGACGGGGATGTTGATGATGATGATGATGACGGGGATGTTGATGATGATGATGATGATGATGGGGATGTTGATGATGATGATGATGACGGGGATGTTGATGATGATGAAGATGATGATGATGACTGTGATGTTGATGATGATGATGATGATGACAGGGATGTTGATGATGATGATGATGACGGGGATGTTGATGATGATGGGATGATGACGGGGATGATGATGATGACGGGGATGTTGATGATGATGATGATGATGATGATGACGACGACGGGGATGTTGATGACGATGATGATGACGACGGGGATGTTGATGACGATGATGATGACGGGGATGTTGATGATGATGATGATGATGACGGGGATGTTGATGATGATGATGATGGGGACGTTGATGACGATGATGATGGGGACGTTGATGACGATGATGATGATGACGGGGACGTTGATGATGATGATGATGACGGGTATGTTGATCATGATGATGACGACGGGGATGTTGATCATGATGATGATGACAGGGATGTTGATCATGATGATGATGATGATGGCAGGGAGGTTGATCATGATGATGATGACGGGGATGTTGAACATGATGATGATGATGGGGATGTTGAACAGGATGAGGATGTTGAACATGATGATGATGATGATGGGAATGTTGAACATGATGATGATGATGATGGGGATGTTGATCATGATGACGTGGATGTTGATGATGATGATGATGATGATGACAGGGATGATGATGATGGGATGATGATGGGGATGTTGATCATGATGATGATCATGACAGGGATGTTGATCATGATGATGACGACGGGGATGTTGATCATGATGATGATGACAGGGATGTTGATCATGATGATGATGATGATGGCAGGGAGGTTGATCATGATGATGATGACGGGGATGTTGAACATGATGATGATGATGATGATGGGGATGTTGAACATGATGAGGATGTTGAACATGATGATGATGATGATGGGAATGTTGAACATGATGATGATGATGATGGGGATGTTGATCATGATGACGTGGATGTTGATGATGATGATGATGATGATGATGGGGATGTTGATGATGGGATGATGATGGGGATGTTGATCATGATGATGATCATGACAGGGATGTTGATCATGATGATGATGATGATGATGGCAGGGAGGTTGATCATGACGATGATGACAGGGATGTTGATCATGATGACAGGGATGTTGATGATGATGATGATGACGGGGATGTTAATGATGATGATGATGATGACAGGGATGTTGATGATGATGATGATGACGGGGATGTTGATGATGACGGGGATGTTGATGATGATGATGACGGGGATGTTGATGATGGGATGATGACGGGGATGTTGATGATGGGATGATGATGGGGATGTTGATGATGATGATGATGACGGGGATGTTGATGATGGGATGATGACGGGGATGTTGATGATGGGATGATGACGGGGATGTTGATGATGATGAGATGATGACGGGGATGTTGATGATGATGATGACGGGGATGTTGATGATGATGATGATGACGGGGATGTTGATGATGATGAAGATGATGATGATGACGGGGATGTTGATGATGATGATGATGACAGGGATGTTGATGATGATGATGATGACGGGGATGTTGATGATGATGGGATGATGACGGGGATGATGATGATGATGACGGGGATGTTGATGATGATGATGATGATGACGACGACGGGGATGTTGATGACGATGATGATGATGACGACGGGGATGTTGATGACGATGATGATGATGATGACGGGGATGTTGATGATGATGATGACGGGGATGTTGATGATGATGATGACGGGGATGTTGATGATGATGATGATGGGGACGTTGATGACGATGATGATGATGACGGGGACGTTGATGATGATGATGATGACGGGGATGTTGATCATGATGATGACGACGGGGATGTTGATCATGATGATGATGACAGGGATGTTGATCATGATGATGATGATGATGGCAGGGAGGTTGATCATGATGATGATGACGGGGATGTTGAACATGATGATGATGATGATGATGGGGATGTTGAACATGATGAGGATGTTGAACATGATGATGATGATGATGGGAATGTTGAACATGATGATGATGATGATGGGGATGTTGATCATGATGACGTGGATGTTGATGATGATGATGATGATGATGATGACAGGGATGATGATGATGATGATGATGATGGGGATGTTGATCATGATGCTGATCATGACAGGGATGTTGATCATGATGATGATGATGATGATGATGGCAGGGAGGTTGATCATGACGATGATGACAGGGATGTTGATCATGATGACAGGGATGTTGATGATGATGATGACGGGGATGTTGATGATGATGATGACGGGGATGTTGATGATGATGATGACGGGGATGATGATGATGATGGGGATGTCGATGATGATGATGACGGGGATGTTGATGATGTTGATGATGATGATGACAGGGATGTTGATGATGATGATGATGATGGGGATGTTGATGATGGGATGATGACGGGGATGTTGATGATGGGACGATGACGGGGATGTTGATGATGGGATGATGACGGGGATGTTGATGATGATGATGATGATGATGACGGGGATGATGATGATGATGATGACAGGGATGTTGATGATGATGATGATGATGATGGGGATGTTGATGTTGGGATGATGACGGGGATGATGATGATGATGATGATGATGATGATGACGGGGATGTTGATAATGATGATGATGATGACGGGGATGTTGATGATGATGAAGATGATGACGGGGATGTTGATGATGATGATGATGATGACAGGGATGATGATGATGATGGGGATGTTGATGATGATGGGATGATGACGGGGATGTTGATGATGATGATGATGACAGGGATGTTGATGATGATGATGATGACGGGGATGTTGATGATGATGGGATGATGACGGGGATGATGATGATGATGATGATGATGACGACGGGATTGTTGATGACGATGATGATGATGACGACGGGGATGTTGATGACGATGATGATGATGATGACGGGGATGTTGATGATGATGATGATGATGATGATGACGGGGATGATGATGATGATGATGATGATGATGATGACGGGAATGTTGATGACGATGATGATGATGACGACGGGGATGTTGATGATGATGATGACGGGAATGTTGATGACGATGATGATGATGATGACGGGGATGTTGATGATGATGATGACGGGGATGTTGATGATGATGATGATGATGATGACGACGACGGGAATGTTGATGACGATGATGATGATGATGACGGGGATGTTGAAGATGATGATGATGATGACAGGGATGTTGATGATGATGATAACGGGGATGTTGATGATGATGATGATGGGGATGTTGATGTTGATGATGATGATGACGGGGACGTTGATGACGATGATGATGATGACGGGGACGTTGATGACGATGATGATGATGACGGGGATGTTGATCATGATGATGACGACGGGGATGTTGATCATGATGATGATGACAGGGATGTTGATCATGATGATGATGATGATGGCAGGGAGGTTGATCATGATGATGATGACAGGGATGTTGATCATGATGATGGGGATGTTGATGATGATGATGATGACGACGAGGATGTTGATGATGATGGGGATGCTGATGATGATGACAGGGATGTTGATCATGATGATGATGAAGATGATGATGACAGGGATGTTGATCATGATGATGATGATGATGATGATGGGGATGTTGATCATGACGATGATGAGGGGGATGTTGATCATGATGATGATGATGGGGATTTTGATCATGATGATGATGATGATGAGGAGGATTTTGATCATGATGATGATGATGATGGGGATGTTGATCATGATGATGATGATGACGATGATGACGGGGATGTTGATCATGATGATGATGGGGATTTTGATCATGATGATGATGATGATGAGGAGGATTTTGATCATGATGATGATGATGATCGGGATGTTGATCATGATGATGATGATGATGATGATGGGGATGTTGATCATGATGATGATGACAGGGATTTTGATCATGATGATGATGACAGGGATGTTGATCATGATGAAGATGACAGGGATGTTGATCATGATGATGATGATGATGATGATGACAGGGATGTTGATCATGATGATGATGATAATGATGACAGGGATGTTGATAATGATGATGATGGTGATGATGATGACGGGGATATTGATCATGATGATGATGACGAAGACAGGGATGTTGATCATGATGATGGAGATGTTGATCATGATGATGATGATCATGATGATGATGACGACGAGGATGTTGATCATGATGATGGGGATGTTGATCATGATGATGATGATGATGATGATGACGGGGATATTGATCATGATGATGATGACGAAGACAGGGATGTTGATCATGATGATGGAGATGTTGATCATGATGATGATGATCATGATGATGATGACGACGAGGATGTTGATCATGATGATGGGGATGTTGATCATGATGATGGGGATGATGATGATGATGACGACAGGGATGTTGATCATGATGATGATGATCATGATGATGATGATGACGAGGATGTTGATCATGATTATGATGATGATGACCGGGATGTTGATCATGATGATGATGGGGATGTTGATCATGATGAGGATGACAATGGGGATTTTGATCATGATGATGATGATGATGATGATGATGATGATGGGGATGATGATGGTGATGATGACAGGGATGTTGATCATGATGATGACGGGGATGTTGATGATGATGATGATGACGGGGATGTTGATGATGGGACGATGACGGGGATGTTGATGATGGGACGATGACGGGGATGTTGATGATGGGATGATGACGGGGATGTTGATGATGATGATGATGATGACGGGGATGATGATGATGATGATGATGATGATGATGACAGGGATGCTGATGATGATGATGATGACAGGGATGTTGATGATGATGATGACAGGGATGTTGATCATGATGATGATGACAGGGATGTTGATCATGATGATGATGATGACGGGGATGTTGATGATGGGATGATGACGGGGATGTTGATGATGATGATGATGATGACGGGGATGATGATGATGATGATGATGATGACAGGGATGTTGATGATGATGATGATGACAGGGATGTTGATGATGATGATGACAGGGATGTTGATCATGATGATGATGACAGGGATGTTGATCATGATGATGATGATGACGGGGATGTTGATCATGATGATGATGATGACGGGGATGTTGATTATGATGATGACGGGGATGTTGATCATGATGATGATGACGGTGATGTTGATCATGATGATGATGATGACGGGGATGTTGATCATGATGATGATGGGGATGTTGATCATGATGATGATGATGATGATGGGGATGTTGATGATGATGATGATGATGATGAAGACAGGGATGTTGATCATGATGATGATGATGATGATGACAGGGATGTTTATCATAATGATGATGATGATGACGGGGATGTTGATCATGATGATGATAATGACTGGAATGTTGATCATGATGATGATGATGATGATGACTGGGATGTTGATCATGATGATGATGATGATGATGACAGGGATGTTGATCATGATGATGATGATGACGACAGGGATGTTGATCATGATGATGATGATGACGGCGATGTTGATCATGATGATGATGATCATGACGGGGATGTTGATTATGATGATGACGGGGATGTTGATCATGATGATGATGACGGTGTTGTTGATCATGATGATGATGATGATGGGGATGTTGATCATGATGATGATGATGATGATGATGATGGGGATGTTGATCATGATGATGATGATGATGACGGGGATGTTGATGATGATGTTTGATGATGACAGGGATGTTGATCATGATGATGATGATGATGATGATGATGACAGGGATGTTGATCATAATGATGATGATGATGACGGGGATGTTGATCATGATGATGATAATGACTGGGATGTTGATCATGATGATGATGATGACAGGGATGTTGATCATGATGATGATGATGACAGGGATGTTGATCATGATGACGATGACGATGACAGAGATGTTGTTCATGATGATGATGATGATGACGGGCATGTTGATCATGATGATGATGATGATGACGGGCATGTTGATCATGATGATGATGATGATGACGGGGATGTTGATCATGATGATGATGATGATGATGGGGATGTTGATCATGATGATGATGATGATGATGACAGGGATGTTGTTCATAATGATGCTGATGATGACAGGGATGTTGATCATGATGATGATGATGACGACAGGGATGTTGATCATGATGATGATGATGACGACAAGGATGTTGATCACGATGATGATGGTCATGATGATGATGATGACGAGGATGTTGATCATGATTATGATGACGATGGGGATTTTGATCATGATGATGATGACAGGGATGTTGGTCATGATGATGATGATGATGATGATGATCATGACAGGGATGTTGATGATGATGATGATGATGACGGGGATGTTGATCATGATGATGATGATGATGGTGATGACGGGGATGTTGATCATGATGATGATGATGACGGCAATGTTGTTCATGATGATGATGACGGGTAAGTTGATCATGATGATGATGATGATGGGGATGTTGATCATGATGATGATGATGATGATGGGGATGTTGATCATAATGATGATGACAGGGATGTTGATCATGATGATGATGATGATGGCAGGGAGGTTGATCATGATGATGATGATGATGATGACGACAAGGATGTTGATCACGATGATGATGGTCATGATGATGATGATGACGAGGATGTTGCTCATGATTATGATGATGATGGGGATGTTGATCATGATGATGATGATGATTATAGGGATGTTGATCAAGATGATGGGGATGTTGATCATGATGATGGTGATGTTGATCATGATGAGGATGACGATGGGGATTTTGATCATGATGATGATGATGGGGATGATGATGGGGATGATGACAGGGATGTTGATCATGATGATGACAGGGATGTTGGTCATGATGATGATGATGATGATCATGACAGGGATGTTGATGATGATGATGATGATGATGATGATGATGATGATGGGGATGTTGATCAAAATGATGATGATGATGATGATGATGATGGTCATGTTGATCAAGATGATGACGGGGATGTTGATCATGATGATGATGATGATGATGGGGATGTTGATCATGATGATGATGATGATGATGGGGATGCTGATCATGATGATGATGATGATGATGGGGATGTTGATCATGATGATGATGATGATGATGACAGGGATGTTGATCATGATGATGATGGGGATGTTGATCATGATGAGGATGACGATGGGGATTTTGATCATGATGATGATGATGATGATGATGGGGATGATGATGGTGATGATGACAGGGATGTTGGTCATGATGATGATGATGATCATGACAGGGATGTTGATAATGATGATGACGGGGATGTTGATGATGATGATGAAGACGGGGATGTTGATGATGGGATGATGACAGGGATGTTGATCATGATGATGACAGGGATGTTGGTCATAATGATGATGATGATGATCATGACAGGGATGTTGATCATAATGATGATGATGATGATGGGGATGTTGATCATAATGATGATGATGATGATGATGATGGTCATGTTGATCAAGATGATGACGGGGATGTTGATCATGATGATGATGATGATGATGGGGATGTTGATCATGATGATGATGATGATGATGATGGGGATGCTGATGATGATGATGATGATGGGGATGCTGATCATGATGATGATGATGATGACAGGGATGTTGATCATGATGATGATGGGGATGTTGATCATGATGAGGATGACGATGGGGATTTTGATCATGATGATGATGATGATGATGATGGGGATGATGATGGTGATGATGACAGGGATGTTGATCATGATGATGATGACAGGGATGTTGGTCATGATGATGATGATGATCATGACAGGGATGTTGATAATGATGATGACGGGGATGTTGATGATGATGATGATGATGATGACGGGGATGTTGATGATGGGATGATGACGGGGATGTTGATGATGGGATGATGACGGGGATGTTGATGATGATGATGATGATGATGATAACGAGGATGTAGATGATGATGATGATGATGACGGGGATGTGGATGATCATGATGATGACAAGGATGTTGATGATGATGATGATGATGATGATGACGGGGATGTTTATGATGATGATGATGACGGGGATGTTGATCACGATGATGATGATGATGATGACAGGGATGTTTATGATGATGATATGATGATTATAGGGATGTTGATCAAGATGATGGGGATGTTGATCATGATGAGGATGACGATGGGGATTTTGATCATGATGATGATGATGATGATGGGGATGATGATGGTGATGATGACAGGGATGTTGATCATGATGATGATGACAGGGATGTTGGTCATGATGATGATCATGACAGGGATGTTGATAATGATGATGACGGGGATGTTGATGATGATGATGATGATGATGATGACGGGGATGTTGATGATGGGATGATGACGGGTATGTTGACGATGGGATGATGACGGGGATGTTGATGATGATGATGATGATGATGATGATGACGAGGATGTTGATGACGATGATGATGATGACGGGGATGTTGATGATGGGATAATGACGGGGATGTTGATGATGATGATGATGATGATGATGATGATGACGGGGATGTTGATGATGATGATGATGATGACGATGGGGATGTTGATGATGACGGGGATGTTGATGATGATGACGGGGATGTTGATCATGATGATGATGATAACAGGGATGTTGATCATGATGATGATGATAACGGGGATGTTGATCATGATGATGATGATGACGACGGGGATGTTGATCATGATGATGATGACAGGGATGTTGATCATGATGATGATGACAGGGATGTTGATCATGATGATGATGACGGGGATGTTGAACATGATGATGACGGGGATGTTGAACATGATGATGACGGGGATGTTGAACATGATGATGACGGGGATGTTGAACATGATGATGAAGATGACAGGGATGTTGAACATGATGATGATGATGACGGGGATGTTGAACATGATGACGAAGATGATGGGGATGTTGAACATGATGATGATGATGACGGGGATGTTGAACATGATGATGAAGATGACGGGGATGTTGACCATGATAATGATGATGATGGGAATGTTGAACATGATGATGATGGGGATGTTGATCATGATGATGGTGACAGGGATGTTGATCATGATGATGATGATGATGATGGCAGGGATGTTGAACATGATGATGATGATGATGACGGGGATGTTGAACATGATGAGGATGTTGAACATGATGATGATGATGATGATGGGGATGTTGAACATGATGATGATGATGATGATGATGGGGATGTTGAACATGATGATGATGATGATGATGGGGATGTTGATCATGATGATGATGATGATGATGGGGATGTTGATCATAATGATGATGACAGGGATGTTGATCATGATGATGATGATGATGGCAGGGAGGTTGATCATGATGATGATGATGATGATGACGACAAGGATGTTGATCACGATGATGATGGTCATGATGATGATGATGACGAGGATGTTGATCATGATTATGATGATGATGGGGATGTTGATCATGATGATGATGATGATGATTATAGGGATGTTGATCATGATGATGATGATGGTGATGTTGATCATGATGTGGATGACGATGGGGATTTTGATCATGATGATGATGATGGGGATGATGATGGGGATGATGACAGGGATGTTGATCATGATGATGACAGGGATGTTGGTCATAATGATGATGATGATGATCATGACAGGGATGTTGATCATAATGATGATGATGATGATGATGATCGGGATGTTGATCATAATGATGATGATGATGATGATGATGGTCATGTTGATCAAGATGATGACGGGGATGTTGATCATGATGATGATGATGATGATGGGGATGTTGATCATGATGATGATGATGATGATGGGGATGCTGCTGCTGCTGCTGATGATGATGATGGGGATGCTGATCATGATGATGATGATGATGACAGGGATGTTGATCATGATGATGATGGGGATGTTGATCATGATGAGGATGACGATGGGGATTTTGATCATGATGATGATGATGATGATGATGGGGATGATGATGGTGATGATGACAGGGATGTTGATCATGATGATGATGACAGGGATGTTGGTCATGATGATGATGATGATCATGACAGGGATGTTGATAATGATGATGACGGGGATGTTGATGATGATGATGATGACGGGGATGTTGATGATGGGATGATGACGGGGATGTTGATGATGGGATGATGACGGGGATGTTGATGATGATGATGATGATGATGATAACGAGGATGTTGATGATGATGATGATGATGACGGGGATGTGGATGATCATGATGATGACAAGGATGTTGATGATGATGATGATGATGACGGGGATGTTTATGATGATGATGATGATGATGATGATGATGGGGATGTTGATCACGATGATGATGATGATGATGATGATGATGACAGGGATGTTTATGATGATGATGATGATGATTATAGGGATGTTGATCAAGATGATGGGGATGTTGATCATGATGAGGATGACGATGGGGATTTTGATCATGATGATGATGATGATGATGGAGATGATGATGGTGATGATGACAGGGATGTTGATCATGATGATGATGACAGGGATGTTGGTCATGATGATGATCATGACAGGGATGTTGATAATGATGATGACGGGGATGTTGATGATGATGATGACGGGGATGTTGATGATGGGATGATGACGGGGATGTTGATGATGGGATGATGACGGGGATGTTGATGATGATGATGATGATGACGAGGATGTTGATGACGATGATGATGATGACGACGGGGATGTTGATGATGACGGGGATGTTGATGATGATGATGATGATGATGACGGGGATGTTGATGATGATGATGATGATGACGACGGGGATGTTGATGATGACGGGGATGTTGATGATGATGACGGGGATGTTGATCATGATGATGATGATAACAGGGATGTTGATCATGATGATGATGACGACGGGGATGTTGATCATGATGATGATGACAGGGATGTTGATCATGATGATGATGACAGGGATGTTGATCATGATGATGATGACGGGGATGTTGAACATGATGATGACGGGGATGTTGAACATGATGATGACGGGGATGTTGAACATGATGATGATGGGGATGTTGAACATGATGATGATGGGGATGTTGAACATGATGATGAAGATGACAGGGATGTTGAACATGATGATGATGATGACGGGGATGTTGAACATGATGATGAAGATGATGGGGATGTTGAACATGATGATGATGATGACGGGGATGTTGAACATGATGATGAAGATGACGGGGATGTTGACCATGATAATGATGATGATGGGAATGTTGAACATGATGATGATGGGGATGTTGATCATGATGATGGTGACAGGGATGTTGATCATGATGATGATGATGATGATGATGGCGGGGATGTTGAACATGATGATGATGATGACGGGGATGTTGAACATGATGATGATGATGATGATGGGGATGTTGAACATGATGATGATGATGATGATGATGATGATGATGGGGATGTTGAACATGATGATGATGATGATAATGGGGATGTTGAACATGATGATGATGATGATGATGGGGATGTTGAACATGATGATGATGATGATGATGATGATGATTGGGATGTTGAACATGATGATGTTGATGATGGGGATGTTGATCATGATGATGATGATGACAGGGATGTTGATCATGATGACAGGGATGTTGATCATGATGACAGGGATGTTGATGATGATGATGATGACGGGGATGTTGATCATGATGATGATGATAACAGGGATGTTGATCATGATGATGATGATAACGGGGATGTTGATCATGATGATGATGATGACGACGGGGATGTTGATCATGATGATGATGACAGGGATGTTGATCATGATGATGATGACAGGGATGTTGATCATGATGATGATGACAGGGATGTTGATCATGATGATGATGACGGGGATGTTGAACATGATGATGACGGGGATGTTGAACATGATGATGACGGGGATGTTGAACATGATGATGATGGGGATGTTGAACATGATGATGATGGGGATGTTGAACATGATGAAGATGACAGGGATGTTGAACATGATGATGATGATGACAGGGATGTTGAACATGATGATGAAGATGACGGGGATGTTGAACATGATGATGATGATGACGGGGATGTTGAACATGATGATGAAGATGACGGGGATGTTGACCATGATAATGATGATGATGGGAATGTTGAACATGATGATGATGGGGATGTTGATCATGATGATGGTGACAGGGATGTTGATCATGATGATGATGATGATGATGATGGGGATGTTGATCATGATGATGATGATGATGATGGGGATGTTGCTCATGATGATGATTATGATGACGACGAGGATGTTGATCATGATTATGATGATGATGACAGGGATGTTTATGATGATGATGATGATTATAGAGATGTTGATCATGATGATGGGGATGTTGATCATGATGATAACGGGGATGTTGATCATGATGATGATGATGATGGGGATGTTGATCATGATGATGACAGGATGTTGATCACGATGATGATGATCATGATGATGATGATCATGATGATGACGACGACGAGGATGTTGATCATGATGATGATGACAGGGATGTTGATCATGATGATGGGGATATCGATCATGATGATGATGACGGGGATGTTGATGATGATGATGACGGGGATGTTGATGATGATGATGACAGCGATGTTGATCATGATGATGATGACAGGGATGTTGATCATGATGATGATGATGACGGGGATGTTGATCATGATGATGATGATGACGGGGATGTTGATCATGATGATGATGATGATGATGATGACGGCGATGTTGATCATGATGATGATGATGATGACGGGGATGTTGATCATGATGATGATGATGACGGGGATGTTGATTATGATGATGACGGGGATGTTGATCATGATGATGATGACGGTGATGTTGATCATGATGATGATGGGGATGTTGATCATGATGATGATGGGGATGTTGATCATGATGATGATGATGATGATGATGATGGGGATGTTGATGATGATGATGGGGATGTTGATCATAATGATGACGACAGGGATGTTGATCATAATAATGACGACAGGGTTGTTGATCATGATGATGATGATGACAGGGATGTTTATCATGATGATGATGATGACGGGGATGTTGATCATGATGATGATAATGACTGGGATGTTGATCATGATGATGATGATGATGACTGGGATGTTGATCATGATGATGATGATGATGATGACAGGGATGTTGATCATGATGATGATGATGACGACAGGGATGTTGATCATGATGATGATGATGACGGCGATGTTGATCATGATGATGATGATCATGACGGGGATGTTGATTATGATGATGACGGGGATGTTGATCATGATGATGATGACGGTGTTGTTGATCATGATGATGATGATGACGGGGATGTTGATCATGATGATGATGATGATGACGGGGATGTTGATGATGATGATGATGACAGGGATGTTGATCATGATGATGATGATAACAGGGATGTTGATCATAATGATGATGATGATGACGGGGATGTTGATCATGATGATGATAATGACTGGGATGTTGATCATGATGATGATGATGACAGGGATGTTGATCATGATGATGATGATGACAGGGATGTTGATCATGATGATGATGATGACAGGGATGTTGATCATGATGACGATGACGATGACAGAGATGTTGTTCATGATGATGATGATGATGATGATGATGACGGGCATGTTGATCATGATGATGATGATGATGACGGGGATGTTGATCATGATGATGATGATGATGATGATGGGGATGTTGATCATGATGATGATGATGATGACAGGGATGTTGTTCATAATGATGCTGATGATGACAGGGATGTTGATCATGATGATGATGATGACGACAGGGATGTTGATCATGATGATGATGATGATGACGACAAGGATGTTGATCACGATGATGATGGTCATGATGATGATGACGAGGATGTTGATCATGATTATGATGATGATGGGGATGTTGATTATGATGATGATGATGATTATAGGGATGTTGATCAAGATGATGGGGATGTTGATCATGATGATGATGATGGTGATGTTGATCATGATGAGGATGACGATGGGGATTTTGATCATGATGATGATGATGGGGATGATGATGGGGATGATGACAGGGATGTTGATCATGATGATGACAGGGATGTTGGTCATGATGATGATGATGATGATCATGACAGGGATGATGATGATGATGATGATGATGATGATGATGACGGGGATGTTGATCATAATGATGATGATGATGGTCATGTTGATCAAGATGATGACGGGGATGTTGATCATGATGATGATGATGATGATGGGGATGTTGATCATGATGATGATGATGATGATGATGGGGATGCTGATCATGATGATGATGATAATGACAGGGATGTTGATCATAATGATGATGATGATGACAGGGATGTTGATCATGATTATGATGATGATGACCGGGATGTTGATCGTGATGATGATGACAGGGATGTTTATGATGATGATGATGATGATGATTATAGGGATGTTGATCAAGATGATGGGGATGTTGATCATGATGATGATGATGGTGATGTTGATCATGATGATGATGACGATGGGGATTTTGATCATGATGATGATGATGATGGTGATGATGACAGGGATGTTGATCATGATGATGATGACAGGGATGTTGGTCATGATGATGATGATGATGATCATGACAGGGATGTTGATGATGATGATGATGATGATGATGATGACGGGGATGTTGATCATGATGATGATGATGATGATGATGATGATGATGGTGATGATGGGGATGTTGATCATGATGATGATGATGACGGCGATGTTGTTCATGATGATGATGATGATGACGGGTAAGTTGATCATGATGATGATGATGATGATGATGATGATGATGGGGATGTTGATCATGATGATGATGATGGGGATGTTGATCATAATGATGATGACAGGGATGTTGATCATGATGATGATGATGATGGCAGGGAGGTTGATCATGATGATGATGATGATGATGATGACGACAAGGATGTTGATCACGATGATGATGGTCATGATGATGATGACGAGGATGTTGATCATGATTATGATGATGATGGGGATGTTGATCATGATGATGATGATGATTATAGGGATGTTGATCAAGATGATGGGGATGTTGATCATGATGATGATGATGGTGATGTTGATCATGATGAGGATGATGATGATGATGGGGATGCTGATCATGATGATGATGATGGGGATGTTGATCATGATGATGATGATGATGATGATGGGGATGCTGATCATGATGATGATGACGGGGATGTTGATCATGATGATGATGACAGGGATGTTGATCATGATGATGATGATGATGACGGGGATGTTGATCATGATGATGATGATGATGATGGGGATGTTGATGATGATGATGATGATGATGGGGGTGTTGATCCTGATGATGATTATGATGACGACGAGGATGTTGATCATGATTATGATGATGATGACCGGGATGTTGATCATGATGATGATGGGAATGTTGATCATAACGATGATGATGATGGGGATGTTGATCATGATGATGATTATGATGACGACGAGGATGTTGATCATGATCATGATGATGATGACTGGGATGTTGATGATGATGATGATGACAGGGATGTTTATGATGATGATGATGATGATGATGATTATAGGGATGTTGATCATGATGATGGGGATGTTTATCATGATGATGACGGGGATGTTGATCATGATGATGATGATGATGGGGATGTTGATCATGATGATGATGACAAGGATGTTGATCACGATGATGATGATCATGATGATGATGATGACAGGGATGTCTATGATGATGATGATGATGACAGGGATGTTGATCATGATGATGGGGATATCGATCATGATGATGATGATGATCACGGGGATGTTGATGATGATGATGATGATGACAGGGATGTTGATCATGATGATGATGATGACAGGGATTGTTGATCATGATGATGATGATGATGGCGATGTTGATCATGATGATGATGATGACGGGGATGTTGATCATGATGATGATGATGACTGGGATGTTGATCATGATGATGATGATGACGGGGATGTTGATCATGATGATGATGATGATGATGACGGGGATGTTGATTATGATGATGATGATGACGGGGATGTTGATCATGATAATGATGATGACGGGGATGTTGATCATGATAATGATGATGACGGTGATGTTGATCATGATGATGATGACGGTGATGTTGATCATGATGATGATGACGGTGATGTTGATCATGATGATGATGACGGTGATGTTGATCTTGATGATGATGACGGTGATGTTGATCATGATGATGATGACGGTGATGTTGATCATGATGATGATCCCGATCGGGATTTTGATCATGATGATGATGATGATGATGATGATGGGGATGATGATGGTGATGATGACAGGGATGTTGATCATGATTATGATGACAGGGATGTTGATCATGATGATGACGGGGATGTTGATCATGATGATGATGGGGATGTTGATCGTGATGACGATGATGGGGATGTTGATCATGATGATTATGACGAGGACGTTGATCATGATGATGATGATGATGGGACTGTTGATCATGATGATGATGATGATGATGATGGGGATATTGATCATGATGATGATGTTGATGATGTGATGATGACGGGGATGTTGATCATGATGATGATGATGATGATGATGGGGATGTTGATCATGATGTTGATTATGATGACGACGAAGATGTTGATCATGATTATGATGATGATGACCGGGATGTTGATCATGATGATGGGGATGTTGATCATGATGATGATGATGATGACAGGAATGTTTATGATGACGATGATGATGGGGATGTTGATCATGATGATGATGATGACGGGGATGTTGATCATGATGATGATGATGGGGATGTTGATCATGATGATGATGATGGGGATGTTGATCATGATGATGATGATGGTGATGATGATGATGAGGATGTTGTGGATGTTGATCATGATGATGATTATGATGATGACGGGGATGTTGATCATGATGTTAATGATTGGAATGTTGATCATGATGATGGGAATTTTGATCATGTTGGGAATGATGACAGGGATGATGACGTTGATGATAATGATGGGGAAGCCATGGCCCAATGGTTAGAGAAGCAGCTTTGGGACCAAAAGGTCACTGATTCAATTCCCTGGACCTGCAGGTATGGTTGAAGTGCCCTTGACCAAGGCACATAACCCTCAACTTATCCTCAAGCTTCTCTGGGTATGTTGTATGTCACTCTGCCAGGGCTTCCTGCCATCATTTCACACCAATGTGGCTTGCTTTGACCCCGGAGTGGACAGTGTAAGAACCAAGAAGAAAGCACCAGAATATCAATTATATAAACCCTGTTTTGAAGTCAACCTCATGCAACCTAATGAATTCTGGCTTTCATGGCTCATCAAATAAAACAGCATTAATAATCTAACCTGGAAAATTAAATTATCACTATATACAAATTCAGGCTTGTAGACAAAATCAATGACAAATTGTAATCACATTTTCATAACTGAATAGAAAGTTGCATAAAGGTCAGAAACACATCGACTGGACAGAGGAGAACACTTTTTCCATCTTCATTGATTCACTTTGCAAAGATGTGAGTGAAAGACATTCCTGAATAAAAACAGTGAGCAGTATGATAATTACTGGGAGTTTTCACCACTCCAGTGTTCACCATAGCCTTTTATCCCAGCCAGCTAACTAATCTCAAGACCTATCTCTGACATGATGGAAGGAAGAAGTCGGATAACATGGGAGATCAACATCATCAATATGTTCCATTTAGTGTTAAACTAGAAAGCATTCATCTCATCTCATTATCTCTAGCTGCTTTATCCTTCTACAGGGTCGCAGGCAAGCTGGAGCCTATCCCAGCTGACTATGGGTGAAAGGCGGGGTACACTCTGGACAAGTCGCCAAGTCATCACAGGGCTGACACATAGACACAGACAACCATTCACACTCACATTCACACCTACGGTCAATTTAGAGTCACCAGTTAACCTAACCTGCATGTCTTTGGACTGTCAGGGAAACCAGAGCACCCGGAGGAACCCACACGGACACAGGGAGAACATGCAAACTCTGCACAGAAAGGCCCTCGCCGGCCATGGGGTTTGAACCTGGACCTTCTTGCTGTGAGGCGACAGCGCTAACCACTACACCACCTTGCCGCGTGAAAGCATTGATATTTCCAAATATATTTTTTTGAATTTGTTTATGTTTTCAAATTCTGATATTGCATTTCAGATAAAATAACCAATCCATATTCTGGAAAAAAATCGATTATAGATTCATGCAAACATCAGCCAGTACTTGATAGAAATTTGTGTAACATTTTATTTAAAGGTTTTGTTCTTAAGGTTTCACAACACCTACATACGCCATTCGCAAAAATGTACATACACCTGTATAAACAATTATGAAATTATGGGTCAAAGGCATCATAAAAAACCAAAAACACACTGACAACATTTTCTCTGAATCCCACACTAACCTTATGGCAGACAGAAAGCTACACGCTACTTGTGTGTCTCATGGCACAGTTATAACAAGTTATGCATATGGGATAAACACAAAACAGGTGAACACAATCGTGTAACAAACCAGTGATATAGTCTTGACTCTGCCCTGTTCTAATACTAAAACAAAGGCACATGAGGGGGGAAAAAAGCCTACAACAAAAACACATGGAGAAAAGTGAGAGTTATAATTTTTTTTTCAGAAAGAGCCCAAGACTTTTTAAAGTTTAATTAGCATGGCTAAAGAGGAATAAACTCATAGGATTATGAGACTGATGTGCTAACATTGCAAACAAGAAAATCCTGGCAGGCAAAAAAGAAAATAATACATTTTACCACAAAACCTTCAGCATGTCGCAGTGGACAAGACAGTAAATTAAAAATGATTGCCAAGAAACAGTAAAAAAACATTGAGGTAAATATCTGGTGTGACCATTACTTAATAATCAATAATCACCTGCTCCAACCAAAGAGAACACTTGTGGTTGTGGGTTTTTTTTTTTTTTGCCTAAAGTGATTTGGAGAAATTTCTGCTTTTCCACTTGGTGAATTTTATTCACATTTATTTTAACTGCTGTTTTAGAGAGAAAAAGAAAACACTCTATTACCATTGCAAAAAAGGCTAACACACAGACATTAGCACCTCTGTCAGAATGCTGGATTCTGTTCATCTTCACTGTTGTCCTTCCAGGGACTGGCATCCTTGGAACTATAACTTCCTCCCCTATTGAGGAATGTTAAATGTGCAGTGCCAAGATTTGACTCAATTAAAAATAAAATAAAAAAGTACAAACATCACCAAAATCAGTAAACCGTAAACTGCTGCACTGGTTTTTGTTATTGGTTCCATCTTCTTCCAATTACTGTGCTTCAGCGAGTGACCCAGCCATTAGAAATAGAGTGACCCACTGTTAGAAATAGGGGTACAGTAGGAGTCACTTTCTGTTCCTCAGGATACAACCTACACTAATGTCCCCCCATAGACATGACCTCAGAAAACAGTCCCCCCCCCCGCATCTCCCCCTTCATCCCAAAATTGTCCTTCCCTTCAGGCTTGTATGGCATGAATTCAGGAAGAGTGAGTATATTTTTCTTAATAGCCATTAATATTCAGGGGTTTCTGTTATTTCTATCAACATTATTGGACCTCAAGTTAATGGTGTGTACCTTTTTTTTAAATGACTAAAAAAGGTACATACTGTACATGTTCCCAAGCAGTAGGGTACCTTCAAGGGCACTGCCCCAGTGACAAGCCGTTGTACCCCTAAAGGTACAATATTGTAGTTTATTTTCTGAGAGTGTACCACAAGACAATAAATTCACTTTCTCGGTAAACATTCCACAAGTCCTCATCAAATCCTTCATAAAATAGGATCAGAGAACTGAATACAGCACCACCACCACCTTCATAGCCCTATACCATTTATTCTTGTGCTTCCTGTAAAGCTCCACAGTGACACCAACTATACAGTCTTCCATAATACAACTTCAGTCTCAATGTGAGCTATGATATTTTGCACCAGGTATGAAAATCCTTTTCATTAGTCTGCCTGTTATAAAAAAAATAGCCTACTTCCAGTTTATCCAAGGGTTGTCAACCTTTTCAGCTTTGAGGCCCAACTGTAACGAGTCGGGGCCCATTAAAAAAAAAAAATCCAATAATTTTGGCTCATCTATTCTATTAGAATCTAATAATCTACTGTAAAGTATATTAATGGGATGCAACATCACTCCCTGTTAAAGTTGGGAGCCCAGGAATTAAATACAAATAAAAACAGTTTGTTTTTATTGCATGTAGGTTTTGTATTTAAAACTGTATGGATGTGCCAGAAGCCAACATACGGTAAAACCATGCATGCAGGACATTCTCAGTCAAAAGGGATTAATGATCCAAAAATGGAGTCTGGTCCATTAACACAAGAACTTATTACCATGTTTGTGGACAGCAAACAAGCAAGTTATTAAAACCAAGAAGTACACTCAAAAGAAGTGGATATAGAAACCTCTCAATGGGATTAGATCCTTACATGCTAACAAAGAAGGATTTTTCCTATGTATGAGTTGGAAAATTATCCATCTGTTGAGTTTCCCGACATCTCAAACTACCTGGTGCTGCAGACATCGTTCTACACAAACAAACCGATGAAAACCTGGAAGAGCACGGTGGAGTACAACTTTTTATATGTGGCTGGGTTAAAAATCTGGGGATTAGGACACAAGATAGAAGATGGTAGATGGATCTAAGTGCAGGAAGAATGTCTATTAGCAGGTGTGATATTTACAAACGCAAAACAGAAAGCAGAATATTTAAACAGCATTATAAACATGGCTAGAAATAAATGCAACAGTGATAATGCTTTGCAAAGCCTCTGTGAAAACAGCTTCCATATCTGTGCGTGCTGATTGCGCTCAAATCAGTATCAGGTGTATGACTGATAACCATAATGACTGCGTCCCAAGCGCGCGCACAACGTGCTCCGTGAACGCGCATGGCCGCTCTAGCTGCGCCAGGCTCAAGTGCACAAAAGGTGTGACAGTCAAGTGTTCACCTACTATGTGACCACAACTTTTAGCTCATGTGTGTATTGCTGCCAAAATGGCTCATTTTTCATTGATAATAATAATAATAATAATAATAATAATACATTTTATTTACAAGCACCTTTCATGACACTCAAGGCCACTTTACAAGAATAAAACAGATAAAACAAACAGATAGAAACTACACAATATAAAATGGAAAGAAGAGGGGAAGGGGAAAAAAGGCAATTTACAGGGAATAAACTAAACAGCAGATAGAAACTAAACAGCAAAAATAATTAAAAAGAGAAAAACAATGCAAATTACAAAGAATAGGCTATTTTGAATAGGTGAGTTTTGAGTCTAGATTTGAAAAGAGGAAGAGAGTCAATGTTACAGATATCAGGTGGGAGGGAGTTCCAGAGTGTTAAGGCAGGCAGAAGGCATGGTGAGATGAGTGGAAGAGGAGGATCTGAGCAAACGGGTGAAAGTTGCAATATGGAGGAGATTTGACAGATGGGGGCAAAATTATGGATGGCCTTGACTGTGTAAAGGAGAATTTTGAAATCAATTCTGTACTTAACTGGGAGCCAGTGGAATTGTTGTTGGACAGGGGTAATGTGGTGGAATGAGGGACCCATCACATAACCCATCACAAAGCATCGCAAGCTGTAGTGTGACCGTAGCTTAATGAGGTGGATGTAACGTCGGATGCAACCCAGTAATTGTACCCTATTATGAGTAAAAATTAGCTTCAACTTGGGGGGGGGGAGATAATTCACTGCTCACTAGATGGCGCGTCACAGCCCACTAATGGGCCATGGCCCAGTGGTTGAGAAACACTGTCTTATACAGTTTAAACAATATGTACTTTTACAGACGGTACATTTCAGCAAGCTAATATACCCATAGCAAATAAATAAATAAATAAATAAATATTAACATATACACTCACTGGCCACTTTAATAGGAACTTGTTCTTGATTCCAAGATTCCTGTTCTTGGTTGACAGGAGTGGGACCCAATGTGGTCTTCTGCTATTGCATGCTGAGATGCTTTTCTGCTCACCACAGTTGTAAACAGTTGCTATGAGTTATTACATCCTTCCTGGCAGCTTGAACCAATCTGGCCATTTTCCTCTGACCCTCTCTCATCAACAAGATGTTTTCACCCACAGAACTATCCCTCACTCAATTTTTTTGCACCATTCTATGTAAACTCTAGAGACTGTTGTGTGTGAAAACCCCAGGAGATCAGCTTTCTGAAATACTCAAACCAGTCCCTCTGGCACCAACACCCATGCCACAGTGAAAGTCAAACTTTGAGATCACAGTTTTTCCCATTCTGATGTTTGAAGTGAACATTGACTGAAGCTCTTGATTTGTATCTGCATGATTTTATGCACTGTGCTGCTGTCAAGGGATTGGCTGATTAGATAACTGCATAAAACAGCAGGTGGATGGGTGTTCCTAATAAAGTGACCAGTGTATAATAGTTGGTGCATGCCCCCCCCCCTTTTTAAATTAATTAATTAATTTGTTTATTTTACACTTTGCATATAGTGCACATTGAAGAGAATTACAGAATAGCTTTGGTTACAACAGATGAAGAAGAACGCCAGCTATTATCATGAATAATAATTTACAGCCATGTTAAAACTGTGCTACTTGGTGCAACTAATTTTTCACTTGGCTTTTTCACCCTTAATAAACATTATGCTCTTGGGAGCCCCAGCTAACTAACCAGCCTTCGTCCTACAGGAAATTACATGACAATAATCTGTAGATGCAGCTGACAGGGATTAGGAGATAAAGACAAAACACGTCTCAGCCATTTTACTCATAATAATTAACAAGATCAACTGTAAGCTGCTGCTCACTTACGTACACCCCCTGCTCTCGCTTATATCAGAATGCAAGCAACTGAAGGAATAGGACACTTATGAATGTTGACTTCAACAAATAATTAACCCTGAAATGAATAAAGAGCAGTGTCTCTCCCCAGGGATTTTAAATAGCATCCTGGTAAACTGTCATTTTGAAATAGCATCAAAATCCACCCTATATGTTTTGCAAATACATTCAGTTGGTAAACAGGAAGTTGATGTGGGACAGACCTGAAAATTGTATTGTGGCAGTTCGTAGGAGTGGGAGGAGCACAGAAAGACGACAGGCCAGAATTAAGTTCAAAACTCTTTATTTTCAGCTTTTCAGCTTGAACACTCTCCCAGCCATACCGGTACACGCACGCACGCACACACACTAGTCTTCTGGTTGGGGAGAGAGCTCCCCTCTGCTCTCGCTCTCTCCTTAAATAGGGCACGGTCACTGGGGAAGACACACAAACACACATTAATAGACCTCAGGTGCAGTGATTCTGCCACTTACCTTCCCTGACTCCGACCTCCAGTCACAGACCGACGCTTGACCACGCCCCCGCTGCCACATACCCCCACCGCCCGACTCAGGGCAGGCGGCCGTCCGGCCTGCAGCCGACTCCCCTCCCACCCTTGACGGGAGAGGAAGTTCGCCATGACCATCTGTGCCCCCGGCCTGTGGATCACCTTGAAGTTAAAGGGTTAGAGTGCCAGATACCAACGGGTGATCCGTGCATTGGCATCCTTCATGCGGTGGAGCCACTAAAGGGGCATGTGGTCCGAACAGAGGGTGAAAGGGCGTCCCAGCAGGTAGTAGCGGAGGGCGAGGACCGCCCACTTGATCGCGAGGCACTCTTTTTCGATGGTGCTGTAGCGCCCCTCACGTACTGACAGCTTTCTGCTGATGTACAACACTGGACGGTCCTCCCCCTCCACCTCCTGGGACAAAACAGCCCCCAGCCCTCTGTCCGATGCATCTGTCTGAACATAAAGGGGAGAGAAAAGTCAGGGGAGTGTAACAGTGGCCCCCCACACAGTGCAGCCTTCACCTCAGAGAAGGCTGCACTCAAAGCCTCGTTTATCACCTCAAAGCCCACTGGCATTGCTCCGTCCACTGGACCTGATCTGGTGCCCCCTTTTTAGTGAGATCAGTCAGCGGGCTGGTGACGTCTGAATAATTAGGTATAAACCTACGATAGTAGCCAACCAGCCCCAGGAACTGTCTCACCTCCTTTTTGGTCTTGGGCCTCAGGCAGGCCGCAATCACTGCTGTCTTGTTAATTTGGGGACGCACCTGCCCGTTGCCCAAGTGGAAGCCCAGATACCGTACTTCCACCCGCCCAATTGCACACTTCTTCGGGTTGGCTGTGAGACCCGCTCGCCTCAGCGACCTAAGGATGGCCCTCAGGTGTTGCAGGTGCCACGGCCAGTCATTACTGTAAATAATGATATCGTCGAGGTACGTGGCCACATAGGTGGCGTGGGGGCGGAAGACCCTGTCCATCAGCCGCTGAAACGTAGTGGGCGCCCCAAACAGCCCAAAAAGAAGTGTGACAAACTGGTGTAAGCTAAAGGGTGTGGAAAAGGCCGTTTTTTCTCAGGATAATGGAGTCAAGGGGATCTGCCAATAACCCTTTGTCAAATCCAGTGTCGAGTAAAAGCGAGCCATGCCTAGTCGATCGAGCAACTCATCAATACGAGGCATTGGGTATGCGTCGAATTTAGACACCGCGTTGACACAGAACCGGACCGACCCGTCGGCCTTGGGTACCAAGACCACCGGGCTGCTCCAGTTACTGTGGGACTCCTCGACGATGCCCATTTCGAGCATGGCCTTGAGTTCTTCCCGAACCACTCTTTTCTTGTGTTCGGGTAGCCTGTAAGGGCGGCTGTGCACTACCACCCCTGGGGGTGTCTCAATGTGGTGCTCTATGAGGTTGGTGCGGCCGGGCAGGGGCAAGAACAGGTCTGAAAACTTGGTCTGCAACTGGGCAACCTCCACGAGTTGGGTCGGGGAGAGGTGGTCTCCACAGGGGACCGGAGAAGTATGCGATGCCAATGCTCCCTTTTGAACCTCCGGCCCCAGCTCCGCCTTCTCCGGAACCACCGACACCAATGCCAAGGGGACCTCCTTGTTCCAGAGTTTGAGCAGATTGAGGTGGTAAATCTGTAGTGCCCCACCCCTGTCCGTTCGCCTCACCTCGTAGTCGACATCCCTGACTCGCCATGTGACCTCAAAGGGTCCTTGCCACTTGGCGATCAATTTGGAGCTTGATGTGGGCAACAGTACGAGTACTTTATCTCCCGGTGCGAACTCCCTAAGGCGCGTACCCGTCATACAGGCAGGTTTGCCGTTCTTGGGCCTGCCACAAATTCTCCTGGGTTAGGTGTGTGAGTGTGTGGAGTTTTGCGTGCAGGTCAATAACGTATTGAATTTCATTTTTACTTGGTGAAGGTCCCTCCTCCCAATTTTCTCGCAGCACATCTAGAATGCCGCACGGTTTACACCCATATAACAATTCGAATGGGGAGAACCCCGTGGAGGCTTGGGGGACCTCTCGCACTGCAAATAAAGAAGGGTTCGAGCCATTTATCCCAATTACGTGCGTCCTCGCTTATGAATTTTTTAATTATATTTTTGAGGGTGCGATTGAACCATTCAACTAAACCGTCCATTTGTGGGTGATAAACGCTGGTGCGGATCGGCTTAATTCCTAATAACCCATACAGTTTGTTCAGTGTACTTGACATAAACGAGGTGCCTTGGTCAGTCAGAATCTCTTTCGGGATTCCAACTTGGGAGATGACGCGGAACAGCGCTTCCGCAATATTGCGTGCTGAGATATTGCGAAGAGGCACTGCTTCCAGGTATCATGTTGCATAGTCCACCAGAACTAAAATAAAGCGGTACCCTCGTGTTGACTGATCTAATGGCCCAACGAGATCCATCCCAATTCTTTCGAACGAGGTCTCGATTAATGGGAGAGGGCGCAAAGGCGCTTTTGGAATGGCCGCTGGATTTACTAACTGGCATTCGCAGCACGCCGTATACCACCTACATACATCGCTGCGAATCCCTGGCCAATAGAACTGGGCCATTATTCTGGCTAGTGTCTTATTCTGCCCTAAGTGTCCAGCCATGGGATTAAAGTGAACCACCTGGAATACCAATTCCCGGCGGCTCTTTGGAATCAAAAGCTGCGTGACTTGCTCTTTAGTCTGAGTGTCCTGCGTCACTCGGTATAATCTATCCTTCATAATAGAAAAATAGGGGAAGGACGGGGTGGCGTTTGGCTGGAGCGTTTGACTATCGATTACTCTCACTTGGTCAAACGCATGCCGCAGAGTCTCGTCTCATGACTGCTCTAACTGAAAATCCGCAAGGGATTCCCCGAGAGAGGGAGGAGGAGCTGCAAATTGTAAATAAATACGGAATGCAATGATGTGGAAGTTTCAAAATTCCATATTTTATTCAGAATCGAACATAGATGACATATCAAAATGTTAAATGGTTTCCGTTTCCGGTTGAGAGTATGTCATGCACGTTCTGGCTGCCGCTTCTCACCAGAGCTTTTGTTTCTCTTTTTCTATTTTCATTTTATTTATTTTTTTTCTGTGTGTTTGTGTAGTTTGATGTTTGAGTGTTTTGTCCGCTGGTTGTGGTGTAGCTCCGGACCTAGTTTTGGGCATTGGTTCCCTCCAGGCCTTGGTTCGCTGTGGGTGATGCCTGTGCTCCTAGCTATGGACTGCCGTGAGCCTGTTGCTCATTTTACATCGTGGTTGTCCAGCGCTCTGTGCTTTAACGCTTGGCGTGATGTTCTGAGCGATGTTGCTCGGTGGTGTCGCGGCAGCTGTGCAGGCGGTTTGGACATACCAGCGCTCTGCATGGCAGAGCTTCTCTGCTTGCTTTGTGGATCCATGGCGTGGTTGTTCGAGCGATGTTGCTGACGGCGTCACGGCGGCGGTGCTGGAGATGTGGGACTCGTTTTCGCGCTCCTTTTGGTGGGACTGTGGCTGCTATACCACTGGAATTACATCCTGACCCCTACTTGGTGGACTTTTTACTTATATAATTTTTATTTATTTTTTTTTCCTTGTCTATAATTGTAAAGCGTCCTTGGGTTTCTTGAAAGGCACTATATAAATTTAACTCATTATTATTATTATTATTATTATTAAACTGAGAAAATGTATGATTTAAAGAGAAAAATTAGGTGATTTTAAATTTTATGACAACACATCTCAAAAAAGTTGGGACAAGGCCATGTTTACCACTGTGAGACATCCCCTTTTCTCTTTACAACAGTCTGTAAACATCTGGAGACTGAGGAGACAAGTTGCTCAAGTTTAGGGATAGGAATGTTAACCTATTCTTGTCTAATGTAGGATTCTAGTTGCTCAACTGTCTTAGGTCTTTTTTGTCGTATCTTCCATTTTATGATGCGCCAAATGTTTTCTATGGGTGAAAGATCTGGACTGCAGTCTGGCCAGTTCAGTACCCGGACCCTTCTTCTACGCAGCCCTGATGCTGTAATTGATGCAGTATGTGGTTTGGCATTGTCATGTTGGAAAATGCAAGGTCTTCCCTGAAAGAGACGTCATCTGGATGGGAGCATATGTTGCTCTAGAACCTGGATATACCTTTCAGCATTGATGGTGTCTTTCCAGATGTGTAAGCTGCCCATGCCACACGCACTAACGCAACCCCATACCATCAGAGATGCAGGCTTCTGAACGGAGCGCTGATAACAACTTGGGTCATCCTTCTCCTCTTTAGTCCGAATGACACAGCGTCCCTGATTTCCATAAAGAACTTCAAATTTTGATTCGTCTGACCACAGAACAGTTTTCCACTTTGCCACAGTCCATTTTAAATGAACCTTGGCCCAGAGAAGATGTCTGCGCTTCTGGGTCATGTTTAGATATGGCTTCTTCTTTGAACTATAGAGTTTTAGCTGGCAACAGCGGATGGCATGGTGAATTGTGTTCACATATAATGTTCTCTGGAAATATTCTTGAGCCCATTTTGTGATTTCCAATACAGAAGCATGCCTGTATGTGATGCAGTGCCATCTAAGGGCCCGAAGATCACGGGCACCCAGTATGGTTTTCCGGCCTTGACCCTTACGCACAGAGATTCTTCCAGATTCTCTGAATCTTTTGATGATATTATGCACTGTAGACGATATGTTCAAACTCTTTGCAATTTTACAGTCCGTGCGTTTACATGCACATAGAGAAAATCGAATTTCTGCCGTAGCTCGACTGAAATTGAAGTTCTAAATGCCATGGAAACACCTTAGCTCGGCTGAAATCGAACCGAACTGAATTTCTCGTAATCAAGCTATGCGACCTAGATTATGCGATTGTAGCCGAGCTACTTAGTGCATGTAAACCCTATCGAGCTACGTAGTCGAGCTACTTACTTCAGCACTGCCCCTTCCGGAAGTGACGAGTGACGAGACCACAAGCGGGAAACACAACAGCAGCCTCGGTCGGCATGACAACAGTAGTAGTAGCAGCGAGCAGCAGAAGAGGTCAGGAGGAACAAGGAGAACGAACGAACGAAGAAGAGAAAATGGTGAGCAGAAACATGCACTTCTGGAGCAATGAGGAGCTGATAACTTTGTTTATACTCTTGAATAGCTCTTCTTCATGACGACAACCGGAAGTGTACCAACACGATGGGGCATGTAGCGCCACCTGTGGCTCAGGTGCACAATGTGCCTCACACAATAGCTCGATTTCCTTGTGTGCATGTGGGATTGGATTTCTCTGGTACCCCTGTTGGGACCCTTAGCTCGATTACCGACAGTAGCTCAATTTGGATGTGCATGTAAACGCACTGACTGTCAAACTCCTTTCTGATACTGCTCCACTATTTGTCAGCACAGAATTAGGGGGATCGGTGAGCCTCTTCCCATCTTTACTTCTGAGAGCTGCTGCCACTCCAACATGCTCTTTTTATACCCAGTCATGTTAATGACCTATTGCCAATTGACCTAATGAGTTGTAATTTGGTCCTCCAGCTGTTCCTTTTTTGTACCTTTAACTTCTCCAGGCTCTTATTGCCCCGTCCCAACTTTGAGATGTGTTGCTGTCATGAAATTTCAAATGAGCCAATATTTGGCATGAAATTTCAAAATGTCTCACTTTCGACATTTGATATGTTGTCTATGTTCTATTGTGAATACAATGTCAGTTTGAGACTTGTAAATTATTGCATTCCATTTTTATTTACAATTTGTACTTTGTCCCAACTTTTTTGGAATCGGGGTTGTAAGACATTGCTAAAACAGTCAAGTTACCTCAAAGGAAACTCTGAAAATGATAGATTAGACCATATTCATATTATACCATATTAACAGTTAGCTCCATTCCACTAATCTGATGAGTGGTGCTCCACGACTGAATGCTTATATTTCCGACCACACTGGGACAGTTCACTGTGCAGGTTTCATTCTGCTCTTCTGTGTTCATGTAAAATTCCACTTCCCAGTTCAAAGCCATTACAACAGTACAGTAGTTTTAAATGAAGGCTGTGTCACATGCACAAGCACAGTGAAATCCTCCTCTGCATTTAACCCATCTGAACCAGTGAAAAAAAAGAAAAAACACTCCAGTAGGCAGCTATGCTATGGCACCCAGGGAGCAGTTGGGGGTTCAGTGCCTTACTGAAGCCATGATTGTTAGGGTTTTGCTGGGATTAGAACCTGGTTCATTGGTGTGATGATCCAGCAAACCCCCACTAGGCCACCAGGGGAGTGACTCAAATGCAGAGGCAGAAGTAGAAAAAGTAACAAAAGGTTTATTTATACTATGTACACTATATACAATCCAGGGCAAAACAAAAAAAACAAACAAAGAGTATAATTCAAAAAGAAAAAGGCAAAAATGCAAAAGCTCAGAAGAGCCACAAAACACAGTACAAAGGAAACTGGAGATAAACATAACAGCACAAAGACTCCGTGACAAGAGGACTGAACTCAGGGGTATAAATACACAAACTAATTAAGGACACAGGTGAAGATAATTAGGACTAACAGGCAATTAACAAAAAAAAAAACACAAAACACAGGAACAGTGGCGGCCTCTAGAGGCCAAAATAAATATGACACGAAAAAGAAATAACAGCGGCCTCTAGAGGCCAAAACAGTCCAAGTCCTAACAGGACCCCCCCCTCTAGGAGCGTCTCCTGACATTCCCAGGGCGATCCGGATGGGCCGAATGGAAGTCCCGACACAGTTCTTTATCCAGGACATCCCGAGCAGGAACCCAGCAGCGCTCCTCAGGACCATAGCCCTCCCAGTCCACCAGATATTGCAACCCGCCGCGGACCCGGCGGGAGTCAAGCAGGCGATGCACAGTGAACACAGTCTGCTCCTGGAAGATGCGGGGGGGTGGGGGGTTCCTAGGGGCAGGGGCATACGTAGACGTCAGTACAGGCCGCAACAGGGAAACATGGAAAGTGGGGTTGATCCTCAGAGTCCGGGGCAACTGGAGCCGGTAGGAGACAGGGTTCACCCTGCGCACCACCTTGAAGGGGCCAATGTAGCGAGGAGCAAGCTTGCGGTTCTCCACCCGCAGCGGAAGGTCCTTAGTGGACAGCCAAACCCGCTGCCCAGGGCGGAAAGTGTGTGCAGGTCTTCTATGGCGGTTGGCCTGAGTCTGGTTGGTTCTGGAGGTCTGTATGAGGGTCTTCCTGACCTTGCTCCAGGTCTTGCGACACCGTCTCACATATTGGTTGACCGAGGGCACCCCCGCGTCCTCCTCCTGGTCCGGCAACAGAGGTGGCTGGAACCCGAATTGGCACTGGAATGGCGACAGCTTGGTGGCCGATGACTGCAGGGTGTTGTGGGCGTACTCTGCCCATGGCAGCCAGGTGCTCCACGATGTCGGGTTATCCATAGCCAGGCCTCGCAGGGTGGTTTCCAGGTCCTGGTTGAGCCTCTCCGTCTGACCATTGGACTGTGGGTGAAACCCAGAGGAGAGGCTGGCAGTGGCTCCGATGACCTTGCAGAACCCGTGCCACACTCGGGAGGAGAACTGGGGCCCTCGGTCTGAGACGATGTCCTGTGGAAGACCAAAGACTCGGAAGACATGATTAAATATAAGTTTCGCTGTTTCAAGAGCAGAGGGGAGTTTGCACAGAGGTATGAAGCGGCAGGCCCCAGGGCGTCTTTGAGGTATTCCTCCATAGCCTTGCGTTCTGGCTGAGAGAGGGAAAACAGTCTGCCACGAGGAGGGGTAGTCCCAGGGAGCAAGTCGATGGCACAGTCATAGGCCCGGTGCGGAGGAAGAACGGCGGCCCTGCTCTTGCTGAATACCTCCTTGAGATCCCAGTACTCTGTGGGAACTTGAGATAACTCTGTGAGATCAGGGGGCTCGGCAGGAGACACAGGAGAGCTAGAGAGCAGACAAGAGGCATGGCATGCAGGGCCCCATTCCACAACCTGGCTTGTTACCCAGTCTATGCGAGGGTTGTGGCGAGTAAGCCAAGGAAGGCCTAGAATAACTGGGAACTCAGGTGAAGGAATCAGGTGCAGGGATATTTCTTCCTTGTGACCTTGAGACTGGAGGAAGACTGGAGAAGTAACTTGAGTGACTCTTCCATCACCTAATGCTTGGCCATCGAGGGCAGACACAGACAGAGGGACTTCAAGAGGTGCAGTAGGTATATTGATGCTTTGGGCGAAGTTAATATCCATAAAGTTCCCAGCCGCCCCTGAGTCTATCAAAGCTTGACAAGAGTGGACAGACTCACCCCAGGAGATGGAGACCGGGATGTAGATTCCTTGGCCAGGGAGTCCGGGAGAGAGGGTAGGCCCCGTCACAACCCTCCCTCGGCTGGACGGGGCGGTCCTTTTCCCAAGAGTTCGGGACATGATGCTCGGAAGTGACCAGGCTTGCCACAGTAGATGCAGCACTTGTCCCTCCTTCTGCGCTCCCTCTCAGATGCGGAGAGGCGAGTACGACCCACTTGCATGGGTTCTGGACAGTCACTGAAGGAGGTAGACGGTCTCCAGGTAGAGGTAGGGAGGCTGGGGGGGCTCAAGGCTTGGTGGCGTTCTCTCATCCTGTTGTCCAGACGAATAGCATGTGAGATGAGGGTTTCGAGGTCACTTGGGCATCCAATAGAGGCCAGACCATCCTTGATGGGGTCAGACAGACCATGGTGGAAGGCTGACACCAGGGCAGTCTCGTTCCATCCACTTACTGCTGCGAGTGTTCGGAACGAGATGGCGTAATCTGCGACGCTTCCTCCTTGCCGGATGGACATGAGCTTTCGGGCTGCGTCGGTACTGATGTCTGCCTGATCGAAGACCCGAAGCATCTCTTCAGAAAACAGCTGGAAATCAAAGCACTCAGGTCCCTGTCTTTGCCAGATAGCAGTAGCCCAGGCTCGCGCCTTACCAGCTAATAAGGTGATCACAAAGGCAATCTTGCGGCGATCCGTAGTGTAGGTGGTAGGCTGAAGCTCAAAGGTGAGTTGACACTGGGTAAGGAACTCTCGGCACTCACTGTGCTTGCCGTCATACCTCTGTGGTGCAGGAAGGCTGGGTTCGCGAGGTGAAGGCAGCATGGCAGGAGGCACTGGAGCAGGAGTGGGAGCTGGATCAGGATCAGGAGCAGGAGAAGCAGGCAGAGATGTCAGCTGTGCCAGGGTTTTCCCAATTTGCTGAAGTAGTTCCTCGTGGCGAGCAAGGGCCTCACGTTGGCTGGTGAGCGTACGTCCATGAGCGTCCATGGTCGCTCCGAAGCGTGTCAAAGCTGCCATAATTCCCTGAAGGTTAGCCGGGTAGACAGTTGAAGCAGCCTCTGCTGAGTCGGTCATGACGGAGTCTTTGTTAGGGTTTTGCTGGGATTAGAACCTGGTTCGTTGGTGTGATGATCCAGCAAACCCCCACTAGGCCACCAGGGGAGTGACTCAAATGCAGAGGCGTGAGGCAGAAGTAGAAAAAGTAACAAAAGGTTTATTTATACTATGTACACTATACAATCCAGGGCAAAACAAAAAAAACAAAGAGTATAATTCAAAAAGAAAAAGGCAAAAATGCAAAAGCTCAGAAGATCCACAAAACACAGTACAAAGGAAACTGGAGATAAACATAACAGCACAAAGACTCCGTGACAAGAGGACTGAACTCAGGGGTATAAATACACAAACTAATTAAGGACACAGGTGAAGATAATTAGGACTAACAGGCAATTAACAAAAAAAAAAAAACACAAAACACAGGAACAGTGGCGGCCTCTAGAGGCCAAAATAAATATGACATGAAAAGGAAATAACAGCGGCCTCTAGAGGCCAAAACAGTCCAAGTCCTAACAATGATACAGAGAGGGAAGAGTGCTGTTCATTCACTCAGCTCCCCTCACATTTCTCCTGCAGATTCTGGGAATTGAACCACTGACCCTTTGGGCCTAAGGTTGCTTCTCTCACCTTCAGGCCAGGGCTGCCTCATGTCACTGCCCATTTACAGACAGCAGACATAGCAAAATATACTTTCCAGGAATATACTGGTAACTTGACTTAAAATTATGAAAAGATCACATGAAAAGGAAGGGAAGCCAATTTCATTGGAAGCACCTTTAATGAGAATGTACAAATCATTGGAAGCTAGCTAGCAGACATGTTATAAAGTGTCTTCTTGGGAATCTGCTTTAGTACAAAACAACCCCTTTAACATTTTTAAAGTTATGTCATTTATCCTGAAGGGCTTATGTTATCATGTAGACTTTATAAACACCATCCTTAAAAGTGTAGTCAAGTCTATTTGGATCATGGTTTTAAGAACAGAAATCACAAAGCAGCTTGATAGAAAATGAAAAAAAAAATGAAAAACATGAACTGATTTTATCTATAGTATGTTTATCCCTGATTGGCAAGCCTGCGGTAGCAAGGAAAAACCTCCCCCAGATGTCATGAGGAAAAAACCTTGAGAGGAACCAGACTCCTCATTTGGGTGATAAACAAATAACATGATCAATAACTCACTTCTATAATTGTCCTATATTACAGTAATTAAAGTATAATTGTATAACCAGGAAATTTATGATAGGTTGAGCATGGTCTGCTGATATCCACACCATCATAGGCCCTGTACCCTTCCATAAGGCTAATAAAACCAGATTTGTAAATTCACAGCTGTTAAGTGAGTCATTTTTATGCATCATGACTGCTTGCCATTTCACACCATCCCACCCTGAGCTACACCCAGGACACATTTACATAAAAGTTGTTAGTCAGTTCTTGACAAACACGAGTTAGCACTTCTGTACCAGCATGAATGTGAAGCTAGTAGCTTCACTGCTTTGGGAGGAATACAATACCTTTAATGCATCAAACACAAAACATGGCAGTTTTACCACCTTTTTAAACAAATTGTTTAGATGTAGGACAATTGTTTAGAACCAAGATGGCAGCACGGTGTTGCTACTCTAATTGGTTTGAGGGTTTACTTTCTATTAAGTGTTAAATATGCTCAGGCATATGTAAAATACAGCAGGCATGAAATACTTGTCATAGGTTCTACACCTGCAAAACACGTTTTCAAAAATCAGGACAACTCCAGACAACTGCCCAGCAGAGCTCATCAGACCACCAGGGCCTCTGTGGATTTATCTGCCAGCTGGAAGGTTAAAGAGGCAACACTGAAAGAGGAAGCAAAAGTGAGGATGTCATGCCGGAATACAAGCTAGGGTGGGCAGAGACCTGCACAAGCCTTTACTGCCAAGTCTCTGTCACAAATGCAAGATCACTTTCCAACAAGATCAAGGAGCTGGAACTTGCTCTAACTATGCAGAAAAACATTAAGGATCGCTGTGCCATGGCAATCACAGAAACATGACTCAGTCCAGCTGTCCCAGCAGAGGCTATCAGGGCACTTAGCACACTGAGCCAACAGGACAACAGACTCCACTAACTGCTGTTAAAAACAGCAGACCCACCCTGATGGAGTCTTTATAATAGGTGATTTCAACAAAGCCCATTTAAAGACCACCCTCCCTAATTTTTACCAACATGTTCAGCATCCCACAAAGGGAGGAACCCCCCCCATACACACACGTTTATACTGTAGCAACATCAAGCATGGGTTTAAGACATCACCTCCCCCCCCCCATCTAGGACAGTCTGACCATATTTGTTTATGACCCCAGCATACAGACCACTAATCAGTCAAACCAACTACCAGGACAATACAAGTGTTGCTGGTGGGGGCTTCTGAGCAACTGCAGGACTGCATTTGAGGATGATTATATTGACATCTACACATCCTCTACTATTTTATATAAAATGCTGCATGGCCGATCACCCCCATGAAATGGACCCCTAGGTTTCCCAACAAGCCATGCTGACAAAGCATGTACAACATCTGCTGAAGGCTCAACACTGCTTTCTGGTCCAGTGATTCACAACAGTCCAGTGCAGCCAGGGCAAACCTGAAGGGCATCAGAGAAGTTAAAGCAGCCTACAAGTGAAGGCTTGAGGACCACTTTATCAACTCCAATCCCTACCGGGCATGGCAGGGGATGTGTCACATTACCAGGCAAAATAACACCAGCTGTCTGACCAACAGCAGCACTTCTGGCAGAGCAGCTCAACCAGTTCTTCAGCCACTTCTATGAAGAAAGAACAGAGTAGACATCACCCCAGCTCCAGCCAATTGCAGCCAGGTACTTGTCATCCAGTCTGCTGTGATATGCACACTAAAACCACATGGAAAGCAGCTGGCCCAGATGTGTCCAAGGGTGGGTTCAGACGGTGCTGTGGAATTGGGTGACTCACAAATCTTAACCCTTGCAGTTTAAATAATAATAAAAAAAACCTGTCTCCACCTGCCTGAATCACCTTCCAGAAAATGCTGCAGGTTCATCAAAACATGCACAAGACTCGAATAGCTTTTATCCAAAAGCCATTACCAAACAAAGTAAACCCTCAAAACATCTTAATGTGCAACAGCACTTTAACCACATATTGGCAGTGTATGGTACAAACTGGATGAATAGAATTAAGTTTAATATTTGAATATAGTACTCAAGTGCACTTGAATTTCATTGCATTTCTGTACAATGAAAATATTGAACTTGAGTATGTCTGGTTTGAGGAACAGCATTTTACCACATTCTAGAATGAGCACAAGTTTGCATACCCTTACAGATCAAATGGACAACTGAAGTTGCAAGTGATAAGCCCCAAAATGTACTGTTGTGGTACCAGTCAAGTTTGCACATTCCTACTCATAACAGCTTCTGCATTTTCTACATTCTAGAGTATTAAAGGAAGTCTGTTCACCTATGCAAAGGACAGCAGGGATGTACACATCCACAGACTGGTGATGCCCAGAACACCCCCACAACCTTTTTGCTTTTCCAAAACATGGGGAAAGTGCTAATCCCAGACTATTCATTTCCCCATAGGCTACATGCTCCCACAAACATACTGCATGCAGCCTCATCAGGAAATGCCCTCCCCAACTTGACCAAGAGTTGTGTTTGCCTGGGACCTTGCAATCAGCACTCCTTGCCAGAGAGTTCTGCTAGAGCCAAGTCTGGCTCACTGACAAGACATGGGGAGGGATTTAACCCCTGTGAAGAGCATTCAGAGGAAGTCCAGTTTGTGGGCAATAACTACTCAGAACCAAAGCACATGTGTGAAGGGCTAAGGTTGTTTTTTTTTAAAACCCACAGATTTAACAGCTTAACCTGCTTAGAACAGCCTTTACCCCAGTGAAGTATTAACTTTAAGCCCCTTGTATAATGTACCTCAATTTTTTCATGCAATACATTAAGTAAATTTTGGAACCTGAAGTACACAATATGCACTTAACATGGTGTACATTTTAAATGTACTCCAGGAGTTTAAAAAAGGCACATGTACATTTTTCCCCCTAAGATACCTAGGCCTGTCAGGGACTCAGTTACCCAGCATAAAGAACTGCAAGTATTTGGGCATGTATGGACAACAAGTTGCCATAAGAGATTCATACCCTGAGCAAGAAAAAAAGCCAAACAAAGCCACTCCATCATTGATTTGTTTATTTAAAATTACAATGGCATACCATGAGAATGGAGTGTTCCAGGAAACCAAGGATACTGCTTTGGTGCAACTGTAGGAGCTGCAGTTGGGCCAAGTGGATATCGGTGGAAGTGCCATGGCATACCATAAGGATAATGCGTTCCAGGAAGCCAAGGATATGGCTTTGGTGCAACTGTAGGAGCTGCAGTTGGGCCAAGTGGATATTGGTGGAAGTGCCATGGCATACCATAAGGATAATGCGTTCCAGGAAGCCAAGGATATGGCTTTGGTGCAACTGTAGGAGCTGCAGTTGGGCCAAGTAGATATCGGTGGAAGTGCCATGGCATACCATAAGGATAATGTGTTCCAGGAAGCCAAGGATATGGCTTTGGTGCAACTGTAGGAGCTGCAGTTGGGCCAAGTAGATATCGGTGGAAGTGCCATGGCATACCATAAGGATAATGCGTTCCAGGAAGCCAAGGATATGGCTTTGGTGCAACTGTAGAAGCTGCAGTTGGGCCAAGTGGATCTCCGTGGATGTGCCATGGTATACCATAAGGATGACCCATACGAACATGTGCCACAGGAGAGACAGGTTGGACATTCATGGTAGCAGGTAAAGGCATAATAGGTGGCAGATGAACAGCTGGGCAAGACACCGTCAACTCCCCATTCATGTATTGCACAGACAAATGCATCTCATGACCCTGAGAGACAGAAATGATTAACAGTTAATCAAGTAGGTCAAGTTACATACAAGCCCATAAGTGCAGAATTACCTCATATTGCCAGCAGTTGCTTGTATATGGTGCTGTGAGGGTCAGGCCACCCTGCACAATATCAACAGTAAAGCCACAGGCAGTGGAAGCTTCATGCAGAGGTTGCCAAACACCATTCACTAAAATCAAATACTTCTCAGTGCCAGCTAGTACAATTGTGTTCCATTGAACACCACTCACTGAAAATAAAGCCAATCCTAAAGCAGGAACTACTCACCCTTCAGCCTGACAGCATCTGTAGACATGCTAAGACTCACAATCATAGCTGTAGGGCTACAGGAGACTGTCGCAAGAGGGCGAGCCACAGGACAGACCATCTTCATAGCAACTCCCAAGACTCTCAAGGGAAGGATGTAGGCATTGTCCTACAATTAAGTAGGAAATGCACAACATAATGCAAAACAGATTTATAAAGCCACTAAAGTGAAACTGAATAAACATACATGCAACTGGCCTCTTGAAAACAGTCATTTGCAGATTACCTGCTGTGCAACGTTACAGCCACCATAGTTGGCAACAAGTGAAACATCTCTACGGACCCTCTTCATGGAGAAGCCACAATGAGAAGGCATCTGTGATAATGGTACAAGGCCCTCATCACCTAAGGAAAGAGGTTTTATAATGCACCACAGAACATTCACACCAGCTCAAGTTTCCAGGACTGTAATTCCATTTTGAAATGAAGATTGCTCAACAAACCACCACCTCAGAAGTTGCACACTTGTTCAGGGCCAACAATGGTTGCTGGAGCCCAGACAAACACTGCCAGTGGTATTTGGTAGTTTCAATTAAGTCAATGATAAAGCCATGGAACAAGCTATAGCACAAGGAGGAATTGAATAGCCCTTAATTTCAGTTACAAGGCTGAAGATAAGGCAAGTTTTAAAATAAGGCTAGTTTTAAAGTGAGACTTTATACCCCAGAGGTAAAGCATTATGCAGGTTTATACTGCAAAAACAACAATGCTTTCCACTGTACTATAGTAAAAAGCATGTGAACTTTGTCCTTGTATCAAAAGTAGATCTTATGAAACATTCCTTTCAGCAAGCACACACTCACTTGTCTCAATCAAGAAGTTGGGTAGTCGACTTCCCTGGATACGCAGAGACATCGAATCATTGTCACACTGCACAAAGGGCCTCAAGCGCTGGAGTTTTAATTGAGCCAACGGGAACCCTTTTGACAAGCATGGGGGGGGGGGGGGGGGGAGTTACACCAATATTAGAACAAGATGCTACACAGATGCTAGATTATATTTGTACCTGCCAATTGCAGCTGATCAGCTTGATAGCCTTTGGTGTCTCCAGCAGCCCCATCATGCAGTTTCTTGAGATCATCCTTGGTTTCATTGGTAGTTCTGTTGGAACCAATAAGAAGTCTACCAACCTGAACTGACTTGCCCTTAGGAGCTCTCTCAAGACAAAATGCTAAGGAAGTAAGCATCAATAGTGCTATTATCAGAGAACATGTTTGCTTTTTTTGCAGCAACATTTGTACTCATTTACCTACTTTCTATGCATATACAACTTTTACTAACATACCTACATCAACACAAACTAAACCATCAAGTAAACACCACATAGCCCTTGGGAGTCAATATATATTGTAATCCTTAATTAGTTTCTCAATGAAATCAGTGGCAGAGCTATCTAAATCACCTGTGACTAATTAGGTCCCCCCCCATGATTCTGTTTCCAGTGCAGACCTTCAAAAATGCATTTGAGTGCATTAGCCCTGGCAATATTAGGATATGCAGATTGAGCAAGTGATTTTTATATGAAAAACTAATCATGGATTTGGGGTTGTATTGACAAAAAACAAGCAAAAACTTATCTTTATGTTTACTGTGAGTAAAAGTTTTACTTAGTTGCAGTAAGTGGCAATTTTATCCATAATCTCTCAATTTGTTTGCTCATTTAGCAATTTCGAGTGATGGGCATATGGAGCCTTCCTCACTCCCCCTGACACCTATAGGCCAATTGGTCTCAATTGGCCTCCATCCAGCATCCAGTCACTAAAAGAGGTCATTGTTGAAGAATGGAAAAAGATTGATGTTGCAAAATGTTGCCAACTTGTTCATTCCATGCCTAGAAGACTTGGTGCTGTCATTAAAAATCATGGAGGCCATACAAAGTACTAGATGTAGTAGTTTTTTGTTGTGGGGTGTACTCATTTTTACACCACCCTAATTTGAGTAAAACTGAAAAAATGTGTAATCTAAGTTTATATTATTAACCTTACTTTCCTGTTATAAGTTAAACAGATGTTATATTAAACTTTGTCTTTTCAACATTTTGGAAATTGTGTTCATTGAGATATTGTTTAAAATGTTACTTTTCAAAGGGGGTGTACTCATTTACGCTGAGCACTGTACGTGATGCATTGTTATAACCTACTGAATGTGGTTATTTCTTAAAGTGCTGAAATTAAGTTTTATTATATAGACACGAGTGTTTCAATTGGAAATATGCCACTCATGTAGAACAATACTGAAGATATCAAAACTATGAAATAACATATGGAGCATATATGGAATTATGTGGTAAACAAAAAACTGAAAAAACCCAAAATGTTTCATATTTTAGATTCTTCAAAGTAGCCAGCGTTTACCTTAATGGCACTTTGTACACTACTGGCATTATTTTAACCAGCTTCATGAGGTAGTCACCTGGAATGCTTTTCAATTAACAGGTGTGTCTCGTCAAAAGTTGATTATTGGATTAAGTTCTTGCCTTCTTAATGCATTTGCGATCAAACAGTAAATAGTAAAAAATATAGTAAATAGCCCTATTCCACACCACAACTGTAGTAATCCATATTATGTCAAGAACTGCTCAACTAAGTAAAGAGAAACAACAACCATTGTTACTTTAAGACATGAAGAAATGGCTTTTAATTCATAAAATAAAGAAAAAAATTGAATTGGAGCTTTTGACTGGTAGTGTAGGACAATAATCAGTGGCAGTGTATTGGGCAAGTTTCTGCACATTCATTCTTTCGTCACAATAGCTTATTTTTCTCTTCACTTTAAGAGATTTCATTGACAACATGTCTCTGACAGCTCAAAATGCATCTCTGGGCAGTGTTGTAGTCAAGTCACAAAACCTTGAGTCTGAGTCCAGTCTTGAGTCCCAGTGTTCAAGTTGGAGTCAAGTCCAAGTCATGAAAAAAAAAATTCAAGTTGAGTCTGAGTCGAGTCCAACACTCCAACTGCACCATTTGACAGTGGCTGTTTTAACACCATTAACATTAGTTTGTTCCTGAACATGACATATGAACAGGTGAATGTGCATTCTCTTTGTCAGAGAGTGCAAAGTATTCTGTCAGAGATGCTTGGAAGATGGGTGTAAGTGCAGAAGGTGTGTTTATTAATACAGGCAAACACAGGTAAACACTCCAGAACAGCAGGCAAAATTGGAAAACGGTGAAACAGGCAATAGGTCGAGCAAGGCACAAACAGGCTATCGTAGACTCGGCAGAATCAAAGACGAAAAACAGGAAATCAGGAAACCAATCAAGGAAATAAGACTCGGTAATGTGTCAACAACGCAACTCAATACTTTGCAAAATAAGTGTGTTTTCACAGTGTTTATATAGGTGCGCTGTTTGTGCCTTAAAGCCTCGGTCACAACCGGACGTACGATTTTTTGGCCGTGCGATTTTTGGCATTTCCCAAATCGCTGCGTTTTTTTTTTGTTCGTGGAGAACGTAGTTGTGGTGACCATGAAGGAGTAAGATCACCGCGCACCCAACGTACAACCTGTAAGTTGAACATGCGTACCGCGCACGAAATCTGAGGCTGCTTGGACGTACGGCTGTCGCTTCATTCGTACAGCCAACGCACCTTCAAACGTGCACTAATCGTACTGACCGTGCGTTCCATGCAGGCTTCGTATGAAGGTTGCAAGAACTGCGCACAATCTGTACGTTGTGCGTACCAACTGCGTTTGTTTGTCGCACTGCGGCGATTGGAGAGGGGTATATATATTTCGGCATAATTTGGCTTCTCACTGTGAAAATGGCAATCCCTCCGTAAAGACTTTGTCTCCTAGATTTTCAATTACAACTTCACGAAGCTGAGGAACACCACGAAGCTATACTACTCTATCTAATTCGTGAGAGACAGCACAAACAGGGGCCAAGACCAAGGCGATGGTGGGTACGTCCTTGGATACAGAGAAGGCAGATGTTAGGGCAGTATAACACCCTTTTCCAGGAGTTGGAGAGAGAAAGCCAGGGTGACTACATCATACATTCGCAAGGACCCAAACACCTTTGCGGAATTGCTGCTACGCATCACACCACGCATAACCAAGGGGCCAAGGTATGTATTTGTGAAATATTGAGATTTCTCTGGGGTAAAGAAAATGTTTGGATTATACATATATTAATTAAAATCAAATAATGGTTGCTATTAAAGCACACACACACACTATCCGGAAATTAGCCACTTCAGAGTGGGTCGGACGTCGCATGGAGAACAGCAGCATGCCATCGAGCTCTGTCTTGGGTGTCGCTGGCAGACAGACCAGCAGCCTTCAGATCATTTTTCACGCATTCCTGCCAGGACTTCTGGGGCCTGCCAGGACGTTTACGCCCGGCGACTTCGAGGTGGCATGTGCGATTGATGATGGAGTTGCTACGCAGCACGTGGCCAAACCAGCGAAGTCGCCGACGCCTGAGGGTAGACTCCAGGTCTGTCAGACCGAGCCTCCTTCTCAAGATAGATGTGCTCGATCTATCGTCAGGCTTGGTATGCAAAATCCAACGCAGCATGGCCCTCTCGTTTCTTTCTAATCTTCCGAGCTCACAACTTTTCAGGGGCCAACACTCGCTAGCATAAAGCATAGCACTCCTTACGCAGCTTTCGTACACTTTCCCACGTGTTGATAGAGACAAACACCTGCATGTCAGGACTGGGAGAAGTTCTCTGAACTTGCCCCATGCACATCTAGTTCTTATAATAGTAGCAGCCTCACAGCCACCACCTGATGTGATGGTGTCACCCAGATAGCAAAAGGAGTCAACGACTCCAAGCGTCTGACCGTCAACAGTGACATGTTCGCATGGCCTGTTGTCAATTGGGCGGGCTGTTCCTAGACACCTTCTACATCTGAAGCATGGGTCAGCAGTGAGCCTTCCTTTGATGTCGCTACACCTTTTATGGATCCAATGAGAACAGCCTGTGCAGAAGATAGAGTTGCTACCCACGCCACTCCGGCAAACACCACACGGGAACTTTCCCGAGTCTTTTAGGGGGTTTAGATTGGGGCCAAGAAACATCACCTTTGTCTTGTCCACATTCACTCGCAGGCCCTTGGACTCGAGCCCTGCCTTCCAACGTTGGAATTTATTGAGCACATCCTCGAGAGATTCAGATATCAGAACCAGGTCGTCTGCATAGAGTAGCTCCCAGGGGCAGCCCGTACGGAAGTCTCTTGAAAGAGCCTCAAGGACGATGATGAACAGAAGAGGACTGAGGACAGAGCCTTGGTGAACTCCAACCCGAACATTAAACTCCTCGCTGTACGAGTTGTTAATACGTACTCTACTTCTGGCATGAGCATACATGGCCTGCACTGTTCCAACTAACCATTCAGGCAGTCCTAGCCGCCTCATGGCCCACCACAATACCTCACGGGGGACACGGTCGAATGCCTTCTCGAGATCCACAAAGATGAGGTAAAGCCTTCGGTCTCTCGCAAGATATTTCTCTTGTAGCTGACGAACGACGAAAACAGCATCAGTTGTACTTCTGCCACTCACAAATCCTAACTGCATTTCATTGATGTCAACAATGCCACGGCATATTTCCTCAATGACTCTTTCGATGACTTTAAGACAGTGTTTGGTGAGTTTAAGACCTCTATAACTACCTCTCTCTGCAGCATCGCCTTTCCCCTTATACAAGTTGACAATATAGCTATCATCCCAGTCAGCTGGTATTTTCCTTTCTGCTATGATCGAGTTGGCAAGATTACTTAACACTTGGCATGTAACTTCAGAAGAAGATTTTAGCATTTCAGTGGCAATGCCAGAAGGTCCGGGGGCTTTGCCAGTTTTCATCTTTGTCAGGCTCTCAGCTATCATTACAGGTGTCACCTGCACTGGAGGTCCTGCAACAGGCTCAGCAGTTGGTAAATCCTCTACAGACCATGGAAATTCTATGTTAAGGAGACGCTCGTAGTGCTCCTTCCAGGCTTCCTTCTTAGCATCGTCATCTACTGCCAGACAGCCAAGGTCATTTCTCACAGCACTTTCACCAACAATATCCCGATTCACTCTTCTCATTTGCTTAGCAATGCGGTAGATGTCCATCTCATTTTTCTCCACATTCTGAAACCTTTGATTCTCGGCACGTTTCTTAGCGTCAAAGACCACACGCCTAGCGTTACGCTTAGCTGCGAGATATTCCTCTTTACTGCCACCCTCTTTACGCCATCTTTTCCATAACCGCCTCTTTTCGTCCACTGCAGAGCTCACTGTCTCGTCCCACCACCATGTTTCCTTTCTCCAGCCACTGGCTTTCTTGGTCGAACCACATAGAGTTTCCGCTACCTTCAACAGGCCACCTTTTAGGGCATGCCACGTTCCTTCCACTGACGGGGCCTCTGCAGATGAATTTAGTAATTCATGCAGCTCCTTCTCAACCTCCTCTTGATATTTCGCCTGGGTTTCAGGGTCACGAAGCTTCCAAACACGGAGCTTGGGTTTAAAGGTTGATCTTTTGCACTTAATTGGACTAACTGCCAAGTCACATAACAGAAGTCTGTGTTGTGGGGCACATTCCTCATTAGGTAGTATTAGTCACATTACATTAGTCACAAATCTGCGGTGACTATGCCTAGTCAAGATGTAATCCAACTGGGTAGAACACTCGCTAGACTTGTAGGTGACCAAATGAGTGCTTCTCTTCTTGAAAAGAGAGTTGCAGATAATAAGCTCATTTGCCACAGAGAACTCTAAGATCCTTTCACCTTCAAGATTGCGCTCCCCATAACCAAAACCACCATGTATCCCCTCGTACCCGGAGGATGAGGCCCCAATGTGACCGTTGAAGTCACCACAGATGAGGAGGGTTTCATTTGTGCCAATTTTGATGACTAAATTCTGAAGTTCGTCATAGAAGGCATCCTTTGCAGCTTCGCACAGCCCAACTTGGGGAGCATAGATTGTAAATATTGATAAGATATTTGACCCCACAATGATCTTAATAAGACAGATTCTGTCAGAGATCCGGTTGATATCCAACACATGCTCAACCCACTTTTCAGCCAGGAGAATACCCACTCCTCCTGTACCCTTATCATTGCCGACCCAAAAGAATTTATATTTTGAGTCCTTGCCCGTAATCATTCGAGCTGATCCACCTCGCCACCTTGTCTCTTGCAGACAACATAAATCAATCTTCCTTCTCGAAACAGTCTCTACAACCTCAGTTCCTCTACATCTCATAGTGCCCACATTCAAAGTCGCAAGTCGAAATTTCTGACATTTCTTGCGTGGTCGCAGGATGTCGATCTGGTGTTGCCCACGCATAACACCCACCCTACCATTCACGACACTCCTGGTACATCCAGGAGTCCCGTCTACTTCTAAACTACTACTGTGAACCTCCATGACTTGAATTGAAGCAAAATTTTACGGCTGGATGCCCTTCCTACCACCAACCTGGATCTACAGCAACCAGGAACTGGGTTCTAAGGGTTATCTAGAAATTAGGCATTATAGGAGATGAGTAGATGACATTAAACTCTAAAGGAACAGGAACAACTGGTTTTAAGGCGCCAGTGACCCGCCTTGCGCCCCTTCTCCTGTTGGTTTTTAACAGTTCAGCCACGTGAAGGCCAGGAGCTGGACTTTGGTTGTCAGAGGCTATATTTTGCGCTAAGCCATTGGGGCATTTTATAGGCTGAGAAGGCAAAACCTTGACAACCACCCCGGCGATAACAACCTTAGAACCTTAGAACCTTAGAATATGTATTAAAGCATACATATATAATATTTCAGGTACTTAAAATTTATTTTTGTTGGGTATATTTACAGAAGCAGACGACCATTGGAGCCTGGGATGAAATTGGTGATCACTCTGCGTTTCCTAGCGACGGGTAGCAGCTACAGATCTTTAGCCTTCAACTTCCGTGTCGCCCACAACACCATCAGCCTGTTCATTCCCGAACTGTGCTTAGCCATATTTGATGAATACTGCAAGGAGCTGTTTGAAGTCCCCTCAACACCTGACCAATGGCCTGACGTAGCGCAGAAATTTTGGAAACGGTGGAACTTTCCCCATACTTGTGGTGCTATAGACGGGAAACATATAGCTATAAAGAAACCAAACAAGAGTGCTTTGCTGTTTTATAACTATAAAGGATTTTTCTCTATTATATTGCTCGGTGTGGTGGATGCTGAATACAAGTTCGTCTGGGCCACTGTTGGGGGCAATGGCTCTGCATCAGATTGCGGCATCTTCAACGCTTCCCAGCTGTACCCGGCCCTTGTGGGGGATTCACTTGGCTTCCCCCGTCCTGAGGCACTCCCAGGAGATGATTGTGACCTTCCGTACTTTCTCGTGGGCGACGATGCGTTCCCCCTATGTACCTGGATGATGAAGCCATACAGCAACAGGGGTATGACGCATGCAGAGAGTGTCTTCAACTACTGACTCTCACGGGCAAGGCGGGTAGTCGAAAATGCCTTTGGCATTCTCACACATCCCTGGCGTTGCCTGCTCACCACATTGCAGATCGGTCCTGGCAAGGCCACTAAGGTCGTCAATGCCACGCTTGCGCTGCACAACCTCCTCAGGATGCGCCGACCAGCTCTCCAGGCAAATGAGGTGGATCAGGACGATGATGGGACCGTGGTACCAGGAGCCTGGCGTGAGGGTGTGCAACTGACTGACAGTTGCGGTTAGAGGTCAACGTGTGACATGAGGGAAAAAAAAACAGAGGAACTCTGTGACTATCTGAACAGCTCTATTGGCAGCGTACCATGGCAGGACAGGGTTGTATAAAACAACTTTGGCAGAAGCTTTCAATGAACTCTTGATGACAAACGGTTATTAAACAAATTAATTTTCATGATTAAAATGTAAAAAAGGTGGAATAAAACTTGACATCATTGACTGGTTTCCATGTATGGCTGAGTGTTTCTATGATATACTTTTGAAATAAATTCATTGTCATTTACTTTTCCAAATATGCAGTAAATATCTTGTTTAGCACATCATTTTTATTTTTCCTTTCTTAAGTTATGAACAAGCACAGCTTTTGTAATTCTACATCAAGTTTACACACATGGGTCAGAAATGACCCACATGCATTTACTACAGCGTTTGGTGGGAACTGTGAATTGTGTCAGACATTTCACAGCTCAGCACAGCACCCTTTGCCCATCTCATACATGTAAGTAATGTTTTTCAATTGTTCTAACATTACCTTAGAAAAAAATTGATTATGTTTAGGTTACCTTGAGAGTGAGCAGATTACTTGTCAGAAAAGTTACAAGTAATTACTATTAGCTACCTAGCTGTTGACATTCTACTTTAGTTAGCTAATTTTATTGTAGTTGGCTTAGCTAACTACATAGCTAATAAATAAATAACTGGCTCCATTCACTGCTAAAGTAATTACTTGAAACAAATTATAGTATTAAGACATTTAATTTTAAATCACACTTGGATGACCCATGTGTAGTAATATAAAAAGTCTTTTTGTTCATAAAGTAGGAAAGAAAAAATTTAATTTGTGGTAATTAAAAACAAGATATTTAAAGAATACTTGGAATATTCAATCATAAAATAAATTGATCTCAAAAGATAGAGCAAAGAAAAACTCAGTCAGCATGAAATAACCTGGAAAATGAATGCGGGTCATTTTTGACCCATGTTGTGCATTAGAAAGGGTGTGCATATGTTTTGCATCAAAGGGTTAAAAAAGTTAAAGTAACTACCGAAATATGATAACATTTAGATTAATTATAACTCTGCCAAGTCTCAGTGAAATTGGTAAAATATTTTTGGAGAACTAGATGTGTTCGGACACACCCACACACATCATTCTGCTTTCTGTAGTAATTTTTTTCAGAAGTCTTATTTCTGGGAAAATATGAACAACAAGTCATTATATATGGTCAATCATAACATTTATTAACAAAACAGATTGCACATCTTTCCGCTCCTATATAGCCAATCTGAGACATCGTCCTCCGCCCTCTGGCTTGTCGGGGTCGATCCGGAGTCCCCTCCCTCGAGCTGCTTCAAGAAACTGCCACTCAGACCCATGTTGGAGAAGCTCTCCCCTGACGTGCTTCCTGGGTTGAATTGCCCTGCTGTGGGTGTAGCCCTGCTGAATGTGGCCTAGGTAGAGGGACCGATATCTGCAAAATAAAGACGTTAAAAAAGATATTTAAATTTTAGTTCTCTAGTTTACCTGTATTTTTTTTTTATGTGACAAGAAACATTAAACATTTAAATGATGATTTTTGTTTGTTTTTTTAAATTACACTACCATTCAAAAGTTTGGGGTCACTTTGAAATTCTTATTTTTGAAAGAAAAGCACTGTTCTTTTCAATGAAGATCACTTTAAACTAATCAGAAATACACTATACATTGCTAATGTGGTAAATGACTATTCTAGCTGCAAATGTCTGGTTTTTGATGCAATATCTACATAGGTGTATAGAGGCCCATTTTCAGCAACTATCACTCCAGTGTTCTAATGGTACAATGTGTTTGCTCATTGCCTCAGAAGGCTAATGGATGATTAGAAAACCCTTGTACAATCATGTTAGCGCAGCTGAAAACAGTTTAGCTCTTTAGAGAAGCTATAAAACTGACCTTCCTTTGAGCAGATTGAGTTTCTGGAGCCTCACATTGTAGAGTCGATTAAATGCTCAAAATGGCCAGAAAAATGTCTTGACTATATTTTCTATTCATTTTACAACTTCTCATTCTCATTATCTCTAGCCGCTTTATCCTTCTACAGGGTCGCAGGCAAGCTGGAGCCTATCCCAGCTGACTATGGGCGAAAGGCGGGGTACACCCTGGACAAGTCGCCAGGTCATCACAGGGCTGACACAGACAACCATTCACACTCACACCTACGGTCAATTTAGAGTCACCAGTTAACCTACCCTGCATGTCTTTGGACTGTGGGGGAAACCGGAGCACCCGGAGGAAACCCACGCGGACACGGGGAGAACATGCAAACTCCGCACAGAAAGGCCCTCGCCGGCCCCAGGGCTCGAACCCGGACCTTCTTGCTGTGAGGCGACAGCGCTAACCACTACACCACCGTGCCGCCCATTTTACAACTTATGGTGGTAAATAAAAGTGTGACTTTTCATGGAAAACACAATTGTCTGGTGACCCCAAACTTTTGAACGGTAGTGTATGTGTCATCAAAATTTGTCATTTAAAAAAAATTATACACAATCCAATTTATCATGAAGATATACACATGTTCAGAGTAGAATGTGTCATCTTGTCGCTGGCTACTCCATTGTAATACACACCTGCCTCAGAGTGCTGTGGCAATGGGGTGGGTCATGCTGCCAGGACTGTTGCGGGGGTTGCTGCAAGGAGGCAATGAAGTATCTGGGGCTTGTGGAGGGGGCATGATGGGCCTTGTGAATTCCTGCATCAGATTCTGGGCAGCTACAGTGAAGTCCTCCCATCGGGCACCTTTGCGATCCTGGCCACGAGCCAGTTCCCCAGTGCCATGCGTTCGTCTTGGGGTCCTGCAGAACTAGCGGCTAAAGCTGCTTCAATCCGCTCAAGATCATGGAAAAATGTAAAAATAATGATTATTAACTCCATATACCATTAAATACCATAAAAAGAAAAATACACAAATTTAAAATACACTTTGTACAAAGACGTTGTATTCTTTTGGCCAAACAAATGCTAAAGTCTTATACCTTTTGGGAAATCTCCTCAAATGGCCTGGGCCTCTATGTATTCGAGAATGACATCGTCAATCTTCTTTGAACGCTTTTTTTGGGCTTGAACATAGGCCCGGCTGGAGGTTGACCTGTCACTCGCTTGATCCTCTTCTTCACTGGTCGAAGCTCCCCTGCTTGTCCTGGACTCCGATGACGGCAGCTGGAGAAACGAAACACAAAGCAGAAAATAGTCATTAATCATGATCATTAATGAAATAATTAATCGTGATCAATCATGATCATTTATAATAATCCAAACAATACATGGTAAATGCTTACTGTTCCTGTGTCAGACATGTACGATCTTGGAACGATGTGATCCCTCAAGAAAACAAAGTTCTGTAGCTGCCATCTTTTCCTGGCTGTGAGTGCCTCTAGTGCTTACCCTGACCTTTTCTTCAAAAGCTTTCCCACAGCCGTCCTCTGGTTCCTGAACCATCCATTTACCCTGGCAACTGCAGTAAACAAAAACAAAATATTTCGGTATTTATTTTTACAGGGATGCAAACGGCGCACCTTTTGGCAGATGCCGCCTTTTTCACGGCTGAATCGTGCAGATCCGATTTTTTTTGGGGGGGGGGGGGGGGGGGGCGTTGGAGTGTCTGATTATAATTTCATCAAAGTAAATTCTGTATTTTTTTAACACTATTTATGGTGTTTGTCATTAAATTCACAATGCAATTAAAGATTTTACAATGCTTTGTGGCCAAAATGATGACCACACCAAAAGATGTTACTCAGGACAGACAAGAAAAAAGAAAAAACAAAACATACAAACAAAAATCAACTACAGAAGAGGGGAAAAAAAAAAGTGCTCCATTGTATAATTTGACATATCAGCAAGATGGATAGTAAATACAAGTATAAGCAAGTGATATACACTCAGTTCCAGGCCAGGTAACAAATTCACATATTGTATGAAACGGTCCCACATTTTGTAAAACTTATTAACAGAGCCATTCAGAGTGCATCTAATCTTTTCCAGCTTTATATTTAACATAACATCTCTGATCCATTGATTATTTGTTGGAGGATTTGAATCCTTCCATTTAAAGAGAATGGCACGCCTAGCTAACAAAGAAAAAAAAAAAAAAAGGCAATAACCCTCTGAAGGTAAGCTGGAAGAATAGACCCATCTGTACATGATGCAACACCAAAGATGCCAATTTTAGGACAGGGCTGAAAATTACAGCCTTAGAGATTGTGTCCAAAAAAGGAATCCCAGAAAGATGACAGTTTTGGACAAGACCATAGCATATGGTAGTTGGTGGCTGGGGCCTGTTTGCACCTGTCACAAGTAGTGTTTATATCTGGAAATATTTTGGCTAGTCTAAAATGTGTAGCCTATGTAAGACCTTAAAGGCCCAGTCCCACTGCACTTACGGATGCAAAGAGGATCTCATCTCATTATCTCTAGCCGCTTTATCCTTCTACAGGGTCGCAGGCAAGCTGGAGCCTATCCCAGCTGACTACGGGCAAAAGGTGGGGTACACCCTGGACAAGTCGCCAGGTCATCACAGGGCTGACACAGACACACAACCATTCACACTCACGGTCAATTTAGAGTCACCAGTTAACCTAACCTGCATGTCTTTGGACTGTGGGGGAAACCGGAGCACCCGGAGGAAACCCACGCGGACACGGGGAGAACATGCAAACTCCACACAGAAAGGCCCTCGCCAGCCCCAGGGCTCGAACCCAGGACCTTCTTGCTGTGAGGCGACAGCGCTAACCACTACACCACTGTGCCGCCCTGCAAAGAGGATGTAAAACGTAAAAAAAAATCTTTGCCATCCGTTGGAAGACGCTATGAACCCGTTGTGTACTCATTGCATACGTGCTTCATACGCTCTATCCATCGAGCATCCGTCCACTGATTTCATCCACGCAAAAAGTTGAGCTGCACAAAACTTTTAGAACGGATGAACTTTCCGCCGTGTACGATGTAAATCCGCGACATATACGAGCAACAAACATTCTATGTCCATTATCATCCGTTAAACGTCTGCTGTATCCTTTCTGCATCCTCTGGGCATCCTCGCAACTCACATCCGCTGCAGCTGAAAACGGAAAGAGGGAGGAAAGATAAGGTACATGAAACGTCAATTCATCATTAGTAGCACGATGAAAGGATGTAAGAAAGGATGTAAGCATATGCATCTCGTATATAAAGTATTCAAAACGGACAAAGCGTTTATATCTGGGATGTATCGTATATTTAGGATGTCTGGAGTATGTCTAGAGTATGCAGAAGGACACCTAGCAGCAGTCTCATCACAGTCAGTGTCAGGGGGTGGGGTGCTGGTTCTGACCTTCACCTTGCCAGGGCTTGAACGAGTAGACACGGACTTCCTTTTCTTGCCTGACTGGCGCACCATGGTGTTGATACAAGATGTAGTAGAGATGCATCAACGTAGCCTTCTTCAAAAACGAGATGTAGTAGAGATGTATCGATGTAGCCGCCAGCACGTCTTTCCGCTTTATGCTGACGGCGTGCGTGCTGCATCCCTTTATATCTGCGGAGCAGACGCAATTCATACCCCCCCGCATGCGCAGTGAACGGTCTGCATCTGATATACATCTGCGCAACATCCCCTTTGTTTCTGTTAGGCGTACGTGATGCATCCCCTTCATCCGCTATGCATCCGCTCTTTCTGCTATGCGTCCGCTTCTCAGTTATCACCGGTAACCCCTTCGGAGCTATCTACTTCCATCTGCTTTCATCCACTAGGCTTCCTATGAACATGCGTTTAACATCCCCGCTATATACTACCCACATCCGTTCTTTTCCGTTCTGTTTTCACAAATTTTCACCAATTTTGTCCATTTCTGGAGCGGATGAAAACGGATAGAGCCACCCCTGAAATTTTGCTCGTCCGCTGTGTCCTTTTTGCATACGTTTTGTGTCCATCGGCCAGTGGGACCGGGCCTTTAAACTGGATCAAGGCACTGTCACACACCTGGAGCGCAGTCCTGGAGGAGCGACCTGACAGCAGGAGGCGTGAACTACCTGTCAAATTGGGCGGGACGTTCACGCCTCCGTAGCGTAATATCAGTTGATAAGGCACGTCACCACTCGACATCTGGTGACTGTTTGAAGAAGGCGGAAGTTTATCGCCGAAACTGTCAAGGTAACATCTTAAAAAAATCCTTGTCTTAAAAAACAAATTTAAAGAATGGATCAAGGCCTGTCTTGAACAGATAGAAGACGAATGGATCCTCAGCAAAGCCATATTCTATTCTTCATCTGAAAGTGGGATCCCCATGTCATTTCCCCATTGTTCCCAGATGTGGGAAACAGAGGGACTAAGTGCATCCATTATTGCAGAATAAAATTATTGACACCCTACCTTTCTTAAACAGATTGACCTTTAAAAGATGGTCGAAACAGGACAAAGGAGGGGTATCTGGAAACTTGGCAAATTTCTTGCTTACAAAAACCAATTGTAAATAGCAAAAGTAGTGAGTATTAGTCAGTTCATATTTTGTGGACAGTTGTTCAAAACTTGTGAAAGTATTATCAATATACAAGTCGCTAATGCTATGGATACCTTTATCATGCCAGGTCTGGAAGCCCCTGTCTAACAAAGATGGGCAGAAAAGGTGATTATTCACTATAGGTGAATAAAAGGACATGTTTTGGGCACCCAAGCATTTCTTAAATTGCTTCAAGATACATAATGATTGGGTAACAATTACATTTCCACTCACATTAACAACTGATGGCAAGGATGCACAGAGTAAAGCGGGAAGTGAGTAAGGACGACTTGTGGCTTGTTCAATCTGAAGCCATGCTGGGTACCTGCCATTCCAGTCCTTTAACCATAGGGAGATAGTATTCAGATTTGCAGCCCAATAATATGAACAAAGATTTGGTAAAGAGAGTCCACCACAGGTTTTTCGTCTCTCCAAAAATTCTTTCCATATGCGTACTGATTTATTATACCAAATAAAAGGGGAAACAGCCTGATTGAACAACTTAAAAAATGAAAGTGGTATGAAAATAGGTATAGCTTGAAATAGATAAAGATATTTAGGTATTACATTCATCTTTACAGAATTTATTCTCCCAATGAGAGATAACGGTAGGGTGGACCAGCGTTTGATGTCTGTTTTGGTATGTTCTAGAAGAGCAGCAAAATTATTCTTAAAAAGATGGTATGATTTTGGTAACCTTTACCCCCAGATATGTAAAGGAGTGACTTGAGAGCTTAAATGGTAGGTTTCAGCACCTTTGTTAATGGGGAAAGTACTCGCTTTTACTATAATTGAGTTTGTAGCCTGATATTTTTCCGAAGTTTTCCAGGACAGTTAGGACCTCAGGTATACCTGTGATGGGATCGGTGATATACAATAATAGGTCATCAGCATATAGCAAGACAGTGTGGGTTAGGCCCTCACGTTCTATACCTTTTATGTTACCCTTGTTTCTTAAAAGGAACAGTCCACTGTACTTCCATAATGAAATATGCTCTTATCTGAAGAGAGACGAGCTGCTCCGTACCTCTCTGAACTTTGCGTGACCTCCCAGTCAGTCAGACACACTGTCACTCCTGTTAGCAATGTAGCTAGGCTCAGTATGGCCAATGGTATTTTTTGGGGCTGTAGTTAGATGCGACCAAACTCTTACACGTTTTTCCTGTTTACATAGGTTTATATGACCAGTGATATGAAACCTATGTAAACAGGAAAAACGCGGAAGAGTTTGGTCGCATCTAACTACAGCCCCAAAAAATACCACTGGCCATGCTGAGCCTAGCTACATTGCTAACAGGAGTGACAGCGCGTCTGACTGACTGGGAGGTCACGCAAAGCTCGGAGAGGTACGGAGCAGCTCGTCTCAAGTCAGATAAGAGCATATTTCATTATGGAAGTACGGTGGACTGTTCCTTTAAAGCTATTGACAATGGCTCTATAGCTAAAACAAAAAGTAATGGACTTAATGGGTCACCTTGTTTGGTACCTCTGTGAAGAGAAAAATAATCAGAAGAGATTGAATTGGTGCAAACTGATGCAGCTGGATCCGTATACATCAACTTAATTTAATAAACTTACGGCCAAATCTTCACAGTGTATGGAAGAGATAATCCCATTCAACCCTATCAAATGCCTTTTCAGCATCTGTTAGGGTTTTGCTGGGATTCAAACCCTGGTCGCTGGTGTGATAATCCAGCAAACCCCCACTATGCCACCAGGGGGATGACTGAAGTGCAGAGGTGTGAGGCATAGGTAGAGTATCAAAAAACAGTTTATTTACATACCTACAATCCAATGGAAAAAACAAAAATCCAAAAGCTCAGAAGATGACCAAAAATAAAAATATCCAAAGGTTCAAAGTCCAAAAAACAAAAGGAGAGACAAAAATGCTGAACGCTCAGAAGATCAAAAAATACAAAGTCCAAAGAAAGCAAAACCACAAGGGCACAGGCAAGATACATGGGCCAGAGGAAACTAGCACTAGACAACATAGCATAAAGACTCCATGACTAGGGGAACAAACAGAGGGGTATTTATACACAAACTAATTAAGGAACAGGGCGGGGCAGGAAACAGGCAATCAAGACAAACACAAAACACAGTGGCGGCCTCTAGAGGCCAAAACAACCATGACAAGATAAACATAACAGCGGCCTCTAGAGGCCAAAACAGTCCCAGTCCGAACAGCATCAAGTGATATAATGGCTTCTGGGGTTGGTTTATTGGGCTTAGTATATATAATATTGAACAGGCGCCTCAAATTAAAATGGGACTGCCTATCCTGGATAAATCCAGTCTGGTCCTCAGATATTAAATAAGGAAGGACTGACTCAAGGCGAAGTGCAATGACTTTAGAAAATATTTTACCATCACAGTTTGTTAAACTGATGTGTCTGTATGATGCGCAATCAAGTGGATCCTTGTTTTTCTTCAGTAATAGTGTGATGGATGATTGACGGAGTGTGGGTGGGAGAACTTTTTTTTTACCGATTCTTTATAAACTGAAAGAAGAAGTGGGGCCAATTGTTCCTTAAATTTTTTTATAAAATTTGTTGGGGAATCCGTCAGGACCAGGGGCTTTACCACTTTGTAGAGATGTTATTGCAGTGATGATTTCTTCTATAGTGATAGGTTGTTCTAATTTTTCTTCTGTGTCAGAGTCAATAGTGGGGATGTTTAAGTTACAGAAAAAAGTGTCAAATTGTTGCTGATCTAGATCTAAATCTGACGAATATAATTTGGAGTAGAACTCTTTAAAATTATTGTTGATGGTTTGATGATCCTCACTTAATACACCATCAGGTAATCTAATTTGTGAAATGACATGGGATGCTGCTTTTTGACGAAGCTGACTAGCCAATAGTTTGGAAGGTTTATCACCCTCTTCATAAAATCCACTACGGGACTTAAAGATTAGCCTTTCTGCCTCAGTAGTTAATAGAAGATCAGCTTCAGTCTGTAAGCTAACTCTCGCTTTCATCCTATCGGGGGTCGGAGAGCTAAATATAAGGCTATCCAAAGCTTTAATTCTAGAAGACAGATCTGTGATGTTATTTTGGTGGACTTTCCTAGTATATGCACTGTGGGCAATGATCTGTCCTCTAAGATATGCCTTAAGTGACTCCCATAAAGTTGATGCTGAAATGTCATCAGTCATGTTTATATCCAAGTAGATATTTATTTGTTCTGAAACAAACTGCACAAAAACATCATCAGCAAGCAGTAGAGGATCAAGTCGCCATGTCCGTCTTGGCCTTTGAGATGGGAGTTTTATGGTCATACTCACAGGGGCATGATCGGAAATCATAATTGGATTATATTTACAATCAGAAATGGCATTTAGGAGAAAAGGATCCACTAAAAAAAAATCTATTCTGGAAAAAGATTTGTGTACATTAGAGAAAAGAGAATACTCCCTCTTGGTGGGATTTTTAAATCTCCATGGGTCTATCAATTTATGTACATCCATAAATGCTTGCACTACTTTTACTGATTTAGTTGGTCTAGAGACAGAGTGAGGTGAATGATCCCAATCTGGGTCCATTACCAGATTGTAATTCCCAGATAGCACAATATGGTGAGTGTCTAGGTTAGGAATAGAGCTTAGCATCATCACTGTTAGGGGCATAAACACCAGTGTTGTGCAAGTTCACACTTTTTTTGAACTAATTCAAGTTCAGTTCAAACATGTTAAAAGTGAACTGGTCACGTTCATAGTTCACAGTTTTAATTCTGAACTAGTTCAAAGTTCAGTTCATTTTACTTTTAGGCGGAATATGAAAATAAAGACTAAAATCATATGCTACATTCTAGCTCAAAACTACTCACATATTATAGATATTATATTCTATCACACAAAATGGAAGTTATTGTACATACTATATATGGAAAAAGGACAAAATATTTTGATTTCTTCACTGACTCAACCACTGCACTAAAACGTTACACGTGACTTCAAACAAATGCTTTCAGTTTCACCTAACAGTAACTTCTAATAAACTAGTCTGATGAACGAGGATTTCTCAACTTTGCTTAGTGGTTGTAAATCTTCCACAACGTAGTCAATAATCAGTTTATCTACCTGCTGCTGGGAGACAGTGGTACTCTTGAAGGCTGCAGGCAGTGTGACTTGGATTTTGGGATTTTGGCAGGGGATCTTCTTGCCCTTTCCCTTCTGATCCTCGAGGACTTGCATATATGCTTTGAAACTGGACAGATGCTTCAACTCAATGTGTCGTTTCAAATTTGAGAACGACGTTGTCGATGTTCTTACTTGTTTTTTTCAGGAAAGGTGGACAGAGCTTACACAGAAAGGTAAGGTTTTTACCGTCTGAGTCTTTGTGTGAAATTGTGTAAAATTGCTGTAAATAACCATGAGGAGAATCCGTCTCATCTGTGTTCTCCGTGCCGCTACTTGAACTTTCACTGGCCATGTTGCTGTGAGTGTGCGCCGGCTGTGGTGTGCGCACTGTCTGCTGCCTGTAGCTAGGGAATGCTGGGTTACGCCTACTCTGCTCTGCTGCATCATGGGTAACGTAGTATGGAGCCAAATCATAGAGCCATCCACTATCTCCGGCTTCACACTACGTTATCCATGATGCATTGCACACACGCGGCACCTCAGGGCAGTGAGTGACAACAACATCAGACTGACAGTGAAGTAGTAGAACGTAAAATATCTTGCAAGTAGACGTGCCACTCGATTCATCAGGTTTCATGTTTCGTTCATCTTCATGTTTGTCGTTCATGTCGCATAATTTGAACGAATTCATGTTCAAGTTCTTTCATTACAAAGTTGTTGCGTTCAGTTCAAAGTTCATGGAAAAACGAGCGTGTTCAATGAACGCGTTCATGCACAACACTAATAAACACTCATCATAACTGTTAGGGGCATAAATATTAACTAATATGACAGGGAGTTGAAATAGCTTTCCTACCACCATCACATTACCATTTGGATCAGAAATAGTGTTAGTGACATTAAATTGAATATTTTTATGAATAAGGATGGCTGCTCCTCTACTTTTACTGTCAAATTTTGAATGAAACATCTGGCCAACCCAATCTTTATGCATCCTAAGATGATCTCTATTTCGAAGATGAGTTTCCTGTAGCATTGCTATGCCCACACCAAGATGTTGTAGATGTGAGAGAACCTTTTTCCTTTTTACCATATGATTGAGACCCTTAACATTCCAACTTATAATATTCACATCTCTGTTACCTGAGATTGAATTGGAAGTATCATGTGCCATTAGGGCTAAACACTTGAAATATATCAATGTTGATCCATCTTGAATGATTTAAGATATTAATGGATGCACAAAAGAAATAAAAAAAAAAAACATACAGAAAACACGCATAGTAACAATGCACATGTAGTGAACAAAACCCTAGTGCCATAAAATGGCAAACCCCCCCCCCCCCCCCCCCCCTTAAACACGTTGGATTTTCACAAACTCTCATTTGCATCCCTCCTGCTGTTTAACAAGCATTTAACATTGTGAACCTCAAACGCCGTCTGACATCTGTCAATGAAGCCTACTAAATCGCTATCGTACAAATCTAGTGATTACAGTGGAGAGGAGAAAGTCTTTGACCATATGCTCATAACATTAATGTCTTAATCAGTGCATGAGGGCCGGTCGTGGTTCTTGGAACGTAACAACATAGAACGAAATATTTCCTTTCCCCCTGGTCAAGCTAGGTAGGAGTAGCCTAGCATATCAAGCTTACATTTGACCCGTCACCTTAATTGTCCTCGGGAAGACCTGAAGCTGGAGATTGAGAAGACCCAGCGATGTTGTTGCTGATGAAAGCAAGAGCCTCCCGGGGGTCGGTGAACCTCATATTCTTATTGTTGTGGCTGAACTGCAGTGTGGCCGGGTAGTACATAGCGAACTTGATCTTGGCTGTGTGAAGCATCTGTTTGGATTCGGAGAAGGCGGCGCGTCACTTGTTGACATCTGGGCTGAAGTCGGGGAAAATGTGGACTCTCGATCCATTGTAGGTAAGCGTACCTTTCTCCCGGGCAAGCCGCAGTATCCGCTCTTTGGTTTGGAAGTGATGTAGCTTTACAATGAATGGTCGTGGTCTGTCGCCCTCCCCAGGCTTGGGGGCTAAGCTCCTGTGGGCTCTATCCAGGCACAATTGCGGTTGAAAGTTGTCTTCTCCTAACAATTCCAGAAGAAGTTTAGTAATGAACTCTGTTGGCTTTGGACCTTCCACATTTTCTTTAATCCCCACAATTCGAATGTTCTGTCTTCTTGTGTAATTTTCCAAGTACATTACCTTGTCTTTAGCTAGGGTGGCTTGTGCTAGCTTGATACAGTCCATTCTTTTATCGAGTTCATTCACTCCCTCCTCCACACTCGCGATTCTCTGGCCAAATGCATTTAACGTTGTTTGTAGAGAGGCAATGGATGCACGATTTTCCTCACGAAATGAGTCGATTGAAGCTTGTATTGCACCAACTGCTTTTGTAAGCGTCTCCATGTTCTTAGTATTAGCATCCGCTTCAGAGTTAGCCGTAGAGTTAGCAGTGTTTCTCGCTGTCAATCGGCATTCTCTCAGCTCTTTAGAAGGCTTTGACATTGTAGAAATACTATTGAAGACTTTATACCCGAGGTGGCCGTATGACTAAATTATTGTAAGGTTCACAATATATGAATTTAATAAGATTTTGCAGGAGCTCCGGTAGACACGTCTACTCGCAAGGCATGCTCAACAGCTGTAAATTCTGTAATTTTAATACAGAATTTACTTTGATGAAATTATTCAGACACTCCAATGCCCCCCCCCCAAAAAAAATCGGATCTGCACTATTCAGCCGTGAAAAAGGCGGCATCCGCCAAAAGGCACGCCGTTTGCATAGAAATGCAAAGAAAAGAAAGTTAAAATTCATGTGCACAGCATTTGTAGACATTTAGATACATGAACTTAGGGAAAAAATGACAACATATACCAAGCAAAGCTTTAACCAATACACGTGCAAAGTATGTCTACACAAAACTTACAAATCCAATAATTTTTACTAAGAAAATGCCAAAACAGCACCATAATTAGTATTTAGCAGGCCAATACTCACCAGTTGTGTGTAGTTCAGTAGCAATGCCCTGTGTCAATTTCCGTTTGTGGATGGCATTGCTGTACAGGTCCAAAGTCTTGTCATAGAAACAAGGGTTGGCGCGGAAAAAATCGACCAACCTCTCCTCGTCTGCTACGCCAAAAGAGTAGGACAAACTCCTGGCCTGCTGGCCACTGTCGTGGTCTTCATCCACCTCCTCACTGCTCCTTGTCCTCTCTCTCTCTCCTCCCTCTCTGCCACCGTCTCTCTCTCCTCCCTCTCTGCCGCGTCTCTCTCTCCTCCGTCTCCGACACCTTTTCTATCCTCCTCTTTTTTTTAAGATTTAAGATTTTGCCCAAACCTGACACCAGCAAATCGTACGAAAGACGCACGTCGGCCGTACGGAAGACACACGAGGCCGTAAATTTGTCTTGCAACCTGAAAAAAATGTAAGCGCCCATAGAGTTTGTTTGACATGACAAAGAACCTCTGTGGCCGGTCTGCGGCCAGTCTATGGCTCGAAAATCAGCACGTCACACGCGCGCCCTCCGTGCATTTCTTTGCGTTTTTTGCACGTAGACCGGCCGTAGGAGCACGTACGGCCGGTTGTGACCGAGGCATAATTCTGTACAGGTGCAAGTTGTTTGCGGCACGCGCATGAGAGTCCACTTAGTACGCACGCTGTCCGGAGTGTGCCCAAGAGTCTATCTGATGCACGCACCAAGGTGGACAGGTGTGACACTACTACACGAAATTAGTCAAATCAAAATCAAATCAAGTTTATTTGTACAGCGCTTTTAACAATAAACATTGTCGCAAAGCAGCTTTACAGAATTTGAACGACTTAAAACATGAGCTAATTTTATCCCTAATCTATCCACAATGAGCAAGCCTGTGGCGACGGTGGCAAGGAAAAGCTCCCTCAGACGACATGAGGAAGAAACCTCGAGAGGAACCAGACTCAAAAGGGAACCCATCCTCATTTGGGCAACAACAGACAGCCTGACTATAATATTAACAGTTTTAACAGGTATAACCCTCAACTGTCCTCATGGGGCCGTCCTTCACAGGAGCGGTGCGATAAAACTCCGACCAGACACAGGGCACCAGGATGGATCAAGCAGGTCCGAGGGGCAGAAGAGGCCAGCATCTCAATCCCAGGATCAACATGTAACTCAGAGGGACAGATTGGAGGGGGGAAGAGAGAAAGAAAACACGTTGTTAGGTATGCCCTAAAAATGTCAAGTATTAAATCTGTGTGGTAGGCTCGCAGAGACGAGAGTCTTTACATCAGGCATAACACACAACAATGGCATGTTAATATGGTAAAATATATCATGACCTGCTCTGGCTGGATGCTTGATTGGGTGATGGGAGCACACTCCTCAGCAAAGATGAGATGCAGATGGGACCCTTAGGGCTGGCCAAGACAATTCAGTTACATTTCAGCGGGTCTGGGACATGCGACAGAATGTCTGACGGCCGATTCCCTGCAGGCTACGATAGCCAGTCGAGGTCTCCACCCTTTCCACCAAAAGATTTCCTGTTGACTTCATGTAACTCAGAGGGACAGATTTGGGGTGGGGGGGAGGGAAAGAAAACACAGGTGGTTAGGTATGCCCAATATCACCTGAATAAGTAGGAACAGTATACATATTGCATCGAGTACAAGCAGGGACTCCGGCAACTAACTATGACAGCATAACTAAAAGGAGAGAGCCAGAAGGTAACACAGGCATGAGGGAGCCCCGGGACATAAAGCAGCCAGCCACTACACCGTCAACAAACTCGAGTGAGCAAGCGAGTGGGGACTGACAGCATCCATACATCCCAGTTTACCAAAACACTCTATGTCTGAGGACCCTCCAGATCTACTCCTTTACCTCATAAACACCATTAACAAAAGGCTTGACTAAACAGATATGTTTTCAGCCTAGACTTAAATGCTGAGACTGTGTCTGATTCCCAAACATTACTTGGAAGGCTGTTCCATAACAGTGGGGCTTTGTAAGAAAAGGCTCTGCCCCCGATGTAGCCTTCACTATATGAGGTACCAGCAGATAGCCTGCACCTTTTGATCTAAGTAGGCGTGGTGGGTCATAGAGGAGCAGAAGTTCACTCAGGTACTGTGGTGCGAGACCATTTAGTGCTTTAAAGGTCAATAGTAGTATTTTATAATCAATACGAAATTTGATTGGGAGCCAATGCAGTGTGGATAAGACAGGCGTGATGTGGTCATATTTTCTAGTTCTAGTAAGGACTCTTGCTGCTGCATTTTGAACTAACTGGAGCTTGTTTATGCACTTATTGGAACATCCAGACAGTAAGGCATTACAATAATCCAACCTGGAGGTAACGAAAGCATGGACTAGTTTTTCTGCATCATGCAATGACATTAAATTTCTTATCTTTGCAATATTTCTGAGATGAAAGAAAGCTATCTGGGTGATGTTATCAATGTGAGTTTCGAATGAAAGACTGGGGTCAATAATTACTCAGAGGTCTTTTACTGCTGCACGTGAAGAAACAGAAAGGCCATCCAGAGTTACTGTGTAATCAGAAAACTTACTTCTAGCTGTATGTGGTCCTAGCACAAGTACTTCAGTCTTGTCAGAGTTAAGCAGAAGGAAATTAATAAGCATCCAGTGTCTAATGTCCTTAACACATTCCTCAATTCTATTAAGCTGGTGTCTCTCATCAGGTTTTGCAGAGACATATAACTGTGTGTCATCAGCATAACAGTGGAAACTAATACAATGTTTACGAATAATATCGCCCAGAGGTAACATATATAGAGAAAAAAGCAGTGGACCCAAGACAGAACCTTGTGGAACACCAAACTTTACCTCGGTACGTCTAGAAATATCACCATTTAGTCCAAAATTAATGTACAGAGGTGCTTGAAAGTTTGTGAACCCTTTATAATTTTCTATATTTCTGCATAAATATGACCTAAAACATCATCAGATTTTTATACAAATCCTAAAAGTAGATAGAGAACCCAGTTAAACAAATGATACAAAAATATTATACTTGGTCATTTATTTTTTGAGGAAAATGATCCAATATTACATATCCATGAGTGGCAAAAGTATGTGAACCTCTAGGATTAGCAGTTAATTTGAAGGTGAAATTAGAGTCAGGTGTTTTCAATCAATGGGATGACAATCAGGTGTGAGTGGGCACCCTGTTTTATTTAAAGAACAGGGATCTATCAAAGTCTGATCTTCACAACACATGTTTGTGGAAGTGTATCATGGCACGAACAAAGGAGATTTCTGAGAACCTCAGAAAGAGCACTGTTGATGCTCATCAGGCTGGAAAAGGTTACAAAACTATCTCTATAGAGTTTGGACTCCACCAATCCACAGTCAGACAGACTGTGTACAAATGGAGGAAATTCAAGACCATTGTTACCATCCCCAGGAGTGGTCAACCAACAAAGATCACTCCAAGAGCAAGGCATGTACCGGTAATAGTTGGCGAAGTCACAAAGGACCCCAGGGTAACTTCTAAGCAACTGAAGGCCTCTCTCACATTGGCTAATGCTAATGTTCATGAGTCTACCATCAGAAGAACACTGAACAACAATGGTGTGCATGGCAGGGTTGCAAGGAGAAAGCCACTGCTCTCCAAAAGAACATTGCTGCTCGTCTGCAGTTTGCTAAAGATCATGTGGACAAGCCAGAAGGCTATTGGAAAAATGTTTAGTGGACGGATGAGACCACAATAGAACTTCTTGGTTTAAATGAGAAGCGTTATGTTTGAAGAAAGGAAAACGCTGCATTCCAGCATAAGAACCTTATCCCATCTGTGAAACATGGTGGTGGTAGTATCATGGTTTGGGCCTGTTTTGCTGCATCTGGGCCAGGATGGCTTGCCATCATTGATGGAATAATGAATTCTGAATTATACCAGTGAATTCTAAAGGAAAATGTCAGGAGATCTGTCCATGAACTGAATTTCAAGAGAAGGTGGCTCATGCAGCAAGACAACGACCCTAGGCACACAAGTCGTTCTACCAAAGAATGGTTAAAGAAGAATAAGTTTAATGTTTTGGAATGGCCAAGTCAAAGTCCTGACCTTAATCCAATCGAAATGTTGTGGAAGGACCTGAAGCAAGCAGTTCATGTGAGGAAACCCACCAACATCCCAGAGGTGAAGCTGTTCTGTACGGAGGAATGGGGTAAAATTCCTCCAAGCCAGTGTGCAGGACTGATCAACAGTTACCAGAAACGTTTAGTTGCAGTTATTGCTGCACAAGGGGGTCACAGCAGATACTGAAAGCAAAGGTTCACATACTTTTGCCACTCACAGATATGTAATATTGGATCATTTTCCTCAATAAATAAATGACCAAGTATAATATTTTTGTCTCATTTGTTTAACTGGGTTCTCTTTATCTACTTTTAGGACTTGTGTGAAATTCTGATGTTGTTTTAGGTCATATGTATGCAGAAATATAGAAAATTCTAAAGGGTTCACAAACTTCCAAGCACCACTGTAGATATACATATCTTATGCCAAATTATTATGGCATGTTACCAAAAAAATAAAGAAAAAAATCTGAGTCCTCGTCTCCATTTTCCGAGTCCTAATGCAGTTAATGCACAAGTCTGAGTCCAAGTCCGAGTCATCAGTGCTCAAGTCCAAGTCAAGTCATGAGTCCTTAAAATTAGGGCACGAGTCGGACTCGAGTACTACAAGCCTGTCTCTGCGCATTTACAAACTGAAGAGCTTCCAGGGGCCTCTGGCGGGTCCTGGATCGCTGGCCTTACTGGGTTGATGCCCCCCCTCCCATTTTCCTGGATCTGCCCCTGGCTACTGCAGGTCCTTCATCCCTAATGCTGCCAGACTCTTCAACAACAGCCTGGTGGAATGAAGCACTGTTTTTTCAATGTTACTATCACCTTTTTGTCACTTTTGGCACTTTATTCGCATTTCATTGCCATCTTCTATTTATGCTGTGCAATAACATTACTATTTGGTATATCCTTTTCATTTGCAAGTATTATTCTTATTAAGTCTCACTATTATATTGTCCTGCACAATTATGTTCATAGCCAGTGTTTTGTTTTTTTTTTTTGCCATATTTTGGTTACTTTACACACATATTCTATCCTCATTATCTATGTTATGCTGTGTAATAAAATTAATTACCACAGGAAACATCCGCTGTGAAATAACATTCACTACCTGGGGCAATATTTCTACTTCTATTTTGGTTGCAAGTATTTTATTAGTGCAATAATTAGCTATGTATATTACATACATAGCCCTTGTCTTTACTTTTTCTTTACTTTTTTATTTTTATGCATATAACATAAATTTCCCCACCAAAGGATGAATAAAGCTTATCTTATCTTATCTTATCTTATCTTATCTTATCTTATCTTATCTTATCTTATCTTATCTTATCTTATCTTATGTGGAACTCAGTGCTATATCAGAGACAGTACAGAGTGAGCAGATGCTGCCATTTTCTCATTAATTTTGTCTTTTTGGATAACAGAATACTATACATTTCGATCATTAGGAATACACATTAAATCGTTGTAAGACTTTGAGCGGGTGGGTGGAGCACAGAAGTACGGCAGGCCAGAACTGAGTTGTCAAAACTCTTTATTGTGTTACTTTTCAGTCTAACACACACACACACACACACACACACACACACACACACACACACACACACACTCCCAGTCACCCAGACACACACATTAGTTGTCTGGTTCAGGAGAGAGCTCCCTTCCTCCTCTCTCTCCCTCCTTATCAGGGGTGTAGTGGTAAAAAAAGAGGTGGGTAAACTATAAATTTTGGGATCGGGGGACCACGACGTTGTAAGGGCCAATTCATAGTCGACGCAAGCATGACGCAAGGATGCTATGATGCGTATTGTATGAAACAACTTTTCTGACACATAGGAGTGTGTGTGTGTGTGTGTGTGTGTGTGCATGACAGTGCATGTGTGTGTGTGTATATGACAGAGTGTTTGTGAATGTGCATGTGTGTGTACTTGTGTGTGTGAGTGCATGTATGTATGTGTGTGTGTGTGACAAGGGTTCCCTGAGGTCTCTACTCTATATCATTCATAAAACAAGATACACAATAAGTATGTTTGAGGTTTATTAAATCTTAATAAAGAGAAAAATAATGTCAGTGTGAAAGAATGGCAAATTACACATACCAACAGTAGGCCATATGAAATCCATAAGCTGACAGATATATCACAGCAGTAGACCTTGCACTAGAAGAATGTTAACTTTTGTATGTGTGTGTATGAAAGTGTTTGTGTGTGTGTGTGTGTGTGAGTGTGAATGTGCATGTATGTTTACTTGTGTGCATGTGTGAGTGAGTCCAAGCATTTGTGTGTGTGTGTGTGTGTGTGTGTGTGAGACACCAAGTAGAGTGGTGTTTATGAAATCTAAATAATCAATAAAGAGAGAAAAATAAAGACTGTGTGTAAGAATGGCAAATTACACATACCATATAAAATCCATATGAAATCCATAAGCTGACAGATATATCACATCACTAGATCTTGCACTAGAATAATCTTTTGTGACTATGTCCAGGTAGCACAACACAAAGCTGCAGGAGCAGTTAAACAAAATAAAGAACCATATCAAGTAATCATTACAGCACTGAACCTAACTTTGTAGCTACCCATTAGTAATAATGTCACTCACAACAGTGCCCACAGAGCCTCTTTGTCTGTTGGGTAAGAATGGCCAAATTGTAAACTGAACCAACTGTAGGCCATATGAAATCCATAAGCTGACACATACATCACATCATTAGATCTTGCACTAGAAGAATCTTAACCTTTGTGTGTGTAAGAGAGTGTGTGTGTGTGTGTGTGTGTGTGTGTGTGTGTGTGTGTGCATGTGTGAATGTGGGCATGCATGTGTGTGTGGCACCATGTAGGGTGGAATTTATGAAATCTTAATAATCAGTAAAGAGAGAAAAATAAAGACTATGTGACTGTGACTATGTCCAGGTACACAACACAAAGCTGCAGGAGCAGTCCAAACAAAACAAAGAACAATATCAAGTAATCATTACAGCACTGAACCTAACTTTGTAGCTACCCATTAGTAATAATGTCACTCACAACAGTGACCACAGAGCCTCTTTGTCTGTTGGATATTTTAGTGTGCAGGGACGTGCACGTGGATCTGTAGCTGCCCTGTGCTTCACCAGCCAAGATTTCACATAGTCTTTTGGGTTCCACTTTATCAATGGGGGACCATTCAGGTTAACAAACATCAGTGATGACACAGACTGGATCAACACCCTACACCTAAGCGGAGACACAATAATGTTCATTAAACTGAATCCTCGTTCACATTCGGCATTGCTCACAGGTATCAGGTTGAGAATATTGGTGAGTGGGGACAAGTTTTCAGGTATCTCACTGGAGTTCTCTTTATAATCCCTGAAGCCTTCAAGCGCTTTCCTTGGGTCAAGTCTGAACCGATGTGCAAGTTGCTTTATGCAAGCTTCTCCATACTGCTCTTGTAAGGGCACAGGCCAGTTTTCTGGAATCAGGACATTAAAGTGCTCAAGTAAGTCTGTATATTGAGCAGTGTTCTCAGCTGATACACCAGGGTGTCTGCTTGAGCCAGTGCTGAACAACCTTTCCTCTAGGTTCTCAGTAAGGGACTGAAGGAACACTGCTGAGTCTATCCGTCTCAGCCTAGGACTAGCTGTTAAGGGAATGCCATGAAACTCCTCTCTCTCTGCAGCTGCAAGAGCATCCTTCCTTTTATCCCCTGGAGAGGTTATCATTGATGCAATTATTCGAATGGTCCTTTTCATTAGTTTGTCTGCTCTGGTGAGCGTCATTCCTCTCTCTTGTAAGGTCAAGGACAGGTGTGAAATTTCCTCTAATGTGTCATACATTAAACCTAAATCACAGAGGAATTCTTGGGTCTCCATTTTTGTCATCAGGCCCCTGCACATAGCCTTTTCATTCTCATCTCTTGTGCAATCCACAGAAGCAGCACTGAAGTGATGGTGTAAAGCTCTGTAGGAATTCCAGACAGCTTTAACTGTTCTGAAGCTGCTAGCAGCCCACCGAACATCAAGAACCCTCCCAATCTTCTGCACATGTATTTCAAGTTCTTCCGCATGCTGAGCCAGTTCGCGGGTGTTCTTTGGTGATCTATGGTAGACTGTATATACTTTGTCCAAAAAGGATGTGAAATGGTTGACATTGTTGACTTTTTTCACAGTATCACCCACGGCCAACTCAAGTCTGTGATTGAGGCAATGCCATACGATTAACTCTGGATACATCTGTTGCAGACGTGTGGCTACACCAGATTTCCTCCCAAGCATGGCACTGGCACCATCACAAGCAAATGCAACAAAGTTTGCCCTGATAAAATTTTCATTTAGTCCACAAGTTGTTAGACACTGTAGTAAGGTATTGGTGATATTCTCAGCTGACTGACTTTCTAGCTCGACCAAGTCAAGAAATATTGCAGTGGGCACATTATTTACTGTGGATGTTAAATATACCACCAATGCTGACTTCTTGCTTAGTGTTGTGGACTCGTCAATTAGTACGCTAAACCTCTTATCTTCAGTTAGTATGTGATTCAATATTTTATTTCTCATTTCTTGCGCTGTGTGGTCGATTATGTTTTTAGCAGTGTATCTTGAATGGAGCGTGATGCCCATGTCAAGGCCATTTGCTTGCTGGAGTACCACCAGGTCCTGATAGTCTGTGTAAGGCCTGTTTTTCTTTGCCATATGGTAAGCTGTTCGAAAAAGTGAGGCTGTCTTGTCCACTTCCCCTTCTAGTTGTTTTTGAATGGACACATCGATTGTACTTTTTTTCTTTGACAACTCTTCTGCTGCCTTATGGCTTTTTGACATTGCATGTTTGTAAATTTTGCTTCTCAAGCATGATAGCTGATACTGCCGATTGACATTGTGGCTGTATGTCACTTTTGTTTGAGACCATTCATTTGAAAGAGACATTCCTGTTTCTTTAAACACTCCAAGGGACTTGACATGATTACATGTTTCACAGCCAAGATATTCACCACGGACAACAAGCCAAGTATTGTCTTCTTTAAATTGTTTATGTTGTTTTTCAGTCCAGATGTGTGGATGGCATCTGATGCTTTCTGATACTGTCTCAGTTTCCTCTGCCTCCATTTCGTCTGTCTCTGCATCTTCTCTGTCTGATTCTCCTCCCTCATTTTCTCTTCCTTCTGTTCCGTCTATTTCTGTTTTTCTTCCCTCATTTTCTCCTCTCTCTGTTTCTTCTGTTTCTCCCTCAGTTTCCTCTATCAAAGTTTCTCTTAAAGGCCTATCTGATTCTCCATCCATTTGCCTTCTCTCTTTTCCTCCCTTTTCTCCTCTTGTAGTTGATCCTGTTTCATCCTCTCTTTGCCCTATTTTCCTCCTCTCACTCTCTCCGCCTTCTGTCTCTCCTCCTGCTGTTTCTCCTGGCCCCGCAACACTGTCTGTCTCTCCACCACTATCTGTAAAATTAAATTAAAACGGCTAAGTACACCAATCATGTGGACAAGTATTTCTGCCCAATCTGAATGCTATAGCCTTCTTTAAAAAATAAACACACACACCCACACACCGAGAAGGGCGGGGAGGAGTGACTTGCCTAACATTACTTTAGGCTAAGTTCTCTATATTATGTCCGTGACATGAAGCTAGCATGCTATCATCATGACTTCGAGATTAACATGAAATGACAACTATTTGTCTTACAATGCGCTACAAATACTGAATTTATGTTGATATAATAATTACCAAAAACTTTAGACTGCACTAACAACGTCATTTGTCTGCCAGAAAGGTAGGCTAATTTGTTGGCACAAGTTAACAACCTAACGTTGGTTAGTGGCATGGTTCACAAACCAAAACGATGGGGAGTTTATCCTAAAAACGTGAAGTTTAGGATTCTTTTTGGACTCACTGTGTCGAGACGTTTTGCTGGTATCAGCTGGAAGGGTGATGCTCCGACGCTTCAGAAATCGCCTAATATCCATTTCTTCACCATTTCTTCACACACGTAATCAGTGACTAATGAATCTCGCAGTCTGCTGGCTCCCGCAAGAGGGCGAGCGGTAGACAGACAATTACTACGCGTAGGCTACGCAGTGTTGATAAAACCCACAAGAACTTGTGGAGGATCTACTAGGTGTAGGCAATTGAAAAATAACGGAAAAGCTGTTTTAATATCTGTATAAAACAAGAGACATACGTGCGTAAACTGTATTTAGAGGTGGGTAAACTATGCTTGGATGTGCGTAAACTATATTTAGAGGTTCATAAACGCTATTTCCTAAAATATGGAGGTGGGTAAACAGCGTTTATGTGCGTTTACGCACCACTACATCCCAGCTCCTTATATAGGGCGCGGTCACTGGGGAAGACACAAACACAGGTTAATTGACCTCAGCTGTAGTGATTCTGCCACTTACCTTCCCTGACTCCGCCCTCCAGTCACAGACCGACGCTTGACCACGCCCCCGCTGCCACATACCCCCACTGCCCGACTCAGGCCGGGCAGCCGTCCGGCCTGCAGCCGACCCCCCACCACCCCCCCGACGGGAGAGGAAGTCCGCCACGACCATCTGCGCCCCCGGCCTGTGGATCACCTTGAAGTTAAAGGGCTGGAGTCCCAGATACAAACGGGTGATCCATGCATTGGCATCCTTCATGCGGTGGAGCCACTGGAGGGGCGCATGGTCTGAACAGAGGGTGAAAGGGCATCCCAGCAGGTAGTAGCGGAGGGTGAGGACCACCCACTTGATGGTGAGGCACTCCTTCTCTATTGTGCTGTAGCGGCCCTCATGCACTGACAGCTTCCTGCTGATGTACAGCATGGGGTGATCCTCCCCCTCCACCTCCTGGGACAAAACAGCCCCCAGCCCTCTGTCCGACGCGTCCGTCTGCAACATAAAGGGGAGAGAAAAGTCAGGGGAGTGTAACAGTGGCCCCCCACACAGTGCAGCCTTCACCTCAGAGAAAGCCCGCTGGCATTGCTCCATCCACTGGACCGGATTTGGTGCCCCCTTTTTAGTGAGATCAGTCAGCGGGCTGGTGACGTCTGAATAATTAGGTATAAACCTACGATAATAGCCAACCAGCCCCAGGAACTGTCTCACCCCCTTTTTGGTCTTGGGCCTTGGGCAGGCCGCAATCGCTGCCGTCTTATCAATTTGGGGACGCACCTGCCCATTGCCCAAGTGGAAGCCCAGATACCGTACTTCCACCCGCCCAATCGCACACTTCTTCGGGTTGGCTGTGAGACCCGCTCACCTCAGCGACCCAAGGATGGCCCTCAGGTGTTGTAGATGCCGCGGCCAGTCGTTACTATAGATTATAATATCATCCAAGTACGCGGCCGCATAGGTGGCGTGGGGGCGGAGGAACCTGTCTATAAGCCGCTGAAACATAGCGGGCACCCCAAACAGCCCAAAAGGAAGTTTGACGAATTGGTGTAAGCCAAACGGTGTGGAAAAGGCCGTTTTTTCTCAGGATAGTGGAGTCAAGGGGATCTGCCAATAACCCTTTGTCAAATCCAGTGTCGAATAAAAGCGAGCCGTGCCTAGTCAATCCAGCAACTTGTCAATATGAGGCATTGGGTACACATCGAATTTAGACACCGCGTTGACTTTTCTATAGTCCACACAGCACCGGACCGACCCCTCGGCCTTGGGAACCAAGACCACCGGGCTGCTCCAGTCACTGTGGGACTCCTCGACGATGCTCATTTAGAGCATGGCCTCGAGTTTTTCCTGAACCACCTTTTTTTTGTGTTCGGGTAGCCTGTAAAGGCAGCTGCGCACTACCACCCTCGGGGGCATCTCAATGTGGTGTTCTATGAGGCAGGTGCGGCAGGGCAAGGGTGAGAACATGTCTGAAAATTCGGTCTGGAACTGGGCAACCTCCGTGAGTTGGGTCGGGGAGAGGTGGTCTCCACAGGGGACTGGAGAGATACACGATGTCAATGTTCCCCTTTGAACCTCTGGTCCCAGCTCCTCCTTCTCTGGAACCAACGACACCAATTCCATGGGGACCTCCTCGTTCCAGAGTTTGAGTAGATTGAGGTGGTAAATCTGTAACACCCCACCCCTGTCCATTCGTCTCACCTCATAGTCAACATCCCTGACTCGCCGTGTGACCTCAAAGGGTCCTTGCCACTTAGCGATCAATTTGGAGCTCGACGTGGATAACAGTACTAGTACTCTATCTCCCAGTGCGAACTCCCTGAGGCGCGTACCCCTGTTGTACAAGCGGATTTGCCATTCTTGGGCCTGCCGCAAATTCTCCTGGGTTAGGTGTGTGAGTGTGTGGAGTTTTGCGCACAGGTCAATAACGTATTGGATTTCATTTTTGTTTGGTGAAGGTCCCTCCTCCCAATTTTCCCGCAGTACATCTAGGATGCCACACGCCTTACGCCCATATAATAATTCGAATGGGGAGAACCCCGTGGAGGCTTGGGGGACCTCTTGCACTGTGAATAACAGGGGTTTGAGCCATTTATTCCAATTGCATGCGTCCTCGCTTATGAATTTTTTAATTATATTCTTGAGCATGCAGTTGAACCTTTCGACTAAACCGTCCGTTTGTGGGTGATAAATGCTGGTGCGGATCAGCTTAATTCCCAATAAACCATACAGCTCGCTCAGTGTGCGTGACATAAACGAAGTGCCTTGATCAGTCAGAATCTCTTTGAGGATGACGTGATGACGTGGAAGAGTGCTTCCGCAATACTGTGTGCTGAGATACTGCGAAGAGGCACTGCTTCCGGGTATCGCGTTGCATAGTCCACCACAACTAAAATAAAGCGATACCCTCGTGTTGACCGATCTAATGGCCCGACGAGATCCATCCCAATTCTTTTGAACGGGGTCTCGATTAATGGTAGGGGGTGCAAAGGCGCTTTTGGAACGGCTGCTGGATTTACTAACTGGCATTCGCGGCACGCCGTACACCACCTACGGACATCGCCGCAAATCCCTGGCCAATAGAACCGGGCCATTATTTGGGCTAGTGTCTTATCCTGCCCCAAGTGTCCAGCCATGGGATTAAAGTGAGCTGCCTGAAATACCAATTCCTGGTGGCTCTTTGGGATCAAAAGCTGCGTGATCTGCTCTTTAGTCTGAGTGTCCTGCGTCACTCAGTATAATCTATCTTTCATAATAGAGAAATAGGGGAAGGACCGGGTGGCGTTTGGCTGGAGCGGTTGACCATCGATTACTCTCACTTGGTCAAACGCATGCCGCAGAGTCTCGTCTCATGACGTTTCTAACGGGAAATCTGCGAGGGATTCCTCGAGAGAGGGAGGAGGAGCCTGCTGCTCCTCACTCTGACGTGGAGATGACGTAGACGGCTCTGTGACAGCTGCTCCCGCCAATGCCACACCAGGACCTCCCCCTGCTGAACTACGGCAGGACCCACTCTTCACTAAATGAGTCATTAACTCCCCAAATCCCGGCCAATCAGTCCCCAAAATTATCGAGTGGGTAAGGCAAGGATTAACCGCCGCCTTTACACTAAATTTCTCCCCTCGAAATAGAATGTGGACCGACACTAAAGGGTAGTTGTGAACATCCCCATGCACACACAACACCTTCACCAATTGTGCTTTCCCCAATGCCTCGTCTTGCACCAGGCTTTGGTGGAGTGAGGTCTGATTACAGCCAGAGTCCACCAAAGCCTGATATGTATCCCCTTGGACACTCACCGGTATGCGATATGCTCTGGCCCAATCGAGGGCGGTTCCTGGTGTGTCGGGGATCCAGACCACCGCGCCCACCTCCTTTGCCGAGCACTGATGCCGGAGGTGCCCCAGCTCCCCGCAGCGCCAGTAAACCGGCCCGGGCTCTCTCTCTGCACCGGCGCTTTGGGGCTCACTCACCTGAGGGGGGAGAGAGACAGACACGGAAGCGGGAAACGGGAGGGCACCACGGGTGCGGCGGGCTGGCTGTGAGGGAGCTGGCCCCTGCCTCCGCGGTGGGGGAACGGGGCAAGGACGAGACACAGAAGGGGGGAAAGAGAGAGAGAGAGAGGAGAGAAGCAAAGAGGGGATCTGTGATCCTGCCATGGGAACAGCTGCCAAATAATCCTCCGCCAACTCGATGGCCTGATCCAGCGACACCGGGCAATGGCACTGGACCCACTCCGCGGTCTCTTTGGGAAGTTGTGCGATGAACTGCTCCAGTACCACCAGATTGAAGACTCCCTTGGCATCGCAGTTGTCGGCCCTCAGCCACTGCTGGCAGGCGTCCCGGAGTTGCTGGCCAAACGTGAATGGGCGGCCGACCTCCTCTACGCGCAGATCACAGAAGCACTGTCGTTGTTGTTCGGGGGTACGCCCCACATGCTGGAGGACAGCCCGGTGCAGGTCCGCATAGACCAGCCAGCTGTCAGCGGGGAGCTGTAGCGCAGACAGCTGCGCCTCGCCCGTTAGCAGGGGGAGGAGGCGTGCCACGCGCTGTTCCACCAGCCAGCCCAAGGCCTCTGTTGCTTGTTCGAATAGTGCGAGGAAGGCCTCGGGGTCATCGTGTGGGCCCATCTTCATTAGGGTGAGGTGGGGAGGGCCTGCGGCAGTGGAGGTGGTGGACCCCGCCGACGCGAGGAGGTGCCGGAACGCTTGACAATCTTCCTGTTGCGCCAGCACCAGGGCCTCGAACCTTTGCTCTAGCTCCTTTCGGAGGGCGACCAACGCCTGGTGCTGGCTCTGTTGGGCCGTGGCGAGGGCGTGGACCAAGTCTGCGAAGGGGGAGGACTCCATGGGGCTGTTCTCCTCTGTGCTCCGTCCCGGGTTTCGGCACCACTGTAAGACTTTGAGCGGATGGGTGGAGCACAGAAGTACGGCAGGCCAGAACTGAGTTGTCAAAACTCTTTATTGTGTTACTTTTCAGTCTAACACACACACACACACACACACACACACACACACACACACACACACACACACACACTCCCAGTCAGAGCTCCCTTCCTCCTCTCTCTCCCTCCTTATAAAGGGCGCGGTCACTGGAGAAGACACACAAACATAGGTTAATTGACCTCAGGTGTAGTGATTCTGCCACTTACCTTCCGTGACTCCACTCTCCGGTCACAGGACGACGCTTGACCACGCCCCTGCTGCCACAATCGTCTTCCTGACTTTTGAAATAAAAAGATGGCTCACTGCTAAATTAATTCATCTCATTGATCCCAATTTTGGCAGTTTGGTAAAACAGGCAATTTAAAGACTGATTGTTCAGTGACTTGTCACATTCATGGACAACAAGGTCATTTTTACTCTTTTAGACACTGATTGTTGTGACAGCTTTCGATCTCATGTCAACCTCCAAGTGAACCATCAAATCATCAATTTATTGTAAGAAGTTGACAGCTCAGTACGCAGCTTCATAATGAGGTTGAAACCCAAGAAGAAATTCAAACATGAATTTACACATTTTATAGCACACAGAAACTTGAGTAAAATTGTGTGTTAAAACAAAACCAAAATGACTTCAGAGACTTGTATGACACAAGTGTTTCATTCTCAATGATTACATATGTAGTTTAATTGGTGCTTTATATTGACAACGAGAGGATTATGCTAATAGAGTTTTGTTTGTGAGAAAAATTACTCATGAACCAAAGGGAGATGAGAAACTCTTCTTACAAATGATACATCATTATGCAAAGCAAGAGGCTCATTTATAAGGGAGAACATGGAGACGTGGCTGCTGCAGGGAAGAAAAAATTAAGTGCAAAATTGCCTCTGGTGGAGAAACATGAGTCAAAGAACATTACACACACACACACACACACACACACACACACACAAACCCTAGCTCAGTAGTGATAATGCTGACTTGGACATCTCAGGATTCCTTTGTAAATGTTTATTGAATAATCGCTGCTGAGTCTGTGATCTCTTGCTGTGCCATATTGGATGGATATAGAGCTGAATGGATTTGTATCTTCTTTTTATTGAATGAATCCGCTGTTGTTGTTCTTCTTGTTGTCCTTGTATTACCTACCACTCTAACGGAGGCAAAAACATTTCACGGTCATCTCAACTTTTAGGTCTAGTTTAAAAAACAATTTGTTTCGTCTGGGATTTTGTTAAACCTGCACTAGGCAAGATTTGTCAATCATTGAAGTGATCTTTTTTTACTCCTTAATTCCACTCCCTGTATACAAATCTCGGTGCCCAGGACCTACAGTGCTTCACTGAGAGTTAGCATGCTAACTAGAGTTTGAATTAGCATCAATTTTTGTAATACACATACAAAACTTGGCTCATAAATTTTGACCCATGGGGGAAGCCATGCCCTAATGGTTAGAGAAGCAGCTTTGGGACAAAAAGGTCACTGGTTTGACTCCCTGGAGTAGCAGGAATGGCTGAAGTGCCCTTGAGTAAGGCATCCTACCCCCAGATGCTCTCCAGGCTGTTCTGGGTATGGTGTACATCGCTCTGGATAAGAGTGTCTGCTAAATGCCTGTAATGTCATAAAGACGTATCCGGATGGTCAAGAGTAATGAAAAACATTCAAACATTTCAAAGTTTTCTATCCAGTAGATTGTGATTATAGACCTGTCCAGGAGCAATGTCACTAATTCTGTGTCCAGTGTCCAGGTTCATCCCCTTCACCATTAAGAAAATTAGTTCACCTTGGAACAGCACTGCCAGTGTTTATTCTGGTTTTAATGTATTTCCTGTTAAGTTTTTATGAAGCACAGTGTGAGAGTGAGAATTATCAGGCTGCGCTGGGCTCTTGCTGATTTCAGAATGAAGCAAACCAAATAATCAGTTCTCTCTATCTCTGTCAAGCTTCACGTGGTCAGTGCCTGATCCAAACATACTGTACTTTGCCCTCCATACCTGCCTGATTAATCCCAATGCTCTTCTTCTCTTGTGACTCACTTCTCACACAGATACCCTACACATTTGCTCTCCCCAAGAACAGACTGTTTAAGTCTGAACCTTGCTTCAGTGTTTATCATCTGGATACTGTAGATTTGTATCCAAGAGCTACTGCTGTAATCATCAAGACTGTCCTGGGGTCCTCCCAGGACTGCTCATACTTCAACAAGCTGGAATCACACCCAGATGATGGTCGGTTCCTTTTTGAAGCTGGTTCCTCTCAAGATTTCTTTACGTCGTCTCAGGGAGTTTTTCCCTCACCACTGTCATTATGTCCAGATTTCTGTAAAGACGCTTTGTGACAATGTTGGTTGTGATAAAAATGATATATAAAAGAGAAAAGTGAGTCAAATTTTGCTTGATGTAAAGTTCATCTTTATTCTCAAGATTTTAGTTTGATAAATAATCCACCCATTATCTGTAGCCGCTTTATCCTGTTCTACAGGGTTGCAGGCAAGCTGGAGCCTATCCCAGCTGACTACGGGCGAGAGGCAGGGTACACCCTGGACAAGTCGCCAGGTCATCACAGGGCTGACACAGAGACAAACAACCATTCACACTCACATTCACACCTACGGTCAATTTAGAGCCACCAATTAACCTAACCTGTATGTCTTTGGACTGTGGGGGAAACCGGAGCACCCGGAGGAAACCCACACAGACATGGGGAGAACATGCAAACTCCACACAGAAAGGCCCTCGCCGTCCACTGGGCTCAAACCCAGGACCTTCTTGCTGTGAGGTGACAGTGCTAACCACTACACCACCGTACCACCCCTTTTGATAAATAAATAAATAAATAAATAAATAAATAAGAGATTGCTTTCCAGAAGGGTGATGTCTGAAAAAAACAAAATAAAATGCTTCACTGAATAACATTTTCTCATCATCATGGCAATGAATTAAGTCATTTACTTAATTTATTGCCTTACATTCATTTTATTACAGCCAATTATGGAACTAAATCAAGCAAAGCAGGACTCCAACACTCCAAGGTCATTTGACTTAATTCATTTTTACTGAGACGTGTTTACAGATAAGGTGATCTGGGAACAAATCTCCAAGTGTATTCATGCTTTGTAGAATATAGATATATGAGCCTCGGCACTGAGTTTTAAATGGCTCTTCTGCCCCATTTACCTGGCTCTTTTTGAGTAATGCGATACACTTTTTCATTGTTCATTTAAATGGGTGGATGTTAAGGTTATCTCGGCACACAGTGTGTGCAGGAGCCTTCCTTTCTGAAAAATGTTCCTTTCACCACTGTGATGTCCTAAGGGAAGAACAAAGAATGAGGTGTTGTGTCCTTTTGGCAAGAGATCTGAGCCAAAACTGTTATTATGTGCCCTTTTCAATGTAGGCCTCTGAGCATTAAAAAAAAAAAAAGATTACGAGGTTTTTATTCCCTTGGTTTTGTGTGATTGAGGGAAAGCTCAGTAAAAATGCCAGTGTCTTGAAAGAAATAAATAAAAGAAAAAAGCAACAATACTCAGCTGAGATGGTATCTAATGAAATTTGATATATGGCTGTTAATGACTGAGAACGGATATTACACGGTTGCGCAAAGATATGAAGTTTATCTTCGAGTGGTGAATATATTCACGAGTGAGCATAGCGCATGAATATTTTCAACACGAGAAGATAAACTTCAAATCTTTGCACCACCATGTAATGTTCTTTATATTATATAGACATATCCACAAAAAAATACACAAGTTAATCAAAATAATTTTAATTTTGAACTGGTTTGCCATTTTGACAACACACATCTAGTCAGTGGGAAAACAGTGGGAGTGATGTCAATGGAGTGAAATATTAGGAATTATTCTATCCACATTCACTGGATATGAGCAATCGCGTACTCTGATTGGCTACTCTACTACAAGGCTATCAGCTCATATACCATGAGTAGAGAAAAACAAAATGGCGGCGCATATTGCTGAACCAAACGAGGATGAAATAAAAACTCTACTCGAAAACAAAATCCCAAAAAATACAAAAAAAGCAACAAAATATGGAATAACAGTATTTGATGGTAAGAATGTATCTTTTTTATTTTTCAAGAATTATTATTATAGCATTTTTCACTAATTGCTACTGTCATTTCACCAGTTTGTTTACATTCTTCATCTTTAAGCATTAAAATTTATTGAATTTTTTTTAGACTGGTTCAAAAGCTCAAAGAAGTTTGAAAATTACATCACTGAAATGTCCAAGGAAGGCGGCACGGTGGTGTAGTGGTTAGCGCTGTCGCCTCACAGCAAGAAGGTCCGGGTTCGAGCCCCGTGGCCGGCGAGGGCCTTTCTGTGCGGAGTTTGCATGTTCTCCCCGTGTCCACGTGGGTTTCCTCCGGGTGCTCCGGTTTCCCCCACAGTCCAAAGACATGCAGGTTAGGTTAACTGGTGACTCTAAATTGACCGTAGGTGTGAATGTGAGTGTGAATGGTTGTCTGTGTCTATGTGTCAGCCCTGTGATGACCTGGCGACTTGTCCAGGGTGTACCCCACCTTTCGCCCGTAGTCAGCTGGGATAGGCTCCAGCTTGCCTGCGACCCTGTAGAAGGATAAAGCGGCTAGAGATAATGAGATGAGAATGAGATGAGATGAAATGTCCAAGGAAGAATTAAATAAATGTCTAAAGCTATTCTATACGACAGCAAGATGGCACTTTCTACAAAATAACAACACTAAAGTCAATTTGGGCAGCCATCGATAGGTTTTTAAGAAGTCCGCTTAAGCGGAAATTACTTTGTCGGACATTTTGTATAAAGTTTTTATTTATCAAGTCTGCAAAAAATAAAAATAAAAATGCTCTTTTTCTCAAAATTCAGTGAATGTGGATAGAATAACACAATTATTCCACTCAATCCCGTCATACATGGCTTATAGCCAACTTGGTGCTACGTGCCTCAGCGGCTATCGACTCTTGTACAACTCGGTTTCATGGAATAATTGTTAAATGTGTCACTCAGATCCGTGATTTATTTCATATGAAAAATGTGAGGGGCGGCACGGTGGTGTAGTGGTTAGCGCTGTCGCCTCACAGCAAGAAGGTCCTGGGTTCGAGCCCTGTGGCCGGCGAGGGCCTTTCTGTGCGGAGTTTGCATGTTCTCCCCGTGTCCGCGTGGGTTTCCTCCGGGTGCTCCGGTTTCCCCCACAGTCCAAAGACATGCAAGTTAGGTTAACTGGTGACTCTAAATTGACCATAGGTGTGAATGTGAGTGTTGTCTGTGTCTATGTGTCAGCCCTGTGATGACCTGGCGACTTGTCCAGGGTGTACCCCGCCTTTCACCCGTAGTCAGCTGGGATAGGCTCCAGCTTGCCTGCGACCCTGTAGAAGGATAAAGCGGCTAGAGATAATGAGATGAGATGAGAAAAATGTGAGTTTTTCAACATGTGAAGATAAACTTCATGTCTTCAAGCCAACATGTGATTTTCTTTTTATTATATCAACACATTCACAAACAAAAAGTACCCAAATTTATCAAAACAATTCATTGATTTCCTCACAAGTGACATATAGAGATTTATGTCACAGTTTTGGTTCTCCATGTCCTGGATGGAGCTCGTATGAAAAATAAAAGTGGCGTATTTCTCAGTAAAACAATCACGTTCGTATAATATAAATCATTACAGTATCCAGGTGTAGAACATGTGAATATGTCTCCTGATTCTGTCCATCTGATTTCAGCTTAATTCCTGATTATTTTGTCTATTTATACCCTCCGTTGTGATGATGTCTCAGGAAAATCTCATCCAAGTATACAGTACCAGTCAAAAGTTTGAAAATCTATGAAATAACATATGAAACACACACACACACACACACACACACACACACACACACACACACACACATATGTGTGTGTGTGTGTTATTTACCAGCTGGGAGGTCCGTATGGTGAAATACCGTGACCGAGGTCTTGAAAGTACTGACTGAGGCCCTCTGGGCTGAGGTCATTATTCAAGGTTGAGGTCATGGTATTTCACCATACGGACCGACCTTAAGCTGGTAAATAATATATATATATATATTTTTTTTCTTTACCAAATTCTAACAGAAAACGAGATCGCCCGAAAGGGAAAACCGAGCTGAGCCACCATTTTGAATCCTCATTCACAGCTGTAATGCAAATTGCTACCTCCTCGGTATACAAGTGCACTTCCATGGCAGGAAAAAAATAAATTTTGCCGCCCATGTAGTCCCCTATTTATAGAAAATTGAGTCATTCAGGATTCAGCCATGTTTGTGCTCAGTGTTTTTGCTCGACCAAAGTTATACAGTATTATGACCTTTATATTGCATAAATAAAGCCATTTGGTGAAACTTTGAAGAAGAGATTATACTAGTTTAAAGTTTTTACCTAACGTAATATTATGTATTAGGATAACATGGTCCAAAATGGGCCTCATTAACTAATGAGATCAAACTGTTAGCAAGTTAGAGGATTTTAGCTTTCTCCTGAAATGTTTTATTTTATTTTGTCTTCCTCAGGGTAGTAAAACTTGCTTTCGCTGTGAACACTGTCGTTATCGCTATCCATGCTGTAAAATTAATGCTATTTTGAATCCTCATTCACGGCTGTAATGTAAATGGCTTCCTCCTCGGTATACAAGTGCACTTCCATGGCGGGGGAAAAAACTACATTTTGCCGCCTGTGTAGTCCCCTATTTATACAAAATTGAGTCATTCAGGATTCAGCCATGTTTTTGCTCGGTGTTAGCAAATTACAGGTTTTAGCTTTCTCCTGCAATGTTTTCTTTTATTTCTTCTTCCTCAGGGTAGTAAAACTCACTTTCGCTGTGAACACTGTCATTATCACTATCCATGCTGTAAAATTAATGCTATTCTCCTGAGAAATGCTGGCAAAAATTTATAAGATTTTCGATAATCTTATAAATAAATCCTATAAAAAAAGATAAATGTTGACAAAAAATGCTACTATGTTTGTTGTGAACAAGCGAGTCGCCAGAGGTCCATAACCGGGGTCCACAACTGGGGTCCGTACCATAGGATATGGACCCACTCAGAATCAGAATCAGAAGTACTTTATTGCCAGGTATGGTACACACACGAGGAATTTGACTCTGGTTCGACTTAGCTTTCATAGTACAGACAGAAAGAAAGTATAGGAAAAAAACACAGAGAGAGAGAGAGTTTCACTGCAGTGAACTCCAGGGGGAGAATCGCGTTTCTACAGTGATGGCCTTGAAGGCAATGCTGGCTGGGAGAGCCAAGATAAGATTGGAATTTGCTTAGACTTAAGATGGGTAGACATGTCCTTTTTTCACTTAACCCGCTTGTCCATTCTGGCCACCAAAATGATCCATTTCTCTTTGCAAAGCCATCAACTTCTCCATGATGTTATCAATGTTGCGACTTAAGTTCTGAACAGCCACAGTCTGAGTGCTGACAGCTCTGCCCACCGCCTCAATCATGTCGGGCAGCTTTGTGGGGCTTTGAACAGCTGCCACTGTTAACTGATTTCCTCGATACACCAGGGCAATGCCAAGTCCAATCAGTAAAAATCCTGTGATCATGGTTCCCAATAGGTAAATATCCTCAATGTCCTCCACGGAAAGAATCGCCAAGCACACCACACGCCGCTTCTCCCAGGCATCCATGGTGTATCCGGCTGCAAACGTTCCGGCAGGACAGGCAGGTTCCCCTGAACCCAGACTTCTCGTCAAGAAGATTGTGTCAATTGTATGAAGTGACCAGTTGATCAAATCCATAATTTTGATTCAGAGAACAGTACAGGAAGGGTCTCTCAGACAAGACAAGTCCGCAGAAGCAAAGCAGGAGAGAGGCTTGTCAGGAAGGGAGAGGCTGAGAAATGAGAGATGAGAGGAAAAAACACCCATACATTTCGCACCTATCAGGACCAGAATGTGTAGGCATTAAAAAAAACCCTCAGTGCAGCATTCCGTGAAGCACGGAGAAGAATTAACACAACAATTACACAAAAACATAGAAAGTATGAGAGAGCAAAGTCCCGTGGCAGCTGTCTGCGGTGCCATCTTGGATGGAAGCCAATCAGAGCGCAGGATTTGGACCGCGAAAAAAGTAAATGGAATTATGTGCAAAACAAGATATGTTTGATATTTTAGATTCTTCAAAGTAGCCAGCATTTACTTTGATGACACTTTGCACACTACTGGCATTATCTTAACCAGCTTCACGAGGTAGCGACCTGGAATGCTTTTCAATTAATAGGTGTGCCTTGTCAAAAGTTAATTAGTGGATTAATTTCTTGCCTTCTTAATGCTTAATGTTTGAGATCAAACAGTAAATAGTAAATAATAAAAATACAGTAAATAGCCCTAATCAACAACTGTAGTAATCCATATTATGTCAAGAACCGCTCAACTAAAGAGAAATGGCATCCATCATTACTTTAAGACATGAAGAGTCTTTTAATTAATAAAAAAAAACCCATTTAATTAGAAGGTAAGTCCAAACTTTTGACTGGTACTGTGGGCACATAACTGAGCCTGCATTTCCCTAATTCTGATTTTTCCAGTTATTTCCTTCCTTTTGTTGTGATTATGGATTTGCCCTTTTTGACATTGCCTACCTGTGTGTTGAACATTGCTCTGGACTATGGCCATGGTTTGTGGATTAATATACTGCTGTAGGATTAGGATACACTTAGACATTATAGGCATGAGTGTGCATTATAATAAAGTATGTAAAAGCTTTCTGATTCTGTTGGTATCAGATGTTCAAACATTGGACATTTTGCATATGAAACCAAATTTACTGTAGAAAACAAGTCATTATTTTGTGAAACATTCTGATTATTTTGATATTTTGATCAATACTAAATTAAGAATGGTGCAAATTATGTCTTCAACTGATGGAAACAAGTTTCACCAAATTTAATATTTGCCCTTCAACAAGCAATCAAGGTTCTTAAAGTGACTTATTTTGGGGCTGCAGTAAATCCCACTATGCATAGGAAATTGTCCTATTTGTATTGACTCCACCCTGTGTTTGTACCAAATTACATATTCACTATATCACAATTAAGCAGCTTGCACTTTTTTGTAGGTTTGAACAAGTTGCATGCATGCAAACTTATATACTAATACCTTTAGCAAATCAAAGCGTATGCATTTAATTTGTCTTTTGATTGTATCATCTTGTTCATTGTTGATATCACAGTGTTTGATGGAATTTGGTGGAAGGTGGGATGCTTTGAATTCTCTTTTCCCTGTTTGCTGTAAGCAACATGTGAAGTGTAAATGGAGTGATAGGATTTAATCAATGACAATATGACAGCATGGCAGGTGGTGTGTTTCTGTAGCTGCTTCTACTTAAAATCTCTCACACTCATGGAACAGAAGCAGTACATTCCTTTTGGTATCCTAAACCATTGTTGGAAAGGTGGAATGCTGCTCCTTTATTTTACATTACATTACAGGCATTTAGCAGATGCTTTTATCCAGAGTGATGTACAACAGGACCCTGACATTCCCACAGCAGCGTGCAGCCCAGGGAGCAGTTGGGGGTTAGGTTCAGCCATTCCTGCTGGTCCAGGGAATCAATTTGGCAACCTTTTGGTCCCAAAGCGGCTTCTCTAACCTTTAGGTCATCGCTTCCCCCATTATTTCTTACAAACATACCTTTGGTGACTGTGATCAAAGAGTTCAGTCCACTGGACTTATTTCCAAAATGTCTCTGACTTATCTCGATGTTGCTTTGCAGGTCACAGTTAACATTTGTGTTCTGAAGATTCTTCCATGCAGATCATTGTGCACCACTACTTCTGTGGCATGCAATTCTTCCTACAGTTCCTTGGCATCATTTTTTGAGGCTTCTGCTTTGCTGTTATGTCCAGCATACGAACCACTATATCTGAGAGTGTTCTTGGGTTTCTAGATCTTGCCGTGACTTCCACAGTTCTACTCAACTGCCATTTCCTAATGACATGTCAGACCGGCTTTCAGACCAGATTTGATGAGTCCATGTCTGTCAAGTGAAGATTGAGAGAGCATTTTGATAAATTTAATCAAAATGCAAGTGGCTATATATTAAAAATTTGAAAAATATTTTTAAAAATATTTTGCTGTAGAGGTTGTGTTTGCTTTTTTCATTTTAAAAATCAACCAAATATTTAATTTGGTCTGGATCCTCTAACTTTTGCAGACAACTGTGTATACTTATTCATTGAAATGAAACACAAAATGAATGCAATTTACACAGCAAAATGACTTGTAAAGAGATCCAGTCCCACCTGTATTATGCCATGCAATTCCTGATAATGATACTATATAGTTGAGCAACATTGCTTGTTTAATGTTCATTATTCAATGGCATTTTTTCCTGCCTTGTTTATTTGTGAATACATAAAATACCATTCCACCTGGCAGAGGAAACAGTAGGGAATGAGAACAGACCGCTGTGCATTCATTTTGTCATCATAATATCTTTCTATTCAGTGCGCAACATTCAGCTGAATATATGCAATGCTTCAATGTTTTCCACTGCCAATGTGTGTTATTATGACGTCCTCTTTTCCATTTCCACACCACTCACATATAAAGTAATTCAAAAGTTGTTCTGAGGACTAAGATTTTGTAATACATTGCCTGACGTGGCAATTCCAGATTCTATGAATATACAATTTGGATCTGGCAATAATAAGTAAGGAATGAAAAACAGCAGGGTTAGAGGAAAATAACAACAGCATTGTGGCAATGGTGAGTGAAGATACTGCTGCCACTCTAAAGATGATTAAGCACATCTCACAATGTTGTATTCCTTTTATACCACAGCAATTTGTACATAATTACATTTTATATTAATTAAATAAGAATACATTCTTTCTACTTATTAAGTTATATTTATTGTTATGGAACATCTGCAAAAAAAAGCCAGCTCCTGTTATCCATCCATCCATCCATCCATCCATCCATTATCTGTAGCCATTTATCCTGTTCTACAGGGTTGCAGGCAAGCTGGAGCCTATCCCAGCTGACTATGGGCGAGAGGCGGGGTACACCCTGGACAAGTCGCCAGGTGCTCCTGTTATCACTTATACTAAAGCAGCTGGAAACAATTGTTCATGCACCAGCCTCTTTTTACAGAAAATTAAGGGCAAAAAGACAGACTGTCATGTGGCCATGAAACAACAGAGCGTAAACTTGTATGTCCTGAAGACCTTTAGAAAACATTATGGTTTTACATCAGCTTTACAAAGTGCTGACATTGGAGACTCCTTCCAGAAACACTAGATAAATATAACAATGCCCACAATGTTTCAGATCAAATAATATATATAGTGGCGGTGGCAGAGGAGGGGCAGGGGGAACCCCCCCCCCCAAAGTTACGATGGGAGTCCTTTGACTATTTATAAGGAAGAAAAGAAGAGAGTAGTGTGAATAAACAGCCCGCTGCGTGCCTTTGTTTTCCTTTATTAATATCCCGCTGCGTCCCTTCATCCTGGTGTCCTGGCAGCATCCCTTTGTAGCACCCATTCGCACCAAAACTGATGCAAATTAGCCTGGCCCTGACGTCACCAATTGCCTGGATTTTCCTTATTTGCCTTACACAGAACTGCAAAACCCATCACTTTTAGTAGACAAGCTGATTTATGAATATTCTGTGGACGAATTAACCTGTTGCTGTGGCAACTGTCTAGACATGTCTGATCTCCTTGGGTACTCATGCCAAAGCAAGTATGGCTATGACAGTGTCGCTACATTTGTATCTGACTGATAACTCGTGTCCTGTACGGATGACTAGATAGCATTCATGAGGCGTACAAGCAGTTTTAGGCGCCCAAAAACTTGATGCTGCTCTAGAGCTACAAGAATTCACTTGCTGCCCTGACCACTCACTGAAAATCAGTATGAAGAGGAGTTTCAGACAAATATCCATTGCAAACTTTTTGGGCTCGACAAAGGCACCCAAGTTGCTTGATGATAACAAGGTAAGTTTTCAGTACAAATTTTTTTTAACATACCGAGTCAAATTTCGCAAACCAAGAAATGAGTTCACTCACACTGAAGACTAAAAGAAAGACAGTTATTCGTGCTCGTGCTTTATACCACGTAGCTGAGCAGGTATATAACTCTCTTAGCGCTTTAATTCAACAAGGACATTGAGGACAAATTTTCTCGTGTTTTGTTTGTGTGTGTGTGTGTGGGGGGGGGGGGGGGGGGGGGGGAGTAGATCCATGAAAAAAACTAAGGGAATGTAATCTTTCCAATTTACCAATACAGCCCCATATGTCATTCATACAGTGGTGCTTAAAAGCTTGTGAACCCTTTAGAATTTTCTATATTTCTGCAAAAATATGACCCAAAACATCATCAGATTTTCACACAAGTCCTAAAAGTAGATAAACAGAACCCAGTTAAACAAATAAGACAAAAATATTATACTTGGTCATTTATTTATTGAGGAAAATGATCCAATATTACATATCTGTGAGTGGCAAAAGTATGTGAACCATTGCTTTCAGTATCTGATGTGACCCCCTTGTGCAGCAATAACTGCAAGTAAATGTTTCCGGTATCTGTTGATCAGTCCTGCACACTGGCTTGGAGGAATTTTAGCCCATTCCTCCATACAGAACAGCTTCAACTCTGGGATGTTGGTGGGTTTCCTCACATGAACTGCTCGCTTCAGGTCCTTCCACAACATTTTGATTGGATTAAGGTCAGGACTTTGACTTGGCCATTCCAAAACATGAACTTTATTCTTCTTTAACCATTCTTTGGTAGAACAACTTGTGTGCTTAGGGTCGTTGTCTTGCTGCATGACCCACCTTCTCTTGAAATTCAGTTCGTGGACAGATGTCCTGACATTTTCCTTTAGAATTCCCTGGTATAATTCAGAATTCATTGCTCCATCAATGATGGCAAGCCGTCCTGGCCCAGATGCAGCAAAACAGGCCCAAAACACGATACTACCACCACCATGTTTCACAGATGGGATAAGGTTGTTATGCTGGAATGCAGTGTTTTCCTTTCTCCAAATTTAACGCTTCTCATTTAAACCAAATTGTTCTATTTTGGCCTCAGCCGTCCACAAAACATTTTTCCAATAGCCTTCTGGCTTGTCCATGTGATCTTTAGCAAGCTGCAGACAAGCAGCAAGTTTTTTGGAGAGCAGTGGCTTTCTCCTTGCAACCCTGTCATGCATGCCATTGTTGTTCAGTGTTCTCCTGATGGTGGACTCATGAACATTAACATTAGCCAATGTGAGAGAGGCCTTCAGTTGCTTAGAAGTTACCCTGGGGTCCTTTGTGACCTCGCCAACTATTACACGCCTTGCTCTTGGAGTGATCTTTGTTGGTTGACCACTCCTGGGGAGGGTAACAATGGTCTTGAATTTCCTCCATTTGTACACAATCTGTCTGACTGTGGATTGGTGGAGTCCAAACTCTTTAGAGATGGTTTTGTAACCTTTTCCAGCCTGATGAGCATCAACAACGCTTTTTCTGAGGTCCTCAGAAATCTCCTTTGTTCGTGCCATGATACACTTGCACAAACATGTGTTGTGAAGATCAGACTTTGATAGATCCCTGTTCTTTAAATAAAACAGGGTGCCCACTCACACCTGATTTGTCATCCAATTGATTGAAAACACCGGGCTCTAATTTCACCTTCAAATTAACTGCTAATCCTAGAGGTTCACATACTTTTGCCACTCACAGATATGTAATATTGGATCATTTTCCTCAATAAATAAATGACCAAGTATCATATTTTTGTCTAATTTGTTTAACTGGGTTCTCTTTATCTACTTTTAGGACTTGTGTGAAAATCTGATGATGCTTTGGGTCATATTTATGCAGAAATATAGAAAATTCTAAAGGGTTCACAAACTTTCAAGCACCACTGTACATGCTTCAATACACCAATATCACACAGTTTTGATTTTAAAAATATGCAACAAATATATACTCAGGAACACACAGACTTTGTGAAGTATATGCTCTGTACTCTGTGTCTAACATTACCAAGCCTTCAGTGGCGGCTGGTAGTCTTTCAAACAGTGGAGGCTGGTCAGTTACGATATTTCCAGATTTTAAAAGAAAAAAGAAAAAACACATCAATTTTGCCCATACTCTTGCCACTGATCTGGCTGATTGTTGGCAGGGTCACAAACTGTGAAATAACAGGTTCTTTTGGCCCATTAGCCTACTGTCCAATATACATGATGGTGGTGTTGGGGGGGTATATTTTAACATTTTATATTTTAAAATTGTGGCATGTTGTTTAAAAATTGATCATTATTGAAAGCAGCTCTTTGTCAGGAACCTCAGCAGTAACAGCAGAGTGTTCTGGAATAGGCACAAGCACTGACCTTGAGGAGCCAAACATAGAGCTGGGTGCCACACATTTCATTCAATGACACTTTCCCTATATTTTACTAATTTTGACTGAGAAATGTTTTATTGACAATTTTGATAACCCTTCACTTTTAATCCAGGTCTGTAGTGTGAAATGTTCTCGGCTGTGTTTTTGTTTAAAAATGTTTTCCAAATTGTAGCTGTGTTTAATTCATATCCAGAAAAATATATATTCCAATATAATATACTCAGCATAAGCATTTTAAATAGATTCTATATTTTTGGTCCATCCATGACATATTACCTAAGTAGCCTATTTACTGTTGTTGATGTGGGTCACTTGCTGTTAGCCAATTCACTTTCTCGTACCAGGAGAGCTGAAAGGAACGAGTATTATTCCCTACCTTTTTCACCAAGTCAATCTGAGGCGTTGATCTACCCCGCTCTTTAATTTTAATTTTTTCCTCGAAAGGAAGACTGGCAAATGGCTTTGCCAAAATTAAATCAGCAATGCTTGGCATCCGTGCGCAGCTTTCTTGCTAGCTGACTAGCCCCCTCAAGTTCAAGTTCAGTCACTCAAATAAACGAAATTTCTGGAACTAAGATAGCAAACTTGACAACACTATATTTACACTTTATTTACAATGAAAATATATACAAAATAAAAAAGCTGGTAGAAACCGTATGTAATGAATGAAATCGAAATGTAAGCTGATCACTTACAATACACCACAGCACTTGCGATTCCGCATGGGACTGAACTGAAATTCACCGCTGCCTGTCTATATTTGAAATGAGCTGTCAATCAAAGAAAATATCCGGCTGCTTTCACCAATCACCAGTCTCCTCGTGGAAAGCTTTGCCATGTCCCTCCCACTGTGAGGCTGGGAGTCCGGTGGGCGGGCGTTTTCGCAGTATTTGTCCAATAACCGTCTTGCATTTTGATATTGAAAAGCGCATAGCTCCCAAATGCCATTGAAGTCCACTGAGGCTGGGAGTCCGGTGGGCGGGCGTTTTCGCAGTATTTGTCCAATAACCGTCTTGCATTTTGATATTGAAAAGCGCATAGCTCCCAAATGCCATTGAAGTCCACTGAGGCTGGAAGTCCGTGGGCGGGTGTTTTCGCAGTATTTGTCCAATAATCGTCTTGCATTTTGATATTGAAAAGCGCATTGCTCCCAAATGCCATTGAAGTCCACTGAGGCTGGGCTGCATCGCGCTGTCACGAGGGGGAAAAGCTCACGCACACATTAAGCGAACTGGGGAAAGTTATAACGGAATGATTTTGCACTGTAGTTGGGTTGGGCACATATATTTCTATGATTCTGGATCTGAAATAGCAATGTTATAAGGTTGGCTATAACATAAGCCTAGCGCAATTCATCCTACACAATGTTCATCGTTTTTAGAGGAGGCTGAGCCTCCCTCGTTGTCTTAGAGCAATCGCCCATGTAAGCCTTGTATTTTGTATCACTTTTCTGGTTTTGACCCTGTTTGTGTTTTTGGACTGTGAATATTGTATTGCCTCTGGTTTTGACCCTGTTTGCATTTTTAGGCTGTGAGTATGGTATTACCCCTGTCTGTTCCTCACTTGACCACTGCCTGTTTTTTGACTCTGCCTTTGTCTCCATTTTGGATCTGCTTGCTAGCGTGCTTTCAATAAAACTCTTCCTGCACTTACGTCCGTCTATCACTCTTACATGACAGAAATTGTCAACTGTTCAATAAGCTAGTGGACTAATAAAACTGTTTTAACTAGTTTTATATGAAGCTGTCATGAGTATTTTCTGTAAAATGAGTTAGTAAATAATCTCATGGTTTTTTTTAAGTAAATTATAAATAAGCACTGGTTAAAAACCCATCTATCTTATGTAAATAAAGATACAAATTTTGTTGTCTGGTAGTCAAGTGTTTATGAGATATGTTGCCTTACATTTACGATCAGGTTCCCTGTGGTGGTACACGTACATCATTCGTACATACATATGAATGTCATATGGTCGCAAAAGCCATCAAAAATCAGGTCGATGCATTACCATATTCTCTTCGGAATGGAGCTCCGCTATTGACAATTACACACATTTCATAACCTGTTTATGTGAAGCATCCACCATACAAGTTCCAGTGTAAGTTGTTTCTATAGTGAACACTAACATATGAGAACAAGTGCATTCATGTAGACCTGGGATTTGCCTTCCAGCTGGAACTATTGTCCGAGCTGCTGTTACTGAACATGAATGAACACCTTCTGACCAATCAGAATCAAGTATTCAAAATTACTCTGGTTTAATTGCATTATTTTTTAACCAGTGGCTCTTATGCGCTGTAAGAACACAAAATTCAATGTGTAAAAGCTGTAAAAAATGAGAGAATCCTCATGCAAGAGGGTGCTGCTGTTATATAAAAACCCTGCATGTCTCCATGCTGATGCAATCGCACCACCCTGATCTGGGCATGAGCAATGGTTCACCCATGCCGAGCTGAATGTTATGCCATTGATCACTAACAGTATGGAAACAAACAGCTCCAGCTGGATTCTGCAGGGGTTCCCTTCTATTCCTCTCCAAGAACAAACACAGCCTCTGATTTCACACTGTTCTCAGACTGTGTTCTGACCTTTTCACATAATTGTTCTGGTAGAGAGAAAAGCAATGTAACATTTTGCCTGTCAGAATTTAACAATCGATATTAACCTTACTGTTCCGTTCAGGTCAGAATGATTCATTGGGCTCAAATGTTGACTAAGTGATATGATATTTATAAGAGGAGACTTTAGAAAAAAGCTTATGCACATGATTATGACAGGAGGTTAACAGGATTAAATGCACTCTCTGGCCACTTATAGAAACACCACCTTCCCTGCTCATTCATTATCCAGTTATCCAAATCAGCAGTAATCAGGTGGCAGTGGTGCAACACACACACACACACACACACACACACACACACACACACACACACACACACACACACACACACACACACATTCTCTTGTGGATGTTGATACACAGCAACCCCATTATAATGAACCCTTTTACTACAAACTTTCACATATAACAAACCAAGTTCATGTCCCCTGCCTTTAGTGACAATGAGTCAAAGTCTTCAAAAAAACACCACTGGGTCATGTCCGCAGGTTATAACACATGCACAGTGGCATTAGGACTAATTACTATGCACCTGTTCCAGATTAGAGCACAATCACAGCATGCAATTATAAGGACTCTCTAAACATGCAGACTTGGCAAAGTATACATGCTGTACCTAGTGTCTCACATTACCAAGCCTTATATCTGTTTATTGTCTTTCTGGTTTTGACTTTGTGAATTTGGACTCTGCCTTTCGTCTTTGCCTCCACCACTCTGTTTGTGCCTCGCGTGAACATTGCCTGTTTCATGACCCTGCCTTTGTCTTACATTTTTTAACTGTTTGCCTGCCTATTTGTGCATAAACACACTTCCTGAAATTACATCTGTCATTCGCCTGCTTACATACATGCTGAGCCATGCGCTCCTCTTCCCACCAAAGACAAACAATAAGTAATCAAATCTGCAGTCAAGTTAACAATATGTATTAACATCTGTGGGTGGTAGAAAATGGCAACTGGACTTGCTTGGAGATTCTTGAAAACATTTCACCTCTCATCTGAAAGGCTTCCTCAGAACTGAAACATTTTCAAGAATCTTCAAGCAAGTCCAGTTGCCCTTTTCTACCACCTACAGTTTACTATGACCTGGATGACTGAGAATCTTCACAGACATGTATTAACGTCATAAAACAAAGGCTTAACAAGCCTTGCTTAGGTGTTGATCATGAACAATTATCGAGAACGGGGATCAAAGGATGAAATGTCTGCTGATACTGCGAAACTTAGCACCTAGTTAAAGCGTACCAGCTGAGTTTTTATATCCCCACCCAGCTCTGTGGCATGACATAAATGACATTGTCAGTGATTTGCAACACATGAATGAACTGAATGGTGAAGATTTAGAAAACATTGCGAATCAGTGGGTAGACATTGACACAATACAATACACCGGTAACCTCCATCACCTACATAACAGATGAAGAAATCATTGCCTCCATTTGTGATCATTTAACTCAGCCAATGAACTGAGATAGTGACTCGGTAGGAGAAATTTGTGATAAGGAGAATGTACTTAAAATTCCACATATAACCTGAGTGTTTGGTGTGACAAGTGGGTTCATTTCAGTATTACAAACTTTTTAGTATAATGAACTATTTGGACATCCCCCAAGCAAGGAGTTCGTTATAGTGGGGTTGCAGTGTGTTTCACTGTATACCTGCATGGCACCAAGATGGCAATAAGTGTCTATTTGTTTTTTTAACGTAGGAGTTAGCAAGAAGTATTAAGTAACTCTGCCTCATAAAAGGATGGTGAGAAAATCACTATGCTTTTAACCATAATATTTTTTCACCCAATCGCCCTGATGTTTAAATCTTTATTTCTCCTTTAAATGCTTGTCTGTGTGAAGTCTCAATGGATGGGTGATTAGCATCTGCCTCAAGCAAAGCTCTGCATCTATATGAAACCTATTTAATTCTTTGCTTGTAAGAACCAAGCTGATTTAACAATCCTTGTTCATTTATGAAGCTATAACACATCAATCTACATCATCCAGCTCCTTCTTTCACTCCAGGGTAAAGGCAGAAAATTGCATTGAAAGTCTCAGATTGCACTTGTGCAGATTCAATCCTCAATTGGAAAGACACATGCTGTGCTTTTTACATGTTTATAGATCACACCAGATTGTGGAAGTACTGAAACGACGGCATACCTTGAAGTGGGTTGTTTTTTAACAGAAGGATATAATTTAACATGCAGAAAGCAGAAGGAGGTGAAATTAATTTGCCAATGTATATTTGCTTCATCCCCCCATCTTTTTGTTCTCCATGTTTTCCTGTATTTTGCCCAGGCTGGGTTTGGCTGCTTTCCCAGAGCACATTCATTTACTGCGGAAAAAAAGGGGTATGCACAATAAATAATTCAGACAGATTTCCCATATTTTTGTCAAACCAAAAGCGGGACATGGCCACTCTAGACTACTGAGGTTAAAAAATGTGTCCTGGTTACATTAACCGCAGCAGCAGCAAAGGTAATATAAAATCAACTAAACAGAAATATATCACAGTAAAACCTTCTGGAAACATACGATTACACTGAGAGGATTCTTGTTGACATTTTATTTGGATAGTCTGCTTTTAGAGACTATAATCACTCAGACTCTCTAGAGACTGACAGGAAACCTGTTGATGGTTCACTGCCGGAAACAGCCCATTAACTGCTTCTCAACAGATTTAACAATGTCATGTATTAAATGGAGTACACATTGCATATTTACCAAATAAATTATAACGTGACAGTAAATACACAATATATTCAATGTCATAGATTAAGAAACTCCATATGGACAGTATTTTCAATGGAATGACGTGCAATGAATGAACGAACAACAACAGACTCCTCAAGCAACTGTTCTACGAAGTCCTACAGGAGAGAAAACAAAACATCGGAGGACAAAGGAAAAGATTCAAGGACCAACTGAAACAAATCCTGAAGAAAACAAACATCCAAGGGAAAAAAAAACATGGCCTGAAGATGCCATGGACAGAAACTACTGGTGGAGACTGCTTCACAACAGAGTCTCCACTTTTGAAGCAAAGAAAACAGGAAGAAGAGAGAAGGAAGCGATGCAAGGAACAAATGGCCCTCCTCCAAACAGGCCAGATGCAATCAACGATTTCCTGCCTAGACTGGCCAAGGAAATTCCATTCCAAACTTGGAGCTGCCTCACACATGAGAGCCTGATATGGACATCCCTGAAACAAATTGTCACTCGCGAGGAAAGGCCAACGACGATGACGACGACAGACAGTAATCAGAGCTCAGGATCGAACCAGGAACCATGGAACTGAGAGATAGCAATGCTATATAATAGGAATAACATGTTTGGGGTGTGCTATTATCAATCAAATATACCATGGACTGAGAGGCTCTGGTTGAAGTTATAGATTCTCTGAGGTGACTGGCATAGTACCATTTTGTAAGGGGCCAGTCACCAAAGACAATCCATAATTACTGGAGCCTCTCAGTGCATGGTATATTAGATTTATATCCCTCATCAAAAAATTCCAAATTAAAAGTGTTAAGATCGAATCTTGGCATAAACTTGCTGGAGGCAGCCATGTTTGTTGTTTATGTCAGAGCGACCTTCAACCTGCGCATGTGCAATGTACCATGCTATCAACTGCCTTGCTAGGTATGATCATAATACGTAGATCTACACACACAGAAATGCTCACGGAGCCACAGCTGTAACTCAAGTCAGCCATATAACTTGAAATTGTGACGTTGGTTCATGGTATATCCAGGATATACCATGACTGACTCACACCATATCCATTTTTTTTTATGTCACGAGATACATTGCGGGCGGCACGGTGGTGTAGTGGTTAGCGCTGCCGCCTCACAGCAAGAAGGTCCTGGGTTCGAGCCCCGGGGCCGGCGAGGGCCTTTCTGTGTGGAGTTTGCATGTTCTCCCCGTGTCCGCGTGGGTTTCCTCCGGGTGCTCCGGTTTCCCCCACAGTCCAAAGACATGCAGGTTAGGTTAACTGGTGACTCTAAATTGACCGTAGGTGTGAATGTGAGTGTGAATGGTTGTCTGTGTCTATGTGTCAGCCCTGTGATGACCTGGCGACTTGTCCAGGGTGTACCCCGCCTTTCGCCCGTAGTCAGCTGGGATAGGCTCCAGCTTGCCTGCGACCCTGTAGAAGGATAAAGCGGCTAGAGATAATGAGATGAGATGAGATACATTGCTTAATCAATGGTGGAACTATTTTATGTCACGTGAGCCATCCATGGCCAATCCCTTGCACAGGAAATTTTTGAGGTGGGATATTAAAGAAAATAGTCAGTGATGGAGTGATGTGATGAGGCATGATACAACCCCGATTCCAAAAAAGTTGGGACAAAGTACAAATTGTAAATAAAAGCGGAATGCAATAATTTACAAATCTCAAAAACTGATATTGTATTCACAATAAAACATAGACAACACATCAAATGTTGAAAGTGAGACATTTTGAAATTTCATGCCAAATATTGGCTCATTTGAAATTTCATGACAGCAACACATCTCAAAAAAGTTGGGACAGGGGCAATAAGAGGCTGGAAAAGTTAAAGGTACAAAAAAGGAACAGCTGGAGGACCAAATTGCAACTCATTAGGTCAATTGGCAATAGGTCATTAACATGACTGGGTATAAAAAGAGCATCTTGGAGTGGCAGCGGCTCTCAGAAGTAAAGATGGGAAGAGGATCATCAGTCCCCCTAATTCTGCGCCGACAAATAGTGGAGCAATATCAGAAAGGAGTTCGACAGTGTAAAATTGCAAAGAGTTTGAACATATCATCATCTACAGTGCATAATATCATCAAAAGATTCTGAGAATCTGGAAGAATCTCTGTGCGTAAGGGTCAAGGCCAAAACCATACTGGGTGCCCGTGATCTTTGGGGCCTTAGACGGCACTGCATCACATACAGGCACGCTTCTGTATTGGAAATAACAAAATGGGCTCAGGAATATTTCCAGAGAATATTATCTGTGAACACAATTCACCGTGCCATCCGCCGTTGCCAGCTAAAACTCTATAGTTCAAAGAAGAAGCCGTATCTAAACATGATCCAGAAGCGCAGACGTCTTCTCTGGGCCAAGGCTCATTTAAAATGGACTGTGGCAAAGTGGAAAACTGTTCTGTGGTCAGACGAACCAAAATTTGAAGTTCTTTATGGAAATCAGGGACGCCGTGTCATTCGGACTAAAGAGGAGAAGGACGACCCAAGTTGTTATCAGCGCTCAGTTCTGCAATGTCCTGATCCATCAACTTTTAACCAAATGATACTGAAGTGCATATCTATTTGAAAAATCATGAGGATCTAAGGGACCGTAAGAAATGGCTCTGGCTGCTCTTTTAGAAATTGAATCAACAAAATCAGAATCAAGAGTTTAAATGGTACTGGTACTGTACCTGTGTAGTATAAACAAACAGCTTGTAGACTTTCAACAAATCATCAACTCGATCTCAGCGGATTTATCAGTGCTTTAGTCATGCTACAGTGAACTTCCTGTTCATACCTGATAAGTAATATTGTTAGCATATCACTTATCCTACATGTATTATGCCACTCTACCCAATGGAGAATGAGTGCTGAATATGGTTTACGATATTGCATGGTTGTCAAGACAACATGATGTCACATGCTGGAGGCATAAACTTCTGCGCTAGTGAATGACTGTGACAATTTGTAAACAAACATGGCCACCAGGGTTGCTTCATTAAATATGGAAGTTTTTGAGAGAATTTTGAAAGTGAAAGACACATTGAACACCCAAAAGGAATGTGTATGTATAATAATAATAATAATAATAATAATAATAATAATAATATTGGCTGGCTATTTTTTGTGGTATATCAGATATATTCCATTCAGCTACTTGTCTTTGACTAGTTCAATATCATGCTAGCTGAATGGAATATATCTGATATACCACTCAATGCCAGCCAATATTATTTAAATATTTTACTCTTGATTTCTTCCCCTTTTATCAGAGGTATTGTAAATTCATGTGAATCACGTTACTGATTCATAAGAATTCTAATTTTTTAAACTGATTCTTGTATGATTCACTCAAAGCAACTTGCTGCTCTTTTACCATGCTGTTGTGTTGAAAGTTCAAATTCACATCTACTGAACTCATTGTGGGCAGCACGGTGGTATAGTGGTTAGCACTGTCGCCTCACAGCAAGAAGGTTCTGGGTTCAAGCCCAGTGGATGACGGTGGCCTTTCTGTGTGGAGTTTGTATGTTCTCCCTGTGTCTGTGTGGGTTTCCTCCAGGTGCTCTAGTTTCCCCCACAGTCCAAAGATATGCAGGTTAGGCTAATTGGTGGCTCTAAATTGACTGTGAGTGTGAATGGTTGTTGGTCTCTATGTGTCAGCCCTGCGATGATCTGGTGACTTGTCCCTGCCTCTCGCCCATAGTCAACTGGGATAGGCTTCAGCTTACCTACAACCCTACACAGGATAAGCAGTTATGGATGAAATCGCTGTAATCTTTCCTTGTTAAACATATCATATACACACACATCATTTTTATGTATGATTGACCACAAATAGAGGTTCTGAAAACCCTTTGGAGTCAATTTCCATGTGAGTTTTACTTTATGTTTCTGCAATATTTTCCACTTTCATTTGAGCTCATCCGCAGGCAAAGCATAAATTACAATAATCTCTTTATGTGTAACTTTCATCTGTCATCTATACAAATTAAGCTTATAGTCTATCTTTTGGCAGCCAATAATTCTTAAAACATGACTGACAGGCAATGAAAGCACACACTTATATCTTATTATTATTCGCTATTAAAAACAAAGTCAAAAGGCTACCCGTTTACTGGCAGCACTTTATTTCAAAAGACAATAACACATAGCTGGCTTTTCTTTAAAGCATATATCAGAGCTGATGCGAGAATATGCCATACATCCAAAAGTCTGTCTGGTATACACCAAATGTCAGAGACAATTTATATCTTTTTTTTTTTTTTTAATGATGTGCATACCTGGCGGCACGGTGATATAGTGGTTAGCGCTGTCGCCTCACAGCAAGAAGGTCCGGGTTCGAGCCCCATGGCCGGCGAGGGCCTTTCTATATGGAGTTTGCATGTTCTCCCCGTGTCCGCGTGGGTTTCCTCCGGGTGCTTTGGTTTCCCCCACAGTCCAAAGACATATAGGTTAGGTTAACTGGTGACTCTAAATTGACCGTAGGTGTGAATGTGAGTGTGAATGATTGTCTGTGTCTATGTGTCAGCCCTGTGATGATCTGGCAACTTGTCCAGGGTGTACCCCACCTTTTGCCCATAGTCAGCTGGGATAAGCTCCAGCTTGCCTGCGACCCTGTAGAACAGGACAAAGTGGCTAGAGATAATGAGATGAGATGTGCACACCTGCCATTGAGACAAACACAGACTGATTTTCTCACTGCTTTTAAATGGTTATTTTGATCCTTTCTGACAACTGTTATTACAACACATGGTCTTGCCAGGCACAGGCAAAGTGTTGATGTGCTAAAACGAAGTGTACAGTGTGTTATTTTCATAGTTAACACCATTTACACATAGCGTCTCAGTCAAAAGGGCTCTATATCACAAATATAGACTTGCCTGCTGTCTGAAAGCCAAGCATCTAATCTAAGAGTTTGAGTGTTGTGTTCAATGTGTAAAATTAAATCTAATATTTAAAAGAGTTGTCATGACTTCCCATTAAAGCCAAGTGGATATTACATGACATTCAAAACCTCAGAATCGTTGACCCTTATACACTATCTGACTTTAATCGCTTGCGATTGCTCATTTGGTGGCTGTAAGGGCAACCAGACTACAAAGTAGCGTTGAACGATATAGCTGAAATATTCATCAGGACTAAATGTTTCATTTCAGTTGATATAGATAATTACCTCATCGTCTGCAGTGTTTCCCACACATAGACTTTACTTGGGCAGGGCCGCCCAGGCATATTAATGGCTGCCAAAGTATATTTGGTGACCTATTTTAGCAAATAAGTCTGAAGAACTAGAATGTTCTGTGAGTGATAGTCAAATAATAATGTACTGTATCGCTAAAAGAAACTGTGCTGTGCTGAAATGATTAGCCAAATAGCCAAACACATAAACGCAGAGGTTTCACCCAATAGAAAATCTTAATCAATCAGTGTGCACATTACATGTTTTTGTCAATGTTACCATGGCAATATGATTTCAGTCAGTGCATTTTACATTAGTGCTTTTTTCTAGCCTATTTAACTGATTACTGAAAAGACATTCATGGTCTATGTACATTTGATCATTCTATTTTCGTGTCAGCAACAGAAATTAATAGGCCATTTTTATTTTTATCATAAAAATTGCAGATACAAAATGTTAAAGCATTTTGTGCTGCTTTTCCTTCTTGGTACTGTGAGCTGGCCTAGTGGTTAGCATGTCTGCCTTTTGACTGGGAGATCACGAGTTCTACTCGCAGTCGGGTCATACCAAAGACCATCATAAAAATGGTACCTACTGCCATTTGGCAAGGCATGCTGCAATACAGATGCAAGTAGGGAAGTCAAACTCTGGTGGTTACCAGAGGACTAGCCCCCCACTGTAACCCTAACTGTATAGGCGAGAGGCAGAGGGCTATGGAAACGGAGATTGGTGCTGTACCCATCAGCCTCAAAGAGCTGGTTAGTACTGAGACAGGAGACTGCCAAGGAAGACCAGATCCTGGCGTGGAAGGGACTTTTTTTTTTTCTTGGTACATCAAACAGTGAAATCATAAACAAAATAAACAGAAAAAAGTCAATTTTTCAGAAGGCTCTGGTTGTTGTTGATGGATAACATATGTGATTTAATGAGCAGTGAGAGCAGAACCAATTCCAGTGTGATGTGAAATCACATGTAGACTGTTTTTGTGAGGGAACTGAGGGATTATAGTCACTGAGGTGGGGGATATAGCCTCCAAGGTGGGGGATACAGTCTCCAAGGTGGGGAATATAGTCACCGAGGTGGGGGATAGAGTCACCAAGATGGGGGATACAGTCACCAAAATGAGTGTAGTCGCCAAGGTGGGGGATACAGTCACCGAGGTGGGGGATACAGTCACTGAGATGAATGTAGTGTCCAAGGTCGGGGATATAGTCTCCGAGGTAGGGGATACAGTCACTGAAATAAGTGTTGTCTCTGAGGTGGGGGATATAGTCTCCAAGGTGGGGGATACAGTCACTGAAGTGGGGGATACAGTCTCTGAGATGAGTATAGTCTCTGAGGTGGGGGATATAGTCTCTGAGGTGGGGGGATATAGTCTCAAAAGTGGGGGATACAGTCACCAAGGTAGGAGATACAGTCACCCAGATGGGGGATGCAGTTGCCGAGATGAATGCAGTCACCGAGCTGGGGGGGGGGGGGGGGGTGCAGCCCCCAAGATAGTGAGGTGTAGTCACCGAGCTGTTGGGTGTAGTCATCAAGTTGTCGTAGGAACAAACACCATGTGCTTTTCTGTTTGGGTTTCTGTTTTGGTCCAGTCCCATCTCCTGTCTTATCAGTGTGTTTTGCTTGCTGTGTTCCTGTTTCTTGCTACCTTCCTATTATTTTTGAGTATCCCATACTGCTTCTCATTTCTTGTTGTAAGGTCATTAGTGTTCCATCACATGCATTTCTGGATTGCACAGTATCTTTCCTGTGTTTCCTAGGCTTGACTCACTCATATTTCCTGTTTATTAACAAATTATACACTGTTAACTCCAACTTCCTGTGTTGACTTGGATAATTAAAGATAACATAAAATCAAATAGAATATAAATTAGAGTAGAACTGCCACGTTTTTCTATGGGTGAATTTTTACTGTACATACAGGAAATGAATTTAAGATCAAATAGTAACTACTTTTACTTTATTGAGTTTGTTGTACTGTATGTAGGCAATTTGGTTTATTATTTCTCACCGCTATATTTTATTGACTGTGTCTAATAAAAATAATAATTAAAAAGTAATAAAAAGAGCACTTCAGGCTCTTGTTGAATGGAATATTAAGGGAGACAGATTTAATACTGCTTCATTAAATATTTTTTGATATTGTGATTTATTTGACAAATATTAGTCATGATGTGAAATTTAAAACAGGGTTTGGGAGGACCCTTGTATCAATTTCTTGTATCAAGTACATACACAAGTGTTATATCAGATACAAATAAACAATATAACCTGACAATACAGACTAAATAGATATTAATATATAATAACAGATGAGCTGAGAATATGCATAGTATGAGGAAAGAATAGTACCTTCTGACCAATCACTATCAAACATTCAACAATATAAAGTGTATTCAACACTGATGAATGTTTTCCTAAGCTGTTATATTTCTATGCTGAAAGCAATTTGCAATCAAGAGACCAGAATAAAAATCTGATCATGTCTAAAATATAAAGCAGCAACACTTTTTTTATGCTTATAAGTACACAAGAAGATCCAGGTCCATTCTCACACTGCCTAAAGAAAGAGTCTATTTATCCATTTGTGCTGCACTGTCTCATACATCATCTGTCCACAGAGGCAGAAAAGTCATTGTCTTATTGCTGAAAGGCAGCCAGAACCCTTGTGTGTACAGAACAACTGGTTACAGTATTTCTAATGTTAGCTACACAGCATGAAATCAGCGTCCTGTGGAAAAGTGCAGCAGTCTTATTTACAGGGAATATACTGCTACAGAGAATCTTGCCGTGTTGTCATGAATCACCACATGGCCATCTTTTAGCTTGGCATTTACTTAATAATTAGAGACTCATTATTTTTACAGTGATGTGTAAGGAATAAAACACTTGGTGGTATGCCATTATAGAAGAAGCCTTTATTTATCACATGTACACAAGCACAGTGAAATTCCTCCTCTGCATTTAACCCATTTGAAGCAGTGAACACACACAAATGAGCAATGAGCACACACACATACCCAGAGCAATGGGCAGCTATGTTACAGCACCCAGGGAGCAGTTAGGAGTTAGGTGCCTTGCTCAAGGGCACTTCAGCCATGATACAGGGGGAGGGGAAAGTGCTGTTCATTCACTCAACTCCCCTCACATTTTTCCTGCCAGTCCCAGGAATCGAACCGGCAACCCTTTGGGCCCAAGGCTGCTTCCCTAACCTACTGCCTCCCATTTTGGAAAATTTGCTGCCCGTTACAAAAAGTCAGCAGTGGAGATTCCTTCCATAAGCGTCTCTAGAATGAGCACATTGAAAACCTGTGATTTAAATTCCAGCCAGAACTACTCTTAGAAAATGAGTAGTTCTGGCTGGAATAATACAATCAAATGAATAAATCAACAATAAATAAAACATATTAGAAAAAGAAAAAACAAACAAACAAAAAAAATAGACGTATACAGACTAAAAGCAGCACAAACTGGTGCCAAGAGTGGAGATTGGCCGATATGTATGACATTTTACACACATAGATTTAAAAGTCTTTGGTCTATCAATATCAAAATAAAGCCTAGTTAAATTACTATAATATAAAAAAGGTCCTTCTTAAACTGTGAAAGTGATTGATTCAAATTCCTTAAATGTGGGAGTAAAATATTCCAGATTCTAGGACCCCGAATATAAAAACTGGTCTGAAAAGTTACAGTATTAGCCTTGGGTACATTTAACATAGTTCCCCTAGACAAATCTAATCGCCTAGTAAACCTTCTAGGTACACTAATAGAAATATTTTGGTCTGTTGACATAGATTTAAAAAGATAAACAAGATCCAGGTACTCATGCCAGAAACACAAAGGAAGGAGTCCTAGCTTTAACAATCTGCCCTTGTAGTCTGATCGAAACGAAAAAGATAAAATGTAAAACCCCGATTCTAAAAAAGTTGGGACAAAGTACAAATTGGAAATAAAAATGGAATGCAATAATTTACAAATCTCAAAAACTGATATTGTATTCACAATAGAACATAGACAACATATCAAATGTCGAAAGTGAGACATTTTGAAATTTCATGCCAAATATTGGCTCATTTGAAATTTCATGACAGCAACACATCTCAAAAAAGTTGGGATGGGGCAATAAGAGGCTGGAAAAGTTAAAGGTACAAAAAAGGAACAGCTGGAGGACCAAATTGCAACTGATTAGGTCAACTGGCAATAGGTCATTAACATGACTGGGTATAAAAAGAGCATCTTGGAGTGGCAGCGGCTCTCAGAAGTAAAGATGGGAAGAGGATCATCAGTCCCCCTAATTCTGCGCCGACAAATAGTGGAGCAATATTCAGAAAGGACTTCGACAGTGTAAAATTGCAGAGTTTGAACATATCATCATCTACAGTGCATATCATCATCAAAAGATTCAGAGAATCTGGAAGAATCTCTGTGCATAAGGGTCAAGGCCAGAAAACCATACTGGGTGCCCGTGATCTTCGGGCCCTTAGACGGCACTGCATCACATACAGGCATGCTTCTGTATTGGAAATCACAAAATGGGCTCAGGAATATTTCCAGATAACATTATCTGTGAACACAATTCACCTTGCCATCCGCCGTTGCTGGCTAAAACTCTATAGTTCAAAGAAGAAGCCGTATCTAAACATGATCCAGAAGCGCAGATGTCTTCTCTGGGCCAAGGCTCATTTAAAATGGACTGTGGCAAAGTGGAAAACTGTTCTGTGGTCAGACGAATCAAAATTTGAAGTTCTTTATGGAAATCAGGGACGCCGTGTCATTTGGACTAAAGAGGAGAAGGACAACCCAAGTTATCAGCGCTCAGTTCAGAAGCCTGCATCGGTTGCATTAGTGCATGTGGCATGGGCAGCTTACACATCTGGAAAGACACCATCAATGCTGAAAGGTATATCCAGGTTCTAGAGCAACATATGCTCCCATCCAGAAGACGTCTCTTTCAGGGAAGACCTTGCATTTTCCAACATGACAATGCCAAACCACATACTGCATCAATTACAGCATCATGGCTGCATAGAAGAAGGGTCCGGGTACTGAACTGGCCAGCCTGCAGTCCAGATCTTTCACCCATAGAAAACATTTGGTGCATCATAAAACAGAAGATACGACAAAAAAGACCTAAGACAGTTGAGCAACTAGAATCTTACATTAGACAAGAATGGGTTAACATTTCTATCCCTAAACTTGAGCAACTTGTCTCCTCAGTCCCCAGACGTTTACAGACTGTTGTAAAGAGAAAAGGGGATGTCTCACAGTGGTAAACATGGCCTTGTCCCAACTTTTTTGAGATGTGTTTTTGCCATGAAATTTAAAATCACATAATTTTTCTCTTTAAATGATATATTTTCTCAGTTTAAACATTTGATATGTCATCTATGTTCTATTCTGAATAAAATATGGAATTTTGAAACTTCCACATCATTGCATTCCATTTTTATTTACAATTTGTACTTTGTCCCAACTTTTTTGGAATGGGGTTGTACTTAGTTGCGTGTCTCTGGATTCTCTCAACTGAGTAGAGCAGGATAACTGATTGCAGAGCCCAGACCTGAGAACAGTATGCCAAACAGCTTCTGACCAGAGAGATATAAAGTGACTTCCACACCTTGATATCTCTAACTTCAAAAGTAGATCTAACAAAGCCCAACATTTTACTCACTTTAGCTAAAACCAATTGGACATGAGAGTTCCACTTGAGATATGGCGTGACTGTAACACCAAGGTCCTTCTGTAACTCAGTCATTTTGATAGGCGCATCCTTCAGTTGGTATGTGGTCAGCAGAGGCTTGGAGCTTCTCATGAATGACAGAAGCCCACACTTAGACAGATTGAGGTCCATCCTCCAGAGATCACACCATCTGCATATGCTGTCAAGATCATTTTGCAGGCATGCACTGTCCTCAGGGGTGTTAATTGCGCCATAACACTTAGTGTCGTCGGCATATAATGCAACAGATGATGACGTGACTACACAGGGTAAATCGTTGAGAAACACAAGGAACAACAAGGGCCCAAGTATAGAGCCCTGTGGCACTCCAGAGAGTACTGGAAGTGGCTCCGACGTTTTGCCTAAGACCATTACTCTCTGATAGCGATCAGAGAGGTAGTCCTTGAACCAGTCCAAAATTTTCCTCGTAATACCAAACCGCTGCAGCTTCATGAGCAGTAGGTGGTGATCTACTCTATCAAAAGCCTTGGTGAAGTCTAGGTATACTACGTCAGCTTGAATTCTGGTGTCAAGAAGTTGACCTATCTCATGGAGAACCTTTAATAGCTGATTAGTAGTAGATAAGTCCTTTAAAAAAAGCATACTGAAATTTGTACAGTTGAGCAGCAATGTGGTCGATGATTTTGTTGTAAACACACCAGAAACCTTCCCTAGAAACCTTGATGGCTGAAGCCATCAGAGTGACCACGTCACTGTGGTGATATGCCAGAGAGAGAGGCTGACTGATTAATTCAGATTGCCTATTCCATGTGCTCACTTCTCATTTTTATTTTTTTCAGCTGAAAACATGTTTGAGTTGGTGATATCAAGGGGTAAGCTGAAAAGATGGTTGTTACACAATAACTAAGAATGGGCAGAGATGATACATAGTTGTGGCCTTTCTGTTAAAACACTTAAACATTAAAACCACACTCAATATAATAGATTTATCCTGGGTTACTGAGATGATACAAAGTTCTAACCCATTCCAACACGCTCTACACGTATTTAGTTCCTCAGGTTTGTATTTTTTTCTAACTCTGATTTGATTTCGCTGGAGATAGCTGTATGAGCCAGAGGCATTCGGGCCCCTTGTACCTCTTACAGAGTAATGGTCTGTAAGTCGAATTATAGATACTAACGTTTCAGTCACTCTTCCAACCTTAAGAGAAATTCAGCCTTTGCTGAAGGTTCTTGAGGAATTAGGAGTCCACAATCTTGAGGACATAGAAGACATACAGGAAAGAGCACTTCCACTGGTTTCATGTTCTAAAACCAGTGGAAGTGAGGAAATTTATTTCACATTTCAAAACCACAAGAATGTGTTTTGTTTTCGACACAATGTGACTTTCATAAAAAAAAAAAATCAGTAACAGATAGATTAGAATTTTTTTGTTCTTTATTCAGGCCAGAAAGCTGTGTTGGACATTCCTTCCAACATATAAATCCTGAAACACAGCCTGATGAGGTGTTGACTTCTGGTGAGTACATGACTGAATTGCACAATCAGTTGGGTCTTTTGGGACTTTGTACTGAGAATTATTGTTAAATGACTTGAATAAGATCATAATATGCACCGCACCAAATCAAGTTGTACAGCAGCATCCTTGGTGTGGATCAAATATATAGGTAGGATGATAGAGTTTTTTTAAACTTTTTTTTTAAACTCACATATTAAATGATGGGCAGCATGGTGGTGTAATGGTTAGCACTGTTGCCTCACAGCAAGAAAGTTCTGGATTCAAGCCCAGTGGCTGACAGGAGCCTTTCTGTGTGGAGTTTGCATGTTCTCTCCATGTCTGTGTGGGTTTCCTCTGGGTGCTCCGGTTTCCCCCACAGTCCAAAGACATGCAGGTTAGGTTAACTGGTGGCTCTAAATTGACGATAGGTGTGAACATTAGTGTGAATGGTTGTTTGTCTCTATGTGTCAGCCCTGCGATGACCTGGTGACTTGTCCAGGGTGTACCCCGCCTCTCGCCCATAGTCAGCTGGGATAGGCTCTAGCTTGCCTGTGACCCTGCACAGGATAAGCAGTTATGGATAATGGATGGATATTAAATAATATAGATTTACAATTACTTTGGTTTATTTCTCATCTCATCTCATTATCTCTAGCCGCTTTATAGGGTCGCAGGCAAGCTGGAGCCTATCCCAGCTGACTACGGGCGAAAGGCGGGGTACACCCCGGACAAGTTGCCAGGTCATCACAGGGCTGACACATAGACACAGACAACCATTCACACTCACACCTACGGTTAATTTAGAGTCACCAGTTAACCTAACCTGCATGTCTGTGGACTGTGGGGGAAACCGGAGCACCTGGAGGAAACCCATGCGGACATGGGGAGAACATGCAAACTCCGCACAGAAAGGCCCTCGCCGGCCCCGGGGCTCGAACCCGGACCTTCTTGCTGTGAGGCGACAGCGCTAACCACTACACCACCGTGCCGCCTGGTTTATTTCTATGATTCATTAAAATGTATTTAACCCACCATATATTTTATATTGCAAAAATGAAACACTTTACAGGGGATGTTCAATCATCATGATTTCATAAAAGACTAAATTTGTCTTTGTTTTTTTTTTTCTGCAGCTTTTTTAGGTGGGCTGTTTCACAATCAAGGTTTACTTTTCGGGTCCACAATAGTCCAAAAATCAAACTTCAGGTTTTTGTGTTTCTCTGCTACCAAAAATGACCTTTTCAGATAGAAATTTCAGAGCTACAGGTCATATACTGGGCAAATTACCTGTAGAGAGAAGACAGCATATAGTGTATTTCTAAACTTTACCACCTTTCTAATAGTCCACAAGTGTAAAAGATACAAAGTGAAAAACTGTTGAAATGGATGTAACATATGTTAAGTACAAATTTTCAAGTCCTGTGCAGTTATGTTTGTACACGGTGGTGACTGTAATAACAGCTGAAATGGTGATGATCCTTGTGGTTTTCTGGAGAGGACACTTTTTTGACGAACTCACATGTGAAGTTCTGCTGCAAATGTGACCTTGCATCTGATATTATTATTATTATTATTATTATTATTATGATTATTAATAGATTTCTGACAAATTGCCCCCAAAAGGTGAAACTTGGCCTTCACTTTTCCTCCTCCTGCACTCAGCACCGGCTCTCCCCAGAGCTGCGTGTTGAACCCCCTACTCTATTCTCGTTACACACACGACTGCACTCCTGCCTACCCTGGAAACACCATCATTAAATTTGCCGATGACACCACTGTGGTTGGGCTGATCTCAGGAGGTGATGAGGTGAACTACAGGAACAAGGTCCTGAGGTTGACAGAGTGGTGCTCAACAAACAATCTGCTACTGAACACCTCAAAAACTAAAGAAATCATTATTGACTTCAGGAAGATCAGGGCTGACCTCACCCACCCTCTACATCAATGGCAACTGTGTAGAGAGGGTCAGCACCTTCAGGTATCTTGGCACCCTTATCTCTGCAGACCTCTTACAGACCTGGTCTGCAAACACCACGGCAGTCATCAAGAAGGCCCAGCAGCGACTACACTTCCTGAGGGTGCTCAGGAAGAACAACCTGGATAGTAAGCTGCTGAAGACCTTCTACAGATCCTGCATTGAGAGCCTGCTGATGTACTGCATCTCTGTGTGGTATGCCAGGTGCACTGAAGCAGACAGGAAGAGGCTGCAGAGAGTGGTTAAGACAGCACAGAAAATTGTCGGCCACCCTCTCCCCACCTTGGATGATATCTACAACTCTCACTGCCTCACCAGAGCAAGAAATATTGTTAAGGACAGTTCTCACCCAAGCCATCAGTTGTTTGACCTGTTGCCCTCTGGGTGGCGCTACAGGTACATCAGGTCCAAGACTAACAGACTCAAGAACAGTTTTATCCCTAGAGCCATGGGCGTCGCCACCATTGAATGTGAAGGGGGCGTGTCCCCTTCACATTTCATAATTCTTCGTTTGGACCCCCATTTAACATAAAATATTAGTTCACCCAGCACCGTTTCTATTGCTTTGTGAAAGAATCCATTCCACTTGATCGATAAGAGAATACACATACTACTGAAAATCCACTCCGGGTTTTCCGGGCGTTAACTACAACAACTCACCGCACGCGAGTGAATCTCAGCGCGAGCAGAGTCATGTTGGTGCAGCTGCTCGAAAGTGGAGGAGGTGACGTCAGCCCCATCGCCACCCCATAATGGCTAGCTTTTGCTAAAACCTTATTATTTTGTTATATGCCCTCAAAATTAACCCCAGGCCACATTAAATTAATGTTCAACTAAACAATGAAATAAGCTTAGCCTAATGGGGTATTCTTGGTTGATGATGAATTGTTTGCAGTATTTGATCCCTCCCCATAAGGAAATTCTTTACAAAGAAGCAGAAAGTAAGTCCAAATTTCCCCACAGGACAGGGTTTTTTTTTTTTGTCCCAATGGAAATGTTAGTGCAGTTAGCTGGCTAGTCAATGTTAGGAGATGTATCAGCTAGCTTAATGTTAGCTGTCATTTAATTCAAACCCAGTAGGCCTGCCTTATGGTAATGCCAAGAATGAGGTCAAGTCTGCTCTGATGATATTTATTGATTCCCTGTTGTGATTTGAAGAACTTGTTTTGTCTGGTCTTTGCCAGTTTTCTGGAAAGTAACATGGGAAATCAGTGTATGGGGAAGGAATAGTAGAAAGGAAAGCAATGGAGAGAAATGGATGTTATTCCAGGTGGATTGTGAAGGAAAGGGGGATAAAGTTATGAAGTGGTAGAAATTGTGGTGGCACCAATGTAAGAAGGAGTTATATCTATAAATCTATTTGTTATACTAATCTGTAAATGTTACTGTAGTACCACCATTGCATGTAGGTTGACAAAACTGCACTTGTTCATTGTGTGAAGTTCTCTTTTATGTGTCGTTGCTTGACACAGTGTAATTTTGTGTTATGAAGACTGCATGATGCCATGTCATTTTTGTTACGAGTATCACTAAATCGGAAAAAAAGTAAAATGCACCCACTAAAGTCACTGTTGGTGGTTTTCAAGATGGTGGCTTGAGAGAAGGTCATGTTCGGGAGAGCTGGTGCGCTAATTCGCTAATTTTTTTTTTCATTTAACCCTGCAAAATAGCACTGCTGTTACCTTTTAATGGTTTATCAGCCTAACATGAACACTGACAGTTATTTTCTGAGACAGTCCGACGGCATGCCACGTAAGAAAAAACAAGCTCTCGGTAATGTTGAGTCTAGCCAGGAGGCAGATAGCGCTCACGCAGGAGCTAGCACCATGGCCGACACTGGAGCAGACGCTAGCATACTGGCAATCCGTGAAGCAGTGGGTGAAATTACAGCCAATATTTCCAAAATTATAGACGAAAAGTTAGGCCCACTGTCAGAGCTCTTAAAAACACACCGAGAGGAGCTCGACAGCCACGAAGAGTGGATAACCAAGGCTGAACAGAGGATCTCAGCGCTGGAGGATACCAGAGACCCGGTCGAGGGAAAAATTAAAACGCTAGAGAGGATGGTGTGCGAGCTGAGTGAGTGGGCTGACGACCTGGAGAACAGAGGATGACGTCAAAATATCCGTGTCGTCGGACTTCCTGAGGAGGCTGAGGGAGAAGACCCGACTCAGTTCTTTGAGACCTGGCTCCCTAAAATCCTTCATATTAAAACGAAGTCAGGCCGAGTGAAGTTGGAAAAAGCACACCGCTCACTGGCCCCAAAGCCTCCCTCCACCCAGAGACCACGGCCGGTGATGGTTAGGTTCCATAACTATCAAGATAAACAGCGTGTAATGAATGTGGCGTGGGAGATGGGACGGAAAAATCAAGCGCTGAAATATGAAGACGCGACGGTGATGATATTTCAGGACTTTTCTGCATCTGTTCTCCGTAGAAGAAAGGGATACGATGGGGTGAAGAAACAGCTGAGAGCACTCGGTGCCGAATACAGGCAAATCTACCCCGCGTCTCTGAAAGTCACCAATCACGGATCAACCAAAATGTTCCACGACCCAGCTGCAGTGGAGAAATACATCGAGTCACTGAAGGATACTCCCCGTGACAATGTATGAGCATTAATTTGTAAGTTTTGCTTTTCATTCTGAACAGTGGATTTGTCGGACTTGTATCATGCTTTACAGTGCATGGACATGCATTTCACTTGACCTGGAGCAGACCGCTAGCTTTGTAGGCTCACTATAAGCTATGCCTCCTGACCTCCCGGATAAATATCTTTTTCTGTTGCTAGAGAACCCTTCCACTCAAGCTCCTCCAAGTCTAGGAGAAGGATAGTGTCTACGAACATTTTTGGTTTAATGCCAATGTTAGGCAAGGGGTGCCTTAGATGCACTATTTTTTGTTATAACTGTTACAGTATTATGTTCTTGTTCTATTTGGCTCACTCTGTTACAGATTACTTTGCGGGCGATATGTGTTCAGGTATTATTTTATTTCATAGTCCATAATCATGTCGGCTTTGAAGCTATGTACTTGGAACGTAAACGCTGTTCGTATGCCTGTTAAATGGAAAAAGATCCTTACTTATCTTAAAAGGGAATGTGTTGCTATAGCGTTGTTGCAAGAGATGCACTTAAATGACAGTGAACATTTAAAATTACAACAAGGGGGCTTTGGACAAGTTTATTTTTCATCTTTCACTTCAAGGAGTAGAGGTGTGGCCATCCTAATCCAGAGAAATGTACCATTCAAACTTATAGACTGTATAAAAGACACAACAGGTTGCTATGTGATTGTGAGAGGTATGCTTTATGGGGAAGAAATTGCTATAATGAGTATCTATAGTCCACCTGGATACCCCAGTTATCTCCTGACCATTTCCTTCTCTAAAGTCTCTCATCTCATTATCTCTAGCCGCTTTATCCTTCTACAGGGTCGCAGGCAAGCTGGAGCCTATCCCAGCTGACTACGGGCGAAAGGCGGGGTACACCCTGGACAAGTCGCCAGGTCATCACAAGGCTGACACATAGACACAGACAACCATTCACACTCACACCTACGGTCAATTTAGAGTCACCAGTTAACCTAACCTGCATGTCTTTGGACTGTGGGGGAAACCGGAGCACCCGGAGGAAACCCATGCGGACACGGGGAGAACATGCAAACTCCACACAGAAGGGCCCTCGCCGGCCCCGGGGCTCGAACCCAGGACCTTCTTGCTGTGAGGCGACAGCGCTAACCACTACACCACCGTGCCGCCCCTTCTCTAAAGTGATAGATTTTAATATTAAAAACACATTTATTGGAGGAGATTTTAATTGTCATTTGAATCCTATTATGGATAAATCCCCACCCAGGAAATTATCACTTTCTCCTCAAGCCAAAATGGTCTTGGCACTTTGTGAGGACCTAGATTATATAGATGTGTGGAGAGCCCAACATATAGCAGAGAAAGAATATACTTTTTTCTCAGATGTCTACAAAACCTATACAAGAATTGATTATTTCTTTCTCCCAAGGAGCTTGTTGCAGACAATTGTCTCCAGCTCTATAGGAAATATAGCTATTTCTGATCATACTGCTGTGTTCATACAATATAATTTAAGAAACCCAGTCAATCAAACTAGACACTGGAGGTTCAACCCTTCTATCCTAACAGACCACAAATTTTTATCTTACTTTAGAGAAGAATTTCAGTTGTTTCTGTCTGTTAATTCAGCTTCCACCAATGATCCCTCGTTGCTGTGGGAAACATCTAAAGCCTTTTCTAGAGGTCTTATTATATCTTATATGTCCACCAAGAGGCGAAGACAGGCTGAACAAAGAAAAATCTTAGAGTCTAAACTGAAACGTGCCGAGAAAGAGTACATTAAAAACTCATCTGTACAGAAGCTTAAAGAGGTTTCTGTACTTAGGAGCAGTCTAAACCTGCTACTGACAAAGGAGGCAGAAGGTAAAATCAGACTTGCTAGACAAAAAATGTACGAACATGGGGATAAGCCAGGGAGATATCTATCATACCTGACAAGGACAAAAGCAGATTCCCAATCTATTTCCTCAGTTGTAGACGGTCTGGGTAAGCAGGCTTTTAACACCATAGCCATTAACAACGCATTTAAAACTTTCTATGAAAATTTGTATAAATCTGGACTACTAACTGACACAACTGAAAAAATGAACACCTTTTTCTCCTCTCTTAACTTCCCTAGTTTATCTGATGACCAGAAAACATCTCTGGAAGCTCCTATATCTAAGAAGGAAGTGCTCAATGCCATTAAGGGGTTACAATCTGGTAAAGCTCCAGGTCCTGATGGATTCAGTAGTGAATTCTACAAAGAATTTCATGACTTATTGACTGATCCTCTTCTAAATATGTTTAATGACTCTTTTAAGAAAGGCATTTTACCGCAGTCTTTGAAAGAAGCACACATTTCTTTAATTCTAAAAAAGGGCAAAATCCCCGAGGACTGTGCATCATACAGGCCCATCTCCCTGTTGAATGCTGATTTGAAACTCCTCTCCAAAATATTAGCAACAAGACTAGAAGGCTTACTCCCTATTCTTATAAATGATGACCAAACTGGATTTATTAAAGGTCATAATTCATACAATAATATGCAGACTATTAAATACAATCCAAGTTTTTCAACAGCGGTCTTTAAATGGTCTGGTGCTTTCTCTGGACGCAGAGAAGGCGTTTGACCGCGTTGAAATGTCAGACTTGTTCTATACATTACACAAATTTGGTCTGGGTGAAAAGTTTACTAATTGGATAAAGTTACTTTATACTAATCTCCTCTCAGCAGTGCTAACAAATGGGCTGCGTTCTTCTAATTTCCACATTTTAAGAAGTACAAGGCAAGGGTGTCCTCTATCGCCCTTGCTCTTTGCCTTGGTAATTGAGCCACTCGCTGAGGCAATCAGGGTGAATGAAAAGATACGTGGCCTCACTACTGATACTAGACAACACAAGATTACTCTTTATGCTGATGATGTCTTGTATGTTTTGACTGAACCTGAGGTATCTACCCCAGCCCTTATTGAGACCATCAATATGTTTAGTACTTTTTCTGGCTACAGAATACATTTCAGTAAATCAGAAGTAATGCCATTAGGTAGCCTGACACAAATACCCCAAACTCCATCTCCCTTTTCTTTTAAATGGTCACCAGAAGGCTCTGTCTATTTGGGAATACGTAGAACACCCTCCTTGGATAAATTGTATGAGGCAAATTTCCCACCCGGGCAGCACGGTGGTGTAGTGGTTAGCGCTGTCGCCTCACAGCAAGAAGGTCCGGGTTCGAGCCCCGTGGCCAGCAAGGGCCTTTCTGTGTGGAGTTTGCATGTTCTCCCCGTGTCCGCGTGGGTTTCCTCCGGGTGCTCCGGTTTCCCCCACAGTCCAAAGACATGCAGGTTAGGTTAACTGGTGACTCTATGGCTACGTTTACATTACGTCGAATCAGCGGATCATCAGATTAACGTTCTTAAAACGATTCGCGTTTACACTAAAACCGTTAGCCGTGCACACAGCAACGCCAATATGCGGATACGCTAATCACATGACTTTAGACGGCGCGTAACATGATCCCAGTGCATTTCAGACGGTGCGTAACATGATCCCAGTGCATTTAGGGCATGCGCAAGGCTCACCACTTGCAAGTAGAAGGATGGCAAGCCGCGCAAGGCTCACCACTTGCAAGTAGAAGGATGGCAAGCCTAATACACGGATACGCTCGGCTCTGCAGGCATCCTGCGCTCCAAATCACTCCGCCCTGAACAGCGAGTGCTCTCTGGAGGGTGCGCACTCCGGCCCTGCGCAGCTCACACAGTGCGCGAGTGAAGTGAACAAGCCACGATTCGGGACTGAGCCGCTGTGTGTGTGATCCCAGCGCATATCACTTACTACTTGCAAGTGGAAGGATGGCAAGCCTAAAGACAATCATAACTACACAATGGGCAGTATTTGCATCAGTATTTGCAGTATTTTCATACTTTTATACTCTTTAATGAAAGGTGATACAAGGCGGAAGTCCGCGCTGTTTTTCAGCAGTTGCGTCACATGACCAACGCCAGCGAATCAGGAAGGTGGATGTCACAGTGACGTTGTCCAATGAGACGCCAGCTAGAGCTCAGCACAGCGTATCCGCGTATTCTGAATGTTTACACAGCACCAGAGCTGACACGATCTGGATTGAATACGTGGACGCTGGCGGATTCCCGTTTCCTGGCGTTTCCAGGGGGTTTAATGTAAACGGACAGTGCATCCGCGAAGAAAATGAGACAGATACGGTCTAATGTAAACGTAGCCTAAATTGACCATAGGTGTGAATGTGAGTGTGAATGGTTGTCTGTGTCTATGTGTCAGCCCTGCGATGACCTGGCAACTTGTCCAGGGTGTACCCCGCCTTTCGCCCGTTGTCAGCTGGGATAGGCTTCAGCCTGCCTGTGACCCTGTAGAACAGGATAAAGTGGCTACAGATAATGAGAGATGAGAAATTTCCCACCCATATTTGAGTGTATAAGCAGTGCCGTATTAAGCCAATGCGGTGCCCCTGGGCACTATACCTCAAGTGCCCCCCCCACCACCCTGCATGCACGAGTTCAGTAACCTCCTGCACACACTCACAAACCTTGCCCTTTGCTGTCAAAAATAGTAGCATATACATAAACAATAGTACACATAAACAAGGTCATTCTTCCTCATTGAAAATTTATTAAGTAGGCTACATCAGCCCATCAAATTCACTGAAAACAACCAACGATATGCATGTAGGCATACTGAAATGTCTTATTCAAAAATGAGCAGCATACATTTGTATGTCTCAAGGGGATCCTCGTCGTCGCCGACCCCTCGGCTAACACTGGCTGTGGTTGTAGCATCTCCCCGGCTAGTGCTAGCAGGGCCATCTCCCTCACTCGCATCGTTGATTTCACTAGCTTTGGCTTCAGCGCTGGTAGTGACAGCAGTTGTCGATGTTTTTATAAAAAAAAAATGATCTAACACTGGAACATTTTTAATTGCAGCTACACGCCTGGAGTCTTTCTCTTTTTTTAATTTTCTCTTCACACAACCACTCAATTGATGTCTGTCTATTTTTCATTTCTACCGCGGTTTTTAAAAAATTGGTACATTTCACCGTAGGTGGACTGGCTCAACTGACAGGTTGAGGAAAGGGGGGTTAATGGTCACATAGGCCACTCTTGCTCAGAATTATGATAATTGTTGTTGTTCTTATGAAATTAGTGTTCATAATGAATTATATATGACTATTTAACAATGTCAAGTGTATAACCATTTTAAGTGTACAAACATTCACGAAAAATATTTTTAAAGTTTCTGTCATGTGGTGCCCCCCCACTGGCTGCGAGTGGTTAGTGCCCCTGGGCACTGTGCCGCAGGCCCATATAGTTAATCCAGCCTTGGTATAAGGCTGGACCTAGAGAGATGGAACACCCTTCCAATTTCCTCATTAGGCCGTGTCGCGCTCTTAAAAATGAACATTCTCCCCAGGTTACTTTACCCAATGCAAATGATCCCAGTTATGTTCCTCCATCAGACCATCAAACAGCTAAATAGCTGGTTTAGTTCCAAGATGGCGCCGCGGATGGTTGCCTCGGTACTTCGCTCTCTCGTACTTTCTAAGTTTTTGTGTATTTGTTGTGTTTCTTGCATTTCTTCGCTGGTCACATACTCTAGAGAAGAACTCATAAACATTGGATTAACCACCAGTAAAGTTCTTTCATCGGCTTTCATCAATCCGGAAAGTTTTTCAGAGTTACTTGTCGGGGGAGCAGCAGCTCTCTATGGATTACGCTGAGGACGCTGGAGACACCGGGGGAAGCGAGCCGGCGCGCTCGTCAGACTGAGGCAGCGGGGGTTTCGCACTGCGCTCCCATCTATTCACCTGGCTAACGTCCGCTCTTTGGCCAATAAGATGGACAAACTGCTGCTCCTCAACACAATCAACACAGATTTTAACAGATCTGCTGCCTTGTGCTTCACCAAAACCTGGCTCGGTGAGCACATCCCAGACTCTTCTCTCCACCTGCCTGGATTTCACCTTCACCGAGCGGACCGTGAAACGGAGCTCACAGGGAAAATGAGGGGAGGTGGAATCTGCTTTTGTATTAACGAAGGTTGGTGTACTGAGGTCATAGTTCTAAATAAATCATGCAGTCCTCATCTGGAGTCATTATTCATAAACTGCAAACTGTTTTATGCTCCACGAGAGTTTTCCTTGTTTATTCTGGTTGGAGTTTACATCGCCCCTCAGGCGTGTGTTAATGAGGCGTTACAACACCTGGCTGACCAAATAAACAATGTGGAGAAAAAACACCCGGACTCTTTGCTCATTGTTTTGGGGGACTTTAACAGAGCAAACCTCAGCCACGAACTGCCAAAATATAAACAGCACATTAAGCGTCCCACCAGGGATTCTAACACTCTGGACCACTGTTACACTGTTTTAAAGGACTCATACCACTCTGTCCCCCATGCAGCCTTGGGACTATCTGATCACTGTATGGTTCATCTTATCCCGTCCTACAGGCAGAAGCTGAAAGCTGCTAAGCCTGTAGTTAAGACAGTGAGGAGATGGTCTGATGAGGCCAAAGTGGAACTACAAGCCTGCTTTGACTGCACTGATTGGAGTGTTTTTGAGGCTGCAGGTTCAGATCTGCATGAACTGACTGATATTGTGACATCAGTATTTGTGAGGATATGTGTGTGTCCACCAAGACCTTCCGCACATACAATAACAACAAACCCTGGTTCAACGCAAAACTCAGGCCCTGTCCACACGGCAACGGATTCAGGTGACTCCAATACAATTGCTTATCGTTTAGGCCTGGCCTCCACACGGCACCAACGTTTTGGGTGCCCAAAACGCAATCTTTTTGAGAACGGGTTCCAGAGTGGAAAGATCTGGCAACGTTGCCAGATCTCCACACAGAAAGGCCCTCGCCGGCCCCGGGGCTCAAACCCAGGACCTTCTTGCTGTGAGGCGACAGCGCTAACCACTACACCACCGTGCCGCCCCACCAGGATATCACCAGGAAAAAGCCTTACAGAGCACTAGTGAGAGTGAAACACGAGCTTGGATGAGTAGAACGGATTTGTTTACGATGATGTCACAACCACATGACTGTGAGTGCTTCACGCCGGGTAGAAGTGTAACGAATATCACCAGGATATCTCATCTCATCTCATTATCTCCAGCCGCTTTATCCTTCTACAGGGTCGCAGGCAAGCTGGAGCCTATCCCAGCTGACTACGGGCGAAAGGCGGGGTACACCCTGGACAAGTCGCCAGGTCATCACAGGGCTGACACATAGACAACCATTCACACTCACATTCACACCTACGGTCAATTTAGAGTCACCAGTTAACCTAACCTGCATGTCTTTGGACTGTGGGGGAAACCGGAGCACCCGGAGGAAACCCACGCGGACACGGGGAGAACATGCAAACTCCACACAGAAAGGCCATCGCCGGCCCCGGGGCTCGAACCCAGGACCTTCTTGCTGTGAGGTGACAGCGCTAACCACTACACCACCGTGCCGCCCCACCAGGATATCACCAGGAAAAAGCCTTACAGAGCACTAGTGAGAGTGAAACACAAGCTTGGATATTATTATTATTATTATGTTCAGTGTTAGTTCACAGTAGTAATGCAAGAAGCAGAATAGTGACAGTAATAGTGAAGCAAAACATGCAATTGTACAAACACTGCAGCTCTACAGCAAAATATTCATTTATGAAATGGTCTGATTCTTAACACCAGTAGTGCCAATGATCTTCTCATTGCGATGCGATGCGAGTTGTCAACAAATCCTATAACTTGGTTCATGAAACGCGCTTACAAAATATTTTCACTGTGAATATTTATTGTGTAATGGTGCAAAGTGAGAGAGAGAGAGACTCTGCCCTTAGAGCAGAGTCAATCCCGCCAGCAAAAATAGGGAAAAAAAAGAGCGATCTCACCTCTTCAGATGTTGGTTTAAGTCCGACAATACATTCCTCAAAAAGGGCATAGAGGAGCAAATTAATCCATCAACGTGTAGCATTTAATTTATTCCGGACCATTAAAGACGCCGCCTTCCGCGTAGAATCATACGTCATCCTCGCCGCCATATTGGATAGGTCAAAGCGGAGAATAAATATTTATGCGCTGCCTTTAACTGTACCAACAGGTTTACCGTCCAAACGAGATCACATGGGATTACCTTTCACAGGTGAGAAACAACAAATTAATCCATCAACGTGTAGTATTCAATTTATTCCGGACCATTAAAGACACCCCCTTCCGCGTAGAATCATACGTCATCCTCGCCGCCATATTGGATAGGTCAAAGCGGAGAATAAAGATTAGCTGCGTTTAACTGTACCAACAGGTTTGCCGTCCAAACGAGATCACATGGGATTACCTTTCACAGGTGAGACTGGAAAAATACTTTTCATTGTATTTGGTCATTATAATGTAATTTTACGAACAGATTTTCCTGACTTTGTGGCTAATATGAAGTCTCGCGCATAATAGTTTATGCGCATGCGTCCTTACTTCTTCTATTGTTCTGGTGTCTCCGAAGGGACCGTCTTACAGCGCCCCTAGAGGTGTGGCATGTGTATTGCATCGTTTTCAGCAAGCGTTGCATTGCCATATGGACCTGATATTTTACTGATCGTTGCCCATTTGGACGCGATATATTTTTAAATAACATCTCGTTGTCGTTGTCGTGTGGATGTAGCCTCAGACAGCTTCTCCAGGCCATGGAGGAGGCCTACAGAAGTGGGGACAGAGTCCTGTACAAACAGGCCAGAAACACACTGACTACGTTTACATGCACATCCAAATCGAGCTACTGTCGGTAATCGAGCTGAAGGTCCCAGCAGGGTGCCAGAGAAATCCAATCCTACATGCACACAATGAAATCGGGCTATTGTGTGAGGTGCATTGTGCACCCGAGCCACAGGTGGCGCTACACGCCCCATCGTGTTGGTACACTTCCGGTTGTCGTCATGAAGAAGAGCTATTCAAGAGTGTAAACAAAGTTATCAGTTCCGTGTTCTCCATTGCGCGTTTTTCTCCCGTCCATGAATTTTAATATATTCAACTCCTTAAGCTGAATGAGCATGAACTCTTTCTCCTCATTGCTCCAGAAGTGCATGTTTCTGCTTGCCTGTGGCAGTGGGGGCGTGGTCAAGCGCCGGTCTGTGACAGGAGGGCGGAGCCAGGGAAGGTGAGTGGCAGAACGACGGTACACCTGACGGTAATTAACCTGTGTGTGTGTCTTCCCAGTAACCATGCCCTATTTAAGGAGGCAGAGGGAGAGCAGAGGGGACAGCTCATCCGGGGACTAGAACACAGCGCGCGCGTGCATGTGCGCGCGCACGCTTCTCTCAAGAATAAAAGTAGGCTGTTAAACTGAAAAGTCTGACAATAAAAAGCCTATTAGTACCAGAAGCTTTGTCCTGCCGTCCTCTGTGCTCCACCCACACTTCAGAGAGCTCTACATCGCCATTTTCTCTTCTTCGTTTGTTCCTCCTGACCTCTTCTGCTGCTCGCTACTACTGTTGTCATGCCGACCGAGGCTGTTGTGTTTCCCGCTTGTGGTCTCATCACTCGTCACTTCCGGAAGTAGCTCGACAACTAGCTCGATAGGGTATACATGCACAAAGTAGCTCGGCAGAAATCGCTTAAACTAGGTCGTGTAGCTCGATTCCGAGAAATCAAGTTCGGTTCAATTTCAGCCGAATTAAGGTGTATACATGGCATTTTGAACTTCGATTTCAGTCGAGCAATGGCAGAAATTCGATTCTCTCTATGTGCATGTAAACGTAGTGACTGACAAAAGAGGTGAAATCAGCTAAGAGGAGCTATGCTGAAAGGATCAAAAACAGCCTTTCAGCCAACGATCCGGCATCAGTGTGGACAGGCCTGAAGAATATCACTAACTACAGGAGACCATCCCCCTACACTGCAATGAACCATCAACTGGCTGAAGAGTTGGATGTGTTCTACTCCAGATTCAACAAATTCACACCTCTCCCCCTCTCAGATATTAAAGACCCATTTATGCCCCCTGCTATTCTGCCTCCTCTCGCCTCTGACCCCACACCAGCACTCAAGATCTGTGAAGAGGATGTTTGTCAGCTTTTTCGCAGACAGAAGATCAGGAAGGCACCTGGCCCAGATGGTGTGTCACCCTCCTGTCTGAAGGTCTGTGCTGATCAGCTGGCTCCCATCTTCACCCAGATCTTCAATAGATCCCTGGAGCTGTGTGAAGTCCCCTCATGCTTCAAACGCTCCACAATAATCCTGGTTCCCAAGAAAACCACCATCACAGGACTGAACAATCGGTCAGAACAATCTGGAGCTGAACACGCTCAAAACTGTGGAGATGACCGTGGACTTTAGGAGGAGCCCCCCCACTCTGCTGCCCATCACCATCACCAACAACACTGTGACTGCCGTTGAAAGCTTCAGGTTTCTGGGTTCCACAATCTCTCAGGACTTGAAGTGGGAGACAAACACAGTCACTATCATCAAAAAGGCTCAGCAGAGGTTGTACTTTCTGCGCCAGCTCAAGAAGCTCAACCTGCCTAAGGAACTGCTGACACAATTCTACTCTGCCATCATTCAGTCTGTTCTTTGCTCTTCCATCACTGTTTGGTTTGGATCGGTCACCAAACAGGAGAAGAACAGACTGCAACGGACAATAAAGTCTGCAGAGGAAATTATTGTCAACCTGCCCTCCATCCAAGACTTATACTTGTCCAGAGTCAGGAAACAGGCAGGTAACATCTCTGCGGACCCATCACACTCTAGTCACAATCTGTTTAATCTTCTCCCCTCAGGGAGGCGATATAGATCACTGTATGCAAAAACAACCAGACACAAGAACAGTTTCTTCCCTCAGGCTGTCTCTGTGATGAACAGCTAAAATCCAGATTCATATATCAGTAATATCGCTTGCAAAATATCTGCACACTCATACTGTCATTCTGTGCTCACTGTTACTTATATTTATACTCATTTAAATTTACTATTTCATCTTTGCACTATGCACCATATTGCACCAAAAGGGAAATCCTTTCTGTGATGAACAGCTAAAATCCAGATTTATATATCAGTAATATCACTTGTAAAATATCTGAACACTTATACCGTCATTCTGTGCACACTGTATACTTTATATTTATTTAACTATTCCATACTTGACTTACCTGGATTACTTTGCACTATGCACCTATTTTTGTTGTTATTGTTGTTTGCTTGTTTGTTTGTTTTGTGTATACGCTTTTTTTTAAATCTGTTTTGTACTATGAGAGCTAAGTGAACCCGAGTGAAATTCCTCATGTGTGTCCACATACCTGGCAATAAAAGTGTTTCTGATTCTGATTTATATGGTCTAAGAAGAAACCACGCCTCAAAATAGCTACATTGTGTCTTTCCTCTACAGAAGGAGGTGTTGATCTCCCGGATATTAGAAAGTTCCAGCTAAGTGTTCACTTGTGTACTATAGCTGATTGGATGAGTAGTAAGTAGGGCTGTCGAAGTTAACGTGTTATTACTGCGTTAACGCAATTTAATTTGATCGCGATTAAAAAAAATGACGGCGTTATCACAGGGTATTTAAACAACAGTGAATTGGGCTCATCTTGGTAAGGAACAATGCAGATTTTCACGGGTGACTAGCATGCAAAATAAAGCTAGTTATAACATTAACTTTGTGGTAAAACGTAGCTCTACAACTTGTCAGATAAACCCACAACATGGTCAGTTAAAGTGTAGTCTGCATATGCGATGCGGTGCGAGTTCCGTTTACTTTCACTTTACTGGGTGAAATGTGTTGATATCTGGTGGGCTACAATCGGGAATGCGCACATTCCCTTTTCTCCACCTGTAGCTTGTAGGTAGCCTAGCGATTTCCAAATAGCCTCCTGCTTCACTTGAATGAACTTGCAGGAGTCAAACTACTTCCTCTTTGCTCTTCGAAGTGTAGCTTGCAGCCATTACAGTTGAGAAAAAATATATAGTCTGTTATTTCTCCAAATCGTATTTTGCACATAGCCTACAGTATGCCCAACAGATGTCTGATAGGCTACACTGGAAAGAATAATGCCTAGATCTAATATCAAAACCCGAATGCCATTTTGTGCATTTAGGCCTATATATTGTCTATCATATGGCCCTTTTCCACTACCCTTTTTCAGCTCACTTCAGCTCGCTTCAGCTCACTTCAGCCCGACACGGCTCACGTTTCGACTACCTTAGAGCAGCACAACTCAGCTCGCTTCAGCCCTGCTTAGCACCCAAAACTCGCACGGCTTTGGAGTAGGGCTGAAGCGAGCCAAACCGAGCCGAGTGGGGCTAGGGGCGTGAGGAGACACTCCCCTGTGCACTGATTGGTGAGGAGGAGTGTCCTCACATGCCCACACATGCCCCGTGAGCACGCTGGGATCTGTAAACACTGTAAACCTGGAAGAAGAAGAATTACGAATTATGAGAATTTCTGAAGCCTTATGTGCCTCGCCTCATCTATATGCTCTTGCCAGTATCTATTGGCATTGTTGGTGACAACAAGCCACAGCACCAAGACCAGCAACACTAACGACTCCATGTTTATTGTTTAGTATCCGGGTCGTGAGACTACCGCTTAAAAGATCACTGATGTCACTGTTTGCGCCGCCTAACGACATCACGTGACGTCCACCCACTTTCGCTAACTCCACCCAATGTGTCCACCCACTTCCAGCCAGCACGGTTCAGCGTGGTTGTAGTCGAAATGCAACTCCAACAGCCCCACTCAGCTCGACTCAGCCCAACTCAGCACTGCATGGCTCAGCCCAACTCAGCCGCGTTGGTAGTGGAAAAGTGGCAATAGAGAAGATGAGCCTTATACAGTCCCCCCAGGATTCCGCGGGCCTTTTTTGTGATTGTTGCGGGCTAAAATGTCTGATGTTGTGGGGGGTTCTTCCAAAAAATTGCGATGAAAGTTGCAGTGTTTTTTAGGTTTTTGTTGTGATTACATTGCAGGAGGAAGTGAAAGTTGCGAGAAATTGTTGCAATTTTCTCTTTTTGTGATTAAAATTGAGTGATATGTTAAATATTAAGTTATTACTGAAAAACTATTGATTAAAAAAACAGAGACACTGAGAAATGGTGCTATAAACAACTTTACCAATATAAAAGATTACCAGGACTACAAAAATGCAGAAAAATAGGCTTTACTTATCCAAATGCACCTGTTGGTTCAAAAGTTAAAGTGCATAGATCCTCACAGCACAACATGAAGTTACCTTAAAATATAATATAAATGTCTCAGCTTTCATGTAAGAAAAAAACTATTAATACTAGTACTGTGTGCAGGCAGTCTCTCCTGAAGACTAAATTAAACAATAATTATAAACTAATAAAATAAATGGCTCAGGCTTCATAGAAGAAAAAAAAACAATTTGAACAGAATCTCACAGTATGATGCTGAAGCTGCCTAAACAATGGAAAATAAAATACCATTTTGGCAAAAATCCAGCCCAAAATATGTTGAAAACCTGCCAAAATGCACTTGAAATCCCCCAACTGGGCGGGAAACCGCCCAATCTGGCAATACTGAAAGTAAGGCGGAAGGTAGTTTGTCGACGTCACCTCAAGACGATGCCAATGATTGGTCAAATTTGCAGGAAAGTTGTGGTGATTGGATACAACTGCAACACCGCCCTGAATTCGCGGGGATTGGTTGAATTTGCGTTGAAGTTGCAAATCGCAACATCGCGAAATCCTGGAGGGTCTGATTATAATTGACATGGATCATCAGAGCATATATTCAAATGTTTGCTCTGATGTAGAAATGTATTTGAGTACAATTTAAATAGATGTTTAAAGATTTTTTTTGCGATTAATCGCGATTAACTACATAATTTTATGAGATTAATCGCGATTAAAAATTTTAATCGTTTGGCAGCCCTAGTAGTAAGTCTACATCTCTTTGGTTGGATATAGAAAGTTCAATGTCCAGGTACCCTTTGAGTAATCTTTTGTTTATTAGAAAAAGTGCATCCTTGAAGTCTGCTTGTACTAACCCAATTGCAGTTTCCACAGTTAAGGCATGGCATGCCATTAGAAAATTGGAGGGTAGATTTCAATTTACCTCTGTCTTCACTCCAATATGTAATAATCCTGATTTCCCGCCTGGAGTGACCGACAATAATTTCTGTGTTTGGGTGGATAAGGGAATATCTGCTTTACACAAACTACTGGAAGGTTCCACCATGATGTCTTTGGCCCAATCCCAATTCTAATCCCTTCCCCTCCCCCTTCCCCTTGGCCCTTCCCCTTGAAACTGAGCTACAAGGGATAGGGCTTGAAATTCAACCCTTACATATTGGGATAGCCCTTCAACGATCGCATACGTCATCGCGTACCTCCGTCAGCGTTTACGTTAGCAAAACGCGACCAAATGCGTCATTGGCTGCGACCAGCCGCTACAGTCAGAGCCAGAGGCAGAACCAGAAATCTCTGCTGGCAGGGTGTGATTTGTTAACTAACACCACTGAATGGGATATCTTTGGCGCTTCGTGCACCACATCCGACAGAATGAGGTGTCAGAACACTCATGTAAACAATAAAAGCGAGAATAACAGAACAAAACGTACGCAGTCAAGCAAACGAAAACAATACTCACTCCCAAAGCTTTTTAGCAGCAGCTTGGATTTCAGAAATCGCTGCTCATTCTCAGCTCGAAAGCGAATCAAGCGGCGTGTTTCCTCTGGATAACAACTTAAAACACGTAAATAATGGAGAAAATACATTTATGACAATCTTTCGCCGCGGGAACCGCCATCTTTCTGAAATCCGCATGAAATCTCGCTGAAATCCGCATGGCATTGTGGGAAATCACTCAAACCCCTTCGTTCGGAGTCAGCTCCAGGAAAATCTCCATTTGGAGGGGTACAGAAGCCCTACCCCTTCCCCTACCCCTCCGCGCTAACTGGGATTGGGATACCCCTACCCCTTCACGTGAACGCGCAAAATGGAGGGGAAGGGCCAAGGGGTTGGTCCAAGGGGTGAAATGGGATTCGGCCTTTTAGTCAGCTGAAAGAGAAATATGGCATTCAACAACAGGATTTCTTTCAATATTTGCAAGTAAGGAACTTTATCATAAGGGATACCACAATCCTTAAGTGCCAAAATATTTCACACTTAGAGAGACAACTTTTTTTGCAGAAATCTGGCAAGTCTATTAGTTTATTCTATAATATCCTTACAGGGTACAACACCGCAAATATCTATTCTCTGAAAGGCCTGTGGGAAAGAGAACTCGATGTTGAGATATCAGACGAAGGATGGGATGATGCGTGGAAGAATGCAAAAACGTTGTGTGTGTAATTGAGTGAGAACTATGCAACTTAAGCTCCTGCACAGGGCCCACATATCTCCCTCTCAACGTCATAAATTCTACCCTCATACATCCCCACTGTGCCCCAAGTGCAAAATTGAAACTGGTAGTCTTACACATTGTTTGTGGCAATGTAGGAAAGTACAGCAGTTCTGGCAGGTCATAGGGCAGGAAATTAACAAGATTATGTCTACTAATAGAAACAACAACCCCCTATATTTACTACTTGGCATATCTGATCTGTCCATCTCTGACAAATTTAAAAGAAAACTTCCCCAAATACTTGCTTTCTGTGCTAGAAAGTGTATTCTTCTGAATTGGATAACGGATAAAGTTCCATCCAAGGCTCAATGGCAAAGAGTGACACTTGAATACATTGCATTGGACTATTTAACTTGTAAACTAAATAGCAAAGATGATGTTTTCTGTAAAATATGGGAACCCTTCCTCTCTTATATTGGTTTGAATGTGTCTACCATTCTGGCAGGAGGGTTGGTTGTATAGCTCCAAGCACTCGATCTCATAAATGACACTTGGCTGCTTGGTTGATGTATTTTGTTTCTATGATTATGTGGGTGTATCATGCATGGACGTGTGCTTTCAATTTATTTTACTTCCTGTGTGTGTGTGTTATGTGTGCACACGCATATCATGTGCATGTTCCTGTGTGTGTATATATACACATAATACATGTTATCTGCTTACTTATTTGTTTGTATTTGTTCTGAGAAGTGACTCCTGAGCCTTTTTTTTCGCCTATATATAAATTCAAATTTTAGTGTGTATGTGAGCCAAATGTATGTTTGTTTGTTTTATCATATATGTTTTTGTTTTACTTGATGGTCTAATCAGTTGGATGTTGTTTCAGTTATGATTTTTTAAAGAAAATTCATTTGATTTATAAAGAACAATTATTTAAATGACTGGACATTATGATCTTTGGTCTCTGTTTGGCTCAGTTGATAAATCCCTCTCTATTATATATGTCAGTGGTGAACTATTACTATTAGAACTGGGCCAGACTATCAGCTCAGCCAGACCTTAGCCAGAGGATTTGCAAAGGATTTTGCAAGAGATTAGCGGCAGGCTGCCAGGTCGCTCCGTTGTGTGTAGTTGTTGATGTTGATTTTAAAAGTAACAGTAAATTACACAGGGAAATGAATACTTAAGTTTGAGTGAAAAATACTGTAGTGAGTGTGCGTATTAGAAGAGTCTGGAGACAGAAATCTTAATTTCTTGGTCATTAGCCTGTGCTAGGGGCGGCACGGTGGTGTAGTGGTTAGCGCTGTCGCCTCACAGCAAGAAGGTCCTGGGTTTGAGCCCCGGGGCCGGCGAGGGCCTTTCTGTGCGGAGTTTGCATGTTCTCTCCGTGTCCGCGTGGGTTTCCTCTGGGTGCTCCGGTTTCCCCCACAGTCCAAAGACATGCAGGTTAGGTTAACTGGTGACTCTAAATTGACCGTAGGTGTGAATGTGAGTGTGAATGGTTGTCTGTGTCTATGTGTCAGCCCTGTGATGACCTGGCGACTTGTCCAGGGTGTACCCTGCCTTTCGCCCGTAGTCAGCTGGGATGGGCTCCAGCTTGCCTGCGACCCTGTAGAAGGATAAAGCGGCTAGAGATAATGAGATGAGATGAGATGAGATTAGCCTGTGCTACTTACTCTTGATAATAAACTGGTCAAGCCAGTGCTAACATTCGCTAACACTACTGATGAACGCTACACTGGCTGGAAGGTGACTTCACTGCTGCGCTGACGGTGCCGAATCACAGTTAAGCTCATGTTGGTCTTCGAGAAGTCTGAGGGCGATACATTTTTGGTCCCCCTCACTAAATCAAAATCTGATTGGTTAATTCATCTATCACTTCCTACATAAACATACACTGCCATGGCCTTCTGTCCTGGCAATGAAGTCTGAACCAATGAGTGAGCCAGCTCTAAACATTTCTCAGCCAAGAGACAACAAACAAAAAATTTCATTGGATAACTCGATTTTAGTGTTTTCAGGACAGTAACCTTTTCATTTCTGAAGCAAATTTGAAAGAAATTTAGGCCAAATTAAAATTAGAAGAGGATAATTATAATGAAATTATGAAAGAATGAAAGCAATTAAATGAAAGAAATTAAATATAACATTTGAAATGCTATGTTTGAGCCTTCTCTGAAGGCCGAGAAGGTCCTGATGGTTCCCCTCTGGTAAACGTATGTACTACAAGTACTTCATACTATCTGTCGACCAAACCATTGAATGGCCACATCACTGTCTACAATGATGCTGTTGTGCTGATCTTTGCCTCCTACTACTGTCTAAATATCGCTTACTCATCAGCCCATGGAGCAACATGGAGTTGGAGTTCTTGCAGAATTAAGAATGCAGCAGTCAAGTTGATACTATCTGAAGATTTATAGAAATACCAGAAAAATTGTGGCTCTTGTACAGTCTAATGCAAAAAAAAAAAGCCTTGCAATAAATAATCCTTATGTAGGCATCAGACCACATGTTGATTGATTCTGTGGCAATTTTAACGCATGCAGTTTGTCCTGGTGTTTCATTGGAATACATTATAATTAACTATTACAAATTCATACTGTTCTACAACTCTGATTACTAATATGAAAGGAGTATATTACAAGTACAGTAGATGCCATGCTATTGCTGAAGTTATTGTATTGTTGCTGTTTTTCTTTCACCAGATGCATTTTCCAGATAAACCTGGGCAAGGGATCAAAAGTAGAGAAGAAGCCTTCCAGAAAGCAGCTGGCTGTTAGTCTAAAGGTTCTTTCCCTGATTAAAAAAAAAAAATGCAGATTAGTAATGGAGGGAGTAAAAGATGTTTTGGAAGAGAAATCACTGGACTGAAGCAAGTCTGGCATCTCTACATTTTAAACTGTGGCCAGATGTTTGAGGTGTTTGTGGCAGGTGGCTTTGCCATGATAAATGTGGTTGTACCTCAGGAGTTCTTGGATATGAAAGATGTTTTCTTTCATATTTTTGATTTGTTTTATATGAGGCTTAAAGGCACACAATATTTTGAGGAAAAACAGGCTTCTGAAAAGCAGATAGTGGTCAATCCAGTTTATTTGTCTGTAAATCTTACCTCTACCTGCTCTAAGTGGTATGTGGTTTTTATTGGCCCACAAGTGGCCAGGTGTTCATGGTGTCCGTGGCACCAAGGTCAAGGCTAAGGTCTTTTTATTTGTCATTTCAACCATAAACAGTTGGTACAATACAGAGTTAAAATGAAACTACGTTTCTCCAGAACGATGGTGCTACATTAAACATCACAGGACTACAGTCTACATACACAGTGGTGCTTGAAAGTTTGTGAACCCTTTAGAATTTTCGATATTTCTGCATAAATATTACCTAAAACATTATCAGAGTTTCACAGAAGTCCTAAACGTAGATTAAGAGAACCCAGTTAAACAAATGAGACATAAATATTATACTTGGTCATTTATTTATTGAGGAAAATGATCCAATATTACATATCTGTGAGTGGCAAAAGTATGTGAACCTCTAGGATTAGCAGTTAATTTGAAGGTGAAATTAGAGTCAGGTGTTTTTAATCAATGGGATAATAATCAGGTGTGAGTGGGCACCCTGTTTTATTTAAAGACCAAGGATCTATCAAAGTCTGATCTTCACAACACATGTTTGTGGAAGTGTATCATGGCATGAACAAAGGAGATTTCTGAGGATCTCAGAAAAAGCGTTGTTGATGCTCATCAGGCTGGAAAAGGTAACAAAACCATCTCTAAAGAGTTTGGACTCCACCAATCCACAGTCAGACAGATTGTGTACAAATGGAGGAAATTCAAGACCATTGTTACCCTCCCCAGGAGTGGTCGACCAACAAAGATCACTCCAAGAGCAAGGCGTGTAATAGTTGGTGAGGTCACAAAGGACCCCAGGGTAACTTCTAAGAAACTGAAGGCCTCTCTCACATTGGCTAATGTTAATGTTCGTGAGTCCACCATCAGGAGAACACTGAACAACAATGGTGTGCATGGCAGGGTTGCAAGGAGAAAGCCACTGCTCTCCAAAAAGAACATTGCTGCCCGACTGCAGTTTGCTAAAGATCACGTGGACAAGCCAGAAGGCTATTGGAAAAATGTTTTGTGTAAAGATGAGACGAAAATAGAACTTTTTGGTTTAAATGAGAAGTGTTATGTTTGGAGAAAGGAAAACACTGCTGTAGAGCTCTCTTAGGTGTGGGTGGAGCACAGAGGACGGCAGGACAAAGCTTCAGGTAAGAATAGGCTTTTATTGCCAGACTTTTCAGTATAACAACAGTTATATTCAGGTAGATACACACACACACGCTGTGTTCTTGTCCCGGGAAGAGCTCTCCTCTGCTCTCCCTCTGCCTCCTTAAATAGGGCGCGGTACTGGGAAGACACACAAACACAGGTTCATTACCGTCAGGCGTAGTGATTCTGCCACTCACCTTCCCTGGCTCCGCCCTCCTGTCACAGACCGGCGCTTGACCATGCCCCCGCTGCCACATACCCCCACCGCCCGACTCAAGCCGGGCGCCCGTCCGGCCCGCAGCCGACTCCCCCCCCCCCTGACGGGAGAGGAAGTCCGCCACGACCATCTGCGCCCCCGGCCTGTGGACCACCTTGAAATTGAAGGGTTGGAGTGCCAGATACCAACGGGTGATCCGCGCGTTGGCATCTTTCATGCAGTGGAGGCACTGGAGGGGCGCGTGGTCCGAACAGAGGGTGAAAGGGCGCCCCAGCAGGTAGTAACGGAGGGCGAGGACCACCCACTTGATCACCAGGCATTCCTTCTCAATAGTGCTGTAGCGGCCCTCACGCACTGACAGCTTCCTGCTGATGTACAGGATGGGGCGGTCCTCCCCCTCCACCTCCTGGGACAACACCGCCCCCAGCCCCCTGTCCGACGCGTCGGTCTGCAACACAAAAGGGAGAGAAAAGTCAGGGGAGTGTAATAGTGGACCCCCACACAGTGCAGCCTTTACCTCAGAGAAAGCCCGCTGGCACTGCTCCGTCCACTGGACCAGATCTGGCGCCCCCTTTTTAGTGAGGTCAGTCAGCGGGCTGGTGACATCCGAATAATTAGGTATAAACCTACGATAGTAGCCAGCCAGCCCCAGGAACTGTCTCACCCCCTTTTTGGTCTTGGGCCTCGGGCAGGCCGCAATCGCTGCTGTCTTATTAATTTGGGGACGCACCTGTCCGTTACCCAAGTGGAAGCCCAGATACCGTACTTCCACCCGCCCAATCGCACACTTCTTCGGGTTGGCAGTGAGACCTGCCCGCCTCAGCAACCTAAGGACGGCCCTCAGGTGTTGCAGGTGCCGCTGCCAGTCGTTACTATAGATGATAATATCATCAAGATATGCAGCTGCATAAGTGGCGTGGGGCCAGAGGACCCTGTCCATCAGCCGCTGAAATGTAGCGAGCGCCCCAAACAGCCCAAACGGAAGTGTGACAAATTGGTGTAAGCCGAACGGTGTGGAAAAGGCCGTTTTCTCCCGGGATAATGGAGTCAAGGGGATCTGCCAATATCCCTTCGTCAAATCCAGTGTCTGTTAGGACTAGGACTGTTTTGGCCTCTAGAGGCCGCTGTTATTTCCTTTTCGTGTCATGTTTATTTTGGCCTCTAGAGGCCGCCACTGTTCCTGTGTTTTGTGTTTGTGTTAATTGCCTGTTTAGTCCTGATTATCTTCACCTGTGTTCAATTTAGTTTGTGTATTTATACCCCCTGAGTTCAGTCCTCTTGTCACGGAGTCTTTGTGCTGTTATGTTTATCTCCAGTTTCCTCTGTACCGTGTTCTTTATTTTGCATTTTGCTTTTCTTTTGGACCTAGTAGTTACTGTGTTTCTTGGATCTTCTGAGCTTTGGTATTTTTGCCTTTTCTTTTCTGTTTTTTGGCTTTTGTTTTTGTACTTTTGGATTTTTTATTTTTTCCCTTATATCTTCTGAGCGTTTTTGTATTTTTACTTTTTGGATATTTTTTTGTACATATTGTAAATAAACCTTTTTGATACTTTTTTCTACTTCTGCCTCACGCCTCTGCATTTGAGTCATCCCCCTGGTGGCCTAGTGGGGGTTTGCTGGATTATCACACCAACGAACCAGGTTCAAATCCCAGCAAAATCCTAACAGTGTTGAGTAAAAGTGAGCCGTGCCTAGTCGATCGAGCAGCTCGTCAATACAAGGCATTGGGTATGCGTCGAATTTAGACACTGCGATGACTTTTCTATAGTCCACACAGAACCGGACCGACCCATCGGTCTTGGGTACCAAGACCACCGGGCTGCTCCAGTCACTGTGGGACTCCTCGATGATGCCCATTTCGAGCATGGTCTGAAGTTCTTCCTGAACCACCTTTTTTTTGTGTTCGGGTAGCCTGTAAGGGCGGCTACGCACTACCACCCCTGGGGGCATCTCTATGTGGTGTTCTATGAGGTTAGTGCGACCGGGCAGGGGCGAGAACACATCCGAAAACTCGGCCTGCAACTGGGCAACCTCCGTGAGTTGGGACGGGGAGAGGTGGTCTCCACAGGGGACTGGAGAGGTACGTGATGCCAATGTCCCTTTTTGAACCTCCGGCCCCAGCTCCGCCTTCTCCGGAACTACCAACACCAACGCCACGGGGACCTCCTCGTTCCAGAGTTTAAGCAGATTGAGGTGGTAGATCTGTAGCGCCCCCTCCCTGTCCGTTCGCCTTACCTCATAGTCGACGTCCCCGACTCACCGTGTGACCTCAAAGGGTCCTTGCCACTTGGTGATTAATTTGGAGCTCGACGTGGACAACAGTACGAGTACCTTATCTCCCGGAGTGAACTCTCTAAGGCGCGTGCCCTTGTTGTACAGGTGGGCTTGCCGTTCTTGGGCCTGCTGCAAATTCTCCTGAGTTAGGTGGGTGAGCGTGTGGAGTTTTGCGCGCAGGTCCATAACGTATTGAATTTCGTTTTTACTCTGTGAAGGTCCCTCCTCCCAATTTTCTCGCAGCACATCTAAAATGCCACACGGCTTACGCCCGTATAACAATTCAAATGGGGAGAACCCCGTGGAGGCTTGGGGGACCTCTCGCACTGCAAATAACAAGGGTTCGAGCCATTTATCCCAGTTACATGCGTCCTCACTTACGAATTTTTTAATTATATTCTTGAGGGTGCGATTGAACCATTCAACTAATCTGTCCATTTGTGGGTGATAAACGCTGGTGTGGATCGGCTTAATATCTAATAGCCCATACAGTTCGTTCAGTGTTCGTGACATAAACGAGGTGCCTTGGTCAGTCAGAATCTCTTTCGGGATTCCAACCCGGGAGATGACATGGAAGAGGGCCTCCGCAATATTGCGTGCTGAGATATTGCGAAGAGGCACCGCTTCCGGGTATCACGTTGCATAGTCCACCAGAACTAATATAAAGCGGTACCCTCGTGTTGACCGATCTAATGGCCCGACGAGATCCATCCCAATTCTTTCGAACGGGGTCTCGATTAATGGTAGGGGGCTCAAAGGCGCTTTTGGAATGGCCGCTGGATTTACTAACTGGCATTCGCGGCACGCCGTACACCACTTACGGACATCGCCACGAATCCCCGCCCAATAGAATCGGGCCATTATCTGGGCTAGTGTCTTATCCTGCCCTAGGTGTCCAGCCATGGGATTAAAGTGAGCCGCCTGAAATACCAATTCCCGGCGGCTCTTTGGAATTAACAGCTGTGTGACTCGCTCTTTAGTCTGAGTGTCCTGCGTCACTCGGTATAATCTATCCTTCATAATAGAAAAATAGGGAAAGGACGGGGTGGCGTTCGGCTGGAGTGTTTGACCATTGATTACTCTCACTTGGTCAAACGCATGTCGCAGAGACTTGTCTTGCAATTGTTCTAATGGGAAATCCGCGAGGGATTCCCTAACAGAAAGAGGAGGAGCTGGCGGCTCCTCACTCTGTCGCGGAGATGACGTAGACGGCTCTGCGACAGCAGCTCCAGCCAAAGCAACACCGGGACCTCCCCCTGTCAAATGGCAGGACCCACTCTTTACTAGGCGCGTCATTAATCCCCGAAATCCCGGCCAATCAGTCCCCAAAATTAAAGAGTGGGTAAGGCGAGGATTAACCGCCGCCTTCACTATAGATTTTTCCCCTCTGAAAAATATGTGGACCGACACCAAAGGGTAGCTGTGAACATCCCCGTGCACACACAACACCTTCACCCCCTGTGCTCCCCCCAATGCCTCGTCTTGCACCAGGCTTTGGCGGATCGAGGTCTGATTGCAACCAGAATCCACCAATGCCTGATATGTAGCCCCTTGGACACTCACCGGTATGCGATATGCTCCGGCCCGATCGAGGGCAGCTTCTGGCGCGTTGGGGATCCGTACCACCGCGCCCACCTCCATTGCTGCGCACTGTTGTTGCAGGTGGCCTGGCTCCCTGCAGCGCCAGCAAACCGGCCCGGGCTTTCCCTCTGCACCGGTGCTCTGGGGCTCACTCACCTGAGGGGGGGAGAGACAGACACAGAAGGGAGAAACGAGAGGGCACCATGGGTGTGGCGGGCCGGCTGGGGTGGAGCTGGCCCACGTCTCCGTGGTGGGGGAATGGGGCGAGGACGGGACACAGAAGGGAGGGGAGAAAGAGAGAGAGAAGAGGGGAGAAGACGTCGTCGGCTGTCCTGCCGCCGGAACAGCCGCCAGATGATCCTCCGCCAGTCCTACTGCCTGATCCAGCGACGCCGGGCGGTGGCGCTGGACCCACTCTGCGGTTCCGGCTGGTAAGCGGGCGATGAACTGCTCCAGCACCACCTGATCAATGATTCCCTCGGCGTCGCGATCGTCGGCCCTCAGCCACCACCAGCAGGCGTCCCGGAGCTGCTGGCCGAACGCGAACGGCCGGCCGACTTCCTCCAACCGCAGCGCGCGGAAGCGCTGGCGCTGTTGTTCTGGTGTGCGCCCCACGCGCTGGAGGACGGCCCGGCGAAGGTCTGCGTAGGCCAGCCGGCGGTCGGCGGGGAGCTGTAGCACGGCCAGCTGCGCCTCTCCCGTCAGGAGGGGGAGGAGGCGCGCTGCTACATCGGCCACCCCGAGGCTTCGGCGACCTGTTCGAACAATGCGAGGAACGCCTTGGGGTCGTCCTGCGGGCCCATCTTGGTCACGATGAGGGGAGACGGGCCCGCGGCCGGGGTGTTGGTGGACCCCGCTGACGCGAGGAGATGCCGGAACGCCTCGCGATCTTCCTGCTGGGCCAGCACCAGGGCTTCGAAGCGCCGATCTTGTTCCTTTCGGAGCGTGATGAGCGCCTGGTGCTGGCTTTGCTGAGCCGTGGCGAGGGCGTGGACCAGGTCCGTGAACGGGGAGGATTCCATGGGGCTGCTGAGTTGGTGCTCCACCTTTTACTCCCAGGTTTTGGCACCACTGTAGAGCTCTCTTAGGTGTGGGTGGAGCACAGAGGACGGCAGGACAAAGCTTCAGGTAAGAATAGGCTTTTATTGCCAGACTTTTCAGTATAACAACAGTTATATTCGGGTAAATACACATACACACGCTGTGTTCTTGTCCCAGGAAGAGCTCTCCTCTGCTCTCCCTCTGCCTCCTTAAATAGGGCGCGGTACTGGGAAGACACACAAACACAGGTTAATTACCATCAGGTGTAGTGATTCTGCCACTCACCTTCCCTGGCTCCGCCCTCCTGTCACAGACCGGCGCTTGACCACGCCCCTGCTGCCACAGCTGCATTCCAGCAAAAGAACCTTATCCCATCTGTGAAACATGGTGGTGGTAGTATCATGGTTTGGGCCTGTTTTGCTGCATCTGGGCCCAGGATGGCTTGCCATAATTGATGGAACAATGCATTCTGAATTCTACCAGCGAATTTTAAAGGAAAATATCAGGACATCTGTCCATGAACTAAATCTCAAGAGAAGGTAGGAAGACAACGACCCTAAGCACACAAGTTGTTCTACCAAAGAATGGTTAAAGACGAATAAAGTTAATGTTTTGGAATGGCCAAGTCAAAGTCCTGACCTTAATCCAATCGAAATGTTGTGGAAGGACCTGAAGCAAGCAGTTCATGAGAGGAAACCCACCAACATCCCAGAGTTGAAGCTGTTCTTTATGGAGGAATGGGCTAAAATTCCTCCAAGCCAGTGTGCAGGACTGATCAACAGTTACCAGAAATGTTTAGTTGCAGTTATTGCTGCACAAGGGGCTCACACCAGATACTGAACACAAAGGTTCACATACTTTTGCCACTCACAGATCTGTAATATTGGATCATTTTCCTCAATAAATAAATGACCAAGTATAATATTTTTGTCTCATTTGTTTAACTGGGTTCTCTTTATCTACTTTTAGGACTTGTGTGAAAAGCTGATGATGTTTTAAGTCATATTTATGCAGAAATATAGAAAATTCTAAAGGGTTCACAAACTTTCAAGCACCCCACTGTAACAACATAAAGTGCAAGAGTGCAACGAGTGGGCGGCACGGTGGTGTAGTGGTTAGCGCTGTCGCCTCACAGCAAGAAGGTCCTGGGTTCGAGCCCCGGGGCCGGCGAGGGCCTTTCTGTGTGGAGTTTGCATGTTCTCCCCGTGTCCGCGTGGGTTTCCTCCGGGTGCTCCGGTTTCCCCCACAGTCCAAAGACATGCAGGTTAGGTTAACTGGTGACTCTAAATTGACCGTAGGTGTGAGTGTGAATGGTTGTCTGTGTCTATGTGTCAGCCCTGCCTGTGATGACCTGGCGACTTGTCCAGGGTGTACCCTGCCTTTCGCCCGTAGTCAGCTGGGATAGACTCCAGCTTGCCTGCGACCCTGTAGAAGGGTAAAGCGGCTAGAGATAATGAGATGAGATGAGTGCAACGAGTGCAACACTGCAGACAATAAATGACACAATAGACAAACAATAAATGGACAATAAATGACACAAATGATATAACGTGCAGACACAAGTAACATAAGGTACAGAGTTGAGTGTGCATACTGAGGTAGTATATGAAAGGGAGTAAATAAATGTAAACCCTTGTGTGTGTGTGAGAGACATTGTAAACATTGTAAGGCAATAGTGCATTATTGTCCACTGTGCAAAAGATTGCAGTGTGAGTGGTGTGTTCAACAGTCCATGAGAATCAGTCCAGTCCCTCAGAGTTGCGGCGTCTGATGGAATGAGGAATTGAGGTAGTGTATGAAAATGGAATAAATCGATGTAAACCTTGTATATATGTGTGTGTGTGTGTGTAAGAGAGAGAGAGAGAGAGATTGTAAACATTGTAAGCAATAGTGCATTATTGTCCACTGTGCAAAGACTGAAATGTGAGTGGTATGTTCAACAGTCTGTGAAAATCAGTCCAGTCCCTCAGAGTTGAGGAGTCTGATGGCATGTGGGAAGAAACTGTTGCAGAGTCTGGCTGTGAAGACCCGAATGCTTCGGTACCTTTTTCCAGATGGCAGTAGGGTGAAGAAATTGTGTGAGGGCTGTGTAGGGTCGGCCACGATGTTGGTAGCTTTCTGAATGCAGCATGTGGTATAAATGTCCACGATAGAGGGAAGAGAGACTCCGATGAGCTTCTCAGCTGTCCTCACTATCCACTGCAGGGTCTTGCGGTCTGAGACGGTGCAATTCCCAAACCAGACTGTGATGCAGCTGCTCAGAATGCTCTCAGTAATCCTGTAGAATATAGTGAGGATGGGTGATGGGAGATGGGTTTTCCTCAGCCTCCATAGGAAGTAGAGGTGCTGCTGGGCTTTCTTGACAGTTGAGCTGGTGTTGAGGCACCACATGGCCTTAACATTTTCCATGGGGTTGTACCTCAAGAATACTCTTGATTTTGCAAGATGTTATTATTATTATTATTATTATTATTATTATTATTATTAATGAGTCCTTAAAGGTGCACAATATTTTGATATTTGATATTGATATTTTGAAATACGTATAAGAAATTCCATACCATTGCAGATACATGTACAATTCCATGTTCTGTAAGCAAGAATTTTGCAGAATGTTGTTGATCTCTTTTTTTTTTATTCTGGACTGTTAGTCAACATAATTAAAGTAATATTGAAAACAGGAAGTGTGGCTTAATTGTATATTTACTAGTAGCTGTCATTGTAACACTTAAAGGTAAATACACTCACCAGCCATTTGAACAGGAACTTGTTCGTGATTCTAAGATTCCTGTTCTTGGCTGCAGGAGTGGAACCCAATGTGGTGTTCTGCTGTTGCATGCCGAGATGCTTTTCTGCTCACCACGGTTGTAAAGACTGATTGTGAGTTACTATATCCTTCCTGACAGCTCGAACCAATCTGGCCATTTTCCTCTGACCTCTCTTATCAACAAGGCATTTGCTTCCACCCACAGAACTGTCATTGCTCACTCAATGCTTTTTGTTTTCTGCACCATTCTGTGTAAACTCTAGAGACTGTTGTGTATGAAAACCCCAGGAGATCAGCAGTTTCTGAAATACTCAAACCAGTCCATCTCGCTCAAACCAACACCCATGCCACAGTGAAAGTCACACTTTGAGATCACAATTTTTCCCATTCTGATGTTTGAACATTGTGAACATTAACTGAAGCTCTTGACTTGTATCTGCATGATTTTATGCAGTCTGCTACTGTCAAGGGATTGGCTGATTAGATACCTGCATAAAACAGCAGGTGGATGGGTGTTCCTAATAAAGTGGCCAGTGAGTGCATACTATTGCAACTGTTAAAGCCAAGAAAGCCTTATTGTCTTGATGTTTTGATTTTTTTAAGCAGGTAATTGCTTTTTCTTCCCAGATTAAATAGCCATTTAATTATATTATATTATATTATATTATATTATATTATATTATATTATATTATATTATATTATATTATATTATATTATATTATATTGCATGGTCTTGCATTAATGGAAGATTTTTGTAAACATAAACTTAAGCTTTTTTTTAAAGTGAAATATCCATTCAATACATGTGAAATTACACAAATAAACTTTATTTTTTAACTTAATCTAATCTCAAATTAGCAGTATATTGTAATTTTAAATACAGTCACCTTTTTATAACAGTTTTTGCACATCTTCTTCAATCTAAATCTGTTGGTTCTCTAGATTATTAGGATTTTAACAAGAGTAAACCATTAAATAGACAATATTACACTTAATATGATCCAAAACTAACTGTTTATTGTTGTATTTATAAACCTCATTACCTTTTTACAATGGTACTTTGACATTTTGGAAAACGAAAATCAAATCTCATCATCTCTAGCCACTTTATTCTGTTCTACAGGGTCGCAGGCAAGCTGGAGCCTATCCCAGCTGACTACAGGCAAAAGGCAGGATACACCCTGGACAAGTCGCCAGGCCATCATAGGGCTGACACATAGACAACCATTCACACTCACGGTCAATTTATAGTATGTCTTTGGGGGAAACCAGAGCACCCGGAGGAAACCCATGCGGACAACATGCAAACTCCACGCAGAAAGGCCCTTGCCAGCCATAGGGCTCGAACCCAGACCTTCTTACTGTGAGGCGACAGCGCTAACCATTACACCACCGTGCTGCCCCAGAAAATCAAATGTTTTATGGGAAACATAAGATGCTGTTACAATAAATAATGATTAAATATACAATGCTTTTGTGTAAAATTGTGTAACAATACACAAAGTACAACAGTACAGTTTTGTTAACTTTAAGTCTCATTATTTGTATCATTGCAACATTAGTACATTTTATACATAGTTTAATTGTTTTTGAAGGAGGAAATATCGTTAATTAAACATTGGAAGACATAAAATTGTGCAATTCCATGTAAAAGTAATGTGACGAGCATTTGTAATTGTGGAAAATAACTATTTTTATGGGTTGGTTAAGTTCTACTATTTTACAGTATTTTGTTGGCACCCCAGCTGCCGGAATATTTCCTTCCTTATTTATTTATTTATTTATTTAGAGCTTAAATACTTTGAATATTATTTCTCTTTTTATTCAGAAATCAGACATCCATAGATCAGAAATCCACCAGATTGTAGTGTTTAAAAAATCATTGTAACCTTAAAAAGCGTTACATTTTACGAAAAAAAAAAAACCATTCACAATAATTAAAGCCACTGCTGTACTTCTGCATCATTCTATTAGGAAACAGCCGCTGGGAAATCTGAAAAGTAACAGGAGTTATTGCATCATAGTATATCACAGCCAATCAGATTTCACTATTGTAAATCATGGAAATGGAACCTGAAAAAATTATTTTCTTCGACACAATTACTCAGAGAGCTTAGATGATTATTCTCAACTTCAGAGAGTTTAGAAATTAAAAGAAAAAACAGAAAAATGTTTACCAAAGGTACCAAAATCTACCAAAGCTTTAACATTAATTCTACAGGTCACAGAAACTGTACTGGCGTGGAAATCTCCCACTGGTGTTCAAATGGGTTTGGTGACAATTAAGACCATAGCATATCCTTGATTTGCAAGTGACATCAAAGCAAAATAGAAACCCAGATGTTGGCCATTTTGGTGGATATACAAATGCAGGTTCAAGCGACAGTCCATGCAAAACATAGTAACGTGTGTGCAACTCTCTTTGCTTTTCCACTGCTTTAAGCGTTCTTTTAGCTATGCCATATCTTTGTGCTGTATATGGTCATGGTCACAACAGTACTCATGACCGTGGCAAGTTCTGATTTTTTAGAATTCTGTCCATGATTTGGAAAGAGGATAAGGAAATCTGAGGCTTAGTATGTAGAGGAGATGAACATGGCTGAACAACATCGGCAGGGCTGATCTAACAGAGGCTAAAACCAAAACAGCTCGTGTTTTCAGTAATCATTTTATCTCAGGTGAGATTCAAAAATTTTCTCAGTAATATCATGGAATAATTTTATTACGTGTTGCTAGAATTTTGCTATAAAATGAGCGTTCTATTGTCGTGGTTCACTCAATCGTTGTTATAATTTTAACATGTGTATTACCATTTTGCTTTAGGATTGCCAGCAAAATTATATGATAGAAACAATCCAGACTGGGCAACCACTCAGAAAATGGGCTGTGCTTCATCCAAGGTCAGACTTGATTCTTCGGCAGCCGAACCAGATAGAACGTGATATCTGGACACTCGATGGTCAGTAGAAGTGCCTTATCTTCAGAAAAGTCTAACTTTTTAAAATATCTCATCTCATCTCATTATCTCTAGCCGCTTTATCCTGTTCTACAGGGTCGCAGGCAAGCTGGAGCCTATCCCAGCTGACTACGGGCGAAAGGCGGGGTACACCCTGGACAAGTCGCCAGGTCATCACAGGGCTGACACATAGACACAGACAACCATTCACACTCACATTCACACCTACGGTCAATTTAGAGCCACCAGTTAACCTAACCTGCATGTCTTTGGACTGTGGGGGGAACCGGAGCACCCGGAGGAAACCCACGCGGACACGGGGAGAACATGCAAACTCCACACAGAAAGGCCCTCGCCAGCCACGGGGCTCAAACCCGGACCTTCTAGCTGTGAGGCGACAGCACTAACCACTACACCACCATGCCACCCCCTTTTTAAAATAATATGGGTCAAAACCAAACATATCTATCTTCTCTTTGTATCAAATCCTCGCTCAACCATTCAAATCATGGTAATACTGAGAAAATTCAGTATTCTTTACAGACACGCTTTCAGGGTCTGCCATCCTAGTTGTCTTGTATATCCACCATCATGGAGGACGCTCATGACGTAGCATATTTTGATCACATTCCAGTCATCCTGGAAGAGACCATGCCCATCATGCTAAAAAACATTTAATCTTCACCAGGATGTATTGGATGTTTCATGGCTTTTATCTGTAAATAAATTCTTTTTTGAAACATCTCTGAAAGGGAAACAATAGGGTTTTGCATTTTTAGATAGGTTCCCAGAAGATAATTGGATTGTCTCCATGTTTCACAAAGCTTTAAAACAATTCTGTAAGGCTTCCTTTTGCTTTTCTCATGACTTTTAGCCCCCCCATCAGATTAATTATCACATTTTCCTTTGTGTTTACAGAGAGACTTGCCAATCCCTTCTAAAACCAGACATTTAATAAAAGCTGGGATGTTAATTTGCAGCTTAAATAGAACTAAGCAACACCTTTGAAAAGGTAATACCTTTTGGTGCATGTCAAACATAACACAGAGCTTGAAACATTGAAAGACTTTTAAAGACTCATTTTCAGCTTCATGTCTGCAGGAAATATTCTTTTTTTTTCCTCCCACACAGACCAACAGTGATGTTAGCAATGCCATTATGTATTATAAAAAATTAAAAAAAAAAAACTATTTCATCTTTTTCAAGTGATTACCAAATCTGAAAGAAAGACTATGATTCTTTTGTTTACAATTAAGCATATAATTAGCATAATAATGCTTGAATATTACTTACAGCTATAGTTATTACAGCACATTTATATACTTACAGCAAATTTGGTGTAATTAGACTGGTGCAGTGGAAGACAAAATGGTAAGACCATGCACAGAATTGCATTTATGCATCTTAGAGCATCTTGCAGAGTGAAACTGATAGGCCTCTCAATGCTTATGATTGTTATTTGTGGGCATGTTCAAGATGTTTACAATATCGAGTACATTATGGAAGCCGAAGTGAAAGCCGAGGTTCCGAGTTGAGAACAAAGTTAGCTAACTGAACATGTCCATCAGAGTAGGCATATCAGATGCTCACTGGCCATGCTGTGAAAATCAATCATCCAAGTTTCCAAATCTGTCATTGCTTAACTCTTGAATATTTTCTATTGTGAATACTATCATTAAAAAGCTTATAATCTCTGCTTTCCAAAGAAATTTATCTCATTAAGATCTGTTTAGTACTTTGGGAGTAACGGCAGGTTGAAGTTGGTACAACAGAGTACACTCTCTGCTTGCATGACATCGGGAAACTGCTGGTGATTTCTGAGTCATGGTAAAGCGGTCAGGCTCTCTCTCTCTCTTCTGATTAGTTTCCAACTGGATTACTCATGAATATCAATCAGATAACTTTTATAGGGATGTTCTCTTGCTCTCACTGTTTCTGATGAAGTATTCAGCAAAATTTCCGTCTGCTAGTTTTGATGTTATGTACAGGAGACTTTGAGGTGAGTTTTCATAGCTTTACCTACTTTTTTTTTTAAATCAAACTGGTTCCTGTAAATAAATAACTATTTTAGAATATTACTGTACTTGTTTTGATGAAAAATATTGAGATCTTAGTGGTCAGAATGATATTTTAAAAAAAACGGAAGCCAGAAACGTGGGTGTCAATTTCAATTCAATTAACTGGAATTGTTTATAGGATGTGGATCTCACAGTTTTTTCAAAGTTTGCCTTGAAAACTGTGAATATTATCATTTATTTTCTTTAATATAAACACTAGTAGGCCCTACTTTTGAGAAATACAAAGGCCTACAGAGCACAAAGAGGGTATTAGAAATAATCTTTTCTTGTTTTTTTTTATTTTGATAGAGAATAGTCAATGTGAATGACATTCAATGCTTATTTAGGCATATTTTATAATTAACATTGATTTCTCCCTCTTTGTGATGTACAAATGAGAGTTAAGATCAGCTTTATATTGCACAAATAAAGCTATTTGGTAAAACTTTGAAGAAGAGAGTGTACCAATTTAACATCTTATCTAATTAGCATAATTAATACTGATTAAATACTAATTTGCATAATTGGAGTTTACGAATTTTTCACATTTTGTATTCAGTATACAACCATCTATGTGCCTGGCAATTTCCTTTGTAAATATCTTGAAAAAATTATTAAGAAAAAAACATTTGATCTCATTTGTTAATGAGGCCCATTTTGGACCATGTGATCCTCATACAGAATATTACGGCAGTTTTCTAAAAATTAAGCCGTTACTTCGACCTTTGATTGGTAATATCTCAAGAACGGATAAACAGATTTTAATTCTGTAAAGACTATGTTGTTTAGCATTCAATTCTGAATTCAATGAGAGCAGTTTCAAGCAATTTGGATTGAATTTGAATTTTCACCTGGTATGCCTAATTAGAGGCAAATCCTCAAAAACAACATGACCAAGCCTGCTAGTGAGAATTAGCTAGCTAGCTTCTTGATGAATCAAGCAAGCTAGCTAGCTTGGTCATGTTGTTTTTGAGGGTTTGCCTCTAATTAGGCATGTCAGGTGAAAATTCAAATTCAATCCAATTGCTTGAAACTGTTCTCACTGAATTCAGAATTGAATGCTAAACAACATAGTTTTTACAGAATTAAAATCTTTTTTATCCATTCTGTTTTTAGGCAACCTATGCAGGTTTGTTAAAGCCATTTACATTATGTATGTTTGTTGAGGAGAAAGTTAATTTTTAGTTTTAGTCAAGCCAGCTTCATTGATATTTATTGACAGTTAGCTAATTAGGTGAGATGAAATTGGTGCTGCAAAGACGGAGCTACTCAGATGAATCATTCCTCATAACCACAAGAGTCGTCTGTCTCATTTGATGGTACATGGTAAAAACAATAATGAACATTTTCCCTGAATGGGATGAGGAGATTATTGCTTCCTATGCGGGTGAAAATTTGGTTGCAGAAATAACATACAACCTATCTGAGGTGGAGACAACTGGAGACGGACAAGTTTCTAATCCCCAGTTTTCCTTGAAGCTGAACTCAGATACTCAGAAACTCTCACTCTGTTCCACAATGTAGGCTGCCTGACTAAAACCTCTTGATCTTGAACAAGATTTAAAGAGGAACCGAGCAGTAAGAATGCTCTTGTATCTTTTTTTCTCATAAATAATTTCAAATGGTGCAGTGCACACATTTCCCCAGACATCTGGGTTTGAAATAGGCCGGCAATGGTATCGAAGTTACATAAAATGCCCCATGTTCACCACATGAGAGAATTTGAATAAGAGAGAAGTCCAAATTTAGAGTTTCTGACATACATTGCACTTCCATTACATACCAGAAAACATTTACGCAGCTTTACAGAGCTTGATATAATGTAAACTGACTCAAAAAAGCGTCGAGTGTGGCTGTGCTGTTACACAAAACATGCGATGATGGAAATAGCCATGCACTAACTACAGTTGACTTAGGATAATTTGATATTTATGGGAAACACGTTTGTATAATGTGCACTCACCGGCCACTTTATTAGGAACACACATCCACCTGCTGTTTTATGCAGTTATCTAATCCGCCAATCCCTTGACAGCAGCACAATGCATAAAATCATGCCGATACAAATGAAGAGCTTCAGTTAATGTCCACAATGTTCAAACCTCAAAATGGGAAAAACTGTGATCTCAAAGTGTGACTTTCACTGTGGCGTGGGTGTTGATTTGAGCCAGATGGACTGGTTTGAGTATTTCAGAAACCGCTGATCTCCTGGGGTTTTCGCACACAACAGTCTCTAGAGTTTACACAGAATGGTGTGAAAAGCACTGAGTTGAGTGAGTGACAATCCTGTGGGTGGAAACAAATGCCTTGTTGATAAGAGAGGTCAGAGGAAAATGGCCAGATTGGTTTGAGCTGCCAGGAAGGATAGTATATACTATATAGTAACTCATATAATCAGTCTTGACAACCGTGGTGAGCAGAAAAGCATCTCAGCATGCAACAGCAGAAGACCACACTGGGTTCCACTCCTGCTAGCCAAGAACAGGAATCTTCGAATAAAGAACAAGTTCCTATTAAAGTGGCCTGTGAGTGCAGGTTGAAAATGTTAAAAATGAATTCTGTATTCTCTTTAGTTTCTCGTCCTACATTTTCAATGCCACTGTCAGATGTAGATGTCTTCTGGAACAGTTCAGATTTTCAGCATTTGTTTTCCATAAGTTGGTCTTTCTGCTAGTGATACAGACGATATGGTCTAAAATAATACCATGTCTCAGGAATGTAATCAGGTTTTGATTTGCCATTCTGTATCTGTAGGGAAAATAGAGGGCAAAACTATTTCAGACCTACTCGCAGTGGAAAGCTGATTGAGCACTTAAAGTATTTAAATCATTGTAACAACTTTCTAACTTGGGGGGGAAAAAGAGGAACTGGAAATAGGCTTCAGAGCAGGTGTATTCTTTTTTTATTTCTCACTTTTCAGTGGCAACTAACACACATACCTAAGCACACACGTGGGATGACGCAGCTCTCTCTCTCTCTCTCTCTCTCTCTCTTATTCCTGACTGACTGAAAGGCACACAGAGACACAAGCTAATAGACAGCCAGTAATTCGACACAGGTGCACCTCATCACATGTTACCCGGTGGTTCAACCTGCCTCCTCGCCGTTCACAGCTGATGCTCGACCACACCCCCGCTGCCATAATCATCCATTTCAGAAGTCCAATCTCAGTGTAACTGAAGTAGACTAGGATCAGTTGCACACAGAGAAGCTGCCTGGAAGGATTAGTTATGCAGTGGTGCTGGAAAGTTTGTGAAACTGTTAGAATTTTCTATATTTCTGCATAAATATGACCTAAAACAACATCAGATTTTCACACAAGTCCTAAAAGTAGATAAAGAGAACCCAGTTAAACAAATGAGACAAAAATATTATACTTGGCCATTGAGGAAAATGATCCAATATTACATATCTGTGAGTGGCAAAGGTATGTGAACCTCTAGGATTAGCAGTTAATTTGAAGGTGAAATTAGAGTCAGGTGTTTTCAATCAATGGGATGACAATCAGGTGTGAGTGGGCACTCTGTTTTATTTAAAGAAAAGGGATCTATCAAAGCCTGATCTTCACAACACATGTTTGTGGAAGTGTATCATGGCACAAACAAAGGAGATTTCTGAGGACATCAGAAAAAGTGTTGTTGATGCTCATCTGGCTGGAAAAGGTTACAAAACCATCTCTAAAGAGTTTGAACTCCACCAGTCCACAGTCAGACAGATTGTGTACAAATGGAGGAAATTCAAGACCATTGTTACCCTCCCCAGGAGTGGTCGACCAACAAAGATCACTCCAAGAGCAAGACATGTAATCGTCGGCGAGGTCACAAAAGACCCCAGGGTAACTTCTAAGCAACTGAAGGCCTCTCTCACATTGGCTAATGTTCATGTTCATGAGTCCACCATCAGGAGAACACTGAACAACAATGGTGTGCATGACAGGATTGCAAGGAGAAAGACACTGCTCTCCAAAAAGAACATTGCTGCTTGTCTGCAGTTTGCTAAAGATCACGTGGACAAGCCAGAAGGCTATTGGAAAAATGTTTTGTGTATAGATGAGACCAAAATAGAACTTTTTGGTTTAAATGCGAAGCATTGTGTTTGGAGAAAGGAAAACACTGCATTCCAGCAAAATAACCTTATCCCATCTGTGAAACATGGTGGTGGTAGTATCATGGTTTGGACCTGCTTTGCTGCATCTGTGCCAGGATGGCTTGCCATCATTTATGGAACAATGAATTCTGAATTATACCAGCGAATTCTAAAGGAAAATTTTAGGACATCTGTCCATGAACTGAATCTCAAGAGAAGGTGGGTCATGCAGCAAGACAACGACCCAAAGCACACAAGTTGTTCTACCAAAGAATGGTTAAAGAAGGATAAACTTAATGTTTTGGAATGGTCAAGTCAAAGTCCTGACCTTAATCCAATCGAAATGTTGTGGAAGGACCTGAAGCAAGCAGTTCATGTGAGGAAACCCACCAACGTCCCAGAGTTGAAGCTGTTCTGTATGGAGGAATGGGCTAAAATTCCTCTAAGCCAGCGTTCAGGCCTGATCAACAGTTACCGGAAATGTTTAGTTGCAGTTATTGCTGCAGAAGGGGGTCACACCAGATACTGAAAGCAAAGTTTCACATACTTTTGCCACTCACAGATATGTAATATTGGATCATTTTTCTCAACAAATAAATGACCAAGTATAATATTTTTGTCTCATTTGTTTAACTGGGTTCTCTTTATCTACTTTTAGGACTTTTGTGAAAATCTGATGATATTTTAGGTCATATTTATGCAGAAATATAGAAAATTCTAAAGGGTTCACAAACTTTCAAGCACCACTGTAGCATTACAGATCTATGATATGATACATGATATGATATTTCAGCCTGATTTCATGCAAAGTTTGTACACATTTAAATGAGGAAAAAGCCATGTGGTTGGATTTGTTTCTCTTTCACATGAATAAAGTTATTAGGAAAGGTACAAATGTTATGTTTACCCTTAAACGCTCATCTTAAACTGCATTGTTTTATACAATTTGAGTTATGAATCTTGTGTTGCATTTGCAAGTCTGAATCCAAGTGTTTGTAATCATTAGTGTATTTATGTTTGTTTTCATTTATTCTAATGAAATAGACATTAATACACTAATGTCTATTTAAAACAGAACGGTTTTGCGCAGGCACCAACATGGCTGCCATGAGGAGCGTTTGGTCTCTATTCTTAGTTCTTTTTATCATTTCAAGTTTTATTTTTCTGTTCTCTACATCATACGGGAAGCCTCCGAAGGATATTTTACTGCCTCTGTGGGAAACTCAGATAGCTTCATCACTTTATGATGTCGTAACAGTACATAAAGTGATTATTAAGTTCAGTGGGCTATTTAAAGTCTCTTTGGCGAAGCATGGATTTCTTAGATCTCGTCAAAGTCTTTCCAAAGATTTTGGAAAGCTGGTGGCGGGACATGACCCTCCTATGGATATCACTATTTACTTAGACGTATCTACAAATACTGGCCCGGACTCTCTGTTAAGTTTTCAGAACTCTGCTTCTGAGTCAAATATAAGTGGTCACTCGACTTCAACTTTGATGAGTTATTCTAAACTTGATCTGATCAAACTTCGTTGTTCTTCCAAGAGTATCAATCTGCCGTCTAATTTACTTGGAAAACTTAAATCATATGGTATTCTACGATATCGGGGTAAGCGTGCTGGAAGTTGGTGGTTTTAAGATTTAAGATTGAAACTTTGATTACAAACAGAACTATAACTAGGTCAACGGTCTATTCTCGCCATTATTCTAATTTGGTTCTGGTTACATTGGTTACACCTGCTATTGTGTATAACAACAAATCGCAGTTGATGAAGTGTTGCGTCCATTGAATGCCCAGTCACTTAGGAATAAAGGTGCTGACTTCATTGACTATATTTGTGACTCTGAAGTTGACATTGCAGTCATTACTGAAACTTGGCTGAAATCGGTTGATACTGCAGCCAAAATTGATGCTACACCAACAGGATATTGACTTTTTGATCACCCTTGCCCTGATAGGATCGGTGGTGGTACTGGCATTTTAGTGCGTGACTCACTTCAAGTTAAACAAGTAAGAGCAGGAATTTTGAATTCATTCGAATACTCTGAGTGGAGCGTTGTCTCCGGCTCATTTTGGTTACGTCTCGTTGTGGTCTACAGGCCTCCTTACTCACCTAACCACCCAGTTACTACAAGTGTGTTTATTGCGGAATTTGCACAGTTTCTGGAGTCTGTTGTCATGGTAGCTGAGCCATTGGTCATTACTGGCGACTTTAATATCCATGTCAATGTGCGCTCGGATAATGATAGTTTGCGGTTTTTGGATCTTCTTCAGTCTATGGGCTTGATCCAACATGTTGACTTTCCTACTATCTGGAAATACACTGGAGTTGCTCATTACTTGTGAGATTGAACTGTTAGTGGGTGAATCACCCAGACCTAGTACCTGTTTTTCTGATAACTGTTCGATTTTGTTTGACTTGTACACATCAAAGCGGACGCTGTTGAGGAAGGAGATATCATTTCGGAAAATCAAAGCTATCGATACATCTACATTTATGCATGATTTGTCTTCTTCAAGACTGTGTCAAGATCTTCCATCTGAGCTTGACATGTTGGTTGGCTGCTATAACACCACCCTATCTGCCCTACTTGATCAACATGCTCCTATTAAAACTAGATCTGTTACTATCAGACCCAAGGTGCCGTGGTACTCTGACGGAATCCGTGAGGCCAAGAGGGATCGCAGGCGTGCTGAGAGGAAATGGAGGTCTTCTGGGTCTGCTGCTGATTTCATCTTATTCAAGTCGTTGAAAAATCGTGTCACGTATTTACTAAATGAAGCTAAATCATCTTTCCTTGTTGATTTTATTGATTCTAATGCTGACAACCAAAGCAAGCTATTTAGAGCAGTGAAAAGTTTCCTGGTTGAAAATGATACTTTATCTTTCCCGGGCTATCTTGATAAATCGACACTTGTAAATGAAATTGGTAAATACTTCATGCAAAAAGTTACACATATTTGTGATGAGTTTGACTGTGTCTCTACAGCAGAGGTAGAAAACGTGGATATTGAAAAACTGACATATTGCCGGCACCATGGTTTGATTTGTTTAATTTGCTGACTGAGGATGATGTTCGTATGCTGATAGCTAATTCTAAAACTACATCTTGCTGCCTTGATCCGATACCCACTTCTCTTTTGAAGTCATGTGTTGGTCCTTTGATCCCAGTGATCACAAAGATTATTAATGTTTCTCTGGAATCGGGGACTTTTCCTGAAGATTGGAAAGAGGCTATGGTTCGACCTTTACTGAAAAAAGTTGGTCTAGAATCGGAGTTCAAGAACTTACGTCCTGTGAGTAATCTGGCATATATATCAAAGCTCATAGAACGTGCAGTATTCAATCAGATCCATGATCATTTGATATCCTCAGGCCTTTATCCTTTATTGCAGTCTGCTTATTGTCAATATCACAGTACTGAAACAGCTTTATTAAAAGTTGCTAATGATATTCTTCTAAATATGAACTCTCAGTGTGTCACACTACTTGTTTTGTTGGACTTAAGTGCTGCGTTTGATACAGTAGATCACCAAATTTTGCTGAGGCGCTTAAATTTGAGTTTTGGAATATGTGGGAAGGAGCTGGATTGGTTCACCGCGTACTTGTCAGGGCGTAGTCAGCGTATCTTGTTTGAAGGTGCTACATCAGATAGTTTCAACCTGCGTTTTTGTGTTCCTCAAGGAAGCTGCCTTGGCCCATTACTCTTCGTGATCTATGTGTCCAAGCTATTCCATATTGTGCAAGCTCACCTTCCAGATGCTCATTGCTTTGCTGATGATTCACAATTATATCTTTCTTTTAAGCCTAACAGTCCTTTGGACCAAGCTGAGGTGGTACGTGCCATGGAGAACTGTATTTATGATTTAAGAAAATGGATGTTCCAGGACAAGTTAAAGATAAACGATGATAAGACTGAATTTCTAATTATAGGTTCTAAACAACAACTTTTGAAAATTAATCCTTGTACAATTCCTGTTGGTACTACTGATATTAAGCCTGCTTCTGCAGTACGTAATTTAGGATTCTGGTTTGATACTAACTTTACTATGTCCACCCAAATATCTAAGTCTTGTGGCACAGCTTTCTTTTGTTTGCATAATATTAGGCGCATAAGCAAATTTCTACCTAAGGATAAGCTGGAAATGGTTCTGCATGCATTTGTTACAATTAGAATTGATTATTGTAATAGTCTTCTTTATGGTTTACCTGACTATGAGATAGTTAAGCTTCAAAGAGTACAGAATGCTGCAGCAAGGTTGTTGACATCCACTAGTAAATATGATCATATAATGCCCGTTCTTCAGGACCTACATTGGCTTCCTGTTAGATTTAGAATACATTTTAAGATATTACTTTTAACTTTTAAGGCTTTACATGGTATGGCGCCACCTTATATTACTGATCTAATTAATATTAGACAACATGCACATTATTCATTGCGCTCAGCTGCTAGCACTGTTTTACTATTTCCCAAAGGAAAAATGCTGCGCACTTTTGGCGATCATTCTTTTAGCATGGCAGCATCAAAATTATGGAATGAGATTCCTGGCGAACTTCGCAATGTTTCATCCCTTGTTACTTTTAAGTCGCGCCTTAAAACTTATCTATTTACATTAGCTTTTAGTTCTTAGGAAATTTTATAGTCATTAGAATAGCATTATTCCATTGTTATTTTTTATTATTGTTATATGTACATTCATGATTGTTGTTGGTGGAGCCAGTGCATCGTAGCCGTGAGGGAGATGCAGTATTGTTGTGGACGCGTGTGTGTTTCTTTCATGGTTATGATGCGTTCGCTCTGTCATAATCTTTTCTATGTGGTTTATTTTTGGTTTGTATGACATTGGTGTGACTCAGTTTGTATATGATTTAATGTTCTATTTTCGATTTGTTATGCGCTTTTGATCATTTTATGTAAAAAGCCTATTATAAGTTAATAAATTTATTATTATTATTATTATTATTATTATGTTATTTCATGTAGACAGTTTGCTATAAGGAGAAATGGATGAAAATACCATTTGTTATGGCCTAGGATGCTCATTAATTTTAATAAATTAATTTATTAATTATACCCAGGGGTGAACATTTACTTGAGTACTATACTTAAGTACACTTTTTGAGTATCTGTACTTTACTTGAGTATTATTATTTTTTTTGGAAACTTATGACTTTAACTTCACTCCATTTGAAAGACAAATATTGTACTTTTTACTCCGCTACATTTCTATCAAGGTCCTCTTTACTATGAAGCAGCTTTGAAAGTGTATGTTTTTTTCTTTTCTTTTCTAAAACGTGACTTTTTTTTTTTGCAGGTGACACTGAGACAGCCTATCAATAATCACTAGGGTCACATGACATCCATAGACTGTATAAAATCAAGTTCAGTGATTTCTCTGCAGCATTATTTGAACAAGATCAGTTGATAGCAGAATAGAAGGAGGCAGTTCTTCTGGGGAATGCACGCACCCAGGGCCATACCTAGAACCCATGTTTCAGTTTTCTGAAAAGATTAAAGATTAATTTCATTTTAAATGTTTACTTTGTTTGCCTAAATTGAACCACATCACAGCCTATAAAATTTCACCGTCCGACCTGCAGAAGCATATGTATGTAAACGTTTTATTCCAAGAGAAAGCTTGTAATGAAGTTGTCTGTGTTTTTAGAGCTAGCAATAATGTTGCAATAGCTATGCAGTCTGGTTAGTAAAATTACTTTCTATGGATTTGACTGCCAAGTTGCCTTGTCCACAGTGTTGTATAAAGTACTGGGAAATCACACTGAAGTAAAAGTATTGGTACCCTTCCAAAAAATGACTTTGGTAAAAGTCAAAGTCACTGACTGAAATGTTACTTAAGTTAAAGTCTTAAAGTATCTGACATTTCTTGCACTTAAGTATGACAAGTAATGCAAAAATAAATGTACTCAAGTAATGTAATTAAAAGTACACGTAAAAGTAAACAAGCAAAGGCAATCTGAATTTGTAATATTTTTAATATTTTGGTAAACTGAAGGTAATTTGTCACCAATGGTTCATGACAAGCAATTACACTGCTGAAAATAGAGGTGCACACACAACCATTATAAACAAGAAAAAAATAAATTGGGAGAAAAATGAAGCTGCCTATCTGGCATCTGAAGATGGAGACCACAGTTTTGACACTTTTTTTCTCATCTCATCTCATTATCTCTAGCTGCTTTATCCTGTTCTACAGGGTCGCAGGCAAGCTGGAGCCTATCCCAGCTGACTACAGGCGAAAGGCGGGGTACACCCTGGACAAGTCGCCAGGTCATCACAGGGCTGACACATAGACACAGACAACCATTCACACTCACATTCACACCTACGGTCAATTTAGAGTCACCAGTTAACCTAACCTGCATGTCTTTGGACTGTGGGGGAAACCGGAGCACCCGGAGGAAACCCACGCGGACACGGGGAGAACATGCAAACTCCGCACAGAAAGGCCCTCGCCGGCCACGGGGCTCGAACCCGGACCTTCTTGCTGTGAGGCGACAGCGCTAACCACTACACCACTGTGCCACCCACTTTTTTTTCTCATTTTTTTCCTTTGTTTTTTAAACTAAGAGAAAGTACTGAAAATTAGGCATACATCACACCATTAAGAAAAAAAAACATAAAGCTGCTACTGTTATTGCACTTTATAAACTATGGAGGTGCATACACGACCAATTGCTGTCATAATAATCAAAAGAAAAAAGTAATTTGGAGAAAACTGAAGCTTATCTGGCATCTGAAGAGGGTGACCACAGTTTGAAACCTTTTTTTGAAAAATAAAATAGTACTGAAAATGAGGCGTACATCACACCATCAAGACAAAATATAAAACAAAAAAGAGCTGCTACCGTTATTGCACTTTATAAACTAAATCTTAACATTTAACATAGCACCAACAGATTTTCTTTTTGCACATTCAAGCCCCACTTCCCCATCCCCAATACACACGTTTGCCCTTGACCTTTTTATTCTTCCCCTCGAACTTAAACCTCCTTTGAGGTCATCCTTGCACATAACCCCCGCCATCACTTGAAACTGTAAAACTTTCTGTTCATCTTCAAAAGCAGCTGGCTTTCAAAATGCCTAGAATTTAGCCTACTCTTCGTGGGCTGAAAACAAGCCCTGCTATGCTGAACAGCCTTTTGCATGCTGCTGATGCTGGCAGTGGCGTGTTGAGCTTGACAGACAGCTTGCAAACAGAAGGGAAGGACTTCAGCAAGTCCATGTGGTCAGCTGAGCAGGACAGGTAGGCATCCAACTGTTTAGCACCATCTTGAGTCTTCGACACCTGCAGGGACGAGAAGAAGTCATCCTCATCTGATGAACTCGACCTGGTCGCATCTGGCTGGAGGGAGGGATCCACTCTGCTGCTTGATGTAATCGATTCCTGAAATATAGAAAGTTACAGTACTTAAATGATGCAACGCAACCTTCTACCATGTTGTGATATCAGCCTAAGGAAGTGAAACATTAAAGTATTATTTGAATTTATTTTTTTGCACTCATTCATTGTCCAATTTCATGCACCTACAACAAACATGCAAAACTGTTAATATTACAAAGTGTCGAGACACAAACACACTTTTAACTTTATGCATGCCTTACCCATTTTGATGGTAGCGTCGTCCTTCGTCCATGTCGTTTGGAATTTGTGAAGAAGAATTGCAGCTGCAACCAGCTCAGCATCCCTGAACATGTGCCCAAAACGGTTCTGAATTCCAGACTGTAGAGCATCAACAAGAGGCCTGCAGTACTTCAGCTGCAACTTGACCTTATCGAGTTTGACCGTCAGCAGGTGGATTGTAGGAAGTAGCCACCCCATTTGTGCGTTGGTCTCTGCTTGCAGTATGTTGGTTGCTTGGGCGACAGGGCTCATTACAGCAGCATATTCAGTGAGAAATGCAAGTTCCGCTGGGTTGAACCTGTGTTGACAAAAAAAGAACACACATGACACCCGGATATTTGTTAGATGGAACCAAGAATTATACATGAACACTAAATAGAAATTTCACAGTTCTGATACAATGTGAAAAAAAAGCACCTATGATGAAAAACAAAAAACACTGGAAATCTGTTTTGTTTATCTGTATCTGTTATTCCATATTTACTTTAATAAAAAAAACATACAATTCTTAGGTCTACTTAGATTGGGACCTTCAGGTCGGTGGCAATAGCTCTTAGGGCCCCCTCTCCCTTTATTAATCCGGAGTAGGCATTCCACGGCCATGAACAAGGAATTCCACCTTGTTTTATTTGGTCTTAGAAGCTGAATGGAACAGACATCTTCAATCATCTCAGCTGCAAGTGTGGATCTTCCACATTTGTTCCATAGGCCGTAACACTTTCCAAACGTTGCATGGTGCAGCTTTTTGTATGCATCATTGGAGGTTGCATTTGTGGAATCTTCACTAGCGATTAGATTTAAGATATGACAAGCACATCGTTGGTGTCTCGGTAGTTGAAATTCAAAGCCATCATCTTCATTTAGAAGAGCTGCCGTATCAACGTACTGTCCATCTTCGTCCTCATCCACTCCACCATCGTCTTCCTCTTCAGACTGTGCAGACTCTTCAGCTTCCTCAACTCCCTCCGCATTGTTGTTCTCATCTTCCCCAAACACTCGGAAAGCCTTGACAAAGTTCGAACCATTATCAGTGGTCGTCCTCACAATCTTGTCTCGAATCTCAAATTCCGCGTGTATGTCATTCAGAGCATTGGCTAGCAGGTCAAATGTGTGTGAACCTCTCAACTGTCGGCAAGCTAAGGCTGCTGAACATCTTTGAAGAGTCTCAGGGTCAATCCAGTGTGCAGTAACACCGATGAAGCCTCGCCTTCTGACAGACCAACAGTCGGTAGTAGTGGCAATGTGGTCGACCCCCTTCATTGCCTCAGTCAGAGCCGTTTTCATTTGTTTGAAGCCATCATCAATCATGGAGGTGAGACTCACCCGGGACATCATTTTGGCATTAGGGACAAGGTCCTTAACTAATCCTCTGAAAGGTTCCTGCTCAACTACAGAAAATGGCCGAAGCCCATGTACAACGTATTTAACAACGGCCTTGTCAATTCTCTTCTGAGGTGTCATGGTCAAGGACTGTGTTAACGTGGCTTGCTTGCTGGTGGTGGATGCTCCACTGACCCTTTTCCGCTTTGCTGTGGTCAGCTCGATGTATTTTTGAACATGGTGCGGATGCTTTCTCTGAAACAGACAAAAAAAGGACACACACTATATTTAGTCAAACTGAACACAAATTAACTCACTCACACATTACTTAGAAACAGTGCATCACATTTACCAATTTGCTTAAGTTGCTAAATAAAACATGCTGTACACATAAAACATAGGCTTACATTTAGTGCCAATGATGAATTGGTTGGAATTGAATATTTAAAATTGGACTTATTTAAAAAGAGCATTTAACTTGTCATATAGTAATATTTAGGATAGTAGAAAATCATAGTATGATTTTGTTTAATTTACTGTCTTGCAGTATAGTCTGGATTATCATGAAGACAGTAAAAATTGTTTGAAGAATCTATGATTTACATCACAGCTTAAATGTATTTGAATGTCAAATATTCAAAACCAAACTGTAGGTTATGTCGCCATGGGCATTGCACCAGCTAGCACTGAAATTCGACAGTGTAGCAGTTCACCAAGACAGAATTGCAAGCTTTGCTAACCCTTGCTTTGTTATAGCAGAAGCACACACAAAGCTCGTTTCAATTGTGTTAATGTTTTTTTTTCCATTTTGAACTTGTATGCCAGTTTTCCCTATTCGTCCTCCTTACACTTACAGCTATGCCTTTCCTTGAGCCGAAAAGGCTCGCAGCTAGGTAGCCTGCTACAGCCAACAAATGCCAAAACTGCGTGGAACCGAAGAACAAAGTTCGTTTGTACAGGAATGCTCAAGGTTTCACAATTGTGTCTAGAATATTCATACTATGGTTGCTGAAATGGGAATATACTGTAACAATTTCATAAACCTAGAACTTACCTCGATGTGTTTCTTTAAATTGGACGGGGAGTTTCTATAAGATAGAATTTCCACATTTTTTGGAAGGCATAAGAGGCACTTCATTCGATAGGACGAATCCTTCACATCAACGTAAGAGAACATTGTGTTCAAATACGGCCAGGGGTGCTCATCATCAGGTTCCTCTTCATTTGTAGCCAAAGTAGCTGCTGTCTCCGTCTCCTCTTCCATCAGGGCTGTTGATTGCGAAGCTAGCTTTCTGCTTACTGCGTGAAGCCAACAGGTGTAGCCTATTGGTTGTCATGCGTAAGTGGTGAACAAGCCCAGGCACGTCCTGACTTCGTTGCAGTCAGTGGGGTTAAAATACGTTTTTTTTCCTTTCTTTTTTTGTAACGAGTCACTAAATGGCTCTTTGAAAATGTATCGGAGTAAGAGTATGCAATTAAGTTAAAAAATATAATGAAGTAAAAGTGAAAGTTCTCAAAAATTTGAAAACTCAAGTAAAGTACAAAATCTCCCAAAATGTACTTTAGGGCCTGTTTACACGAGGACGCTGTCGGGTAAAAACGACTAAATATTTTATCGGAAGTGCCTTTCGTCTACACGGGGACGGCGTTTCCGAGGCTGAAAAACGGAAAAAATTGAAAACGCCTTCCAGAGTGGATAAGTTAAAAACAGCCCCCGTTGCATATCTGTCTAAACTACCCAATACGCGAAACTCTGCTCGGATCTGCTCACGTCGGGTACGCGTTTACGTCATACATATGTCATATACTGTACATGCCAGCCCGGGAAGTAAGAAAGTAAGTAAAAAAGTAAGAGCATGTCTGATTACATCGATCCAACGGACCTTCAAGCTGGTCTGGCAGCTTTAATAAACGTCCAGGAGTCCTTCGAACATCTATACCGAATATGCACATATACTGTTAATGAACAGAGGTGGGTATAGTATGCTCTTACTTTTTTACTTACTTTCTTACTTACCATAGCCAGAGTAGTCAAAGTTTTCGCGGCGCAGATCAGACAAGACGGAAGACATTACGCATGCGTGCAGACATAGTGGAGGTCTTTCACAGCACCACCTAGCCGCCTGGCATGCACATCCAATTGAATTCCACACATTTATGTGTCACCGTATAGACGCAGATTTCCTCCTTGAAAACGGTCATGTAGACGTGGAAAAAAGTGAGAACGAAAACTGACTTTTGCGTTTTTGTTTCAGACCGTCCCCGTGTAAAGTGGGCCTAAGTACAGTAGTGAAGTATTTTTACTTCGTTACTATACAACACTGCTTGTCCATGGCTAATGTTAACACATAGCTAGTTAATTTGGACACTGTTAGTTAGCATGTAAAAACGGAGTTATGCTAACATGAATAACGTTAACTTATCTGAAGTCCTTTCAGAAATGTTTTAGCATAATCTTGCCAAATAAATAGAATGTAGAAATCTTTCTTTTCTAGCAACATAAGCTACCCAATATGATTTTGAGTTTGAAAAGTGTTTGCTAGCATGTCAGGTGGAGCTTCACTGACTAGCTAGCTTAATGTTAAACCATCATGATGGCACAGCATGCATTCATTTTGTAAATCCAGTCAGTTGCTTCAGAGGCATTAGGCATTGTAAGCATTGTGGCAATAATACAACAATGCGTTGACAGAAAATGTACTTTTAATACTTAAGTATTTTTAAAAGCAAGTACTTCAGTACTTTAACTTAAGTAAAAATTTGACTGGACAACTTTCACTTGTATCGGAGTAACATTTGACCAGTGGGATCTGTACTTTGACTTAAGTAATGAAGTTGGCTACTTTGTCCACCTCTGATTATACCTAACTTACAATAATATGAAAATAATACAAATATGATCAGGTTCACTTATATGACAGCATTGTTGTGTGGTTCATTCTGATTGGTCAGAAGGTGTTGATCAATCTGTAACATTTCATCATTTCAGTTTTGCGTCCAATCAAATTCATCAATGTAGGAAAACAAACTATTAAGTATCACGTCAACTCATCATCTGCTCTGACCTCATGGGAAGCCATGGCCTGAAGGTTAGAGAAGCAGCTTTGGGCCAAAAGGTTCGATTCCCTGGACCAGCAGGAAAATGTGTGGGTGGGGGGAGTGAATGAACGGGGGTGGGTTTCCCAAAGCCTCTTAATGTCAAGAGCATCTAAACTAAGAGAGAGAAAGTGTTCATTGTAATGCTCACTCTACCATTTAACGATTATCATTGTACTATGATGCTTTTGGGAAACCCACCCCAGTACTTTTCCCCTCTACATCCATGGCTGAATTGACCTTGAGAACATGCAAACTCCACACAGAAAGGTCCTCGTTGGCCACTGGGCTTGAACCCAGGACCTTCTTGCTGTGAGGTGCTAACCACTGTAACTAGTTGGCTTCTGATCAGGGCTGTGTCTCGCTGCTTGTGTTGCTTGACCTTAGTGCAACATTTGATACCATTGCTCATTCCATTCTTCTGAATAGACTAGAAAATGTTGTGGGAATTAAGGGAACGGCCCTCTCCTGGCTCAGGTCTTATGTAACTAATTGCTATCAGTATGTTGATGTAAATCATCTCATCTCATCTCATCTCATCTCATCTCATCTCATTATCTCAAGCCACTTTATCCTTCTACAGGGTCGCAGGCAAGCTGGAGCCTATCCCAGCTGACTACGGGCGAAAGGCGGGGTACACCCTGGACAAGTCGCCAGGTCATCACAGGGCTGACACATAGACACAGACAACCATTCACACTCACATTCACACCTACGGTCAATTTAGAGTCACCAGTTAACCTAACCTGCATGTCTTTTGGACTGTGGGGGAAACCGGAGCACCCGGAGGAAACCCACGCGGACACTTTAACCTACAAAACAAAAATTAATAAAACTATTTGTGCTGATTTTTTTAAATCAAAATGAGGAAGTCAGGATTAATGGCTACAATGAGCACGTTTTGCAGTGCACAGCTTTTCGAAGCGGGGTTTGAAGCATGATACTGCAACTCTCAGCTCCTGCTCAATGTTTAGCTGGGACCTGTACTTGGTCTTCAGTGCAGCAACAGCAGAGAAGCCAGTCTCACAAAGATAAGATGTTGCAAAGGGAAGAAGAATGCCCATAGCCCTCTGCCCTAAGAGTGGATACTGCCTCTCTACACTCAGCCAGAATTCACTCAGTGTCTGTGATGTGAACCTCAGTCTCAATGTGGAGTCAGATGTCATGTCAATGAATTGGTCCTCCTCTGCAGAGCTGAAACCAGTTGGAGCTGGTGCACTGAAAGGATCTCTCACCCAGTCATACTGGGAACTGTTTTCAGGGAAGTACTTTTTAAAGAATCCCATCAGTGATGAGATATGCTGCTTAAAGGTCCCATGGCATGGTGGTTTGTTGATGCTTTAAACGGGCTCGTGGAGGCTTCCGGATGTTATATCCTCAGCCTTTCTCGAAATGAACCCTCGGCACGTAAATATAGCCTCCTGGGAGAAAGCCCCATTTCAGCGCTTTTCCCAGTGCGTCATTTTGCTAATGAGAAGCAGGAGGCGGGGAAGGGTAGAGGGTGGGGGCGGGCCATGGGGGGAGGGGGAGGGGCTTGACCAAGCTGCGCACACACATACTCACTGCTATCAGCACCTGTAGCCACGCTGCTAAGACAAAACCCCGTTCTCCCTCGGACTCCTTTCGTAAACTCAATGTGACACAGAAAACAGAGAGTGAGAGTTTTCGGAGTGGTAGTTTACGAACATATAATACCCTAGGCTTGAACACGCATTCCATAACCAAAGAGGATAGAAGCAGCAACTACAGCAACATATCGCTTATCCAACAGAAGACATGCATTGCGGAGCAATAGTCAAACATAAGCTCATAAGTTACAGTCAATTTCCAGACTAAACTCAGTTTAACAGAGCATGCTGCATGCTCTTTAGTTTTGTAGCGCAGATTACCTGGCTAACTGCAGGAAGCGGTTAGCTGCACAGCTAATGTAGCCATTGCTAGGCTAACGCACCGATTTTAAAACACAGCAAAACGACCAGTTATACACTTACTTGTTCGGTGTTTGTTGCTGATGCGGCAGGGATGCTTGGTATGGACCCAGGCTTCAGTGACAGTTGATGTGCAAAACCTGCCCTGTACTGTCCCAAGTTGTGGAAACATTCCTCAGGAAAATGCTTCCGACAAACATACACTGTCTTAGGTAGACTCGACGGCGTATTATTGAAGTAAATAAAATTAAGCCACTGTGTCTTCAGGGGCTCTCCTGTCAGCAGTAAAAACAGACTCTTTTCTGTGTTGTCACTTCCATGTACAGCGCAATTTCCATGTTTCGCTCGCTTAGGTGATGCCATGTTGTTGTGTCCTTTATGGTCTCCTCACTACAACTGGGCGGGCAATCCATACAGTGGGTGGGAATCCAGAGGGGGGGCATGGGGATCATCTCCCTTGCTGACGTAGTAAAGGGAAGAGCTTATCAACGCGCCGTTTTGACGCGCCATTCTCAAATGTTGGGCATAGTTTGGTTTACACATTATGAAATTTCTAGCCACTGGGGTGACTTAAGAAGGTCAGAGGAACTCATTTTAACGTTAAAAAACCTCAGAAAGTGAAAATTTCATGCCATGGGACCTTTAATACATGGAATCACTGAGGTGGCATCATAGTCAGTAGTGTCAAGAAATTCATGCAGGTTCTTGAATGAATCAGTATTTCCTTCATCAAGTCGCCTGCCCCACATTGCAAGCTTTTGAGTGAAAGAGCTGATCTTGTCTGTGACCTGAGGGAGGTGTTTACACAGCAAATTCCCCAGTGTCAAATTAACACTTTCAGAGTTCATTTGTGTCCAACTGGACACATATAAACACAGTAGGGTGTTAAATCAACACTCTGGGTGTTAATTCAACACTAGGGGTTTTGCTGTGTATCTTTCCCTTGAAGCTGTAGATTTAGTTCATTTAGCGTTCCAAATATGTCACTCAGGTAGGCCAGTCTCGCCAGGAAGTTCTCATCACTAAATTTTTCTGCAACTTCATACTTGTGCTCCTGCTCCAAAAACATTCTTATCTGCCCTCTGAGCTCAAAAACTCGGGACAAGACTTTTCCTCGTGACAGCCACCTTGCTTCACTGTGAAACAGCACAGCTTGATGTTCAGCTCCCATCTCCTCACAGATAGCAGAGAAGACTCTTGTCTTTAGTGGTCTGGTCTTTATAAAATTGACTACACCTAAAATGTCAGTCATAACCTCACTTAATTCAGAGGAAAGGTGCCTTGATGCCAGTGCTTCTCTGTGTATAACACAGTGTGTCCACTCAGCATTAGGTGAGGCCTTCTTGATGAGTGCCCGAAGTCCTTTTCTCATCCCTGCCACGGTCTGTGCACCATCACTGCAAACACCAATGCAGTTATCCCACTTTAGCCCATTCTCAGTCAGGAAGCCATCCAACATTTTGAATAGCTCTTCAGCTGTGGCTCTGTCTCTGACATATTTACAAAAAAGTAGATCCTCACACAGGGAATTTGTCATGTCAAAACGTACATAAGCAATAAACAAACAGTCTTTGTTGCTGTCAGTTGCTTCATCGAATTGTAAGGCAAAACGTTTGTCTTTGAGTTTATCTACCAGCTGTTCTTGAAGATCGTTAGCAATGTCATTTATACATCTGGCAACAGTGTCATTGGACAGAGGGATAGTTTTTATTTTGGCAGTACTTGCGTCATCCAGCATGACAGAAACCATGTCTAATGCTGCAGGCAGTATCAGCTCCTCTGCTATGGTGTGGGTTTTTTTTGCACTGAGCAATTTGGTACGCCACCTTATATGATGCTAACAGTGCTCGCTGGTTTATTGAAATAGCATTCACAAAGCAGGATGATTGTTGGCAATATTCGGCACGTTTTTGCTGAAAAAACTCAAGTGGCTTATCAGCGTGATTGGGGTGTAATGTCTTTAAGTGACGCCTTCATTTATTTGGCTTCATACTGTCCACTGCCAACATTTTTAGACACAGTAAACACACCAGTCTTTCCTCTTTTCCCACCATAGTCACAGTGAAGCCAAGCGCTACATACGCTTCGTCATATTTCCTCGTCTTAGCTTTCGGGAGACTGTCGTTTGTCTCATTATCTCCGTCTCTCTCCGCCTTTCTTTTCATCCCTGTTAAATATTTTTCCATGGTGTCTACCCCATAGCGCTAATACTCCCCGCGCACACCCTGACAATGAGAGTGCCACTGCCACCTACTGTAGTGGATGTGCAATTACACGTTATTCTAGTACAGCAAAAGCATATTCCCCGGGGTCACACGCCCCCCCCCGGCATCGTACTACGCCCACCCCCAGGGGGCGCGCCCCACAATTTGAGAAGGACTGATGTAAATGGTGATTTTTTCTAGACGTACTGAGGTAAAGTTTGGTGTTCCACAAGGTTCTGTCTTGGGTCTACTGCTTTTTTCTTTATATATGTTACCTCTGGGTGATATTATTCATAAACAATGTATTAGTTTCCACTGTTATGCTGATGACACACAGTTGTATGTTTCTGCAAAACCAGATGAGAGACATGAGCTTAATTGAATTGAGGAATGTGTAAAGGACATTAGACACTAGATGCTTATTAACTTCCTTCTGCTTAACTCTGACAAGACTGAAGTACTTGTACTAGGACCACATGCAGCTCGAAGTAAGTTTTCTGATTCCACTGTAACTCTGGATTGCCTTTCTGTTTCTGTGCAGCAGTAAAATACCTTGGGGTGATTATTGACCCCAGTCTTTCATTCGAAACTCACATTGATAACATTACCCGGATAGCTTTCTTTCATCTCAGAAATATTGCTAAGATAAGAAATTTAATGTCACTACATGACGCAAAAAAACTAGTTCCTACTTTTGTTACCTCCATGTTGGATTATTGTAATGCCTTACTGTCTGGATGTCCCAATAAGTGCATAAACAAGCTCCAGTTAGTTCAAAATGCAGCAGCAAGAGCCCTTACTAGAACTAGAAAATATGACCACATCACCCCTGTCTTATCCACACTGCATTGGCTCCCAATCAAATTTCGTATTGATTATAAAATACTACTATTGACCTTTAAAGCACTGAATGGTCTTGCGCCACAGTTCCTGAGCGAACTTCTGGTCCTTTATGACCCGCCACACCGACTTAGATCAAAAGGTGCAGGCTATCTGTTGGTACCTCGTATAGTGAAGGCTACATCAGGGGGCAGAGCCTTTTCTTACAAAGCCCCACAGTTGTGGAACAGCCTTCCAAGTAGTGTTCGGGAATCAGACACAGTCTCAGTGTTTAAGTCTCAGCTGAAAACATATCTGTTTAGTCAAGCCTTTTGTTAATGGTGTTTATGAGGTAAAGGAGTAGATCTGGAGGGTCCTCAGACATAGAGTGTTTTGGTAAACTGGGATGTATGGATGCTGTCAGTCCCCCACTTGCTTGCTCACTCGAGTTTGTTGATGGTGTAGTGGCTGCTGCTTTATGTCCCAGGGCTCCCTCATGCCTGTGTTACCTTCTGGCTCGCCCCTTTTAGTTATGCTGTCATAGTCAGTTTAGCCAGAGTCCCTGCTTGTATTCAGTGCAAAATGCATACTGTTCCTACTTATTCAGGTGACATTGGGCATACCTAACAACCTGTGTTTTCTCTCTCTCTCGCTCTCTCTACCCCCCCCCCCAAAAAAAAAACCTGTCCCTCTGAGTTACATGTCAATCCTGAGATTAAGATGCTGACCACATTGCTCCTGTGGAGGACGGCCCCATATGCACAGTTGAAAGTCACACTTGGGAGACGCTCTGGACACTTATAGTCATGCTTTTATGGCTGAGGACTACAGTACTTTAGGACTGCAGTTGTCATGAACAGTTTTGCACTCAAGTTTCCATCAGTGAAGAGTTATACGGTAACATTAACGAAACTGATTTCATGTTAAAACTGTTAATGTTATAGTCATGTAGTCTGGTGTTGCCCAAATGAGGATGGGTTCCCTTCTGAGTCTTGTTCCTCTTGGGGTTTCTTCCTCATGTCATCTAAGGGAGTTTTTCCTTGCCACCATCTTGCTCACTGGGGATAGATTAGGGATAAAATTAGCTCATGTTTTAAGTCATTCAAATTCTGTAAAGCTGCTTTGCGACAATGTCTCTTGTTAAAAGTGCTATACAAATAAACTTGACTTGATTTGACTTAATTGTAATATAGCTTACTTTTCTCCTAGGTGCATGTTTATTGAACATTTTATGGAAAAAGTCTCCAGGGTCAGTTCTTTGTAAAAGTCAGAAGTAAAACTGTAATTTTTGTTGTTGTTGTTTTTTTTCTTCTGAGAAAAGAGAGGTTAGCAAGGGATCAACTCCTTGATCTTTAGTGATAACAGAACTAAACTGTTTGACAGACATTAGCAACAGCTAGCTAATACATTTAAGATTTGTCTCTCCCTATAGGTTTACGTTTTGGTCAATATAATGGTTAAAAACAGAAAAATACAAGATCATTGCAACAAATAAACTATATCAGTGGGTTTTTTCAGACATCTGGTGATGAATGTACAGAAGACGTGATTTTACAGTATATCTATGTCATATTCCACTGACTTCTCTTACTGTGGACCTCAATCACTGGACGTTATTAGGAACTTGTGTTTGATTCTTAGATTCCTGTTCTTGACTGCAGGAGTGGAACCCAATGTGGTCTTCTGTTGTTGCATGCTGAAATGCTTTTCTGCTCACCACAGTTGTAAAGAGTGATTATATGAGTTACGATATCCTTCCTGGCAACTTAAACCAAGCTGTCCATTTTCCTCTGACCTCTCTTATCAACAAGGCATTTGTTTCCACCCACAGAACTGTCGCTCACTCAATGTTTTTTTTTTTTTGTTGTTTTTTTATACTATTCTGTGTAAACTCTAGAGACTGTTGTGTGTGAAAACCCCAGGAGATCATCAGTTTCTGAAATACTCAAACCAGTCAACCTGGCTCAAACCAACACCCATGCCACAGTGAAAGAAAGTCACACTTTGAGATCGTTTTTTTCTCATTCTTATGTTTGAAGTGAACATTAACTGAAGCTTTTGATTTGTATCTGCATGACTTTATGCATTGTGCTGCTGTCAAGGGATCAGCTGATTAGAGAACTGCATGTGGATGGGTGTTCCTAATAAAGTGACAGGTGAGTGCAAATTACATTTTTGCTTCTATAGTTATACTGTACATGTTTATCTGTGGATACACACACACACACTTTGTAGCTACACATGTTGGTACATCACAGTGATTCACACACTGGAATAAGTGCACTGTAATTATGAAACTCTCATCTCATCTCATTATCTCTAGCCGCTTTATCCTTCTACAGGGTCGCAGGCAAGCTGGAGCCTATCCCAGCTGACTACGGGCGAAAGGCGGGGTACACCCTGGACAAGTCGCCAGGTCATCACAGGGCTGACACATAGACACAGACAACCATTCACGCTCACATTCACACCTACGGTCAATTTAGAGTCACCAGTTAACCTAACCTGCATGTCTTTGGACTGTGGGGGAAACCGGAGCACCCGGAGGAAACCCACGCGGACACGGGGAGAACATGCAAACTCCGCACAGAAAGGCCCTCGCCAGCCACAGGGCTCGAACCCAGGACCTTCTTGCTGTGAGGCGACAGCGCTAACCACTACACCACCGTGCCGCAAGAATATTTTATAGAAAAACACTTGTTTTACAAAAATATTTAAGTCTGAGATATAAAATAGATACAACTACAATAAATATAACACAAGAACATTTTAATAGAAAAAAACTTATATTAAAAATATTGAAATTGTAACAAAAATAGATACAACTAAACAGTCAGATAAATGGATAAAGTTATAACAAGAACACAAGATTATTTTAATAGGAAAAAACAATTAATGCAAAAAAATATATTATTAGAAAAATAGATACAACTAGACAAACAGATAAATAAATAAAATACACAAAAATAGAACAAACAAAATGACGATAGAATAAATTAAATGAACGTCCGTGCAAAGTAGTTTTCCCACAATATTATCATTAATATCACACAACAACATTATAAACTATATACAAAACAATTTGAACTATTAGGCAAACAGATAAAACTTGAATAAATAAAAGGCAAATGCTGTTTAGCCTACTTCTTGTCCTTGGGCAAAAGCTTTTTCATCTGAAACACAGTACAGAAAAAGAACGACACACACACACACACACACACACTTACCATTATGATGTCTTTATATTTCATTTTCACCTGTTGCCAGGTGCGTTTGGCACTGCTGTTGCCTCTGAAATGTTCACAGGACATACACCAACTTAGTCAAAGGGACTGAACAGTCAGTCATCCTAATTCATGTGACTCTGTGCACATATCAGCTTAAGTAGGCTACTCCATGAATTTACCATAGCAAATTTTATTCAGGATTTTTCGGACATTAAACAAGCTATATATGACTGGGGCCACGTCGAAGGACCATTTTCTGTGACTTGTGATTGATCATGAAGCTTTCTCTCATCCTATACTTCTGTTCTGGAACATGTAGAAGGGAGAATGTACTTGCGCATTTACCCGATCGGCAATTCGTTGCCAACATGCTTGCCGCTCCTTATTGGCAGCCGCTGTGTTAGATTTTGCTCTTAATGTTGTTTTGAACTCCTCGTAGCTTTGCATTATGACAGCGCATTCTTCCTCCGTGAAGTACGGCGACCGTGCCATTGTGAACAGTGGTGATTTGCGCTGATAACCTCCCCTTTAACGTGAACGCGCATTAACCCTGATTAGGTTAAACCAGGTTCAACAAATCAACTTCATAACTGGCGTCGTAGTACCGTTTAACCACAAACAAGATAACCAGGTTTTGTCAACCCCGGTTTAGCGGGGGAACCCTGGGTTACTTCTGGGTAGGTTAACCTCCGTTCGTAGTACAGGGCCCTGGAGCCTATCCCGGCTGACTATGGGTGCGAGGCAGGGTACGCCCTGGGCAAGTTGCCAGATCATATTACAGGGTCAGTAAAACATTCACTTTTTAATTCTTGAGAATTTTTAAAAGTAACTTTTTTAAACTTTCACTTAAGTAACTTTTTTTTGGATGGATAATTCCACCTAACATTGGGTAAGAGTTTAACGCATTGTCTATACTTTCACTTCATTCTGAGCACTTTTTTCACCTCTGGATATAAACATATCAGGAGGTGTGGCGCAAAACACAAAATGTGCTTATGACATGTCTGAGATCATTGTTTAATTTACTGTTTAATTTCATGTCTGTAGCTCTGTACTAATTGTGTCTTGTGTGAACCTAAATGATATAAAAAATCCTCAGGACTAAAGCGTAAATGTCTTAATAGAAGAGACTCTTCTGAAAAAGACTCATATGCTAGAACAAATACACATTATCAGGGTAATTAATATGAATATTGTAGCTATTATCCCAGTTAATTATTAATAAATAACTTAATAAATTAAGTAAATAATTAATAAATAAATAAAGAGTAAGGTAATGGCAGACCAGTCAAAGAGCATAAATGCAATTAATTGTCACTAAGGATTAAAAGGCATGTTGTTGCAGGAAAATAATCAATGACAGCATGATGTAATGTCCGAATGACACCTGATGCAAAGCAGAGTCATTGTTACCATCATAAAGCTGATTATTTTCCAATAACAGCACATCCTGAAGTGTTTTTCTTTGTCTTGTACCATAGCAACATGCCAATGATTTCATTTTCTAAAATGGATTACTGTATGACAAATCATATATTTTGCTGCAAGTAAAGCACAGAGTATTGACAGAACATCTAGCTCACAATGTAATGCCTGTGTTTAAACCCATCTATTCTTTAATCTACTCCTTCTTATGAGTGATAAGATAATCAGGCTTCATATAAGGCTGATTAAAGTTATAACACTTTGAAATCTGAAGCCCATGCTGTGCTGTAAATTACTTCATATAGATACAGACAGCAGGGGAGTTTCACGGCGAGATATGTGAAGATCTGCTGTCTAATGATGTTATCACATCTCAGCAGGTTTCTTCAGTTTGATCCACAAAACAGATGTGAGAATCTCCGTCACATCATGATGGTGTCATACCCTGCAAAACTCAATTCAGTTATTTACCTTCACTTGACCTTTACTGTGTCAGAAAAAAGAAAAAAAGCAAGATGTCCACAGTGTCGGACAGCCCAGAAGCAGTGACTCTAGTACATTTCAACATCTCGTTGTAGTACGTAAGTGTGGTGTATCAGAGGTTTTTACAGATATGTACATCAAGTACATGCTTATAGATTCATAGATAATACAGAAGAACTGAAAGAAAGAGGACTGGGAAAGCATCATTCCCAGATTTCCCCTTGGTATATCACAGAGAGATGGAAGGAAAGAAGTCAGGAAAAGTCAGTAAATCAGTCAGTGAATTATTAAAACAGTCAGTTGCAAAGTCAGTAGGTAAATAAATCAGTAAGTAATTCAGTAAATAAATACATCAGAAAGTAAGTCGAAGTAAACATGGCAGTCAATAGTAAATACATCAGTCAGTAAATAAATATGGCAGTCAGCAAGTCAGTCAGTGAATATGGCAGTCGATAATAATAATAATAATAATAATAATAATAATAATTTCAATTTATATAGCGCCTTTCACAAACCCAAGGACGCTTTGCCCAGGAGTTACCAAAAAATAAATAAAAAAATAAATCGATGTTAGTCAGTGAATATGGCAGTCAATAAGTCAGTCATTGAATACATGTCAGTAAGTGAATACGGCGGTTGCTAAGTCTCATCTCATCTCATTATCTCTAGCCGCTTTATCCTGTTCTACAGGGTCGCAGGCAAGCTGGAGCCTATCCCAGCTGACTACGGGTGAAAGGCGGGGTACACCCTGGACAAGTTGCCAGGTCATCACAGGGCTGACACATAGACACAGACAACCATTCACACTCACATTCATACCTATGGTCAATTTAGAGTCACCAATTAACCTAACCTGCATGTCTTTGGACTGTGGGGGAAACCGGAGCACCCGGAGGAAATCCATGCGGACATGGGGAGAACATGCAAACTCCGCACAGAAAGGCCCTCGCCGGCCACAGGGCTCGAACCTGGACCTTCTTGCTGTGAGGCGACATCGCTAACCACTACACCACCGTGCCGCCCCAGTCGATAAGTCAGTCAGTGAATACATGTCAGTAAGTAAATATGGCAGTCATTAAGTCAGTCAGTGAATACATGTCAGTAAGTAAATATGGCATTCATTAAGTCAGTCAGTGAATACATCAGGAAGTGAATGTCATTCAGTAAATAAATGTGCCAGTAAGTCAGGACATAAATACATCAAAACGTCAGTAAGTAAATATCTCATCTCATTATCTCTAGCCACTTTATCCTGTTCTACAGGGTCGCAGGCAAGCTGGAGCCTATCCCAGCTGACTACGGGTGAAAGGCGGGGTACACCCTGGACAAGTCGCCAGGTCATCACAGGGCTGACACATAGACACAGACAATCATTCACACTTACACCTATGGTCAATTTAGAGCCACCAGTTAACCTAACCTGCATGTCTTTGGACTGTGGGGGAAACCAGAGCACCTGGAGGAAACCCATGTGGACACAGGGAGAACATGCAAACTCCACACAGAAAGGCCCTCGTCGGCCACGGGGCTCGAACCTGGACCTTCTTGCTGTGAGGCGACAGCGCTAACCACTACACCACCGTGCCGCCCCTTAAGCATGTTTTATTTAGTATAATAAATTCTTGTAGGTAAGAGTGTATATAATTTATTTTGACAAGCATTAAAACAGTTTTCATAATGTCCATCATAAACACAGTAAACATACACTAACGAGAACAAACATAGCAAAATATGTCAGTCATGTTGTAGTTGTTCACTCACCATCCAATTTTAGCATAAACCTAATTTACATCATGCTATTAAATATTAGAATTCACCATTAAGGGCCGTGGATAAATTTTTCCGGTTAACCATAAAAATATCATTAAGGCATTAGTTATAGGTGAGAGTAAACAGAAAACTTAGACATGAGTAAACAAGAATTGTTAAGGCATTTGTTATTTGGTGAATTTCTTCAAAGAAATTTATGAAAATTTTAATATAAAGTATTACCAGCAAAAATATTGACTGAACACACAATATAATTCTACTATTTGTTCTCATCTGCTTTCTGGTATGCAGACATCTCTACTGCATGACTCTGAACACTAATGGAGGAAGATAATTGCCTCTTTTTCTTTTTACTCTACAAGAATATATGGCATCAATTACAAAAAAAAAAAATCCATTCCTTATTATCCCCAATTGAAGTAGGATGTTTAAACACTACAAACATTCCCTCAGTTTAGTCTTGTGATATTTCATGGAAAGGGTTTTAAAATGCGTGTAGTCCTTTCAGTCAGTCCTCAAGAGGATCTCCAACCTCATTTTCATCTCATCTCATCTCATTATCTCTAGCCGCTTTATCCTTCTACAGGGTCGCAGGCAAGCTGGAGCCTATCCCAGCTGACTACGGGCGAAAGGCGGGGTACACCCTGGACAAGTCGCCAGGTCATCACAGGGCTGACACATAGACATAGACAACCATTCACACTCACACCTACGGTCAATTTAGAGTCACCAGTTAACCTAACCTGCATGTCTTTGGACTGTGGGGGAAACCGGAGCACCCGGAGGAAACCCACGCGGACACGGGGAGAACATGCAAACTCCACACAGAAAGGCCCTCGCCGGCCACGGGGCTCGAACCTGGACCTTCTTGCTGTGAGGCGACAGCGCTAACCACTACACCACCGTGCCGCCCCCAACCTCATTTTATTCATTAAAATAATTACAGATTTATTTTATATATTTTTTTAAATGGAGAACATCTGGTTTATGTGGAAGAGTGAAGGAGCTGGGAGGGATGGAGATTCAGCATCAGTGTTCTGGAGAATTGACTTAATATGTGTCATTTCAGATTAGAAGGCTTGTTCATAGGGGGAAAAAATTTATTTAAAAAAGAGGTGTTAATAATGGCTTCTTCAGTGCAGCTGGATCTTATGGGAAATTTGCACAAATTTGAACAAAGGAGCATCAAGTGATTGGATTTTGCTTGATTTTATATTAAGTTGCAAAAGAAAAGAAAAAAAGTATGACCCTTAACCATAACTTAATTCTTGACTCCTAAAATTATTTTGGTACATACATATTTTCCTTGTTTAACACCTAAAAACACTTTACCCCAAATATGTGGTGTCATTTGTTAAGCACAAACTTGGATATAAATCCTACTGATCATTTTGTCTTTGTATTTGCCAACAGCCAAGATCTGCGAGAAAAACACAAAAATATGTCTAGCCATCACAATTTGACCCTTGTCAAAGTCGCTCAGATCTTTACGCTTGCCCATTTTTCCTGCTTCCAACACATCAACTTCGAGAACTGACTGTTCTCTTGATGTCGAATATATCCCACCCCTTAACAGGTACCATTGTAATGAGATAATTAAATAATATTGGCTGGCATTGAGTGGTATATCAGATATATTCCATTCAGCTAGCATGATATTGAACGAGTCAAAAATGAGTTTGGCCAGTTCAGTACCCGGACCCTTCTTCTACGCAGCCATGATGCTGTAATTGATGCAGTATGTGGTTTGGAATTGTCATGTTGGAAAATGCAAGGTCTTCCCTGAAAGAGACGTCGTCTGGATGGGAGCATATGTTGCTCTAGAACCTGGATATACCTTTCAGCATTGATGGTGTCTTTCCAGATGTGTAAGCTGCCCATGCCACATGCACTAATGCAACCCCATACCATCAGAGATGCAGGCTTCTGAACCGAGCGCTGATAACAACTTGGGTCGTCCTTCTCCTCTTTAGTCCGAATGACACATCTTCCCTGATTTCCATAAAGAACTTCAAATTTTGATTCGTCTGACCACAGAACAGTTTTCCACTTTGCCACAGTCCATTTTAAATGAGCCTTGGCCCAGAGAAGACGTCTGCGCTTCTGGATCATGTTTAGATACGGCTTCTTCTTTGAACTATAGAGTTTTAGCTGGCAACGGCGGATGGCACGGTGAATTGTGTTCATAGATAATGTTCTCTGGAAATATTCCTGAGCCCATTTTGTGATATCCAATACAGAAGCATGCCTGTATGTGATGCAGTGCCATCTAAGGGCCCGAAGATCACAGGCACCCAGTATGGTTTTCTGGCCTTGACCCTTTTGCACAGAGATTCTTCCAGATTCTCTGAATCTTTTGATGATATTATGCACTATAGATGATGATATGTTCAAACTCTTTGCAATTTTACACTGTCGAACTCCTTTCTGATATTGCTCCACTATTTGTCGGCGCAGAATTAGGGGGATTGGTGATCCTCTTCCCATCTTTACTTCTGAGAGCCGCTGCCACTCCAAGATGCTCTTTTTATACCCAGTCATGTTAATGACCTATTGCCAATTGACCTAATGAGTTGCAATTTGGTCCTCCAGCTGTTCCTTTTTTGTACCTTTAACTTTTCCAGCCTCTTATTGCCCCTGTCCCAACTTTTTTGAGATGTGTTGCTGTCATGAAATTTCAAATGAGCCAATATTTGGCATGAAATTTCAAAATGTCTCACTTTCGACATTTAATCTGTTGTCTATGTTCTATTGTGAATACAATATCAGTTTTTTGAGATTTGTAAATTCTTGCATTCCATTTTTATTTACAATTTGTACTTTGTCCCAACTTTTTTGGAATCGGGGTTGTAACAATTAGACAAACGAAAGATTAAATACAGAGGGCTATTTGCATTATCTACCGTGAAAAAGTATAGAAATATTGCCTTTTTGAGAGGCTTGGAAAAAATTGCACATTACAGGTAGACTCTGTATAATATATATAAGTATTATGATACATACACAATCCTTTCAAGTGTTCAACACGTCTTTCTCTTTCAAAATTCTCTCAAAATCTTTCATATTTAATTATGTAAACCTGGCGGCCACGCTTGTTTACCAATTGTTACAGTCGCTTGGTAGCACATAAGTTTTATGTCTCCAACGTGTCTCTTTTCCAGTTTGTCGATGTCTGTTGTTACAGTGGGGCAAAAAAGTATTTAGTCAGTCACCAATTGTGCAAGTTCTCCCACTTAAAAAGATAAGAGAGGCCTGTAATTTTCATCATAGGTATAGCTCAACAATGAGAGACAAAATGAGAAAAAAAAATCCAGAAAATCACATTGTCTGATTTTTAAAGAATTTATTTGCAAATTATGGTGGAAAATAAGTATTTGGTCAATAACAAAAGTTCATCTCAATACTTTGTTATATACCCTTTGTTGGCAATGACAGAGGTCAAACGTTTTCTGTAAGTCTTCACAAGGTTTTCACACACTGTTGCTGGTATTTTGGCCCATTCCTCCATGCAGATCTCCTCTAGAGCAGTGATGTTTTGGGGCTGTTGCTGGGCAACATGGACTTTCAACTCCCTCCAACTCACTCCAAGACCTTGAAATGCTTCTTACGAAGCCACTCCTTCATTGCCCGGGCGGTGTGTTTGGGATCATTGTCATGCTGAAAGACCCAGCCACGTTTCATCTTCAATGCTCTTACTGATGGAAGGAGGTTCTCACTCAAAATCTCATGATACATGGCCCCATTCATTCTTTCCTTTACACGGATCAGTCGTCCTGGTCCCTTTGCAGAAAAACAGCCCCAAAGCATGATGTTTCTACCCCCATGCTTCACAGTAGGTATGGTGTTCTTTGGATGCAGCTCAGCATTCTTTCTCCTCCAAACATGACAAGTTGAGTTTTTACCAAAAAGTTCTATTTTGGTTTCATCTGACCATATGACATTCTCCCAATCCTCTTCTGGATCATCCAAATGCTCTCTAGCAAACGTCAGACGGGCCTGGACATGTACTGGCTTAAGCAGGGGGACACGTCTGGCACTGCAGGATTTGAGTCCCTGGCGGCGTAGTGTGTTACTGATGGTAACCTTTGTTACTTTGGTCCCAGCTCTCTGCAGGTCATTCACTAGGTCCCCCCGTGTGGTTCTGGGATTTGTGATCATTTTGACCCCACGGGGTGAGATCTTGCATGGAGCCCCAGATCGAGGGAGATTATCAGTGGTCTTGTATGTCTTCCATTTTCTAATAATTGCTCCCACAGTTGATTTCTTCACACCAAGCTGCTTACCTATTGCAGATTCAGTCTTCCCAGCCTGGTGCAGGTCTACAATTTTGTTTCTGGTGTCCTTTGACAGCTCTTTGGTCTTGGCCATAGTGGAGTTTGGAGTGTGACTGTTTGAGGTTGTGGACATGTGTCTTTTATACTGATAACGAGTTCAAACAGGTGCCATTAATACAGGTAACAAGTGGAGGACAGAGGAGCCTCTTAAAGAAGTTGTTACAGGTCTGTGAGAGCCAGAAATCTTGCTTGTTTGTAGGTGACCAAATAGTTATTTTACAGAGGAATTTACCAATTAATTCATTAAAAATCCTACAATGTGATTTCCTGGATTCTTTCCCCCTATTCTGTCTCTCATAGTTGAAGTGTACCTATGATGAAAATTACAGGCCTCTCTCATCTATTTAAGTGGGAGAACTTGCACAATTGGTGGCTGACTAAATACTTTTTTGCCCCACTGTATGTTTTTCTCTTATAAATATGTGTGAAGCATATATAATGAAGTTTTGGTACCCTTTCGAGTGTTCAATGTGTCTTTCTCTTTCCTGGCAAACACAGAAATGGTTCTGCACATGTGCAGCAGAAAACTCTCATTGGATATTCGCATCAACTCTGATGTGTGACATCATGTTGTCTTGACAACCATGCAATATCATAAACCATATTCAACACTCATTCTCCATTGAGTAGAGTAACATAATACACAGAAGATAAGCAATATACTAAGAATATTACATGCTATCAAACCAAATGAATGAAACACGCTAGAAGGGAATAGAATACATGTTTTTATTCCATCAAAAAAGTGTCCTAATAAATATATTACGTTCATTATTTCTTCTTCTTAAATCAAAAAAGTGTCCTGTATGGATAATAATCAATGTTATTCACTTTACCTGTCAGTGTTTTTAACGTAAATGTAAAAGATAGTCCATGTACCCAATTGTTACACAACTCTCAAAGCTTAATTTTAAAACTCATCTACTTCCAAATCACAGAGGTATCAATTTAAAGCTTATGATTTTCCACTTTTTGGGATTTTCCACTTTTCTTGTTTCTCTGTGATACAAGCAAGAGATATTTAATATAAAATGAAATGTTTCTTATCGCTGATAGTGACTAAATTCAAAGGAATAGATTGCTGTTAATAACTCTTGTTCTACATACAAACAGAAATATGATAAATAAGATCAATTAAAAGTTTTGCACTTTTAGTTTTTTCTCAGTATTCTTTTATGATCTACAATGAAAAAAAATGTATAAGTTTAGAATGTCTTGTTAGCCGCAATACAGTAACTACAACTTGAAAGAGATAACGTCTGTATCTTTTCATGACTTGTGTGAATTGTTACAACTTGGCAATAACATTCCAGTCCTTTTTAACAGCTCTGTGACTATTGCTGAACTTTATCTCTGCCTTTAGTGAGGTAAGTTTTTATACTTATATAACAAACTGAATTCGGTATTCTGGTGTGGTTCTTATTTAAATCATACTGGAGTGATAATTTCATGTGTGTACAGTGGGGCAAAAAAGTATTTAGTCAGCCACCAATTGTGCAAGTTCTCCCACTTAAAAAGATGAGAGAGGCCTGTAATTTTTATCATAGGTACACTTCAAATATGAGAGACAGAATGGGGGGAAAGAATCCAGGAAATCACATTGTAGGATTTTTAATGAATTATTTGGTAAATTCCTCAGTAAAATAAGTATTTGGTCACCTACAAACAAGCAAGATTTCTGGCTCTCACAGACCTGTAACAACTTCTTTAAGAGGCTCCTCTGTCCTCCACTCGTTACCTGTATTAATGGCACCTGTTTAAACTTGTTATCAGTATAAAAGACACATGTCCACAACCTCAAACAGTCACACTCCAAACTCCACTATGGCCAAGACCAAAGAGCTGTCAAAGGACACCAGAAACAAAATTGTAGACCTGCACCAGGCTGGGAAGACTGAATCTGCAATAGGTAAGCAGCTTGGTGTAAAGAAATCAATTGTGGGAGCAATTATTAGAAAATGGAAGACATACAAGACCACTGATAATCTCCCTCGATCTGGGGCTCCACACAAGATCTCACCCCGTGGGGTCAAAATGATCATAAGAACGGTGAGCAAAAATCCCAGAACCACACAGGGGGACCTAGTGAATGACCTGCAGAGAGCTGGGACCAAAGTAACAAAGGCTACAATCAGTAACACACTACGCCGCCAAGGACTCAAATCCTGCAGTGCCAGATGTGTCCCCCTGCTTAAGTCAGTACATGTCCAGGCCCGTCTGACGTTTGCTAGAGAGCATTTGGATGATCCAGAAGAGGATGTCATATGGTCAGATGAAACCAAAATAGAACTTTTTGGTAAAAACTCAACTTGTCGTGTTTGGAGGAGGAAGGATGCTGAGTTGCATCCAAAGAACACCATACCTACTGTGAAGCATGGGGGTGGAAACATCATGCTTTGGGGCTGTTTTTCTGCAAAGGGACCAGGACGACTGATCCGTGTAAAGGAAAGAATGAATAGGGCCATGTATCGTGAGATTTTGAGTGAAAACCTCCTTCCATCAGCAAGTGATTGAAGATGAAACGTGGCTGGGTCTTTCAGCATGACAATGATCCCAAACACACCGCCCGGGCAACGAAGGAGTGGCTTCGTAAGAAGCATTTCAAGGTCCTGGAGTGGCCTAGCCAGTCTCCAGATCTCAACCCCATAGAAAATCTTTGGAGGGAGTTGAAAGTCCATGTTGCCCAGTGACAGCCCCAAAACATCACTGCTCTAGAGGAGATCTGCATGGAGGAATGGGCCAAAATACCAGCAACAATGTGTGAAAACCTTGTGAAGAATTACAGAAAACGTTTGACCTCTGTCATTGCCAACAAAGGGTATATAACAAAGTATTGAGATTAACTTTTGTTATTGACCAAATACTTATTTTCCACCATAATTTGCAAATAAATTCTTTAAAAATCAGACAATGTGATTTTTATGGATTTTTTTTCCTCATTTTGTCTCTCATAGTTGAGGTATACCTATGATGAAAATTACGGGCCTCTCTCATCTTTTTAAGTGGGAGAACTTGCACAATTGGTGACTGACTAAATACTTTTTTGCCCCACTGTATAATACACACATGAAATTATCACTCCAGTATGACATGGTGTACAATTAAAAGGTTCAAGGCATTCAGTGTACACCATGTACACTGAATGCCTTGAACCTTTTAATTGTACACCATGGAAAAGGGTTTACTCTCTAATCTCTGATCAGAAGTACTCCACTAGACATCTCCCAGCTTTAAATCTGTCAGATTAGTCACTTGTTTGCCTTTCGAGTTCGAAAATAAATGACTATCAGGAGGCTGAAATCATTTAGGTGACATGTTTTCCAAGATGCATGCACCCCAGACCTCTGAACAATAATTTACTGAAGCAGTGCTGCCTGAGATAAGCCGCAACATGCTGAATATCTGACTGAGACCTTGTAGATTTCTGACATTGTATAATCCTCTTAAGACCGACCATGTTTTGCTGACATACTGGTATAAAAATGTTTTTGAAAAGGTCTACTACATTAGTAATGCATTTTCCTGAAATTTTTTTCCAGTCTTGAGAATTTTGCCTAGGCCCTGATTTCCTTAAATCCCAATGTGCATGTCTGTATATAAATGTAGAATAAATCTAGTTAGTGGGTGTGCTGAATATTGGGTGACTTTCAAAACCATGTACCACAGCAATTTTCCAGAAATGACCATTTTTACTTAAATAATGACTCATCATACTTTTTTAAATCAATTTATGGTTACATAATGGCCATAACTATGAAGCCATGGCCTAATGGTTTGAGAAGCAGCTTTGGGGCCAAAAGGTCACTGGTTTGATTCCCTAGACCAGCAGAAATGGCTGATGTGCCCTTGAGCAAGGCACCTAACCCCACAACTGCTCTGGATATGTTGTACATTGCTCTGGATAAGAGCATCTGCTAAATGCCATTAATGTAATATAACATTTAAATGTTATGTAACTTCGACAAAATCAGTTAGTTCATATCACTTATAGCAGGAAAAAAAACATTTATTCCATCAAGTGCCTTTCTTTTTTTTCTGTATTTGTACTTAAGACAAAAAAAAAAAAATCATTTTATAGTGAAACCACTGTTGTGAAGACTTTTGTATGTTGGATCACTTTTACAAAGTGTTGATACGAAAGACTCCTTTTATAATTGCTTCCAAAGATGTGGCCATACTAATGACAGTATGATACTAATGACCCATATATTGTTCTTCCCAAAACTGTTGCTCCAAATTTGGTAGCACACAATCATATTGAATATCTTTGTATGCTGGACTATTGCAATTTCCCTTCACTGGAACTAAGAGGCCTGAACCTGTTCCAGCATGACATTGCCTCTGTGCACAAAGCAAGCTCCATGAAGACATGGCTTACCAAGGTTGGACTGGAAGAACTCAAGTGTCCCTGACCTCATCCCCACTGAACACCTTTGGGATGAACTGGAACACCGGCTGCACCTCAACATCAGCACCTGATCTCACTAATGCTCTTGTGACTGAATGAACACACATCCCCACAGCCATGCCCCAAAATCTAGTTGAAAGCTTTCCCAGAAGAGTGGACCTTATTCATCGGCGGCTGTCCATCGCTAGTGATGATCACTGCTTCATTAGGATGTGCAGAAATGCAGATGGGCCATGAGGCCTATACCAGAGTGACAGAGTCATCTGCAGTGGTGGCACGAACAGCCTGGCTGAGCTGCCATGGAATGTCTGTTTCATGCACCCTCGTATACTCCCTTTAACATTTGTCTTCAATTGCGGACATCCATCCATTATCTATAGCCGCTTATGCTGTCCTACAGGGTTGCAGGCAAGCTGGAGCCTATCCCAGCTATGGGTGAGAGGTACACCCTGGACAAGTCGCCAGGGCTGACACATAGACACAAACAACCATTCACACCTATGGTTAATTTAGAGCCACCAATTAGCCTAACCTGCATGTCTTTGGGCGGCACGGTGGTGTAGTGGTTAGCACTGTCGCCTCACAGCAAGAAGGTCCTGGGTGCGAGCCCAGCGGCCGGCGAGGGCCTTTCTGTGTGGAGTTTGCATGTTCTCCCTGTGTCTGCGTGGGTTTCCTCCGGGTGCTCCGGTTCCCCCACAGTCCAAAGACATGCAGGTTAGGTTAATTGGTGGCTCTAAATTGACTGTAGGTGTGAATATGAGTGTGAATGGTTGTTTGTCTCTATGTGATAACCTTGTGACCTGCGATAACCTGGTGACTTGTCCAGGGTGTACCCTGCCTCTCACCTATAGTCAGTTGGGATAGGCTGCGACCCTGTAGAACAGGATAAGCGGCTACAGAGAATGGATGGATGGATGCATGTCTTTGGACTGTGGGGGAAACCGGAGCACCTAGAGGAAACCCACGCAGACACAGGGAGAACATACAAACTCCACATAGAAAGGCCCTTGTCGGCCACTTGGGCTCAAACCCAGGACCCTCTTGCTGTGAGGTGACAGTGCTAACCATTACACCACCGTGCCACCCCCAATTGCAGACATTGAGCTTTTAACTATGCTTCACCATGTTGCTCTATCTGAGGCATCCCTTTCCCATATCTGATTGATAATTCCAGCATTCTTCATGTTCCTCTTCAAGATGTCTTTGTACCTCAGTTTCTGTCCTCCTTGTCTCCTCTTTCCTCAGCTCAGTTCTCCGGAGAAAACGGCTTTGAGTAGTCATGTGTCAGGCATGCACCAGATGTGTCCAGCCCAACGAAGTTGGGAGGCTGTGATCAGGACTTCCACGCTTACTATATTGGCTCGCCTGAGGAATTCTACATTGGGGACCTTGTCCTGCCATCTTATTTTGAAGACTTGATGCAGGTGTCGGAATTGTAGCCTGGTCAGTTTCTTGAAATGTTTACAGTAGAGCGTCATGCATTTGGTGGCATAAAGCAGAGATGGTAAGACATTGTATACTTTCAGCTTGGTGGTTCTTTTGATATCATGGCGAGACCATAGTTGCTTTTGTAATGCACTGAAGGATTTGGTGGCAGCTTGAATCTGGCGATCTACCTCCAAGTTTGAGTTTGTGTTGGTAACTGCACTGCCTAAGTAGATGAAACTCTCAGAACTCCTAAGAGGCATTCCATTGACCAAAACAACCTTGCCTGTGGCTCAGGTGAGGGTTGGAACAGGAGTTCTGTTTTCATGGTATTGATTTTCAATCCCAAGAGGGTTGCAGCTGTGGCAAAGTGATCAATGATTTCCTGCATGTTATCCAAATCTGTTGCTACAAATGCAGAGTCATCTGCATACAGCAGTCCTCGCATGCAAATTTGCCGAGTTTTGGTTTAGGACTTGAGTCTGGCAAGATTGAAGAGTTTGCCTTTCGATCGAGTTCTGATGTAGACTTCTTTAGAACTGCTGTAAGGTAGAGTATAAACAATGTCAGTGCAAGAACACATCCTTGCTTGACACCATGATTGACAGGAAAAGCTTCACTAATGTCTCCTCGGATTGAAACCTTCCCAGACATGTTCTCATGGAAGAGCTTAATGAGCTGTATCAGTCTTTCAGGGCATCCATGCACTTCTAGTATCTTCCAAAGCATCTCTCAGTCAATGATGTCAAAGGCCTTTGAGAAGTCTACAAAAACCATGTACAGAGGTTGACGTTGCTCAATGGCTTTCTCTTGGAGTTGTCTCAGAGTAAAGATCATATCTGAGGTAGAGCTGCCAGCCCTGAAACTGCACTGACTTTCTGGAAGTACATCTTCTGATATTTTTAATTCAGTTTAGAACTATCTTGGCCAGAATCTTGCCTGCAATGGAAAGCAGAGATATGCCATGGTGGTTTCCCCATTTGCTCCTTTCTTTTTGTAGATGGTCACAATTAGTGTATCTTTGAAATCCTGGGGAAGACACACTGTAACACTTCCTGATGTGGGTGGAGCACAGAAGCAAGGCAGGCGAGAGTTGATGGTTGCATAAACACTTTCTTTTAACTTTTCAGTTTCCCTTCTTTCTTTCTTTCTTTCTCACTCACTCACTCACTCACTCACTCACTCACTCACACATGTGTTGTGGTTGGGGAGAGAGCTCCTTTTCTCTGCTCTCTCTCTCTCTCCTTTTATGATCCAACCCTGTAACACACACACACACACACACACACACACACACACACACACACACACACACACACACACACACATTAATTGACAGCAGGTGGAATGACTTAGCCACTTACCTTCCCTGACCCCACCCTCCATTCACAGACTGCTGCTTGGCCATGCCCCCGCTACTACACACATGTTCTCCCAACATGTGTTGTACAGTTTTAAGAGTGCAGCTGTTAGGCTGGGGCTGCTTCACTTCAGCAAGTCAGCTAAGATGCCGTCTTGGCCTGGTGCTTTGCCACATCTAGTATCCTTGAGTGCTTTCTCAAGCTCATCTGATGTGATGGGTACACACAGATCTTCTCTTGTCGGTCTCCTTTCAAGCCAGCAACATGCCTCAGGATCAGCTGATGCTTGCTGGTTTAGGAGATTGGAAAAATGCTCCTTCCACCTTCTTTTTATCTCATCTCATCTCATCTCATTACCTCTAGCCGCTTTATCCTTCTACAGGGTCGCAGGCAAGCTGGAGCCTATCCCAGCTGACTATGGGCGAAAGGCGGGGTACACCCTGGACAAGTCGCCAGGTCATCACAGGGCTGACACATAGACACAGACCCTTCTTTTTATGTCTTCCAGATTTGTGTGGAGTATACTTCTATCAGCACTTTTCACTGGTGCCACTACATTGCTTCTTGGTCCATAGAGAGTCTTCAGTCCAGCGAATAATCCATGGTAGTCCTTCCTATTTGCCAGTTCCTTAGCTTTCTTGCACCACCATCTTGTCTTTCATGGCTCTGATTTCTCATTGCACTTTCACTTTAATATTTTTGAAAGCTTTCATGCTTTTATCTGAGTTCTCTTTTAGATGTAGGTTGTAAATTTTGTGTTTTTCTTCTAACAAAGCTTGTATAGAATCAGCCTGTTCTTGAAACCAGTCTGGTATACTTTTCTTCTGCTGTCCAAGTATATCACTTGCAGTTGTGTACACAATATCTTTCAGCCATTGCCACATGTCCTCAACATTTTCTGTGTCTTCTTGATTGTAATAGCTATTTTGAGTTTGCACTATCTCATCATTCTTCAACTTGTCTATGTCTCATTTCTTATTTATTGCTGCTCTCTTGCGTCTCGGAAATACAAGTCTGAATATCAGCTTTGATTGGACCATATAGTGGTCTGTTCAGCATTCAGCTACTTGCATTACCTTTGTTGACAGAATCTCTTTCATGTTGGATCTGCGAGTCACAACATAATCAAGGAGATGTACAACTGGTGCCACTACATTGCAAGTCTCTACTACCCAAGTCTCATCTCATCATCTCATTATCTCTAGCCACTTTATCCTTCTACAGGGTCACAGGCAAGCTGGAGCCTATCCCAGCTGACTACAGGCGAAAGGCGGGGTACACCCTGGACAAGTCGCCAGGTCATCACAGGTGTTTAGATCTTGGGTGGCACCAGATGAAATAATTTTTGTCTGGTTGGCGAAAGTAGGTATTTGTGATGCATAATTCACATTGAGTACAAAAGTTGAGCATGAGTTCACCATTTGCATTCCTATTTCTCTTGCCAAATTTCCCAATAGTATCTTCATATATTACGTGATCATTCCTTACTCTTGCATTGAAATCTCCCAGTAGCAGAAGCTTCTCTAATTGAGGTACCCTGTCTACCACATTGGCTAATTTGTGATAGAAGGCTTCTTTTTCTTCATCAGAAGAGGTCATGATAGATGCATGCACATTGATCAAGTTTAGGTAACGATCACTCCCTGTGGGTACACATAAACTTATGATTTGCTCAGATATTCCCAATTGGTAGTGATGGCAGTTTGCTAGCTATCTTATTCGAAATGGCAAAAGCAGCTCCTGCATTTTTTTCTTCTGTCTGTATTCCCACTCCAGTAGAGTGTATTTGTATTTGCTCTCTTGCACTTGTCCTTGGCCTTCAAATCTTGTCTCTTGAAGTGCAGCAATGTCGATGCTGTAGCAATCTAGTTCCTTCACGATCAGAGCTGTTCTATGATCAGGTCTTTTTATCATTGTCCAACATGGTGCAGACATTCCAAGTCCCAACTATCAATTTCATATTCTTTGTCTTTCTACTGCTATTATGGAGACCCACTGGCCATAGTGAGCCAGCCAGGTAAGGACTGGGTAAGCTTTCTTTACCTCACCTTTTCTAGGGGCTTCCCTTTCCAGAACACACAGTGCTTTCCCTAAATAGGGCTGCCTGGACACCCGCAAAGCTGCCTCAGCCTGCTGTTACCCAGAGCTTCAGCGAGGCTGTGGCCATGCGAGCCGCCTGTGTGTGAAGTTCCTGCTAGCAACTTCCAGCTCCTCAGATCTGCTGCTGTCACATTTACTCCATCTCCACAGGGCATTCTTTCTTCTTTCCTAAAGAAGCGCCCTGCACAGTAAGGTATGACAATGTGGTGCCCCCATCATGTTGTCTCTCTGGGCCTCCAGACCTGGTGACAAGTGGTGCACAAAAGTGCCACAGACCTGATGGGTATGGAAGTTGTCCTGCAGTGACAACTGACTTGCCGAGTGATGCCATCCATTGGCTATTTGAGTGGCTCTTCCACATGCCATCAGGTGGTGCGCCATTGACCCTGTTGGGGTCATCTGCCACATTGCACTGAAAAGCGCCTTGCTCCCAGCACCTTATTGGTGATGTACTATTGACCCATAGCTGTAACCAAGGCAGGTGCTACCACTCTGGGTCAGAGCGGACCTGGGAGCAATGGTGATTAAGGTACCCCAATACTCAAGTCCTTACTTTCCCCAATACTCAAGTCCTCCTGGACCTGAGACTCACCACTGGTTGCAGTTTAAAGTCATACCCAGGACTAGGGTATGACTTTATTATAAGAGTACAAAAGGGGTGGGAAAGACTAAATTTAGAATGGGATGTTCAAGTGTCACATTTTGTTGCCATGGTAAGGTGTGTCCATACCTTCGACTATGTTGGTAAGTGGAATGAAGAGGATGTGTGGGTTTGGTGCCATATAATAGGCTGGAATCTTTGCCAGGAAGTACTTTGCTCTGCGCTCAGTGTTATTGGTATACACTCTGAATCCTTTGTGACCTTGAGTGGGACAAAGTGCTAACTGAAACAATAGTTTGACTTGACCTTTCAACAAAAAATGTTGGATCACTATAATGGTAAGAAACCTGGTGGTACTGCTGTTGTTCCCTGATGAAAACTGGTTCTCCATCAAAGTGAACAGATCAAGCATCTTATCTTATATGGTGACATCCATTCTGCAGCATTTTCACACCAATTCACACTTTTGCACCTTCAGAGCTCAATTTAACATGAAGATTTCACGTGTCATGTTATCACAAGTGCATATCATGCAGTTTATACCATCTGGTGAAACTACAGAAGGTGATATGTGGCAAACAAAGATATATATCTCATCTCATCTCATTATCTCTAGCCGCTTTATCCTGTTCTACAGGGTCGCAGGCAAGCTGGAGCCTATCCCAGATGACTATGGGCGAAAGGCGGGGTACACCCTAGACAAGTCACCAGGTCATCACAGGGCTGACACATAGACACAAACAACCATTCACACTCACATTCACACCTACGGTCAATTTAGAGTCACCAGTTAACTTAAGCTGCATGTCTTTGGACTGTGGGGGAAACCGGAGCACCCGGAGGAAACCCACGCGGACACGGGGAGAACATGCAAACTCCGCACAGAAAGGCCCTCGCTGGCCATGGGGCTCGAAACCGGACCTTCTTGCTGTGAGGCGACAGCGCTAACCACTACACCACCGTGCCGCCCAAAGATATATTTGATATTACAACCCAAGTCTCATCTCATCATCTCTAGCCACTTTATCCTTCTACAGGGTCGCAGGCAAGCTGGAGCCTATCCCAGCTGACTACAGGCAAAAGGCAGGGTACACCCTGGACAAGTCGCCAGGTCATCACAGGGCTGACACACAGACACAGACAACCATTCACACTCACACCTACAGTCAATTTAGAGTCACCAGTTAACCTAACCTGCATGTCTTTGGACTGTGGGGGAAACCAGAGCACCCAGAGGAAACCCATGCGGACACGGGGAGAGCATGCAAACTCCGTGCAGAAAGGCCCTCACCGGCCACGGGGCTCGAACCCGGACCTTCTTGCTGTGAGGCGACAGCGCTAACCACTACACCACCATGCCGCCCAATCCAAGTCTCACCAAGACTTATTTTAAAATGCTCTTTATGACTGAAAATGTCCAGATATTGGAAATCCATGCAGAATCTTGTTTACACTGGTGTATGGCCCATTCTATAATTGCGGGTACATTTCAAGTGTTGTCATCGTCAGCTCTGTTATCATTCAACTGGGCAATCCATTAACAGAATTGATGATAGAGTTGACATTTTCCACCATTTTGTGTCTTAACTCCACATGCTAACCTCAAACTAGCTACCACATGGCATGTATTGTATAAAAACAGAATTTTATGGATTTTAATCAGATTTTTGTTTTTTAAAAAATGAGTGAGAGAGGCACTCCAATATTGATTGTTGGCGTATCCTCAACATTTTGTTCAAATTAATGAGAGAAGAAACCTAACATTGCCATTCTGAAGTTTCCCGCCAGAGGAAGTGACATCTCTCGGTGTAGCTGTCATGGGTATTATTAAGGCTTTGTGGATTTTATGTGGTTCTATAACAGAGTTAACAGAGTTGACAAGAACATTGGGATGGATAAAAAAAATATATATATATATATTATTCCCGAAATTTCACATAATACAGAAAATAGATTTTCTATACGGGCGGCACGGTGGTGTAGTGGTTAGCGCTGTCGCCTCACAGCAAGAAGGTTCTGGGTTCGAGCCCCGTGGCTGGCGAGGGCCTTTCTGTGTGGAGTTTGCATGTTCTCCCCGTGTCCGCGTGGGTTTCCTCCGGGTGCTCCGGTTTCCCCCACAGTCCAAAGACATGCAGGTTAGGTTAACTGGTGACTCTAAATTGACCATAGGTGCAAATGTGAGTGTGAATGGTTGTCTGTGTCTATGTGTCAGCCCTGTGATGACCTGGCGACTTGTCCAGGGTGTACCCCGCCTTTCGCCCATAGTCAGCTGGGATAGGCTCCAGCTTGCCTGCGACCCTGTAGAAGGATAATGCGGCTAGAGATAATGAGATGAGATGAGATGAGATTTTCTATACAATTGATTTAATAACAGTTAATAGAATAAGCCCCAAAAAACAGATTGTTGGACTGAATCACTTATGTTTATTCAAGTTGAATGTATGAATCAAGGATGGCACAGTGGTGTAGTGGTAAGCACTGTTGCCTCCCATCAAGAAGGTTCTGGGTTTGAGCCCAGTGGCCAACAGAGGCCTTTCTGTGTGGAATTTGCATGTTCTCCCCATGTCTGTATGGGTTTCCTCCAGGTGCCCTGGTTTCCCCCAAAGACATGCAGGTTAGGCTAATTGGTGGCTCTAAATTGACTGTAGGTGTGAATGGTTGTTTGTCTCTGTGTGTCAGCCCTGTGATGATTTGGCGACTTTTCCAGGGTGTACCCCGCCTCTCGCCCACAGTCAGCTGGGATAGGCTCCAGCTTGCCTGCAGCCCTGCACAGGATAAGCGGTTATGGATAATGGATGGATGTATGCATCAGGAGTCAAAGACAGCCAACAATGTTGGGGTGGGAGTCATTTAGTTTGCATTATTTTTCACAACTGATTCAATAAAAAATTATTTTGTGTAAAATAACAAAAGATTTATCTTGGAGATGCGAAATGTACCCCAAATTTTAGAATCACCAGCATATACAGTACCAGTCAAATGTTTGGATACACCTACTCATTAATTCATCAGTTTTTCTTTATTATTTTAACTATTTTCTTCATTGTAGAACAATACTCTAGACATCAAAACTAGGAAATAACATCTGGAACATGTATGAAATTATGTGTTAAACAAAAAAGTATTAAAAAGACAAAATGTTTCATATTTTAGATTCTTCAAAGAAGCCACTGTTTACCTTGATGACACTTTGCACAATATTGGCATTATCTTAACCATCTTCATGAGGTAGTCATCTGGAATAATTTTCAATTAACAGCCTTGTCAAAAGTTCATTAGTGAAATTTCTTGCCTTTTTCATGTGTTTGAAATCATTGTGTTGTGTCAAGGTAGTGTTGGTATAGAGAGCGTGCACGTGATGACACGAGGTCACGTGATATTTGTTTATCTGCCATCTTGGATGGCAAGGCCCCGCATAGAACTTAGACAAACCCGTTCTAATTATCAAGTGTGTGGGAGTAGATCTTTCGAGAATGGTTATATCTTGTTCAGCATTTGGTTGTACCAATAGACAGGGCCAAAAGGAGGGCCTGTCATTTTATAGATTCCCTGCAGACGAGGAGAGACGCGCAAAATGGGTGTCCGCTGTGCAAAGAGAAAACTGGTACCCCAGTTCTACCAGCCGAATTTGTAGTGAACACTTCATATCAGGTAGGTGTAATCTTCTAATTCAATACTCCTAGTACATCTGTTAAGTTGGTTTTCGGATTGAATGATAACTGCATACTTAGAAACTAGACAGAACAGTGTTTGTGGCCATCAGTCCGCTTGATCTCTAACGTTTAAAATGGCTATGCCTAGCCCTACTACCCTGGCCTAGTCTATGACAATGTTTTATCTTTTTGGCTCATATATGCCTTTGAAAGGCCAATCCATAGTAGGGATGGTGAAAACTAAAAAAAATCTTGACTGACCACCAAGCCTCATTAGCCGGTTAAAGTCAGTTAACCTATGAGTTTAAACAGGGATGCAAACGGCGGATGCTGCCTTTTTCACGGCTGAATCGTGCAGATCCGATTTTTTTTTTAGGGGGGTGTTGGAGTGTCTGAATAATTTCATCAGAGTAAATTCTGTATTAAAATTACTAGATAAGCAAATGCCGTTACAGTCCATGAAACATAGGAAGTATGAGAAGAAAACAGTAAATCAGAAAGCTGCGCACGTTTTTGCGGAAGCTGCGCAAATGTGCACAGCTTTCTGATTTACTGTTTTCTTCTCATACTTCCTATGTTTCATAGACTGAGTTTAGATTTCGAACATTCCTATGAGGGCGGCACGGTGGTGTAGTGGTTAGCGCTGTCGCCTCACAGCAAGAAGCTCCGGGTTTGAGCCCTGTGGCCGGCGAGGGTCTTTCTGTGTGGAGTTTGCATGTTCTCCCTGTGTCCGCGTGGGTTTCCTCCGGGTGCTCCGGTTTCCCCCACAGTCCAAAGACATGCAGGTTAGGTTAACTGGTGACTCTAAATTGACCGTAGGTGTGAGTGTGAATGGTTGTCTGTGTCTGTGTGTCGGCCTTGTGATGACCTGGTGACTTGTCCAGGGTGTGCCCCGCCTTTCGCCCGTAGTCAGCTGGGATAGGCTCCAGCTTGCCTGCGACGCTGTAGAACAGGATAAAGTGGCTACAGATATTGAGATGAGATGAGATGAGACATTCCTACGATAAAACGTCCTGCATAGTCTCTTTATGATAAACGTCTTAATGCCACTTACCCGTGAGCTTATCAAGTAGACTTCCTTCTTCGGAACCTTCCAGAGGTATAGTTGGGATACCTATCCCGCAACAAAATATTTATAAGCTTCCAGGCTCTTGTAAGCTTTGAGGGCTTTGCCAGTGTAACACGATTCACGATTAACAAGAAAATTGTAAATGTCGTGGTAGGCCAGATCGGGCAAATCGCCGGCACTGCAGCTCCGAATTTCCCTGAACAAGGATTGCGGCAAGTTGTACGGACCTGCAGTCCCCAACCTGGAACACTTTTCCACGTAACGCTGCCTCACGTCACCTTCAAGATGCTGAACAAACTTAGACAAGTAATCGCGTGATGTAGATGGGGTATTTTCCGAATTTTCTTGGGGATTACTCCCTGGATCCATCACGCTCGCGCAAGGTAAACAATCCTGATGCCGTCCAATATGGTGGAGTACACATGTGCGGGTCACGTGACTGCACATCCTCTATACGGTAAATAGCCCTATTCAACAACTGTAGTAATCCCATATAATGTCAAGAATGCTCATGAAGGTCAGTCAAACCAGAAAACTGCAAGAACTTTGAATGTATCATTTTCAAGTGCAGTTGGAAAAAAAACAAAAAAACAAAAAACATCACACTCTATGATGAAACTGGCTCTCAGGAAGATTGTCCCAAGAAAGGAAGACCAAGATTTACCTCGGCTACAGAGGATAATCCATTAGAATTACCAGCCTCAGAAATCACCAATTAATGTCAGATCGCATGTCAGATTAGAGCCTACAGAACTGGTTGACAGAGTTCAAGTAGCAGACACATCTTAATGTCGTCTGTTTGGAGAAGTCTGCGTCAATCAGGCCTTCACCTTCAAATTGTTGCAAAGAAACCACTACTGAAAGAGGCCAATAATAATAATAATAATATAAAAACACATGAAAATGGAATATAAAACAAATGCAAATATAAAACTAAAAAGGGCAGAAAAATACAAAATAATAAAACATATGAAACCTAAGTACAAACTAATTTACAAATACAAAAGTACAATTAGTTTAAAACATTAAAAAAAATTACAAAACATCAGCTCTGACAGAAAGTAATCTAAAATTGACCACTGTTTCATTGGTTGTTTTCCGAAATAGTGTTCTTGATCGGGCGGCACGGTGGTGTAGTGGTTAGCGCTGTCACCTCACAGCAAGAAGGTCTGGGTTCGAGCCCCGTGGCCAGCGAGGGCCTTTCTGTGTGGAGTTTGCATGTTCTCCCCGTGTCCACGTGGGTTTCCTCCGGGTGCTCCGGTTTCCCCCACAGTCCAAAGACATGCAGGTTAGGTTAACTGGTGACTCTAAATTGACCGTAGGTGTGAATGTGAGTGTGAATGGTTGTCTGTGTCTATGTGTCAGCCCTGTGATGACCTGGCGACTTGTCCAGGGTGTACCCCGCCTTTCGCCCGTAGTCAGCTGGGATAGGCTCCAGCTTGCCTGCGACCCTGTAGAAGGATAAAGCAGCTAGAGATAATGAGATGAGATGAGACAAAACATCAGCTCTGACAGAAAGTAATCTAAAATTGACCACTGTTTCATTGGTTGTTTTCCGAAATAGTGTTCTTGATCGGGCGGCACGGTGGTGTAGTGGTTAGCGCTGTCACCTCACAGCAAGAAGGTCCGGGTTCGAGCCCCGTGGCCGGCGAGGGCCTTTCTGTGTGGAGTTTGCATGTTCTCCCCGTGTCCGCGTGGGTTTCCTCCGGGTGCTCCGGTTTCCCCCACAGTCCAAAGACATGCAGGTTAGGTTAACATGACTCTAAATTGACCGTAGGTGTGAATGTGTGTGTGAATGGTTGTCTGTGTCTATGTGTCAGCCCTGTGATGACCTGGCAACTTGTCCAGGGTGTACCCCGCCTTTCGCCCATAGTCAGCTGGGATAGGCTCCAGCTTGCCTGCGACCCTGTAGAACAGGATAAAGCGGCTAGAGATAATGAGATGAGATGAGTGTTCTTGATCCTCTAATACATAAATGTACTAATTTCAAATGACAGTCTAGTTCTTATCCACGTCATTGCAGTAGCATAATCATCCCCATTTTTCTGTGAAAAATTTTTGGCTAGGTTCTTAAGGAACATTTGACATTCGGTTCCCATGCCTCCATTGGTTCTAAAAACCAGGGGTGTGAAGGTACCCATTTCTACATTGAGGATTCTTTGTTGGTATTTTCTTTTCTTTTCTTTTCTTTTCATTCTCTTGTTCTTTGAAAATCTCCGATGTATGCTTTTTCTGGTTACTTTGGGAGTTTACATGCATTGCATGGATGTCTAAGAATGCTGTAACTCCCCTGGTGCAGAAACCTCCAGCCTTTATTTCGATTCGGGCTTCAGGACTTCTATTGGTGGACTTCAGATCAAAACCTTCATTGTCTAGTGGGATAAGTCTCAGGCTACATCCACACGACAACGGCAACGAGATGTTATTTAAAAATATATCGCGTCCAAATGGGCAACGATCAGTAAAATATCAGATCCATATGGCAACGGAACGCTTGCTGAAAACGATGCAATACACATGCCACACCTCTAGGGGCGCTGTAAGACGGTCCCTTCGGAGACACCAGAACAATAGAAGAAGTAAGGACGCATGTGCATAAACTATTATGCGCGAGACTTCGTATTAGCCACAAAGTCAGGAAAATCTGTTCGTAAAATTACATTATAATGACCAAATACAATGAAAAGTATTTTTCCAGTCTCACCTGTGAAAGGTAATCCCATGTGATCTCATTTGGACGGCAAACCTGTTGGTACAGTTAAACGCAGCTAATCTTTATTCTCCGCTTTGACCTATCCAATATGGCGGCGAGGATGACGTATGATTCTACGCGAAAGGCGGCGTCTTTAATGGTCCGGAATAAATTGAATGCTACACGTTGATGGATTAATTTGTTGTTTCTCACCTGTGAAAGGTAATCCCATGTGATCTCGTTTGGACGGTAAACCTGTTGGTACAGTTAAACGCAGCACATGAATCTTTATTCTCCGCTTTGACCTATCCAATATGGCGGCGAGGATGACGTATGATTCTATGCAGAAGGCGGCGTCTTTAATGGTCCGGAATAAATTGAATGCTACACGTTGATGGATTAATTTGCTCTTCTACGCCCTTTTTGAGGAATATATTGTAGGACTTAAACCAACATCTGAAGAGGTGAGATCGCTCCTTTTTTCCCTATTTTTGCTGGCAGGATTGACTCTGCCCTAAGGGCAGAGTCTCTCTATCTCTCTCTCTCTCTCTCTCTCACGTTGCACCATTACACAATAAATATTCACAGTGAAAATATTTTGTAAGCGCGTTTCATGAACCAAGTTATAGGATTTGTTGACAACTCGCATCGTGTTCGTTACACTTCTACCCAGCGTGAAGCACTCACAGTCATGTGGTTGTGATGTCATCGTAAACAAATCCATTCTACTCATCCAGACGACTTCACAACGGCAACGTTGCCAGATCTTTCCACTCTGGAACCCGTTCTCAAAAAGATTGCATTTTGGGCACCCAAAATGCCGGTGCCGTGTGGACGCCAGGCCTAAATGATAAGCAATTGTATCAGAGTCACCTGAATCCGTTGCCGTGTGGACAGGGCCTCAGTTCTGCCTCTATGTCATTACAGACTTTACCAAGTAGTGTCGTCAAAAGGTCGTGAATACCATTATGTCTTTGAGCCACGAAGCCCCCTCTTTTGCAAGATAAGGCATGGTTGACAGATAAACTTGCTCCACAAGTACAAAAACTTGGAAGGTCAGGTATTGTGAGGTTGTAGCGCAGTCTCAAAGAGTCCCTGAATTCTTGTTTGTTTAAGGCAAAGCCCTGCTCTTTGATGGGTATTGCATTCAGCCATGAGCTGGCACCTTTGTCCCTCGCTTGTGTAATGTATGTTAGTAGATCTGTTGGGAGGGAGGCATCGACGTGTTCCATTTTAGGTCTCGTTATCACTGTCTTAAGTGACTGTTGCTGTTTCTTCATTTCCTCCGTTGTTGAAGGCATCAATGTACTTTGTATATTATTAAGATAATTGCTTGGGCCTGGGAACACAAGGAATGGACATTACACCAGTGGAAATCTGTATTTCCATGAGTGTCTGATGAGTACAAATTTGAGATTTTTGGTTCCAACTACCATGTCTTTGTCAGATGCAGAAAAGGGGAATGGATGTATCTACATGTGTGGTTCCCACTGTGAAGCATGGAGGAAGAGGTGTGGGGGTGTTTTGCTGTCGACACTGTTGGCAATTTATTCAAAATTAATGGTACAGTACATCACCAGCATCACTACCACAGCATTCTGCGGCACTATGCAATCGCATCTGGTTTACACTTAGTGTGACCATCGTTTGTTTTCCAACAGGACAATAACCCAAAACACACCTCCAGGCTATGTAAGGGCTATTTAACCGAGAAGATGAGTGAAGGAGTGAGTGCTGCATCGGATGACCTGGGTTCCACAATCACCTGACCAAAACCCAATTGAGATGGTTCAGGATGAATTGGACTGCAGAAAGAAAAGCAACCCAGCAAAATGCTGAACATGTATGGGAACTCCTTCAAGTTTTTTGGAAAGCCATTCCAGGTAACTACCTCATGAAGCTGGTTGAGAGAATGCCAAGTGTGTGCAAAACTCACCAAGCAAAGTATGGCTATACTTTGAAGAAAATAAACATTTTGCTTTGGTTACACTTTTTTGCTTACTACATAATCCCATGTGTGTTATTTCATAATTTGATGCCTTCGGCATCATTCTACAATGTAGAAAATAATAAAAATAAAGAAAAAAACATTGAATTAGAATTATAATGATAATACTGTGTCCAAACATTTGACTGATAGTGTACACAGATATCTTCTGTGAGAAATCCACATTGCATTAGTGAGCTAATTGGCCTATAAACAGATATCAGAAAATACAGATGAAGGTAAAGTCATGCCATCAGTGGGGAAAACGCAGATGAGTGGCAGTAACTCATAGGACAAGGACACCAAAGGTCACTTATGCCATCTGTGATTTTTGGGACAAGATCTGTAGTACTGACTTTCACATCTAATAGGGTATTTATTTATTTATTTATTTTTATCCTGCGTTTTAATCCTGTTTCATAGTGAGGCAAACATGTCGTTCATTTACACATTAGGGGTGTAACACAATGGCACTATCTGCATTTGGATTTTAACCTGAAGTGAGTATGGTCTACAGCAAAATGACCCCCCCCCTTGTTTGAAAAATAGAGATATACATGAGATGTTTTTCAAAAATCCTGTTCAAGCTGGATTATTATCCTACAACATTTTGCCCATGATATTTTCTAATAAATTTACTTGGTTCAGAGGGGAACCGTCAGGGCCTTCTAGGCATTCAGAGAGGGCCCAAACGTATCAGCATTTCAAATGTTATATTTAATTTATTTCATTCTTTAATTCTTTTCATTATTTCATCATTTCATTATACTTATTTTCTTCAATTCAGCCTCATTTTCTATCAAATTTGCTTCAGGAATGAAAGGGTTACTGTCCTGACAACATTAATATAGACTTATCTAATGAGAATTTTTTGTTTGTTGTCTCTAGGCTGAGAAGAGTTTAGAGCTGGCTCACTCATTGGATAGGACTTCATTGCTGGGACAGAAGGCCATGGCAGTGTATGTTTATGTCGGAAGTGATACCAATCAGATTTTGATTTATATTGGGAGGGACCAAAAATTTATCGCCCTTGGACTTCTTGAAGGCCAACATGAGCTTAACCACGAGTCGGTGCCATCAGTGTGGCAGTGAAGTAACCTTGAAGCTGGTGTAGCGTTCATCAGTAGTGTCAGCGAATGCTAATAAAGCAGTCAACCCAGTGCTATCAAGAGCAAGTAGCCCAGGCTAACAACCGAGAAACTAAGTGTGGCAGCGGGGGCGTGGTCAAGCGTCGGTCTGTGAAGGGAGGGCGGAGTCAGGGAAGGTAAGTGGCAGAATCACTGCACCTGGCGGAAATTAACCTGTGTTTGTGTGTCTTCCCCAGTGACCGTGCCCTATGAGGGAGAGCAGAGGAAGGGAGCTCTCCTGACCAGAATACATAGACATATAAACATAGACGCCGCATTCTGCGTAGAATCATACGTCATCCTCACCGCCATATTGGATGTGGCAAAGTGGAGATTCTTCAACCGTCTCTGGTATAGTGCCTAGACAGTAGCCTAGAATAAAGATGCCTCGTTCATGTGCTGCGTTTAACTGTACCAACAGGTTTACCGTCCAAACGAGATCACATGGGATTACCTTTCACAGGTGAGACTGGAAAAATACTTTTCATTGTATTTGGTCATTATAACGTAATTTTACGAACAGATTTTTCTGACTTTGTGGCTAATATGAAGGATTTTGACAGAACAGGTCAGACAGTCAGGATCAGAGAGGGAGCTGTTCCATCAGTCTTCAGTTTCCCAGCTCATCTCCACCGGTTAGGTGTATAGTTATAAGCAGTGAGAATTAGATAATACAGTGCCACACTATGATGAACGTTTTTGAACGTATGATGAATGTTTTTAACCTTTCTGAATGTGAAGGAATCAGTGATGTATTTTGTTTTGGTATGACGTTAGAACCTGGCCGAACTCAGTTTGGCGGTCATTCAGCTTACTTTATTCAACGAGAGTAGGTCTGTGTGGTGACTCAATAAATTAAACAGTAAATTTTTATTTTCATTCACTATTTCCAGTTTTTCCACTATTTCCATCATTTATCATATTCAGTCTTGTAGGTTGGTTATTGTGGCCTCAGGTTTTGGTAGCTTGCTACGGTATGCTGACTGATTAGCTTACCTGAGCTATCTATCGCGTATCTGTTGCTAGTTTGCAGTGTACAGGGTATTTCGCACACTATTTATAACCATCACATTAAAAGTTATATATGTTGTTTTGATGCCTGTTTGTTTCCCAAATATATACGTGTGTGTCTTAATGGGTGAATAAAAGGCGTCGAGTTAAATATTATTGTAGAAAGGGGCTTTATGAAGTTCAGTCCATTTACTTGCATTGGTTTACGGGGAAGATTTGCCACATCAAATATGGCGGACACTCTGACGTATCCCAGCAACGGGGCCACCAGCTCAATGCGGCGTCTATGTTTATATGTCTATGACCAGAACACGTGTGTGTGTGTGTGTGTGTGTGTGTGTGTGTGTGTGTGTGTGTGTGTGTGTGTGTGTGTGTGTGTGAGCGAGCGAACGTATAAAAGCTGAAAAGTGGAAAATAAAAGAGTTATTGAGAACTCAGTTCTGGCCTGCCGTGCTTCTGTGCTCCACCCACCTGGTATAATACTACACTAAGATTTCTGTTTCCAGACTCTTCTTCCTCACACGCTCGCCACAGTATTTTTCACTCATATTTAAGTATTAATTTTCCTCTATAATTTACTGAGTTACTTTTAAAATCAACATCGATAACTACATGCAAATGGAGCTACCTGGCAGCATGCCACTAATCCCGTGCAAAATTCTTTGCCCTCTTGCTTTTTTGGTGTGTCTGGCTAAGTTGTGGCTGAGCTGAAGTCCCATTTCTAATAGGAACTGTTCGCCACTGGTGAATACATTGTTCATATTCACAATAAGGAATGTTGTCTTTCATTGTCCCATAAGCTTCATATCCAACAGCATGCCCACATGAAAGTAAAAATCTTCCAATTACATGATTGCATCCTGTGGGATCCTAATGCTCACCTCTAGTCCTAACCAGATTCCATGTGAACCTTTTTGGCAAGGTGTCCAAACAAAATAAATAAACAGCAACAACAATTACAACAATAAAGGATTTACAAAATATTTATTTCAATATCTTCAATTTGTATTTGACAAATTTGGATTCTACAGGAATCATCCTTAACCATGCTCAAAAAAAAAATCTTTAAAACAAAAACTGCAGCCTGGAAAAATGTTCACTTGAAATATCTTTCATTATTAATTCATAATGCAGGTAGGCATATTTTTAAGAAGCACCCATAAGTCTTATCTTTAAGCATATTAAATGTGACACTAAGTGAATTTTCTTAATAGAAGGGTTTTTAATTGTTTAATTGTGCAGTCCAACATTGGGCTACAATCTCAGTCTGTCTTTTTCTTTCCGGTTCTCTCATCCTTTTTGTGCAGCCTAATTAAACTCAAACAATGGGGATATTTGTTCAGCTCTAATAGGATGTCTCCGCTTTGTGTGTGCACTTTGCAGATAAAACATCTCCTCTCTTGTAGCTTGTGATGTTCAGAAGTGGAGTGATGGCAGGCTCTCAGATGGGCAAGATAGCCATCTACCGTACGTGCTAAGAGCTATTAAATGCAGATAGAGGGCTTTCTGTGTGTGCAGAACCTGTGCATATAATATCAGCTTGATGTAAATGTGTCTGTTGCTAAAGTGCTGGTACTATCAGATCTTGCCACTAATCACAAACAAACAATTGCTCACATTAAACAAGTGACACTGATCTTTTCCCTCTGGATGGGTACGTGATACATGCTTAGAGTACAATCTGGGATGTTTTCAGAAATCATATTCATAATACAGTACATATCCAGGTTCAAAACACAGGTGAATAAAATTAGCACAATCCATACTCCAATCAAGAAACCAGCTGAAGTTCAAAATCAGAAAACACAATGGAATGAAGACCAACAAGGCCTGCAAAAAGATGACACAGGGTATAAATATGCAAGACAGTTTAGGGAAAACTAGAATTGGGTACTAACTCACTCCAAACACAACACATAAATAAGAACAGGAAGCCTGTATTAGTGAAGTGGAAGGCCAAAAGGGCCAAAAAAGTTTAACTTGAAAGAAACATACCGTAAAATACCAAATAATAGCCCGGGCTATTATTTGTCTCAATCACGTAAGAGACCCGGCGCGTATTAGAGACTAGGCGGCTATTTGGAACAGGCGATTAATTCCTTCTTCACAAACACCTTCCCCAAAATCTACCTCAAAACGGGGAAAAAATCATTCTCAGATAGGCCTACTTTTAACCAGTATAACTTACAGTTTGTTTAGAGTTAGATTACAGATAGCATGGTGCCGACTTCGGGGAATTTTAAAGACGCAGAATGCATCTTCGCATGGCACAGTCGGGGTGGATAAAGGATAAATCACACACCTTTTCCTGTTAATGACTAGTTAAGTGCATGCTTTACAAAATAATCAAGAAACCACACCATTGTCTGTGCGCAGCACTGTGATTTAATTACTCTGCAAAGTTATGGTCACTTGCTATCACCCTCACCCATGCAGCCTCCACCCTTTGCGCTTCGCGATGTCTGTCAATCTGAAATTGCACGGAGGGCGCGACGTTGAAGCAACATAATTAGGGTGCGAAGTGTCAAACCAAAGGGTTTTTTCTTATGCTGAAAAATAAGTGACCTGCAGTGGCTACATACTGTCATCTTGCATTCTCACGTTTCTCTCCAAGACGTCTCCCTTTTTGGCCGATATGAGCCTATTCCCCGAGTGAGTTGGTACGGTGGCTCGACCCCGTAGAAAACTTAAAGTTCGGATGAAAGTTAGTTGAATAGGTTACTGACTTGTAGGCCTACATGTTGCCTGCCTGACGCGTGCTTCTGCCCAACTTGCACGACAGATTACTTGTTGAAAAGGCCCCTTGGATTAGATTGGCCACGAGCAGACTGAAATGCATGTTAGAACGCTCTCACCTTTTTTGTAAAGCGTCTTCCAGATCCGAATGGGTAAGGGCAAGTGAAATGGTATAAGGTCTTTAATAAAACTCAGTGTGTGCTTTGACGCATGCATTCGGCAATTTAGGTCGTTTAACAGAAGCAGCAGTCCAACCTTGGAAACCCGCAGTCCTCAATGTCACCACATACGCTGGCTTTCGTTGGGTATACCCAAAGGGGTATTCCTCATTCGATGACGTAAGTGATATCCCACACACCCATGTCAAACGTAATTGGCTAAGACATCTGTCAAAAGTTACGGAGTTGCATTCCTCAAGAAATATTACGGTAGACCAAGATTATAACATTGAAATGGCATGTTTATTATCACATAACAAAATGTTGTAAACAGTATTATAGAAATAATTTCATTCATTCATTCATTCATTCATTCATATTGTTTCGGTAGAAAACTATGCAATGCAAAATCATTTAAACACCAGAAAACCAGAAAAGTGCTGGGCCTCAAGATTCTAGATAGAACGTTCGGACGCTTTTTTTTTTTTTTTTTAGACCCCGGCGAGTATTCGGAACCGGCCTTTATTTGTCACAACACACGCGTACACCCGGCCGTTAAAGGGAACTCGGCGGTTAATTGGAACTCGGCTATTATTTGGTATTTTACGGTATACTCATCAATTTCCCCTTGGAACAGAATTTGAGAAGAGTGTCTGCTGATTTTGGTGGTGGTTTTCTGGTCCACTTTTCCACAATTTTGATCCATCATGCAATAACAACCTGAGCTTGTTAGCATGTGCTTCCTCGGAGACAGTGGATCCAGCCAAACTGCTCAGACTCACACACTCCGAGGTGTTCACCATTGGATACTCTCTCTGTGATTGAAAGGGGAGAGAGAGAATATACCCCTCCCACCCACAGAGCACAGTCAATTCTGCTCTCTTAGACTCCCAATAATAGATGGCTGAAGCATTTTCAGGATTTGAAGTGGCAATCTCTGGCTGATAGATTGAACATCAGCTTTAAGGCTCATTTATGCTCCCTGTACATATGAATACATCTCATCTCATACATACATTTCAAACAATGTAACAGTCATTGCCCACACATTTCCATGCATCCTTTGTTGTTAAGCAATACATCCACTAGAGGGCATCTCAGAGTCAAAAGTTTGACACCGCAATGGTGGAGGAGGTTGTAATAATGCACCGGTTAAGAAGGTGGCAAAAATGTTGTAGATGTTAAAGCATATACGCAGAACCATGGCCTCACTTTTGTTTATAAATGCCTTGAGACCTCAGGAATGGCACAGGAATAGTTTTAAGTGTTAATAATAAATCTAACATAGTAATTTTTACAATTAAAGTGATTCATATAGGTAGCGGTCTGAGTGAATGACCTTGACGTCCGTAATGTCACAGCAGGAAGTCTATCAGTCTCATCACTATTTCCGCTATACTAAAACACAGAGCTGACTGCAACTCCGATCCTCCATTTTGAGCTAATTTATCACCATGCCACGTAGATGTGCCAGCAACACGACAGAAGGTGGATTTACGTTGTATTCATGGCCCAAGAATGTTCAAACTGCAAAGATTTGGACACGTTTTGTGAGAAGTTCACGGGCACATTGGGCGGCTATGAAGTGGTCTCTCCTCTGCTCTGCACATTTTAGTGAAGACTCATACGAAACCTCTGATCTGTTGAGGAGCGTTGGCTATAAGCCCATATTGAAAGAGGGTGCAGTACCAACAATTAAATAAAACTACAAGAAAAGGAAAGCATTTATTTTATTTTTTTAAAGTAAAGTAAGTTCAGTTGCACCAGTTCTCCTGGAGTGTGAGCCGAGGATTGTTGGTAAAACCTGGGATGGAATGGGACGGGACATATTGCTTAGGCAGTGACCTCCCCGTAGTTATTGCTAAAACCGGTGACATTCCATTCTGTCCCGGGTTTTAGTAATTGCCTGATCCGAGCAGTAATGGCAGAGTACTCGGCGTGGAGAAAATGGAGAATGAGTGGTGCAGCCATTTGATTTCTTCACTGGATATTGTTGCCATCTCGCCCTTATGTGGAAGAAGCGAATGAATGGAGAATTGAACAAACGACTGAAAGTCAGATTGTTTCAAAACAATCGGCCTTCAAGAAGTGAGAACACAGACGGGTAAGCTGCGATTCTCATTTGGATATAAAACAACAAAAACAACACTCATTGTTTACCTGCATTTAAATGAATACATGTAACTTGTATTGTGTGTTTAAGTTACCAGTATAAGATTATTTAATTTGCTTTAGAATGTGATTGTCTCAGTTCATCTGATTATTTAATTAGCCTTTTATGTTTTATCAGTGAAAATGCATGCATGTACAGTACATGTATGTTGCATAAGTTATAATGCCTATCCTGTTTTAATGAGAGTCAACCCACAATCAGTGAAGTCAAATCAGTCTTAGTTGAGCAAGTCGGTAATGGTGTTTCTTACTTTCACCCTAAATTTTTATTTATAATGACTTTGGTCTATAGCTGTCAAAGGCCTCGGCCTTAAAACCGGTTACTGCTATGACGTCACACACTCAGGACTGGCTGGCTCAGTGGGGCAGCTCGAATGCCAACTTTGCAGTCAATTTTAACTCTCAAAAATATATTTTTTAAATTCCCATTTATGCAGCATACAAGGGTCAAGGGTGGAGATACTATCCACTCAGAAATGTATTTAAAAATAAAGGTTCTGCGTATCTCCTTTAAACATAATGTCACTGTTTAAATTTTCTTACTGAATTGTGAAACCTCTCCTCAAAACATTCTGCAAATTTTTTCTCAAAATTTCTTCATGTCTTACTTTAAATATTGGCTAGACCAAAGTCCGTATGCTACACTGCTCCCACAATTTCCAGTGGTCCTGCACTGTGTCATCAGAATCTGAAAGCTTTCAATAAATATGGTGGAAATGAATACAGAGTAGACAGAAGGCCCCATCCGTATCTGTATATGTATTTAACATTAAGCATACAGTAAATGACCCTTTAATATACAGATATTTTAAGATACAGATATTCATACCTGAGGAATACACTGAAGAAACTTTAAGGTGCTAATATTGTAATATTGTAGAACATGTTTTTCTGAAAGTATACAATGGAGCAAAAAAAAAAAAACACAGCAAAGATCACTGATTAAGCTGCTGGGAGGAATGGACGTTTGAAACAATCCATGCTTTCAGAGTTAACTTGGAAACTTAAAACCAGATCACTTTTCTGCTACCACTTGCAATATGATGGAGCAAGAAAGCAAGATACAATACAAATGCAGATTAGACTAATATAAGGACATGCAAGTGAGAAGAATTCAAATAAACACAAACAGCAATAAACCGGTGACTCAGATTTCATCCAGGATGGCATGAATACCTGTTTCCAAAGCTGAATCTGGTTCAAAATGTGTGCACTGTGATCAACTCATTCACCAAATTGTCCAAAAACACTCACAAACCAAACAAGCATTTATTGAGATAATGTGAATGGTATTAAATTCTGCTTATTTAGCGCTCCATGTTGAAAAAAAAAAAGTTACATTTTGCCAGGATTTGCCATTTTTGCCTTTTTAAAAACTCAATGCAACAGGAAGGTTTTCAGCTCTATTTTATTCACTAATAAAAGCACATTTAAAATCTTTGCTGACTCACTTTCGCCATCAGCTCGTCTCGTTGCAATGGTGGAAAAGCCTTTGGTTTAGAGCTGAGGATAGATAATGGACTTTATGAAACATTTATCAGGCTGCCTGAGCTTTCCTGTGTGCGATAAAAGCTCTGGGACTTTTTCATCATTCAGCAGCAGCCAATCAGAGCTCAGGCATTAGACAGGCCAGGGGTTTACAGCTCCAATTTGATTACTGTACTTCATTTAGCCTGGGAGTGGGGGCAGTAACGTGAAGTGACACTGACATTCATTTGTGTCAGATACACATTGTTTGAAGAAAAACACAAGGAAGCCATGGACTGCAAGTTGGATTTAGAAAAAAAAAAGTTGAAGTAGGGCATTAAACATTGAATAAAGAATAATGAGATCCACTCACTGGTCACTTTAATAGGAACTTGTTCTTGATTCTAAGATTCTTGTTCTTGGCTGCAAGAGTGGAACCCAATGTGGTCTTCTGCTGTTGCATGCTGAGATGCTTTTCTGCTCACCATGGTTGTAAAAGAGTTGCTTTAAGTTCCTATATCCTTCCTGGCAGCTCGAACCAATCTGATCATTTTCCTCTGACCTCTCTTATCAACAAAGCGTTTGTTTCCACCCACAGAACTGTCCCTCACTCAATGTTTTTTTTTTTTTTTTCACACCACTGTGTCTGTGTAAACTCTAGAGACTGTTGTGTGTGAAAACCCCAGGAGATCAGCAGTTTCTGAAATACTCAAACCAGTCCATCTGGCTCAAATCAACACCCATGCCACATTGAAAGTCACACTTTGAGATCATAACTTTTCCTATTCTGATGTTTGAAGTGAACATTAACTGAAGCTCTTGATTTGTATCTGCTTGATTTTATGCACTGGGCTACTGTCAAGGGATTGGCTGATTATAGATAACTGCATAAAACAGCAGGTGGATGGTGTTCCTAATAAAGTGGCCAGTGAGTGTAACAAGTTATTTCGTAAGGAGCCGTCATACAAAAATAAAACCTCTCTCTCTTACCAAGAAAGTGTAAATCACAAACTCCTCTGTCCTGAAATCTTTCCCTTGCTACACTGATGCTTTGCAATTAATAAGATGCTAAGTTTAACAAAAAGATCTTGCATTTCAGTATTTTTTCATAACTTGACTTTCAGGCTTACTGTAAAAACAGACAAACTATCATCAGTTCAAATAATTTGTAAAGTTATATACAAGTGAATGTAAATGTAATGTTTAGCCTTCTTACTCAAATATGAGCTTTCACTAAGCAAACATTTGGCAAATGTGTCGTCAACAACAACAACAACAACAACAACAACAGCTTATTGGGTAAGTTTGAATTCAAACATACTGTTCTCATTAACTACCAATTAAATCCTGGTTATTGGTCATTGGATCTTATTAATACTTATGAATTTGTCCCATAAATTAAGCTTAAGACTGTTAATTAAGCTAATTATTAGACTTACTTTATTGTCATTCAGATTTGCATCAAACAATACACATCAGAACGAGATTTCGTTGCTTTGGCTCACTGTAGTGCAGAACAAAACAGCAGCAAGTATCTCATCTCATTATCTCTAGCCGCTTTATCCTGTTCTACAGGGTCGCAGGCAAGCTGGAGCCTATCCCAGCTGACTATGGGCGAAAGGCGGGGGACACCCTGGACAAGTCGCCAGGTCATCACAGGGCTGACACATAGACACAGACAACCATTCACATCTACGGTCAATTTAGAGCCACCAATTAACCTAACTTGCATGTCTTTTGGACTGTGGGGGAAATGGAGCACTTGGAGAACATGCAAACTCCACACAGAAAGGCCCTCGCTGGCCACGGGGCTCGAACCCAAGCCTTCTTGCTGTGAGGCGACAGCGCTAACCACTACACCACTGTGCCGCCCCTATATATAAGAAAGCTGTCTATAAAATCCTATTTACAATATAAAGTGTATTGCCTGAATATAAAAGTATATTGCCTAGGTAGTGGTGGTGGGGGTTAATTCGGTTCAACAGTCTTGTGGCATGTGGGGAAAAAGCTGTTTTACAACCTGGCTGTTCTACTCTGGAGGCTGCATAGCCTCTTTCCAGAAACCAGCAGCAAGAACAGTCCATAGTGGGAGTGGGAGGTGTCTCTGCTAATGTTGCGAGCCCTGGTCAGGCATCGTTCTTCTGCAATATCCTGTATCGGAGGAAGTGAAGTCCCGATATCTATATGGTAGCTATGTTCTTACTGCAAAGGCAGAACACTAACAAATGTATAGAAGTTGATGGAAAATGTTCGGGATGGCTGAGAACCATCTTTCTCTGTTTGCTTATGTCAGGGTTTCTCAACCTTTTCTGCTCTGAGGCCCACCTATTCATACTTGTAACAAATCGGGGCCCATTAAAAAAGATCCCCAATTATTTTGCCTGTATCTCTCCCCCCCCATTCGTTCACTTGGGTTTATCATCAGTGTACTGGCTGGCTGCTTTATGTCCCAGGGTTCCCTCATGACTGTGTTACCTTCTGACTCTCCCCTTTTAGTTATGCTGTCATAGTTAGTCTTGCCAGAGTGCCTGCTTGCACTCAGTGCAAAATGTATCCTGTTCTTACTCTTTAGGTGACATTGGGTATACCTAACAACCCATGTGTCGTCCCCCCCCCAGTGGAACTGACCTCTTCTGCTCCTCGGACTCACCTGATCCATCCTGATGCCCTACATCTGGCTGGAGCCTCATCACGTTGCTCCTGTGGAGGATGGCCCCATATGGACAGTTGAAAGTTGCACTTAGAAGATGGCTCTGGACACTTACAGTAATGATTTTATGGCTGAGGACTACAGTTAACTTGCTAACTCTAGGACTGCAGTTGTCATGAACAGTTTTGCACTCAAGTTTCCATCAATGAACAGTTTATAACTTCAACAAAACAGACTTCATGTTAAAACTATAATGATTTTCCTGGTTACACAGTTATACTTTGTGACTATATAGGACAAAGTTATAGAAGCACATTATTTATAATCATGCTATCTGTTATCACCCAGATGAGGATGGGTTCCCTTTTGAGCCTACGGTAGTTCCTCTTGAAGTTTCTTTCTCATGTTGCCACAGGGAGTTTTTCCTTGCCACTGTCGCCACAGGCTTGCTCATTGGGGATAGACTTGGGATAAAATTAGCTCATGTGTAAAGTCTACTTTTCTGTAAAGCTGCTTTGTGACAATGTCTGTCATTAAAAGCGCTATACAAATTAACATGACTTGACTCAGTAAAACCTACAGCTCAATGTACCTGAGACTACTTTTTTTTAACAAAAGGTCATCTCACACCAAATATTGATTTTATTTCATTTATTATGGCTTACTGCTCTTTATAGTATTTTTTAAATGTTGAAACCTTTCATTATTTTTCAGTCATTTTTGGTCTACAGCATTTCTTTACATGTGCCTAAGACTTTTGTGTAGTACCTTACATTCACATCAACCACAGAGCCAAAAGAAATGGAAATTATGATAATATCTGAATGGATGTCTGATGATCAGTAGGGGAGAGCAGGGTAAGATGAGCCAGGGGGTAAGATGAGCCACCCCCTGTTTCTAAGAAACAGTAAACAAATGTGACCATGTGACCACATTCAAAGGGGGGCGGGACCATTTACTTACACTTGTGGAGAGGAGCACCACATGTCAAACTAGGTGAGGGAGATATTTATAAAAATGTGTTTTTGTGCTTTCTAAGTCAATTCCATGTTGGTCCACAGTGAAGATGATTTAGAGAAGACAAAAGTAGAATAATATTTAGACACATTAGGGTTAAGTTAGTGGCTTTCTAAGTTATAATATGAATGCTAATAAAAAAAATTTGATTAGCCTAATCCCCTTTATTAGCATTTTTCTACAAAATGGTGGCCACGGGTTAAGATGAGCCATTAGATGTGGGGCAAGTTGAGCCACTGGCTCAACTTACTCCATTGGTGGCTGAGCTTACCCAATATGGATGACACTTAAGTTTTCACATTTACTGGTCATATATGACAACAACATGTGTGTGTGTGTGTATATATATATATATATATATATATATATATATATATATATATATATATATATATATGAGACATCAGATGAGGAAGACCAGTTGTTAGATGTGGGGGATTATGTTGTGGCAAAATTCATGGGGAAGAAGAAAGTGCATTTCTTCATTGGCCAGATAATCAAATTGGATGTCTTCGAAATAGAGGCAAGATTTCTCAAAAGAAGCCAGTCATGCCATGGCTCTGCAAGAAAGCCAACCTTTGTCTTCAAAGAGAAAGATGAGGCTGTCCTGTCAAGACAGGATATTGTGAAAAAATTGCCCCGCCCCTTTACTGTTGGGGGGACAGCACGGAGGGAGAGGCAAATGGTGTTCCCTTGCCATTTGAACGCTTGGAACATTGAATAATGATTGAATGATTGATGGAATGATTGCTGCATGTTTTAGCAATGTTTTAACCTACTGAAAGAAATAAGATTTTTTGGCACTGTTCTACTGTTTTAGTAATTTCTATAATATAGTATATCTCTCATTCCCTCTCTAACCATCCCTCTTTCTATCTATCTACGCATATATCTCTCTCTATCCATCTATCTATCCCTCCCTATCCCATCTTGTTCTATCACCTCTCTCTTCATCTCCCCTTCTCTATGCAACGGCCCTATCCCCCACTTGATTGACTTGACTTGATTCATTGATTGCATTTCTAATAATAAAAGTTGTTTACTTTGTTAACCTAACATGTTTTGTGTTGGCTCAATTTACCCCACACAGTGGCTCATCTTACCCCGTGCATGGGGTAAGTTGAGCCACTTGACATTTTTTTTTCAAGAGGTAATATCACTCTAACCATAAGAGCTTATCAATAATTTTTTGCTCAGATAGTAACAGTACACTTTGAAATTTGGTATGGTGTGTAGACTGGAAGCAAAAATGGCTTTAACATGTAGTTATGATGAAAAATTTAAAAAGTGGCTCATCTTACCCCGCTCTCCCCTACTCTAATGGTCAAGACCATGCGGAGATCATTAAAGTGGCAGGTAGCCAGAGTTAAAAAAAAAAAAAAGGTATACACAGATCATAAAAACACCAATATCATTTGAATAAAACACAAATTTTGTTTTGTAAGCATGATGGCTGCTATGAACACCCAATCTCCTGCCTTCATTCAGTGTGTCCATTTTGCACATCCAAAAATATTCATGTGATATTTACACATGATGCAAAACAAACATCTGCATAAACTGCTCATAATATTAAAGTGGGTGGAAAACCAACATGGTTCACAAAATTATTTGCAAATACAAAATATAAATGTCACATAAGGCCGTCTATGAAAAAAATAAAAAGTCAGCAACCAGGAAAGGAAGGGATTATTCATAAAGGTCAACAGTAATGCTCAATGTGATGCGACCACCATCATGCTTCACTGTAGGGATGATGTTCTCAGGTGTTGGGTTCCCATTAAGCATAATGCTAGTGCCATGGCCAAAGGTTTCAGATTTTGCCACATCAGACCAGAGAAATCCAGCATTAAAATTTGGCAAACTTCAAACAGGATTTCATGTGCTTTTTAGAGGCTCATCCAGCTGTAGGCCAGGACGGATAAGCTTATGCAATCATGAGTCATCCATCTGTCATCAGTTGTCGTTGTCCGTCCACAATTTACAAAAATCAATATTCCTCCTACAGGATTGATCAGATTTCGATCAAGCTCACATACAATATTCCCCAGGTGAGTGTGCATAAAAGTCATCAAGATGGTGGCACCAGTTGTCATATTTACGATTTTATGGGCGTCTGAAATTTTTGGGTGGCTCATCACATTAAACGCTGTTCTTCGTAAATTGCTGGCGCATTTTCACTGAAATTCACCCAGAAGACTGTTAAGACATATTCCAACAAGAATTGTTCACCAGGTGGCGCCACCTACCATGGCTGTGGCTACACAGGGGTCATATGCAGTTTCACAAAAATCGCTACGCCTCCCACAGGATTGATCGGATTTCAAACTCTCACACAAACAGTGGCTGGTATGAGCTACAGCCTCATTCACTGATTTTTTTTATATATATATATATATATATATATATATATATATATATATATATATATATATATATATATATATATATATATATATCAATGTATGTCACTATTCCATAAAGCCCAGCTGTATGAAGTGTCCAGGCTATAGTTATCCTGTGAACAGATTTTCCCATCTCAGCTATGGATCTCTCCAGCTCTTTACGTGACACAAGGAAGTAATATTCTTCATGTCAATGAATATTATCTATAATTCATTCATCATTGCAATATTAAAAATTCAGTTTGAGTCAAGTTACTTCCAATGCAAAATGAAATCAATCTCTTGTCAGGGCCAGAAATGATTTCATCTGCCAATAACCTGAATATGTAAGAAGTTTAGAAATTGAAAACAGTCTTTCAGCACCTTGCTTTGCATTATGACATTATCACATCCTTTCTGTAAGGAGAACCATAGCGCCGTCACATTTTAGAGCAGCATTTAATACATGGATATAAGAAGTTCCATCTGAACTGCTAAAACTATTCACAATCCAAGCAAGAAGTGCATGAATAATTTACTAGCACCATTTCTTTAGCCTCTGTTGAAGGCGTTCAAAGGATAGAAGTAATAAACCAACGGGGATTTAGATACACACTCTGATAATGAACATACAAAGCTGTGGCCTGTGCGACCACTTCTGAACCTCCTTCGTTCTTTCAAGTTTCCTGATGCACAAAGGGCTTTTTTTTCCAAGTCAAGTTTTGAGTTTGGCTTCAAAGTACCCAATTTTTCTGAGAATCTTGCTGTTTTATCTTTGTCTAGCAATATGAAGAAGATGAAGAAGAAGAAGAAAAAGAAGAGGAAGAAGGCCATTGACCGACAGAGCAAGAGAGCACAATAGAGAAAAAGACAGTAATAGAGAGAACTGGAAGGAGTGAAAAAAAGAGAGAAGGTGCTAAATACACACACACACACACGTGTGTGTACATGTGGCCCATTTTATAATTGCCGGTACATTTCAAGTGTTGACTCCGTTAGTCATTGTCAACTTTGTTATCGTTCAACTGGGCAATCCATTAACTGAATTAATGATGACAGAGTTGGCATTTTTTCACCATTTTGTGTATTAACTCCATATGCCAATCTCAAACTAGCTACCACATGACATGTATAAAAACAGAATTTTATGGATTTTAATCATCTCATCTCATTATCTCTACCCGCTTTATCCTGTTCTACGGGGTCGCAGGCAAGCTGGAGCCTATCCCAGCTGACTACGGGCGAAAGGCAGGGTACACCCTGGACAAGTCACCAGGTCATCACAGGGCTGACACATAGACACAGACAACCATTCACACTCACAGTCAATTTAGAGTCACCAGTTAACCTAACCTGCATGTCTTTGGACTGTGGGGGAAACCAGAGCACCCGGAGGAAACCCACACGGGGAGAACATGCAAACTCCACACAGAAAGGCCTTCGCCGGCCACGGGGCTCGAACCCGGACCTTCTTGCTGTGAGGTGACAGCGCTAACCACTACACCACCGTGCCACTGATTTTAATCATATTATTGTTTTTAAAAAGTGAGTGAGAGATTCACTCCAATATCACAATAACAGATTTGATGGATAATTAATCTACTGTTGGTGTATCCTCAACAATTTGTTCAAATTAATGAGAGAAGAAACATAACATCTCACTGACTTTCTGAAGTTTGCTGCCAGAGGAAGTGACATCTCTTGGTGCAGGTGTCATGCACATTATTAAAAGTCTTTGTGGATTTTATACGGTTTTATAACAGAGTTGACAAGAACATTGAGACAGATTAAAAAATACATTTTTTTATGAATGAAATTTCACATAATACAGAAAATAGACTTTCTATGTACTGTACAACCCCGATTCCAAAAAAGTTGGGACAAAGTACAAATTGTAAATAAAAACAGAATGCAATAATTTACAAATCTCAAAAATTGATATTGTATTCACAATAGAACATAGACAACATATCAAATGTCGAAAGTGAGACATTTTGAAATTTCATGCCAAATATTGGCTCGTTTGAAATTTCATGACAGCAACACATCTCAAAAAAGTTGGGACGGGGCAATAATAAGAGGCTGGAAAAGTTAAAGGTACAAAAAAGGAACAGCTGGAGGACCAAATTGCAACTCATTAGGTCAATTGGCAATAGGTCATTAACATGACTGGGTATAAAAAGAGCATCTTGGAGTAGCAGCGGCTCTCAGAAGTAAAGATGGGAAGAGGATCACCAATCCCCCTAATTCTGCGCCGACAAATAGTGGAGCAATATCAGAAAAGAGTTCGACAGTGTAAAATTGCAAAGAGTTTGAACATATCATCATCTACAGTGCATAATATCATCAAAAGATTCAGAGAATCTGGAAGAATCTCTGTGCGTAAGGGTCAAGGCCAGAAAACCATACAGGGTGCCCGTGATCTTCGGGCCCTTAGACGGCACTGCATCACATACAGGCATGCTTCTGTATTGGAAATCACAAAATGGGCTCAGGAATATTTCCAGAGAACATTATATGTGAACACAATTCACTGTGTCATCCGCTGTTGCCAGCTAAAACTATATAGTTCAAAGAAGAAGCCGTATTTAAACATGATCCAGAAGCGCAGATGTCTTCTCTGGGCCAACGCTCATTTAAAATGGACTGTGGCAAAGTGGAAAACTGTTCTGTGGTCAGACGAATCAAAATTTGAAGTTCTTTATGGAAATCAGGGACGCCGTGTCATTTGGACTAAAGAGGAGAAGGACGACCCAAGTTGTTATTAGCGCTCAGTTCAGAAGCCTGCACCTCTGATGGTATGGGGTTGCATTAGTGCGTGTGGCATGGGCAGCTTACACATCTGGAAAGACACCATCAATGCTGAAAGGTATATCCAGGTTCTAGAGCAACATATGCTCCCATCCAGACGATGTCTCTTTCAGGGAAGACCTTGCATTTTCCAACATGACAATGGCGAACCACATACTGCATCAATTACAGCATCATGGCTGCGTAGAAGAAGGGTCTGGGTACTGAACTGGCCAGCCTGCAGTCCAGATCTTTCACCCATAGAAAACATTTGGCGCATCATAAAACGGAAGATACGACAAAAAAGACCTAAGACAGTTGAGCAACTAGAATCCTACATTAGACAAGAATGGGTTAACATTCCTATCCCTAAACTTGAGCAACTTGTCTCCTCAGTCCCCAGACGTTTACAGACTGTTGTAAAGAGAAAAGGGGATGTCTCACAGTGGTAAACATGGCCTTGTCCCAACTTTTTTGAGATGTGTTGTTGTCATGAAATTTAAAATCACCTAATTTTTCTCTTTAAATGATACATTTTCTCAGTTTAAACATTTGATATGTCATCTATGTTCTATTCTGAATAAAATATGGAATTTTGAAACTTCCACATCATTGCATTCCATTTTTATTTACAATTTGTACTTTGTCCCAACTTTTTTGGAATCGGGGTTGTAATTGATTTTATAACAATTAATAGAATAAGCCCCAACAAACAGATTGTTAAACTGAATCACTTCATGTTTATTCAAGTTGAATGTACTGTATGAATCAGTAGTCAAAGATAGCCAATAATGTGGGGGGAGGGGTGGGAGTCATTTTAGTTCATGTTTTATGGATAAACTGGGTCTAAAAGGTACATCAAGCATTGCTATTGGTGAAAGTTTGTCATAATTTGCATTATTGTTCAAAACTGATTCAATAGAGATTTCTTTTATGGAAAATAACAAAAGGTTTATTTTGGAGACACGAAATGTACCCCAAATTCTAGAATGACCCTCATATACACTTTAGTTCAATGTTCTTGTGAGTACATATATCATTTTTATTAACTGTTGAAGAGTGGTGTCAGCATGCCTCAGGTTATGTTAATGATCCTATAACCATGCAAAGTTCAGAGCCACTTTAAGAGGTTGTTTGAGCAGACCTCAAGTCTGAAATCTGCAACATATTCAGCTAATACATTCTCTAATCACTGCTGTAGGGATGTTGACTATTTGGGGCAGTGGAAAAGACACCAAGGTCAGTAGTAAAGAATGCAGACTAAATGCACTTTGGTAGTTTGAAAAAGATCTTTTGCTTTAATGGAGCAAATTCCATCATCATCAGTGATGTGTAAAAGAATGCATTTGATGGCATAGGTTGCACATCTTTGTCCAATCCTAGTCAGCCAGTTTAGAGCAGCACATACCAACCTATCTTCTTCTGGCTGCTCCCGTACGTTTGGGGTTGCTACAGCAGATCTGTTCTGCCTATTTGATGTGGCATAGGTTTTATACCATCCCCAATCTATCCAGGCTTGGGACTGGCACTAAGTATGCACTGACATATACAACCTCAGTGGCTGGGGAGTTTCCTTAATCTGCAAGTCTTTGGACCTTGGGGGAAACCGGAGCATTCGGAGACACAGGGAGAACATGCAAGCTCCACACAGAAAGGCTCCCCATCAGCCATGAGGTTCAAACCTTCTTGCTGTGAGGCAACAGTGCTAACCACTACAGTGGTGCTTGAAAGTTTGTGAACCCTTTAGAATTTTCTATATTTCTGCATAAATATGACCTAAAACATCATCAGATTTTCACACAAGTCCTAAAAGTAGATAAAGAGAACCCAGTTAAACAAATGAGACAAAAATAGTATACTTGTTAATTTATTTATTGAGGAAAATTATCCAATATTATTTATCTGTGAGTGGCAAAAGTATGTGAACCTTTGCTTTTCAGTATCTGGTGTGACCCACTTGTGCAGCAATAACTGCAACTAAACGTTTCCGGTAACTGTTGATCAGTCCTGCACACCGGCTTGAAGGAATTTTAGCCCATTCCTCAGTACAGAACAGCTTCAACTCTGGGATGTTGGTAGGTTTCCTCACATGAACTGCTCGCTTCAGGTCCTTCCACAACATTTCGATTGGATTAAGGTCAGGACTTTGACTTGGCCATTCCAAAACATTAACTTTATTCTTCTTTAACCATTCTTTGGTAGAACAACTTGTGTGCTTAGGGTCGTTGTCTTGCTGCATGACCCACCTTCTCTTGAGATTCAGTTCATGGACAGATGTCCTGACATTTTCCTTTAGAATCCGCTGGTATAATTCAGAATTCATTGTTCCATCAATGATGGCAAGCCATCCTGGCCCAGATGCAGCAAAACAGGCCCAAACCATGATACTAACACCACCACCACCATGCTTCAGTTGCTTAGAAGTTACCCTGGGGTCCTTTGTGACCAGGCCGACTATTACAAGCCTTGCTCTTGGAGTGATCTTTGTTGGTCGACCACTCCTGGGGAGGGTAACAATGGTCTTGAATTTCCTCCATTTGTACACAATCTGTCTGTGGATTGGTGGAGTCCAAACTCTTTAGAGATGGTTTTGTACCTTTTCCAGCCTGATGAGCATCAACAGCGCTTTTTCTGAGGTCATCAGAAATCTCCTTTGTTCAGGTCATGATACACTTCCACAAACATGTGTTGTGAAGATTAGACTTTGATAGATCCCTGTTCTTTAAATAAAACAGGGTGCCCACTCACACCTGATTGTCATCCCATTGATTGAAAACACCTGACTCTAATTTCACCTTCAAATTAACTGCTAATCCTAGAGGTTCACATACTTTTGCCACTGACAGATATGTAATATTGGATCATTTTCCTCAATACATAAATGACCAAGTATAATATTTTTGTCTCATTTGTTTAACTGGGTTCTTTTTATCTACTCTTAGGACTTGTGTGAAAATCTGATGATGTTTTAGGTCATATTTATGCAGAAATATAGAAAATTCTAAAGGGTTCACAAATTTTCAAGCACCGCTGTACACCACCATGCCACCACATATTGCACCAAACTATTGATGTTTGAGGTTTTTTCTGTGGGGGTGCTCCTGAGATCAGACTCTTTGGTCATAATCAGACTGGAAATGCTTCCCAGACACTGCTTTAGAACATTCTCCAACCAAGGAAGGCCAGTTGTTACAGCTTCAAAGTCTCAGGTCTATCCCCAGCTCAGTTTTGCAACCTGTATCCAGGGGAGTTTCTTCTGAACTTCCAGAAACATGCAGATTAGTCACTCTAAATTACTGAAAGATAAATGTGTACATGCTGCCCTGTGATTGACTGGTGTCCTCTCCAGTGTGCATTCACACTCTAACCTGGTGTCCCCAGGAGCCTCAGCCTGCTGCGTTCTTGGGGTAGAGCACTGCCCAATGTGTAGGGTGGGGTTTCTGCCAGCCTTGCCTCATTTTGCGGTTATCCAGGATGGGCTTTATATGGTGATTTTGGCCAGTCAGTCAGACAGACAAAGCAGTGCCAAAAAGCTACTTTCCCATGCAGTTCATTCAAATCCCATGGCATGTCACCTAGGGGTGGATAAAATTAAATATTGGCTAATGGCCCACTTTTAACTGCTGGACATTTGAGGGAATGTCCTGTGCACCGTGCTACAGATGTTAGTCTGTAAACTTGTCAGGCTCTCTAAGTACACACTCTGTCCACATACACTCTGCTCAGTGGAGAGAGATGAAATGTAAATCAGGAACAGGAACAAGGTCTCAGGTGAGACACAAACATTAGTCCTTTGGATCATCCTGAATCCCTTCCCTTTCAGTATAGGCCACTTTCACAGTTTATTTACACACTGAAAATGTGTTTAAGGATAAAATACACTACAAAGATGTACCTTTGAGGATTTGTAAAATCCTTAAAATTTCATTTTCATTTCATGAATTCTTTCCAAGTCCAGATTCTGATTTATTTTCTCGTTCATATGCCTCCTGAACCAGACACTCTGGAGACAATCTTCATTTATATTCACATTGCATCTGATCCAAAATTACAGGAGTTGATCTAAAACAAGATGCACATATGAGTTTAGTCAATGCAACCATTGCTTTAATCACTGATCATCATTGTTCCCAAAAAACAATCACTGATCTCCATTATTTCCAACAATAAATCTCTGATCAGTATTGCTCCCAAATACCAAAACAATGATCGCCATTCTTTGGACACCCATGCAATTTTTTTCTTGGTTCTTCACAATATTTTCAGTTCCAAGTATTCAGGTAACACATTTCAATATGCAAATGACCAGCAAGACCAAATAAATATCCTATTAGTCTCTGACATCTGACAACTTCTAGTAACTTTTGGAGCATGCACGAGCTACTTTCCCCGACAGAGTTGGCAACAGTGGTAGAGATTGTGATGTGTTTTAGTACATGCATTTTTCCACCCAAGGAATTCTCCCACCTCACTGGGTTCAGCTCTTGCCCTCAAAACTACATGAAGCATCTTTGGAGATTAGTGTGTGTGTTCACTCAGGAGGCATTCCTCTGACTGCTTGCTTTGAGGTGTATGCTGATGAGCAGCTTCTGGAGTAAGCCGGGACTTCCTGTTAGAGTTGAAATTGCCAATCTTTTCATTTTTTGGAGGAAACTGTGCTGGCACCCAAAGGAAAAAGCAACCAAGAAAAAAACACCTTGAGGCAAGGACTCTTTCCAGGAGTTGAAATGATTAAACTGTGGTTCATTATGTACAGTATATGCATGTGCTAATCAGTGTTGGGCACGTTACTTTCAAAAAGTAATTAGTTATAGTTACTAGTTACTTTTCCCAAAAAGTAACTGAGTTAGTAACGGAGTTACTTTGTCATAAAAGTAACTAATTACCAGGGAAAGTAATTATTCCGTTACATTTTGTTCCCCCTCAAAAAAATCAAATTCAATTAGTGTAATTATAATAAAAGTGAATGTTAAATGTGTTTAATGACTGAAATGGACACTTAACAGAACCAGTTAGTAACATTATCTACACTATATTAATATTTTTGTGGGACAATGTGAGATAAGACATCTATCAAATGTAATATATTTTTGCAGTTATTAAAATTATGTTACTAATTACTGGCCACTGACGAGGACAAACGCTTTGTTCCTCGACATAATGTGCATTGCACGTAAACACTCTTGCCTTTTATTTCAAGTAATGAAAAGCACTGGCTGTATTTCCAGTGTGAAAGCGCAGTGCTGGTCTGACCGCTCGCCATCGCTGGCTCTTCCGATTGAAAGCGTGCGCAGTAGTGCAGTAGGCGTGGCCTACCTACATATGTTGTCCAAATCTACTCTGATTGGCTTACTGTGCCGTTGTCTCGTGTCTCCCCGCCCCACACTAAAGCAGAGGAAAGAAAGGCTGAGCGAGCAGTGTGCCAGATGAGAACAGCTTTAATAAAGTAACGCATAGTATTTTATTGTAAGTAACGGGAACGGCGTTATAACGATGTAAAAAGTAATTAGTTAGATTACTCGTTACTAAAAAAAGTAACGCCGTTAGTAACGCCGTTTATTCTAACGCCGTTATTCCCATCACTGGTGCTAATGAACCAGTGCTAACAAGACAGACAGAGAATTATTGTTTGGCTGGAGTCATTTTTAATTAAACACTTAATCTAACCTTTTTTTCAGCCAACAATGAGCATCATTTTATAAAAAGATGCTCCTTACAAAAGAAGGCTGTCTTATGAACTTTCAGTGCAGGATACAATTTGCTAATTTTCAATTTGTTGTCTTATAATATCTATTAAACAAACAATGTCATTGCAGTCATTAGTAAATAGATTAGTCTTATTCTACAGTATCATATCCTCCTCAATATAAATGTCTAATATACCAAGCAATTATTTGGCTATGTCTTGGGCCCAAAGGATTGCCGGGTCAATTCCCAGGACCGGCCGGAAAAATGTGAGGGAAGTTGAGTGAATGAACAGCACTTTCTCCTCCTTCTGTATCATGGCTGAAGTGCCCTTGAGCAAGGCACTTAACCCCCACTGCTCTGGATATGTTTGTGTGCTCATTGCTCACTTGAGTGTTCACTGCTTCAGATGGGTTAACTGCATAGGAGGAATTTTGCGGTGTTGAGTGTACATGTAACAAATAAAGGTGGCTTCTTCTTAGCCATGATCATCCCACTTTTGCACATTTCAATGTAATTCTGGCTTTATATTGGATAGTGATTTGTTGTTTGGAGTTTTTAAAAAGTGCCCTGAAATCAAACTTGGTGTTTCAAAGCTTTTTTGTACCCGTCCCATAACGTTATGGACATGAAGGATATGTTGAACTTAAAGCACTGGAGGTTTAATTTTATAATTCATCATTCTGGGGAAAACGTTTTGATGATCCATACTTGTACTAATCTTCATGTTCATCCAATTAAGGCATCTCTAGAAACATGTAGGCCCTACTCTTGGTGTGGGTGTTATCCAACACTTGCTGTTTATAAGATTGTTAGAAACAGTAGCAGTTTGTGAACTCTTTTGTCGCAGCAACATTTCAATAGCCTGTTAGCTGTCAAGTCAAAGTTCCTCCCATCTCAGAACCTGGTTTTCGCAGGCAGTCTCCCATCCCAGTACTAACAAGGTCCTTAAGGTGCATTAGATCTCTGCTTCTATTGAGGTATTTCACCCACGTGACCAAGTCATGTGATGCTGCCATTTTGGACGGCACGGCTTGAATCAGTTTGAATGCGAGGAAGGCGACAAACAAAAAACATAAAAGAAAAAGGAGCGAGATGCAGAAAACACCTTCACTATCTAGCGACGTAGGGCATTTACAGGGCGAGCAGAGGGAGAGGTATTTGCAAAAATTGAGGTTAGCAGGCTTAGAGAACGACGTTTACCTGCTTCCACCAGGATTGTTCACTGACCCATCGCCATACACAGGTTTGGGCGATTAGAATAGAATATTGAATAGAATATTATTTTCCTTTTGATGAATAAAGTTTATAAATACTACTTATATCATGTCATAGCTGGAGCGTGCTAGCGAGCTCCCCCGGCGCGCCAGCGAGCTCCCCGGCGCCCGAGCGCGCTAGCGAGCTCCCCGGCGCGCCAGCAAGCTCCCCGGCGCCCGAGCGCGCTAGCGAGCTCCCCGGCGCGCTAGCGAGCTCCAGCTATGACATGATATAAGTAGTATTTATAAACTTTATTCATCAAAAGGAAAATAATACATGACAAACAGGAGAACAACATATCTGCTGCATGCAACCCTAGACAAATTAACACTGCCTTGTTTCACTGCTCAGATCACTGCAAAGTCTGGAGTACTCTGTTGGCTCCCAATCCTGTCTCTTCACAGCTGCAATCCATTTGGCCCTCTCATCTGGGTCAGTAGGAAACCGGTAAAAGGAGAGTCCTGCATGCTGTCCCTGTCTGTTGTGGCAGCCCACAGCACAACAAGCAAACACCATGGTTATTTATAGAGTGCTTACTGACAAATTAATCTATTCTAGGTGTCTGTAACACATTTTTTTCCAAGCTGGTTCTCCCTCTCTGTCTGCAGCGTTAGTATGTAGCTTGCCGTCCAAAATGGCAGACACCGGGGCGTCATGTGACCCTGTGACGTCAGGTGAAATACCTCAATAGCCCTCAGCCTCTCACCTATACAGCTAGGGTTACAGCTAATAACCACGAGAGTTTGACTCCCCACTTGCATCTGTATTGCAGCATGCCTTGCCAGACAGCAGTAGGTACCATTTTTATGATGGTCTTTGGTATGACCCAAGCACAAGTAGAACTCACAATCTCCTGATTGAGAGGCAGACATGCTAACCACGAGGTCAGCTTGTGGTCCTTTTTAGCTGTAACAGTTGGAAAAACAGCTCTCATTCAAACTCTTTGCCATTTTCCATATTCAGCTGTGACTGTCAAACTTGTTTGGGTGGTACAGTGGTATAGTGGTTAGCACTGTCACATCACAGCAAGAAAGTTCTGGGTTCAAGCCCAGTGGCCGATGGGGGCCTTTCTATGTGGAGTTTGCATGTTCTCCCTATGTCTGTGTGGGTTTCCTCTGGGTGCTCCGGTTTCTCCCACAGTTCACAGACATGGAGTTAGGTTAACTGGCTACTCTAAATTGCCCATTGATCAAGGTCGGAGAGGGATGGGCTCCACCAAGTTTAAATCCCCATGACACATCAATGATGGACTGTTAAAATGCCATCATTGGTGCCCTAATGGTCCTTGCTGGCTATGGGAAATGTCATGCCAAGTTAGTTTAGATTCAGCATTGTGGTGTGTCATGAATGCTATTGGCTGTTATGTAATCAGTCAAATATTTCTATAGAGATCTTGCAGTCACGTGACCGGAAAGTTAACAGCCGCCATCTTGTCGGTAAAAAAACACAGCTGAATACTGCTGCACTCATGTACAGAATGGATCAATTTCAACTGACGGATTACACGGCTCATTTTTCTAATGAACAGATAACTACAGTGGTGCTTGAAAGTTTGTGAACCCTTTAGAATTTTCTATATTTCTGCATAAATATGACCTAAAACATCATCAGATTTTCACACAAGTCCTAAAAGTAGATAAAGAGAACCCAGTTAAACAAATGAGACAAAAATAGTATACTTGTTAATTTATTTATTGAGGAAAATGATCCAATATTGCATATCTGTGAGTGGCAAAAGTATGTGAACCTCTAGGATTAGCAGTTAATTTGAAGGTGAAATTAGAGTCCGGTGTTTTCAGTCAATGGGATGACAATCAGGTGTGAGCGGGCACCCTGTTTTATTTAAAGAACAGGGATCTATCAAAGTCTGATCTTCACAACACGTTTGTGGAAGTGCATCATGGCACGAACAAAGGAGATTTCTGAGGACCTCAGAAAAAGCATTGTTGATGCCCATCAGGCTGGAAAAGGTTACAAAACCATCTCTAAAGAGTTTGGACTCCACCAATCCACAGTCAGACAGATTGTGTACAAATGGAGGAAATTCAAGATCATTGTTACCCTCCCCAGGAGTGGTCAACCAACAAAGATCACTCCAAGAGCAAGGCGTGTAATAGTCGGCGAGGTCACAAAGGACCCCAGGGTAACTTCTAAGCAACTGAAGGCCTCTCTCACATTGGCTAATGTTAATGTTCATGAGTCCACCATCAGGAGAACACTGAACAACAATGGTGTGCATGGCAGGGTTGCAAGGAGAAAGCCACTGTTCTCCAAAAACAACATTGCTGCTCATCTGCAGTTTGCCATACATCACGTGGACAAGCCAGAAGGCTATTGGAAAAATGTTTTGTGGATGGATGATACCAAAATAGAACTTTTTGGTTTAAATGAGAAGCATTATGTTTGGAGAAAGGAAAACACTGCATTCCAGCAAAAGAACCTTATCCCATCTGTGAAACATGGTGGTGGTAGTATCATGGTTTGGGCCCGTTTTGCTGCATCTGGGCCAGGACGGCTTGCCATCATTGATGGAACAATGAATTCTGAATTATACCAGCAAATTCTAAAGGAAAATGTCAGGACATCTGTCCATGAACTGAATCTCAAGAGAAGGTGGGTCATGCAGCAAGACAACGACCCTAAGAACACAAGTCGTTCTACCAAAGAATGGTTAAAGAAGAATAAAGTTAATGTTTTGGAATGGCCAAGTCAAAGTCCTGACCTTAATCCAATGGAAATGTTGTGGAAGGACCTGAAGCGAGCAGTTCATGTGAGGAAACCCACCAACATCCCAGAGTTGAAGCTGTTCTGTACGGAGGAATGGGCTAAAATTCCTCCAAGCTGGTGTGCAGGACTGATCAACAGTTACCAGAAACGTTTAGTTGCAGTTATTCCTGCACAAGGGGGTCACACCAGATACTGAAAGCAAAGGTTCACATACTTTTGCCACTCACAGATATGTAATATTGGCTCATTTTCTTCAATAAATAAATGACCAAGTATAATATTTTTGTCTCATTTGATTCACTGGGTTCTCTTTATTTACTTTTAGGACTTGTGTGAAAATCTGATGATGTTTTAGGTCATATTTATGCAGAAATATAGAAAATTCTAAAGGGTTCACAAACTTTCAAGCACCACTGTAGATATATGTCTAAAATAAATGATCTACAGATTAGTGACCCTTATGGCTTACCGGACGTAGTTTTCACGACCGTGTCAGTGGATATTGAACTGCTGGAGGTGGAATACCCGGACGTGTATAATTACCTCATCAACTTTCCCTCGCTGTTCAGTGGTGAAGCACTGCGTGCTTATAAATCTTTGGACAGTTATCGCTACAGAAATTCAGGATTTGTCAGCCCCCCTAAGATGTGGCATCTTGTGAAGAAGAAAATAACAATCCTCATTGAACGGGTATGTCACTTAAGTATTGAGCACTAGAACTGATGCTAGATATATCAATAGTATCTAGCATAGCACTGACCAGCCGATTATGGTTGAATCACACATGGCATATATATTTATTTATAAATCCTTATAAGGATTTATCCTTATATTTATAAGGATTTACTACTAAGACAGTGGTAAATTCTTATAAGTTCTTTACTGTTTTTTTTCGTACCACACCGCTAAAGACCCAATCCACCCCGCCCCAACCCTTTTCTCAGGCTCCCACTTCCCGGAATTCTTTATTAGAGCAAGTCATAAACTTATGCTGCAAATAACCACATGGATATACTGAAATAAATACATGACGAACCTGAGATGAAATGGTCACTGCACAGGCGCCAGTGATCGTTCCTTCCAGTCGGTACCCATGCCTTGTTCTTGTTGTTTGGATCAGCCCGGCCGATAGCAGCAATCCATTTTGCGCGCCTGTCAGGGTCCCGTGGCAGCCTATGAAACTAACTTCCCGTTTTCTGACCTCTCCTGTTGTGGCATTTATATGCCATGCAACTCTCCGGTATTGTGGCACGGTAATATTTGAATATTTTGGCAAAAAATAATGAAAGTCAGTGTCGGAAAGATGGCGGAAATATGGCGTTTAACCGACAAGATGGCGTTTGTCTACAATCTGGAGTGGATGTGACGTCACATGCAAGTGCTCCATACACTCTGATCTCATGTTTTAGAAGGAAATACTTTAAGATGTGCAATCAAATCATGGCTCCGGGACCATTTTGTGGGTAATAACACATAGAAGAAGCCATGGCCTAATGGTTAGAGAAGCAGCTTTAGAACCAAAAGGTTGCTGGTTTGGTTCCCTAGACCAGCAACAATAGCTGAAGTAGCCTTGAGTAAGGCATCTAACCCCCAACTGCTCCCCAGGCTGCTCTGGGAAAGTTGTATGTCTATGTAAGTGCATCTGCTCCATGCCTGTAATGGAAGAGACAACACTTATTAAACCAAACCAATATGGCAACCCTGATATGAGCTGCAGTCAAATTCAGTAAACTGAGACGAATGGGTTTTCTTTCTCCTCCCCCCAACAAACTATAGTTAAATAATATTGGCTGGCATTAAGTGGTATGTCAGATATATTCCATTCAGCTAGCATGAAACTGAGTGAGTCAAAGATGAGTAGCTGAATGGAATATATCTGATATACCACGCAAACAAGCCAGCCAATATTATTATTATTATACATACACACTCTTCATATCAGCATTCTCAAAGGCCAATGCTAGGTTATCCATGAGTTGGTGCTGTTAGTGCAGCATTGCAGTCAGGTGATGTAGCATTCATCAATAGTGTTAGCGAAGGCCAACACTAGCTTACCCATGACTCAGTGCTGTCAGTGCGGCATTGCAGTCACCTTCCAGCCCGTGTAGTGTTAGCAAATGCTAATAAAGCAGTGCAAGTAAAAGTGCAAGAGAGCAAGTAGCACAGGCTAACAACTGAGAAACTAAGATTTCTGTCTCCAGACTCTTCTTCCATGCACTCTCACTACAGTATTTTTCACTTGGACTCAAGTATTCATTTCCCAATGTAATTTACTGAGTTACTTTTAAAGTCTACATCGATAACTCCACACAACGGAGCTACCTCCAAAATTCTCTCAAAATCTTCTGTTTTTAATTAAACAAACCTAGTGGCCATGTTTGTTTACAAATTGTCACAGTCACTCACTAGCACAGAAGTTTTACATTTCCGATGTGTCTCTTTTCCAGCTTTTTGATATCTGTTAGTATGTTTTTCTCTTGTAAATATGCATGAAGAATTTCTAATGACGTTTCGGTTACCTTTCGGGTGTTCAACATGTCTTTCTCTTTCCTGGCGAACAAAGAAAAGATTGTGCACATATGCAGCAGAAAAGTTTCTCTTTGGATATTCGCATCAGCTCCGACATGTGACGACATGTCTTGACAACCATGCAATGTTGTAAACCGTATTCAACGCTCATTCTCCATTGGGTAGAGTGGCATAATACACGTAGGATAAGTGATATGCTAACAATATTGCATGCTATTGAACCAAATTAATGAAACCCGCTAGAAGGGAATAGAATACATGTTATTCCATCAAAAAAGTGTCCTGTATGTATAAGAATTCTGCATAATACAGTGGTGGACGATTAAATGTCCTGAAATTCATAATCTATTCAACAGCAACTAAACCAAACAACCAGGTGATTTAAATCTTCTCATAAAAGTCAACTGTGTCCATACCCCTGTATTGTAAAGAGAAAATGCAACACTGCTTTGGAGCGGAGGTGAAAATCTGCAGCATGATGAAGGGCGATTTGAGACATGGTTGGCTAACCAAGTGCTGTGTCTAAGCCTGACTCTGAATGATTTATAACCTGCACTGTTGTGCTCACCTGAGTCTCCAGTCTCACAGGTAACCAAAGTTCTCTGTGTAACTTCATCCAAAACTGGAGAACAGCATTCATTCAGATCATTTACATCAGCCTTGAATGTTGAGCTGGTACATAAATACTACATCAACCCAAGGTTTTGCAAATGCAACCATATTAAGAGATCATGAGAAACAGATTCATATAATGAGAAACAGAGTCATAAGCAGGGCAGGTGCTCAGAGGATGTCCTGGATTCTGTTCAGGTAAATGAAAAAAAAATCGATTTTGTCTGGCACTTTCTTTATATGCACTGCTATTCAAATTTTCATTACTGCTTTTAAGTATGTGGTGGCCTTAGGAGATTGCAAGTTCTACTCATAGTTGGGTTATACCAAAGACCATCATAAAAATGGTACCTTCTGGAAAGGCATGCTGCAATACAAGATGTGAGTGGGGAGTCAAACTCATGGTTACCAGAGGACTAGCCTCCCTCTGTAACCCTAGCTGTATAGACAAGAGGCCAAGGGCTATGGAAACGGAGGTCGGCGCTGCCCAGTGCACCTGGTTGCATGGCGCGGTAAGGACTTTAGACTTTTTAGGCAAAAGGGTTAGAAAAACAATCCACCTTTTGGTGAAGTCGCTTCATCTCACACTGAAAAAATTAGAAAAATCCAACCTTTAATTGAAAAGTTTATTCAGAAAGAAAGAAAAAATCCCTCATCAAAATCATCCAGGGTCCTCAGCCCTCTCTTGTGTTCTCTCCTCTTCAGCTTTTCCACAGGTTTTCAATGGGGTTCAGGCCCAGGGACTGAGATGGCCATGGCAGAAGCTTGAGTCATTTTTGTGTTGATTTGAACATATGCTTTGGATCATTGTCCTGCTGGAAGATCCAATGACAACCCGGTTTTAGTTTCCTGGCAGAGGCAGCAACTATAAATACATTTTAGAATTTAAAAAAAAATAGAAAAACGTTCAATATCTATATTTTGCAATATTTTTAGGTCACTTTTAAATTAAAGCAACTTTTTTATACTGACCAACTCCTTTATATAAAAGATCAAAATTTCCTTGTGTCAACATTGTTTTAGTGAACAAAATTAATGGTTTTATAAAGCTGAGGTGTAAAAGTATAAATAGAAAAAAAACCCAACATTTTGCCAAAATGCATTTTTTTTAACTTTCTTTTTTGGCTGTTTGCCTGAATTCATCCACCGTAACATCCATCATCCATCCATCCATCATCCATCCCTGCTTATCCTGTCCTACAGGGTCGCAGGCAAGGTGGAGCCTATCCCAGCTGACTATGGGCGAGAGGCGGGGTACACCCTGGACAAGTCGCCAGGTCATCGCAGGGCTGACACAGACAACCATTCACACTCATGGTCAATTTAGAGCCACCAATTAGCCTAACCTGTATGCCTTTGGACTGTGGGGGAAACCCGAGTGCCCGGAGGAAACCCACATGGACATGGGGAGAGCATTCAAACTCCACACAGAAAGGCCCTCGACGGCCGCTGGGCTCGAACCCAGGACCTTCTTGCTGTGAGGCGACAGTGCTACTAACCACTTCACCACCGTGCCACCCCCATTCTTCATCATCATCATCAGAAACTGAAAAAACTGAATTTTGGTCAAGACCAAATAGATACAGTTAAAAAATCCTGGGGCATGAAATGCTCAAAGGGCATGTAGGTTACATTATAAAATGAAAATAAGATTTATACTATTCACAGATAAAACTGTAGAATGAGCATAGTGTGGCATGGTCATTCATGTGACGCAGATGTGAGCAGTAACTTTTGTGAGTCTGTATGCCATGTGATTTCAATCTGGTCAACATCTTGACCTGTGCATTTTTCTGATGACATGCACATTTACTACAGACCTCAAACTTGTCACACTCTGGAAATTAGCAATGGAGTCCCTTGAAATGCTTCAGGAAGCCTACAGTGATCAATCAGTGAGCCAAGCAAGGTGTTTTGAGTGGCATTTGTGCTTCAAGTGGGGCAGAACATCACTGGAGGATGACAAGAGGTCAGGGTAATCCAAAAATCCAGGCGACTGAATGCACACTCAATTTCTTGGAAATTTTTGAAGATTGTGCTTGTGAAGCGTTTCAAGGGTTTCCATTGCTGATTTCCTGAGTTTGACACAGAATTTGATGTTTGCTCTTGGTTCAAGTCTGAGGTTCATAGTAAAATCACAAAAAAGCACATTTAACACAGGGTCCTAATGTCAACAGCACAAAGCCACAAAGAATACGGAGTCATGAACGTTCCTGCTGGCTCCTGCTGCACATGCAAGACTGTATGAGCTCCATTCATTCACAACAGGAACTTTTTGACTCAACCATCAACCACAGATTTTATTACACATCAAAGTATGTTCAAAGTATGTTGTCTGTAAATGGCTGTACGATGCGTCTAGTGTGTAGGCTTCCAACCCTCACAGCTGGCTAGCGGACCTTTACAGTGCCGTCAAAAGAGAGCTGAGTGCGAAAGTCTCTCCTGCCAGTACATAGCCTCTCCACAGCAAGTCCTATGCAGTGCCTCCTCATGGCTACAGATGGAAACTGGGCAACTGGGCACTGCAAGGCGCCAGGCTAAACTGCAGGGAGGAGGAGGTCTGGCCCCTAGACATGTGGCATGCATGGCCCACCGGTGTGTGGACATGCACTGATGCCCATGCACTATGGACAAATACCGTAGTACAGGTAGACGGAGCTCGTTAGCCTTGGTTGGCAGTCCATCTAGGGGAAGGAAACCCCAAAATCAAACCTGCAGCCAACCTGGTGCCAAATGTTGTGTGCTGCACTTCTTTGGACCCCACCAGCAAGGCAAAGAGGGATGTCCTGACATACATTCGGGCAACCCAGGACCTCCATACCTTGTACCAACTACTTCTGCCCAGGCCTGTGCTCTGGAAAGGCCACTCCAGCCTCACCCTACACTGTGAGGAAACATGGAAAGTCAAAGAAGAAAATATGTTCAACAGGAAGTTGTATCATCCAAATTTCATCATGATCATGTGAAAAGTAAGTCACCATCTCATTCTTTTTTCTTTATTTTTAATGACATTGACTGATGAAGACTGATGATAAATAAAAAAGAAATAATTTGCACAGATCATATTGCATTTGCATGGATGCTAGTTATTGGCATTTTGTATATTTGTAATTTCTATGCAACAAAAAACCCTCAATACTGTTACTCATCAATTTGCATGATAAACAAAAGAAGCAGAGTTAGTTTTTAAGAAATGATACAAATTCTAACCTGCCCCTAACCTGAAGCAACCGCAAACAATGATACTCCCACCACCATGCTTCACAGTTAGCATGAGGATTTGGTGCTGATAATGGAAGGGCACCACTGTCCTCCACAGATAAAACAATAGCAGATCCACATTTAACATGACCGACAACATTGTTGATTTGCTGTTGATAAAATCAGTCAGCCATGGATTCAATGGATGCTACAGTAGTTTGCAGCTGAATAAATGCACCTCAACATACACTGCGCTTTCCTTAAGTGCTTTTTCAAACCCTAGATGTTTTTCCCTGCACTCACCACCTTCTTCCCAATGTGAGGGTAGTGATATGGGCAATTGGCAGGATTTCTCACTGCTCCACAGGTATTAGCAAGCAGAATCAGTTTTGATGATTAATGCATAAAATAGGCATAGAGGCCCAGCAGTATGACATACTGTAAGTAAAACATGACTTAGTTATATTTCACTCTACTTAAACATGCAGTGCTGTGCAAAAGTCTGCACATGTAAAGAAATGCTGTAGACCAAAAAAATAAATGGCTTAAAATAATGAAATGAAAACATAAAAAAAACCTATAAACAGTAAGCAGCAAGCCAGAATAAATGAAACAGTCAATATTTGCTGTGAGACATCCCTTTGCTTAAAAAAAAAAAGTAGTCTAACGTACAGTGAGTGCAGTTTTATAAGGAAATGAGCTGTAGGTTTTACCGAGCATCTTGCAGAACCAGCCACAGTTCTTCTGGACACTTTGACTATCACACTCCTTAATTTTGCACCAAAACCCAGTAGCCTTCATTATGTTTTCTTTTTTAATCTGACAATTGCTCTCTTATGTAATATGCTGCTCAGATACAAATATATTTTTCCTGTAACATTTAATTTTGTGCTGGAAAATGAATGCTTGGAACTCTGAAATGTGTTTGTTCTGACTCGATAATGTATAAGTCATAAAATAGAAATCTATAGCAAAGTTTGTGTGGAAAAAAAAGGGTGCCTAAGACTTTCACAGTACTGTACATGTTTCCAACAATTCTCATATGTCAGTGTTTTTGCAACTAGTTTTATTTGCTCAAGAAAATGGCTGAATTCATGACTGGGGTGTGATTACTGATATTACATTTAAAAATATAGATATTAAGTACAAAGAAAAGATGTCTGTGAAGGTTCTCAGTCATCCAGGTCACCGTAAACCGTAGGTGCTAAAGAAGGCAACTGGACTTGCTTGAAATCCTTGAAGATATTTCACCTCTCATCCAAAAGGCTTCTTCAGTTCTGTCTGACTAGCAGGGAGTTCCAGATATTTCCAGATATTTATTCTCTAGTGGACCAAAAGCAACCCTAAGGAGAGTTGTTGAGGTCACTTGGGTCATTGACCCCCTCAGTCATCCTGTAGGTTGTTAGGGTCCCTGGAGGCCAGGTGTGAATGGTGTTAGCAGCCTAGAGGGTCATTAGGGTGATGACCCTCCCTAACAACCCACAGATCACCGTAACGACCCTCTAGGCTGCTAACACCATTCACACCTGGCCTCCAAGGACCCTAACAACCTACAGGACAACTGAGAGGGTCAATGACCCACGTGACCTCAACGACTCTCCTTAGGGTTGCTTTTGGTCCATGAGAGGGCTGAACCATGAAAATTAAATTTTAAGGATTTTACAAATCCTCAAAGGTACATCTTTGTAGTGTATTTTATCCTTAAACACATTTTCAGTGTGTAAATAAACTGTGAAAGTGGCCTATACTGAAAGGGAAGGGATTCAGGATGATCCAAAGGACTAATGTTTGTGTCTCACCTGAGACCTTGTTCCTGTTCCTGATTTACATTTCATCTCTCTCCACTGAGCAGAGTGTATGTGGGCAGTGTGTACTTAGGCTACATCCACACGACAACGGCAACAAGATGTTATTTAAAAATATATCGCGTCCAAATGGGCAACAATCAGTAAAATATCAGGTCCATATGGCAACGCAACGCTTGCTGAAAACAATGCAATACACATGCCACACCTCTAGGGGCGCTGTAAGACGGTCCCTTCGGAGACACCAGAACAATAGAAGAAGTAAGGACGCATGCGCATAAACTATTATGCGCGAGACTTCATATTAGCCACAAAGTCAGGAAAATCTGTTTGTAAAATTACATTATAATGACCAAATACAATGAAAAGTATTTTTCCAGTCTCACCTGTGAAAGGTAATCCCATGTGATCTTGTTTGGACGGTAAAACTGTTGGTACAGTTAAACGCAGCTAATCTTTATTCTCCGCTTTGACCTCTCCAAAATGGCGGCGAGGATGACATGATTCTACACGGAAGGCGGCGTCTTTAATGGTCCGGAATAAATTGAATGATACACGTTGATAGATTAATTTGTTGTTTCTCACCTGTGAAAGGTAATCCCATATGATCTCGTTTGGATGGTAAACCTGTTGGTACAGTTAAACGCAGCACATGAATCTTTATTCTCCGCTTTGACCTATCCAATATGGCGACGAGGATGACGTATGATTCTATGCGGAAGGCGGCGTCTTTAATGGTCCGGAATAAATTGAATGATACACGTTGATGGATTAATTTGCTCTTCGACGCCCTTTTTGAGGAATATATTGTCGGACTTAAACCAACATCTGAAGAGGTGAGATCGCTCCTTTTTTTCCCTATTTTTGCTGGCGGGATTGACTCTGCCCTAAGGGCAGAGTCTCTCTCTCTCTCTCACTTTGCACCATTACACAATAAATATTCACAGTGAAAATATTTTGTAAGCGCGTTTCATGGACCAAGTTATAGGATTTGTTGACAACTCGCATCGAGTTCGTTACACTTCTACCCGGCGTGAAGCACTCACAGTCATGTGGTTGTGACATCATCATAAACAAATCCGTTCTACTCATCCAGACGACTTCACAACGGCAACGTTGCCAGATCTTTCCACTCTGGAACCCGTTCTCAAAAAGATTGCGTTTTGGGCACCCAAAACGCCGGTGCCGTGTGGACGCCAGGCCTAAACAATAAGCAATTGTATCGGAGTCACCTGAATCTGTTGCCGTGTGGACAGGGCCTAAGACAACGAGGGAGGCTCAGCCTCCTCTAAAAATGACGAACATCGTGTAGGATGAATTGCACTAGGCTTATGTTATAGCCGACCTTATAACATTGCTATTTCAGATCCAGAATCATAGAAATATATGTGCTCAACCCAACTACAGTGCGAAATCATTTCGTTATAACTTTCCCCAGTTCGCCTAATGTGTGCGTGAGTTTTTCCCCCTCGTGACAACGTGATGCAGCAATTATTGGACAAATACTGCGAAAACGCCCGCCCCACGGACTCCCAGCCTCACAGTGGGAGGGACATGGCAAAGCTTTCCACGAGGAGACTGGTGATTGGTGAAAGCGGCCGGATATTTTCTTTGATGGACAGCTCGTTTCAAATATAGACAGGCAGCGGTGAATCTCAGTTCAGTCCCATGCGGATTCGCAAGTGCTGTGGTGTATTGTAAGAGATCGGCTTACATTTCGATTTCATTCATTACATACGGTTTCTACCAGCTTTTTTAGGTTGTATATATTTTCATTGTAAATAAAGTGTAAATATAGTGTTGTCAAGTTTGCTATCTTAGTTCCAGAAATTTCGTTTATTTGAGTGACTGAACTTGAACTTGAGGGGGCTAGTCAGCTAGCAAGAAAGCTGCGCACGGATGCCAAGCATTGCTGATTTAATTTTGGCGAAGCCATTTGCCAGTCTTCCTTTCGAGGAAAAAATTAAAATTAAAGAGCAGGGTAGACCAATGCCTCAAATTGACTTGGTGAAAAAGGTAGGGAATAATACTCGTTCCTTTCAGCTCTCCTGGTACGAGAAAGTGAATTGGCTAACAGCAAGTGACTCACATCAACAACAGTAAATAGGCTACTTTAGTAATATGTCATGGATGGACCAAAAATATAGAATCTATTTAAAATGTTTATGCTGAGTATATTATATTGGAATATATATTTTTCTGGATATGAATTAAACACAGCTACAATTTGGAAAACATTTTTAAACAAAAACACAGCCGAGAACATTTCACTCTACAGACCTGGATTAAAAGTGAAGGGTTATCAAAATTGTCAATAAAACATTTCTCAGTCAAAATAAGTAAAATATAGGGAAAGTGTCATTGAATGAAATGTGTGGCACCCAGCTCTATGTTTGGCTCCCCAAGGTCAATGCTTGTGCCTATTCCAGAACACTCTGCTGTTACTGCTGAGGTTCCTGACAAAGAGCTGCTTTCAATAATGATCAATTTTTAAACAACATGCCACAATTTTAAAATATAAAATGTTAAAATATACCCCCCCCCAACACCACCATCATGTATATTGGACAGTAGGCTAATGGGCCAAAAGAACCTGTTATTTCACAGTTTGTGACCCTGCCAACAATCAGCCAGATCAGAGGCAAGAGTATGGGCAAAATTTATGTGTTTTTTCTTTTTTCTTTTAAAATCTGGAAATATTGTAACCGACCAGCCTCCCCTGTTTGAAAGACTACCAGCCACCACTGGGCTGAACATATTCACCCCTGTGAAATATCTGCAATATTCTTAACGGGGAACTGAAATCATTTTTGAGCTTGCTTTATTTCTTAATTAACGTGTTATTCAATTACGTTTTCGGTTTTAGTAACCTTATATCTTGACTCATATTGGCAACTAATTGCAATTAAATATTATACTTATCGGCCTATTCGTTTTTTTAGCCATGTTGAATTTAGTTCGTTTGGTCCATGGCAGGCATCACTTATCCACAAGATCTAGAAGACTTGTGCGAGACTTCAAAACGTGAAGCGTCAGCCAGGTGTCAGTGCTGCCATTTTGAAAACTGTTTTCCAAATGAAATATTGCACAAAAATGAGTTTAAATGATGATTACTGCCTACTTTTTTCAAACTTTCCTGATTACGATCAAAACAAAAAACTTCCGGCTTGATTACATCAGCATTCAAAAGAGGGCGCATGCATCTTTTGACAATGTCGGCAAACGTTGCCGTGTCTGAAATCACTCCCTACTCACTATATAGGGCACTATATAGTAAGGACGCCATTTTGTAGTGCTGTCCAAAACCTTAGTGAGGATTATTTACACCCTATATAGTGCACTCAGAGTATCCCACAATTCATCACGAAAAGTAGTGTACAATGATGGGCAATAACCAAAGCAATATATCCTATCATGCATTGCGGTCATGCTGAAAGAAATCAAATTAAAATCTCAAATTTGATTTAATAAAAGGCAGTGGCAAAAGAAGAAAGTATTCAGACTTGATTTAAAAAGAACTGAAAGATGCAGGTACTTTGTATTTATTAATGTGGGAAATACGCTCAGTATAATATGGATTTATCACAGAAATACATGCATGTATTTACTATTTTGAAAACCCACCAGCCGACTGATCTGGCACGTTTTCATTGTGCGACAGTAATGATGGAAATACCAGAGCAACGGGCTAGTGTCTGAAAGCATTTTTTTTATTTTACCAATGAGCTCACTATACAGTAATTCCCTATATAGGGAGTAGTGAACAAGTGAGCAATTTTGGACACAGGGTTGATCACTTTGATTTCCGCTGTACGCTTTACTTCCATCTTACAATGTCTCGCACAGGTCTCAATGAATCTGGTTTACGGCCATTGCTTTGACATATGGACTGATATATTACATAGCATATTTCAAAAAGACTCAACTTGCTATAGCAGTGACAAAATGGCTATCAAAAATGCATTCCTGTATTTAATAAAATAAGATAAATAGAATTTTGATTTAAAAAATTGCCTTCAGTTCTCCTTTAAGTTACATGATCAACAGAAAGCTGCATCATCTGCATGTCATGGTGATCATGTAAATAAGAAAAGTAAGTAACCTAAGTTATTCTTTTTTTCTTTATTTTTAAGGACATTTTGACATTGGCTGGTGAGGTCACTTAGAATGCACAACCCAAAGTATGGATCGAAAACAAATTAAAGAAAAGGGGAAAAAATTGCTAGAATTTGCATTTGAATTGATGATAGTTAACAAAGTTTATTTATCTGTTATTTCTATTTAAAAAAACATCAATTTGTCTGTATGTGAACAAAAGAAGCATAATTAGGGAAAAAAAAAGCTAACACAGCCTTAACCCTAAACAGCCCCAAACAATAATGCTCCCACTACCATGCTTCAAAGTTGGCATGAGGATTTGATGCTGGTAATGGAAGGGCAGCACCAAGCCCATAAAACCAACCTTGTAAAAAAAAAAAAAAAACTAAGATATTCTGATCTGAGATGCTGTAACATTTCTTGAATGGTTAAGCATACTTTGTCCCCTTAACCTTGAGCTAATAAGACTGCAAGTTAAACCAAGTGTAGAAACTCAAATGAGTTCAAACACACACATATACATACATACATACATACATACATACATACATACATACATACATACATACATACATACATACATACATTGCATTTCTCTAAAATCAGCCAGTCCCTTGACAGCAGCACAATGCGTAAAATTATGCAGATACAAAATCAAGAGCTTCAGTTAATGTTTACTTCAAACATTAGAATGGGAAAAATTGTGATCTCAAAGCGTGACTTTCACTGTGGCATGGGTGTTGGATTGAGCCAGATGGACTGGTTTGAGTATTTCAGAAACTGCTGATCTCCTGGGGTTTTCACACACAACAGTCTCTAGAGTTTACACAGAGTGGTGCGAAAAACAAAAAAAAATCAAGTTGAGTGAGCAGCAGTTCTGTGGGTGGAAACAAACGCCTTGTTGATAAGAGAGGTCAGAGGAAAATGGCCAGGTTGGTTCAAGCTTGTTTGCCAGGAAGGATATATCCACTCATAGAAACACTCTTTACAACCATGGTGAGCAGAAAAGCATCTCAGCATGCAACAGCAGAACACCACATTGGGTTCCACTCCTGCAGCCAAGAACAGGAATCTTAGAACAAGTTCCTATTAAAGTGGCCGGTGAGTGTATATAAGCTTATAAAAGATAAGCTGTGCTGTCACTGGGGATCTGATCTTAACTGAAAGCTTAAAGCTTTCACAAAAGGGTAAAATAAGGACATTTTTTTATTCATCCAGTCATTTTTTTTCATGCAGTTGGTGCTGGATTGTACCTGTAGATTTTTAAAAACAAGTTAATTACTCTCCCCTGCTGCATTTGCACAGAAGCTATGAAATCTCATTTCATTTATCATGTCCATCGACTAATGATGTGACGAGTATGGGGTATTTGGCAGGATGGAGTAATAAAGCAACTCAAAGCTGTGCTGCTTGAAATTGAAATGAGAAAGTGCTGCCAAAATAACATGTAACTGCACTGACAAGTTTGCTCTTGCATGTCCGAAGTACAACACAGCTTGCTGAATTTTCTGCTCGAACATGTCTTGATGAACTGAATTGCAAACAGTGCAGAAAGTGCTTGTTGAACTAGATAGTTAATATGTCAAGACTTTGGAATTATAATGGTGTGGTGTCTGATAATTTAGCCATAAATCTTTGACTTACAATGTCTCATCTCATCTCATTATCTCTAGCCGCTTTATCCTGTTCTACAGGGTCGCAGGAGCCTATCCCAGCTGACTACGGGCAAAAGGCGGGGTACACCCTGGACAAGTCGCCAGATCATCGCAGGGCTGACACATAGACACAGACAACCATTCACACCTATGGTCAATTTAGAGTCACCAGTTAACCTAACCTGCATGTCTTTGGACTGTGGGGGAAACCGGAGCACCTGGAGGAAACCCATGGGGAGAACATGCAAACTCCACACAGAAAGGCCCTCGCCGGCCACGGGGCTCAAACCCGGACCTTCTTGCTGTGAGGCGACAGCGCTAACCACTACACCACCGTGCCGCCCAACGTACAATGTGAACAAATAATTTTTAAGCAGTATTTTGGGGTGAAACTTCACCATGTTTTATGCTCAGTGGCATATAAAGAACATTTATAACATCAATTCTTCTTTGCACAGGAAAAATATTTCCTTAGTTATGTATGCAATTTATTTTTTTCTAAAATGTAATACAATTTGGTATTGAAACCACAACTGGAGATTATGAACCAAAAAAAAGTTATGTTAATGAGCATGAAAAATTTGCTTGAAATGTTAACTAATGAAGGCAATTTAGTTTAAAGAAATGATACAAATGCTAACCTGCCCCTAACCTTAAGAAATATGAAACCATGATGCTCCCACCACCATGCTTCACAGCATTTTGGTGTTGGTAATGGAAGTGTACCTCTGCTCTGTGATTGGAGAAAAAAACAAACAAACAAAACACACCACCAACACACAAAGAAACCTACTGTGGCGGAGTAATATTGTCTGGGATAGCTTTGACCCAAACCCCGTAATTAACAGAATTTAATTTCGATAATGTAAGATGATCTGCAGAGAGCTTTCCATACAAGGAATCCCAGAAATATTAGGTAACTGATACAGTTTGAGGGTTAGACTTTTTCCAGCCTGAAATATGAATGAATAAAATGTGCTTATTCGAGACTTGTAACTTAAATATAACTGTGTGATCCTTTTAGGCAGAATGTCTCATCATCTCATTATCTCTAGCCGCTTTATCCTGTTCTACAGGGTCGCAGGCAAGCTGGAGCCTATCCCAGCTGACTACGGGCGAGAGGCGGAGTACACCCTGGACAAGTCGCCAGGTCATCGCAGGGCTGACACAGACACAGACAACCATTCACACTCACATTCACACCTACGGTCAATTTAGAGTCACCAGTTAACCTAACCTGCATGTCTTTGGACTGTGGGGGAAACCGGAGCATCTGGAGGAAACCCACGCAAACACGGGGAGAACATGCAAACTCCGCACAGAAAGGCCCTCGCTGGCCACGGGGCTCAAACCCGGACCTTCTTGCTGTGAGGCAACAGCGCTAACCACTACACCACTGTGCCGCCCCTAGGCAGAATGTGTTTGTCTATTATAACTTGGTTAAATTAAAACCACATGTGATGTAAGTAATGGATGCATTACTCCTACTAATTCCAAAGGCTGCACAAATGTTTACTTGTAAACATTAGAGCAGGAAGTCTAAAATCAAACAAAATACACTCCATGGAGCTATGATCATTTCTATGCGCCATTACTTCCCACACTTTGTGAAATGATGATCTGAAGCAGGTTCAATTAAAAGAGGAAGCATAGATTTAAAAAAAAGGGCCAATTTGTAATGAAGAACCAAAAGAAGCACATTCCCACTTTTACTTTGATATTAGCTCACATCCTGTGCTTTTTGTGCCACCACATTCATTAGTAATTCTCTGTAAAGCCTGAAGGGAGCAATTCTAGTTTCACTTTTCACCAAAAACAGAGTGATCATAAGGAACAAAGGCAATTAACAAACCTTCAAATGAGAAAGGGGAAAAATGGTTTGTTTCTTCCCTCCAGTGATTTGAGCAAATCATGAAAACAGCCATGAAAAATATTGATCAATTTCAGGCACTGATTAATTAAATGTTTCTGTTTATCTGTAATGATGCTGCTGGAATCTTAATTTCCCTGAGGGAACCCGCCCAAAGGTATCAATAAAGTTTTATCTAATCTAATCTAATACGCACACACACACACACACACACACACACACACACACACACACACACACAAAAAAAAAAAAAAAAACCTGCAAAATAAATGTGTATGATGATTACTTACAAAGCAAAATTAAAAATAATTTTTGCTTTGTCAAAACTGTGTGCTTTGGAAGCGTCCCCTAATAATTATATAAATAGTTTTTTTTTATTTTAGTCTGACCGTGCTAAATACAGGTCAGTGTTACTGCAAATTGATTTCACCCACAGTGTGAGCACTTTATTAAACCTGAACATCACCAAAGAAATGGACCTCTCTGAACATAGCATAAAAATTTGTGCTCAAATAGTTTTTGTGTAATGTACCGTTAAATGTTTTAATGATGTGATGTCACTTAGCACCCTAAGGCCCAAAAGACTCTGAACATTTATGATTAATTTGTCCATTATTTGTGCACACAAAATAAACATACATGTTTACCCCAACATTAAATTTCTCCAAAAAGGTTTGAGCACATGAACATTAACTAAATAACTTGTTACATCAACATACACTCATCCACCTGCTGTTTGATGCAGTTCTCTAATCAGTCACAATGACAGCAGCACAATGAATAAAATCATGCAGATACAAATCAAGTGCTTCAGTTAATGTTCAAACATCAGAATGGGAAAACTTGTGATCTCAAATTGTGACTCTCTTTCACTGTGGCATGGGTGGAGCCAAATGGACTGCTGGTTTGAGTATTTCAGAAACTGCTGAACTCCTGAGGTTCTTACACAACAGTCTCTAGAGTTTACACAGAATGGTGCGAAAAACAAAATGGCGTGATTGAGCAACAATTCTATGGGTGGAAACAAACACCTTGTTGATAAGAGAGGTCAGAGTAAAATGAACAGATTTGTGGTTCGAGCTTTTTTGCCAGGAAGGATATAGTAAGTCATGTAATCCCTCTTTACAACTGTGGTGAGCAGAAAAGCATCTCAGCATGCAACAGCAGAACACCACATTGGGTTCCAGTCCTACAGCCAAGAACAGGAATCTTAGAATCAAGAACAAGTTCCTATTAAAGTGACTGGTGAGTGTTTATTTTGCATGCACAAATATTGCACAAACAAATCAGACATGTCATTTAGGTATTAATTGGGTGCTTGGTGACATCACGTCATTAAAAGATTTAACATTTGATTTCTCTAAAAACGTTTAAGCACAACGAATCAAGATACTGTACTTTTATTCACATTATTATATGGAATTCCAATTTCATACAGCATAGGAATAGTGATTGAGCAAATAAATACAACTGAAGGACAGATAAAGTTGCATAAACCTGTTTGTCTTTATGAAAGAAAAAAATCAATTCCTCAAAAATGAGGTCTCTCAAAAATGGATGACAAAGCTTCTTGAAATTATAAAATATTCCTACAGTAAAGTTGGACCCAAATGATTTTTTTTAACGTCCATTTGTGATGCTGTTTTTCTTAGTTAGACAGACATTTTGTATTAAACACAGTGGAATCAGTTTTAACATTTAAATGACAACAGTAGAATAAAAATCTGGCCCTAAATATTAAGCAAGACAGATTCAATATTTCAGTACTTCACGAATCTGATTGATTTACTTCATTTATCTGACCAAGCAATTTTTTTTTTGAGACCAGTCAGCATTGATCATACTGTTTTACATTTATTATAGTGCTGAGCCATAAAGGGAGAGAGTGCCTGGTTGGGTTTCCTTCAGATTCTGTGTCAGGTTCGGTGAATCATTTGCTGGAGTAGGACTTTTTGATATTAATTCATGTGATGTATTAATCCCAGATAGTATAGACAGAGATGCACACACCATAACTTGCAGCTTGTCTGCTAATTCATCACTGTTCATGGATGTTTTTAAGATTCCTTAGTTTATAGCTTTAGAGAAGAGCTAGAGAGCATGCTCACAATGTGTTTTTCAACCATGAGGCACTCCTCTGAGTCTATCAAGGGCTATGGAGATTTCAGACATGAAACAACATCATCTACATATTAGTGTTGTAGTATACGAGACAGGTCTCAAGACCACTTTTTGAAGGTCTCGGTCTTGTCTCAGAATTGGCCACATTAATACTCGGCCTTGTCTCGGTCTGGACATTAAGGACTCTGGATTTTATTCTAAGATGAGTCAAGACCACAACTGCGGGGATTTCACTAAATTGCCTGTGTATTGTCTGATTTATTTGTTAACATTGTTATTGTGACTGGATGTAAACCGTTCTGCTTTAAATGCAACCAATAACGTGACTGGTTGCTAATTTGAAAATTTTCTTCCTGTTAATGTCTGTCACCCCTCCCCCAACCCTTCACATACGAGAGTCCTGGTCTTGACTCTGTTTCATCCTGCCTTGGTCTTGGCTAGATCTCAACCCCTCAAAGTCTTAGTCATGACCAAGACCAAAGTGTATCAAGACCGGGTCCCAGTTTAGGTGGTCTTGACAACACTACCACGTATGTACAGTAAGTGATTTACAAATACAGTATAAAACTAGAAGGACACTCAGTAGAAGTGCATACCTCCATCAATCCACATATCAACATCAAAAATCACTTGAACCTAGAATAATACTAAAGCTATCCACCAAATTTCATCCAAATCTGTTCACTACTTTGAGTTACATTGGGGAAAAAGAGACAAAAAATAAAAAAATAATAATAAAAATCCTGGAGCCACATACATACCCGGATCCTGGAACCATATACATATCTAGATTTGTATCTGTAGCGCGGATAATGTGTGGGTGGAGCACAGAGGACGGCAGGACAACGTTTGGAGGTAGAGACAGCGTATTTATTAATCAACTTTTCAGTCTAATGCTCGCACGCACGCACACAGACACACACTCAGCCTCCAATCCCGGGTCGTGCTCCCTCTGCTCTCTCTCAGCCTCCTTAAATAGGGAGCGGTTTACTGGGAAAACACACACAAAACACAGGTTAATTACCGTCAGGTGAAGCGATTCTGCCACTCACCTTCCCCGGCTCCACCCTCCTGTCACAGACCGGTGCTTGACCACACCCCCGCTGCCACATACCCCCACCGCCCGACTCAGGCCGGGCGCCCGTCCGGCCCGCAGCCGACTCCCCCCCACCCTTGACAGGAGAGGAAGTCCGCCACGACCATCTGCGCCCCCGGCCTGTGGACCACCTTGAAGTTGAAGGGTTGGAGTGCCAGATACCAATGGGTGATCCGCGCGTTGGCATCCTTCATGCGGTGGAGCCACTGGAGGGGCGCGTGGTCCGAACAGAGGGTGAAAGAGCGCCCCAGCAGGTAGTAACTGAGGGCGAGGACTGCCCACTTGATCACCAGGCACTCTTTCTCAATTGTGCTGTAGCGCCCCTCACGCACTGACAGCTTGCGGCTGATGTATAGGACCGGGCGGTCCTCCCCCTCCACCTGCTGGGACAAAACGGCCCCCAGCCCTCTGTCCGACGCATCCGTCTGTAACAAAAAAGGGAGAGAGAAGTCAGGGGAGTGTAAGAGTGGCCCCCCGCACAGTGCAGCCTTTACCTCAGAGAAAGCCCACTGGCACTGCTCCGTCCACTGGACCGGATCTGGCGCCCCCTTTTTAGTGAGGTCAGTCAGCGGGCTGGTGACGTCCAAATAATTAGGTATAAACCTACGATAGTAGCCAGCCAGCCCCAGGAACTGTCTCACCCCCTTTTTGGTCTTGGGCCTCGGGCAGGCCGCAATCGCTGCTGTCTTATTAATTTGGGGACGCACCTGCCCATTGCCCAAGTGGAAGCCCAGATACCATACTTCCACCCGCCCAATCGCACACTTCTTCGGGTTGGCAGTGAGTCCCGCCCGCCTCAGCGACCTAAGGACGGCCCTCAGGTGTTGCAGGTGCTGCTGCCAGTCATTACTATAAATGATGATGTCGTCTAGGTACGCGGCCGCATAGGTGGCGTGCGGCCGGAGGACCCGGTCCATCAGCCGCTGAAACGTAGCAGGCGCCCCAAACAGCCCAAACGGAAGTGTGATGAACTGGTGTAAGCCGAACGGTGTGGAAAAGGCTGTTTTCTCGCGGGATAATGGAGTCAAGGGGATCTGCCAATATCCCTTCGTCAAATCCAGTGTCGAGTAAAAGCGAGCCGTGCCTAGTCGATCGAGCAGCTCATCAATACGAGGCATTGGGTACGCGTCGAATTTAGACACCGCATTGACTTTTCTATAGTCCACACAGAACCGGACCGACCCGTCGACCTTGGGAACCAAGACCACCGGGCTGCTCCAGTCACTGTGGGACTCCTCGACGATGCCCATTTCGAGCATGGCCTGAAGTTCTTCCCAAACCACCTTTTTTTTGTGCTCGGGTAATCTATAAGGACGGCTACGCACTACCACCCCTGGGGGCGTCTCTATGTGGTGTTCTATGAGGTTAGTGCGACCGGGCAGGGGCGAGAACACATCCGAAAACTCGGCCTGCAACTGGGCGACCTCCGTGAGTTGGGTCGGGGAGAGGTGGTCTCCACAGGGGACCGGAGAGGTACGTGATGCCAATGACCCTTTAGGGACCTCCGGCCCCAGCTCCGCCTTCTCCAGAACTACCGACACCAACGCCACGGGGACCTCCTCATTCCAGAGTTTCAGCAGATTGAGGTGGTAGATCTGTAGTGCCCCCTCCCTGTCCGTTCGCCTAACCTCATAGTCGACGTCCCCGACTCGCCGTGTGACCTCAAAGGGTCCTTGCCACTTGGCGATTAATTTGGAGCTCGACGTGGGCAACAGGACGAGTACCTTATCTCCCGGAGTGAACTCTCTAAGGCGCGTGCCCTTGTTGTACAGGCGGGCTTGCCGTTCCTGGGCCTGCCGCAAATCCTCCTGAGTTAGGTGGGTGAGCGTGTGGAGTTTTGCGCACAGATCCATAACGTACTGAATTTCGTTTTTGCTCTGTGAAGGTCCCTCCTCCCAATTTTCCCGCAGTACATCTAAGATGCCGCGCGGCTTACGCCCATATAATAATTCAAACGGGGAGAACCCCGTGGAGGCTTGGGGGACCTCTCGCACTGCAAACAACAAAGGTTCGAGCCACTTATCCCAGTTACGTGCGTCCTCACTTACGAATTTTTTAATAATATTCTTGAGGGTGCGATTGAACCGTTCAACTAAACCGTCCGTCTGTGGGTGATAAACGCTGGTGCGGATCGGTTTAATACCCAGTGGCCCATACAGTTCGCTCAGTGTTCGTGACATAAATGAGGTGCCTTGGTCAGTCAGAATCTCTTTCGGGATTCCAACCCGGGAGATGACGTGGAAGAGGGCCTCTGCAATACTGTGTGCTGAGATATTGCGAAAAGGCACTGCTTCCGGGTATCGCGTTGCATAGTCCACCAGAACTAATATAAAGCGGTACCCTCGTGTTGACCGATCTAATGGCCCGACGAGATCCATCCCAATTCTTTCGAACGGGGTCTCGATTAATGGTAGGGGGCACAAGGGCGCTTTTGGAATGGCCGCTGGATTTACTAACTGGCATTCGCGGCACGCCGTACACCACTTACGGACGTCGCCGCGAATCCCCGGCCAATAGAATCGGGCCATTATCCGGGCGAGTGTCTTATCCTGCCCGAGGTGTCCAGCCATGGGATTAAAGTGAGCCGCCTGGAATACCAATTCCCGGCGGCTCTTTGGAATTAACAACTGGGTGACTCGCTCTTTCGTCTGAGTGTCCTGCGTCACTCGGTATAACCTATCGTTCAAAATGGAAAAATAGGGGAAGGACGGGGTGGCGTTCGGCTGGAGCGTTTGACCATCGATTACTCTCACTTGGTCAAACGCGTGTCGCAGAGTCTCATCTCGCGATTGTTCCAGTGGGAAATCCGCGAGGGATTCCCCAATAGAAAGAGGAGGGGCCAGCGGCTCCTCACCCTGTCGCGGAGATGACGTGGACGGCTCTGCGACCGCAGCTCCAGCCAAAGCGACAATGGGACCCTCCCTCGTCAACCGGCAGGACCCACTCTTTACTAGGCGTGCCATTAAACCCCGAAATCCCGGCCAATCAGTCCCCAAGATCAAAGAGTGGGTAAGGCGAGGATTAACCGCCGCCTTCACTATCGATTTTTCCCCTCTAAAATATATGTGGACCGACACCAACGGGTAGCTGTGAATATCCCCGTGCACACACAACACCTTCACCCCTTGTGCTCCCCCCAATGCCTCGTCTTGCACCAGGCTTTGGCGGATCGAGGTCTGATTGCAGCCTGAATCCACCAACGCCTGATATGTAGCCCCTTGTACACTTACCGGTATGCGATATGCTCCGGCCCGATCGAGGGCAGCCTCTGGCGCGTCGGGGATCCGCACCACTGCCCCCACCTCCATCGCTGCACATTGTTGCTGCAGGTGGCCTGGTTCCCCGCAGCGCCAGCAAACCGGCCCGGGCCTTCCCTCTGCAGCTGTGTTCTGGGGCTCACTCACCTGAGGGGGGGGGAGAGACAGACACAGAAGGGAGAAACGGGAGGGCACCACGGGTGCGGTGGGCCGGCTGGGGTGGAGCCGGCCCCCGCCTCTGTGGTGGGGGAATGGGGCGAGGACGGGACACGGGAGGAGGGGGGGGAGACAGAGAGAGAGAAGAGGAGAGAGAAGACGATGTCATCCGTTATCCTGCCGCCTGAACAGCCGCCAGATTATCCTCCACCAGTCCTACGGCCTGATCCAGCGACGCCGGGCGGTGGCACTGGACCCACTCCGCGGTTCCGGCTGGTAAGCGGGCGATGAACTGTTCCAGCGCCACCTGGTCGATGATTCCCTCGGCGTCGCGATCTTCGGCCCTCAGCCACCGCCAGCAGGCGTCCCGGAGCTGCTGGCCGAACGCGAACGGGCTGCCGACTTCCTCCATCCGCAGCGCGCGGAAGCGCTGGCGCTGCTGCTCCAGCGTGCGCCCTACGCGCTGGAGGACAGCCCGGCGAAGGTCAGCGTAGGCCAGCCGGCGGTCGGCGGGGAGCTGTAGTGCGGCCAGCTGCGCCTCTCCCGTCAGGAGGGGGAGGAGGCGCGCCGCGCGCTGCTCCATCGGCCACCCCGAGGCTTCGGCGACCTGCTCGAACAAGGTGATGAAAGCCTCGGGGTCGTCCTGTGGGCCCATCTTGGACAAAGTGAGGGGAGATGGGCCCGCGGCCGGGGCACTGGTGGACCCCGCCGACGCGAGGAGCCGCCGGAACGCCTCTCGGTCTTCCTGCTGGGCCAGCACCAGGGCTTCGAAGCGGCACTCCTGCTCCTTTCGGAGCGTGACGAGTGCCTGGTGCTGGCTCTGCTGAGCCATGGCGAGGGCGTGGACCAAGTCCGCGAATGGGGAGGATTCCATGGAGCTGCAGAACTGGTGCTCCACCTTTCCCCGGGTTTCGGCACCACTGTAGCGCGGATAATGTGTGGGTGGAGCACAGAGGACGGCAGGACAACGTTTGGAGGTAGAGACAGCATATTTATTAATCAACTTTTCAGTCTAACGCTCGCACGCACGCACACAGACACACACTCAGCCTCCAATCCCGGGTCGCGCTCCCTCTGCTCTCTCTCAGCCTCCTTAAATAGGGAGCGGTTTACTGGGAAAACACACACAAAACACAGGTTAATTACCATCAGGTGAAGCAATTCTGCCACTCACCTTCCCCGGCTCCACCCTCCTGTCACAGACCGGTGCTTGACCACGCCCCCGCTGCCACAGTATCAAAAGCTAATCAATTGTTCCTTGGCCCATGGCTCACCTTTCTTCCAAATTTCATCAAAATCTGATCATTACTTTTTGAGTTACGTTGGGAACAAACAGACAAACAAATGGAGGTATTGAGCTCCATTTGGTGGAGGTATTGAGCTCAACAAATAAATAAATGATGTACAAACATGTTTTCAAGTGCATATCCTCAGTCACTGTATTATTTATTTGTGGAATTTATTTGTCGATCGCTCCATGTGCATTTACACACCACATGACACTCGTGGAATCCATTTACTTCTTGATTTCTGGAACATTTCTCATGTTGACTCAATCCAAATATTACTATGATACAACATTACAGCACTCATATAACATTAATCCAACCATTCAGAGCAGATATGTGCTCTGGATGGGATGGACATTTGCAGTTTAGGAATGGAGTTCATGTGTCATGTGTCTTAAGTTTAGGAAGCTTTTAATGCTTGCAAAATTAGAAATAAAAGGAAATTGCCAAACAATGGTCAAGCACAAATGTATCGATAGATAGATGTATCGATAGATAGATAGATAGATAGATAGATAGATAGATAGATAGATAGATAGATAGATAGATAGATAGATAGATAGATAAACATAAATAGATAAATAATTACATTATTACATTACATTTGGCAGACGCTTTTATCCAAAGCGACTTACAATAGAGGACATAAACATAGCATATAACACTTGCAGATACAATGTGCACAGGAAATATAAAGAACAATAGGTGTAATTGCCAACTGGGGTTAGTAGGTTTTTTTTTTTTAATACTTTAGCGCAGGGTCAAGTAAGACAAGACAGAAAGACAGACACTTACACAAACACACCGCACAACATGCCTAAGAGTCTACCCCGGGTCTGGGCCAGCTCAGGCATCAGTGCAGTAAATAGTCATGAAAGAGGAGAGTCTTTACATGCTTCTTGAAGGTTAAAAGAGATGATGCTAATCTAGTTGCTTCCGGAAGTTTGTTCCAACACTGAGGGACTATTACCGAGAACAGTTTTGCCTGGGATCGCTTGGAGCGAGCAGTGGCCACTGCTAGTCGGTTTGTGTTGGAGGAACGCAGCTCTCTGGCAGGAACATACGGCCTTAGCATTTCCTTCAGATAAGCTGGGGCTGTTCCTGAGCTGGTTTTGTAGGCAAGGGTCAGGGCCTTGTACTTGATCCGGGCCGCCACTGGCAGCCAATGCAACTGGATAAATAGAGGAGTAACATGAGCCCTTTTGGGTTGAGTGAATACCAAACGTGCTGCAGCGTTCTGAACCATCTGCAGTGGTTTTATTGCACAAGCAGGTAGACCAGCTAGGAGGGAGTTGCAGTAGTCCAGGCGGGAAATGACCATGGCCTGAACCAATAGTTGTGCTGAATGTTGGGTCAGGTAAGGTCTGATTTTCTGTATGTTGTACAGCACAAATCGGCAGGTCCGGGCAACTGATGCAATATGGTTGGAGAATGACAGATGGTCATCGATCATAACACCAAGGTTTTTAGCGACTTTGTTTGGGGCCACAGTGGTAGAGCCCATCTGGAGCTTGATGTTGTGACGAATTGACTCTTTAGCTGGGATCACAAGGAGTTCGGTCTTGGACAGGTTCAATTGTAGGTGGTGTTCCTTCATCCATGTTGACAGGTCGGTGAGGCAGGCTTAGATGCGTGAATTGAACCACCCAGTAGTTTTATTTTGAAATAAATGAATAAAATAAAAAATAATTGTCACATATCAGTACATTTCACAGTAATGAGATTATCTACATTTCCAAATTATTAGTGCATTTCAAATATTGGAATATAATGAAAAAGTTATTTTTTTTTGTAACTTAATTCAAAAAGGTGTGTGTACTGAACTAGGCCGAGAGATATAAAGTACTTATACTGTTTTACTCAAACTTGAAACAAAATATTCTAATATTTTGAGATACTGGATTTCTGATTTTCATGAATTATAAACATCAAGATTAAAACAAAAAAAAAAATCCTTTAAATATTTCACTTTATGTGTAATGAATATAGAAAATATGAAAGTTTACCTATTTTAATTAAATCACAGAGAAAAAAATAACTTTCACAATATTCCAATATTTTGAGATGCACTAGTATATATGCAGAAATCCCTACAGTAATTTGCTTGTTAATTGGTTGAGTAGATCCCCTTCGGACACAAGGAAAAATGCTATGGAACTTCATGTGTACAATTGTACACATTATGTCTGAAGGGGATATACACTCTCCGCAAACATATGTTATTGTACCTTTAGGGGTACAATAGCTTGTCATTGGGGCAGTACCCTCTAAGATACTTCCATCCAACCATCCTCTGTGACCGCTTATCCTGTGCAGGGTCACAGACAAGCTGGAGCCTATCCCAGCTGTCTATGGGTGAGAGGCAGGGTACATCCTGGAGAAGTCACCAGGTCATCACAGAGCTAACACATAGAGACTAACAATCATTCATACTCAATTGAGAGCCACTAATTAGCCAAACCTGCATGTCTTTGGACTGTGGGGGAAACCGGAGCACCTGGAGGAAACCCACGCAGACACGAGGAAAACATGCAAACTCCACACAGAAAGGCCCCCATCAGTCGTTGGGCTCAAACCCAGAACCTTCTTGCTGTGAGGACACAGTGCTAACCACTACACCACCATGCCGCCCTTTATTAAAATGGATTTTTTTTTTTTTTTTTTTGGGGGGGGGGGGTAGCACCATTTGATTTACACAATATGCCTACCACTTTAAAGGTGCACATTGTTTTTTTTTTTTTTTTATTGTGACACAAATAATAATTAAGATGAAAAAACAGAAATCTGGAGTGTGCATAAGTATTCACTCCCTTTCGTATGAAACCCCTAAATAAGAGCTGCTCCAAACAAGTCACTTCATAAGTCACATAATTAGTTGATTAAGATCCACCTGTGTGCAATCAAAGTGTCACATGATCTGTCACATGATGTCTGTATAAATCAACCTGTTCTGAAAGGACCCTGACTCTGCAACACTACTAAGCAAGCAACATGAAAACTAAGGAGCACTCCAAACCAGGCCTGTTTCAAGCTATTTGGGGGCCCTAGGCAAAGGGGGATCTGGGGCCCATAATTATCCCCCCCTCGATGAAAGGCCTTATGGCCGCCTACCCACTGAAGACTTAATAAATAAACATCACACATATTGTAATCATTCTTATGATTTTTACTTAATAAATGAACTCTTTACATCATTATAAATAATTATCAAACCCAATTAAACACAAGAATAGACAAAATATACACACACACACACACACACATATATATATATATATATATATATATATATATATATATATATATATATATATATATATATATAAATCAAATATGAAAATAAGACAAAGTAATATAAAATATGCAAATAACACAACACTAAATATTTACAGTATATACACAAGTAGAAATAACTTCAAATGGTGATTAAATGATTACAAACATGAATAAGAATCTTAATAAGAACCAGCACACACAGAAAAGTGCAAAAGGTATAGAAAAACACATAAAAATTTAAGAATACACAACTAGAATCATGGGCAAAATGTCTAAAACTGCTGTTTGCGGGCTTTGGCTTCAGCAAAGGCAGCCACAATACCCTCCATGTCCAAAGACCTGCAGACATCACATTCAATTGACATCAGTGGCACTTTTTTTACATAAATAGGCTATTTATATAAAAAAGAGCTTTCTTGTGAGCCATCCCCTGTCCTACTCCATTCATGCTCACGACACACTAGCTACTTCTGATGAAAGCCATGCAGCTCGCTGAAACTAACTCTGACTATGACATTTTGATAAACACAATAAGTTAATCTGGGAGAAGTTGACAGTCTTTCACCTATTTGTGTGGCAAATATTAGAATTTTTAGCTAGTCCTTGCAAGTTTGTGAGCCTGTTGTGCATGACAACGTTTACATCACTGTTATAAACACTGTCTACAAGATAACTTCCATTAATGTAAGCTAGCTACCAAATTTGCTTGTTGACCCGCTTGGTATTAATGAGTGTGTACATTCTCACTTACCAGTGTCTTGTTTTTTTCTGTCTTCCTCTTCCTTTTTCTTCTTTCTCTTCTGGCTCCCTGAGGGGTTATTTTCTCTTCATATTTGATTTTGTTTTGTTTTTTTGCCGCGGAGCTCTGCAACCACTTGACTGGACGGAGATGGGCATTGAGGGGTTGACAACAGACTGTCATTGCACTTTTTGGCCAAAGCATGTAGGGAGGCACTGTTGTGCATTAGGGGGCCCCCCTTGGAACTAGGGTATTTCAACAAGTGTCATTAGGCGCTGCGCTGCCACGCTCAAAAAGTTGTCATTGCTATTGAATACATAACCAGTCGTTCGGCAGCGGGGGCCCTTCGAGGGCTGGGGCCCTAGGCAATTGCCAAGTCTGTCTACCTTGTTGCAATGGGTCTGCTCCAAACAGTCAGACACAAAGTTGTGGAGAAGTATAGATCAGGGTTGGGTCATAAAAAAATATCCCAAACTTTGAATAATCCAGGGAGCACCATTAAATTCATTATAACAAAATGGAAAGAATATGGCACCACTACAAACCTGATAAGAGAAGGTCGCCCACCAAAACTCACAGACTGGGCAAGGAGGGCATTAATCAGAGATGCAACAAAGACACCAATGATAACGCTGAAGTAGCTGCAAAGATGGGAGCATCTGTCCATAGGACCACTTTAAGCCATACACTCCACAGAGTGGGACTTTATGGAAGAGAGGGCAGGGACAGGAAAGCTGGTCAGGACTGAAGGAAAGATGGATGGCACTAAATACAGGGCAATTCTGGAGGAAAACCTGTTTGAGTCAGCCAGAGGTTTGAGACTGGGACAAAGGTTCATGGTCTAGCAGGACAATGACCCTAAACATACTGCTAAAGCTACACTGGAGTGATTTAAAGGGAAACATTGAAATGTCTTGGAATGGCCTCGTCAAAGCAACATGAACCTCAATCCAATTGAGAATCTGTGGCATAACTTGATTACTGTACACCAACACAACCCATCTAACTTGAAGGAGTAGGAGCAGTTTTGCCTTGAGGATGGGCAAAAATCCCAGTGGCTAGATGTGCTAAGCTAATAGAGACATACCGTACCCCAAAAGACTTGCAGCTGTAATTGTAGTAAAAGGTGGCTCTATAAAAGTATTGATTTGGGGGGGGAATTATGCACACTCCAGATTTCTGTTTTTTTTTTCATCTTATTGTTTGTGCCACAATTTTTTTTAAAGTGCACCTTTAAAGTGGTAGGCATGTTGTGTAAATCAAATGGTGCTAACTCCCCAAAAATCCATTTTAATTCCAGCTTGTAATGCAACAAAACAGGACAAACACCAAGGGGGATGAATACTTTTGCAAGGCACTGTATGTACCTTTTTGATCCTAAAAAGTTACATATAGTTACCTTGAGGTCCAATAATGAACTCTAGGGGTACATTAGTGTAGATTGTACCTTGGGGGACAGAAATGGACTGCTTCTGTACCCCTATTTCTGACAGTGCATCTGCTGTGGTTGGTTAGAGTAACATGGGTTTTAGAGAAAAGATCAAGTCAAGACAAGATCATGAGTTTGTGAACTGCATGAATCAATATGAGAAATGTTTCAGAAATCCCAAAATATTGGAGGCTGTTCCAAAAAGACCACATAAATCACAAGTGGAGTGAGCAACAAATAAAAGCAACTGATTTCACAAATGAATGAACGATCACAGCGAGTGAGGTTATCAAACTCAGTATAAGTGTTTCCTGTGAGATACATAAAGCCACCAATTCTACCACTTTGGAAGCCAGAGACGGCCGTTTTATTTGACGAACAATTCAGCTTAACCTTAACAGTTTGCATTTTCAGAGAAGTTGGCTCATGAAAACTTGCAATCACGAGTCAACACTGTACTGATTGCACTTCCTAAGTCTCATTTTGTAATCTCGGGGTTGCAGCTGCCTTCAGTTCAGCAGTGAAAGTCCACGGCAGCCACTCCACTGCTTCTGAATAGGAGTGTGTGCTCTCCACTCTGCACTTCTCCAGAGCTGTGATTAGTTTTTGGATTGCTATTCAGTAAGTGTGGTAGCCCAGCTGTTCATGTTTTTTTTTTTTTTAAGTAATTACAGCTTCAGCTGGAGTTCAGATGTGCTATATTAACCTCTTATAGATTTGGCACAAAGCCACTGACCCCTCCCACACTTTCCCAGTCTGGCATGTGGATAATCACAGTGTTGTAGAGGAAGTCTATAGTCTTCGTTCACCTACAGTATGCTGATTGTCTATACTTACTTGAGGAAAGGTGGAAAAATTGAAAGCAATACATAGGCCTTTTTAGCAAGCGGATAGCCAAATGAAACACTATTCTTACCCAAGATATCTGAAGACCATCAGTCAGATGGACCAGGTGAAAGTTTGATGGTGTGAAGTTGATCATAAACAATATGGTAAGAGCAGCTCATTTAAAGCTACCGTAGCTTCAATTTTGCTTAGATTTTTGGTTGCACCACGGAACCTTCGTAGGCACATCCTAACTTGATGTATAAATCAATAACGTTTCACCTTCACCAGCCAATCAAAAATCATGTTTCTCAAAAACATGATCTGAGAAACAGGAAGTGTTTCATCCTTCCATGAGACACAGGGAAATATTTAGATATGGGTCCATCTCAGAAACTGGTCTCTCATTTGGGACATTATAGTCAAAAAATAAAAATTTTCTATTTTCCTTTTTTTTTTGCATTTACTTAACACTCAATGTTTGTCCTGTTTAATAAAGATAGCATCTTGCTTTATCTGGCCTCCACTGTGGAAAATTTTAATGATGTTCTGAAATTCACTTGCGTAATATGGAAACATATGCATTTAAAAACCCTCTTTAATAACAAAGGAATATCTTTTTCTGTAGGTATTTGTTTCTTGAAATGCAATTATTGGACAGAAAAACAAACATGTTATTTTTAAATTTTACTCCTTAGTTTCAAAATGTTCATCAGTTATCATACATTTTATTAAACTTGACTTTGTTGTGCCTGCAGGATGTCATTATGTCAATGATGTGACACCCCTTATTTTGTGCTAAATTATCAATTAGCATAATAGTAATACACAGACAAAAAGCTTGAAACTGTCACACAATAGCCCATTGATTTATTCAATTATTTGCTTTTTTCATCACTAACGTAACATGGAAACATGTTTTTCTTTACTAATTTCTTTTTACAATGAAGATATCATTACTTATCACATCTGAACAAGTTGCAGATTTACACACTGCATTAAAATGTAATAATTATCACAACTGAAAGTTAAATTATATTTTGATTACAATTCAAATGTTTTTGTAAAATTGATTTACATATAAACTACATCATGAAGAATTAAAGCCCCTCCTTCACAGATGAGTGAAAATATTGAATAACTTTCCTTTTTGATTGCTTGGGTTAAAAATGGCAAGTTATGATGACTGAATTGATTATTCACTTAAATATGAATAATATGATACATTTTGGGTATTTGATACGGCGAAATAGGACTGTTTGCAAAACGACAGTGAAATATAAGCAATATCAGTGATACTGTTAAAAATGACCCTTTCAATAATGCATACCATCAAAACGATCCATTTTCTCATTCTGATCAATTACATACAAAGAACTACTGAGATATAGAATAAAAATATGTGATTTTTCCTTGATATGAAATTTCAATCAATTTCGCCTATAATCTGTGAAAGAGGGGCTTTAAATACAAGGAGGCACAGACAGCCAACCACTTCCATGTTACGAACGCAAGATAAAATCGTTAATTCCACAGTTGCTCACAATATCAATTATTCTCAGCTGTGTGATTATCATAATTTCTGTGAGGAACTGAAACAGTTAGTGACATATTTAAAAAAAAATTCTCATTCACTCTTTATGGTTACAAGTTCACTCTCGTAATAAGGAAGCACGATCTCAGACAGCTGACCACTTCGTTATGAATGTGAGATAAAATCATTAATTCCGTTATTTCTCACAAATCACATAAACTTCCCAGCTCTGTCCGTTATTATTATCGCTTCTGAAAGGAAAGGAAATGGTCGGTCACCTTATTGTAATAAAATAATTCTTGTTCCCATTTTATGGTTTAAAAGCTCACTGAAACAGTTAGTGACATATTTTTAAAAAATTCTCATTCACTCTTTATTAATTCTCTTAATTAGAGAATTTAAAATTTCACACTTTCGTAATATGGAAACGGCCACATGTAATCATTTATTACTATCGTAATAAACAATTACATGTGGCTGTTTCCGTATTACGAAAGTGTGAAATTTTAAATTCTCTAATTCCTCATAAATAATATCAATTCTTCACAGCTAGGCCTGATGGTAATCAAATAATGTCAAATAAAGTCATTCAATATGAAATACCTAGAACTAAGCTGATAATGTGACCCATTATGACCAAATCCATGATCATGGCAAAATGACTGGCCATAGAGTCTATCAAAAGTTCGATCTAAATTGACCATGGTTGCAAACTATTGGCCAAAAATACGCAAAACACTATGAAATATGAAAGCAAGATGAAAAAGAAACAAAACATTCTATTGCCTTATACTGCAAGTCTAAAATAAAATAAAACTGTCAAAACTCACCTTTTCAGTGATAATGTCCAAACAGATCACCCGCATAACAGAAAGACCCCAAATGGAAGCACGATCAACTTCTAACTGTTGGATTGGAAAATTCCATTCTACACATGCAAATTGTTAATGTGTGTCCTTCCCCACACACAAACATGCTACGGTAAAAAAATAGACCACAACTCATTTTATAGCTCAGAAATTCAAAACAAGACCAGCTACCATCGTAACATTCTGTAAGAAACATTCTATACCTACTTTCAGCTTTCGTTTTAAAAAACAAAAAATGCAGATTTATAACTAAATTTGTATAATGGCGTACTGATTTTAAAGTTACTACTTTTGGTGAGGTAGTGACCTTGACCCTGAGGCTTTCCATTTAGATCAAAACACATGATTGTATTGGTATGCGGAAAATGGAGTTATGATGGTGATCAAATATTTTGCATGATGTTTTATTACGGGTATGATTATTCTGTGAGCGCACCAATCCTTACTGTAGGTGTATAAAAAGTTACAACTTAAAATACAAATTAGTGATAACTGTAGACTTTTCAGTGGACTACAACCTTTTTAAGGGAATGCGATGTAGTCAACCATTTATCATGTCCCAGATCAAGCCGCCATTTTTCCACAAATTTGCAGAATTTTTGCCAAATTTTGAATATTCACATCAAAGATTTAGTTTTATCTGTATTATTTCTTTCATCATTTTGTTTCAAATTAAAACCAACATCACCATTCAAAACCGTATAGTTTATTGACTGAGTATATTTAGTGGGGTACCCCCACAGTACCCAGTTTCTGAGACAGACCCATATGCATCTTTTTCAGCGTAACATTTATTCCAATGACTGAAACATTATTATTATTTTAATTATGGCCAGGTTCTTGTCTGAACTGATAATCGCATCATCAGTTTCTTTGGCTAATCAGACAAGGTATGCCACCACACTTGCTGGAGCAGTTGGGGGTGAGGTGCCTTGCTCAAGGGCACTTGAGCCAATCCTGGTGGTTCAGGGAATCAAACCAGCAACCTTTTGGTCCAAAAAATGTGAGTGAAACACACTACTCTAAATATGTTCAATCTATGAAACCTAACACTCAAAATGCCTGGTTGGGTAAAATACATTTGTCTTTATTTTTTAACCTAAGGGTACACAAACTTTCGCACTCAACTTTTTCACACATTCAAAAATATATGTAGTATGACTCACTATAGTCAATAATTGGATATTGTTTTTGTGGCCTCTTTTACCAAAGAAGTTTGCCAACAATTAATTTTTAATTAATTAAATGATTGACATCATACAGTTTATCCATTTATAGTTACATTTAATGCTGCATGTCCAAGAAATAAGTTAACTCCAGTTAGCATTCACATTACAGCAGCTAAAAACAGATATTCCCTCATTTTATTGTTAGGACTGGGACTGTTTTGGCCTCTAGAGGCCACTGTTATTTCCTTTTCTGGCCATGTTTGTTTTAGGCCTCTAGAGGTCACCACTGTGTTCTGTGTTTTGTTTTTGTCTTATTGCCTGTTTCCTGCCCCGCCCTGTCCTTAATTAGTTTGTGTATTTATACCCCTGAGTTCAGTCCTCTTGTCACGGAGTCTTTGTGCTGTTATGTTTAGCTCCAGTAACCTCTGTTCCGATTTCCTCGCCCATGTCTTTGTGGTTTTTGTATTTTGCTTTACTTTTGTTTTTGCCTTGGATTGTAAATAGTGTAAACATTGTAAGTAAACCTTTTGATACTTTTTCTACTTCCTCTGCATTTGAGTCATCCCCCTGGTGGCATAGTGGGGGTTTGCTGGATTATCACGCCAGTGAACCAATCCCAGCAAAATCCCAGCAAATCCCAGCAAAACCCTAACAGAAAGACTCTGTCATGACTGACTCAGCAGAGGCTTCTTCATCTGTCTACCCGGCCAACCTTCAGGGAATGATGGCTGTGTTAACATGCCTCGGATCCATCATGGATGGACTCTCGTGAGACCAACGTGAGGCCCTTGCTCACCACAAGGTACTGCTTCAGCAGACTGGGAGAACCCTGGCATAGCTGACTTCTCTGCCCCCATCTCCTCTGCCTGATTCTGCTCCTGCTCCACCATCCGCTCCAGTGCCTCCTGCCATGCTGCCTTCTTCACCTCACGAACCCAGCCTTCCTGCACCACAGAGGTATGACGGCAAGCACAGTGAATGTCGAGAGTTCCTTACCCAGTGTCAACTCACCTTTGAGCTTCAGCCTACCACCTACACTACGGATCGCCGCAAGATTGCCTTTGTGATAACCTTGTTAGCTGGTAAGGCGTGAGCCTGGGCTACTGCTATCTGGCAGAGACAGGGACCTGAGTGCTCTGATTTCCAGCTGTTTACTGAGGAGATGCTGCATGTCTTCGATCAAGCAGACATCAGTAAAGACGCAGCCCGAAAGCTCATGTCCATCCGGCAAGGGGGAAGCGTCGCATACTACGCCATCTCGTTCCGGACGCTCGCAGCAGTAAGTGGATGGAACGAGACTGCCCTGGTGTCAGCCTTCCACCATGGTCTGTCTGACCCCATCAAAGATGGTCTGGCTTCTATCGGATGCCCAAGTGACCTCGAAACACTGATCTCACATTCTACTTGTCTGGACAACAGGATGAGAGAATGCCGCCAAGTACTGAGCCTCCCCGGCCTCCCTGCCTCTACCTGGAGCCCATCTACCTCCTTCAGTGACTGTCCAGAACCCATGCAAGTGGGTCGTACTTGCCTCTCCGCATCTGAGAGGGAGCGCAGAAGGAGGGACAAGTGCTGCATCTACTGTGGCAAGCCTGGTCACTTCTGAGCATCATGTCCCAAACTCTCGGGAAAAGGACCGCCCCGTCCAGCTGAGGGAGGGTTGTGACGGGGCCTACCCTCTCTCCCGGACTCCCTGGCCAAGGAATCTACATCCCGGTCTCCATCTCCTGGGGTGAGTCCATCCACTCTTGTCAAGCCTTGTTAGACTCAGGGGCAGCTGGAAACTTTATGGATATCCACTTCGCCCAAAGCATCAATGTCCCGACTGCGCCTCTTGAAGTTCCACTGTCTGTGTCTGCCCTCAATGGCCAAGCGTTAGGTGATGGAAGAGTCACCCAAGTTACTTCTCCAGTCTTCCTCCAGTCTCAAGGTCACAAGGAAGAAATATCCCTGCACCTGATTCCTTCACCTGAGTTCCCAGTTATTCTAGGTCTTCCTTGGCTTACCTGCCACAACCCTCGTATAGACTGGGTTACAAGCCAGGTTGTGGAATGGGGCCCTGCATGCCATGCCTCTTGTCTGCTCTCTAGCTCTCCTGTGTCTCCTGCCGAGCCCCCTGATCTCACCGAGTTATCTCAAGTTCCCACAGAGTACTCGGATCTCAAGGAGGTCTTCAGCAAGAGCAGGGCCGCCATTCTTCCTCCGCACCGCGCCTACGACTATGCCATCGACTTGCTCCCTGGGACTACTTCTCCTCGGGGCCGTCTGTTCTCCCTCTCTCAGCCAGAACGCAAGGCAATGGAGGAGTACATCAAGGAAGCCTTGGCCTCTGGGTTCATTCGACCCTCCACCTCACCCGCTGGTGCCGGCTTCTTCTTTGTCGGCAAGAAGGATGGGGGTCTCTGGCCATGTATTGATTATAGGGGCCTGAACAAGATCACCATGCGCAACCGCTATCCCCTTCCACCGATGTCCACAGCATTCGACCTGCTCCAAGGCGCCACCATCTTCACCAAGTTGGACTTACGAAACACATACCACCACGTCCGTATCCGACAGTGAGACGAGTGGAAGACCGCCTTTAACACCCCGTCAGGGCACTACGAGTACCAGGTGATGCCCTTCGGACTCACCGATGCACCAGCTGTTTTTCAGGCCCTTATCAACGACGTCTTGAGGGATATGATTAATCTATACGTTTTCGTCTACCTCGACGACATTCTTATATTCTCCAAGACCTTACAGGAACACCGCCACCATGTCCGCCAAGTCCTCCAGAGACTCTTGCAGAATAATCTGTTTGCTAAAGCCCAGAAATGTGAGTTTCATGTCCCCGAGGTTTCCTTCCTGGGATTTATCGTACGAACGGGGCAACTCCAAATGGACCCAGCCAAGACCCTGGCTGTCTGGGACTGGCCTACTCCCAAGTCCGTTAAGGAGGTTCAGCGGTTCTTAGGATTCGCTAACTTCTACCGCAAGTTCATCAGGAACTTCAGTTCCGTAGCTGCACCTATGTCGGACCTCACCAAAAGGACTGGTGGCTCCTTTGTCTGGTCCCCTCAGGCAGAAGAGGCGTTTAATGACCTAAAACACCGCTTTTGCATGGCACCCATTCTGGTTCTCCCGGACACCTCCCAACCATTCATCGTGGAGGTGGATGCCTCGGACAGTGGTGTCGGCGTGGTGCTCTCTCAACGCTCGGAAGGGAAGGTGCACCCCTGCACTTACTTCTCCCACCGCCTGAGCCCTACGGAGTCCCGCTATGACGTGGGGGATCGGGAACTGCTAGCGGTCAAACGAGCCCTTGAGGAGTGGAGGCACTGGCTGGAGGGAGCGCAACATCCATTCCTGGTGTGGACGGACCATAAGAACCTGGAGTACCTCCAGCAAGCCAAGAGGCTGAACCCACGACAGGCTAGGTGGGCTTTGTTTTTCAGCCGTTTCAGCTTCACCCTATCATACCACCCGGGCTCTAAGAACACCAAACCGGACGCGCTCTCCAGGCTGTTCTCGCCCAACAACAGGGAGAGTGAAGTTGGGCCTATCATCCCTATATCCTGGATTGTGGCTCCTGTCCACTGGGGTATTGAGGAAACCGTTCAACAAGCTCAGCGCCGGGACCCTGATCCTGGGACGGGGCCACCGGGCCTCCTGTACGTCCCTCGTCAAGCCCGGGCCAAGGTTCTCCAGTGGGGTCACTCTTCCCCTCTCACCGCCCACCCAGGAGCTCGGAGGACCCTGGACTTCCTGAAAAGACACTTCTGGTGGCCTAATATGGAGAAGGAAGTGAGGTCATTCATCTTGTCCTGTGAGGTCTGCACCAGAACCAAGAACCCACGACAGCGTCCCCAGGGTCTCCTGCATCCTCTGCCTATTCCCCGGTGTCCCTGGTCCCACATGGTGGTCGACTTCATCACAGGTCTCCCTGAGTCTCAAGGTAACACTGTCATATTGGTCATAGTGGGCAGATTCTCCAAGGCCTGCCGCTTTATTCCACTGTGCAAACTCCCCTCTGCCCTTGACACTGCTAAATTGTTGTTCACTCATGTCTTCCGAGTTTGTGGTCCCCCTCAGGACATCATCTCTGACCGGGGGCCCAAGTTCTCCTCCCGAGTATGGCACGGCTTCTGCAAGAGCATCGGGGCCACTGCCAGCCTCTCCTCTGGGTTCCACCCCCAGTCCAATGGCCAGACGGAGAGGCTCAACCAGGACCTGGAAACCACCCTGCGAGGCCTGGCTATGGATAACCCGACATCGTGGAGCACCTGGCTGCCATGGGCAGAGTATGCCCACAACACCCTGCAGTCATCGGCCACCAAGCTGTCGCCGTTCCAGTGCCAATTCGGGTTCCAGCCACCTCTGTTCCCGGACCAGGAGGACGACGCTGGGGTGCCCTCGGTCAACCATTACGTGAGATGGTGTCGCAAGACCTGGAGCAAGGTCAGGAGGACACTCATCCAGACCTCCAGTACCAACCAGACTCAGGCCAACCGCCATAGGAGACCTGCCCACACTTTCTGCCCTGGGCAGCGGGTTTGGCTGTCCACCAAGGACCTTCCACTGCGGGTGGAGAACTGCAAGCTTGCTCCTCGCTACATTGGCCCCTTCAAGGTTGTATGCAGAGTTAACCCTGTCTCCTACCGGCTCCAGTTACCACGTACGCTAAGGATCAACCCCACATTCCATGTTTCCCTGTTGCGGCCCATACTGACGTCCACGTATGCCCCTGCCCCTAGGAACCCCCCGCCCCCCCGCATCTTCCAGGATCAGACTGTGTTCACCGTGCGCCACCTGCTGGACTCCCGCCGGGTTCGCGGGGGCCTCCAATATCTTGTGGACTTGGAGGGCTATGGTCCTGAGGAGCGCTGCTGGGTCCCAGCTCGGGACATACTCGATAAAGAACTTTGTCGGGACTTCCATTCGGCCCATCCTGATCGTCCTGGGAATGTCAGGAGACGCTCCTAGAGGGGGGGTCCTGTTAGGACTGGGACTGTTTTGGCCTCTAGAGGCCACTGTTATTTCCTTTTCTGGCCATGTTTGTTTTGGGCCTCTAGAGGTCACCACTGTGTTCTGTGTTTTGTTTTTGTCTAATTGCCTGTTTCCTGCCCCGCCCTGTCCTTAATTAGTTTGTGTATTTATACCCCTGAGTTCAGTCCTCTTGTCACGGAGTCTTTGTGCTGTTATGTTTAGCTCCAGTAACCTCTGTTCCGATTTCCTTGCCCGTGTCTTTGTGGTTTTTGTACTTTTCTTTCTTTTGGACTTTTTGGACTTTGTGTTTACCATTTTGGATCCTCTGAGCATTTGTATTTTTGCCTCTTCTTTTCTGTTTTTTTGGCTCTTTGTTTCTTTGAACTTTTGTTTTTTTTTCCTGGTTATCTTCTGAACGTTTGGAATATACTTTTGTTTTTGCCTTGGATTGTAAATAGTGTAAACATTGTAAATAAACCTTTTGATACTTTTTCTACTTCTGCCTCACACCTCTGCATTTGAGTCATCCCCCTGGTGGCATAGTGGGGGTTTGCTGGATTATCACACCAATGAACCAGGTTCGAATCCCAGCAAAACCCTAACATTTATACTGAAAAAACTGGAGCTTGTTACAGGGAAACCATAATATGCAACATCCTCTGTCTGAAGGAAATGTTACAGCTTTAGCTGGGATTGTTACAAAGCATTGGCTGATGTGTTTTCTGTATTTTTCAGTTTGTGTTTATATCAATCCATTATCCATCACCGCTTATCCTGTACAGAGTCACAGGCAAGCTGGAGCCTATCTTAGCTGACCATGAGTGAGAGGCGAGGTACACCCTGGACAAGTTGCCAGGTCATCACAGGGCTGACACATAGAGACAAACAACCATTCACACTCTCATTCACACCTACAGTCAATTTAGAGCCACCAATTAGCCTAACCTGCAGGTCTTTGGATTGTGGGGGAAACCGGAGCACCCAGAGGAAACCCATGCAGACACGGGGAGAACATGCAAACTCCACACAGAAAGGTCCCTGTCAGCTGCTGGACTTGAACCCAGAACCCTCTTGCTGTGAGGCGCCAGTGCTAACCACTACACCACCTTGCACCTTTGTGTTTATATAATGGTAGAAAATATTTTCTAACATTTGTGCACTGTAAAAAAAAGTGGTTAGTTTAACTTAAAAAAAAAAGTTAGTAACCAGACTACCTTAAAATTGAGTTAATTGAAACTCATATAGTAAAGTTCACACAATGAGGCAATCAATTTAACTTACTGTAGTAGTAGTGGGTGGCATGGTGGTGTAGTGGTTAGCACTGTCGACTCACAGCAAGAAGGTTTTGGATTTGATCCCAGTGGTCAACGAGGGCTTTTCCGTGTGGAGTTTGCATGTTCTCCCCGTGTCTGTGTGGGTTTCCTCCGGGTGCTCCGTTTCCCCCACAGTCCAAAAGACATGCAAGTTAGGTTAATTGGTGGCTCTAAATTGACCGTAGGTGTGAATGGTTGTTTGTCTCTGTGTCAGCCATGTGATCATCTGGTGACTTGTCTTGTGTGTACCCTGCCTCTTGCCCATAGTCAGTTGGGATAGGCTCCAGCTTGCCCGTGACCCTGTACAGGATAAGCAGCTATGGATGGATGGATGGATAGTAATAGTGTGCTTATTGCCTCCAAAAGGAGAGAATATAAAATTAAATACATAAAATCCGAACAATATACAGACAGCAACAATTAGAAATCATGTTAAAAATTTGAAATGGCATGAGCATCATATGAAAAAAACATTTCTGTCATATAGATCATGACTTGGCAATAACTGGCGAACAAAATCAACTAGGCCATCATCTCTGGTAAAACATCTCAGGGTGCGCTGGCACTATCTTGCATAATTATCATCAAAAATATACTCAAGAGATATTCCATGGTTAAGACACATTTGACTAGCTCGTGTGACTAGGTTATTTTTACTTGATTTATCACATGATTTTTGGCCAAGTAAGTTGATCAAGGCTGCAATTGGTGTTCATAAGTTTTGTTGAAATGGTCCCCTATTGAATGCTATAACAGTACATAGGATTGAGACTACATTGGGCATTAGTTATTTATAATTGTTATGAAATGTGTTAGTGACTGATTCTAGGGCTAGATCTTTTTATATGTTCTTACTTGGCCAAAAATCATGTGATAAATCAAGTAAAGACAACCTAGTCACATGAGCTAGTCAAATGTGTCTTAACCATGGAATATCTCTTGAGTATACTTTTGATGATAATTATGCAAGATAGTGCCAGCGCACCCTGAGATGTTTTACCAGAGGTGATGGCCTAGTCGATTTTGTTCGCCAGTTATTGCTAAGTCATGATCTATATGACAGAAATGTTTTTTTCATATGATGCTCATGTCATTTCAAATTTTTAACATGATTTCTAATTGTTGCTGTCTGTATATTGTTCGGATTTTATGTATTTAATTTTATATTCTCTCCTTTTGGAGGCAATAAGCACACTACGACTATCCATCCATCATCTGTAGCTGCTTATCCTGTACAGGGTCATGGGCAAGCTGGAGCCTATCCCAGCTGACTATGGGCAAGAGGCAGGGTACACCCTGGACAAGTCGCCAGATGATCACATGGCTGACACAGAGACAAACAACCATTCACACCTACGGTCAATTTAGAGCCACCAATTAACCTAACTTGCATGTCTTTTGGACTGTGGGGGAAACCGGAGCACTCGGAGGAAACACACAGACACGGGGAGAACATGCAAACTCCACACAGAAAGGCCCTCGTCTCAACCCATGAGAAACAATATATTCATTTGCCACATTAATAAGCTCCTGCAGACCAGAAACTGTTAAAACTTTTTTTTTTACAATGTCGAGTATAAAATTCACAGTTTATGACTGTTGCATGATAAAACTGTTAGGGTTTTGCTAGGATTCAAACCTGGTTCGTTGGTATGATAATCCAGCAAACCCCCACTAGGCCAATGACTCAAATGCAGAGGCGTGAGGCAGAAGTAGAAAAAAGTATCAAAAGGTTTATTTACAATATATACACAAAAAATCCAAAAAGTAATAATCCAAAAGCGCTCAGAAGATATAAGGGAAAAAATAAAAAAATCCAAAATTACAAAACAAAAGCCAAAAAACCAGAAAAGAAAAGGCAAAAATACCAAAGCTCAGAAGATCCAAAAACACAGTAACTACTAGGTCCAAAAGAAAAGCAAAGTGCAAAACAAAGAACACGGTACAGAGGAAACTGGAGATAAGCATAACAGCACAAAGACTCCGTGACAAGAGGACTGAACTCAGGGGGTATAAATACACAAACTAAATTGAACACAGGTGAAGATAATCAGGACTAAACAGGCAATTAACACAAACACAAAACACAGGAACAGTGGCGGCCTCTAGAGGCCAAAATAAACATGACACGAAAAGGAAATAACAGCGGCCTCTAGAGGCCAAAACAGTCCTAGTCCTAACAGGACACCCCCCCCCCCCCCCCAGGAGCGTCTCCTGACGTTCCCAGGGTGATCCAGATGGGCCGAATGGAAGTCCCGACACAGTTCTTTATTTAGGACATCCTGAGCAGGAACCCAGCAGCGCTCCTCAGGACCATAGCCCTCCCAGTCCACCAGATATTGCAACCCGCCGCGGACCCGGCGGGAGTCAAGCAGGCGATGCACAGTGAACACAGTCTGACCCTGGAAGATGCGGGGGGTTCCTAGGGGCAGGGGCATACGTAGACGTCAGTACGGGCCACAACAGGGAAACATGGAAAGTGGGGTTGATCCTCAGAGTCCGGGGCAACTGGAGCCGGTAGGAGACAGGGTTCACCCTGCGCACCACCTTGAAGGGGCCAATGTAGCGAGGAGAAAGCTTGCGGTTCTCCACCCGCAGCGGAAGGTCCTTAGTGGACAGCCAAACCCACTGCCCAGGGCGGAAAGCGTGTGCAAGTCTTCTATGGTGGTTGGCCTGAGTCTGGTTGGTTCTGGAGGTCTGTATGAGGGTCTTCTTTACCTTGCTCCAGGTCTTGCGACACCGTCTCACATATTGGTTGACCGAGGGCACCCCCGCGTCCTCCTCCTGGTCCAGGAACAGAGGTGGCTGGAACCTGAATTGGCACTGGAATGGCGACAGCTTGGTGGCCGATGACTGCAGGGTGTTGTGGGCGTACTCTGCCCATGGCAGCCAGGTGCTCCACGATGTCGGGTTATCCATAGCCAGGCCTCGCAGGGTGGTTTCCAGGTCCTGGTTGAGCCTCTCCGTCTGACCATTGGACTGTGGGTGAAACCCAGAGGAGAGGCTGGCAGTGGCTCCAATGACCTTGCAGAACCCATGCCACACTCGGGAGGAGAACTGGGGCCCTCGGTCTGAGACGATGTCCTGTGGAAGACCAAAGACTCGGAAGACATGATTAAACATAATTTCGCTGTTTCAAGAGCAGAGGGGAGTTTGCACAGTGGTATGAAGCGGCAGGCCTTGGAGAATCTGTCAACTATGACCAAAATGACCGTGTTACCTTGTGACTCAGGGAGACCCATGATGAAGTCGACTGCCACGTGGGACCAGGGATGCCGGGGAATGGTCAGAGGATGCAGGAGACCCTGGGGACGCTGTCGTGGGTTCTTGGTTCTGGTGCAAACCTCACAGGACAGGACAAATGACCTTACTTCCTTCTCCATGTTAGGCCACCAGAAGCGTCTTTTCAGGAAGTCCAGGGTCCTCTGAGCTCCCGGGTGGGCGGTGAGAGGGGAAGAGTGACCCCACTGGAGAACCTTGGCCCGGGCTTGATGTGGGACGTACAAGAGGCCCGGTGGCCCCGTCCCAGGACCGGGGTCCTGGCGTTGGGCTAGTCGGACAGCCTCCTCAATACCCCAGCGGACAGGGGCCACAATCCGGGACACAGGGATAATAGGCCCGACTTCATTCTCCCTGTTAGTGGCAGAGAACAGCCTGGACAGTGCGTCAGGTTTGGTGTTCTTGGAGCCGGGGCGGTACGAGAGAGTGAAGTCAAACCGACTGAAAAACAGGGCCCACCTAGCCTGTCGAGGGTTCAGTCTCTTGGCTTGCTGGAGGTACTCCAGGTTCTTGTGGTCAGTCCAAACCAGGAATGGATGTTGCGCTCCCTCCAGCCAGTGCCTCCACTCCTCAAGGGCCAGTTTGACCGCTAGCAGTTCTCGATCCCCCACATCGTACCGGGACTCCGCAGGACTCAGGCGGTGGGAGAAGTAAGCGCAGGGGTGCAGCTTTCCTTCCGAACATTGAGAGAGCACCGCGCCGACACCACTGTCCGAGGCGTCCACCTCCACGATGAATGGTTGGGAGGTGTCCGGGAGGACCAGAATGGGTGCCATGCAGAAGCGGTCCTTGAGGTCTTTGAATGCCTTTTCCGCCTGAGGAGACCAGACATAAGATCCACCTGTCCCTTTGGTGAGGTCCGACATGGGTGCTGCTACAGAACTGAAGTTCCTGATGAACTTGTGGTAGAAGTTAGTGAATCCTAAGAACCGCTGAACCTCCTTAACGGACTTGGGAGTAGGCCACTCCCGGACGGCCAGGGTCTTGGCTGGGTCCATTTGGAGTTGGCCTGTCCATACAATAAATCCCAGAAAGGAGACCTCGGGAACATGAAATTCGCATTTCTGGGCCTTGGCGAACAGATTGTTCTGTAGCAGCCTCTGGAGAACCTGGCGGACATGGTGGCAGTGCTCCTGCATGGTCTTGGAAAAGATAAGGATGTCGTCGAGGTAGACAAAAACGTACAGGTTAATCATGTCCCTTAAGATGTCGTTGATTAGGGCCTGAAAAACAGCTGGTGCATTGGTGAGTCCAAAGGGCATCACCTGGTATTCGTAGTGCCCAGAAGGGGTGTTAAAGGCAGTCTTCCACTCATCTCCCTGTCGGATACGGATGAGGTGGTATGCGTTCCATAGGTCCAACTTGGTGAAGACGGTGGCGCCTTGGAGCAGGTCGAAAGCTGTGGACATCAGCGGAAGGGGATATCGGTTGCGCACAGTGATCTTGTTCAGGCCCCTGTAGTCAATACATGGTCGGAGCCCCCCATCCTTCTTGCCGACAAAGAAGAAGCCGGCACCAGCAGGTGAGGTGGAGGGTCGAATGAACCCAGAGACCAGGGCGTCTTTGAGGTATTCCTCCATGGCCTTGTGTTCTGGCTGAGAGAGGGAAAACAGTCTGCCACGAGGAGGGGTAGTCCCAGGGAGCAAGTCGATGGCACAGTCGTAGGCCCGGTGCGGAGGAAGAACGGCGGCCCTGCTCTTGCTGAAGACCTCTTTGAGATCCGAGTACTCTGTGGGAACTTGAGATAACACGGTGAGATCAGGGGGCTCGGCAGGAGACACAGGAGAGCTAGAGAGCAGACAAGAGGCATGGCATGCAGAGCCCCATTCCACAACCTGGCTTGTTACCCAGTCTATGCGAGGGTTGTGGCGAGTAAGCCAAGGAAGGCCTAGAATAACTGGGAACTCAGGTGAAGGAATCAGGTGCAGGGATATTTCTTCCTTGTGACCTTGAGACTGGAGGAAGACTGGAGAAGTAACTTGGGTGACTCTTCCATCACCTAATGCTTGGCCATCGAGGGCAGACACAGACAGTGGGACTTCAAGAGGTGCAGTCGGAATATTGATGCTTTGGGCGAAGTGAATATCCATAAAGTTCCCAGCCGCCCCTGAGTCTAACAAAGCTTGACAAGAGTGGACAGACTCACCCCAGGAGATGGAGACCGGGATGTAGATTCCTTGGCCAGGGAGTCTGGGAGAGAGGGTAGGCCCCGTCACAACCCTCCCTCAGCTGGACGGGGCGGTCCTTTTCCCAAGAGTTCGGGACATGATGCTCAGAAGTGACCAGGCTTGCCACAGTAGATGCAGCACTTGTCCCTCCTTCTGCGCTCCCTCTCAGATGCAGAGAGGTGAGTACGACCCACTTGCATGGGTTCTGGACAGTCACTGAAGGAGGTAGACGGTCTCCAGGTAGAGGTAGGGAGGCTGGGGGAACTCAAGGCTTGGTGGCGTTCTCTCATCCTGTTGTCCAGATGAATAGCATGTGAGATCAGTGTTTCGAGGTCACTTGGGCATCCGATAGAAGCCAGACCATCTTTGATGGGGTCAGACAGACCATGGTGGAAGGCTGACACCAGGGCAGTCTCGTTCCATCCACTTACTGCTGCGAGTGTCCGGAACGAGATGGCGTAATCTGCGACGCTTCCTCCTTGCCGGATGGACATGAGCTTTCGGGCTGCATCGGTACTGATGTCTGCCTGATCGAAGACCCGAAGCATCTCTTCAGAAAACAGCTGGAAATCAAGGCACTCAGGTCCCTGTCTCTGCCAGATAGCAGTAGCCCAGGCTCGCGCCTTACCAGCTAATAAGGTTATCACAAAGGCAATCCGTAGTGTAGGTGGTAGGCTGAAGCTCAAAGGTGAGTTGACACTGGATAAGGAACTCTCGGCACTCACTGTGCTTGCCGTCATACCTCTGTGGTGCAGGAAGGCTGGGTTCGCGAGGTGAAGAAAGCAGCATAGCAGGAGGCACTGGAGCAGGAGCGGGAGCTGGATCAGGATATGCAGGCAGAGATGTCAGCTGTGCCAGGCTTTTCCCAATTTGCTGAAGCAGTTCCTTGTGGCGAGCAAGGGCCTTACATTGGCTGGTGAGCGTACGTCCATGGTCACTCCGAAGCGTGTCGGAGCTGCCATAATTCCCTGAAGGTTGGCCAGGTAGACAGTTGAAGCAGCATCTGCTGAGTCAGCCATGACGGAGTCTTTCTGTTAGGGTTTTGCTGGGATTCGAACCTGGTTCATTGGTGTGATAATCCAGCAAACCCCCACTAGGCCACCAAGGGGATGACTCAAATGCAGAGGCGTGAGGCAGAAGTAGAAAAAAGTATCAAAAGGTTTATTTACAATATATAGACAAAAAATCCAAAAAGTAATAATCCAAAAACGCTCAGAAGATATAAGGGAAAAAAAATCCAAAAGTACAAAACAAAAGCCAAAAAATCAGAAAAGAAAAGGCAAAAATACCAAAGCTCAGAAGATCCAAAAACACAGTAACTACTAGGTCCAAAAGAAAAGCAAAGTGCAAAACAAAGAACACGGTACAGAGGAAACTGGAGATAAGCATAACAGCACAAAGACTCCGTGACAAGAGGACTGAACTCAGGGGGTATAAATACACAAACTAAATTGAACAGAGGTGAAGATAATCAGGACTAAACAGGCAATTAACACAAACACAAAACACAGGAACAGTGGCGGCCTCTAGAGGCCAAAATAAACATGACATGAAAAGGAAATAACAGCGGCCTCTAGAGGCCAAAACAGTCCTAGTCCTAACAGAAACATTTCAAATCTTGAGCTTTTTTTTTTTTTTTTAAGCAAAGTTCATTGGAGTCTGGCACAATTAAAAAAAAAAAAATCATGAAGGAATTTCATTAATTGTGTGTAGATAGATTGAAAACAGCAAATAGTTGAGTGCATCAGAAATCAGGAAACTGATTTATTTTAAATTCATGATTTACATAATTTATGTCTTATATTTTTCTAAAAACATACGGTAACGGGGCGGCACGGTGGTGTAGTGGTTAGCGCTGTCGCCTCACAGCAAGAAGGTCCAGGTTCGAGCCCCGTGGCCGGCGAGGGCCTTTCTGTGTGGAGTTTGCATGTTCTCCCCGTGTCCGCGTGGGTTTCCTCCGGGTGCTCCGGTTTCCCCCACAGTCCAAAGACATGCAGGTTAGGTTAACTGGTGACTCTAAATTGACCATAGGTGTGAGTGTGAATGGTTCTCTGTGTCCTGTTCTACAGGGTCGCAGGCAAGCTGGAGCTTATCCCAGCTGACTACGGGCGAAAGGAGGGGTACACCCTGGACAAGTCACCAGGTCATCACAGGGCTGATACATAGACAACCATTCACACTCACATTCAAACCTACGGTCAATTTAGAGTCACCAGTTAACCTAACCTGCATGTCTTTGGACTGTGGGGGAAACCTGAGCACCCGGAGGAAACCCACGCAGACACAGGGAGAACATGCAAACTCCCTTGCCGGCCACGGGGCTCGAACCTGGACCTTCTTGCTGTGAGGCGACAGCACTATCCACTACACCACCATGCTGCCCTACATTTTACTCATTATTTATGATAATGCTATTCATGGATACTTTTGTAATATGCCACTTTTATTTGTACCACACTATATTCATTTTGCTCATACAGGATTTTAACTCCTGGGCATGAAAAAAAAAAAGTTTAGCTTAATTGTGTATATCTGAGACATAGTTTGTGAAAAATCCAGGTTTTTTTAAACCATATGCTTTTACTGTATGACTCTGAAGGATGAATCTGATTAATTTTGCACACATCTCAGCTCATGTTTACTTGGAATGTCATGCAGTATGTTTGTATTTTGCAGTATTTTCATCCTATATTAAAAAAAAAACACAAACATACAGTGGTGCTTGAAAGTTTGCGACTCCTTTAGAATTTTCTATATTTCTGCATAAATATGACCTAAAACATCATCAGATTTTCACACAAGTCCTGAAAGTAGATAAAGAGAACCCAGTTGAACAAATGAGAAAAATGATCCAATATTACATATACATGTGAGTGGCAAAAGTATGTGAACCTTTGCTTTCAGTATCTGGTGTGACTCCCTTGTGCAGCAATAACTGCCACTAAACATTTCTGGTAACTGTTGATCAGTCCTGCACACCAGCTTGGAGGACTTTTAGCCCATTCCTCCATACAGAACAGCTTCAACTCTGGGATGTTGGTGGGTTTCCTCACACGAACTGCTCATTTCAGGTCCTTCCACAACATTTTGATTGGATTAAGGTCAGGACTTTGACTTGGCCATTCCAAAACATTAACTTTATTCTTCTTTAACCATTCTTTGGTAGAACGACTTGTGTGCTTTGGGTCGTTGTCTTGCTGCATGATCCACCTTCTCTTGAGATTCAGTTCATGGACAGACATCCTGACATTTTCCTTTAGAACTCACTGGTATAATTCAGAATTCATTGTTCCATCAAATGATGGCAATGCGTCCTGGCCCAGATGCAGCAAAACAGGCCCAAACCATGATACTATCACCACCATGTTTCACAGATTGGATAAGGTTCTTAGGCTGGAATGCAGCATTTTCCTTTCTCCAAATATAACACTTCTCATTTAAACCAAAAAGTTCTATTTTGGTCTCATCTGTCAAACAAAACATTTTTCCAATAGCCTTCTGGCTTGTCCACATGATCTTTAGCAAACTGTAGACGACCAGCCATATTCTTTTTGGAAAGCAGTGGCTTTCTCCTTGCAACCCTGCCATGCACACCATTGTTGTTCAGTGTTCTCCTGATGGTGGACTCATGAACATTAGCCAGATGTGAGAGAAGCCTTCAGTTGCTTAGAAGTTACCCTTGGGTCCTTTGTGACCTTGTCAAATATTACACGCCTTGCTCTTGGAGTGATCTTTGTTGGTCAACCACTCCCAGGGAGGGTAACAGTGGTCTTGAATTTCCTCCATTTGTATGCAATCTGACTGGATTGGTGGAGTCCAAACTCTTCAGAGATGGTTTTGTAACCTTTTCCAGCCTGATGAGCATCAACAACAAATCTCTGAGGTCCTTAGAAATCTCCTTTGTTCATGCCATGATACACTTTCACAAACATGTGTTGTGAAGATCAGACATTGATAAATCCCTGTTCTTTAAATAAAACAGGGTGCCCACTCACACCTGATTGTCATCCCATTGATTGAAAACACCTGACTAATTTCACCTTCAAATTAACTGCTAATCCTAGAGGTTCACATACTTTTGCCACTCACAGATATGTAATATTGGATCATTTTCCTAAATAAATGACCAAGTATCATATTTTTGTTTCATTTATTTAACTGGGTTCTCTTTATCTACTTTTAGGACTTGTGTGAAAATCTGATGTTTTAGGTCATATTTATGCAGAAATATAGAAAATTCTAAAGGGCTCACAACCTTAAGTGCCACTCAATTTTTTAATATACATATTTATTTATAACAGGCTCATAGTCATCTCAAGGAACTTCTGAAATGAAAAACATATTTGAGTATCATGAAAAAATTAAAGATTCATTAAATAGCATTTAATTATTTCTTTAATGATATGCCATTTTTGAATATTAAAAATTTCATCCTGAGAATATATCACTCCTTCTTTCCACCTTTCAATATATTGTTCCTTTCCCACCATTGCCCTTTTATATAGTCTCCCAAGCCATTGTGTTTGAATGTCTGTTGTTAAAAGCTCTACACAAATAAACTGAAATTGTATTTCTGACTCCTGAATTCATCTGACACTTCTGCCTTAGAAATTGTCTCCATCTGATTGTACATAGATTTGGTGTTTTCTTTTGCTTTCCCAATTTTTCAACCTGAAAGAAATAATCCTTCTGAGATATCATGGGAGCACAGGAGGTACTTAAATTACTTGAAGATGGGTTAAAATAAATTTCTACCAAAACTATCAACGACAGATTTGTTCCTTGTGCACACATTCACACAAAATAAGTCTCACACAGCACAGAATAGATGACTTGCAACCACATGATCAAAATGTGCTACATCATGAGTGTCTGCCGTCACGGTGGATACACAAAGCAACTAAGATGGCAGCCACTGAAAGTGTCTGTAAACAATGCTGAATTTTCTCAGTATTACCACGATTTGAACAGTCAAGAGAAGATAGATGTGTGGTTTTGCCCCAATTTATTGAAGAAAAGTCAGACTCTTCTGAAGATAAGATGCTTCTACCGACCACTGAGTATGAATACAGGTCATTTTGTCCAGTAGTTAAAGCATTTCGTCCAAAGCCTTTCATACGCACTATCAATATTTCAGGTATTTGTTCAAAAAAAGGAGGAATTCTCAATGGAATTTGACCGAAGCAAAACACATTTTTGTAAAGACAATTAGTGCCATAGTACATGCGCGTCAACACTAAAGAGCATACTAAGGGGGGTAACCACGTCGGCCTCTGCCACTTGCTGATCCTGGGATGAGTTGAGTTAACTCCCTAGTCATTGCAGGCTGCTCGCTTGCATGTCTATGTTTCCAGCTGGATCATATTAAATCTTTAGGCGCCGAGCAGCGCTCTTGCAGAGCCTTCATTCATGAATCCCGGGCCGAAGCGCAGTCCTACTGACCCAAAACCATGCTCTTTCAAAGGGGGAGGCTTAGAAAGGGAGTATGTACCTGTAAAGTTTGGCTTTGCCGTGAGCTCCCCTAACCTAGTTATTTATTTTTAAAGCCGGCTGGATCATATTAAATCTTTAGACACCAAGCAGCACTCTCGGGGGGGGGGGGGGGGGGGGGGGGCTTTCGTTTGTGAACACCAGAATACCTGGAATATAAAATAATTGATAGTGCGTATGAAAAAGGCTTTGGACAAAACGTCTTAACTATTGGATCAAATGGTCATTGGACCAAGTGTCCTGATCCCCTCATCTCCTCTCCATACTAAGTCTCAGAGTTTCCTGGCCCTCTTTCTGAAAGTCTAAAAAAATCCAAACGGGCCACAGTCACAAGTACTGTTGTGACCAAAACCAAATACAACACAAAGATATGGCATAGCTAAAATAATGCTTCAAGCAGTGGAAAGACAAGAAGAGTTGCGCACGCATGACTGTTTTGTATGGAATGTCACTTGACCCTGCATTTGTATATCCACCAACATGGCCGACATCTGGGATTCTATTTTGCTTTGACATCACTTGCAAGTCAAGGATAAATATGTGGTGGTGGTCTGGGAAAACCCATCAGATGTCACTGTGGCTGATTCTTGTAAATAGCCAAAAAGACAAAAATATGGCTTTGGCCAAAATTGTGGGTTTTTTTCTGCCTATAACCTCAACTTTAAGAAACCTTTGAAGCTTTTTTTGTGTAACAGCATGGCTCAGACAGCAGTTCCACCTGCAATGCGAATAATAGGTTTATGTACACATTATAGGTCATTGTTTCTATAGTAAACAGCTCATACTCTGGATTTGGACATAAAATTATACCATGCCAAGGTGAAGTTTTCCCAAGCTGTCACAATTATTAATGAGTCATTACTTATGCATAGCATTGCATGCTCGATGCACTGCACTAACACACACGGAGGTTAATTTCCCTGAGGCTTGCACTACTCACGTCTTCATTTTGATTTGAAAGCTGTGTCTATTCTTCATTAAGCCTCATTGAGAACCCAATAAAAGAAGCAAACTTATGAGTCTATCCATCCAACAGAGATGTATTAGTCTATTATCACAAATAAAACCCAGTCTCCAAATCCCATACAAGAGCAGTGAAGTGTTAGAAGCTGCAACTCAGGGTGGAACAGAAACATGATGCAATGAATTGCTGCCTACTTAGGCTGGAATTGGAGGAGATGCCTTCAGCTGACTGGTTTTTGAAGGCAAATATCCCATCAGGGTCATTTCAGACGAGACTGTCAGAGAGAGCACTTCGCTGACAAGTTGTTTCTAGATGTTCTTGAATTAAGATTTTATTTTTGTGACAATAAGTAGCATGTGGTACAATGGCATATGAGGATCATTGTAGGTTTAAAAAAACAAACAAAAAAAACCCCATGCACTATTCTGAGAGGGGGAAAAATTTCTTAAATTAAAAAAAATAAGTAAAATAAAAAAAATTTAGATTAAAGTCTTACATTTACAAGATGGAACTTGGATGTTCTCTGATATTATAAAGTCAGAAATTCTGAGAGAGAGAAAAAAAAAAGAGTCAAATTGAGAGGAAAACCCCCAAAAGTCAGAAATTCCAAGAGGGGGAAAAACACACACACACACACACACACACACACACACACACACACACACACACACACACACACACACCACCACCACCAAGTCAGAAACTCCGAGAGAGAGAAAAAAGAAAAAACACATCGGAAATTGAGAGCAAAAAAAAAGTCAGAAATCAAGAGAGAAAACAAACCAAAGTCAGAAATTCCAAGAGAAAAAAAGGCTGAAATTCCTAAAACTCTCAGCTCAACCATGGCCTCTATGATGTGATGATATTAATCTAACCTTGCAAAGTGAAGTGATCTGGCTCCTTGACACTATTTTTCCAAGTTTTTTTTTCCTTAGAAATTTGACATTTTAATCTCAGAATTTTGGGGGTGGGGGGGTGAGGGGTCTGAAGTTTGTGACTTTTTAATCTCAAATTCTGAGGGTCCCCCCCCCCCGAATATTACCCCCTGCCTCAGCTCCATATTTTTTTTTACCTTCACTTGCCCTAATATACTGTAGTTATTCACCAAAAAGACTTGAAGTTATGCTCATTCTTGACCACTTAGTGATGCTCACTATAGCAAGTTTCATCTCGACAGTTCCTGATTTAAAGAAAATTACCTACTCTTGATCAGGTTCAGGAGCTAAATGCAGCCTGTGCTATTTTACAGAATGCAATTGTGTATGCTAAGCATGCTGTTTATTAGCACAAATATGAAAATCGTTGTCACACAAGAAGACCAGAACACCGGCAGACTTAACTAATTCACAATGAGTTTACAAACAAACTAATAGTCCTTCTGAACCAAACAATGCAGCTTGCCATGACTCACAAACCCACAATCAGGACTGTTCATATCCTGACTGCCACTTTCCACTGGTCACTTGAGAAGGACAAGTACTGAAATGCTACTTGAAATCAAAAGAAATAAAATGAGAGACAGCTGGTTTGTTATTGCAGCACTGGTTCTCAATTCAACTAGTGAGTTTGTGAAGCGCACACACTCAAAAAACACAAGCATGACTAATTTTTCGCTTATAGCTGCCCATGCACCCAAACATAGCAAAAGGTGCCAATACTTTAATCCAACCAGAAGGCGTTTCTTAAAACGCTAAAACACTCCAACCCATATTGCTGTGACTGAATCCTGAATGTCTTTCCACACTGTCAGGGCACTTGGCAGGATGTTCAGGTTTTACACCCATTTAGTGCACAAATGAAGCGAATAGGAAATTGATTGCTTGACCAGTTGATGGTCTGCACCACTTTAGTTCCAATCAAATGTCCTGATTGTCTCAGAAGGTACCTGGACAAGAAATATAATGGGTATTTGAGTATGGCACAGCTTGCTTGGCAGTGGAAATAGTGAAAACATGGATTATATGTGATTTGCTGAGCTGAGCTATGTGGAGCTCTTCTGCTCCTCGGACCTGCCTGATCCATCCTGATGCCCTATGTCTGGTTGGAGACTCGTCACATCGCTCCTGTGGAGGACAGCCCCATATGGACAGTTGAAAGTCACACTTGGAAGATACTCTGGACACTTACAGTAATGCTTTTAGGGCTGAGGATTGCAGCTGTCATGAAGAGTTTCGCACTCAAGTTTCCATCAATGAAACTGACTTCATGTTAAAACTGTTAATGTTATAGTCATGTCTGTTGTTGCCCAAATGAGGATGGGTTCCCTTTTGAGTCTGGTTCCTCTTGAGGGTTCTTCATGTTGTCTGAGGGAGTTTTTTCTTGCCACCATCACCACAGGCTTGCTCATTGGGGATAGATTAGGGATAAAATTAGCTCATATTTTAAGTCATTCAAATTCTGTAAAGGTGCTTTAGGACAATGTCTATTATTAAAAGCGCTATACAAATAAACTTGACTATGCTGCACCATCTGGTGCACAGGGAGGTTTGACAGGACATAAGTTCATTAATTCATTGATCTTCAGCAGCTCCTTTATCCTGTTTAGGACTATGGTGGTTACATGATCCATAACCAAAAATGCCCAAAAAAAACTGGAGATGACTAACACTGTAAGAATACATTGTGGATGAGATGCCAGTCTGCAATATACACACTCTGGTGTCTAGTCATTATTCAGAATATTACAACCCCGATTCCAAAAAAGTTGGGACAAAGTACAAATTGTAAATAAAAATGGAATGCAATGATGTGGAAGTTTCAAAATTCCATATTTTATTCAGAATAGAACATAGATGACATATCAAATGTTTAAACTGAGAAAATGTATCATTTAAAGAGAAAAATTCAGTGATTTTAAATTTCATGACAACACATCTCAAAAAAGTTGGGACAAGGCCATGTTTACCACTGTGAGACATCCCCTTTTCTCTTTACAACAGTCTGTAAACGTCTGGGGACTGAGGAGACAAGTTGCTCAAGTTTAGGGATAGGAATGTTAACCCATTCTTGTCTAATGTAGGATTCTAGTTGCTCAACTGTCTTAGGTCTTTTTTGTCATATCTTCCATTTTATGATGCGCCAAATGTTTTCTATGGGTGAAAGATCTGGACTGCAGGCTGGCCAGTTCAGTACCCGGACCCTTCTTCTACGCAGCCATGATGCTGTAATTGATGCAGTATGTGGTTTGGCATTGTCATGTTGGAAAATGCAAGGTCTTCCCTGAAAGAGACATCGTCTGGATGGGAGCATATGTTGCTCTAGAACCTGGATATACCTTTCGACATTGATGGTGTCTTTCCAGATATGTAAACTGCCCATGCCACACGCACTAATGCAACCCCATACCATCAGAGATGCAGGCTTCTGAACTGAGCGCTGATAACAACTTGGGTCGTCCTTCTCCTCTTTAGTCTGAATGACACGGCATCCCTGATTTCCATAAAGAACTTCAAATTTTGATTCGTCTGACCACAGAACAGTTTTCCACTTTGCCAAAGTCCATTTTAAATGAGCCTTGGCCCAGAGAAGACGTCTGCGCTTCTGGATCATGTTTAGATACAGCTTCTTCTTTGAACTATAGAGTTTTAGCTGGCAACGGCGGATGGCACAGTGAATTGTGTTCACAGATAATGTTCTCTGGAAATATTCCTGAGCCCATTTTGTGATTTCCAATACAGATGCATGCCTGTATGTGATGCAGTGCCGTCTAAGGGCCCGAAGATCACGGTGTGGCAGTGGGGGCATGGTCAAGCGTCGGTCTGTGACTGGAGGGCGGAGTCAGGGAAGGTAAGTGGCAGAATCACTGCACCTGATGTTAATTAATGTGTTTGTGTGTCTTCCCCAGTGACCGCGCCCTATTTAAGGAGAGAGAGCGAGAGCAGAGGGAGCTCTCTCCCCAACCAGACAACTTGTGTATGTGTGTGCCTGTGTGGCTGGGAGAGTCAATTTTCCACTGAAAAGTGAAAATAAAAGAGTTTTGTGAACTCAGTTCTGGCCTGCCATCCTTCTGTGCTCCACCCACCCATACGAACTGCTACACACAGGCACCCAGTATGGTTTTCTGGCCTTGACCCTTATGCACAAAGATTCTTCCAGACTCTCTGAATCTTTTGATGATATTATGCACTGTAGATGATTATATGTTCAAACTCTCCAATTTTACACTGTCGAACTCCTTTCTGATATTGCTCCACTATTTGTCAGCGCAGAATTAGGGGGATTGGTGATCCTCTTCCCATCTTTACTTCTGAGAGCCGCTGCCACTCCAAGTAGCCCAAGAGCATTAGCTCAAAATTGAGTCCAACCCGGAACAAATTAGTAACAAGCTGAATTTTTCAGAATATGTTCAGAATACCCTTAGGAATAACATACTAAAAGTCCCCGGGAATCCACCTTGTGCTCTCTGAGAAATTCAAGATGGCGTCCAAAATGGCCGCCGATTGGAGATTTTTCAATATCTCAGGGATAAAACATAATATAAATGCAATTAAAATGTTAAATTATATGTTCTCTCATACAAGCAATGCAAATTCATTAAATTTTAAAATTAAAATTAACCAAGATTACAAGGTCATTAATGTGGAAATTACATGGAATTTGATGGTTGACATGTTTGACAGATTAGCTTAGTAGGCTACCTACATACATGAACATAATGTAAGACAACAATTAGACATCAATTTCCTTAATATTTAGTGCATCTTTAAGCTTTGATAAAATATTAAAGGGAAATTAAATTTGAGAACTCTATCTTCTAAAACTACAATGGCAAGCTGTTTCAGTACACTTCTTCAACATTCCGGTGACTTTCATGACAAAAAGATCTGCCTCAATAAAAGCTCTTGCTTATAAACAATGAGTAGACTTAAACACTTCTCAGTGCCTCAGTTGTAATGCTTGGACCTTTGTTGTACCATCAATGAAGTAGGGAATTTATTCAAGCTTGTTTAAGGGTGGAAAAAAATTAATCTTTGAGTTTCTAGCGCCAGTCTTTACTACTAGCAATGCCAGTGTGTTCGGACAAAAAATGACTAAACTCAGCATGACCTTTTAAAAATGACTGAACTCAGGATGACCTTTTAACATGCCATTTTTCATTTTACACCACCAATTTACTTTAATTAATATTAATGAAAATAAGTGCTCCAACCTCTAGTAATTGTGTTTGTTGTTTTGTGAACAGAATAGGATGATACGGAGTGAACGAGTAACCAATGGATCCACACTCTACAGTATAATCGGTAGTGTACATTAAATAGCACATGTATAGATTTACAATTATAAGTCTGTAATTATTAGTCCTAAACATTAAGAACTGAAGCCATTTCAAAAACATATGAGATATCTTCATGATACCATAACGATTATTTTGTCATAACAGTCATTGTTATTTCTTCTTGGATGTGAATTTATGGGCTAGGGCGTTTCAAGATTGATACTTGATTCAAGGATCGGACTGGATGAAACCTACACACATTCATAGTACTGTGCACATTCATGAATGTGAACTGGTGAAGTGCCAAAAATATGACAATCTAACCAGACATGGCAAGCGAACACATTATACACAAATATACTGTTATAATAATGTGTACATTGTTATTATATAATGTTAATACACAATGTAATTAATACACACATGTTGGAATTTACTCTCCTACCCTACAAAACATATATTCTGACCTTTTAATTGCATTAATATTTTGTTTTGGGCCTGAGATATGGGCAGATCTCCATTTGGCGGCCATTTTGGATGCCATCTTGAATTTCTCAGAGAGCACAAGGGGGATTTCCAAGGACTTTTAGTATGTTATTCCTAAAGGTATTCTGAACATATTCTGAAATTTTCAGCTTGTTACTAATTTGTTCCGGGTATAACCCTATTACTCCTGGGCTAAAGATGCTCTTTTTATACCCAGTCATGTTAATGACCTATTGCCAATTGACCTAATGAGTTGCAATTTGGTCCTCCAGCTGTTCCTTTTTTGTACCTTGAACTTTTCCAGCCTCTTATTGCCCCTATCCCAACTTTTTTGAGATGTGTTGCTGTCATGAAATTTCAAATGAGCCAATATTTGGCATGAAATTTCAAAATGTCTCACTTTCGACATTTGATATGTTGTCTATGTTCTATTGTGAATACAATATCAGTTTTTGAGATTTGTAAATTATTGCATTCCGTTTTTATTTACAATTTGTACTTTGTCCCAACTTTTTTGGAATCGGGGTTGTAAACTCATATGAACTGGGAAGGTACACTCAGGACTGGCAACCCACAGGCAGATATGAAACTCATCAGACAAACAAAGACCACATTCATGAACATGACTTCATGATGCATGTATTGTGTTCAATACTTCACCTGTTGTAACTGCCATCTAGTTTATATTCTTGTGAATAGAACCTGTTAGAAACTACACTGTGTGCGCGCAAGAGTATTTGGACACCTGAGCAGCACACCCATGTGGCTCTTCCACAACCTGTTGCCACAAAATTGGAAGCACACAATTGCATAAAATGCCTTTGTATGCTATCCATCCATTATCTGTAGCCACTTATCCTGTTCTACAGGGTCACAGGCAAACTGGAGCCTATCCCAGCTGACTATTGATGAGAGGCAGGGTACACCCTGGACAAGTTGCCAGGTTATTGCAGGGCTGACACAGAGACAAACAACCATTCACACTTACATTCACACCTATGGTCAATTTAGAGCCACCAATTAACCTAACCTGCATGTCTTTGGACTGTGGGGGAAACCGGAGCACCCGAGGAAACCCACGCAGACACAGGGAGAACATGCAAACTCCACACAGAAAGGCCCTCGCTAGCTGCTGGGCTCAAACCCAGGACTTTCTTGCTGTGAGGAGACAGTGCTAACCACTACACCACCATGCCGCTCCTTTGTAATTGCTATAGCATTACAGTTTCCCTTCACTGGAACCAAGAGGTCCAAACCTGTTCCAGCACGACAATGCCCCTGTGCACAAAACAAGCTCCATGAAGACATTGTGTGTTAAGGTTGGATTGGAAGAACTCAACTCAAGTGACCCGCACGGATTCCTGACTTGAACCCCACTGAACACCTTTGGGATGAACTGGAACACCAACAGCACCCCAGGCCTCCTCACCCATCACCACCAATGCTCTTGTAGCTGAGTGAACTCAAATCCCAACAGCCACACCCCAAAATCTAGTGGAAAACCTACCCAGAAGAGTGGAGCTTATAATAACCATAAAGAGAGACTAAATCTAGAATGGGATGTTCAATGAACACATATGGGTGTGATGATCAGGTATCTAGACTTTTGGGCATAGAGCATAACAGGAGTTTAAAAGACATCCCTGTACACTTCTCTAACTGAGACCAATTGATGAACTGGAGTGATGAAGCTGAGGTTGAGGAACTTTCAGAGCCAGACTTCACACACCATGCTGACAGTGCTTACATTTTGTACCTCTGGGGGTTGGTCCAGTGTGTTGCAGTGGTTCAGGGAACAGAGTGGTGAGGTCCATATTTAGTTCAAAGAAAAAAAAAGTGAAATAAAAGAGGACACCCATTTTGTTAAAATGCAGACATAAATATGGATATTTGGTACTAGGGATGAGCGAGTACAGCATTATCTGTATCCGTATCCGTACTCAGAGTGGGCGGGGCCTAACCAGGAAGTGGGTCTGGTTGTCTTGAAATGGGCAAAGCTTTAACCAGTATGTTATTTTAAGCATGCAATTGATATGGGTTGATCAGAAATTGTTATATTTATTGCTGATTAGAAAACTATTTACAGGACAGCATCAGCATTGAGCTTCAGATCAGTGGTTTTGATCAAGATAGCAAACAAACTATTTACAGAACAAGTTTTGCAACAATGAAAACACATGCGGTTGCAATTATGAAATGAAATGTAATGAACAAGAGTTTTAATACTCAACATAACTTTCTTTTTTTAACTTAATTTTTTTTATGATCAGTGTGATTTTTTTTGTTCTTTTTTTTTATTTCCACACCAGGTGTGTGTGTGTGTGTGTGTGTGTGTGTGTGTGTGTGTGTGTGTGTGTGTGTGTACTGTAGCTTAATTTGCAATATTATTTATACCACTACTACCTAGAAAGTGTCAGACACTCAGTGCATGAAGTAAAATAAAACTGGTTAGAGCCAACTGACGGTTTAAAAAAAAAAAAAACTCTGACGACCGGCAGAGAGAGAGAGAGAGAGAGAGAGAGAGAGAGAGACACAGACAGACAGAGAGCTGTTCTCAGTGTGAGTAAGTAGAGCGGTGTGTGTAGGGGAGGGGCGCTGTGATGCTGTGTGAGGATTTTCATTCAGTCCGAGCACGGATATTGACTCGTATTACTCGTATAATACTCGTACTCGGCAAAAGTGCTTTATCCGTACCGGATACTCGTTTCAGCCGAGTATCCGGCTCAATTCTATTTGGTACACAATACCAATATACACCAATCAGCCAAAACATTATGACCACTAACAGGTGAAGTGAATAACACTGATTTCATTACAATAGCACCAGTCAAGGGGTGGGATATATCCAGGGTGCGATTTGTCAAAAAACCAGAAGGGGGGATTTTTTTTTTTTTTTTAATCATGAAACGTCACAAAATTAAGGTAACAATAGGCTAACAGCTCAATAACATCCGATGATATCAAATGAATAACACTAAATGAAAACGAACACATCTTCCTATCTCTCTGACTAAATACATGAACACTAACACACAACAAAGTTCGCATTGCTTGTCGCATTGCTGTGATGTTTCTCTCCCTCCGGATTAAACGGACAGTGACTCGAAAATCACTAAAATACATGAATACTAAATGAACAGTTTGCTCTGATGGCGCAGTTCATGTGGCCTTTTCTGCTTTCCCATCGGTGTGCTATCCACCGCGTTTCGCCCTTCTTTAATCCACATTTCTGCGAATTTCTCAGCAGGGAAGGAACGCACGTCTGGCCCATTGACAGCAAGGAAAAGAAAGCTGTCAGTGTGGATACATTCATTCTGTTGCGCTCATCAATAAGGATGTGATTCATGGCGCTAAATCCATGTTCACATTCTGGATATTGTTATTATCTACAATGTATCTATTTGCTGGGGACGTTCGTGAACATCAAAGCTGCCACTTCGGGTAATTTTGAAAGTGAGTGCAATGTAGACCATAGAAAACTGTGTCACAACATGCCTGTCATGTCAACTTTTTTTTTTTGGTTTGTTTGTTTTATTGACGGGGTTGTCCCCGAGGATTTTTTTTCAGCAGAGATAAAAACCAGAGGGGGGGATGATCCCCCCCAGCAAATCGCACCCAGGATATATCCTTGACTTGCAAGTGACGTCAAAACAAAATAGAAACCTGGATGTCGGCCACGTCGGTGGATATACAAATGCATGGTCAAGTGACATTCCATACAAAATATAGTCACACATGCACAACTCTTTGTTTTCCCAATATTTTAAGCAATGCCACATCTTTGTGCTGTATATGGTTGTGGTCACAACAATGCTTGCGACCATGGCACATTCTGATTTTTCAGAATTTCGTCTGATTCAGAAAGAGGGCGAGGAAACAGGCTTAGTACGGAGAGATGAGCACGGCTGAACAGCATCGGCAGGGCTGATCTAACAGAGGCTAAAACCAAAACAGCTCGTGTTTGCAGTAATCATTTTATCTCAGGTGAGATTCAAAAGCTCTCTCAATGATATCATGGAAGAATTTTATTTCATGTTGCTAGAATTTTGTTATAAAATGAGCACTCTTGTTGTGGTTCACTCAGCCATTGTTAAAATTATAAAAACACATGCATTACCATTTCGCTTCTAGGCGCACCGGCAAAATTATACGATAGAAACAATCCAGACTGGGCACCCACTCAGAAAATGGGCTGTGTTTCATCCAAGGTCAGACTTGATTCTTTAGCAGCCAAACCAGATAGAATGCAATATTTGGGTGCTCAATGGTTGGTAGAAGAGTCTTATCTTCAGAAAAGTCTGCTTTTTTCAATGATATGGGTCAAAACCACATTTATCTTCTCTCAGCCATTCAAATCATGGTAATACTGAGAAAATTCAGCATTGTTTACAGACACGCTTTCCAGTCGAGAACCATGGCCTCGGACTTGGAGGTGCTGATTCTCATCCCAGCCGCTTCACACTCGACTGCAAACTGCCCCAGTGCATGCTGAAGGGCCTGGTTTGAAGAAGCCAACAGGACATCATCGTCCGCAAAAAGCAGAGATGAAATCCTGTGGTTCCCAAACAGGATTCCCTCCGGCCCCTGGCTGCACCTAGAAATTCTGTCCATAAAAATTATGAACAGAACCGGTGACAAAGGGCAGCCCTGCCGGAGTCGAACATGCACTGAGAACAGGTCTGACTTACTGCTGGCAATGCGAACCAGACTCCTGCTCCATTCGTACATGGGTCTTCGTGACCCATGCCAATCAATTAGCCTTCGACACCCATGACCCCTGTCGCTGGTTCACTGGTTCTCCTTCCATGGACCACTTTTGGTAGGTGGTAACTGCTCTATACTGGGAACAGCCCAACAAGATATGCCAGTTTGGAGATGTTCAGGCCCAGTCATCTAGCCATCACAATTTGGCCCCTGTCAAAGTTGCTCAGATCCTTACGCTTGCCCTTTTTTCCTGCTTCCAACACATCAACTTCAAGAACTGACTTTTCTCTTGCTGCCTAATATATCCCACCCCTTGACAGGTGCCACTGTAATGAGATAATCAATGCGATTCACTTCTTCACTTGTCATTACATGGAAAACAAACTAGACAAATTTCATTCTTAAGTTCACCTTTAAAGTACATATCACGGGTAAATTCAGGAGCAAGATCAATGTAATTCTCCTATTTTATATTAAACTTTGGTCAAATATCTGTCACATTTTGGATTTTGTGCAGTTTTTTTTTACCTTGCACAATACCAGAAAAAATCAGTTGAAATCAAGCCATTTGAGGCGAATTCATCTGCCTCTGAAAAAACTTGCCATTTGGATTTCCCGGGAAACATTGATTTTCATGACGTCACATGCAGGACACCTCCCTCTGAATCCTACGTCAGTGCTGGTTTGTTTATGAGAAAACGACCTGGTGGTTTTCTGCAAATTCCTTCAACGTTATCACGTAATTATTAAAATGGTTAACAGATGTATTGTAGGAGGGTGTAGCAACACCAATCTTGATGGGATTAGTACTCATCGTTTCCCAAAAGACCAGACAATGAGAGAGAAATGGGAGTGCTTGGTCTACACAGGCTGTGCACTGAAACTGTGCAAGCTCGTGCAGCCTGCTGACGCTTCCGCAGGTAATGTCACGAATCTGGCTCCAGACTCTCTTGGGATTTTTCCAGACATGTTATTTTTTTCTGCTGTAGACAGATGGCCTTGTGCAAAATTACCCTTACACACACACACTTATGGCCCTTTTCCACTACCCTTTTTCAGCTCACTTCAGCTTGCTTCAGCTCACTTCAGCCCGACACAGCTCGCGTTTCGACTATCTAAAACAGCACGACTCAGCTCGCTTCAGCCCTGCTTAGCACCCAAAACTCGCACGGTTTTGGAGTGGGGCTGAAGCGAGCCAAACTGAGCCGAGTGGGGCTCGGGGCGTGAGGAGACACTCCCCTGTGCACTGATTGGTAAGGAGGAGTGTCCTCGCATGCCCACACACGCCCCGCGAGCACGCTGGGATCTGTAAACACCGTAAACCCGGAAGAAGGAGAATTACGAATTACGAGAGTTATGAAGCCTTATGCGCCTCGCCTCATCTATACGCTCTTGCCAGTATCTGTTGGCGTTGTCGGTGACAACAAGCCACAGCACCAAGACCAGCAACACTAACGACTCCATGTCCTCCATGTTTATTGTTTACTCTCCGGGTTGTGAAACTACCACTTAAAAGGTCACTGATGTCACTGTTTGCACCGCATAACAACATCACCTGACGTCCACCCACTTTCGCTAACTCCACCCAATGTGTCCACCCACTTCCAGCCAGCACGGTTCAGTGCGGTTGTAGTCGAAATGCAACTCCAACAGCCCCGCTCAGCTCGACTCAGCTCGACTCAGCACGGCACGGCTCAGCCGCATTGGTAGTGGAAAAGCGGCATTACACACACTTCCAGAAAGGGACATACTTTCATATTTTAAAAAAATAAAATAAATTAATTAAATAAATAAAACAAAAGTGCTTTATTGTGCTCATGGTCATGCTGGATGCACAGCAAAAAAAATAATTTGGGGAGAAAATTATTTAGTACTCGTGAAATTATCTTGCTACATGGATAATTTTACTTGACAAGACATCTTGCAATAAGTTGGTTACAATCTAGAACTAGTTTTAATAATCTCAGAGTTGGTGTCTTGTATTCTTCTACACTGCAAAAATCATAACTTAAGTTAGAATATCTTGAAAATAGTTGAAATGATCTTGCATTTCCTATTAGAAGAATACAAGACACCAACTCAGATTATTAAAACTAGTTCTAGATTGTAACTAACTTATTCCAAGAGGTCTTGTCAATTTAAAAAAAGTCCATGCAACAAGATAATTTCACTAGTATTAAGGAATTTTCTCCTCAAATTCAGGTTTTTGCAGTGTGCAGAGACGACCCTGGAACACTGGGCATGAGATAGGCATATACCCTGGATGGGATGCTAGTGGATCATAGAGAAACATGCACACTTTGGTAATTTAGACTCACCAGTACACTTACTGGGATGTTTTTAAGAGATGGGAGAAAATCAGAGAACCCTGAAGACACCCCTGAGGACATGGATGTGTGAAACCCCCCCACAAAAACACCATCCAACTAGACACAACTGACAGTGATACTTAAGTGACCGTCAATTAATTGGGCCTGAAAACTGGAAGCAAACCGCACAAAACCTGCATCAGTGATTTATTCAAGTTAAATGGTCGATTGCAATTCTCTCTAAGTGTCTTAACAGCAGTATGGTGCTGCAAGCAGTCCTGGTGTTATAGTGACCTTGAATCTCTGGCATCTGTCACATTGTTTTTAACTCACAGGATTCTCAGAGTAGAAAAGCAGATGGCTTTTAAACACTTTGAAAACCCAGCATCTGTGACTCAATGGCTCTGTATCGTTTTCCATTCAGGATGCCAACATTGAGTGCTAAGCCATGCATGCTCCATTCACTGCCACTTCTTCCTCATTTACATCGATAGCATAGTGTGCATCTCACCTGAGATAAATAAAAGTTCATGATGTTACAAATGATGGAGAAATAACAAGTATTGAAAGAGGCTACATCAGTGAAATGACCTTTTCAGATTTTATCCTTCTCATATGAGAATAAATGCAATCCTCTTGTAGTTTTGACGACTGTACAAGGCTCCAAAGATGCATGAAGAGAAACTAAAGGCAGAGGAACAGCATTTCAATCCTGACAGGCAGGGACCCTACTGTGATTTTATCACCACTGATTTGGAGTCAGAGGAAAAACTCCAGGTGCCACAGGGAAATAGATTATTGAATACTTTCCATCAATAGAGCTCATACAGTAGTTACATAAAATGATAACGTGCATTTCTGACAGAAGCTAAATAAATGTTTTAATCCATCCATGTTGGACCATTTATCATTATTTCCAAAAAGATAATGATATAATGTCTATACATGGATTACATATTTTACAAAATGATCTTTCACTCGAAGCCAAGCCATTATTCTCAACCCTGAAAGGAGGAGCTGATTCATACATCTTTGACTATCTTAATATTTTCAGTAGTTTCCACTTTTAAGCCACATTTTATCATTAAAAACTATGCAAAATATTTAATAAGTTAAATTTATATAACACCTCTCAAAACCCAAGGTTGCTTTACAATAAAAGGGAGAGGAAAAAAAGTCCACCAAATAGAGATCAGGATGTCATTCCAATGATGTAGCAGCTACAGTCCCACCAAAAGGTGCATGAAAACAAGTCCCACACTGCCAGCACAATGCCACCGGGCAACATCACTCGGAACACCATGCCATGGATCCATAAAGCGAGCACAGACACACCGCCATGCAAAGCGCTGGTATGTCCCAAACCATCTGCACAGCCGCCGCAATGCCACCAAGCAGCATTGCTCGGAACATCACGCCAAGCACTAAAAGGACTGCTGCACAGAGTGCTGGACAACCACGATGATAAAATCAGCAACGAGCTCACTGCAGTCCATAGCTAGGAGCACAGGCATCACCCACAGCGAACCAAGGCCTGGAGGGAACAGACACCCAAAACTGGGTCTGGAGCTACACCTCAACCAGCGGACAAAAACACTCAAAAAAAAAAATTTAAAAAAAAAAAACACCACACCCCACACTTCGGTGAGCTTTAGCTTAAAAATGGTTCAAATAATAATGGTCACAATTTATCAATATGTAATACTGTCAGAGTGCAGGCACTTACGGATGTACAGTGGGGCAAAAAAGTATTTGGTCAGCCACCAACTGTGCAAGTTCTCCCACTTAAAAAGACGAGAGAGGCCTGTAATTTTCATCATAGGTACACTTCAACTATGACAGACAGAATGGGGGGAAAGAATCCAGGAAATCACGTTGTGGGAATTTTAATGAATTAATTGGTAAATTCCTCGGTAAAATAAGTATTTGGTCACCTACAAACAAGCAAGATTTCTGGCTCTCACAGACCTGTAACTTCTTCTTTAAGAGGCTCCTCTGTCCTCCACTCATTACCTGTATTAATGGCACCTGTTTGAACTCATTATCAGTATAAAAGACACCTGTCCACAACCTCAAACAGTCACATTCCAAACTCCACTATGGCCAAGACCAAAGAGCTGTCAAAGGACACCAGAAACAAAATTGTAGACCTGCACCAGGCTGGGAAGACTGAATCTGCAATAGGTAAGCAGCTTGGTGTGAAGAAACCAACTGTGGGAGCAATTATTAGAAAATGGAAGACATACAAGACCACTGATAATCTCCCTCGATCTGGGGCTCCATGCAAGATCTCACCCCATGGGGTCAAAATGATCACAAGAACGGTGAGCAAAAATCCCAGAAACACACAGGGGGACCTAGTGAATGACCTGCAGAGAGCTGGGACCAAAGTAACAAAGGCTACCATCAGTAACACACTATGCTGCCAGGGACTCAAATCCTGCAGTGCCAGACCCTGCTTAAGCCAGTACATGTCCAGGCCCATCTAAAGTTTGCTAGAGAGCATTTGGATGATCCAGAAGAGGATTGGGAGAATGTCATATGGTCAGATGAAACCAAAATAGAACTTTTTGGTAAAAACTCAACTTGTCGTGTTTGGAGGAGAAAGAATGCTGAGTTACATCCAAAGAAAACCATACCTACTGTGAAGCATGGGGGTGGAAACATCATGCTTTGGGGCTGTTTTTCTGCAAAGGGACCAGGACGACTGATCCGTGTAAAGGAAAGAATGAATGGGGCCATGTATCATGAGATTTTGAGTGAAAACCTCCTTCCATCAGCAAGGGCATTGAAGATGAAACATGGCTGGGTCTTTCAGCATGACAGTGATCCCAAACACACCACCCGGGCAACGAAGGAGTGGCTTCGTAAGAAGCATTTCAAGGTCCTGGGGTGGCCTAGCCAGTCTCCAGATCTCAACCCCATAGAAAATCTTTGGAGGGAGTTGAAAGTCCGTGTAGCCCAGCGACAGCCCCAAAACATCACTGCTCTAGAGGAGATCTGCATGGAGGAATGGGCCAAAATACAAGCAACAGTGTGTGAAAACCTTGTGAAGACTTACAGAAAACATTTGACCTCTGTCATTGCCAACAAAGGGTATATAACAAAGTATTGAGATGAACTTTTGTTATTGACCAAATACTTATTTTCCACCATAATTTGCAAATAAATTCTTTAAAAATCAGACAATGTGATTTTCTGGATTTTTTTTCTCATTCTGTCTCTCATAGTTCAAGTATACCTATGATGAAAATTGCAGGCCTCTCTCATCTTTTTAAGTGGGAGAACTTGCACAATTGGTGACTGACTAAATACTTTTTTGCCCCACTGTATGTGCAAATGAATGCTGGATACAGACTGTCAAAGCCAAAACGAGAGAGACTGGAATAGTGGTCGGTAAACTAACAAGGGTCAGGCGATTGGTGAACAATGTAGTAGAGAGAAGACAAAGAGCGTAAACATGAAAGAGAAGCAAAGAGTCAGAAACCGAGAGGCAATTAGGAATAATAAGGCTTGGTATGTACTGTTCGAGCAGAACAATTCTTTGCACTGGAGTAGTGTGGGAAAGTGGCTTAAGTAGGGAGAGTGGTGATTAGAAAGATGTGTTTCAGCTATAATCAGGAGACAGAGGATGCTGTGAATCTTGGGGATTGTAGTTCGAGGTGTCCATGTTTGTAGTCTGAGCGTTCTCAGCAGGTTTACTGACAGAAACCCCCCCCCCCCCCCCCCCCCAAAGAGCTCCCTCTGGGAGCTACATTCTTCCTAGGACACCCCCTCTCTCTTGGTGCTGGCTTGTAGTCTGGGGAATTCTTGCTTGAGGAGCAGGTCTAGAATGTCCTTGGTGGTGACCCAGCTCTGTTCTTCAGGGCCATACCCTCCCCAATCTACCAGGTATTTGATTTGCCCTCCTCTTCGTCTAGAGTTGAGGATCTTATTTACCTGGTAGATAGGTTCACCTATGTCGAGAGCTGGGTGCTCCTTGACCAGTGCATTCTCAGCAAGGGGGCCTGGAATGGCAAGTTTCAGACTGGAAACATGAAAAGTGGGTGCTAATCTGCTGGGGGTTTCCAGACAGGATGAGACCTCGTTTATGCGACGAATCACCTTGAATGGTCCGATATATCGTAACTGAAGGTTTTTTGTTTTTTTACAGGTGTTGGGTTTTTTGTGGCTACCCATACTCTGTCACCCAGGGAAAAGTCTGGATTGCCTGCCCTGTGTGTGTCAGCATATTCCTTATACCAGGCATTGATGGTTTCAAGACATTGGTGTACCTCCTCCCATACCGTCTGGCTGGGTGAAAGTCAGTCTTCAACAGCTTGTACTTGGCGTCCCAGGGGAACAAGGGTGGTTGGTAGCCAAGTAAGTCAAGTCAAGTCAACTTTATTGTCAAATATGCTATACATGCTCGACAAACAGCACAGATGAAATTTCAGTCCTCTCTGACCCATGGTGCAAACAGGCAATGCAATAAATAAAAATAGAATAACTGAAAAAAACAAACAGTATAATCACTCTAGATAAGAAAAATAGACAACACACTCGCACGCACACACACAAATTGGAGCAAAAGGACATAAAATAAACAGTCAAGGGCACTTGAGGTATAGCAGGTAAACATGAAATAAGCAGTATAAACAATAAACTAATAGCTGTTAAGGTGAGGTAGTGCGGAATAGTGCAAATGAGCGAGGTAAAGTGAAATGTGCAGTCCCTGAGTTCAGTGTGCGAATGAATGTTGAGAGTATATTTTATATATATATATATATATATATATATATATATATATATATATATATATATATATATATATATATATTCACACAACCCTGATTCCAAAAAAGTTGGGACAAAGTACAAATTGTAAATAAAAATGGAATGCAATGATGTAGAAGTTTCAAAATTCCATTATTTATTCAGAATAGAACATAGATGACATATCAAATGTTTAAACTGAGAAAATGTATCATTTCAAGAGAAAAATTAGGTGATTTTAAATTTCATGACAACAACACATCTCAAAAAAAGTTGGGACAAGGCTATGTTTACCACTGTGAGACATCCCCTTTTCTCTTTACAACAGTCTCTAATGCCGCTTTTCCACTACAAATGCGGCTGAGCCGTGCCGTGCCGAGTCGAGCTGAGTCGAGCTGAGCGGGGCTGTTGGAGTTGCATTTCGACTACAACCGCGCTGAACCGTGCTGGCTGGAAGTGGGTGGACACATTGGGTGGAGTTAGTGAAAGTGGGTGGACGTCACGTGATGTCGTTAAGCAGCGCAAACAGTGACATCAGTGACAGTGGCGGAACAAGTCAGAGCCGGGCCGGGGGCGGGGCAAATGACCGGGCCCTTTATTAAAGCTTATCATAACATCATTTTAGGCTACAAAATGTCCGCAACTGCGGTGTTTACCAATTTCAACACTACCGGGTGCAACTATATGTTATTTAGTACATCAAGTCCTTCAAACGAACATGTAACTCAGAAACAAAAAACATTAGGATACTGTACATGGCTCATAATAAAACATCAATAGCCTATACTGCGCACATTATTTGAAGGGCATACGAATGAGCGCTCAGAGTGGTGGCAGGAAGAGTCAGAAATAAAAGGAGGGCGGTGCAAACCTCACTGAATGCACTGTGTTTACCAATTTCAACACTACGGGGTGCAACTATGTTATTTTGTACATTAAGTCCTTCAAACGAACATGTAACTCAGAAACAAAAAAACATTAGGCGACATACTGTACATGGCTCATAATAAAACATCAATAGCCTACTGCGCGCATTATTTGAAGGGCATACGGCGAGCCTTGTGCTCCGCGAACTCGTCCACGATGCTCTGTATGTCACTGATTCAGTGATCTTTTAAGCGGTAGTCTCACGACCCGAATAGTAAACAATAAACATGGAGGACATGGAGTCGTTAGTGTTGCTGGTCTTGGTGCTGTGGCTTGTTGTCACCGACAACGCGGACAGATACTGGCAAGAGTGTATAGATGAGGCGAGGCGCATAAGGCTTCAGAAATTCTCGTAATTCATAATTATTATTCTTCCGGGTTTGCGGTGTTTACAGATCCCAGCGCGCTCGCGGGGCGTGTGTGGGCATGTGAGGACACTCCTCCTCACCAATCAGTGCACAGGGGAGTGTCTGCTCACACCCCCAACCTCAGTCGGCACGGCTTGGCTCGCTTCAGCCCCACTCCAAAACGGTGCGAGTTTTGGGGGCTAAGCAGGGCTGAAACGAGCTGAGTCGTGCTGGTTTTTGGTAGTCGAAACGCGAGCCGTGTCGGGCTGAAGTGAGCTGAAGCGAGCTGAAGCGAGCTGAAAAAGGGTAGTGGAAAAGGGCCATAAATGTCTGGGGACTGAGGAGACAAGTTGCTCAAGTTTAGGGATAGGAATGTTAAACCATTCTTGTCTAATGTAGCATTCTAGTTGCTCAACTGTCTTAGGTCTTTTTTGTCGTATCTTCCATTTTACGATGCACCAAATGATTTCTATGGGTGAAAGATCTGGACTGCAAGCTGGCCAGTTCAGTACCCGGACCGTTCTTCTACGCAGCCATGATGCTGTAATTGATGCAGTATGTGGTTTGGCATTGTCATGTTGGAAAATGCAAGGTCTTCCCCGAAAGAGACGTCGTCTGGATGGGAGCATAAGTTGCTCTAGAACCTGGATATACCTTTCAGCATTGATGGTGTCTTTCCAGATGTGTAAGCTGCCCATGCCACACACACTAATGCAACCCCATACCATCAGAGATGCAGGCTTCTGAACTGAGCGCTGATAACAACTTGGGTTGTCCTTCTCCTCTTTAGTCCGAATGACACGGCATCCCTGATTTCCATAAAGAACTTCAAATTTTGATTCGTCTGACCACAGAACAGTTTTCCACTTTGCCACAGTCCATTTTAAATGAGCCTTGGCCCAGAGAAGACAGCCGCGCTTCTGGATCATGTTTAGATACGGCTTCTTCTTTGAACTATAGAGTTTTAGCTGGCAATGGCTGATGGCATGGTGAATTGTGTTCACAGGTAATGTTCTCTGGAAATATTCCTGAGCCCATTTTGTGATTTCCAATACAGAAGCATGCCTGTATGTGATGCAGTGCCATCTAAGGGCCTGAAGATCACAGGCACCCAGTATGGTTTTCCAGCCTTGACCCTTACGCACAGAGATTCTTCCAGATTCTTTGAATCTTTTGATGATATTATGCACTGTAGATGATGATATGTTCAAACTCTTTGCAATTTTACACTGTTGAACTCCTTTCTGATATTGCTCCACTATTTGTCGGCGCAGAATTAGGGGGATTGGTGATCCTCTTCCCATCTTTGCTTCTGAGAACCGGTGTCACTCCAAGATGCTCTTTTTATACCCAGTCATGTTAATGACCTATTGCCAATTGTTCCTAATGAGTTGCAATTTGGTCCTCCAGCTGTTCCTTTTTTGTACCTTTAACTTTTCCAGCCTCTTATTGAGGTTTTTCACCTGATGTCATAGGGTCACGTGACACCCCGGTGTCCACCATTTTGAAGGTCAAGCTACATACTAACGCTGCAGACAGAGAGGGAGAACCAGCTTGAAAAAAAAACGTTACAGACACCGGATCCAGTGTAAATAGCTGCCGGAGCGCGCTCCGGCTTGCTCCCCCTCAAATTAAGCAGCGCGCTCCGGCTTGCTCCCGCTCAAATTAAGCAGCGCACTCCGGCTTGCTCCCGGAGTGCTCCGGCCGAGGTTCCGGTGCGCGCTCCGGCTTGCTCCCCCTCAAATTAAGCAGCGCGCTCCGGCTTGCTCCGTAAACATAAACATTGCTACAGTAACATACTAGCTATGTTGTTGACATTAGCTAGTGCTAACAGCTAGCTGCTAGTACACTGCTACAACACAGACACTGACCCTAATAATACAGTTCTTGGTCATTGCCTGGTAACAGCAAATTTATAACGGGCCATGTCTCAACAGACTAAGAAGTTATTTCAATGAGATTTAATAACATTTTGTTTATCCTGAGGACCGAAAGTAAATGAAAATGTGAACAAACCTTAGCTGTGATAAGATGGCGACCACCGGCTCCAGGGACGACCCACTGATGTAGGCATGTTACCCAGCCTGACACAAAATATTTGTAGGCATCCAAACTCTTATATGCTTTCAGATCAATACCTGTGTATGGCGATGGGTTTTTAATGACATAGGTACACAGATCATGTGGGCCGAAGTCAGGTAAAGACGAGGGCTTCGTGTACTTCCGTACGTCAGTGAACAATCCTGGTGGAAGCAGGTAAACGTCATTCTCTAAGCCTGCTAACCTCAATTTTTGCAAATACCTCTCCCTCTGCTCGCCCTGTAAATGCCCTACGTCACTGGATAGTGAAGGTGTTTTCTGCATCTCGCTCCTTTTTCTTTTATGTTTTTCATTTGTCGCCTTCCTCGCATTCAAACTGATTCGAGCCATGACGTCCAAAATGGCAGCCTAATGATGCATCACATGACTTGGTCACGTGGGTGAAAAACCTCAATTGCCCCTGTCCCAACTTTTTTGAGATGTGTTGCCATCATGAAATTTCAAATGAGCCAATATTTGGCATGAAATTTCAAAATGTCTCACTTTCGACATTTGATATGTTGTCTATGTTCTATTGTGAATACAATATCAGTTTTTGAGATTTGTAAATTATTGCATTCTGTTTTTATTTACAATTTGTACTTTGTCCCAACTTTTTTGGAATCGGGGTTGTATATATATGTGTGTATGTGTGTGTGTGTGTGTGTGTGTGTGAGAACTGTGAGGGTGACATGATGTCAGATGCTGAAGGGGGGGCAGGGGGGGTGTGGGCAGAATCTGTGGCAGGGTGCAGAGGGGGGAGGAGGGGCAGAACAGGGAGGGAGTTGAGCCTCCTGACTGCCTGGTGAAAGAAACTGTCCTTGAGCCTGCTGGTTTTGGCCCGGAGACTCCGCAGTCTCCTCCCTGACGGCAGCAGACTGAAGAGGCTGTGAGATGGGTGGGTGGGGTCACCTGCAATCCTGATGTCTTTGCGGGTGAGGCGGGAGTTATAGATATCCATAAGAGAGGGGAGAGAGACACCAATGATCCTCTCAGTTGCTCTCACGGTGCGCTCCAGAGTCTTGCAGCAGGACATGGTGCAGGTGCCGTACCACATGGTGATGCAGCTGGTCATGCTCTCGATGGTGCCTCTGTAGAATGTGTGCATGATGAGGGCCAGGGCTCTTGCTCTTCTCAGTTTGTGGAAGAAGTACAGACGCTGTTGGGGGTTTTTTGGCCAGTGATGCAGTGTTGTTGCTCCAGGACAGGTCTTCAGAGATGTGCACACCCAGAAACTTGGTGCTGCTCACCCTCTCCACTGCAGCACTGTCAATAGTTAGTGGAGCATGCTGGGTGTGCACTCTCCTAAAGTCCACAACAATCTCCTTTGTCTTCTCCACATTCAGGTGGAAATTGTTGTCCTTGCACCACATGGCCAAGCAGCTCACCTCATTCCTGTAGATTGTCTCATCGCCATTGTTGATGAGACCCACCACAGTCATGTCATCCGCAAACTTAATGAAGAGGTTGGAGCTGGATGTTGGTGTGCAGTCATGGGTCAGCAGAGTGAAGAGGAGGGGGCTCAGCACACATCCTTTGGGGGCCCCCATGTTCAATGTGATGGTGCTGGAGGAGTTGCTGCTGACCCGTACAGTCTGAGGTCTCCCCGTCAGGAAGCCCAGCAGCTAGTTGCACAGGGAAGTGTTGAGTCCCAGCTGGTCCAGTTTATGAATGAGCTGCTGAGGAATGATTGTATTGAATGCTGAGCTAAAGTCTATGAACAGCATTCTGACGTACGAGTTTTTTGTCTCCAGGTGGGTGAGGGATGAGTGGAGGGCAGTGGAGATGGCATCATCGGTCGAACGATTGGATTGGTCTGCAAACTGGAAAGGGTCCAGGGCGGGGGGAAGGGCAGACTTGATATGTCGCGTGACTAGCCACTCGAAGGACTTCATGAGGATGGGAGTGAGTGTGACCGGGCAGTAGTCATTGAAGTAGGAGGGAGATGGCTTCTTTGGGACCGGGATGATAGTGGTGGCTTTGAGGCACGTAGGGACAACAGCCTGGCTCAATTAGATGTTGAAGATGTCTGTAAAGACATCTGTGAGCTCCTCGGCACAGTCTCTCAGGACACGACCAGGAATGTTATCAGGACCCGGGGCTTTCCATGCATTTGTTGTCCTGAAAGCTTTCCTCACGCTGTCTGGGGACAGTGTCAACACCTGGTTGCCAGGAGGTGGTGGGGTCTTCTGTGCCATGGTGCTGTTGTCTGCCTCAAAATGAGCGAAGAAGTTATTCAACTGATTCAGCAGAGAGGTGGAGTTATCACAGGCCTGCGGCGAGGGCTTGTAGTCTGTGATGGTCTGAATCCCCCGCCACAGGTTCCTGGTGTCTCTGCTGTCATTGAAGTAGTTGGCAATGTTCCTGGAATACTGTCTCTTGGCCACCCTGATGCCTCGTGACAGGTTGGCCCTAGCTGTCCTCAGGCCCACCTCATCCCCAGCTCTGAAGGCAGTGTTCCAAGCCCTCAGGAGGCTGTGGACTTCCCCTGTAAGCCATGGCTTCTGATTTGCCCGAATGGAAATGGTTCTGGTGACCGTAACGTCATCCATGCACTTCTTCATGTAAGCAGTGATGGTCTCCGTGTACTCTTGGAGATCTGTGGTGTTGTTGTAGGTGGCCGCCTGTCTGAACATGCTCCAGTCAGTGGTGGAAAAACAGTCCTGGAGTGCCTCTGAGGACCCTTCTGGCCACACACGTACCTGCTTTGTAGCTGGTTTGGTGAATTTAACCAGCAGCCTGTATGCTGGCATTAGCATAACAGTGGAGTGATCTGAGGCCCCAAGGTGGGGGAGGGCTTTGTAGGCGCCTCTATGCATGGTGTAAACATTGTCCAGAGTATTGTTTCCACGTGTGGGAAAGTTGATATGTCCATAGAGTTTTAGAAACATGCTCTTGGGGTTTGCATGGTTGAAATCCCCAGCCAGGATGAGGAAAGCATCTGGGTGGGCTGTCTGCTGCTCACTGATGTGCTGATAGAGTTCATTCAGTGCTTCACTCCTGTTGTTATTCGAGCCGGGAGGGATGTATATTGCTACCAGCAATATGGCTGTAAATTCCTTCGGCAGGTAGAATGGCCAGCACTTAATAATTATAAACTCCACCAGTGGTGAGCAGTGTTTGCAGACCATGACAGCATCGCGGCACCAGGCATCACTGATGTAAACACAGAGTCCACCGCCGTGAGTCTTCCCCCCGACTAGCGCTCTGTCTGACCGGTAGCATGTTAACCATGTATGCACTGAAATGGTGTCAACCGAGTTGCGGAGTGTCTGAGGGAATTATGTGCATACTCGGCCCACAGGAGGAAGCTTGCCCAGTCCCCCTGGTTACACATGCAGTATACCCTTAAGAAACAGCCGATTTCTTGGTTAGCGCTTTCTACTTGGCCGTTTGACTGGGGATGATACCCAGACATGAGACTCACTGATACCCCCAGTCTTTCCATGAAGCATGTCCAAAAGTAAGAGATGAACTGAGAGCCCCGGTCATTGACAATGTCCTCATGGAGACCATAATATCTAAATACATGCTGGAATAGTAGTTCAGCTGTTTGGGATGCCAGGTAACAGGAGGAGTTTAAGAGCTTTGGAGAAGCGGTCAATCATTACCATTATGGTGGTATTGCCTTGAGAGGGAGGGAGGGCAATGATTTAAAAAAAAAGATGGCTGTGGGACCAGGGTCTCTGAGGTGCAGGGAGGGGGCAGAGCTTGCCAGCTGGTGAGGTTCTACGAACCTTAGCTTGAGCACAGACAGAGCATGAGGTGATGTACTGGTTAATTTCCATGAGCATGTTTTCCCACCAATACTTTTTCCTTAACAACTGATGAGTATGCTGACTGCTGGGGTGCCAGTAGCAGGAGATGCATGAGCCCAAGTGATGAGCCTGCCTCTAAGGTGCTTCGGCACATATAGTAGTCCTGGTGGAAGATTGCTGGGTAGAGTTTGAGGTTGTGAATTCCTTATCTCCTTATTTAGGTCCCAGGTGATTGACTAAGAAGCATTGTTGTGGAAGAATGGAGTGGGTGACTGAATCTTGATGAGACAGTGCAAAGACTCAAGATAGGGCATTGGCCTTGGTGTTCTTGGAGCCTGGATGGAATGATATGGTGAAATCAAAACGT